>NC_135233.1:1050537805-1052937805 GCF_051348905.1 Ranitomeya variabilis
AGTCTTTCTGATTTGTTCTGACATCTTCTGGTGGATCCTCCTTTTCTTCACATTCCTTAAGTTTCGTTTCTAAAGAAATGAATCTTATGCCTTCGGACACTAAAGGGAAACGAAACTGAACACTGGTAGCCATCTTTAAATACAATTACATTTGCATTAGCAGGGGAAAACTTATTGTTTCACAGTATAAGATATATAAAAGTACAAAGGTATAAAGATATATATTTTCACCTTGACACATTAACATAAGATCACCCCTTAGCCTTCGTTTTTCCAAACTAAACAGCCCCAAGTGTAATAACCTATCTTGGTATTGCAGACCCCCCAGTCCTCTAATAACCTTGGTCGCTCTTCTCTGCACCCGCTCTAGTTCAGCTATGTCTTTCTTATACACCGGAGACCAGAACTGTGCACAGTATTCTAAGTGTGGTCGAACTAGTGACTTGTATAGAGGTAAAACTGTGTTCTCCTCATGAGCATCTATGTGAGTTTGTCATCCACCCATACTCCCAAGATGTTTTTCATTGACGGTTTTGCCCAGAGTTTTAGAATTAAGCATATAGTTATACATCTTATTACTTCTACCCACGTGCATGACCTTACATTTATCCCCATTAAAGCTTATTTGCCATTTATCAGCCCAAGCTTCTAGTTTACATAAATCATCCTGGAATATAAAATTGTCCTCCTCTGTATTGATTACCCTGTAGAGTTTAGTGTCATCTGCAAATATTGAAATTCTGCTCTGTATGCCCCCTACAAGGTCATTAATAAATATGTTAAAAAGAAGAGGGCCCAATACTGACCCCTGTGGTACCCCACTGCTAACCACGACCCAGTCCATGACAACGATGTGGCGGGGGCACCAATCATAGGGCAGATGAAGCTCCCTCTGCCAGCCTTCCAGCATGTCGATCACAGCATTTAGAGGGTTAAACTGCCATGAGCGGTACCGTTCCTGTCAGTGAGTGCAGGGAATCAGCTGTCGTGTCAGGTGAGCACCAGACGGCAATCGCGCACACAGCTAATAGGATCTGTGACTAGTAGAGCCTGATTCATCATGATCATTTTTGTTCACACAAGTCTTGATGAGGGGGCATGATGGAGTTGGAGGCACCTGATTTTTGGTTCATTCACATCTCAAAAGTGATGTGGGCCTCCATGCTCCTCCCCACAAATCTTCCATCAGTCAGAGACTGGAGTAACGTGTATAGAGGTAATGGTGTGCACTCAGGTCAGGGACAAGGAGGTGCTGCTAAAACAGAGATCTCCATGCCCACACTTACACGCAGCGCCTACCGCGCATGCGCGGCTTATGATGTACAGGGCGCCGCGTCACTTCCGGTTCAGGAGAGCACATTTCCGTTATGGTGGTACCGCATGGCGGCATTTAAGCCCGCCTTCTCCCTCCATCCAGGACAGCACTACTAGCAGGGTGCGGGAGCACCGCTGATCCAGGAATACGGCACAGGACACTACAGGTACTCGAGCCATTTGCCCCTGAACCCGCTTTCCCGGCCATCCATTACTCCTCCTGACTCATGTGTACTTACCTGATTTACAGGCCCTTCCTAAATGTGATAACCATTTCTCTCTAGCTTCATCCACCGGGGACTCATAGGCCCTTACTGGCCCTACAGCAAGGTATCCAGTGACACTATAACCACTGTCACTAAGGGGATTCAGCTGCCACTTTACCCAAACTCTGCCTCACATATTACACCATACATACTTAAGACCATTTGGGATCCATCTCTTGGGACTAATATCATATGTCCTGTGACACCATGATCTTCATTAGTATGGGGAGTATACTGCCACATTTATCAGAACTCTGCATTACACAGTACATCCTCTAAGTATGGCCACACGTATCTGGGATCACCTGGGACCCTCTTCTGTGTTGTGTGGGATATATATAAACCTCTTATACATAAACTGTTCATTTACCTATGCATCATGTAATACTGGTATCTCACCACAGTGACAGGATATGCTCTAAAAGGGATTGTTCGCCCACCCTCTACCATTGCCACTCTTATGTTTGTTTGTCCAAGGATCAAAGGTAATCAGCCTGTATTCCACTTGCCATTAATTACCTTGCTTTCCTTACTCTAAAATATCTGGATCCAAGAAGTATCGTTTCACCTTGCGGAGAGTGACATGATAAGCATGTCGAGGTGAGGAGACTTAAAGCCGCAATGCTCCTCTGGGAAATATGCAAATTGTCTCTTCAGAGAGAAAGAGGACTAGAACTCTAGTGCCACCTATTGGAAGTAGCAATCCTAACAGTCAATGTCGACCCTTTAACGAGCCTTGTCACATGACTTAGGATAATTCTGGTTTGGCTATTATCCTAAGTCATGTGACAAGGCTCGTTAAAGGGTCGACATTGACTTCTAGGATTGCTACTTCCAATAGGTGGCACTAGAGTTCTAGTCCTCTTCCTCTCTGAAGAGACAATTTCTAAAATATCTGGAATCATTGCTCCTGATCGCCAGTCCTTCACCATCTCTGGCTGCCTCTATATTTCTGTGTTTTTTTACTCTGTATTTTCTTTTTGGTGTTTTTATTATTTTTATTTTTGTTAATTATTTTCGATCCGCATTGTACGCTCTTCATGTCTAAAAATGTCTAAAAATGTTGACAATGTTGCTATATGACAAGCAGCTATTGATATTGTTTCTTTGTTTTCCTGGTAACCCCATGAGTAAGACCCGGGAGGGTCGAAACGTTGGGTTTCTATCCACAATTTCTGTGTGGCAACCTTTTTTGTTATTCTGAATAAACTTGGCATATACCTTTTTGCATCATACCAGTTTTGAGTGTGCGGTAATTGTTCCTATATGAGAGACTGGACTAAGACATGTGGCATAAGGTACGCCACAATTCGTCTTGAATTAGACAAGCAGACATCACCATGCCCTCTTCCACCCCTGCTCTGACCCAGCTCTGCCTATTTTGGGGGCGGTGGCCAAAACTGTTGGGAAAATGACAAAAGTTGCAAAATTTCAGTAATGCAGCCAGTCTCTGTTTTCTGCTGCCCATGGTGGGGAAGCATGAATCAAGCAACAGGTTCCCTTTAAAACTGATTTGTCAAAGTTGTTAAGTCTCATTAAAGGCCATTATTCCTGGTGATTAGCAATCCTGAACCCCTGGGCTTATTTGTTAGTAAGCATCACATGTATACAGGAGCATTCATATCAACGGGCAGCCATGTAGTGCATGGAAACTCTGGGCATGGAAGATGCTGTACCCAGTGGCACTCCTTTCTGGCTCCAAGATGGGGGTCCGAAGTATAGGGGCCCACTCTGTGATATTCATATGTTTAATAGAGCAGGTGTTGTCCTTATGAGCCATACCCTTTAAATGCAAAAGCCATGACGCACAAGTTATACAAAGTTAGGCAAGATAAAAGGAAACCCTTCTCATTTGTACAGTATAGGGGAAACAATGTTCATTTCTGCTCTTCATCATTGTTAATAAATAAAAAAAAAGCCACTTGCACATTTTGTGCTTAGTTGTCGTTATTGATGCAAAAGAAAATTTATTCTGCACAAATTTGATTCTACTGCAGAGATTAAATACAAAATGTTTTAGCCATGCTGCAGTTGTCAGAAATTAAAAAAATATCATTAAAAATGTATGATCCATCCCTACACTGATTTATACATCAAAAAGACTAAAGATCTTTACTGTGCACTTAGTTAAGACCAAACGCTGATACAAGATCAGTCACATCGATGTGATATACTATATATCTTCAAGTCATCCCACTAAAGGAGAAAATCACAGTGATGAAATATACCACCTTAGGTCAAACTGTAGAAAAAATAGATTAACTAAGCTTGTAGTATACAATTTTATACATAAAGTGAAATGAAAAACCTTCATGCCAATTTACTTGTTCTTAATGTGAATGGCAACCCTTAAAGGGAACCTGTCACCCCCAAAATCGCTGGTGAGGTAAGCTCACCGGCATCAGGGGCTTATCTACAGCATTCTGTAATGCTGTAGATAAGCCGCCGATGTTACCTGAAAGAGGAGAAAAAGACGTTAGATTATACAGGGGCGGTCCCGCAGTGCGCAGGCGCCGGAAAGGTCAGAGAGGCCCGGCGCCTGCGCACTGCAGTACTTTGCTCTGCCCTCAACAAGGCAGACAAAGTATGCCTGCGCCGGAGCCGCGGCGTAAGGACCCGAAGAGGACGTCATGGAACGAAGATGGGAGGCGCCGGAGCGGACCGGAGACACCCATCTGACCGGACCGCAGCGGGACCGCCCCTGGGTTAGTATAATCTAACGTCTTTTTCTCCTCTTTCAGGTAACATCGGCGGCTTATCTACAGCATTACAGAATGCTGTAGATAAGCCCCTGATGCCGGTGAGCTTACCTCACCAGCGATTTTGGGGGTGACAGGTTCCCTTTAAAGACTGAATTTTTTACATATAGTACCTGTCAAAAGTTTGGACACAACTGTTCGTGAAATAGTTTTCCTTATTCTTATTGGAATGTGCAATTTATAGATTTTGGCCTCATACTCGTTTGCGAGAAAAACGGAAGAGTGCAATCTGATAAAAAATTGGATTGCACTCTGACCAATGTTAATCTATGAGTCCGTGTGAGTCGCCAAGCCAGGGCAGTGGGGTACTCAGTACCGGGTCCGGTTGGCTGTTAAAGGGGATGTCACGGTGGCCGCGACCTGGTCCGTGGCCCTGGGGCTCAACGTTAAAGGGGAACGGTCTTTAAAGGGGAAAATGTTCAAAGTCTGTCATGATGCCACCTGTGGAGTTCGGTCAGTAGTAGGACCTACGCTGTGTTGAAGGGGTCCCCTGGGGGATGTTGCGGCAGCACAGATATTACACTTCCCACAGGTGAAGCGGGGTCCCCAGAGCCTGGTGCTGCAGTGTTGTCGTCTCGGTTGTCAGTGTCTCGCTTTCTGGCTCTGTCGGGTGGCAGTCGCGAGGTCCAGATCTCTTGTTGGTGGCCTTTCCTTCTCCAGCAGCACATCTCCTTCTCGCTCCACAGGGGTCGAAGGTGCAGGGTCCGCTGGGGCCGGGAGTGCGGCCTGTGAGTACTGTCATTGCGGCTGGGCAGTCGTCATTCTCTGGACCAGGGATTCTTTCCAGGCGGCCACCGATGTCATCTGGGTCTTTAGAAGTCGCTGGGCTAGCTGTTGTGAATTCTGCTCTTGGGCTCCCTCCGGTGGTTATAAGTGGTAGCGCTGCTGTCTTTGGATTGCAGCATTCATCAGGTGTGTCCACTTATTGCAATTCTGACTGGGCTATTTAGTCTTGCTTGACCCTTTAGTTAGTGCCAGTTGTCCATTGTTTCCTGGAGGATTCACTTCCCTGCCTGGTCTCTCTTGCTTGCTGTTCATTTCAACAAAGATAAGTTCTGGCTTTGTTTTTTGCAGTCCACATGCTGTGGGCCTGATCGTTCAAGTTATTTTCCATGTTTTGTCTTGTCCAGCTTGGTCTGTATAAGGATTTGTTCAGCCAAGCTGGTATCTCTGGAGATGCAGATATACCCTCCATGTCTTTAGTTAGATGTGGAGATTTTGTATTTTCTGTGGTGGATATTTTCTAGTGTTTTAATACTGACCGCATAGTACTCTGTCCTATCCTTTCTATTTAGCTAGAAGTGGCCTCCTTTGCTAAATTCTGATTTCAGTCTGTGTATGTTATTTCCCTCTCCTCTCACAGTCAATATTTGTGGGGGGCTGTCTATCCTTTGGGGATTTTCTCTGAGGCAAGATAGTTTTCCCTTTTCTATCTCTAGGGGTAATTAGTCCTCCGGCTGTGTCGAGATGTCTAGGGAGTGTTAGGTACATTCCACGGCTACTTCTAGTTGTGGTGTTAAGTTCAGGGTCTGCGGTCAGTACAGGTACCACCTTCTCCAGAGTACGTCTCATGCTGCTCCTAGGCCACCAGATCATAACAGTACAACTGGCCAACAATGAGTTAATTGCATCTCAGAAGAAGGAAGGGAAAGTGCTGAGCCATTTTTTTCTGTAGTCTGTTGTGCCTTTTCTTTCCTCTTTACCTCTGGGTGGTTCAGGAGTTTGGCGCTGGTATGGATGTTCAGGGATTGGCTTCTCGTGTGGACCAGCTTGCTGCTAGAGTACAGGATATTTCCGATTATATCGTTCAGACTCCGGTTTTAGAGCCTAGAATTCCAACTCCTGATTTGTTTTTTGGGGACAGGTCCAAATTTTTGAGCTTTAAAAATAACTGTAAACTGTTTTTAGCTCTGAAACCCCGTTCCTCTGGTGATCCCATCCAGCAGGTTAAAATAGTCATCTCTCTGCTGCGCGGTGACCCTCAGGATTGGGCGTTCTCCCTGGAAGCTGGAAATCCTGCTTTGCTTAATGTAGACACCTTTTTTCAAGCGCTAGGGTTATTGTATGATGAACCTAATTCAGTGGATCATGCTGAGAAGACCTTGTTGGCCCTGTCTCAGGGTCAAGAAGCGGCAGAATTATATTGCCAGAAATTTAGAAAATGGTCTGTGCTGACTAGATGGAATGAGGATGCCTTGGCTGCAATTTTCAGAAAGGGTCTTTCGGAATCTGTTAAAGATGTTATGGTGGGGTTTCCCACGCCTGCTGGTCTGAGTGATTCTATGTCTCTGGCCATTCAAATTGATCGGCACTTGCGCGAGCGCAGAGTTGTGCGCGCTGTGGCGTTGTCTTCCGAGCGGATAGCCAGACCTTTCCCCGGGAAGGAACAACCACGGGAAGGGCAGCATCCAATAAAGGAAAACATCCAATACAGGAAAACCACCTATGCCAAGCATGGTATCCATCCACAGACAGCTGTTTCGGGGTGTTTGCCCCTCATCAGTGTGGAGTAGGAATCTGGCTATTAGGAGCAGTGCCTAGTAAAAGGCTGTGAAGGAACAGATGATTGGCCTCGGGGAGACCAAAACATCCAACACCGCGGAGACACCATCACGTGTTTCTCAACGCAGTGATCCAGAACACTGCCCCCATCCCTTATGGGAAATATGCAAATGCATGTAGGATAGCTGCGGAGACACCATCACGTGTTTCTCAACGCAAGCAGTGAATAGCCAGACCTTTCCCCGGGAAGGAACAACCACGGGAAGGGCAGCATCCAATAAAGGAAAACATCCAATACAGGAAAACCACCTATGCCAAGCATGGTATCCATCCACAGACAGCTGTTTTGGGGTGTTTGCCCCTCATCAGTGTGGAGTAGGAATCTGGCTATTAGGAGCAGTGCCTAGTAAAAGGCTGTGAAGGAACAGATGATTGGCCTCGGGGAGACCAAAACATCCAACACCGCGGAGACACCATCACGTGTTTCTCAACGCAAGCAGTGAATAGCCAGACCTTTCCCCGGGAAGGAACAACCACGGGAAGGGCAGCATCCAATAAAGGAAAACATCCAATACAGGAAAACCACCTATGCCAAGCATGGTATCCATCCACAGACAGCTTTTTTTTTTTTTTTTTTTTTTTTTTTCCCCTCAGATGGGAAGTTCCACAGTCAGGTAACCAAAACTATAAGGAACTCATCTCCCAAAACAGCGTGCCACACACTTAGTGCCACCGCCATTCCCATCATCATTGGAAAACACACAAAAAATGTTTTAATTAACAACCAAAAACCACTTCAAGATACATTAACAAAATGTTTCCACTTTTTAGTCTTCCAAATTCCCTCTGCATCCACCTCCCCTCTCCTCCTCTGATCACACACAAAGCAAAAATACAATTTTCCCAAAATAATTTTTATACAGTTTTTAACCTCAATATCCTTCCTTTTAAACACATACACATTCCTCACATCCCACAAAACCTCTTTTATACATGCCATCATCAACCACAATACTCTCTCCTTCTCCCCACACATACCCAATCCAAACATAAAGAGCTCAAAAGACAACAGATTCACCTCACACAGCTCCTTACACAAACGACCCAGACCTGCAATCACACTTCTAGCATACTGACAATTCCAAAACAAATGCACCACACTCTCACTCCCACCACATCCACTCCTCGGACACCTCTCACTCCTCACTAAACCCCGATTTTTCAGAAACTCCCTCACTGGCAACACCCCATGCAATGACTGCCATACAATCTCACTCTGCCTATTTGTCATACCATTCACACGTACCTTCTTCCATACTTTCTGCACATCATCCCCTCTTACCATTTTAAAATCTGGCAAGAACAGCCTATGGGCTCGTCCTACAATAATGTCACATTCCACCTCTCTACACTCAATCATCTTATATATAGCTTTCTTCTTTTCTAACAATCTCACATCCACATCACAAAGTTCATACTTCACTAGAAATTTGTAAACCCACACATACCACACAGGAACCTCAAAAGCCACTGGGCTCCTAAGATCTCTTTCACGCCATTTCAAACGAAACAAGAAATTTCCAAACAAAAACCTGCACATACATGCATACTTCCCATCCATCCTAATCACACCTAGTACAAACACCATAATATTCACGCCGAAAAAAACATTCAAATTTGGGAAACCCAGTCCCCCCTTATCCAAACTCTTCATAACAATCTCTCTCCTCGCACGCTCCATACATGAACCCCAAAAAAAGACAAACAAAACCCTATTTAATCTTCTAATACACAGGTGGCTTGGTGGAAACACCATCGCAACATACAAAAAAATAGGTAACACAACACTCTTAATAACTAAAATTTTACCAAAAAACGTAAGATCCCTCAAACTCCAAAAATTAAACTTACGCTCCACTCTCTCTTTCACATCCACCCAGCTTTCCTCTCCATCCAATTTCTCTGAAAATTTCACACCCAAAACCTTTATCGATCCACTCACCACATTCACTCCAACATCATCGCTCAGACTCCTTCCCCCAAAATTCTTACACTCACTCTTCTCCCAATTCACTTTAAAAGCAGATGCTCCACAAAACATAGAAACCAACAACTTCACACGCCGTACCGAACACTCTGAATCACACAGCACACACACATCATCCATATAGCCACTCATCTTCCATTCTCTCCCCCCACCCCCGGGTACTTGCACACCCCGAATCACCTTATCTTTTCTTAACAAACATAACAAAGGCTCAATTGCGCAAATAAAAACGATAGGGGACAAAGGACACCCCTGCCGAACACTCGAAAATACATTTACTCTCCTCCCCACATTTCCATTCAACAACACACAACTGTAAATATTCTTATACAAACTTCTCACTCTCTCAACAAACTCAGAAGGAAAACCCATCTTCACCAACACACTAAACAAAAAACCATGCGCCAATCTATCATACGCCTTCTCAAAATCCAAACTCAACACATACACCCCTTTCTTACGATTCATGCAGTCCCACAAACAATCTCTCAACATACACAAACTTCCATGTATTCGTCTTCCAGGTACCGCACAACATTGCTCCTCACCCACCACACTCCCAACCACACCACGCATCCTGTTAGCCAAAAGTTTCGCATAAATCTTATAATCACAGTTCAGCAATGTGATCGGCCTCCAATTTTTTAGATTTTTCAAATCACCTTTTTTTGGCAATAACACAACCACCCCTGCACGCATACCATTTGCCACCTCTGCACTTGCCCACATATACGTACATACATCCACAAAATCCTTCCCAATCACATCCCACATCACACGATAAAATTCCACCGGTAAACCATCCTCCCCCGGTGTTTTATTCAGCGCCATACTGCACACCACCTTCCATACTTCTTCACCCGTCACCTCACCCATCAAACTTTCCCTTTCTATCCTATTCAAACTATTTTCCAAAACACTCAACACCTCACCCTCCAAACCTTCATCCCTCCATTTCACAGCATACAAATCATCATAAAACTTTGCCACTTCCTCACACAAGTCCGCGCCACTAACTTCATTTCCATCCATCCCATTCAAAACACTCATACTCTGTCTCTTCCCAAAAACTTTCTTAAAGAAAAACCGCGAACACTTCTCATTCTTCTCCAAATTCTCTAATTTGGCCCTATACACAATACTCCTCCCTCTTTCTAACAAAAAATCATTCACTTCTTTTTTCACTTTCACTAAATCTTCACTCACATCCATCCCTCCCGCCCTCAACTTATACAACAAACTCAGTCTTGCATTTAAAAAAACAAACCTTTCTCTCTTTGCAGCCGCACACTTGTACCCGAGTTTTTTAAAAAAACTCTTGGTTTTCCATTTAACCCAATCCCACCATTCACAAACATTTCTGAAATCACTCCTGCACCCACACCACTCTGCATAATGTCTTTCATACTCCTCTTTCACCCCCCCTCCTTCCAGCAAACTCACATTCAACTTCCACACACCTTTCCCAGCCACCTCATTAACATGCAAATCCAATTCACACTTCATACACACATGATCCGAAAAAAACACCCTCTCCTGTGCATAACTAACAGGAATCAGATTTTTTGAAACAAAACAATAGTCCAACCTAGACTCCACCCTCCCACTGTCAGAAAAAAAACGTATTTAACAACGGAGTTATCTTGCATGCCCGCTGCATATCTTTTAAACCAAAATCACTCACCATATCCATTAACACTTTCCCTGACGCATCCACATTCACACTTCCCACATCACAGTTCATATCACCCACTATCACAACAGGCACTCTTCCTGGAATAAAAAACTTAATTTTTTCAAATAAAACTCTACGCTCCTGTTTATCCACAGGAGCATATACATTAATAACGCAAAAACGAACATTTCTAAACTCAAAATTAGCCAACACACACCTTCCAACCTCAATCACCATGTAGTCACACAAACTCACATCATTTCCCTTCACCAAAAAACCCACACCATCATTTTTATTACAGGCACTCCCTGACCACACAGACGCACCATGAGGCCATTCACTCCCCTTCACACCATCCACAATCCCACACTCCTGCAGACAAAAAATTCCTGCATTCTGGGTTGCAAAAAAATCCAAAATGGCTGCCCGCCGCCACCTGCTTTTAAAGACCCTCACATTTTGTGATATGAGTACAAAACCCATTACATACACAAAAAAATACTAAAAAAAACAACCTACGAACATGACATTACTCAACTTACATGAAAAACAAACCAAAAGGAAAAAAAAAATAAAAAAAAAAAAATAAAATTTAAAGGCAAATGCTATATACAAAACCACCTAGCTACTGAAATAATAGCACATATCTACACAGCACTGCCACTGTCCTCCTCCACCATCTGCGCTGAGCAGCTTTCAGAGCCGCTGACCTCCATACACTCCTCCACACGCGCCTTCTTCTGCCCAGCCTTCCTCTGGGGCCCTCCACCTTCATCACAGATTTCCCCACCACCCTCCCTGGGACACTTTCGACCTCCAGGCTCCTCTTCTGAGGAAAAAACGCCAATGCTTTCTGGATCAGAATCAACAATCAACGACGCAGCCATCTCCTCCGCCCCAGAAGTGTCAAAATCCATCAAACCACCCAACTCCTCATCTTTGGTAACTGGGGCTTCCTTTTTTTTCTTTTTATTTTTAACCATAGCACGCTCTTCTTGCTTTGCAGCTCTCCAGAATAACTTGTCCTCCAGCTCCTCCTTCCTCCTTTCAGCCTCCTTGTCCTCCTGCCGTCTATCCCGCCGTCTCTCAACCATGGAGGGCGGAATTACCTCAGCGCTTTGCTGCGCAGATGCCTCGCTTTCCTCCCGCTTCCTCTCCTCCTCCCATTTCTTAACCTCCTCCTCTCTCTTTTTTTCCTCCTCCTGCCTCCGCTCCTCCCTACGTTTCTTTTCTTCCTCCTCCCGCCTCTCCTCCTCTCTAGTTGGCCTCCTTGGCACACCATATGGACAGTCCTTATACAGGTGCCCTTTATTACCACACTGGTCACATTCACGTGGCATCGGACACTGAGCCGCTGTATGGCCTTCTTGCTTGCAGTTACGACAAACCATGCTCTTCTCACATGTGTTCTGTAAGTGCCCAAATTGAAAACACTTCCTGCAGTATAGAGGCTGCCCTGCATACGACAGAAAGCCCCTATGACCCGCCACTGAAAAGTTCGCCGGGGGATGGGTAAAGCCTCCCAAACAGCTTGGGTCTTTCCTCAGTTTCACACGAAACACATATTTACAATTAAAAATGCCCAAACAATTTCTCTGTTTCTCTCCACTTTTTACATATTCGCAGTACCGAGCCAGGAACTGCTCCAGCAGCCTTACTTCTGTGTAAGGATTGTACACGGTTACAGTCACTACTTTCTCCATGAGCCCAAACAAAGGCTCCACCCGCACTCCCCCCAGGCAGGGGTCACCATCATGGCTTCTTAACCACTCGAAGACAGTTAGACAGCAAGGCTCACTCACAAAGGTTACGTCATATATACCTTGGTTGTGAAATTCATTCACACTGAAAATGTCAGTCCGATGAGCTCCAGCCTTTCCCTCCAGCAGGTCACGAACCACATACACCACGTTGTTTTTGGCACCATCCTCCACGACCAAACGAATCGTATTCTTGACAAACATCTTCAGTCTTCACTGCCGATACGAATATCGCAGACGAAAATTAGCAGCACGCTGCAAAGAAACACTCGCACCCTCTGACTGCGACACAAGATCGCAGCCAAAAGGCCGAGAGGCACTCCTACCCACAGACAGCTGATTCGGGGTGTTTGCCCCTCATCAGTGTGGAGTAAGAATCTGGCTATTAGGAGCAGTGCCTAGTAAAAGGCTGTGAAGGAACAGATGATTGGCCTCGGGGAGACCAAAACATCCAACACCGCGGAGACAACATCACGTGTTTCTCAATGCAGTGATCCAGAACACTGCCCCCATCCCTTATGGGAAATATGCAAATGCATGTAGGATAGCTGCGGAGACACCATCACGTGTTTCTCAACGCAAGCAGTGAATAGCCAGACCTTTCCCCGGGAAGGAACAACCACGGGAAGGGCAGCATCCAATAAAAGAAAACATCCAATACAGGAAAACCACCTATGCCAAGCATGGTATCCATCCACAGACAGCTGTTTCGGGGTGTTTGCCCATCATCAGTGTGGAGTAGGAATCTGGCTATTAGGAGCAGTGCCTAGTAAAAGGCTGTGAAGGAACAGATGATTGGCCTCGGGGAGACCAAAACATCCAACACCGCGGAGACACCATCACGTGTTTCTCAACGCAGTGATCCAGAACACTGCCCCCATCCCTTATGGGAAATATGCAAATGCATGTAGGATAGCTGCGGAGACACCATCACGTGTTTCTCAACGCAAGCAGTGAATAGCCAGACCTTTCCCTGGGAAGGAACAACCACGGGAAGGGCAGCATCCAATAAAGGAAAACATCCAATACAGGAAAACCACCTATGCCAAGCATGGTATCCATCCACAGACAGTTGTTTTGGGGTGTTTGCCCCTCATCAGTGTGGAGTAGGAATCTGGCTATTAGGAGCAGTGCCTAGTAAAAGGCTGTGAAGGAACAGATGATTGGCCTCGGGGAGACCAAAACATCCAACACCGCGGAGACACCATCACGTGTTTCTCAACGCAGTGATCCAGAACACTGCCCCCATCCCTTATGGGAAATATGCAAATGCATGTAGGATAGCTGCGGAGACACCATCACGTGTTTCTCAACACAAGCAGTGAATAGCCAGGCCTTTCCCCGGGAAGGAACAACCACGGGAAGGGCAGCATCCAATAAAGGAAAACATCCAATACAGGAAAACCACCTATGCCAAGCATGGTATCCATCCACAGACAGCTGTTTCGGGGTGTTTGCCCCTTATCAGTGTGGAGTAGGAATCTGGCTATTAGGAGCAGTGCCTAGTAAAAGGCTGTGAAGGAACAGATGATTGGCCTCGGCGAGACCAAAACATCCAACACCGCGGAGACACCATCACGTGTTTCTCAACGCAGTGATCCAGAACACTGCCCCCATCCCTTATGTGAAATATGCAAATGCATGTAGGATAGCTGCGGAGACACCATCACGTGTTTCTCAACGCAAGCAGTGAATAGCCAGACCTTTCCCCGGGAAGGAACAACCACGGGAAGGGCAGTATCCAATAAAGGAAAACATCCAATACAGGAAAACCACCTATGCCAAGCATGGTATCCATCCACAGACAGCTGTTTTGGGGTGTTTGCCCCTCATCAGTGTGGAGTAGGAATCTGGCCATTAGGAGCAGTGCCTAGTAAAAGGCTGTGAAGGAACAGATGATTGGCCTCGGGGAGACCAAAACATCCAACACCGCGGAGACACCATCACGTGTTTCTCAACGCAGTGATCCAGAACACTGCCCCCATCCCTTATGGGAAATATGCAAATGCATGTAGGATAGCTGCAGAGACACCATCACGTGTTTCTCAACGCAAGCAGTGAATAGCCAGACCTTTCCCCGGGAAGGAACAACCACGGGAAGGGCAGCATCCAATAAAGGAAAACATCCAATACAGGAAAACCACCTATGCTAAGCATGGTATCCATCCACAGACAGCTGTTTCGGGGTGTTTGCCCCTCATCAGTGTGGAGTAGGAATCTGGCTATTAGGAGCAGTGCCTTTATTGGATGCTGCCCTTCCCGTGGTTGTTCCTTCCCGGTGAAAGTTCTGGCTATTCACTGCTTGCGTTGAGAAACACGTGATGGTGTCTCCGCAGCTATCCTACATGCATGTGCATATTTCCCATAAGGGATGGGGGCAGTGTTCTGGATCACTGCGTTGAGAAACACGTGATGGTGTCTCCGCGGTGTTGAATGTTTTGGTCTCCCCGAGGCCAATCATCTGTTCCTTCACATCTTTTTACTAGGCACTGCTCCTAATAGCCAGATTCCTACTCCACACTGATGAGGGGCAAACACCCCGAAACAGCTGTCTGTGGATGGATACCATGCTTGGCATAGGTGGTTTTCCTGTATTGGATGTTTTCCTTTATTGGATGCTGCCCTTCCCGTGGTTGTTCCTTCCCGGGGAAAGGTCTGGCTATTCACTGCTTGCGTTGAGAAACACGTGATGGTGTCTCCGCAGCTATCCTACATGCATTTGCATATTTCCCATAAGGGATGGGGGCAGTGTTCTGGATCACTGCGTTGAGAAACACGTGATGGTGTCTCCGCGGTGTTGGATGTTTTGGTCTCCCCGAGGCCAATCATCTGTTCCTTCACCGTCTTCTGAGCGGAGTCCTGAGCCTATGCAGTGTGATAGGATTGTGTCTAGAGCTGAACGACAAGGATTCAGATGTCAGAATAGGTTGTGTTTTTACTGCGGCGATGCTGCTCATGTTATTTCTGATTGCCCTAAGCGTACTAAGAGAATCGCTAGTTCTGTTACCATCAGTACTGTACAACCTAAATTTCTGTTATCTGTGACCCTGATCTGCTCATTATCGTCATTTTCTGTCATGGCATTTGTGGATTCAGGCGTCGCTTTAAACTTAATGGACTTAGAATTTGCCAGACGTTGTGGGTTCCCTTTGCAGCCTTTGCAGAGACCTATTCCTTTGAGGGGCATTGATGCTACACCGCTGGCTAAAAATAAACCTCAGTTTTGGACACAGCTGACCATGTGTATGGCGCCAGCTCATCAGGAAGATTGTCGTTTTCTGGTGTTGCATAATTTGCATGATGCTATTGTGCTGGGTTTCCCATGGTTACAGGTGCATAATCCGGTATTAGATTGGAAATCTATGTCTGTGACTAGTTGGGGTTGTCAGGGGGTTCATGGTGACGTTCCTTTGATGTCAATTACCTCCTCCCCCTCTTCTGAAATTCCTGAGTTTTTGTCAGATTTCCAGGATGTATTTGATGAGCCCAAGTCCAGTTCCCTTCCACCGCATAGGGACTGTGATTGTGCTATCGACTTGATTCCAGGTTGTAAGTTCCCTAAGGGCCGACTTTTTAACCTGTCTGTGCCAGAACATGCCGCCATGCGGAGTTATGTTACGGAATCTTTGGAGAAGGGGCATATTCGGCCATCTTCTTCACCATTGGGAGCAGGTTTTTTTTTTTGTTGCCAAGAAGGATGGCTCCTTGAGACCCTGTATTGATTATCACCTCTTGAATAATATCACGGTCAAATTCCAATACCCTTTGCCTTTGCTTTCTGATTTGTTTGCTAGGATTAAGGGGGCTAGTTGGTTTACTAAGATTGACCTTCGAGGGGCATATAATCTTGTTCGTATTAAGCAGGGTGACGAATGGAAAACTGCGTTTAATACACCCGAAGGCCATTTTGAATACCTTGTGATGCCATTCGAGCTCTCTAATGCTCCATCTGTGTTTCAGTCCTTCATGCATGATATATTTCGGAATTATCTTGATAAATTCATGATTGTATATTTGGATGATATTTTGATTTTTTCAGATGATTGGGAGTCTCATGTGAAACAGGTCAGGATGGTATTTCAGATCCTTCGTGATAATGCTTTGTTCGTGAAGGGGTCTAAGTGCCTCTTTGGAGTACAGAAGGTTTCTTTTTTGGGCTTCATTTTTTCTCCCTCATCTATAGAAATGGATCCGGTTAAGGTTCAGGCCATTCATGATTGGATCCAGCCCACTTCTGTGAAGAGCCTTCAGAAATTTTTGGGCTTTGCTAATTTTTATCGCCGTTTCATTGTCAACTTCTCCAGTGTGGTTAAACCCTTGACCGATTTGACGAAGAAGGGCGCTGATGTGGCGAATTGGTCCTCTGCGGCTGTTTCTGCCTTTCAGGAGCTTAAACGCCAATTTACTTCTGCCCCTGTGTTGCGTCAGCCGGATGTTTCTCTTCCATTTCAGGTTGAGGTTGACGCTTCTGAGATTGGGGCAGGGGCTGTTTTGTCTCAGAGGAATTCTGATGGTTCCTTGTTGAAACCGTGTGCCTTCTTTTCTCGAAAGTTTTCGCCTGCGGAACGCTATTATGATGTCGGCAATCGTGAGTTGTTGGCTATGAAGTGGGCATTTGAGGAGTGGCGTCATTGGCTTGAGGGGACCAAGCACCGTATTGTGGTCTTGACTGATCATAAGAAGTTGATTTACCTCGAGTCTGCCAAACGGCTGAATCCTAGACAGGCCCGATGGTCCCTGTTTTTCTCCCGTTTTGATTTTGTGGTCTCGTACCTTCCGGGTTCTAAGAATTTTAAGACAGATGCCCTCTCTAGGAGCTTTTTGCCTGATTCTCCTGGGGTCCTTGAGCCGGTCGGCATTCTGAAGGAAGGGGTGATTCTTTCTGCCATCTCCCCTGATTTACGACGGGCTCTTCAGGAATTTCAGGCTGATAAACCTGATCGCTGTCCAGTGGGGAAACTGTTTGTTCCTGACAGATGGACTAGTAAAGTGATTGCTGAGGTTCATTGTTCTGTGTTGGCTGGCCATCCTGGGATTTTTGGTACCAGAGATTTGGTTGGAAGGTCCTTTTGTTGGCCTTATTTGTCACGGGATGTGCGTTCTTTTGTGCAGTCCTGTGGGACTTGTGCGCGGGCCAAGCCTTGCTGTTCCCGCGCTAGTGGGTTGCTTTTGCCTTTGCCGGTCCCTGAGAGGCCTTGGACGCATATTTCTATGGATTTTATTTCAGATCTTCCGGTTTCCCAGAGGATGTCGGTTATCTGGGTGGTTTGTGACCGGTTTTCTAAGATGGTTCATTTGGTACCTTTGTGTAAATTGCCTTCCTCTTCTGATTTGGTTCCGTTGTTTTTACACCATGTGGTTCGTTTGCATGGCATTCCAGAGAATATTGTGTCCGACAGAGGTTCTCAGTTTGTTTCTAGGTTTTGGCGAGCGTTTTGTGCTAGGCTGGGCATTGATTTGTCTTTTTCTTCCGCTTTTCATCCTCAGACAAATGGCCAAACCGAGCGAACTAATCAGGCTTTGGAAACTTATTTGAGATGCTTTGTGTCTGCTGATCAGGACGATTGGGTGGCTTTCTTGCCATTGGCCAAGTTTGCCCTTAATAATCGGGCTAGTTCTGCTACCTTGGTTTCACCCTTCTTTTGTAATTCTGGTTTTCATCCTCATTTTTCTTCAGGGCAGGTTGAGCCTTCTGATTGACCTGGGGTGGACTCTGTGGTTGACAGGTTGCAGTAGATTTGGGCTCATGTTGTGGACAATTTGGTGTTGTCTCAGGAGGAGGCTCAGCGTTTTGCTAACAGTCGTCGGTGTGTTGGTTCCCGGCTTCGGGTTGGGGATTTGGTCTGGTTGTCTTCCCGTCATGTTCCTATGAAGGTTTCTTCCCCTAAGTTCAATCCTCGGTTTATTGGTCCTTATAGGATTTCTGAGATTGTCAATCCGGTGTCTTTGTTTGGCCCTCCGGCCTCTTTTTCCATCCATAATGTTTTTCATAGATCTTTGTTGCGGAAATATGTGGTGTCTGTTGTTCCCTTTGTTGATCCTCCTGCCCCGGTGTTGGTTGATGGGGAGTTGGAGTATGTGGTTGAGAAGATTTTGGATTCTCGTTCAAATGACCCCACTGCCTCCACATCACCATCAGAGCTGCCGCAGCCCCTCAAACTACTGTCTCCTTCCCCATTACCCTGTAGACTAAAAGCCAGCTATGACAGAGCCCCCTCCCTTTTGTACCAGTCTATCATTGTTAGTTTTTTATCTGTAATTTATAGTTGTATTTTGTATGTAACCCCATTTCACATGTACAGATCCACGGAATCAATGGTGCCCTCAACCTAAATATTAATAATGATAGATGACGAAACTAGTAGTCAGAAACCCTCCCTCCTCATGATCAATAAATTATTACTTTTCATGTGAATAAGTGCTACCTTGTTTTCTCCGGGCAATCCTTTAAATGGTGGGGGTCCCAGATGTTAGGCCCCCACTGATCATACATAAATGTTTAGCTTGCAAAAAAAGAAGGATAAGAGGAGACTTAATATCTGTCTATAAATATCTGAAGGGATGTCACAGTGTAGAGGGATCATCCTTATTCTCATTCGCACTTAGAAACATGAGGATCAAAGAAATTAAACTGAAAGGGAGAAGATACAGATTATACATTAGAAAAAACTTTTTGACAGTGAGGGTGATCAATGAGTGGAACAGGCTGCCACGAGAGGTGGTGAGCTCTCCTTCAATGGAAGTCTTCAAATAGAGGCTGGACAGACATCTGTCTGAGATGGTTTAGTGAGTCCTTCATCGAGCAGGGGGTTGGAAACGATCACCCTGGAGGTCCCTTCCAAATCTAACTAGTGGAAACATAGAATCCCATAAAAGGATGAAATCAGCCATATACTATTTGTGCTTCTTCTTTTGTGGACAAATTTATTGACCCATAAAAGAGAGATTACTATTCGAACATATGAAAAAGATGCTAATAGTGAAAGTGGAGGAAGCTCAAAAATAGTTTGGAGAAATGAGATTGACGCTACAGTTCTTTGAAATGTTGCACCTTGTAAATTTCCAGATACTTGGAGTGGTTGATTCAGTTGGTGATATGGGAAATAAGCGGTTACAACAGAAAAATATCTCACCTAACACCTTGAGATGCCGCATCCTAAAGACATAAATGAAGCATGTAATGTTATTGTGTTCTTGTGACTTGTGGAATCATGCATATGGTTAAAGGGAACCTGTCACCCCCAAAATCGAAGGTGAGCTAAGCCCACCAGCATCAGGGGCTTATCTACAGAATTCTGTAACGCTATAGATAAGCCCTGATGTATCCTGAAAGATGAAGAAAAGAGGTTAGATTATACTCACCCAGGGGCGGTCCTGCTGCGGTCCGGTCCAATGGGCGTCGTGGTCCGGTCCAGGGCCTCCCATCTTCTTACGATGACGTCCTCTTCTTGTTTTCAAGCTGCGGCTCCGGCGCAGGTGTACTTTGTCAGTGTAAACATAATAGATTGTTGCTTTATGTTCTTTTCTATATTGTAGCTAACATGGAATATAACTTGACTACTGTATGTAATTAGGTCATTACTAGAGATGAGCGTATCAGGCAAAAAAATTTATTTACCCATTTTTCTGGGGAAATTTGATTTGCAGATATGTTATTCTCCTCAAATTTCATGTCCCTTATTATGCTCTTGTACCTCTCCAGACCCGAATAATAAATGCAAGATGTAAAAAATTAGGAGAATCTTTTTTGATGAAAAAAATTCTAACAATCCTTACTGCTCACCTCTCCAGTTCCCCGACATCTCACGCTGGGCCGGGACTTTGTTTGGGTGGGTCGGTTTGGGAGGGTTTTACACATGCACGCTCAAGGTCATGACACTATGATCTTTCATGAACTTGTGCAGAACCCTACAGGGACTCAAAGCCAGAAGTCCCTGTCCAGCATGAGAAGCCCAGAGTTTTCAGCATAAATGGTAGGGATCTGAGGATTCAGCTAGGACTGAAGAGGTGAGCAGTAAGAATTTTTATTTTTATTTTCACTTTTTGATCGCCTTTTATAGTACAGAAAAACAGAAGCCGGCGGTCGCCATTATGTTTGATCCACTTGGAAGTGAATTACAAAAAAAATCTGCATTTTGCCGACGGTGGATTTTTATTAAATTCCACTAGAATTCCATTCCTCTAGAGTTTATTCACTCACTGTAGTCATTAGTTTATCAGCTGACTATGGTGATGTAAAAATGGCTTGGCAGCGAATCAGGCCAAGAAGGGGGCAGTGACTCCTCGATACGTTGCGTGCTTAATGTGATACTGATCAGCTATCAGTAAGATCTGAGGGCTCGGTTGTGGTTATCGGCTACTATACAACAGGGAAGATTCCATATTGACATCTGCATGGAGTAAAGGAGTGTTGAATGCAGGACACCACATGTTGGAGAAACTGTATCACCATAAGAACTTTGGTCTGGGAAATTTTTCAAGTTGCTCAATTTGTTTTCAACACACTTTTCAAAAAGTGTTGATGGTTACCTAAGAGCTGACATGAAATGTTCCGACTGATTTAGCATTTCCAAAGACAAAAATAGTACAAAAGTTAGATAAAAAAATAAGCCTGAATATAGTCCTCTCTCCTACTGTACCAGTTATGACTTGTATTGTTCAAGATTATTGTACTTGTTTTTATTATGTATACCCCTCCTCACTTGTAAAGCGCCATGGAATAAATGGCGCTATAACAATAAATAATAATAATAATAATAATAATAATAATAATAGCAAGTACAGATTTAGTTTTCTGTTTTTAGGACAGCCTCATAATAAATTTGTTGCATTGTGCTCCAAGTTACTTATCAATTTTGCACTTGTCACAGTGGCCACTGGGGCTCTTTAATTAGACTCATACTCCTGTCCTTTCTGGAAGAGTTTTGAGCAGGCTCATTATAATCGGAGGCTGGATTACAATGACTGGTGTCACCACACACATTAGGTGATATCACAGCTGACCTTGCTCCCTGTGCCTTCATAATCACCTTTGTAAATGCTCATTAGATACTTAAATATATACTGCTAATGTACATGTGCATTTCTTGTAATAAAGCAGTTAAAGTCTAAAAAGTGGCCAGTATGCAAATTGCACTATAACCAGGGCCGGTTTTAGACAAGGTGGGACCCTAGGCAAAAATTTAAAGTGGGGGCCCCAAATGATAACATTGCCCCATATTTAGGGGCCTTATATAGGCCAACGGGTCTGCCACTATTAGCTGTACGCAGGGGCGTTGCTAGGGTCAGAAAAGATTGGGGGCCCAAGACAAAGAATTGCCCCCAACCCCCTCTTAATTTTTTTTTAACTCTTCAGATAAAACAGTGCTAACTCTCTGAGAATAGATAATGTAGTATATATCACATGCAGTCCTATGTAACACCACAGATAGACATAGCGTTTCAGAGTAAGACTATGTTCACATGCAGCATTTTTTTTCAGTAGCTTCTTTGAGCAATTTTTTTCACCCGTAGAAAGCAATGAAAAAGTTTAAAAAATGCTGCAAATGTTGCAACGTTGCTTTTTGCTGCATTTTTTGTGACTAAAAATAACTTTATTAAACATGTACTGTAGACAAAATGCATACTGTAAAAAACAAACAGCAAAAGCTCTAAGGGTGTGTGTCCACAATCAGTAAACACTGCGGGTCGGCTGCTGTGCACTTGTGCAGTGTCCAACCCGCAGCGGCCAGATGTTACAGTATAGTGGATGGGATTTCAAGAAATTCCATCTCACTGTGCGTGCACTGACACCCGCACCTCACCTGCAGAGAAGGACATGGGGCGCGTCTCTCCAGGCTGCAGCATGTCAATTTATATGGCGTAGACGCGAGTCTCCACCAGAGAAATCTCACCCGTGCAATGTATAGGATGCAGGGATTCCGCACAGATCAAGGAACACAGGCGGAATCGCCTGTGTTCAAAACATGGCAGCACACGTCCACTGCATCCAAAGTGCTGCCATTTCCGGATCCTCTGCACATACCCTAAAAAATGGGTGTTTTGAAAGCAGTGTTTTCACTGCCAAGAGAGCAGGTTTTGGATGCAAAAAAAAAAAAATGCACCAAAAACGCTGATTCCTAGGCACACCTGTACTATATATGTGTATGGTTTACCCTTATTATTTCACGTGGGAATTCATTTATTTCTATATAATAAATGCCCTGATTCAGCAGACAATATTCCTGTCTTGTGTCATCCAGACAGTAGTGACAGGCGGTCGCCCTGTCAGATTACAAGCACTGATTTAGTGACTGGTCAGAACCTATGCTGATCCCCGCTGTATGTGACTGTGAAACCTGATCCAACAGCAATCAGCACAGAGCTCCTGGACCACATGAGTAAATGACTGCACTGAGGGGGTTTCAAGGGGGGTTTGGGAGAGACACCCTTTCTAGGTGGGGGCCCCAGGCGTCTGCCTGGTCTGCCTGTGCCAAACGCCGGCCCTGACTATAACTCAGTTTAATTTTTCTAAATAATTGTGACATGGAAAAAAATAAAGACAAAACTAAATATAAATATATATATATATATATATATATATATATATATGTATTTGAAAGGAACCTGTCAGTAGGTTTTCTTTTACACCAAAATTATCCATTCTATGATTAGTTTAGTCGCTGTAATACTGAATGGTTCAGTAAATTCAGACCTTCATTTTAGCAATCTGTATTTCCACATCAGAGAAATACTGTGTGTAATTTTTATGACATTGAGCACCAAATGCAGGGGGGGGGGGATTTTGGTTCTGCACTTATATTTTTCTATCCACTCTCCTTTTCCGACCACCACAAGTCCCCGTGTCACTCTTCTTTCAATGACCTGCCCATGAACTGGCACCGGCACCCTTATCCCTCAGCAAGGCATGCGCAACAAAGTCCTGATGATGTTGCGAGAACATAGATTTATTCAGCATTGCAGTGACTTGTTATAGATAATATTTGTTTGGGGTACAAAAACTTGCTGACAGGTTCCTTTTAAACGGTTCATCCAGGACTATGTTAATGTTTTACTATAGGAATAAAAACTAACAGGCAGATAGTTGCTAACTACCTGCCTGTACTACCCGGTACCGGCTAAGAGCTGTCATTGACCGCTCCTGCTGGCGATTCAACTGCTCAACGTCATCAGAGCAGCTCTTCCTCTTCCTGGCTGTTTTGTCGACAGAGCATGACTGCTGATTAACAGTTAGGTAGAGGGGAGTCGGCTATCATTGAGCATGATTTCGACAGTCATGCCCAGTCGACAGAACAGCTCAGAAAAGAAGCCTCTGCTCTGCCACTGCATCGCTGGCATGAGCATTTTGGGACCGTTCTGTACCGGCAGAGATCGGTGATAGTTGCTACCTATCTGCCTGTTAGTCTTTAGGTCCTTAGTAAAATATAAAAAAAGAAAGTCCTGCATAAGCCCTTTAATTCTAAAACTTTGATTTAAACAATTGGTATCTTTCCGCTGATACATTCCCATTTGGTGTATGAAGCAGAAGTTTTATCAAATCTCCCCCATAGACTCTGGCTTACAAGCAGACACAAGATGACAATTTGCTTCCTCACACTCTAACACTCTAATACAAGACATGAACTTGCTTTTAAATCTTCCTGTAAGCAGAAAATTCCCCAACTCTCCCAAGTAGCTTAACTATGAAATATTAAAACAAGAACATTTCTCCATTCTTACTCCCGTATAAACAAGGATTACTGCCGGCACAGGGAGCTCCGAATTCCCAAGTTGGTGTGTTAGTAGCATAAATCATGAAGACTGTCTCCGAGGTAAGTGCTTTTCTGTATGGGAATTAGAGAAGAGAGCAAAGTCATCAAGTAAATTGTAGCATTGACAAAAGACATAGATCCCCACTTACTAAGGCTGGGTCCAAATCTGCATCGGAGATTCCGTCAGAAGCCATTTTACCATCCAAACTATGGACACCTTGGTAGAACCAGCCAAGACCTCATTAGAAGTCAATGATGTCCTTCAGCCACTATTGGGATTATCATATAGTGTTCTGAACACAAAGACTCATATGTGAACAAATACTATGGGATGAAGTTATTATAGAGGAACTTTTATCTTCTCCATGACCAGTTGATTTTAAATTTTTAAGCTTTTGCTTTTTCCTCACTTTCCAGAAGCCACAATTTTTTTTTTATTTTCCTGCGAACATAGCCATATGAGACCTTCGTCTTTGCATGATATATTGCAGTTCGGAATGACACAATTTTTTTTTACCATACAATGAACTGGAAAACAGCAAAAAAAAATATTCCAAATGTGGTGAAATGGTTAGAAAAACACAATTCTGCTATTGCTTTTAGGGTTTTGATTTTACAGAGTTCACTGAGCAGTAAAAATTATCCGGCAATATGATTCTCCAGGTCAGTTTCAATTGCAATGAAACCCCAAATTCTTTTATTTAAATGGCCCCAAAAAGATTTTATAAACAAAAATCCATAAGGTTTTTATCTTTCCATCAATTGAGATTTGTGAGGCTTCTATTTTTGCCTGGTCACGGTGAGCAATTTGTTTTCAACATCTTGAAGTACGTAGGATGTTTGTATCAACTGTTCCTGCATTTTTGTTGTGGTGACTGCAAAAAGTGTAATGCTTGAGCTTTGATTTTTTTTTTCTTTTTACAGCTTTTACCGTAGAGATTTATTAATTTTATATTTTTATGTATCAGACTTTTATGGACACGGTAATGCCAAATATGTTTATTTTTTTAATGTATTTGTCAGGGGGGATGGGATGGGGTTGATTCAAATTTTATACATTTGCTTTAGATTTTTAAATTATTTTTTCAATTTTAATTTTTAGTCCCCTTAAGGGGACCTTATGCTATACAATATAAAATCATAATCTCATGTGCAGCATAGCCTGCGGAGCTCCAGTCTGCGGATGTTTGATAACAGCATTGTGCTTGTGTATATGACTTTACATGAAAGACTACATAGCTATAGTGAAGGAGGAAGGGGTCAGGCTCTGAAATGTCCTGATAAGTGATGAGCGAATATACTCGTTACTCGAGATTTGTTGAGCATGCTCGGGTGTCCTCTGAGTATTTTTTAGTGCTCGGAGATTTAGTTTTTCTTGCCGCAGCTGAATGATTTACATCTGTTAGCCAGCTTCATTACATGTGGGGATTCCCTAGCACCCAGGCAACCCCCACATGTACTTATGCTGGCTAACAGATATAAATCATTCAGCTGCGGCAAGAAAAACTAAATCTCCGAGCACTAAAAAATACACGGAGGACCCCCGAGCATGCTTGAGAAATCTCGAGTAATGAGTATATTCGCTCATCACTAGTCTTGATGTGTTATCCCATGTCTCATATGCTATTCATGGACTTTTTATTGGCCATGTAGTGGTGAATATTTGAAATCTATCTATGTATTTATTTGCCTTGATGAAATTTGTGATATGGCTTTGAAATGAAAAAAAAATCACAACGGAATCATCAGTGTCCTTGAAAGATTTTTGCACCATTCAAGATGTAGTAGCAGACCGTGATTCCAGTGATGTGTCACTTACTTTACTGCAGTTTTGATGAAAAAACTTCTATCTGCAGCAGATTTGTCAGTTGTTGGAATGCATGGGCAGAAAATGGCTAATCAGCAGTGGGGGTTTGGTTGGACTACCTGGCACCTGGACTAGTCTTCTTTTGATTAAGAGAATGATTTGATAAAAACTACCCTAAGCAGCCCAATAAGTGATAAATTGCTGGAAACCCCTAAATTATGCTGGTGGCAAAAACTCGACAGATTCCCTTTAAATTTATATTTTTCCAAATGTTAGTATGTAAAAAGTTGCTCCTATTTCCATCTTAGAAACCCCGAGATCAGTTTAGTGTTGAAGAAATCCTAAACCAGATTTTTTTAAGCCTTTGTAACCCTTTGAAAGTCAGCGACTTTAGAGCAGTAATGTCATTTACACTTTCTTTGTGCTTGTAAATTATTGATTTTTCATTTCCAACAAGTGAGAATGATTGTTATTGCCGCAGAATCCGTTCCATGATCAGCCGTACCGTGTCACCTAGAATGAGCTGTCTATCCTTAACTCTCCTTTCCTGATAAATTCCCCTAGAAGGAATTTCCGTAGGCAATTTATATCATTGTAGGCGACAACAGTTAAAATAAACCGAAGACTTTCTTCCCGCATTGTCGGGAGCTTTAATTGAATTTTTCAATCCTGTAGTTATATTGATTACACACTTGCATCAAACAGAAACAACTAAGCAAGATTTTATTGATGTAAGTTTGCGGTGTTTTTTCCGCCAGAAAAAAAAGATTAGCTGCAGAGTTTGCTACAAAATTTGTCGGGTGGGGTTTTGGGGGAGGGAGATTAAAGAAATACAATTTTACGGTAACTGAAATCAGAGTATGGCTGTGTTATTGCAGTCATGTACATTTTATTCTGTAAAGTTGGGGTGTTTCAGAAAAAACATACTTTGAAAATCCATCCTGGGATTACTCATCTCGGGTGATTAGGTTGAGGTGGGTCCCTGACTGCTCCTCCCCACTCCCCTAGATTGATAGGTCTCTTTCCTATGATCTGTCAGACTATGAGAGAGGGGCCACTGGGACTGACCTCGGACTAGTTTTTTGAGATGTGTAATGCTTAGTCAGTTTTTCAAAATGTGTTTTCTCTGAAACTCCGCATTGTAAAATGTGCAATAACGCAGCCACCGTCTGATTTTCACTGCCTGTCGTTCCTGGGTAGGCAAGTAGGTGCTGTTTATTATTTTCATGCAAAACTTGTCCATATATAAAATAAAAACAAAATGCTGGAAAACCCCTTATGGCTACATTCCCAAATTAAGTATTTCATAAGCTTTTGATGTTGCAGAATTTCTGCAAAATTTCGGCACCTATTAAGTAAATTAGGTCACTTGCATTTTTTCATTGCGTTTTTTATTACATTTTTTTTACATGCATTTTTATCTCGTTCTTGACTCGTTGATTTTTGCCTCTTTTTAGTATGTCACATTTTAAATAAAGCTGCTTTGCGTTTTATACTTCTTGGCTTTGACAAAACTATATTGCTACAGTCATGTGCGGACTTCATGCACTTTTAGTACGTTTCCGCAGCGGAAACACTCTAAAGATGAATATGCACAAGAACTCGCAAGTGAAATTGACATGTTGCGAATTTGAGACACGCACCACAGGTCAATATTCGCGGAGTAAAAAAGAAGCACAGTGGGCATGAGAAATGTAAAAGGGCTAAAAGTTTAGCAAAAATTTTTAATTTTTCCAGCAAAAGTTACAAAACCAATTCACATTTGAAGTTACCTTTGGGGGTCTATATGTTAAAAAAAATGCCCCAAAGTGACCCCATTTTATAAACTGCACTCTTCAAGATTTAAAAAAAAAAAAAAAACACATTTAGAAAGTTATGTAGCCCTTCAGGTGCTTTACAGGTAGTAAAACAAAGTGGAAACAAAACATGAAAAATTAGCTATTTTTCCACAAAAATACTGCTTTAGCCCTATATTTTTCATTTTCACAAGGGTAACATGAGAAAAATGGACTGTACAATTTGTTTAGCAATTTCTCCTGAACACAATGATGTTCTATATGTGGGGGAAAATTACTCTTTGGGCGCATGGCAGGGCTTGGAAAGAAAGGAGCACTATTTCAAATTTGGTAATTTTGGTTGGTACAGATTGCATATGCCATGTTGCAATTTCAGAGCGTCAGAGACACCAAAATGCAACTTACCATATTTTTGCTTTTATCTACTGGTGTGGTGACCATATTGAGCCCATAGGTTTTTCACAATATTATATAACATTGGGATGTCAAATGAAAAATTATATATTTTTTCCACAAAAATTTTGATTTAGCCCAAATGTTTCATTTTCATAAGAGTATAAGAAGAAAAATGGCAATACAATTTGTTCTGAAATCTCTCCTAAGTACGAAGATACCTCATATGTAGTTAGGAACTAGTGTTTTGGCAGGACACAGAAGGAAAGAAGCACAATTAGAATTTTGGAGCGCCATTTTGACTGCAATGGATTACAAATGCCTTGTTACAGCTGCTGACCCCACACAAGTAATCCAATTTGAGAAACAACACACTTTAAAGAATTCACGTAAGGCTACGTTCACGTTACATGTTTTCTGTGTTTTATTCAAATTTTAAGCTGCGTTTTACAGTACCAGCAAAGTCTATGAGATTTCACAAATCATGCGCACACATATTTTTTTTCTTGCCTGATTTGAAAAATTGCTGCTTCTTTATAAACTGCAGCACGACACTTCTCTCAGCATTTTTTCAGCCATAGAAAGTGATGAGTAAGTGCAAAAATGCAGTAAAAACGTAGGTATCAGGTTTTCCTGTGTTTTTAGTGGAAAAAATGCATGTACAGCAGTATGTGAAACCCTTTTATTTTCGTGATTTTCTTAAGTTTAAACCATAATATCTTGGTGTCTTCACATTAACATGGCAATTGGGATTAGTTCAGTTTAATTAAATTAGTGATGTGCACAAAGTGAACATTAGCCAACAAAGGTGTGAAATGGAACAACGGCTGTGGCCGACCAAAGTGTGAAAGTAAACTGTGTCCTACAAAATCAATGCTCTGCCAATGTCTTAGGGTACCGTCACACAGTACCATTTTGATCGCTACGACGGTACGATTCGTGACGTTCTAGCGATATCGTTACAATATCGCAGTGTCTGACACGCAGCAGCGATCAGGGAGCCTGCTGAGAATCGTACGTCGTAGCAGATCGTATGGAACTTTCTTTCGTCGCTTGATCACCCGCTGACATCGCTGGATCGTTGTGTGTGACAGCGATCCAGCGATGTGTTCGCTTGTAACCAGGGTAAACATCGGGTAACTAAGCGCAGGGCCGCGCTTAGTAACCCGATGTTTACCGTGGTTACCAGCGTAAACGTAAAAAAAAAAAACAGTACATACTTACATTCCGGTGTCTGTCCCCGGCGTCTCAGCTTCTCTCCACTGTGTGAGCGTCTGCCAGCCGGAAAGTGAGCACAGCGGTGACGTCTGACGTCACCGCTGTGCTTCACCGCTGTGCTTTCCGGCTATGGCGCTTACACAGTGGAGAGAAGCAGAACGCCGGGGACAGACACCGGAATGTAAGTATGTACTGTTTGTTTTTTTTACGCTTACGCTGGTAACCACGGTAAACATCGGGTTACTAAGCGCGGCCCTGCGCTTAGTTACCCGATGTTTACCCTGGTTACCGGGGACTTCGGCATCGCTCCAGCGCCGTGATTGCAACGTGTGACCGCAGTCTACGACGCTGGAGCGATAATCATACGATCGCTGCGACGTCACGGATCGTGCCGTCGTAGCGATTAAAATGGTACTGTGTGACGGTACCCTTAAGTGAACTATTCCTGACCAATTTACCTCCCCTACTATAACATTTGTAATTGTGTATTCTTTCATGAACTCATGTGAACGTTTTTGTTCAGAATAGTCACTATTTTTTCAGACATAAAATTCTTTTTCCACTAATAATTTAATCAAATTGTCCTATTTCCAGAAATGGTTTTATGGTTATATCTTGCATTGGTGACCTGTGTTTATGCTTCTGTGGTGGAATTAAAGCTGAACTTTGGGATCCTGAGAAACACAGCAAAAATGCAGCAAAAACATAACAAAAAATGCAGCAAAACCTGTGTAATAACACCGGTGGTGTCGGAGGTGGTGGAGTCAGGAAGGAATTTTTTCCCCAATGTGGAGCTTACTATTTGCCACATGGGGTTGTTTTGCCTTCCTCTGGATCAACATGTTAGGGCATGTTAGGTTAGGCTATGGGTTGAACAAGATGGACTTAAAGTTTTCCTTCAACCTTAATAACTATGTTACTATGTTACTGTTAGTGGGCGCTATAAGAGGGCATGGGAACGTATGTAGGGAGTGGGGGAACAAGGCACACAGTGCACAAAGACTTGAGACTAAGCAGTGAGCACAGGACCTGGAACAAAGCAGTCACGTGATGACAGGGGGATGGAGTCACTGCGTGTGCAGCCAGGGAAGGCAGCTGGGAGTGTGGAGTACAGGGCACAGAATGTAAACATAGTCAAAGTAGAGCTGAGGGTTAAAAGCCAGACACAAGCATAGTACCTAGGGACAAGACAAAGAGTAAACCGAGATGAGCCAAGGGATCAGATAACCAGGAAGGACGGAGCAGTACAAAGCAGAGTACAGAGGCAAAAGTCAGGGCACAAACCGGGTCATACACAGCAAAAGCTCACAAACACAGAAGCACAGCAATTACGGACGAGTAACCTGGGTCAGCAACCACAAACTGAGAAAACGGAAGTATCACCGACACCAAACCCAGGAACTACCAACATTAAATAGCCGCCCCAGCACCAAAGAGAGGTTGACTAGAATTAATCCTCACCTGACCAGGATGGAGATGAAACCATCCTGTCAGAGTCATGACAACCTGATTTTTGAAAGCAGCTTCTTTACTGCCAAGAGAGTAGGTTTTGCATGCAGAAAGAAATCGCAGCAAAGACGCAACCTATGAACATAGCCTAAAGGTATTGTGAACATCCAGAACCCAAACTTGCTTCACAGAACTTTATAACATTAAGACATGAAAATGAAAAATTTAATTTTTTCCACAAAAATGTTGCTTTAGCCCCAAATTGTTCATTGTCCCAGTGGGTGTGAGACATCACCTTACTCCTTTACAAGCACGCAGATGCCATGTGTGTTGCATTCATGTGCGGTCCATTTCAAACAAGGTATGGATTTATAATTAATTTCAGCTTTGTGCTAAGAAAAGGGGAGGCCAGAATTTTGCAATTGGGTTTTCTGTGATTTTACAATAAACTGATCTCTGGGCTGCAGAAATTTTAAAAACAAAGCTGTGCTTTATTCATCCTTCCCGGGTACAGCGGTGAATTTCCACCACCTGCTGTTTGTTATTGCATGCAGAGTTGATGTCACGTCGATTCCGCGGCAGCCATTACCTGAGCTCGGCGGCTTTTGTGGTCAATCATTGCTGCGTAACTGAGGCCACTGTGGACTTGACATCAGCACTGCAGACAATAACAAACACCAGGAGACCCAGGGCCGGACCCAGGGAGGGTTACTACAGAAGTACCAAACTGCAGCTCAGGAACAGTGGTTTTCGAAAAATGAAAGACCTTTTAAAGCAAAAGTAACTTTCTTAAAGCAGAAGGAATTCCATATTTCACAATCATAACTTTAACAATCCTATACATTTATATTTCAGGGGAATGTAAAATAGGTTCATAAATAGTGATGGGCGAACCCCCCGATGTTCGGGATCGGCAGGTTCACCCGAGTTTTTCTGTAAAGTTCGAGTTCGGGGCCGGAGATGACGCGAACTTGAGTCCAAACCCTGAACTTGGACTTTACAGATATGGCATGGGGCGGGGGGGCTGTAAAAGAAAGCATAACATTAATAATAAAGATTATAATAATACCTGTCCAGCGACGCGTCCTCCCGTCCAACTGTCTCCCGACCACATCTGCTCCAGAGCCGCTCATTACCTTACGGTGTATGTGTTCGGTAAGGTCCCAAACCTTACAGTTTGGGTTCTCTCATCCCTATTCATAAATAATCACTCGGAAATGAGTTTTGCAGTAAGATCTAACTTAATGAGGCAAAACTGAGGTAGACAGTTTTTCTTGTATTTACTTTGTGTGAGTGGAAAATGAAGCATTCTGACAAAACTCGGCTGTATCTCCTTCCACAACATGAACCATTAATAACCTGAAGAATTGCAATCACATTTGTCAAGCTAAATTTAATTAGAAATTAAATACTCATATAATTTAAAGAGCTGGCTGCTAAATAATGAAATGTCTAAATACATTAACATTTGGTGGAACTGGAAACAGATATGTGGAAAGTCAAACAATTTGAATAAGTTAAACTGAAAGGCTTGATCCAAATTATTTAATGTGATAAACATATCAATATATAAGACATCTCTGTGCAGTCACTGACATAGATTAACGCTCAGTCTAATAATATGGCAGCATTCTATATATCTATCTATGAACAAAAGAATAGAGCCAAGCGCTAAGATTTATGCAAACATTGAATATATGACATTTGGCCTGTATTACTGTTGTATAGGCTATACTTATAAAATGAAGGTACTTAGTGGATAAATTGGCCAATTCACGAGAGCCCACCAGCCAGGACAAGGTGACCTTTATTGATGAGTACTTAGAATAGCAGACTTGGCCAAAGCCTACAAGCTTAAAGGGAAGATTGGACCCAGCTCTAAGTACATGCCTCCTAACTTTCAAAGAGGGACAAAACTATGGAAAAATGTTGGATCGTGCCCATAACACACACCTCTGGACACACCTACTTATAATTTCATTCTACCCTGGCCACATAGAGAAAATTTTAGAAAGAAGGCTGTGTTCATACTACTACTAGACCCTTCTGTTGTCCTGTTCCATTCTAAGAAAATAACAAAGGAAATCAGGCTGGAAATAGATTCATTATTATGTAAAGGAGTGAAAAGATGGCTGACACCTCTTGACAATATTGCGATTGTGATTTTTCATATGATGATATTTTATACTAATGTATTCTTGTATGTTGGTGATTGATGCAACTGTTTAATGTATGATTACTACCTCCTAATGTGTGGGGAAAGTAAAAATATCATCATACAGCAGTTACTGGTGAAGTGAAGAGACTTAATAGGCTACATACTGGGTGTGTGTGTAAGGAGATTTTCTGAGGTAGCAAGCCCTATAACTTTATTGGCTGAAGTGGTAGTCTGAGTCAGCTACTGGCCCCTGAATGGCTGGGTGGCTTGTATAGCAATTCCAGGGCAGGAAGATAGATGTTGGCATCGGTGGGCCTCTCTCCTGAATGAGCCTCTTGCGACTGTGATCATTATGCCCATGTTGCAGATCAATGAATTCAAAGTCACACTGACTCTGCAGGTCCTGCACCTTCCTATCTTGCGTGAATCTTTGGAGTATTATTCGTAGACTAATTACCACTCCATTTTCAATACTTCAACACTAGCATAGCAGTGCAACACAATCCAATTTAGTCCTTTTTCAGTCCCTAAGTGAATGAGCTGTACACTTTGACTCACTAACCCTAAGCTGTAAAAGCATAAAATGGCGCTGCTTGGCTGGTCTCTATCTTTTATACTGGCTGTGAAAGTTCTATCTGATTGGCTGCGCTAGACCATGTGACATGATACTCACAGGGCATTATGGAAAAGTGCTTCTGGCCATGCCTAATGTCATTAGCCCACTTTGTGACTCTTCATCAGTGTGTGAAATGGTGCCAAGAATTTGTTTTTTCCATTCGGTACAAATTGAATTACAAACTGTTCAAATTCACGGAGACAAGTGAATTTCAGGAAATTTGACTCAAATTCTATTCTCCCCAGATACATCTGATGAGCTCCAATGAACTGAATATACACTCACTGGCCACTTTATTAGGTACACCATGCTAGTAACGGGTTGGACCCCTTTTGCCTTCAGAACTGCCTCAATTCTTCATGGCATAGATTCAACAAGGTGCTGGAAGCATTCCTCAGAGATTTTGGTCCATATTGACATGATGACATCACACAGTTGCCGCAGATTTGTCGGCTGCACATCCCTGATGCGAATCTCCCATTCCACCACATCCCAAAGATTTCATGTTGTTTACGCCAAATTCTGACCCTACCATCCGAATGTCGCAGCAGAAATTGAGACTCATCAGACCAAGCAACGTTTTCCCAATCTTCTACTGTCCAATTTCGATGAGCTTGTGCAAATTGTAGCCTCAGTTTCCTGTTCTTAGCTGAAAGGAGTGGTACCCGGTGTGGTCTTCTGCTGCTGTAGCCCATCTGCCTCAAAGTTCGATGCACTGTGCGTTCAGAGATGCTCTTAGGCCTACCTTGGTTGTAACGGGTGGCGATTTGAGTCACTGTTGCCTTTCTATCAGCTCGAACCAGTCTGCCCATTCTCCTCTGACCTCTGGCATCAACAAGGCATTTCCGCCCACAGAACTGCCGCTCACTGGATTTTTTTTCTTTTTCGGACCATTCTCTGTAAACCCTAGAGATGGTTGTGCGTGAAAATCCCAGTAGATCAGCAGTTTCTGAAATACTCAGACCAGCCCTTCTGGCACCAACAACCATGCCACGTTCAAAGGCACTCAAATCACCTTTCTTCCCCATACTGATGCTCGGTTTGAACTGCAGGAGATTGTCTTGACCATGTCTACATGCCTAAATGCACTGAGTTGCCGCCATGTGATTGGCTGATTAGAAATTAAGTGTTAACAAGAAGTTGGACAGGTGTACCTAATAAAGTGGCCAGTGAGTGTATGTCTCCACTATTCCTGTGGCTAACCATATCCCTGCTACAAGTTCGTGAATGTATATACGTTTCTACTGTTCCTGTGATTAACCATACTGCTGGCACGAAATTCCTGATTGCATGTATTTCTCAACTGTTCCTTTATATAACTGCCATGTTTTGCTTCCAGCTATACTTGCCCACCTGGCATGCTCTGCTGTTCTACTCCTCGCTGATTCATGTGCTGTCCATTTACACCGCTTCATCAACTCTGGTCTGTGCTGATCACTATGATCTACGTCTTAGAAAATCCACCTCACCAGGTGAGCCCTTAACGCTTGGCTATGAAAACAGCCACCACAGAAATGAGCTGTAGATTATAGAATTAAAAATACTTCCGTTCTTGAGACTGGGGATTCATTGTAATAAGAGGTGACTTGCAAAAAGTTTCTTGTTTTTGCAAGTACTGTGCACTTTTACCCATTTAATAAAATTAGACAAGCACTTTAAGCAAAAAGGCTGCCGGAAATGTAAGATTCGTAAGAACAATAGAATATGATTTCACCGTGGGTCTGCACTGCTGAACCAGAGGCTCGCGTTTAAATTATGTTTGGTGAAGCACTACACAGCTTCTCAATAGTTCAAGCACACGTACAGTACAGACCAAACGTTTGGACACACCTTCTCATTTAAAGATTTTTTGTATTTTCATGTCTATGAAAATTGTACATTCACACTGAAGGCATCAAAACTATGAATTAACACATGTGGAATTATATACTTAACAAAAAAGTGTGAAACAACTGAAATTATGTCTTATATTCTAGGTTCTTCAAAGTAGCCACATTTTGCTTTGATGACTGCTTTGCACACTCTTGGCATTCTCTTGATGAGCTTCAAGAGGTAGTCACCGGGAATGGTTTTCACTTCACAGGTGTGCCCTGTCAGGTTTAATAAGTGGGATTTCTTGCCTTATACTGTAAATGGTGTTGGGACCATCAGTTGTGTTGTGTAGAAGTCTGGTGGATACACAGCTGAATAGACTGTTAGAATTTGTATTATGGCAAGAAAAAAGCAGCTAAGTAAAGAAAAACGAGTGGCCATCATTGCTTTAAGAAATGAAGGTCAGTCAGTCCGAAAAATTGGGAAAACTTTGAAAGTGTCCCCAAATACAGTGGCAAAAACCATCAAGCGCTACAAAGAAACTGGTTCACATGAGGACCGCCCCAGGAAAGGAAGACCAAGAGTCACCTCTGCTTCTGAGGATAAGTTTATCCGAGTCACCAGCCTCAGAAATCGCAGGTTATCAGCAGCTAAGATTAGAGACCAGGTCAATGCCACACAGAGTTCTAGCAGCAGACACATCTCTACAACAACTGTTAAGAGGAGACTTTGTGCAGCAGGCCTTCATGGTAAAATAGCTGCTAGGAAACCAAGGACAGGCAACAAGCAGATGAAACTTGTTTGGGCTAAAGAACACAAGGAATGGACATTATACCAGTGGAAATCTGTGCTTTGGTCTGATGAGTCCAAATTTGAGATCTTTGGTTCCAACCACCATGTCTTTGTGCGACGCAGAAAAGGTGAACGGATGAACTCTACATGCCTGGTTTCCACCGTGAAGCATGGAGGAGGAGGTGTGATGTGTGGGGGTGCTTTGCTGGTGACACTGTTGGGGATTTATTCAAAATTGAAGGCATACTGAACCAGCATGGCTACCACAGCACCTTGCAGCGGCATGCTATTCCATCCGGTTTGCTTTCAGTTGGACCATCATTTATTTTTCAACAGGACAATGACCCCCAAACACACCTCCAGGCTGTGTAAGGGCTATTTGACCTAGAAGGAGCGTGATGGGGTGCTATGCCAGATGACCTGGCCTCCAGTCACCAGACCTGAACCCAATCAAGATGGTTTGGGGTGAGCTGGACTGCAGAGTGAAGGCAAAAGGGCCAACAAGTGCTAAGCATCTCTGGGAACTCCTTCAAGATTGTTGGAAGACCATTCCCGGTGACTGCCTCTTGAAGCTCATCAAGAGAATGCCAACAGTGTGCAAAGCAGTCATCAAAGCAAAAGGTGGCTACTTTGAAGAACCTAGAATATAAGACATAATTTCAGTTGTTTCACACTTTTTTGTTAAGTATATAATTCCACATGTGTTAATTCATAGTTTTGATGCCTTCAGTGTGAATGTACAATTTTCATAGTCATGAAACTACAGAAAAATCTTTAAATGAGAAGGTGTGTCCAAACTTTTGGTCTGTACTGTATATGGTTCTAATACTACATAGTAAATATAGGAAAACTGACTGAACAGCAATCTAGTCTGAACTAGATCTCACATTTCCTTGCTTTAGCACATTAAAATTGAGTGCAGCCATTTATCTATTTGCTATGTAAGTCTTTTTTGGTTATGCACCAGTTCAGACTAGATTGCTGTTCTGTCAGTTTTCCTATATTTACTATGTATTGCTTTTTCTGACTTGAACGCCCCGCCCTTCACCATGCTGTGATTTTAATTACATCCAAACACAGTTGGTTCCGACCTTCCTATAAATGCAGGCTTTACCATGTTATTAGCCATAGGTAAGTGTTCACACTAGGCAGACAGGTACCCATCCAATCTGAGATTACCTTGACGTTTGGTGGATGGGCTCACAATTTTTGACCAAATCTTGTGCTAAGCATCTCATGTGTTTTTTCATAGATTTCACAAGCCATTATGCTATTCACATTTCATGTATCGCACATTTCCTTGCTTTAGCACAGTAAAATTGAGTGTAGCCATTTATCTATTTGGTTCTAATACTAGCCACATCACCACTCAACTTCATGTTATCACTAGTGATGAGTGAATATACTCGTTGTTCGGGTTTTCCCGAGCACATTCGGGTGGTCTCCGAGTATTTGTGACAGCTCGGAGATTTAGATTTCCTTGCCGCAGCTGCATGATTTGCAGCTACTAGATAGCTTGATTACATGTGGGGATTCCCTAGCAACCAAACAACCCCCACATGTACTCAGGCTGGCTAGCAGCCATAAATCATGCGGCTGAGTCATCAAAAACTAAATCTCCGAGCAGTCACAAATACTCAGAGACCACCACCTCTGGAAAACCCGAGCAAAGAGTATACTCGCTCATCAATAGTTATCACAAAACCTAATGAATCAATGAACAAGAGGAAATGTAGGGTATATAAGGTAATCTTCAGTTGGTTCCATAGAACTTTCTAAGTTTTATATTATTGTTCCCTGTTCAACTCAGTCACGTGCAGCCTTACAGTATGTTCCTCATGGAGCTTTTCGAAGTAGATCCTCTTCAACATCCACATTAAAGAGCATTCGAAGAGTATGTGGAGCAGATTATGAAGTGGATTTTGAAGCAGATCTGTTTTACCATACACTTAGCTTCCTTGCTCACTGTCTTGTTACAAAATGTACCTCTTTATTCAAATAAAGGTGTGAGTCATGTTCTACGACTTGGGAATCATACAGTTTTGTATTATCATTGTCTTGTTGCTGTTATTCTGCTATGCAATCAGGTTTGCCTTTTGAAGTTTGTCCTGCCTCTCTCCCTGTAGTCCTACTCTGATGTAAGTAACCCCTCCCTTCTTCCTTATTAGTGTTCGTCAGCCATCATTCAAGGTTCATCTCTGGTTCAGAATTGTCTTTTCACCACTTGAAGCTGCTGCTTTTACTATTTTACATAATACAAGATTCAGCGTGAGAATGAACTTCTTCTGGAACATTCAAACGTGCCTCTGCAGTCGAGTCAAGCTATCTGATGAAGTTCTTCTTGTGAGTACTGGATTAATACAGACATCCATAGAAATGTTGTCTAAGGAGCATGACACTCACAGCCTAGTTATGGAGTTCGAAAAGTGTGGCTCCAGCCCCAAATATAAAGAATTCAATTTCTAAGTGATAAATAGTTTGAAGAAAAGAAGAAAATGCATTATACATAGGATTAGATTAGAATTTGGATATCATTGTGTAACGAGAAACTGAAGAATAATCAAAATGTTCAGTGTTTTTTCCTCTTTTGATGGTTTCCTACAGAAAGCTTTGTTGAATGTTAAAAATTGAGAAAAGCAAACATCTGCTGATTCAGAGGGCTCTGATAAAAATACATTGCCATGTTGTGCTGATTCACAGTGATGCACTCTTGTTAATTAGAGATCTGGTTACATTCAGTACAAGAAGTTACAAAGAAGGCTGAAAACAATACTGTATAATTATGCAACTAATTTTAAAAGACTGCGGCACCCCCATATATACAATCATTTGTACATTACTATAAAAGTTAAATAAAACAATTTTTGTCAATGCTAATAATTATCTTTTATCCGCTGGTCTATAAGCTTAAAAAGAACGTGTCATCAGAAAATGACCGATTGTTTAACCCCTTTCTCCTGTAGCCAATTTTTGCTTTTGCACTTTTGTTTTTTCCCTCCCCTTTTGCCTAAAGTTATAACTTTTTTATTTTTTATTAGCATAGCCAGATAAGGGCTTGTTTTTTGCTGGATGAGTTGAAAATTCAAACAAAAAACATCAATTCTAGAGTTTAGATTTTTTTGTATTTACAGTATTTATGATATGTTTTAAGTAATTTTATATGTTGATGGACGGGCCTTGTCTTAACACATTTTATGGTTGTTTTGAATTTTTTTTAGATAACAGTGGTGCTTGACAGTTTGTGAACCCTTTCAAATGTTATCATATTTCTGCATAAATTTGAAACTACATCAGACTTTCGCACAAGTCCAAATTGTAGATATTTGGGAACCAAATCAAACAAATAAAAAAAAAATCTAATTTTTTTTAACCTTTAAAATTTGCAGATTATTTGAAGGTGAAATTAGAGTATGGTGAGGTCAATCAGCTGTGAGTGGGTGACCAGTTTTATTTAAAAAAAATACATGAATAATTACAGAGACATAAAGTTAAAGTTTTGGAATGTACAAGTCACAGTCCTGACCTTAATCCTATAGAAATGTTGTGGAAGAACCTGACGTAATCAGTTTATGGAGAAAACCACCAACATATCAAAGGTGAAGCTGTTTTGTAGAACTGAAAGTGCTAAATTTCCTCCAAGCCCATGAGAAAGACTAAACAACAATCACTGGAAATGTTCAGACACTGTTATTTCTGCATAAAGAGGTCACACCAGAAGCTGAAAGCAAAGGTTCACTGATACTGGAACATTTCCCTCAATACAAAAATGGCAAAATCTAATATGCTTGACTCATTTGTTTGATGTTGGTCTCTTTATCTAATTTTAGGACTTCTTGAAGATTTCATGTAGTTTATATGGAAAATTCGGAAGGGTTCAGAAACTTTCAAACACCATTGTATTTTTTAAAACTGTTTTTTTTTCTTTTAACCGTATTCCTTTTGATCATTTGTTCTATATCATGTAATAAATTGTATTGTAATGAATACGTAAGATAATAGTTTCCTATGAAGCCTACATGGCAGACACGGCAGCTTTCAGCAAGCCTCCTCAGCTGCCATTGCAAACATTCAGCACTCCAAAATCACGTCCTGGGTTGGCAATGGACAAAAGGAATGACAAACCCCAGCTACCATGCACCTTACATGCCGGTGTCAAAAATTAACAGTGTAGTTTAAGTAGTTAACAGCAGCAATCAGCATGAAGTTTTCTGCTGGATCTTTGGGAACAAATAGAGAGAGACTGCTGCAGGTTCCTCTGACCAACAAACTATGAGAAAATGCTGGAATAGACTCCCACAAGCATTGTTAGATAGTGACAGACTACAATGTGCACACGGTCATGATTCCTTACCATTCCGATGCAAGTACCTGATCACTTGTATACGATCTGCATACTTGCCATCATGTGCCGACTAAACGTCCTCTGCTTCTCTCCAAAGAAGTAAATTGAGGGAAGACTAGTTGGCATGTAACTGCAAATAATGTACAAATTGCATACAAATTGCAAATTGCATACATGTGGTCACGCGACTGCCCGCTTGTGCCGCCAATACTAGAGAATCGAGCGAACTGTCACGATTTAGCAGTCTGTTGTCACCTAGAGTCATTGCACATTTTCAAAGAACAATCTTTTGCCCTAACTACCCCTATCACTCCTTACCTCCACAGCCAATTTTCATTTTTTCAGTTTTAATTTTTCCCTCCCCTTCTTCCACGTGCAATATTTTTTAATCTTCATATTGACATAGCCATTTGAGGCCTTGATTTTTTTGCCAGATGAGTTGAGGTTCTAAATAGCTCCATTCATTTTTCCATACAATGTACTGAAAAGTGGGAAAAAAAATCAAGAGGTATAAAATGTTGAAAAAAAAAATTCCATTGGTTTTGGGGATTTGTTTTAACATTGTTCATTGGTTTTAACCCCTTAGTGACAGAGCCAGATTTTTGAAATCTGACCAGTGTCACTTTATGTGGTAATAACTCTGCAACGCTTCAACAAATCCCAGTGATTTTGACATTGGTTTACAGTATATTGGGTTGTGAACCCTTGATATGATATATTGAGGTATATAGAAGGTTGTTTAAAAACTGTCACCAGCATGTGGTTGACTAGTCTTTTTTCATAAATAAAATAGGTAGCGACATACTAGTTATGGGTTCACTCTAATCCCTTCATGACCTGGTGACTTTTTTGTCTTAGCAATTTTATTTTTCCAAAAACTATAACTTATTTATTTTTCAGTGGACAAAGCCTCATGAGGTTTTTATGTTTTCTGCAGGATGAATGATAGTTTTGATGGTACCAATCGTTTTACCATCCTACTTCCTGAAAAAGAAACAAACCAATTCAGCCATTGTTTTTAGGTTTCATTTTTGCAACGTTCATGGTGCAGTAAAATGATGTAGCAGCATGATTCTCCAGGTCAGTACGAGTACGGCGTCACTAAACTTGTATAGTTTAGTTGTATAGTGGTGAAAAGAAAATCTGAACTTTGCTGATGAAATGTTGGCTTGGGTTACCATTTTGGAGATTCGTAACTCTTTTACTTTTCTATCTGCGGATCTGTATGAGGGCTTCTTTTTTTAGAGTGGAAAGCTGATATTTACTTACATCAATTTGTGGTACATATGCTGTTTTGATTGCTTTTTATTGGATTTTTGGGGGGAGGTGCGGTGTCTAAAAAATGTAAATTCTGTAATTTTATTTTATTCTTTTTATGGCCTCTACCAAACAGGTGAATTAATTTTTGATCTTTATGGATCTGACTTTTACATATACAGCAAAATTAAATATTAAAATGTTGAGATTATTTTTTAATTTTATTCTTTATGTTTGACCTGGAAAAAAGGAGTTGATTCAAACTTTGAGATTTTTTTTATATTTATTAAAACATTTTTGCATCCTTGAGCTTTCTTACAATACATCGTTTTTGTTCAACAGTATATCACGTGGCTTTTACATTTCCTCTTGGCTTAGTCATCAGGATTCAAGAACTCATTTCCTGACAGGTGCTTGTATTTTCATGAGGTTGGGCTGTGACCAGAATCAGTGACCCCTTTAAGGCCATTTTGTGTCATCTATTAGTGCCAAGAGGAAGCTGACAAATTATATATTCCAAAAATGCTAAACTCCTAATGAATTTCCATGACCTGCAGGTGGCGTACATAGAAATCATGGGGCCACAGAATAAAAGTATTCCTTGTCCCTAGAAAAAATTTCTCAAAACAGGCAGGGTCACAGATCATATTCGCAGTCACAGAAGAACATAAATTCCAACTTTTTACAACAGGAGAGAGGTATATACTGTGCCATGTACCCAGACATGGTGCATCTATTGAAGTCCCTTAGGGTTCTCACCAACTACGACACCCTTTTCATGGCCCCCAGACTATGATGACTCCCAACATAGTATGATACCACACTGAGAATCCCGCCACACAATTTACCTTCAAAATAACCTCCACACACAGGGTATGATGACCCTACAGTGCCACCATCAGCAAAATATGATGCCAACACAGAGCTGTCAACACAGTATGATATCCCCACAGTGTCCACAACACAGCATAGGCACACTTAGCTCTCAAGAACAGTATGATGACACTCATTATGAGGTCCACACAGCTATCCCAAACACTGTATGATTTATCCACAGTGCCTCCTTCAACACGACGCCACCACAGTTCCCACACAGTGCTATGTCCACACAGCCACTACTCCCTACAATGATGCCCCCAAAGTTCCCCCACATACATTATTAGACCCCACAGTGACCCCACACAGTATGATACTCCCAGTAAGTCTCTCCAAGGTATGATGCCCCCACACTGATATCTCACAGAAAGATACCACCACACAGTATAATTCTGACACAGTCTACCCTCACAGTGTGTCACAACAGCTTCCCCACACAGCATGATACCTTCACAGTATTGTGTCCCACAGCCCCCAGACATTATGATGGTCTCCACAGGTAACTGGTTGGCAGCCATCAGTGGGATAATTGGGCCCACACTGGATCGAGCTTCATTGTGGAAATGTTGACAGAAATATGCTTCTGGCGTTGTGGTCACCTGAGAACCGGTGTCCATTAAGCGGTGAATACTCTCTCCATTTAACTCAGTCTACATAGTGGAACTCTCAGAATCAACGTCATCTGAGCCTTCAGTCCTCTGTTTGGTTGACCCTAGCTCAACGGTGTGCTCCCTGACAGCAGGGCACATTACTTTAACAGATGTCTCCATTGTTACTACCTCGAGTGGGGCAGTCCCTCGCCATATGTTTCATACCTCCACAGGTCCAACATTCAGCTCTGCGCTCTTATGGTGGGCGCCTAGGACGATACCACTGTTCTCTGGGTGGAGGATACCCCCGCTCTGATTACTCTTCATACTGGGGTGCAAAATCCGGTTCTGGGGTAGCTGTAGGGGTCTTTTTTATCCTCCATAGCTCCCCTGCAATTTATCACATGTCTTGTCACAACTAACAGACCCAGTCTCTGGTTTGGCATTGTGCGCCCCTTTGGTGGTAATTTCTTGTCTCCGGACTAGACCCGCTATAGTAGAAGCCTCTTGTTCTCGCTCCTAGCTTCTGAATAGACTTCAAGGATGCTCAAGTTAGTATTGTAGCCTAACTGTTCTTTCAGGGCTTGCCTCAGGTAAATGTCTTTCAGACCTGCAACCAGTTAATCTCTTAGTAATTCATCCAGGGAACCTAGTCCTCTATATTCACATTAGGTTCTCTAAGTAATGTGAGCCATTACTTCCTGTAGAGCGTTCACAATACTGTCTCTCTCTCTCTGGACCCGACAGAAGAGGCAAATACGCAGATTACCTAAGTCGATATTATCGCCGTGCACATCCTCTAGAATCTTGAATACCTTATCTACAGTATCATGGTCTCGTGGTTGTTTAAGCATGACCATCTGTGAGGCCTCTCTGTCAGTGGTCAGCAGGGCTATCTCTACGGGTAAGGGGTGCATAAAAGCTAAAAACTGTTCCAAATGTGGAGACAAGCAGCAAAATACAAGTATATTACCGACTGATCCACCATTTCTGCGCTTGAGTGTTTCATAATGTCAACTACACCAAATGTAAGCAGGTTACTTGATGCAACCGTGCAGACAATTGGGAGACAGTGATACTCAACCAACACTATTTAACTAACACAAAAATGAAGTAAGCACTATATGACAGGTTACAGCAACAAGGTTAATACCGTATATTATGACACCACAATATGACTAAATACAATATCTACACCATGTTCTATTACATACACCGTTCTTGTTATCTAGCACTAAAATGACTGTTAATGTCTTTATGTCTCAACTTCACGGGCATCACTCTCAGTACTAGGCCTGTCTCTCCATCAGTCTCTATAAACACATCTGATCATTACATTGCCCTAGCCAATATTTCCCACTAGGCCTCAAACCCTAGGTATGTGATTAGTATACAGTGTGCTTGTCACACTGGCCGTCTCCATCCCCTGAAGCATGGCCCCAGCCCACACCATGTACTGTATGTCTATGTTTGAAGTAACAGCCCACAGGAACGGTCCTCTGCTACAGCAGGATCATCTCCCAAGCATGATTCGAATCTGGTCACAGGCTTCTACTGGCGCTGCTTACAGGCTTATACTGGCAAAGCTCTCGGTCTGCTAGCAGTGCTAGGGACTTCTACTGGCACTGGTCAGGGACTTCTACTGGCACTGGTCAGGGACTTCTACTGGCACTGGGCATGGATCTTCCTCGCAGCTCAGGCCTTCTCCGGCATCTGATTGCTCTCAGACCCTTCTGTGGTGATGGTGGCTGTAAGCCCACAGGGTACACGACTTGTCCTGATACAGGTTCTGTCGACAACTCCTTCTTCTTGGCCTTGCCAAGCCTTTTATAATAAGTAACTGTGACATCTTTTAAAGTCTTCCTCTAGGAACATAGGTTCCCACTATTAGATTCCTACCACTGTAATTCTTTTTTTTACTTTCACTTTTAGCTGCTGCACTGAAAACTAAATCTCCGAACACTAACAAATACTCGGAGATCACCCGAGTGTGCTCGGGAAAACCCAAGCAACGGGCATACTCACTCATGACTAATAATTATGCAGATTTGCTGTAACAGAGGTCTGGTAACCCTCACACTTGTAATAGCAGTGGCTGTATAATAGTGCCAATGTAATGGTGACCATTTTTTTTTTTTCAAAAAATGTTAAACATAAGAAATCACTGAATGGAATTCTAATTTGTTTTACACCAGTCAATGACTCAAGGATTTTTTATTGACTAATATAATTTTCCGCACATAAAAGATTCATTAAGTTTCAAATTTTTCACTGTTTGAGAGGTGATTTAAAGAATGCCTTTTTGTAATTAGGGTAAATAGTAATTAAACTAGTGTGAATACAGATTAGTTATGTTGAACCTGTCTGACATCGCTGCCACAATGCAATAATTATGGAAACTCAATGTATAATTTAACAAATTAACAAAGAAGAACAGAGAACTCCTCTCATTTTTCCTCTCATTATGCTTTTCCAGATGAATTAAGATTACAAAAATAGTTCTTGTTGATTCCTTCTTGTAAGGCTTGATTCACATGCCTAGCCAATATTGATCCTTATAAGCAACATCCATAAATTGGACTGTACATTAACCCTATTAGAGGCATTGGTTCCATACTGATTCAATACTGTATATGCAAAAAGAACATATACAGTCAGAATCTTACAAAAAAATGTCATCACGCACAATCCTAGGCTGTTTACTGGATGAAACTCAATAACAATAAAACTCAAAAAATGCAAAAAAGATACATTATACAGATCATCAGGAGCAACCATTTTTGATCAGTTGAATAGATTTCATTTTTTTGCTCTTTTAGGTTTTTTTTTGTCCCTTTATTTCCCTTTCTATTTTTCCACTGTCGTAGCCATTTGAGGTTTTGTTTTTTTGCCATTTGAGAGGTTGTTTTCCTTTTTCCTAAATTACAATTTCGAAGTACCTCATTAATTTAATTTCGAAGTACCCCATTGATTTTAACATATACTGTACGGATAATGAGACAAAAAACTGTGGCATGACATCGTGAAAAAAATGCAATTCCACTTTTGTTTTTTTGGGGGAAGGGGGCTTGTTTTTAAGGCGTTCATTGTGCATTAACAATAACCTGTCATCATGATTCTTCTGGTCACTACAATTACAGCGATAGCAAACTTGTATAGTTTTTTATCTTTATTTGAGTGTTAAAAAATAATTCTGAACTTTGTAAATCAAATTTTGATATGTGTCACCTTATTCTGAGACTCGCCACTTTTTATTATTCTATCAGTGAAGCTTAGTAAAGGTATGTTCCCTTGCGTGCAGAGCTGTTGTTTTTGTTGGTACTATTTTGGAATACTTACAATGATTTGATGTTTTTTTTAACATTTTTGAGCAACTTATTGAATTTTTTTCAACCGATAAATGAAATTTTTCGTGTTTCCATTTTTTTTTCTTTCTCACTTATCTTATGGGTTAATTCATTTTAGATTTTATATTTGATAAATTGGACTTTTGCGTTCACAGCAATACCGAATATGTTTATTTTCTTATTTTCTTTAATTTTGTATTGGTAAAAGTCAGGGAGTTAATTTAAACTTTTATGTTGTTTTCAATTTTCACATATTCTTAAAAAGTATTTTTTTCAGCAGTGTGAATAAGGCTGTTATGTTCTTGTGCTTTCAATTGGTCTTTAAATTACCCACAAAAATACACTCGCAATATCATAATACAGAGGGTGTAATAAGTAATTAAAGGGGCTCAAAACACACTTGCAATGGAGCCCCACTTTGTCATGATCACCAGCAGAAAGTGACTGACCGCAAGGACCTATGGCTGCTGTTATGCCAGATAACGTCACATCAGCTCACCATGATGTGTAGATGTCTTCTTCACCTGCTTCTTTTCTAGGTCGAGCCTACTTACTGCATTCTCTGTCTCTCCCTGTGCAATGAGCAGTTTGACCTTGCACAGTGTGAACATGCATAGTGTGAACCAAATGTCCATGCTCAGGCTATCGTGTCCCGTAACTTGGGAATCATACATTGTATTGATTTGTAATGTGGAGGCACTGGTGTAGCAGCTGGACAGAAATACAACCCTACCTGCCACATGCAGGATGGATTGGACCTTTTGTAAAAGGGAGACCAATTAGTTGAGAGATGCAACAGACTAGATGAGAATCAATAGAAATGACAATTAGTGTTTTTGCAGTTTCAAAGGTGATAAAATGTTGAATCCTTTCACAGTGCCACCATAGGGAATATGAAGTCAAGAAGACTTTCTGGGTAATTTATGAATGTCCCAGGTCCCCAAGAGACAAGCAAATGCTATTTGCATCCTCTCTGCAGCATGCAGTTAAAGGTCAATACCAAACTTTAGTCACCTTCTATTGACTTAGAATGTACAAATAAGGTCTCTGAAAAGGTTTTTTCAAAACCAGGCTACCCCCTTTAAGAAGGATCTGTCTCCTCTCTTCACGTACTGTATCTGATAGAGTAAATGCTTTTATCTATATATATAAGAGGCATCGTGATTACTCGCTAATCCCGCCCCCTGCACAGTAGCCCCGTCCCCCACATCACCACACACAATCCCGCCCCCCCCACATCACCACACACAATCCCGCCCCCACCACATCACCACACACACTCTCGCCCCCCAACCCATCACCGCACACAATGACGCCCCCCAAGCCATCACCGCACACAATCCCGCCCCCCACCACATCACCGCACACAATCTCGCCCCCAACCCCTCACCGCACACAATCCCGCCCCCCACCACATCACCGCATACAATCACGCCCCCAACCCATCACCGCACACAATCCCGCCCCCCACCACATCACCGCACACAATCCCGCCCCCCACCACATCACCGCACACAAACACGCCCCCCAACCCATCACCGCACACAATCCCGCCCCCACCACATCACCGCATACAATCACGCCCCCAACCCATCACCGCACACAATCCCGCCCCCCACCACATCACCGCACACAATCCCGCCCCCCACCACATCACCGCACACAATCACGCCCCCCAACCCATCAACGCACACAATCACGCCCCAACCCATCACCGCACACAATCCCGCTTCCCACCACATCACCGCACACAATCTCGCCCCCCAACCCATCACCGCACACAATCTCGCTCCCGACCCATCACCGCACACAATCTCGCCCCCACCACATCACCACACACACTCTCGCCCCCCAACTCATCACCGCACACAATGACGCCCCCAAGCCATCACCACACACAATCCCGCCCCCCACCACATCACCGCACACAATCTCGCCCCCACCACATCACCGCACACAATCTCGCCCCCCACCACATCACCGCACACAATCCCGCCCCCCACCACATCACCGCACACAATCCCGCCCCCCAACCCATCACCGAACACAATCACGCCCCCCAACTCATCACCGCACACAATCCCGCCCCCCAACCCATCACCGCACACAATCCCACCCCCACCACATCACCGCACACAATCTCACCCCCCAACCCATCACCGCACATAATCACGCCCCCCAACCCATCACTGCACACAATCACACCCCCAACCCATCACCCCACACAATCCCGCCCCTCACCACATCACCGCACACAATCTCGCCCCCAACCCATCACCGCACACAATCCCACCCCCACCACATCACCGCACACAATCTCACCCCCCAACCCATCACCGCACACAATCTCGCCCCCCAACCCATCACCGCACGCAATCACGCCCCCCAAGCCATCACCGCACACAATCTCGCCCCCCACCACTGCACACAATCTCGCCCCCCAACCCATCACCGCACACAATCACGCCCCCCAACCCATCACCGCACAAGTCCCGCCCCCCACCCCATCACCGCACACAATCCCGCCCCCCACCCCATCACCGCACACAGTCCCGCCCCCCACACATCATCGCACACAATCTCGCCCCCAACCCATCACCGCACACAATCACGCCCCCAACCCATCACCGCACACAATCTCGCCCCCCACCACATCACCGCACACAATCCCGCCCCACATCACCGCACACAATCCCGCCCCCCACCACCGCACACAATCACGCCCCCCAACCCATCAACGCACACAATCACGCCCCAACCCATCACCGCACACAATCCCGCTTCCCACCACATCACCGCACTCAATCTCGCCCCCAACCCATCACCGCACACAATCTCGCCCCCCAACCCATCACCGCACACAATCTCGCTCACCGACCCATCACCGCACACAATCTCGCCCCCACCACATCACCACACACACTCTCACCCCCCAACTCATCACCGCACACAATGACGCCCCCAAGCCATCACCGCACACAATCCCGCCCCCCACCACATCACCGCACACAATCTCGCCCCCAACCACATCACCACACACAATCTCGCCCCCACCACATCACCGCACACAATCCCGCCCCCCAACCCATCACCAAACACAATCATGCCCCCCAACCCATCACCGCACACAATCCCACCCCCACCACATCACCGCACACAATCTCACCCCCCAACCCATCACCGCACATAATCACGCCCCCCAACCCATCACTGCACACAATCACGCCCCCAACCCATCACCCCACACAATCCCGCCCCTCACCACATCACCGCACACAATCTCGCCCCCAACCCATCACCGCACACAATCCCACCCCCACCACATCACCGCACACAATCTCGCCCCACAACCCATCACCGCACACAATCTCGCCCCCCAACCCATCACCGCACGCAATCACACCCCCCAAGCCATCACCGCACACAATCTCGCCCCCCACCACCGCACACAATCTCGCCCCCCAACCCATCACCGCACACAATCACGCCCCCCAACCCATCACCGCACAGTCCCGCCCCCCACCCCATCACCGCACACAATCCCGCCCCCCACCCCATCAACGCACACAGTCCCGCCCCCAACACATCATCGCACACAATCTCGCCCCCAACCCATCACCGCACACAATCACGCCCCCAACCCATCACCGCACACTATCCCGCCCCCCACCACATCACCGCACACAATCTCGCCCCCCACCACATCACCGCACACAATCCCGCCCCCCACCACATCACCGCACACAATCCCGCCCCCATCACATCACCACACACAATCTCGCCCCCCAACCCATCACCGCACACAATTACGCCCCCCAACCCATCACCGCACACAATCCCGCCCCCCAACCCATCACCGCACACAATCAAGCCCCCTACCCTTCACTGCACAAAATCCCGCCCTCCACCACATCACCGCATACAATCTCGCCCCCCAACCCATCACCGCACACAATTACGCCCCCAACCCATCACCGCACACAATCCCGCCCCCCAACCCATCACCGCACACAATCAAGCCCCCTACCCTTCACTGCACAAAATCCCGCCCCCCACCACATCACCGCATACAATCTCGCCCCCCACCACATCACCGCATACAATCACACCCCCCAACCCATCACCGCACACAATCCTGCCCCCCACCCCATCACCACACATAATCCCGCCCCCCCACCACATCACCACCCATAATCCTGCCCCCCACCCCATCACCACCCATAATCCCGTCCCCCCACCCCTTCACCACCCATAATCCCGCCCCCCACCCCTTCACCCCCCATAATCCCGCCCCCCACCCCTTCACCACCCATAATCCCGCCCCCACACCCCATCACCACCCAAAATGCCGGCCACTCACCCCATCACCACCCATAATCCCGCCCCCCACCCCATCACCACCTATAATCCCGTCCCACACCCCATCACCACCCATAATCCTGCCCCCCACCCCATCAACACGCATAATCCTGCCCCACCACCCCATCACCACCCATAATCCCACCCCCCACCCCATCACCACCCAAAATCCCACCCCCCCACCCCATCACCACCCATAATCCCAAACCCCCACCCCTTCACCACTCATAATCCCACCCCCCCACCCCATCACCACACATAATCCCGCCCCCAACACATCACCACACATAATCCCGCCCCCCACCCCATTACCACACATAATCACACCCCCCACCACATCACCACACAGTATCCTGCCCCTCCACCATATCACCACCCATAATCCTGCCCCCCACCCCATCACCACCCATAATCCCTTCCCCCCACCTCATCACCACCCATAATCCCGCCCCCACCCCATCACCACCCATAATCCCGCCCCCCACCCCATCACCCCCCATAATCCCGCCCCCCACCCCTTCACCCCCCATAATCCCGCCCCCCACCCCTTCACCACCCATTATCCCGCCCCCACACCCCATCACCACCCAAAATGCCGCCTACTCAACCCCATCACCACCCATAATCCCGCCCCCCCACCCCTTCACCACCCATAATCCCGCCCCCCCACCCCTTCACCACCCATAATCCCGCCCCCCCACCCCTTCACCACCCATAATCCCACCCCATCACCACCCATAATCCCACCCCATAATCCTGCCCCCCCACCCCTTCACCACCCATAATCCCGCCCCCCCACCCCATCACCACCCATAATCCCGCCCCCCACCCCATCACCACCCATAATCCCGCCCCCCACCTCATCGCCACCCATAATCCCACCCCCCACCCCATCACCACCCATAATCCCGCCCCCCCACCCCATCACCACCCATAATAATGCCCCCACACCACATCGCCACCCATAATCCCACCCCCCCACCCCATCGCCACCCATAATCCCACCCCCCTACCCCATCACCACCTATAATCCCGCCCCCCACCCCTTCACCACCCATAATCCCAACCCCAGCACCACCCATAATCCCGCCCCCCCACCCCATCACCACCCTTAAAACATCACCACCCATAATTCCACCCCCCACCCCCTTTACCACCCATAATCCCGCCCTCCCACCCCATTACCACACATAATCCCGCCCCTCACCACATTACCACATGTAATCCTGCCCCCCACCACATTACCACACATAATCCCGCCCCCCCACCACATTACCACGCATAATCCCGCCCCCACCACATTACCACACATAATCCCGCCCCCCACAATACACTCGCTAATCCCGCCCCCTGCACAGTAGCTCCGCCCCATCACATCACCACACATAATCCCACCCCCCACCACATCACCACATAATCCCGCCCCCCAACACATCACCACACATAATCCCGCCCCCCCACCACATTACCACCCATAATCCCGCCCCCCACCACATTACCACCCATAATCCCGCCCCCCACCACATTACCACACATAATCCCGCCCCCCCACCACATTAAATTGTACCTGGTAGAAGTCAAGGAAAGATCTTTGAAAATGACAAAAATGACTATACATTTAATTGTGTTTACAGAGAAATTTTTACTTAATTTATGTTTCGTTATGAAATTTGTTTAGATGATGGAATGAATAAAAAACGCACATCTTACTGAATCCAGTGTGTTTTTGATTTTACACTGTGAATAAAATGTATTTTTAGTATTATTCAGATTTCTAATGATTATTATTGCTATTAACTTCATTTTAAGTTAAATTACCACCTGTGTAAGCGCTATTGAATGTTGTCATTATTTACTTTAGTTTAATCACCAGCAGCGTTAATTAGATAGCAATGAGCGTGCCGAGCGTTAGCTGGCTGGAAACAGCTAGTATTTACTATAATGCTATAGTTAAGAATAGCGTCTTTTTCAAGTGAAAAAAAACAGTAGCAGGTGTTATCATCCTAATTGGTCAACTATCCCTGAGCGGATGATCCCCCAGCCACGAGGCAGCAGCAGCTGATATTTTCAGGTGTTCATATGAGTTGTGCCTTCACACGACCTGCTTTGTTTATACTTTCCTTGCAACCAAAGGGTATCACCTGATGGTCTTGTGCTCTTTTATTCACCTACAGTTTTTGTACCAGAGTAAATACTTTAGAATACTTAGAACTTTGGTGTCATGGGGATACCACAACAGAGTGGGGTCAGATGATCACAGCGTCCGGTGATACATACACCTGCAGTAGTTAGAACGGCTTCACCGTTCTATTAGCAGTTCTGGCTTTCTTTGCTACAGCACTACAAGGGTTAAACGGACTTCTGGAGTTCTCTGTCTTGGAAAGTATCAGCTGTTTTGAGTTCGTCACTCCCTGCAAGTATAAGAACCCTCCTCATTGCTTTTGACCTTGCCAGTGACAGTTCACTCTGCCTGATTTGGTGTTGGAGGAATAGTTTGTGTTTGGAAAGTTGTTCTGAAGATTGCTGCATGGAGTTGGTTTGAGTGCTATACTTATCCTTACCTATTTGTTTTCTCTTACCTATCCCTCCCCTGTGTTTCACTCTGTTGTTTTGTGAGTGTATTTGTATGATAGTAGTTTTCTTTTATCCCTGTCTGTCTTCCCTTGTCTGTCTGGTCAATATAGTCCTATATATTTCAGCCTCACAACTCCCTGGGTAGGGGAGAGAACAGATAAGGTCAAAGATAGGAGCATAGCAAGGTACATGACCCCAGCATCTTGACCTTTCAGGGTAATCCAGGGGACAGGGATAGACTAGGGTGCACTAGTTCGAGGGATCGGATAGGTGCCCACAACCCCTAGTCACTGGGTAACATTTGGGTTGTGTCATTCCTCTTGATATGTCTGACTAAATTGACGACTGAGGGTTACGTAGTAATGCCTAATTGTCAACTCTGTCACTCATTTCCAGGAGGAGGCATAGAGGAATCTCTCCTTTTTATGTTGTTTTTTCTCTCCTGGATGCAAACTTAAAGGAAATAAACTTCTCATCAGAGAGATCATCTAAGCTTACTTTTGACACATTTGCAAGCAGTTTCCAATTCTACTTTTAAGGACATTTGCTATTTTTAAAACTGATAATAACAGAGAACACCGGTGAAAAATGTGGCTGTATTGTCAGTGTTCCCTTTGTCACCATGGAAACATTTCATGTAGGAAAAACTTAAAGGCTAGCAAGAAAATAATTTCAGTGTCGTTTCTTTTCCACTACACGAGAACAAGAAGTATTTCAAGATTCTGTGTTAGAAAGTTCAGAATTCATTCTTAGTACTGAGGCACATGTGAAAAAAATATTATTCTTGCATTTTCTTCAAAAAAGCAGTGTTGATTTTTCTTTTCCTGGATTTTTTTTTAGCTCAAACATTCTAAAATATATTGTAGCTTTATCCTATTCAGAACTTCATTTTTATGACACAGGGCTCCGTATTCCCTTCATAGACATAAAAGTAAAGTAAAATCTACCTGCTGTTTCATATACAGTAACTTTTCAGAACAATCTGTCCTACATGTAGACTATTTCTGGCTATCAGATTAGTTGTAGCCTACATTTTTCGCTAGATTTCCACGGTACAAGCTGTATCTCTGATTTTCAGTTGTCTCTGAGCTGGTGGTGATGCTGCTATGATGTCTCCCACGCGCAGCTCGGGAAAGACATGATAGATTCCTGCTCTCCTGTCTCTATGTAGCACACGTTCAGAAGCAGCAACAATACAGAGGATATTATAGAGCACTAGTGAGCAGCAGTGGCAAAACTAGAGTATGATGAGCTCCAGTGCAAAATTTGGACCTGGGCCACCACCTGCATGTTAGTCAGATGTATGAGCCCTTGTAGCGTTCCAGATCTTGTGAAGACATACAGTTATATGTCAAAGTTTGGGCACCCCTAGTCAAAATTACTGTCATTGTGAACAGTTTAGCAAGTTGAAGATGAAATTATCTCTAAAAGGCCTAAAGTTAAAGATTACACATTTCCTTTGTATTTTAGGCAAAAAAGAAAAATATTGTCATTTTTTACATTGTAAAAATAACAAAAAGGAAAATGGTCCAATGCAAAAGCTTGGGCATCCTTGTAGATTTGTGTGCTCAGATAGCATTGACCAAGGTTTGAGATCTTAATTAGCCTGTTAAGTTTATGGCTTGTCACTATCATAGTTAGGAAAGGCCAGCTGATACCAATTTCTCAGCTTTATAAAAACCTAGCCTCCTCTAACCTTGTGCTTCCCAAAAAACAGCAGCCATGGCTTCTTCTAAGCAGCTGCCTAGCACTCTGAAAATGAAAATGGTGGGAGCCTACAAAGCAGGAGAAGGCTATAAGAAGATAGCAAAGCGTTTTCAAGTTGCCCTTTCCTCAGTTTGAAATGTAATAAGAATTGGCAGTTACCAGGAACAGTGGAGGTCAAGATAAGTGTGACCAGTGAGAGCTGCTGTAAAAGACCTTCAGTAAGATTCAGCAGACTCTGGAGTTGTGGTACATTGTTCCACTGTTCAGACACCACTACACAGATATGGCCATTATGGCAGAGCCATCAGAAGAAAACCATTCCTGCATCCTCACCTGAAAAATTCAGCGTCACAAGCAGGGCAGTTTCTAGCCCAAAAATGACACAGGGCGAGAGTAGGAAATTTCTCCCCCCCCCCCCCCCCCCCGGCACCGAAAATAATAAACATTATTTTTGTGGGCTTGAGTAATAAATAGAGAGCAGGCTTGTATCTTCCCTTTTTTTAATAAATTATAATTTGCCTTTAACTTATATAGAACTTGGGGAAAAGGGACAAGTATGCTAATTATTAACGGTGAGAACAAAGTTGTAGGTAAATAATATCTATTAATTATTTTGGAAACAGATCCTAAAAATTGTAGGTTGCAGATTTATGAGAAACTGACTCTTCTAGATTTAGCCGCTGCAAAAGCATTAATAGCTTCCGAATAATTCAGCTTTTCTGCCAGTTCATTTTCTAATTCCAGGTCACATTTACTAATCTCTTCTAAAAGGAGATTGGCGAGACTTTCCCCAGATGTATCAGTAGCAGGACGATAGCCAATAAAATGTTCCTTTATTGCTACGTGATCATCATCTATATCAACAAATCTTAAGGTGTATGACAACTGTTCAGTGTGACCTGCATCTTGTGTGCAGTCCAACATTATTGAAAAATACTTAGATCTTTTGGCTTTTTCTAGAATACATTTCTTCACCTGAGAGGCCATCAAGCAGATAATTTCATTTTGAATTAAATTTCCACAGTAATGTGTATGGATTTCCTGGGAAGTAATTCGTTTTAAATGATCTCTCATTACTGGTTCAAATTTTCCAAGAAGCTCTATAAGCCCAAGGAAATGTCCATTATTTGGTGTAAACAATGTATTTGACGATCCTCGAAAAGCTAAATTATTGGTTGCCAGGTATACAGTTACTGCCATAACTCTTTCCAACACTTCTCGCCTGGGTGAGGATGCCACCAGACTGCCAAAGATGAGGTAAGTCAGCTGGGCCCCCTCCCGGGTTTCATGCTGTGGGGCATGCCAAATCAGCATGCCCCAAGGGTGGTTGGGGGGGGGGGCAGGTGTGGGGGTCCCCATCCAAAAAAAAAGGCTAGCCCAACCCATCCCATCCCTCAGACCCCCTCACCTGTTCAGTGTGTCAGTGCCCTCTGCCCTCTGAGTCTGAGCGCGCTCAGACTGCTAAATGGGGCTGCTGGGAAGGGAAGGACTAATCCATAGGCAGGGGGTGGGCATTTTTGCTATACTGCTACCACTGTCAGACTAGACTGCAGCCTGTCCTGTCCAGCATTGAAATTGGCAACAGCCAGGCAGCCTAGTCTGACAGTGATAGTGTGTGTGCTTAGCTCTTTGATCACTGTCTCAGGGAGCGCCCGTGCTCAGCCGAGAGCGCGGCGCCCCTGCTATCAGTGTGGGAGTGGCCGAGCTGCCTCATCCTGGCTGTTCATTCTCGCTGTTCATCCAGCGCGGAGCGGAGGTGAGTCATACCTCCCAACTTTTGAAGATGGGAAAGAGGGACAAAGTTTGCGGCGCGCTTTGCGCGCCGCGGCAAATTTTAGGCCACGCCTCTGACCACACCCATTCATAATTAGTCACACCCATATCCACATCCCAACCACACCCATTTAGCACTGCCGATCACACTGTTTCATATACAATAATTATAAACAAAAAAATATGGCCACACAGTGCCCCATACTGTATAATGGCCACACATGATGCTCCATACTGTATAATGAACACACATGACGCTCCATACTGTATAATGGCCACACATGATGCTCCATACTGTATAATGAACACACATGATGCTCCATACTGTATGACCGCACATGATGCTCCATACTGTATAATGACCGCACATGATGCTCCATACTGTATAATGAACACACATGATGCTCCATACTGTATAATGGCCGCACATGATGCTCCATACTGTATAATGAACACACATGATGCTCCATACTGTATGACCGCAAATGATGCTCCATACTGTATAATGACCGCACATGATGCTCCAGACTGTATAATGACCGCACATGATGCTCCATACTGTATAATGACCCCACATGATGCTCCATACTGTATAATGACCGCACATGATGCTCCATACTGTATAATGACCGCACATGATGCTCCATACTGTATGACCGCAAATGATGCTCCATACTGTATAATGACCGCACATGATGCTCCAGACTGTATAATGACCGCACATGATGCTCCAGACTGTATAATGACCGCACATGATGCTCCAGACTGTATAATGACCGCACATGATGCTCCAGACTGTATAATGACCGCACATGATGCTCCAGACTGTATAATGACCGCACATGATGCTCCAGACTGTATAATGACCGCACATGATGCTCCATACTGTATAATGGCCGCACATGATGCTCCATACTGTATAATGGCCACACATGATGCTCCATACTGTATAATGGCCGCACATGATGCTCCATACTGTATAATGGCCACACATGATGCTCCATACTGTATAATGACCGCACATGATGCTCCATACTGTATAATGACCGCACATGATGCTCCATACTGTACAATGACCGCACATGATGCTCCATATTGTATAATGACCGCACATGATGCTCCATACTGTATAATGACCGCACATGATGCTCCATACTGTATAATGGCCACACATAATGCTCCATACTGTATAATGACCGCACATGATGCTCCATACTGTATAATGACCGCACATGATGCTCCATATTGTATAATGACCACACATGATGCTCCATACTGTATAATGACATACAGGCACGCAGCTCACACACAGGCACGCAGCTCACACGCACGCAGCTCACAAACACATGCAGCTTTGACACAAATGCATCACACACGCAGCCATCACACACACACGCAGCCATCACACACACACACACGCAGCCATCACACACACACACACGCAGCCATCACACACACACACGCAGCCATCACACACACACACACACGCAGCCATCACACACATGCAGCCATCACACACACACGCAGACATCACACACGCAGCCATCACACACACACACACACGCAGCCATCACACACACACGCAGCCATCACACACACGCAGCCATCACACACACACAGCCATCACACACACACAGCCATCACACACACACAGCCATCACACACACACAGCCATCACACACACACAGCCATCACACACACGCAGCCATCACACACACGCAGCCATCACACACACACAGCCATCACACACACACGCAGCCATCACACACACGCAGCCATCACACACACGCAGCCATCACACACACGCAGCCATCACACACACGCAGCCATCACACACACACACGCAGCCATCACACACACACGCAGCCATCACACACACAGCCATCACACACACACACGCAGCCATCACACACACACACACACGCGCAGCCATCACACATGCAGCCATCACACACACACGCAGCCATCACACACACACACGCAGCCATCACACACACACACGCAGCCATCACACACACACGCAGCCATCACACACACACACGCAGCCATCACACACACACACACGCAGCCATCACACACACACACACGCAGCCATCACACACACACAGCCATCACACACACACACGCAGCCATCACACACACGCAGCCATCACACACACACACACGCAGCCATCACACACACACAGCCATCACACACACACACCCAGCCATCACACACACACACACGCAGCCATCACACACATCACACACACACAATCTCCTCTGTGATGCAGGGGCGGCTGATGTCCATGTGCAGCTCTCTGCTGAAGTCTTCAGTCTCCTGCTCACAGCTCTGCACTATCCCGGCACCTCCCCCGTCTCTCCTTCTCTGCCGGGATAGCAGCTAAGAGCAGAAGCCGGAGCTCCGTGCACACACAGCCAGAGGTAGTGAATCGCTGACCTTTCTTCTTGATTGCTGCAGGCTCTCTCCTTCAGCGTGGCAGCGCCGCACAGGGGGCGGGAGGGGGGGGGGGGTGTTGCGCGGGCGGTCAGGAGGCAGCTTTTATATAAAAAAAAAAAAAAACAGGCTCTCTCTACGTCCCGGAAGTGGGCGGGGCTTCACCGGCGGCCGCAAATTCGGGATTTTAAATGCCCGAAGCGGGACAGCGGGACCCCGGTGCCAAAGCGGGACTGTCCCGCTGAAATCGGGACGGTTGGGAGGTATGGGTGAGTGGCGGCGCCGAGGTGGCCGCAACCATTATGTGCGGTGCGGGGGGGGGGGCGCGGCGACGCGAGGCGATGATCTGACCGCTCAGCTGTCAGATTTGCAGCTGAGTTCGGGCAGGGCGCGCCCGCGCTCAGCACTGAGCGCGGCATCCGCGCCCCTGACAGCCCTTAAACAGCAGCAGCAGCGGGCAGGGGACCACCGGGGCCCGAGGCCTCTCCTGCGCCCCCCGGCCCCACGGCGCCCCGTGTGGCCGCCCTGCCCGCCCTGTTGAAGAAACGGCCCTGGTCACAAGTATGCAAAAGAACATCTAAATAAACCTAATATATTTTGGAAACAAGTCCTGTGGACCGATAAGGTTAAAATAGAACTTTTTGGCCACACAGATGAAAGGTATGTGTGGAGAATGAAGGGCACAGAATTTCTGCAAAGGAACATCTTGCCAACCATTAAGCATGGCGGGGGATCAATCATGCTTTGGGGTTGTGTTGCAGCCAATGGCATGGGGAACATTTCATAGGTAGAGGGAAGAATGGATTCAATGAAATGTCCACAAATTCTTGATGCAAACACAACACCATCTGTAAAAAAGCTGAAGTGGAAAAGAGGATGGCTTCTAGAAATGGATAATGACCCTAAAGTGACCCTAGCGCCCCCCACCCCTTCACCCCCCATAATACCACCCCCCACCCCTTCACCACCCATTATCCCGCCCCCACACCCCATCTCCACCCAAAATGCCGCCTACTCAACCCCATCACCACCCATAATCCCGCCCCCCACCCCTTCACCACCCATAATCCCGCCCCCCCACCCCTTCACCACCCATAATCCCACCCCATCACCACCCATAATCCCACCCCCCACACCATCACAACCCATAATCCTGCCCCCGCACCCCTTCACCACCCATAATCCCGCCCCCCACCCCATCACCACCCATAATCCCGCCCCCACCCCATCGCCACCCATAATCCCGCCCCCCCACCCCATCGCCACCCATAATCCCACTCCCCACCCCATCACCACCCATAATAACGCCCCCCCACCCCATCGCCACCCATAATAATGCCCCCCACCCCATCGCCACCCATAATCCCACACCCCCACCCCATCGCCACCCATAATCCCGCCCCCCTACCCCATCACCACCCATAATCCCGCCCCCCACCCCTTCACCACCCATAATCCCACCCCCCAACCCCAGCACCACCCATAATCCCGCCCCCCCACCCCATCACCACCCATAAAACATCACCACCCATAATCCCGCCCCCCCACCCCTTCACCACCCATAATCCCGCCCCCCCACCCCTTCACCACCCATAATCCCGCCCCCCCACCCCTTCACCACCCATAATCCCACCCCATCACCACCCATAATCCCACCCCACCCCTTCACCACCCATAATCCCACCCCCCAACCCCAGCACCACACATAATCCCGCCCCCCCACCACATTACCACCCATAATCCCGCCCCCCCACCACATTATGACACACAATCCCGTCCCCACACATTAAATTGTACCTGGTAAAAGTCAAGGAAAGATCTTTGAAAATGACAAAAATGACTAGACATTTAATTGTGTTTACAGAGAAATTTTTACTTAATTTATGTTTCGTTATGAAATTTGTTTAGATGATGGAATGAATAAAAAATGCACATCTTACTGAATCCAGTGTGTTTTTGATTTTACACTGTGAATAAAATGTATTTTTAGTATTATTCAGATTTTTAATGATTATTATTGTTACTAACTTCATTTTAAGTTAATTTACCACCTGAGTAAGCGCTATTGAATGTTGTCATTATTTACTTTAGTTTAATCACCAGCAGCGTTAATTAGATAGCAATGAGCGTGCCGAGCGTTAGCTGGCTGGAAACAGCTAGTATTTACTATAATGCTATAGTTAAGAATAGCGTCTTTTTCAAGTGAAAAAAAACAGTAGCAGGTGTTATCATCCTAATTGGTCAACTATCCCTGAGCGGATGATCCCCCAGCCACGAGGCAGCAGCAGCAGCTGATATTTTCAGGTGTACATATGAGTTGTGCCTTCACACGACCTGCTTTGTTTATACTTTCCTTGCAACCAAAGGGGTGGGCCGGACTGGCCATCGGGCAGTTCTGGCAAATGCCAGAAGGGCCGATGGCAGTAGTGGGCCGCTCGAGTGTGCCGCTGTCGGCACACTCCCCACGCTGTCGCGGCACACTCCCGGCCCCGCATTCAACTATACCGGCGTCATAGACGCCGGTACAGTTGAATGCAATGGTGGAGGAGAGAGCATCTACTGACGCCCCCTCTCCCATCATTCCCCGCTCTGCCTGCCGCTGACACTGCGGGTGCGCGATGACGTCATATCATCGCGCACCTGCTGTGTGACCGGGCGGGCAGACTGCGACTGCTGAGACCAGAGCCAGAGCAGCGCGGGGCAGGAGGAAAGGTGAGTAGAGTGGTTTTTTTTGTTTTTTTTTATCAATGAGTGATGAGTCTGACTGGATTGTGGAGCTATGGGGGGGGGGGGCCTCTGCTGCATTCAATACTATGGGGCTGGCTGCATTCCATTCTATGGGCCTCTGCTGCATTCCATACTATGGGGCTGGCTGCATTCCATTCTATGGGCCTCTGCTGCATTCCATACTATGGGGCTGGCTGCATTCCATTCTATGGGCCTCTGCTGCATTCCATACTATGGGGCTGGCTGCATTCCATTCTATGGGCCTCTGCTGCATTCCATACTATGGGGCTGGCTGCATTCCATTCTATGGGCCTCTGCTGCATTATATTCTATGGGGCTGGCTGCATTCCATTCTATGGGCCTCTGCTGCATTATATTCTATGGGGCTGTGCTGCATTATATTCTATGGGCCTGTGCTGCATTATATTCTATGGGGCTGTGCTGCATTCTATTCTATGGGCCTGTGCTGCATTCCATTCTATGGGCCTCTGCTGCATTATATTCTATGGGGCTGTGCTGCATTGTATTCTATGGGCCTGTGCTGCATTATATTCTATGGGCCTGTGCTGCATTATATTCTATGGGCCTGTGCTGCATTATATTCTATGGGCCTGTGCTGCATTATATTCTATGGGGCTGTGCTGCATTCCATTCTATGGGCCTGTGCTGCATTATATTCTATGGGCCTGTGCTGCATTATATTCTATGGGCCTGTGCTGCATTATATTCTATGGGGCTGTGCTGCATTCCATTCTATGGGCCTGTGCTGCATTATATTGTATGGGGGCTGTGCTGCATTACATTCTATGGGGCTGTGCTGCATTACATTCTATGGGGCTGTGCTGCATTATATTGTATGGGGCTGTGCTGCATTACATTCTATGGGGCTGTGCTGCATTATATTGTATGGTGGCTGGCTGCATTACATTCTATGGTGGCTGGCTGCATTACATTCTATGGGGGCTGTGCTGCATTACATTCTATGGGGGCTGTGCTGCATTACATTCTATGGGGGCTGGCTGTATTACATTCTATGGGGGCTGGCCGTATTACATTCTATGGGGCTGTGCTGCATTACATTCTATGGGGGCTGTGCTGCATTACATTCTATGGGGGCTGTGCAGCATTACATTCTATGGGGCTGTGCTGTATTATAGTCTATGGGGGCTGGCTGTATTACATTCTATGGGGGCTGGCTGCATTACATTCTATGGGGGCTGGCTGCATTACATTCTATGGGGGCTGTGCTGCATTACATTCTATGGGGGCTGTGCTGCATTACATTCTATGGGGGCTGGCTGTATTACATTCTATGGGGGCTGGCTGTATTACATTCTATGGGGCTGTGCTGCATTACATTCTATGGGGGCTGTGCTGCATTACATTCTATGGGGGCTGTGCTGCATTACATTCTATGGGGGCTGTGCTGTATTATAGTCTATGGGGGCTGTGCTGTATTATAGTCTATGGGGGCTGGGTGTATTACATTCTATGGGGGCTGAGCTGTAATGCTGGATACAGCTGTAATTATATGTTATATAGTCGTGTTACACTCCCCTCACTTCTTGTAGCCTACAAGTGTACAAAGATATTATACAGTCACCATGTGACAAGTGGGCCTGTGTGACTTCAAATGCCAGGGCTGAATTTTAGTCCCAGTCCGGCCCTGGTATCACCTGATGGTCTTGTGCTCTTTTATTCACCTACAGTTTTTGTACCAGAGTAAATACTTTAGTATACTTAAAGCTTTGGTGTCATGGGGATACCACAACAGAGTGGGGTCAGATGATCACAGCATCCGGTGATACATACACCTGCAGTAGTTAGAACGGCTTCACCGTTCTATTAGCAGTTCTGGCTTTCTTTGCTACAGCACTACAAGGGTTAAACGGACTTCTGGAGTTCTCTGTCTTGGAAAGTATCAGCTGTTTTGAGTTCGTCACTCCCTGCAAGTATAAGAACCCTCCTCATTGCTTTTGACCTTGCCAGTGACAGTTCACTCTGCCTGATTTGGTGTTGGAGGAATAGTTTGTGTTTGGAAAGTTGTTCTGAAGATTGCTGCATGGAGTTGGTTTGAGTGCTATCCTTATCCTTACCTATTTGTTTTCTCTTACCTATCCCTCCCCTGTGTTTCACTCTGTTGTTTTGTGAGTGTATTTGTATGATAGTAGTTTTCTTTTATCCCTGTCTGTCTTCCCTTGTCTGTCTGGTCAATGTAGTCCTATATATTTCAGCCTCACAACTCCCTGGGTAGGGGAGAGAACAGATAAGGTCAAAGACAGGAGCATAGCAAGGTACATGACCCCAGCATCTCGACCTTTCAGGGTAATCCAGGGGACAGGGATAGACTAGGGTGCACTAGTTCGAGGGATCGGATAGGTGCCCACAACCCCTAGTCACTGGGTAACATTTGGGTTGTGTCATTCCTCTTGATATGTCTGACTAAATTGACGACTGAGGGTTACGTAGTAATGCCTAATTGTCAACTCTGTCACTCATTTCCAGGAGGAGGCATAGAGGAATCTCTCCTTTTTATGTTGTTTTTTCTCTCCTGGATGCAAACTTAAAGGAGATAAACTTCTCATCAGAGGTATCATCTAAGCTTACTTTTGACACATTTGCAAGCAGTTTCCAATTCTACTTTTAAGGACATTTGCTATTTTTAAAACTGATAATAACCGGTGAAAAATGTGGCTGTATTGTCAGTGTTCCCTTTTGTCACCATGGAAACATTTCATGTAGGAAAAACTTAAAGGCTAGCAAGAAAATAATTTCAGTGTCGTTTCTTTTCCACTACACGAGAACAAGAAGTATTTCAAGATTCTGTGTTAGAAAGTTCAGAATTCATTCTTAGTACTGAGGCACATGTGAAAAAAAATATTATTCTTGCATTTTCTTCAAAAAAGCAGTGTTGATTTTTCTTTTCCTGAATTTTTTTTAGCTCAAACATTCTAAAATATATTGTAGCTTTATCCTATTCAGAACTTCATTTTTATGACACAGGGCTCCATATTCCCTTCATAGACATAACATTAAAGTAAAATCTACCTGCTGTTTGATATACAGTAACTTTTCAGAGCAATCTGTCCTACATGTAGACTATTTCTGGCTATCAGATTAGTTGTAGCCTACATTTTTCGCTAGATTTCCACTGTACAGGCTGTATCTCTGATTTTCAGTTGTCTCTGAGCTGGTGGTGTAGACTAACTGCTATGATGTCTCCCACGCGCAGCTCGGGAAAGACATGATAGATTCCTGCTCTCCTATCTCTATGTAGCACACGTTCAGAAGCAGCAACAATACAGAGGACATTATAGAGCACTAGTGAGCAGCAGTGGCCAAACTAGAGTATGATGAGCTCCAGTGCAAAATTTGGACCTGGGCCACCACCTGCATGTTAGTCAGATGTATGAGCCCTTGTAGCGTTCCAGATCTTGTGAAGACATACAGTTATATGTCAAAGCTTGGGCACCCCTAGTCAAAATTACTGTCATTGTGAACAGTTTAGCAAGTTGAAGATGACATTATCTCTCAAAGGTCTAAAGTTAAAGATTACACATTTCCTTTGTATTTTAGGCAAAAAGAAAAATATTGTCATTTTTTACATTGTGAAAATAACAAAAAGGAAAATGGTCCAATGCAAAAGCTTCTGCATCCTTGTAGATTTGTGTGCTCAGATAGCATTGACCAAGGTTTGAGATCTTAATTAGCCTGTTAAGTTTATGGCTTGTTCACTATCATAGTTAGGAAAGGCCAGCTGACACCAATTTCTCAGCTTTATGAAAACCTAGCCTCCTCTAACCTTGTGCTTCCCAAAAAACAGCAGCCATGGCTTCTTCTAAGCAGCTGCCTAGCACTCTGAAAATGAAAATGGTGGGAGCCTACAAAGCAGGAGAAGGCTATAAGAAGATAGCAAAGCGTTTTCAAGTTGCCCTTTCCTCAGTTTGAAATGTAATAAGAATTGGCAGTTACCAGGAACAGTGGAGGTCAAGATAAGTGTGACCAGTGAGAGCTGCTGTAAAAGACCTTCAGTAAGATTCAGCAGACTCTGGAGTTGTGGTACATTGTTCCACTGTTCAGACACCACTACACAGATATGGCCATTATGGCAGAGCCATCAGAAGAAAACCATTCCTGCATCCTCACCTGAAAAATTCAGCGTCACAAGTATGCAAAAGAACATCTAAATAAACCTAATATATTTTGGAAACAAGTCCTGTGGACCGATAAGGTTAAAATAGAACTTTTTGGCCACACAGATCAAAGGTATGTGTGGAGAATGAAGGGCACAGAATTTCTGCAAAGGAACATCTTGCCAACCATTAAGCATGGCGGGGGATCAATCATGCTTTGGGGTTGTGTTGCAGCCAATGGCATGGGGAACATTTCATGGGTAGAGGGAAGAATGGATTCAATGAAATGTCAACAAATTCTTGATGCAAACACAACACCATCTGTAAAAAAGCTGAAGTGGAAAAGAGGATGGCTTCTACAAATGGATAATGACCCTAAAGACAAGTCAAAATCCACAATAGACGACCTGAAAAGGTGCAAGCAAGCTGAAGGTTTTACAAAGGCCCTTACAGTCTCGTGATCTAAATATAATTGAAAATCTGTGACTAGACCTCAAAATAGCAGTGTATGCAAGACGACCCAGGAATCTCACAGAACTGGGAGAATTTCCAATGAATAATGATTGAAAATCCCTCAGACGTGAATTGAGAGACTCATGGCTGGCTACAAAATGTATTTACAAGCTGGGATACTTGCAAAAGGGGGTGCTACTAGGTACTAACCATGCAAAGTTCCCAAACTTTAGCATCTGCCCATTTTCCTTTTTGTAATTTTTAAAATGTAAAGATGAAAACATAAATATATTTTTTGCCTAAAATACAAAGGAAATGTGTCATCTTTAACTTTAGCCATTTTAGAGATCATTTAATCTTCAACTTTCTTAACTGTTCACAATAACATAAGTTTGGACCAGGATTGTCTCATGTAACATTTTCTCCCATCCTGTAATAATGTCCTCATCCTGGATCCTTCTTGTATTAATGTCCCCATCCAGTGCCCCTTCCTTTAATAATGCCTCCAATCCTGGCCCCTTCCTTTAACAAGATCCTCCATCCTAGCCTCTTCCTGTAATAATGTGTCTCATCCCACTGTCCTTCATCATGGGCCTTTTCCTGTTATAGTGTCCCCCATCATGGGCTCTTTCCAGTAATAATGGCCTCTATCCTGGTCCCTTCCTTTACCAAAGTCCCCCATGCTAGTTCCCTTCCTGGCACAATGTTACCCATCCTATAACAATGTCCCCCATCCTGGTATACTGTCTCAATACTGGGCCCCTTCTTTCCTGGTGGTAATGCCCCCTATCCTGGGCCCCTTCCAGTAATACCTGTTCCCCATCCTGGTATAATGTGCCCCCTCCTGGGCTGCTTCTAGTTAAAAATGTTCTTGTTCTGTGGCTCTTCTACAGTAAATGTAAAATAAACATTTCTACTCACCTTCCCTTGCTCCCAAGCCATGTGGTATCCTCTTCTATAAGGGGTGCACAAGCCGAAAACTAACTTCAAAATGCAAGTGACCAGCACTGCATGATGTCACTGATATCCTCCACCAGTTATTTGCAAGCCAGCATCAGCTGCTGGTCTCTGATTAGCTGGTGGCATGTATTGCAGTGCAGGGACCTGGTTGGTCTCTGCGCCACAATACATTTCAGATGAATGCTTGTCCTCCGAAATAGCAGCTGAAATAGCTGCTGTGTCAGTGGGTCCCACACCCACATGGCCAAGTCGAACGCTCTATGACCAGTATCACTATGTCGCTGTGAATTGAGCACAGTGGTGAGATAAATACTTAATCGAAAACTGCAAAACAGGTATGTATATGTGTCTCTGTTTTACATTCTGCTTATCACTTTGCTCCTCTCTATTAATTTTCTTAGGCAGCTGTAATCTGATACCTCAGTATGATGCCAGTACAAAAGAATTAGAGACCATACCGTAATGAAGAGAAATGAGCAAATCGGTTCAATGCTAATTCAATTCATGTCCAATTGGCAGGAAAGGAACTCAAACAGTTTTGAAAAAAACTGTTTTGAAACAATTTGCTTAAAATGGCTATTATCATTTGCCAGAAAAGGCTCAAATGGAATAAATGACGATATAATAATAATAATAATAATAATAATAAATTACCTCGAGTAAGGCCTTGGGTTCTTCCCCATTGCAGTTATTACAGGAAAGATTACTTTATCATAGCCTGTGTAAAAGCCGAGGCTGGGAATGCAGCAAGCATTTTAAGGTGAGTCTGGATCACAAAATGTCACAGCTCAAAAATGGAGATAAGGAGAAGAATCAATAAGACACTGATGAAACATTACTGATAGTGTGTATGTGACAGGACATTAGGGAAGAACGGATACCATCCGTTTACGAATAGTCAGTAACGTTGAGGTCACTTCTTTGACATTACTAAGGCTATGGCTGCGTTAAAGAGTGTAAAAGAGGTTAGATATAGCCCTAGAAGACCTCTGAGTGTTATACACAGCTTTGTAGTTTAATTGGAGTACTTTTAATTCACCACATGTCAACAAATTAAAAAAAATAGCGAAGCTTTCGAATTTTAATTTTAATAGATTCTCTCATCTCTAGTAGTGATTAGCCCTGGAAGTGAAGAGTAGTCTAACAAGTAGGAAGCCAATGAGTGTCTTCTGGAATTAATCGCCATATAAATTCTTTGCTTTGACATTACTTGAGTTCTTTGACCCAAGTACAATCTCATTGGTTCAGTCAATAGTTCTTGAATATGATGGGGCATGTTTCAGTCCATTCATTGTTTAATGGTCAATTAATGGATCGCTGTACAATGATTTTTTTACTATACGCATTTTGAACTAATAAATATTCAATGTTAATTCTTTTTTGTTGGCCGGAAAATATAATTAGAGCAGAAGCAGCGGGGCTGAAAATACATGGTCAAATATCAGCAGGATGACAGTAATTTAAGTGTCTGGCAGAGGCAAGAATACATGAATGATTAAGTGAAATAGAAGAGTTTCTGAGTAGTTTTAAAAGCTTCTGGCATCCTGGGAGTCGGTGACAGCTTCATCGTCAGATTATTAAAGATGTTTCTCTTAATTAATATCAAGTTGGTCTAAATCTGAATGACATCTGTGAGCCGGAATTCTACATAACAGAGATTAACCTCATAGATAATAATGGCAGGGGTCTACATAGAAAACAGGGCTCCCACCCATAGTAAAAATCAGGAGTCAGGAGTGGACCCCAATCATGGTCCTTGAATTTGTACCCAACACCCTAATCATTGAGCCAATTATCCCCAACACTTGCTAAAAGTTACCTGGAAGGGTCCTTACTAGTGATGAGCGAGTGTGCTCGTTACTCCAGATTTCCGAGCATGCTCGGGTGTTCTCCGAGTATCTTGGGCGTGCTCGTAGGTTAGGTTTGTGTCCCAGCAGCAGCATGATTTGCGGCTGTTAGACAACCTGAACACATGCAGGGATTGCCTGTTTCTTAGGGTATCCCCACATGTATACAGGTTGTCTAACAGCTGCAAATCATGCATCTGCGGGGACACAAGCATAATCTACGAGCACGCCCAAGATATTAGGAGAACACCCGAGCATGCTTGAAAATCTGGAGTAACAAGCACACTCGCTCATCACTAGTCCTTGGTAAGTACTGTATGTCTACATAGGAGGATGAAGAATCTCTAGGTGAATACTAGAAAACCCCCAATCTTTCCTCTGAATTCTCAAATTATAGAAACACAAAATCTAGAAATAAATGATTACGTTTAGCAAGAAATATAGTTGCCCTCTGCTTTTTTAGTCTGCAAGAATTTCTGCATGATTCAGAAATAGTCTTGTGGAAATCTTGCAGAAATAAAACAAGGGTTAATCTTTTGTTGATCAGTTCCATTTAGGCTGAAGCTTTGCCCCTTAATCAAAGGGATGTGGCTTTGGCTTCTTTCACACTTCAGTTGTTTGGCGTCAGTCAGCTCCGACATAGTGACGGATCGACGGATCCGTCACAATTGTTGAGAAAATGGTTCTAACGGATCCGTTTTTTTGACGCCAAAATGACGGTCGCGACGGATCCGTTGCCCATAGGCGGCCATCCTATGGAATGGCGGACGCGACGGATCTGTCGCGAACCGCCATTTCGGCGCAGACAAAAAACATTACAGTGGCCGTCAATGTCTAAATAACGTCCGCCAAATCTCGACGGATCCGTCGCATGGCGGATGGAACGGACGACCATCCGCCACAATCCGTCGCTAATGCATGTCTATGGGAAAATAGCGGATCCGCCAAAAAAATGGCGGATCCGCTATTTGACGAAAATGACGGTTTCAGACTGACTCCAAAAGACTGAAGTGTGAAAGAGGCCTAAGCCTACTTTTGGTCTACAACATGAACAGGCAGAATTCAAGGGGAGAGGCTTCTGCTGCAGGCAGTTATCTTACTCAACTTTTTTGTGTTTCCGTGCAATCGACGGGCATGTCAAAATGCCGCATGCAGATGCATCCGCATACAACGCATGTCCCTATGTACCCAATATTAAAGATAGGTACGCAGGACGACTCAGGCAGAGCAGCCAAACGCAAGTGTGAAACCAGCCTAAAACATTTCTTTGTCTCTGAAAGTATAGTAATCTGGGTAAAACCATTGTAAAAGGAATTTTGGCAGAATCCATAATTTATGACCTTGTTTATCCCAACTAAAATACTTTCTTACTTAGGTAATGTAATGTAAGAAGCCATTCCCACTTTCCTTATCTCTGTGGTTGTAATAAAGACTTGTGACTGGGCATCTGAGAACCAGTCAAGAATTGTACACTAACATACAGTGGCTGTGTGTATTTTCTTGGCCCCGATGCATCGTATTAATTTGAACCAATAATGGCAGATTGGAGATTGCTTGTATCTCAACCGAAAGCAAATAACTACTCTGATGTCCCCATACACAGTACACAGAGACATGAGGATTCCTTTTCTCCTGTCTCTATGTAGCTTATGTTCAGAAGGAGCAACAACACCAAGGACATTATACAGCAGTACTGAGCAGTGTACGGGTGAATTCGGTACTGAAGTGAAAGACATTTGCTAGAAACTGCAGCACGATCTGACTGTGTCTGCCTAAACATTCACTGTGCTGATTGCTCTCACTAATTCTTCTCCCTCTACTCCCCATAGAGTATAATAGAAGGTGTAGCCTGACACCTCATTATGCGGACAGTCTGACTTTCATTGACCAAGACAGATTTGAGCTGCTTTTGACAATGGATGATGATTTCAGGAGACTTGGGAAGCGAATAAGTGAGTGATTAGTGGAGAAAAAAAGCACATTTCTATAATAAGATACATTATAAATAGAGATGAGTGGATCGATCTACTGTGCACCTAAATTTCCTCAAACATAATTGGTGGAGAAAGGTTAAACTTGATGGACCTAGATCTTTTTTCAACCTATGTAGCTGTGTAAAAATATTTGCAGGTCACCACAAGTTCATACATTTTGCATTTTGATTTGCAAGGATCACAAAAAAGATAAGGGCCAGGCAATGAGCGTCATTTTATTCTTATACAGTGTGGGCATTGTAGCGCAGATCACACAGCATACAGATGAAAAAAGAGGTCTAATGCGATCCCTGTGTAATACTACAGTGCTTATAGAGTAACTGATGTTTTACTTTTTTTTTCTTAAATTAATAGTACGCATGAAAATAAGCAACTCTGTAATATATCTTATCCTAGAAATCTGCTGTCATGATCCAGGCTGGGGTTTGTTTCTTTTTATTTTATCCCCGGTCTGGTCATGCAGGGGTTAACCTTCTCTGCCTCGTTTTGGGTTCTGTGTGGCTATTTCAGTTCAGTCTGCTGTGGCCTGCAGACCAATGTCAGTGATAGTTCATGCTTCCAGGTTAGAGCAGCTGACTCCTTGATACTGTGTTGTCCTCTGCCCATGTACTCTGTTCCCGTGACTTCCCTCCCCTGCCACCCTGCTTTGTCTTAGTGTTCGCTCCTTGTTCTTGGACCTCTTGGTATGTGACCTGGCTTGTCTTCTGACCCGTTTTACTGTCTATCATCTCGGTTATATCTGCTCCCATCTGGCTTTGACTTCTGGCTTGTATTTGACCACGTGTATTGCTGTGACCTCTGGTACTTCATGTCCTGACGGTTTCTGACTCGGCTCATCTGACCACACTTTCGCCACTTGGTGGCGCTTGTGCTGCTGCTCAGTGGTGTTACGCTGTGTGTGCAACCTCTCTTCCCTCACCAGCATCCCCTGGTGTAGGTTGCGCTATTCAGCACTGCAGCAGCATTACATCTGCTTCCTTCTCCTCTTGAACTGATAAATACTCAATTTACGGGTAAAATCTGCATTCAGTGAAGACAGATCTTCCCATTACTGAGATAAGAAGTGGAAGCTACTACTGATAAGATTCTATGTAGAGGGGAGGGGTTAAAGGCAAAACGCCCCCCCCCCCTCCAGTCTACATAGAATCTTATCAGTAGCAACTCTCATCTCCTAACTCAGTAATGGAAAAGTCTGACTTAGCTGAATACAGGTTTTACCTATAAATTGAGATTTTAGAAGTGTAAGAATATAGAAATCATCTTCATATAGTTTTTATAAAATCACTGGTTTATCAGTAGGAGATTATCACTAGAGGACTAGTAAACCTTCTTCTTTGTAGTCCGACCACGCCCCATCACTGATTGGCAACTCTCAGCCAATGCACAGTGTGCACAGAAAGCTGCTAATCAACAATATGGGAGTGGCATATACAGAGCTCAAAATTCAGTGAACTGGTTGGTCTGCAGCAGAAAAAACTGCCCTAAGATGGGGTAAAAACCTCAGACAGATTTCCTTTAACCCATTACTTGCCAAATTAAAATTTTTACAAGTACGGATTTTTTCAGAAAAGGGAGTCCCAATATTCAATTAAAAATGACAGTGACATGATTTCCTATTTTGAAAACATTCATTTTACAAACACAATACAAAAAATTGGACCTAATTATAAAAATTATAAAATCTTAGTTGCTAGAAGCTAAAGATTAGGCATCCCAAAAAAAGGACATTGGTAGATAATGGGTTAAATAGACTGTTGGATACCAATTGCTACCTTCTGTTTTCCCTGGTTTCCTCTAGCCAGATATGTTGAGGTCACTTGGACATTAATATGGCTGGGTTTGCATTAAAGAGTTCAAAACGGGTTCAATACAGTCCTAGGAGACCTGTGAGTGTTAAAGTCGTCTTTACTGGGTAATTAGACATTAGACAGTATTGAGATTCATAGTGATGTTATGCAATCAAGTTTGGGGGGAAAAATTGGTGAAGATAGCAAATTTGAATTTCTACAAACTCATCTCTAATTACATTTTTTTAATACGCTTGTACTACCATATTGATTTGTGCAGACAATGATTATTGATAAAGACTGTCATTTAGGCCGGAGTCACACTCGAAGTATAAAAAATCGGTCCGTTTTACACGCACGAGAATCGCACAAATGTTTCATAAACAGTGATCCGTGTGCAATACGAGGATGCGATTTCCTCACATCAAACTATCCGAGTGACATCCGTATGGCATCTGTATGGCGAGATTTTCTCGCCGGCTTGCAAAATGGACATATAACGGTTTTTAGACCTGAAAGTAATTTAAATCATCATCAAGAACACTATTTATTGGCCCTAAAACAGGTGGCAGCCACCAATCTATGCAGTAGAGTCCTTGCTTGTGTTGGTGTACTTTTAACATTACAGAGCGTGTGCTTTACAACTGGGTCTTGTAACAACGTTTTGGGGAGCCATACGCAGTGATTGAGGATCCGAGGAGGCGGAGACCGATGTGGGTACATCCACTTTTGAAGCAAAGGATCAATAAAGGCCATTTCAACTGTTTGTATGCAGCTCTGAGGACACATCCAGACAAGTTCTTCCAATACTGCCGGATGAGGATTCAAACATTTGACATTTTGTTGGAGATTTTGCGCCCAGGGATCACCAAGAAGGACACCAGGATGCGCAAATCTATTTTTGCGGAGGAGCACCTTATCCTTACGTTACGGTATGTATTCATCCGCTATGTTTAAAACAGGCTTATTTCTTTCATGGCCTTAACACTTTTTGTTTAAATACCCTTATTTTTTATGTTGCTTAAACATCATTTGTGCTTTTATAATATATGGTGGTGTAAAAAACATCAAAGCCATCGCATGTACTTAAATTTTTATAACACATGGCTTCTTAGTTATGTAATCTTTCTTTTTCACAAGATTACATTGTTATGTGGTCCAATTTTTATTTTTTTTTGTCTCATTCTGTTTAATTTTAGATTCCTTTCCACTGGCCTTTCATATGCGGCACTGCATTTAGAATTTTTACATGGCAAATCAACAATCTCAGGCATTGTGCGGGATACATGCTTGGAAATCTGGACAAGACTACATCAAGAGGTGATGCCTGAGCCTAAAATGGCAGACTGGTTGCGTATAGCCCAAGGATTTCAGGACATGTGCCAGTTTCCCCATTGTATTGGAGCTCTGGATGGGAAGCACATCCGTGTGCGTAAGCCGCCGAACTCAGGGTCCCAATTCTATAATTATAAACAGTTTTTCTCTGTAGTGCTGTTGGCCCTGGTTGACAGTCACTACAGGTTTATAATTGTAGATATTGGGGCCTATGGGAGAACTGGAGGCTCGAGAGTCTTCAGTTCTTCCATTATGGGTCGGCGGATGTGCAAAAATGAGTTGGATCTCTCACCCCCAAGTCACATACCAGGGGCTAATTTGGATGCGGTGCCTTACGTCATGGTAGCAGATGAAGCCTTTCAATTATCACGTAACCTCATGAGGCCCTATCCACAGAGAGGCCTGGACTACCGGCGCCAAATTTTTAATTTGCGTCTTTCCCACGCCCTCCTTCTGGTAGAGTGTTCCTTCGGCATTCTCTGTGCCAAATTGCGGGCACTGCAATCGGTAATTCAACGGAGTGAAGCATGATAAAAGCATGTGTTGTTCTTCACAACTTTACAAGATACCATGATTGTTCATCATCTGCTGAGGATGAAGTTGATTATGCAAATACTGTCTTGTCTACTACACATTTTGTTCCTTCACGTCGTCAGCCCTCTGGCCTAAAAGTTTGTGATGCTCTAACCAATTAGTTTGTTTCACCAGAGGGATCGACTGTATGGCAAGACAATGCTATTTCTATATAGTTTATTTTACTCTTCTATGTTACTAAATATAATAATGTTCCTGTTTGAATTGTGTGTTTTTTTTTAATAAAATTGTTGTTTTTGTAAATAGTCACATTAGCTATGTCGTCCTAACAATACATGACACTCATTGATTTTCCAATGTTTTTACTGGTCAAAACATTTATATAGTAGCCAAAAACATATTCGCATCATATGTCATTTTAGGCATATTAACCTGAGCAAACAATACAGTAAAGTTTAACATGCAAAGGCAACAAATAACATTAAACACAAAAATCCTTCACTGACAGCAACATCACACTTAAAACAAAATTATAGGTTCTGGTAGGTTGGCGGTGGTGATGGCGGGAGGCCAGCATGTGCGGAAATTGGCCTAGGTGGTTTCCCAACATGACTGTCAATCTGTGGTATGGCAGATGTGTATGAAGGATTCTGTGGCAAGGCTCGATCCTATCTGAGTGAAAAAGTTTTGTTGAGGGTAGAAGTGCATTAACTCCTGGGTAGTTGATTGACCCATTTGGTCATACCCCCCAATATGGCCATTTCGAGCAGACACATCTTGGGACCAGCCTCCAAACGTGTGATTGCTCAAGTGGCCAGATTGGGCAGGTGCTGTATACTCATACATTGGCCTAGGTTGGGATTGCTGTTGGGTTTGGGCAGCCTGTGGCTGTGGTGAAATATGTGGCGGGGGTGCTTCAGCTTCTGTTTCGGTTTGGCACTGTGGAATGTATTGCAGTGGAAGAAGGTTGCTTGATGACAGTTGCCACCTTTCAAGATACTGAAACACAGGAGTAGGGTTGTTTGGGGATGTTGCTGCAATATATATATAAGTATTTGTATATAACCTCTGGTCCGCAGCCTGACCGATCGCGGAAGGGGACGCAAGTAGCGGGCAAGACTGCGGAAGTACGCTTCCTCCCCATCATCATGGGCAGCCCTGAACAAATAGTCCAACACCCCTGTATCCACTTGCCTCCTGGTGGCAATGGTAGAAGGCACCCTTCTGCGCCGCCCACGGTGTGGTCTTGCAGAAGGCTGTGGTGATGTATCCAGAGCCAAGGTTGGACTGCTGCTGTGGGCCCCTTCCTCTACCTCTGGATTGGCCTCCTGTGTGGCAGAAGACGCTGCTGGTGGTGGTGGTGGTTGGCTGTTGGTTGTGCAGATGGGCCAGCCACTTCGACATTTTCACCAACTGGGTCAATGATCACCTTGGAGTCTGATGCAGTCTCCCTTTCTGTAAGGTTTGACTCTGTGCTGTTAATCCAAAAATAAACCAGTGATTTAAAAAACAAAATATGCCCGTTATAACATGTGTAAAAAAAATTTTGGACATGCATGCACTTACGGTCTGAGCTCCATCACCGATGCAAGAAAATTAAGGCTATCAAAATACACATATCTTCTTTTTTTGGGGGGCTGCATCACCACTCCGCCCAAAAAGTTGTCGTTCCCGCCGATACTGGTGCCAGCAACTCTGCCAGTGTCTAGTGACATCATTCACTGCAAATAAACGCAAGAAATGTTTTAACTATCAAGCACATTGTGTGGCTTTAAACATGAATGTTTCATTGTATTTTGTCATTATACTTTTGTTATGTGTTGAGTTTGAAATATGACACATATTACTAAACACCAGGGGCATAACTCCAACAGGTGCAGGGTTTGCAATCGCGCATGGGCCCTGGAGCCTAGGGGGACATAAAAGTCCCTTTGTCCTATATAAAAGGACTATTGCTATTAAATTTGACACATATTTTGGTGTTATATTGATGATTTAGCATCCGGCAACATGATTTTACAGTTACGTCACTAATAACCACATCACATATGATGTGTTTATGGTAATTTCTAGCATGATGGTAATTTTTTAAAAGGATGGTACTTACAAATTTCTGTCTGCACCTCATGAGGTCGCTCATCAAAATTGGGGAACATGTGGCGACAGATTGACCTCCATGATGCGTCTTTATGTGCGCGGTCCGCATAATGTGCGTCGCATTGGTCCCATAATTCCAATCATGGACCAGAGCTATCAGCATCTCTACATTTGTGTCTGGCCATGTTGCTACACTCGGTGGAGGCGTGCTTCCTGGTTTTCTGTACAACGTGGCAAAGAAATTTGCATGCCAAAGCTTCCTGATAATGGATGATTCAATTTCCTGTCACCTGGAGAAGTCTTCCGTATTCCTCGCAATTCACACGCATAGTCCGTGTGTAATCCGTTTTGTTATCGCGCCCATAGACTTGCATTGGCGATTCTCGGCCAAGATACGCTGACAATCGTAGCATGCTGCGATTTCACTCAGATCCTGAATACGGCCTAGAAAAAAATGGATGATAGGAGCTGCCCCATAGATTAACATTGATAAAACATCGCATAGCACTCGTCCATAGTACGGTCTAGTGTGACTCCGGCCTCACAGCGGAAGTTCACCCACTTGTTTTTCAGGCATTGTTCAATTGATGCCATTTCCAGTCTGTAAAGCAAGAAAAAATCAAGACCAAAGTGAGCTGAGTTTAAACTATGGCTCACGCTTGTGTTGTGCATACATTCGTTTTTGCCCTCCATTGACTCCAATGGCAATCAGCTGTAATCTCTGAATATTTGGCGATTAAATCGGCGAATATTGCAAATTCGGCGAGCTGAACCAAATATTTAAATATTCGCTCATCTCTTCTCAAGATCTAATGAAACAAACTAACAGCATCACATCTAAAACCTGGGCTCTGATTTATCAAGACCAGGGTTCTGTAGGCCAATCATGATGATGTGTTCACTGGAATAAGTTGCAGCAAATTCATTTCGGGGAGGGCACTTCTTAATGAATTTAAGCTGCTGTTCATCACTGCAAGTAAGGTTTTTTCCAGACTGACATTCTGTCATAATTTACACCAGCTTTAAGGCTTAAATTATGATTACTTTTTAAAGAATTATTGGTCACACCTCTTCTGGACAAGCTTCACCCACTTTTCAAAAACTTTTCATTGACCAAGACTGGCTTAAAAACACCAAAAGTTACAACATTTTTGCGCAAAAGTTTTATGACTAGTGTTGAGCGATACCGTCCGATACTTGAAAGTATCGGTATCGGAAAGTATCGGCCGATACCGGCAAAGTATCGGATCCAATCCGATACCGATACCCGATACCAATACAAGTCAATGGGACTCAAGTATCGGACGGTATTCCTGATGGTTCCCAGGGTCTGAAGGAGAGGAAACTCTCCTTCAGGCCCTGGGAACCATATTAATGTGTAAAAGAAAGAATTAAAATAAAAAATATTGCCATACTCACCTCTCCGAGGGAACCGGCAGCGTTGTTTGCTTAAAATTCGCGCTTTTCTTTCCTTACGTGAAGTCCCGGCTTTGTGATTGGTTGCGTCGCAGTCACATGGGCGACGCAACCAATCACAGCAAGCCGTGACGTAATTTCAGGCCCTTAAGGATTTTAAAATTACGTCCCGGCTTTGTGATTGGTTGCGTCGCAGTCACATGGGCGACGCAACCAATCACAAGCCGTGACGTCACGGGAGGCTGGACACGCGCGCATTTTAAAATGCACGCTTGTCCAGCCTCCCGTGACGTCCCGGCTTGTGATTGGTTGCATCGCGGTCAACCAATCACAAGCCGGGAGGCTGGACACGCGCACATTTTAAAATGCGCGCTTGTCCAGCCTCCCGTGACGTCCCGGCTTGTGATTGGTTGCGTCGTGGTCAACCAATCACAAGCCGGGAGGCTGGACACGCGCGCATTTTAAAATTTCGTGTCCAGCCTCCCGGCTTGTGATTGGTTGACCGCGACGCAACCAATCACAAGCCGGGACGTCACGGGAGGCTGGACAAGCGCGCATTTTAAAATGCGCGCGTGTCCAGCCTCCCGGCTTGTGATTGGTTGACCGCGATGCAACCAATCACAAGCCAGGACGTCACGGGAGGCTGGACAAGCGCGCATTTTAAAATGCGCGCGTGTTTAGCCTCCCGTGACGTCACGGCTTGTGATTGGTTGCGTCGCCCATGTGACTGCGATGCAACCAATCACAAAGCCGGGACGTAATTTTAAAATCCTTAAGGGCCTGAAATTACATCACGGCTTGCTGTGATTGGTTGCGTCGCCCATGTGACTGCGACGCAACCAATCACAAAGCCGGGACGTAATTTTAAAATCCTTAAGGACCTGAAATTACGTCACGGCTTGCTGTGATTGGTTGCGTCGCCCATGTGACTGCGACGCAACCAATCACAAGCCGGGACTTCACGTAAAGGAAAGAAAAGCGCGAATTTTAAACAAAGAACGCTGCCGCTTCCCTCGGTAAGGTGCAGGCTGCGTCGGAGAGGTGAGTATAGCAATATTTTTTATTTTAATTCTCTCTTTTACACATTTTTACATTAATGTTGTTTCGATACCGATACCCGATACCACAAAAGTATCGGATCTCAGTATCGGAATTCCGATACCCGCAAGTATCGGCCGATACCCGATACTTGCGGTATCGGAATGCTCAACACTATTTATGACATTTTCATATGCAAATTGCTCTTCAGGGATTAAAAGGACTAGAACTCTAGCGCCACCTATTGGAAGTAATAATTCTAAAAGTCAATATTGACCCTTTAACCCCTTCCCGACCTGTGACACAGCGTATGCGTCATGAAAGTCGGTGCCAATCCGACCTGTGACGCATATGCTGTGTCACAGAATGATCGCGTCCCTGCAGATCGGGTGAAGGGGTTAACTCCCATTTTACCCGATCTGCAGAGGGAGTGGTACTTCAGCCCAGGGGGGGGTGGCTTCACCCCCCCGTGGCTACGATCGCTCTGATTGGCTGTTGAAAGTGAAACTGCCAATCAGAGCGATTTGTAATATTTCACCTATGAAAATGGTGAAATATTACAATCCAGCCATGGCCGATGCTGCAATAGCATCTGCCATGGCTGGAGACCCCGATCTGCCCCCACCCCACCCCACCGATCGCCTCCCCAGTCGTCCTTTTTGCCCCGATCTCCGTTCCGCTCCCCTCCTCCCTCCTGTCCGCTCCCCCGGTCCTCCTGTCCGCTCCCCCGGTCCTCCTGTCCGCTCCCCAGGTCCTCCGAAACACCCCCCCCCCCCCGTGTTCCGGTCCCACCCCCCCATACTTACCTAGCTCCGATGTCCCTCCCGGTGTCCGGCCGTCTGCTTCATGGGCGCCGTCATCTTGGACAATGGTGGGCGCATGCGCAGTGCGCCCGCCGATTCTGCCGGCCGGCAGATTCGTTCCTGCACATTTTGGTCGCTGTGATAAGTTCTATCACAGCGATCAAAATAAAAAAAATAGTAAATAAATCACCCACTTTATCACCCCCATAGGTAGGGACAATAATAAAATACAGAAAATATAATTATTTTTGTTTTTCCATTAGGGTTAGGGTTAGGGTTAGGGGTAGGGTTAGGGGTACGGTTAGGGGTAGGGTTAGGGGTAGGGTTAGGGGTAGGGTTGCACTTAGGGTTGCACTTAGGGTTGCACTTAGGGCTAGGGTTGCACTTAGGGTTGCACTTAAGGTTGCACTTAGGGTTGCACTTAAGGCTAGGGTTGCACTTAGGGTTGCACTTAGGGTTGCACTTAGGGCTAGGGTTGCACTTAGGGTTGCACTTAGGGTTGCACTTAGGGTTGCACTTAAGGCTAGGGTTGCACTTAGGGTTGCACTTAGGGTTGCACTTAGGGCTAGGGTTGCACTTAGGGTTGCACTTAGGGTTGCACTTAGGGCTAGGGTTGCACTTAGGGTTGCACTTAGGGTTGCACTTAGGGTTGTACTTAGGGCTAGGGTTGCACTTAGGGTTGCACTTAGGGTTGCACTTAGGGTTGCACTTAGGGCTAGGGTTGCACTTAGGGCTAGGGTTGCACTTAGGGCTAGGGTTAGAATTAGGGTTAGAATTAGGGTTAGAATTAGGGTTAGGGTTGGAATTAGGGTTAGAATTAGGCTATGTGCACACGGTGCGAATTTGGCTGCGGATCCGCAGCGGATTGGTCGCTGCGGATTCGTATCAGTTTTCCATCACGTTTACAGTACCACGTAAACCTATGGAAAACCAAATCCGCTGTGCCCATGGTGCGGAAAATACAGCGCGGAAATGCTGCGTTGTATTTTCCGCATGTCAATTCTTTGTGCAATTCCGCAGCGTTTTACACCTGCTCCATAATAGGAATCCGCAAGTGAAATCCACACAAAAAACACTGGAAATCCGCGGTAAATCCGCAGGTAAAGCGCAGTGCGTTTTACCTGCAGATTTTTCAAAAACTGCGGAAAAATCCACACAAATTCGCAATGTGAGCACATAGCCTTAGGGTTGGAATTAGGGGTAAGACTAGGGTTAGGGGTGTGTTGGGGTTAGGGTTGTGGTTAGGGTTGGGATTAGAGTTAGGGGTGTGTTGGGGTTAGGGTTGGAGTTAGAATTGAGGGGTTTCCACTTTTTAGGCACATCAGGGGGTCTCCAAACGCGACACGGCGCCACCATTGATTCCAGCCAATCTTGCGTTGAAAAAGTAAAATGGTGCTCTCTCCCTTCCGAGCCCCGACGTGTGCCCAAACAGTGCTTTACCCCCACATATGGGGTACCAGCGTACTCAGGAGAAACTGATCAACAACTTTTGGGGTCCAATTTCTCCTGTAACCCTTGGGAAAATAAAAAATTGCGGGCTAAAAAATTATTTTTGAGGAAAGAAAAATGATTTTTTATTTTCACGGCTCTGCGTTATAAACTTCTGTGAAGCACTTGGGGGTTCAAAGTGCTCACCACACATCTAGATAAGTTCCCTTGGGGGTTTAGTTTCCAAAATGGGGTCACTTGTGGGGAGTTTCTACTCTTTAGGCACATCAGGGGCTCTGCAAACGCAACGTGATGCCCGCAGAGCATTCCATCAAAGTCTGCATTTCAAAACGTCACTACTTCACTTCCGAGCTCCGGCATGTGCCCAAACAGTGGTTTACCCCCACATATGGGGTATCACCATACTCAGGAGAAACTGGACAACAACTCTTGGGGTCTTATTTCTCCTGTTACCCTTGGGAAAATAAAAAAATCAGGGCTAAAAAAAATTTTTTGAGGAAAGAAAACGTATTTATTATTTTCACGGCTCTGCGTTATAAACTTCTGTGAAGCACTTAGGGGTTCAAAGTGCTCACCACACATCTAGATAAGTTCATTTGGGGGTCTAGTTTCCAAAATGGGGTCACTTGTGGGGGGTTTCTACTGTTTAGGCACATCATGGGCTCTGCAAACGCAACATGACGCCCGCAGAGCATTCCATCAAAGTCTGCATTTCAAAACGTCACTACTTCCCTTCCGAACCCCGACGTGTGCCCAAACAGTGGTTTACCCCCACATATGGGGTATCAGCGTACTCAGGAGAAACTGGACAACAACTATTGTGGTCAAATTTCCCCTGTTACCCTTGGGAAAATAAAAAATTCAGGGCTAAAAAATTTTTTTTGAGAAAAGAAAAATTATTTTTTATTTTCATGGCTCTGCGTTATAAACTTCTGTGAAGCACTTGGGGGTTCAAAGTGCTCACCACACATCTAGATTAGTTCCTTGGGAGGTCTAGTTTCCAAAATGGGGTCACTTATGGGGAAGCTCCAATGTTTAGGCACACAGGGGCTCTCCAAACGCGACATGGTGTCCGCTAATGATTGGAGCTAATTTTTCATTCAAAAAGCCAAATGGCATGCCTTCCCTTCCAAGCCCTGCCGTGCACCCAAACAGTGGTTTACCCCCACATATGGGGTATCATCGTACTCAGGACAAACTGGACAACAACATTTGGGGTCCAATTTCTCCTGTTACCCTTGGGAAAATAAAAAATTCTGGGCTAAAAATCATTTTTGAGGAAAGAAAAATTATTTTTTATTTTCACGGCTCTGCGTTATAAACTTCTGTGAAGCACTTGTTGGTTTAAAGTGCTCACTATGCATCTAGATAAGTTCCTTGGGGGGTCTAGTTTCCAAAATGGGGTTACTTGTGGGGGAGCTCCAATGTTTAGGCACACAGGGGCTCTCCAAACGCGACATGGTGTCCGCTAACGATTGGAGCTACTTTTCCATTCAAAAAGTCAAATGGCGCGCCTTCCCTTCCGAGCCTTGCCATGCGCCCAAACAGTGGTTTACCCCCACATATGAGGTATCGGCGTACTCAGGAGAAATTGCCCAACAAATTTTAGGATCCATTTTATCCTGTCGCCCATGTGAAAAATAAAAAATTGAGGCTAAAAGAATTTTTTTGTGAAAAAAAAGTACTTTTTCATTTTTACGGATCAATTTGTGAAGCATCTGAGGGTTTAAAGTGCTCATTATGCATCTAGATAAGTTCCTTGGGGGGTCTCCTTTCCAAAATGTGGTCACTTGTGGGGAAGCTCCAATGTTTAGGCACACAGGGGCTCTCCAAACGCGACATGGTGTCCGCTAGCGATGGAGATAATTTTTCATTCAAAAAGTCAAATGGCGCTCCTTCCCTTCCGAGACTTACCATGTGCCCAAACAGTGGTTTACCCCCACATGTGAGGTATCAGTGTACTCAGGAGAAATTGCCCAACAAATTTTAGGATCCATTTTATCCTGTTGCCCATGTGAAAATTAAAAAATTGAGGCTAAAATAATTTTTTTGTAAAAAAAAAGTACTTTTTCATTTTTACGGATCAATTTGTGAAGCACCTGGGGGTTTAAAGTGCTCACTATGCATCTAGATAAGTTCCTTGGGGTGTCTAGTTTCCAAAATGGGGTCACTTGTGGGGGAGCTCCAATGTTTAGGCACACGGGGGCTCTCCAAACGCGACATGGTGTCCGCTAAAGATTGGAGCCAATTTTTCATTCAAAAAGTCAAATGGCGCTCCTTCCCTTCCGAGTTCTGCCGTGCGCCCAATCAGTGGTTTACCCCCACATATGAGGTATCAGCGTACTCAGAACAAATTAGACAACAACTTTCGTGGTCCAGTTTCTCCTTTTACCCTTGGGAAAATAAAAAAATTGTTGCTAAAAGATCATTTTTGTGACTAAAAAGTTAAATGTTCATTTTTTCCTTCCATGTTGCTTCTGCTGCTGTGAAACACCTGAAGGGTTAATAAACTTCTTGAATGTGGTTTTGAGCACCTTGAGGGGTGCAGTTTTTAGAATGGTGTCACTTTTGGGTATTTTCAGCCATATAGAACCCTCAAATTGACTTCAAATGTGAAGTGGTCCCTAAAAAAAATGGTTTTGTAAATTTTGTTGTAAAAATGAGAAATCACTGGTCAAATTTTAACCCTTATAACTTCCTAGCAAAAAAAAATGCTGTTTCCAAAATTGAGCTGATGTAAAGTAGATATGTGGGAAATGTTATTTATTAACTATTTTGTGTCACATAACTCTCTGGTTTAACAGAATAAAAATTCAAAATGTGAAAATTGCAAAATTTTCAAAATTTTCGCCAAATTTCCATTTTTTTCACAAATAAACGCAGAAATTATCGACCTAAATTTACCACTAACATGATGCCCAATATGTCACGAAAAAACAATCTCAGAATCGCTACGATCCGTTGAAGCGTTCCCGAGTTATTACCTCATAAAGGGACACTGGTCAGAATTGCAAAAAACGGCAAGGTCATTAAGGCCAAAATAGGCTGGGTCATGAAGGGGTTAACGAGCTTTGCCAAATGACTTAGGGTATGTTTCCACGGTAAGTAAACGCTGCTTGTTTGACGCTGCAGCGTCAAACAAGCAGCGTCCAGATGTTCCAGCATAGTGGAGGGGATTTTATGAAATCCCGTCTCCACTATGCGTGGAAACCCGCACGCGGCGGCCCTGCGACTCCGGACATGCTGCGCGTCTTTTCAGATCGCAGCATGTCCGTACACCTTGCGGGGACGCAGCGTCCCCGCAAGGCATATCACAGGGCCCTATGGCGAGGGGTGCGATGATCCCGGATGTGTACTGTACACATCCGGCACCATCGTGTCCCAGAAAGGGGGCGGGGCTTAGCGCCGAGCGGCTTCGCCGCTGCGGCGATACCGCCGCCCCTCCGGACCGTGGAGCCATACCCTTAGGATATAAGTCAAAACCGGAATCTCTGAATATTTCAAGCATTTTACCCAAGAAAACTGACATAAACTGTTCGATGTGTTCAGAACAGTAGACTGTTCTTAGTAATAAGTAGGTTGGGCCAAGAGATTTAGTACAGGCACAGAAAAGCCACAATTTTATGAAGTCTGACTTAGGGCAATGTTGCTTTCACATATAAATGATTTCTTAAATGTATTACCCTTTATATGTGAATACATAATTTGACTGTTTAAGTGACAGAGTGATGTATCCAATAGCCCTTTCTTCACACACACGGACCTCTTCACGCTTCTCAGCTGCCAACAGATCATTTACATTTTAAGCCTTGCAAAATAACAGTAGGTGTCTCGCTGGAAAATGTCACGGCTGGCACCACTGTGAATTATAGCGTGGAGATTGAGGGCAGATGAAAATAGTTTTTCTGACAGTTTTCCAGGAGTTGCTGACTCTGCAGTTTTGGGCTCTATTAAACTGTCTGTATTCCCATAACATTACCACCTGCAGATCAACACTCACAAAATGGTTTTCATCGAAAAGATCAAGTGCACTATGGCTCACTGCAATTGTAGAAGCCATAGAACACATCACCAGTACTCCGCTAAGACCATAACCCAGCCAAGCCTATAGGGGGCTGCTTTATATAACAATTTTTTCATGTCGGATGTTCTCCTAGTCCCAAAGTAAACTCTGATGATAAATGGAGTTCTCACTATACGCGACAAATTACAAAACCAGCTGTCCTATATTCTACAAACATAGACCTACTACAGGGGCATAACTAGGAGTCCAGCATGCAAGGGATGGAACACATCTTTGAAGACCTCCCAACACAGTTAATGCATATTTACGAATGCAGAGGACCACCCTAATAATAGTGGTTATAGTGGGCACCTCTGCAAATGACAATAGTTTTACGGAACAAAAGATACCATACAATGACCAAGACTGACGTTACCCCATTGGAAAATACCAGTTCACTACAAATAAATCCAGTAACTCGCAGGTAACGTCCCTACTGATTAAAGTCATTCATTTTTCACAGACTGGCCCAAACCGCCACGACTACTTCTTTCAGATGCAAGTCTTCTGCCAAGTTTGAATCACCTTTAACCCCTTCATGACCTTGGGATTTTCCGTTTTTCCGTGTTCGTTTTTCGTTCCCCTCCTTCCCAGAGCCATAACTTTTTTATTTTTCCGTCAATTTGGCCATGTGAGGGCTTATTTTTTGCAAAACAAGTTGTACTTTTGAACAACATCATTGGTTTTAGCATGTCGTGTACTAGAAAACAGGAAAAAAATTCCAAGTGCGGTGAAATTGCAAAAAAAGTGCAATACCACACTTGTTTTTTGATTGGCTTTTTTGCTAGGTTCATTAAATGCTAAAAGTGACCAGCCATTATGATTCTCCAGGTCATTATGAGTTCATAGACACCTAACAAGACTAGGTTATTTTTTATCTAAGTGCTGAAAAAAAAACACGCTTTGCTAAAAAAAAAAAAAAAATTGCGACATTTAACGACACCCATAGCGTCTCCATTTTTCGTGATCTGGGGTCGGTTGAGGGCTTATTTTTTGTGTGCCAAGCTGGCGTTTTTAATGATACCATTTCGGTACACATACATTCTTTTGATCGCCCGTTATTGCATTTTAATGCAATGTCGCGGCAACCAAAAAAACGTAATTCTGGCATTTCAAATTTTTTTCTCGCTACGCTGTTTAGCGATCAGGTTAATGCTTTTTTGTGTTGATAGATCGGGCGATTCTGAACGCGGCGATACCAAATATGTGTAGGTTTGATTTTTTTTAATTGATTTATTTGGAATGGGGCAAAAGGGGGGTGATTTAAACTTTTAGATTTTTTTTTTTTTCTCTTTTTTTTACTTTTTTTTTTCACTTTTGCCATGCTTCAATAGCCTCCATGGGAAGCTAGAAGCTGGCACAACTCAATCGCCTCTACTACATAGCAGCGATCATCAGATCGCTGCTATGTAGCAGAAATGCAGGTGTGCTGTGAGCGCCGACCACAGGGTGGCGCTCACAGCTAGCCGGGATCAGTAACCATAGAGGTCTCAAGGACCTCTATGGTTACTATGCAGAAGCATCGCTGAACCCCGATCATGTGACGGCGGTTGGCGATGCGCTCATTTCCGGGTGCCCGGCCGGAAGCACCGGTTAAATGCTGCTGTCAGCGTTTAACAGTGGCATTTAACTAGTTAATAGCAGTGGGTGAATTGCGATTTCACTGTCAGCTGTTCAAAACAGCTGACATGTCCCGGCTTTCATGCGGGACATGTCACCGCCGGAGCCCGCCTCAAAGCGGGGGTTCTGACCTCGGATGTACTATCCCGTCCGAGGTCAGAAAGGTGTTAAAGGGTAACTGAAGTTCCAAGTAACTTTTCAGAATAAGCTGTTCTTGGTATATGAGGAATAGCACTATGTCTGACCATTACATTACTGGTATTCTGTATTTTCACCAGTATTACTCTCTGTAGGCTCTATGTCTTAAATTGCTGCTGGGAGGAGATTAACTACTATGATATCTACAGTACATAGCTCAGCCAACAGAGAAAGAATCAGGGTTGATTCTAACTTTCCTGCTGCCTATGGCGAAAATTGAAATGGCGTCCCTTCTTGCTGTGTAATATAAACCTATCTGATGTCGGCAGATTCTAATTCATTCATCAGTGGTTTACAGCCGGGGCGGTCGCATTAGCACTGCTCCTGGTTGTAAACTATATATCCCCCAGATATGGATTACGGCGTGGGACTGAACGCCAGACAGGTATGGTATATTGCTGTTTTTTAATTTACATTTTTTTACAGGAGACCGAGGGCGTCGCATGAATTAGGAGAACAATAAAGATGACAAACTGTGTCTATTGTTTTATTTCATTAAAATACTTTTTTCTGGCTGTGTCTTTTATTAACCCATCAACCACTATAGGGATAGTAATGGATAGGTGTCTTATTGACACCTCTCCATTACTAAGCCGGCTTGATGTCACATTACAATACAAAGGTGACATTAACACCTTATTACCCCATATGCCACCACTACAGGGCAGTGGGAAGAGAGAGGCTAAGTGCCGGAATTGGCGAATCGTACAGATGCACCATTTCTGGGGTGGCTGTGAGCTGGTGTTTGCAGCCAGGGGAGCCAATATCTATGGTCCCTTCCTAGGCCATAAATATCAGCCAGCAGCTGTCTGCATAGCCTTTTCTGGCTATTAATTATATTGGGACCCCAGATCATTTTTTGAGGGGTCACCCTATTTTAATAGTCAGTAAAGGCTAAATATACAGCTGCGGGCTGAGATTCATAGCCTGGGAAGCTCCATGGGTATTAACCCCTTTCTAAGCTATAAATATCGGCCCCCGGTCACTTACTTTCCCTTTCTGGCGCAGAAAATTGTGCAGGAGCCCACACCATTTTTTTCTCTGAAAAGATTATTTTATTAAATACATACAAGTTCCATAATTTGCACACACACAATACTAATTATATTGGTTACACACATCTATATATCAAACGTTTCTGTATGGATTTTCTGTATGTAAACCATGTCTCCTATCCTGTCGACTCCTGCATTGATTTTACAGAAGCCGACAAATGAATTACCGGCTAATCTTCTATCTATATATCTATGCAATATAAAGATATGTATATATATGTGTGTCACTGACATATATATATAATTTGGCTAACATACTGGGCGGGAGATTCGAATATTGCGAGGTAAGTAGTGAAATATTCGCTATGTTCCGAGTACCGCATTACTCGCCGAGTACCGAATAATTACGAATATACTCACTCAATCCTACAAATTAGCATATAAGAAAAACATGACTGTCTCTGGAATAAAATATTAGGTTGCTGATATCAAGGTATAATTTTATTCAGCTTCCTATGACCTGCGTACCCATATAGATGGCTTAGGAGGGGTGATCCTACTCACAGTTTCCCTTTAACAATGGTAAGAAGATACTGGGAGTTTTGTTATCAGTCATCTTAAGACTGCAGACTATACAGGAACCACAGTACTAATTAGACAGAGTCAGTATCACAAATAAACAGTTATACCCAGGTTCCTTATGGGTGACTTTTTCTCTGGAGTTGTTCTCATGTCTTTCAGCTCCATCTGGTCCAGACATCATGATGGCTTTTCACATCCACAAGTCGTTTCTGCGGGTGTCTCTTCCCTCTAGTCTTTTGCAGTTCATTTTGACACTGTACCCTTAAAAATTACAATGTCATAGTTCCCCATGAATAAATATATTTGCTGAAACTATGCCCTGAATATATATATTTGCCCAAATTGGGCCCCGGAATAAAAAAATGCACAACACTTTCCCTCTTATTCTACATTGTCTCCACACAGTTCTCTAATATAAATTATTGACTTTGCACCGTTCACTCTTATGAACAATAACAGTCAAACTGTTCTCCTTATGTGATTGTCACACAGTCCACCCTGATGAGTGATGACCCATAACCACCACTGTCCAATCTTATGACCTATAGTTACTAGTGATGAGCGAGTATACTTATTGCTAAGGTGGTCTCCGAGTATTGGTTAGTGTTCGGAGATTAAGTTTTCATCACGGCAGCTGAATGATTTACACCTATTAGCCAGCTTGATTACATGTGGGGATTCCCTAGCAACCAGGCAACCCCCACATGTACTCAGCCTGGCTAATAGCTGTAAATCATTCAGCTGAGGCGATGAAAACGTAATCTCCGAACACTAACAAATACTCGGAGACCACCCGAGCGTGCTCGGGAAAACCTGAGCAACGAGTATATTCGCTCATCACTAATAGTTACCATACTATCCCCCTTATGAACTATAACTACTACTTAGTGTGTCTGTTATGACTGAGCCCTAACACTCAGACTTGGATAAACCAATCCTTGGAGATGTTAAACCTCCACACAAAAGGTTAATATACAGACTAAGCAAATCCCTAATCTGACTTCGATATGTCCCTGTGTGACCGAGGAGGGTGGCACCCTAACATTACATAATGGCATCCCCACTCAACATCGGCTGACCTTTAGTGTCCTTAACTGAACCATCAACTATACACATAGTGTATATATAACAACAGAACGTAGTGGAAACAGACAGAGAGTGAGACACAATGGTAAAAACTTGTTCACACAGTCATACAAGAAAGATGGAAGAAAAAAGAAAGGAACCAAAAAAGACCTTCGGTACACATGCAAATTCGAAGACCCTGAATGTATCAAAATGGGAAAAGTGCTGAGTGTCAGGACTCTGAACATTTTTTACCTTTTGTGCATTACTGCCCTTTTCCAAGATGGCGTCTTTGGTCTCATGTGCACTGTGTCTTCCTGCTATAAAACTCCACCCCAGCCTTCAGTCTGTGCTAGAGTATTCTGCCTTGAATCCAGCTCCTGACCTCTGATTACTCCCTGGCTATATACCTGCTCCTGTGAACCTGTGTGGTGATCCTGCTACTCTGCTCTGAGTTCCTGCTGCATACACCAGTTTCCAGTAATCCTCCTTCATCTGCTGCTCGTGTTTACTTCCATCTCATTTGCTGGACATGTAAGCTGTTTCTGCTCTGCAAAAACCTGAGACTTTTACCCAGGCCTCCCTGGTTGAGCTAAGATATCATTTGAACTGTCTTATAAGCTTATCTATCTGTGTTTGGACTAATACAAGGATTTATTCGTGTCAAGTATCCTCAAGAATAACTGTGCTTCATAGACTTTCTGCTTGATTGCATTTTCCTCTGAAGTTTCCTATAGACTGCTAAGCTGCGTTTAATATTTACACCAAGTGTTGTGGACTTGAGTTTCTCTCTGCACCTGTTTGAATCACCGTGTGATAATATAGACTTTACCACTTATAAAACTGTGTCCTGTAGTTGTCTTGTTCCACGCAAAGAGTCTCCTGAGTTATCCTCTATAATTATTACACTGAGAAAGGAAACATGCAAAGAAACCACAGGAGAAACAATAGAGAAAACCTCAGCAAGATAATCCTACACTGGGGAGCTGGGACTCAAAAAAATTACAGTATTTTCCGGCGTATAAGACGACTTTTTAACCCCTAAAAATCTTCTCAAAAGTCGGGGGTCGTCTTATACGCTGGGTATGGCGTGTGCAGGGAGGGGTCCTGGATGGTTCTCAGGGTCTGGAGGAGTGGAGACTCTCCTTCAGGCCCTGGGATCCATATTCATGCAAAAAAAAAAGAATGAAAATAAAAAATATGGATATACTTACTTTCCGACGGCCCCCGGCTCTCAGCGGTGCAAGCGGCAGCCTCCGTTCCCAAGGATGCATTGCGCAAAGGACCGGAGATTTTTTTTTTACATGAATATGGATACCAGGGCCTGAAGGAGAGTCTCCTCTCCTCCAGACCCTGGGAACCATCCGGACCGCACACGCCGTATAAAACGACACCCGGCATATAAGATGACCCCCGTCTTATACGGCGAGTATATCCCAAACTCCATATTTTATATTAACAAAACACACTAGTGATTCCAAAGTGTCATATAAAATATTAATAAAATAATCAGGCTAATTTTAAAATACCAGAAAATCACCAAATAATCAGGCTGATTTTTAAAACACCAGGAAATCACCAAATGTGCAAATATTGTAGTGAACCACTACAAGGAGCTGAAAGAATCATGCTCATAACATAGTAAGGCCAAAAACAATCACAACAGAGGATATGAATATATAAATATTTATTTATTAAGTGGTGATTAACAAGCCTTAAAAGTACAAGATTATAAAAACCAAATAATTTAATATATATGTGTATTTTGTGCACATATCATATGGCCGGCATCCCGTGTATTATACCCGTAAGGACTCTATATATATATATATATATATATATATATATATATATATATATACATATATATATATATACATATATATATATATATATATATATATATATATATATATATATATATATATATATATATATATATATAGAAAGCACCCATTGTTGCTCATCAGCAACTAGTGCTAAGGGCAAGAAAACAAAAACTACTTTAATAAAAAAAGTGCATACTATGTGCATACAGGTAAGTAGAAAAAAAGCAATAAAGTGCATATAGTGCAAAGAAATGCAAGTGCATTAAGTGCAAAAAACATGTGCAGCCTTAAGGTGCTTCCAGGTGGAAAATATCTAGAGTCACTTACTTCTTAGCGTATGGGACTTATATTATAAACTGCCAATTAGATATGGTGCATACTATGTGCATACTTACCTGTATGCACATAGTATGCACTTTTTTGTATTAAAGTAGTTTTTGTTTTCTTGCCCTTAGCACTAGTTGCTGATGAGCAACAATGGGTGCTTTCTAGAGATATATATATATATGGAGTCCTTACGGGTATAATACACGGGATGCCAGCCATATGATATGTGCACAAAATACACATATATATTAAATTATTTGGTTTTTATAATCTTGTACTTTTAAGGCTTGTTAATCACCACTTAATAAATAAATATTTATATATTCATATCCTCTGTTGTTATTGTTTTTGGCCTTACTATGTTATGAACACGATTCTTCCATATTTTATATGGAAAAGTTGGGGGTCGTCTTATACGCCCAGTCATCTTATACACCCGAAAATACGGTAATCTAACTTGGAATTAAGCCAACAAAGGCTGCACGTGCCAAGAGAGTATAAATGGCCACTCAAAAGATGTGATAGGACAAATCAAAAGGAGGAGACAACACTGACTGTGGTCCAACAGAGAGGGAAACTGACCAACAGCCATAGGTCACCAGATCGAGCCATGCAGTCAAGCCACGACAGTGCCCTTATGAACTATAACCTCCACACTGTCCTCTCTTATGAACTATAACCTCTCATGGTCCCCTCATATAAAATACTGTCTCCAAACTGATTGGATTTATTAACTATTGCCTCCATGCTGTTCCCATATTCAGTGTTCTACCCCACACTGTCACCTCTTCACATTGCACCCTAACCCTGTGCCTCCCTCCAGGAAGCCCATCTTCATACTGTTCCCATACACTGTCATCACCATGTTGCCCCTCTCTATAATTAGCCACTACAGCTCTGGCAAAAATTAAGAGACCACCATATCACAACCCTGTCATGTGCAGCCCAATCTCCAGACCTGAACCCCATTGAAAACTTCTGGAAAGTAATCAAGAGGATGATGGATAGTCACAAGCCATCAAAGAAGAACTGCTTACATTTTTGCTCCAGAAGCAGTGTGAAAGACTGGTGGAAAGCATGCCAAGACGCATGAAAGCTGTAATTAAAAATCATGGTTATTCCACAAAATATTGATTTCAGAACTCTTCCTGAGTTAAAAAATTAGTATTGTTGTTCTTTCTAAATGATTATGAACTTGTTTTCTTTGCATTATTTGAGGTCAGAAAGCACTGTTTTTTTCTTTAAATTTGGACCATTTCTCCTTTTCAGAAAAAAAAATAAATTTATTGCTTGGAAATTCAGAGACATGTTGTCAGAAGTTTATAGAATAAAAGAACAATTTACATTTTACTCAAAAATATACCTATATAGAGAAAAATCAGACAAAACTGATCATTTTGCAGTGGTCTCTTGATTTTTGCCAGAGCTGAATATTCTCAAAGAAAGTCTTAAATGCCAATTTAGCAATGCATCCAATTCAGTTTTTCCTGGGCTCTCAGGAGGATTCTCTGCAGGGAATTACATCTGACCAGCAGGTGGAATGTGTGCAACTAGCGCTGATGTCCCATCATTGTTAGGAACAGCAGGAGATCAAAGAAGTAAAAACTCAGTGGTGGTGATTAGAAGATCTCACCTTTTTCCAATAGCCTTCTAGATGTTTTAGGTGAGTCAGCAAGGATGAAATGGACCCTCATATAATGTTCCCTGCTAGAATCAGGAAAACAGATTGATATACAGTATATTTGAAGTATAGAATAAAACCAGAAAGCTGGATGATAAAATGTATAATCTTCCCTATAGGGTGATTCAAGCAGTCGTCTAAGATGCTGCAATTACATAGAGAGTGCAGGACAAATGACCATTTATGGTCCTTCTAAATCTGAAGTCTGGGACAGAGGCTCACAATTTGCCCATCTTTACAGTTCACCTTGTAGCATTCTCAGAATTATGTGCCTTGTTGTTTTTACGAAGTGCAAATTTGTAGTGTTCTTAGAAAAACCCTGTGATGAATGGAGACGAAAACTGACTGCTGGTCTGGAAACAATCAATACATTCCTCTCTTTCACATGAATAAATAAAACTGAGCTGCTCCGTTTCTGTGAGGACTGAAATCTATTTATATTCACTATAAAGAAAAGCACAGGTTATTTAACAGGAAAAAAAATAAAAACAATTTCTCAATTTTTCGTTCTCTTGGTAATATTACTGGAATTGACTGAAAATGATAGGACTCGCGTTTCGATTGTTAAAGAGCAAATATGGATGGGATAATAGAATTTAGAAAGCATAATATCAGAATGTGAGCCACAGTAATCAATGCGTTGTGCATTTCCTTCACATCAATAACTTTGATACATGTTGACTAAAATGTGATGGCACTAGAGCAATTAGGGCAAGTAACCAGGACAGGGTTAGCATGGTCCTTTTAAGAACTTGAGAAGACAAAGAGATAAGCAAAGAAGGAAAATGTAAAAAATAATATAAAGAGAAACCATTAGAGCTGGACACAATTTTTTAGTCAGTATTCATTTAAAAAAACACTCCTCTTCCCATAAAACTTTGTATCCTCTTAATAGATTGCAGTCATCATATTATATAGCACTGTGTACTTACAATTGCTCATTTTTTCTTTCTACCCAGATAATTATTCCCTTTTTTATTAGGTCTATGGCATCAAGTGATTAAAAACAGACCTTCTGAATCCTTCTAAGCTCTATGTAGAAACAGGAGATCAATTTTCTCTGCACAAGTAATGAGTCACTGCAAAAGTCCCTGGCGTGGGCCCTACGGTCTGGAAAAGGTATGGAAGAGACATCCTTTATTTTGCCCTCGGAGAGGAAAACGTGCTGGTATCCCCAATCATTAACTAGTTCGGAAAGTTGGGAAGCGGTGGTACCGGATGGCATGCTTCAAGGACAAAGATTGCCAGGAGAGCAAGGGACAGCACAGCTGGAAGGAACTGTGACTAATGAGAATAACTGTGCGGTGTCTGTGACTGAACTGAACTTGTGGAGTAAAGTTGATATGTTAAAAATGGATTCGCAGTCTGTCAGTCAATGTGGGGTGACATCTGGAACCGGGACCGTGCAACCCGAGGAGATCTCCAATCCAAAAGTGAATAATATGCACTGTACAGAAACCACACAACAGACAGGACATGATCTTTTCTTTGTGGGGTGCCAGGGTGTGCCGGAACCGCAGCCCCTCACCATGACTACCACCCTGGTCACCTCACATAGGTCATAGAAAGTAAAATAAAATGATACCTTGATATCTGCGATTCAATGTCTTGTTCCAGGGAAATCCACATTTTTCTTAATATGTAAATGAGCTGCTAAGATCTATGGGTCAGACAAAGATCTCCCTGAGAATCTTCATCCAGATATTATTTAAATGAAAGTGGGTGTTCCCTGTGCAAGACATGTAAAGCAGGAGAACAGACTGTCAGTCATTATTTGTCTAAAAGTGGTAACGCCCCCTTTTATATAAAATAATCTCTGGAGGCAGATTATTGGGAGAGTTATGTCAAACTTATAGATCTTAACAGCTCATTTAAATAGTAAGACAGATGTGGATTTCTCTGGAATAAGACCTCAGATCACAGATATCAAGGTACCAATTTATTCGTCTTTCTATAACCTGCATGCCCATATAGATGGCTCAGGAGGGTTGATTCTACTGAGAGATTTCTTTAACCCCTTTACAACTTTGGATGTATAGGTAACCTCCCTCTTTTTGCCTCAGGCTTCCACGATAAGCCTACAACTTTTCCAGTACATGTCAGCTGATTTCATCAGCTAACATGTGCCCCTAACAGCCGCCGGTGGATTCGCGATTCACCCGTGGCTGTTAACATGTTAAATGATGCTGTCAATCTCTGATAGCGGCATTTAACACAATTGCGCCAGAAGCATATCACAAACCCCACCCATCGGTGCCCATGGGTTGGCATGACAACTCGGGGTCTGCAGGAGTACCCTGTGGTTGTCATTGTCAGATAGCTATGAGCGCCGCCTAGTGGCTTAGCTAAACAGCAGGGCTGCAGCACTCCCATAGAAACTGTTGAAGCTAGTAAAAAGTAAAAAAAATAAAAAAAATGTAAAAAATTAAAAAATATAAAAGTTTACATCACCCGCCCCTCATTCGCCCCATTCAAAATAAAACAATAGTAATTAAAAAAATACACATATTTGATATCGCCACATTCAGAATCGCCCAGTCTATCAATATATAAAAATAATGAATCCAATCAGTAAATGGCGTAACGAGGAAAAAAACCAAAACGCCAGAATTACATTTTTTTGTTCGCCGCAACATTGCAGCAACAACGGGAGATCAAAAGATTGTATCTGCACCAAACTGGTAAATATCAGCTCGGCTCAAAAAAAGCACTCACTCAGCCTCAGATCATGAAAAATGGAGACACTACGGATCTCGGAAAATAGCGACTTTTTTTTTACAAAGTGGATTTTTTTCACCATTTAAATAAAAAAGAACTTATACATGTTTGGTATGTACGAACTGATAATGACCTGGAGAACCAAAAATCAAATGTGGAATTTTTTTCCCATTTTCCAGTACACTATATGGTAAAACCAATGGTGTCATTCAAAAGAACAATTCGTCCCGCAAAAAACAAGTCCTCACATGGCCATATGACGGAAAAATAAAAAAGTTATGGCTCTCGGAAGAAGAGGAGCGAAAAACGGAAACTCAACAATGGAAAAACCCAAGGTGGTGAAGGGGTTAAACGAGTTAACAGATATCATTTTTAGCACTTTATATTGAGCAGAACTACTGCTACTACCACTAGAAATAATAATAATAATAATCATGTGACCGTCCCTTGGGAAAATTAATTCGCCACCACAGATATATGTTGATAATGTGACAACCCCTTTAAATAATTCCTAAAAAAAAAGCATAACCTACAAACTATTAAATGTACCTACCCCAATTTACTTTGAGAAATGTTTAGACAGAGGAGACATTTCCTACACTGATTTCCTAACTTGTCATCATGTTATGTGTCTTCAGGGTAAGCCAGTACAACAGGTAGAGGGAAATGAAAAATGCTTATTTTAAGCGACAGTAAATTTATCTGGTTGCTAAGGAAACGATTTTCCCGGCATCGATGTAGAGAGCTTGTTCCAGATACTATCTGTCACATCGAGTCAACATGACACGGCAAAAGGCTGAGCTAAAATACTGCGCTTTAGTAAAGTCTGGGGATAATCCTTATAGGTATTGACTGACTAATAAATCTGATTTCGGGAGATGTGTGCCACCGACCTGGCAGCCTGAAAACCTCTAAAAACCGCAGATTTAGTTTATCTACACTCATGTGCTGTGAGTAATATATTTGGTTCCTTTTAGGCTAGGTTCACAGTTGCGTAGGGCAGAGCTGCGGAGGGCTGCGCAGTTCCTCTGTTAAGCCCCGCCCACTGCTGCACCTCTTCCATGCTGCTCCGCCTACGTCGGCATGCGTCCTGCGTACCTATCTTTAACATTGGGTATGCAGGCCATGCGAATGTATGCGGGTGCCTCTGCATGCATCGTTTTGACGCTTCTCCGACAGCAAAAAATGCAACATGTTGCGTTCGACGCAGTTTGACGCAGCGTCAAACAATGCATGTGCATGCATCCGCATGCATTTGCATGGCCTGCATACTCAATGTTAAAGACAGGTACAGAGGACGCATGCAGACGTAGGCGGAGCTGAATGGAAAAGGTGCAGCAGTGGGCGTGGCTTTACGGAGGAACTACGCAGCTTTCCGCAGCTCTGCCCAACGCAAATGTGAAACCAGCCTTCCATGTAGTTTTCCTTCCTCTGGATGACCCTCATGTACCATATTTTACAGCTTTAGACCACAATTTATTTGTATCTCCAGCAGGGAGGGAGCTTGCTGCGGCAGAAACCTTCCTCCTGCTCCCTCTTAAATAAACACCAGATAAACTAAGCTCCACTCCATTGTCTAATCTTTCCTCGATTCTATCATAGATGAATATAAAGGGGACCAGCAGAATACCCATTTTTGGTGCCAGATTTCTAGAATATTATTTCTTAAGTTTGCAGAAGGTCTTGCAGACCGATATATAGGAGAATATTTGCTCTACACTTTTAGAGTGCCCCTTTAAATAAAACCTCCACTTGGTGACTATCTATTATCAAAGTGACTCCTCTTTAAAAGAAATGTCCATTTTCTGCACAATTGTAGCCAGGAATTTTTCTCTTAAAAGCTCCAGCATTTCAGAGACAATGTTGTTTGAAGAATTGGTCGGAAACCATAAAGGGGATGCTGTTCCTGATGGGCTATTCTCCTCGCTGCTTCAAGTGATTGACAGGTCTTTGATTAAGTGCAATCTTGGGAGCGAACTGTCACTCACCTGGAGCACGCTGGATGAAGTCAACCAGGGTGGTGCCAGATTAGTCTCATCTCTCTGTGTTCCCCGACTGGTTCTCCAAACTGTATTTTCTCTATAAGGCTGGGGTCATACGGCCATCGATTCTCTGACAAGGGAAAATAGGGCAAATTATGTTAATGACACAAAGCTGAAACTCTGTCAGAATTTCAGCCCAGTGTGATCTGAGTGTGATCTGATCCTCTCGCATGAGAGACTAGCAACACAGGTGCAGAGAAGACAGAAAATTGAATTTCTCTATCTTCTCCATTCTCTGTGTCCGCCCTGATGCAAAATTCTGACCTGGGCCTCCCCTCCATGCTGGTCAGATGTATGGGCCTTTGTAGCATTGTAGATCCTATAAAGACATACGTTTTCACCATCCATGTAGTAATGTCCCTATCCTGGCACCTTCTTGTAATAATTTCCCCAGTCCTCTTCCCTTTCTGTAATAATGTCCCCCATCCTGGTCCCTTCCTGTAATAATGTCACCCGTCCCAGGTCCCCTTCTGTATTAATTTTCCCCATACCGGCCCTCATCCTGAAATAATGTCTCTCATCCTAAACCCCTTCCTGGTATTATATCCCCCATCCAGTGCCCTTTCCTGTTATAATGTTCTCTGTCCTGTGCATCTTCCTGTTATAATGCTCTCATCATCAGACACTTCCTGAATAATGTTCCCTGTCCTGGATCCCTTAATGTAGTAATGTCTCCCATCCTGGCTCCTTCCTGTAATAATGTCCATCTTCATAGGCCCCTTCCTGGTATCATGTCTCCCATTTTATAATAATGCCCTCCATCCTGGTTCCATCCTGGGCTCTATCCCTGTATAATGACAATCATCCTGTGCCCCTTTCTGGTGTAATGTCCTTCATGATATAATGACTCCAATCCTGGACCCCATACTGATGTAATGGCTCCCATCCTGGGCCCCTTCCTTGTATAATGGCCCCCATCCTGTGCCTTTTAGAGAAATATTGAAAGGAGGTTGGCCACTTTATTTAGAAAATATGTTGTGGACGTTACTTAAATACCTTTAGGAAATCCAGGTAGGCTAGGGTGAAATCCTAGCTCTACAGCTTCTGATTAGAAGATCACTTGGATAGTACTGACCACTGAATGGCTGCTTTTGTTTACTATGGGGATAGTACTACTCAGACAACACCGGTTGAGGCACATTCTCACCCTTCCACTGACTGGCTGGGATTAGAGCCACTTCCATGGCTGACTACCTCTCCACTGTTTAGGCACATCAGGGGCTCGCCAAACACGACATGGCGTCCAATCTCAATTCCAGCCAATTTTAGTTTGAAAAAGTCAAACGGCGCTCCTTCCCTTCCGAGCTCTACCATGGGCCCAAACAGTGGTCCCCCCCACATATGGGGTATCGGCGTACTCAGGACAAATTGCACAACAACTTTTGGGGTCCAATTTCTCCTGTTACCCTTGGTAAAAAAAAAAATTGGATCTGAAGTACATTTTTTTTTCTGAAAAAAAAAAGTTAAATGTTCATTTTTTGGAACATTCTAAAAATTCCTGTGAAACACCTGAAGGGTTAATATACTTCCTGAATGTGGTTTTGAGCACCTTGAGGGGTGCAGTTTTTAGAACGGTGTCACTTTTGGTTATTTTCTATCATGTAGACCCTCAAAGTGACTTCACATGTGATGTTATCCATTAAAAAAAAATGGTGTTGTAAAAATGAGAAATTGCTCGTCAACTTTTAACCCTTATAACTACCTAACAAAAAAATGTGGAGTTCCAAAATTGTGCTGATGTAAAGTAGACATGTGGGAAATGTTACTTGTTAAGTATGTCGTGTGACATATCTCTGTGATTTAAGGGCATGAAAATTCGAATTTGGAAAACTGCAAAATTTTCAACATTTTCAACAAATTTCCTTTTTTTTTTACAAATTTAACGTAAGTCATATCAACAAAATGTTACCACTCACGTGAAATATAATATATCATGAGAAAACAGTGTCAGAATCACCGGGATCCATGGAAGCGTTCCAGAGTTATTACCTCATAAAGGGACAGTGGTCAGAATTGTAAAAATTGGCCTGGTCATTAACGTGCAAACCACCCTTGGGGGTGAAGTGGTTAAGGGTAAAAACCATTTTTAGAACCTGTTTTATCAAGCGACCAATAACTTCATTGCAATTCACTGTAAAACACTGCTGCTGTCCTGCCAGGTAGTTGTCGCGCTCATGGGGCACTCTATCGTTTTGTGGAATGGAGTAAATTAAAGCTAAGTGCCTAGGCCAGCATTAACTATAAATCCAGACCTGACTTTCGTAAAGTTTTCTTGATTTATTTCATATTTTTCACTAAAGCCATTCTGCGACGTCAGCGTTAAAAATGCTATCCTTGGGTATTTTGTGTTGCGGGATTCAGCGTATAGTCGTTCTCTCAGCTCACTTCAGCAACAGATCTGACACCGTACACAGCGGGACGCCAGTTCTTAGATGACATATACAACTTTGACTGCTGACAAGAAGCTTTAGAAGGAGATATGGACGTATCGTAGAAATCTGTAGTGAGAATCCATCTTGAAGCGGAGTTATCTCTGTCAACAGGATAATTTTTCATTTATAGGGGAAATCCAGCTAAAAATATATGATTTGTTTGAGGGATGGAGAGTACAATTCAGTTTCCTTACAACAAACTGTGCCCTGGCACCAACATTTTCTGCAAGTGGACCACATCTCTAAAGGGGCCAAATGTTATAGAATTACCAGTTCTGGTGTCTTAGATAGGTAATCATCAAAATTTTCATTTTAACACTGGGACAATTATTTCAGGAGACACTTTGTTTGTAGCGCTTTTTTAAGCCTGAACATCTACCATAGTAATGTCTACCGGACACATCCCTCTCTGAATGTTACGTATTCTTCGAGATGGTCCAAGACTGTAAATATGTTTTTAGTTCCCATCATTTATTTTCTTCCATGAGAACACCCTAGTGACTAAAATGAAAACCGTTTACCACCTATTGTAGTCAACCAAAAAGAAGAACATCTGGCTGCAGAACAGGTTTGTTGGCTAATACAATGCAGAGTTGTATTTCTGTCACATAAGCCCAAGTGTCCTTTGTTGATATATGTTTCCATGAGTATTTTTTCTTCTGCTTACTGGATGTAAATTTGTGTCATTTGTCTTAATCAAAAAGGTTAATTATATCCGTTGAAAACCGGTTTCTGTTTTCTGACTCCGCGGCAATCCATCCAGCCACTTCAATTCTCCAACTGTGCACAGAACCTAATTATGACTCAATAATGCCAATATAGAGACAACGGAAACTATCTCATATTGTGCCATCTGTCGTCAGGAAATTATAGCCTAGCATGTGACACGTTTATTTTTCTTTTATGTACATCTTCCTCAAAGACAAGACAGATGATTGAAAGAATTAAATAAATGCTGATATTGGTAATTAGAGCGCAATACCACTTTGTAGGAACTGCCAGCATTGGGAACATATTGGCAAAAGATAACCAGTTCCATATATGTGTAAGATGAGTGGGTGATGGGATAGAATGAAATAAAAAGCAGCAAAATAAAATCTTTACTTGCAGGTAATTTCAGGTATGGTAAAGCTATTGCGCTTCTGCAGGCTGTCTCTTCTGTAGGTCGTCTCTCGGACACCATCCTCTCCCACTTGCTGTTCAGAGCATTTTTCCCACAACCATTTGCCTCTGCTGAACAAGGATTTGGACAGAAGCTCTGCTCAGGTGCTGCAGTACTTCTGCCACTCACATAACTGACCATTGTGATGAATGTTTCTGTATTTCCCACTAGTAATAATGCCTCACTATGCCTCCAATTTGTGATAATCATCATTGTCTCTGACCAGCAATACTACCTACTCCATGCCTCCAACCTGTAATAGATAGTGCTTTGTCTGTGCCTCCCAATAACGAAAGTGCCCCATCCGTTCTTACGAACACTAATACTACCTCTCCTGTATCTTCCATCAAAAATGCTACCTACTCTGCCTCCCAACAATATTGCCTCCTCTGTGTCACGTACCAGTGATACTACATCATCTATGCTACCCTTCAGTACTCCTATCTCCTCTGTGCCACCCACCAGTAATACTACCTCCTCTTTGCCATCCCCCAGTAACACTACCTCCTCGTTGCTACTGTGATGCCCCAGAGTCCTGGTCATCACAGTGGCATTGCTTTCCTCATGGGGAGAGTGATGTCACGCTTGGAAATGATGGATGATCTCTTCTATCTGGAAATCACATACACACAACATGTACATACTCCAGGCTAGAAGGGGGAGCTCTGAACCTGGCTTTCCAGGGAGCTGCTCTTGATATATATTCTTGCAGGAGGGGAAGTTAGTGAGCAGTCTGGAGCAGACAGTGGAAGAGGGAGCTGTCTGTCAGAGGACAAAGGAGAGAGCAGTCCGACCTTGAGGGTCAGAAGGACTGAAGGGGCGTGTAGCCAGAATTACTGCAGCTCCTTGAGAAAGAGAACTAAGAGGGAAAGGACAGTTTGTAGAAAGTGTGCAGGAGAGCAAAGCACAGGAGAGAGATGCAGCGCCCCAGAGTCCTGGTCGCTGCAGTACTGTCGCTCCGCCGCTAAGGGGAGTGATGGTATGTCTGATGGCACTAAAGGAGTTCACCTGACCAGGTATCACAGACACACATTACACTTCACACTCCGGCCACCAGGGGGAGTGGTTCTTTCTAGTAGGCCACTCCTCACACTCTGGTAAAACTGGGGGGTTGGATAGGAAGTTAGTGAGAAAGTAGCTGGAAGAGCTCGAGAGAGGACCTGTCAGGGGTGGGATCCTGGCAGAGTCCTAGAAAGGGACAGATCATTACGGAGTTGTGCCTGTGCCTTACAGCGACAGACTCCTAAGAAAGGACAAGAAGCGAGGTTTATTGGGGGGAAGTGAGAAATGGAAATACAGCACAAAGGAGATAATACCAGAAGGAGTCATGCCTCAAGAACAGCAACATCCTTCTGAGGCGCGTAGCCGGCGGCCGGAACGCCGAGAAAGTAAGAGACTCTACGCATTACTTTAAACTACGGCCGGGCAGTTAACTATAGGTTGGCTGTCTCATCATTACACCTAACGAAGACAACGGAGGCAAACTGTGGGAGAGGGGCGTCCCTAGGGTCCCTTTAAAATAGCTCCAGGCCTACCCCGTCATACGGGTGCGTCCTAGCCATATCATCTGGGGGACGGAGAGAGAGAGAGAAAGAACAGAAATATACACGACAGTTGTGAGGACTATCCCATGGTGCTCAGCAGGGAAGTACTACAACACACAGGCGCTAGAAGGTAGACACTGATTTCCACCTGCAAAGGGACTCTGGATGTGCCTTCGGACCGGCCGGTCTCAGCCAGCCCTGTTAGCAGTGCTCTGGATTGAGGATCCTGAAGTCTTCAGTAAAGAGGTAAAGAGACTGCAACCCTGTGTCCTCGTTATTCATCGTGACCTGCATCACACATCATCATCACACCTTTCATTGGACGCCCCTTAGCAGGGTCACGGACCGTGTCTAGCCACCGTGACAACCCCAGAACTGAGACAGAGAGGCCTGGTACCGAATACCCTGCGGCCCTGCGTCTGGGGCGCTCCAGAGACACCTGTGGAGGACAGTTGCGACTGGGCTACCTCCCTGGTAGAGCGCAGATTCTGGTAGCCGGAAGACCGAGGTTGTGTCTGACTCTCGGAGGCACAGCAGAAACTGGCAGGACAGCTGAACTGCACGTTACCTGTCCAGCCTAATACCCAGGAGGCACAGTGGCACATAGAGCCCGGGTCGTGATAGAGACCCTATAAAAGGCTTGAGCCACCTGTCATACGGGCTTGTGTCCCACCTTCATGGAGTACAGAGAAGAACTGTGAGGAGAGACAGAAATAGAAAAGCCAGCTCACCTATTAGGCATGTGTTGTGGGGAAGCACAGATGTCGTGTAGTCATCATGTGGAACAAATGTAGCAAAAAAAGGAAAATCCTGCTTCCAAAAAAATTCCAAATTTATTGTGAATAAAACATGAAGTCCAGTAAACCAGGTAAAGAGACTGCAACCCTGTGTATTTCGTTCTTTACTGCACCATTCACCATCACCATCTACACATGGGAGCCCTGGGGACCTATTTCACCTGTGGGAAGTTATACCATCTAGCTGCCATACCATCACCCCACAGGACCCCTTTAAGCAGCGTCGGTTCCTACTGACCGAATACCACAGGTGGCGTCAAGAACACAAACTTTATTCCAAACCCCTTTAAAGACATTCCCTTTTACATGGGGGCCTAGGGCCACGGACCGGGTCGCCACCACGTGACATCCCCCTGTGAGTATTGGACCCGGTAATGAGTACCCCACGGCCCTGGCGGGTGACTCATTTTTGGCATCACGAACAGGATGGACTGACCCAGCAAACTTGGTCATGCGCGCCTAAGAGACTGTGCTTAACTGTGAGACTGTGAACTGTGAAATACCGCCAAAACTGCTGCCACTACAGCACCATGTGGCGTGCAGGAGGAGTGGGGCTTGTTGTCATAGGCAGCAAAGCCTGGAAGAAAGGTGCAAAAGTTATGGCTGCCCCTCACAGATACTACTATGCTCAGGAAATATGCCCATCAATGAAAGAGGTCCGCCTCCTTGTCTGGGATGGTGGGAAGGAAGGAAAAAGGAACCGCCCATGGAAGGAGGCGGAGGAGGAACAACAGGAAGAGGCCGAGGAAGTGTTGGAAAGCAACATGGCGGAGTGAGGTGAGCAGACACCGGAGTGGGGAGGGGAGCAGAAGGATTCCCCCAGCTGGAGACTGCAAGAATTGTAGCCGTCACCGATGCTGGATCCGGACCTCCTGCGGAGAGAGGTAGAGGAACTCACCTGGCAGCTCGTGCGGACGCAGCTGGAAGCTGTGACCTGGTAGAAGGAAGCCTTCATCCCGAGCCTTACTGGACATTCATCTGCAGCCTCATCTGGTCTGGAGCGGGAAAGAAGATCCGACGCTCTGGAAGGGAAGGTAAGGGGCATGACCCTGACCCCGCGAGCAGAAGGCCCGAAAGCTAGGCCCAAGTCACCACCACCGCTGTACATTACCAATCACGCCGCCAGCCCCACAGCAATCCCTAGGCTAGATGACATCCTGCTGGGCCCCTTACTGACCCCATCGACGCTGAGGCCTGGAGGAGCGGACCGGAAACTGTACTGGGAACGGGAGGACAGCAGCCTGGGTGAGATGGCAGCCCCTCTTATCCCAACCAGTGGGCCCCAGATTGTTCCGGAACCCATGGTGTTCACAGAGGGACCTGCAGAGGAGGACATGACTGCGCTGCAAAGAGAAATCCCTATGATAACCTGGAGGGAGCAATGCAGATGACGGGAGGATAAAGAGAAGCAGCAGTACCTGGCTCAGCAGGCAAAGTATGAGAAAAGAGATATGCAGAGCCATCACTCCCCAGATACTGTACTAAAACTACTGGAGTCACCTGTTGTGACATTTGCAGAAAGCTTTTCCCAGTCAGGAAACAGTAGCAGCCGTCCAGAGCTACCCTGGCAAAGGAGATAACAGTTTGAACTTGACTGTGAATAGTTAAAAGGTAACTTGACAAGGTTTCTGCATTAAACGTTTGTTTATTTGAAAAGACTGTGAGGTCATGAACAATGTATGATCCAAGAACTTTTCTGTACATAGTTGGCACCTGTTAAGGTGCTTCTTACTGGTTTTACAAAAGACCCTTTAATCCCTTTCTGTCATTGGACGTACTATTCCGTCCATGTGGGGTGGACCCTACTTCCCAAGGACGGAATAGTACGTCCAGCGCGATCGGCCGCGCTCACGGGGGGAGCGCGGCCGATCGCTGCCGGGTGTCAGCTGACTATCGCAGCTGACTCCGGCGCTATGTGCCAGGAGTGGTCACGGACCGCCCCCAGCACATTAACCCCCGACACACCGCGATCAAACATGATGGCGGTGTGCCGGCGGTATAGGGAAGCATCGCGCAGGGAGGGGGCTCCCTGCGGGCATCCCTGAGACCCCCGCAGCAACGCGATGTGATCGCGTTGCTCCGAGGGTCTCCTACCTCCTTCCTCGCTGCAGGTCCCAGATCCAAGATGGCCGCGGCATCCGAGTCCTGCAGGGAGGGAGGTGGCTTACCGAGTGCCTGCTCAGAGCAGGCGCTTGGTAAGCCTGCAGTGCTGTAAGATAGATCGGTGATCTGACAGAGTGCTGTGCAAACTGTCAGATCACCGATCTGTGATGTCCACCCCTGGGACAAAATAAAAAAGTTTAAAAAAAAATTCCCACATGTGTAAAAAAAAAAAAAAAAAAAAAAAATCCTAAATAAAGAAAAAAAAAATATTATTCCCATAAATACATTTCTGTATCTAAATAAAAACAAACAAACAATAAAAGTACACATATTTAGTATTGCCACGTCCATAACGACCCAACCTATAAAACTGTCCCACTAGTTAACCCCTTCAGTAAACACCGTAAGAAAAAAAAAAAAAAAACGAGGCAAAAACAACGCTTTATTATCCTACCGCCGAATAAAAAGTGGAATAAAACACGATCAAAAAGACAGATATAAATAACCATGGTACCGCTGAAAGCGTCATTTTGTCCCGCAAAAAAAGAGCCGCCACACAGCATTATTAGTAAAAAAATAAAAAAGTTATAGTCCTCAGAATAAAGCGATGCCAAAATAATTATTTTTTTCTATAAAATAGTTTTTATCGTATAAAAGCGCCAAAACATAAAAAAATGATATAAATGAGATATCGCTGTAATCGTACTGACCCGAAGAATAAAATTGCTTTATCAATTTTACCAAATGCGGAACGGTATAAACGCCTCCCCCAAAAGAAATTCATGAATAGCTGGTTTTTGGTCATTCTGCCTCACAAAAATCGGAATAAAAAGCGATCAAAAAATGTCACGTGCCCGAAAATGTTACCAATAAAAATGGCAACTCGTCCCGCAAAAAACAAGACCTCACATGACTCTGTGGTCTCAAATATGGAAAAATTATAGCTCTCAAAATGTGGTAACACAAAAAATATTTGAAAAAAGCGTCTTTCAGTGTGTGACGGCTGCCAATCATAAAAATCCGCTAAAAAACCCGCTATAAAAGTAAATCAAACCCCCCTTCATCACCCCCTTAGTTAGGGAAAAATAAAAAAATTAAAAACGTATTTATTTCGATTTTCCCATTAGGGTTAGGGTTAGGGCTAGGGTTAGGGCTAGGGTTAGGGCTAGGGCTAGGGTTAGGATTAGGGTTAGGGCTAGGGTTAGGGCTAGGGTTGGGGCTAGGGTTAAGGCTACAGTTAGGGTTGGGGCTAAAGTTAGGGTTGGGGCTAAAGTTAGGGTTAGGATTACATTTACGGTTGGGAATAGGGTTGGGATTAGGGTTAGGGGTGTGTCTGGGTTAGAGGTGTGGTTAGGGTTACCGTTGGGATTAGGGTTAGGGATGTGTTTGGATTAGGGTTAGGGTTAGGGTTAGGATTAGTGGTGTGTTTAAATTAGGGTTTCAGTTATAATTGGGGGGTTTCCACTGTTTAGGCACATCAGGGGCTCTCCAAACGCAACATGGCGTCCGATCTCAATTCCAGCCAATTCTGCGTTGAAAAAGTAAAACAGTGCTCCTTCCCTTCCGAGCTCTCCCGTGTGCCCACACAGGGGTTTATCCCAACATATGGGGTATCAGCGTACTCAGGACAAATTGGAAAACAACTTTTGGGGTCCAAGTTCTCCTGTTACCCTTGGGAAAATACAAAACTGAGGGCTAAAAAATTATTTTTGTGGGAAAAAAAAAAGATTTTTAATTTTCACGGCTCTGCGTTATAAACTGTAGTGAAACACTTTGGGGCTCAAAGTTCTCACAACACATCTAGATAAGTTCCTTGGGGGGTCTAGTTTCCAATATGGGGTCACTTGTGGGGGGTTTCTACTGTTTAGGTACATTAGGGGCTCTGCAAACGTAATGTGACGCCTGCAGACCAATCCATCTAAGTCTGCATTCCAAATGATGCTCCTTCCCTTCCGAGCTCTGCCATGCGCTCAAACGGTGGTTCCCTCCCACATATCAGGTATCAGCGTACTCAGGATAAATTGGACAACAATGTTTAGGGTCTAATTTCTCCTGTTACCCTTGGAAAAATACAAAACTGGGGGCTAAAAAATAATTTTTGTGTAAAAAATTTTTTTTTTTATTTGCATGGCTCTGCGTTATAAACTGTAGTGAAACACTTGGGGGTTCAAAGCTCTCACAACACATCTAGATGAGTTCCTTAGGGGGTCTACTTTCCAAAATGGTGTCACTTGTGGGGGGTTTCTACTGTTTAGGTACATTAGGGGCTCTGCAAACGCAATGTGACGCCTGCAGACCATTCCATCTAAGTCTGCATTCCAAATGGCGCTCCTTCCCTTCCGAGCCCTCCCATGCGCCCAAACGATGGTTCCCCCCACATATGGGGTATCAGCGCACTCAGGACACATTGGACAACAACTTTGGGGGTCCAATTTCTCCTGTTACCCTGGGAAAAATACAAAACTGGGGGCTAAAAAATAATTTTTGTGGGAAAAAATTATTTGTTTTATTTTTACGGCTCTGCATTCTAAACTTCTGTGAAGCCCTTGGTGGGTCAAAGTGCTCACCACACATCTAGATAAGTTCCTTAGGGGGTCTACTTTCCAAAATGGTGTCATTTGTGGGGGGGTTCAATGTTTAGACACATCAGTGGCTCTCCAAACGCAGCATGGCGTCCCATCTCAATTCCTGTCAATTTTGCATTGAAAAGTCAAATGGCGCTCCTTCCCTTCCGAGCTCTCCCATGCGCCCAAACAGTGGTTTACCCCCACATTTGGGGTATCAGCGTACTCAGGACAAATTGTACAACAACTTTTGGGGTCCAATTTCTTCTCTTATCCTTGGGAAAATAAAAAATTGGGGGCGAAAAGATAATTTTTGTGAAAAAAAAATGATTTTTTTATTTTTACGGTTCTGCATTATAAACTTCTGTGAAGCACTTGGTGGGTCAAAGTGCTCACCACACATCTAGATAAGTTCCTTAGGGGGTCTACTTTCCAAAATGGTGTCATTTGTGGGGGGGTTCAATGTTTAGGCACATCAGTGGCTCTCCAAACGCAACATGGCGTCCCATCTCAATTCCTGTCAATTTTGCATTGAAAAGTCAAACGGCGCTCCTTCCCTTCCGAGCTCTGCCATGCGCCCAAACAGTGGTTTGCCCCCACATATGGGGTATCGGCGTACTCAGGACAAATTGTACAACAATGTTTGGGGTCCATTTTCTCCTGTTACCCTTGGTAAAATAAAACAAATTGGAGCTGAAGTAAACATTCCAAAAATTCCTGTGATGCACCTGAAGGGTTAATAAACTTCTTGAATGTGGTTTTGAGCACCTTGAGGGGTGCAGTTTTTAGAATGGTGTCACACTTGGGTATTTTCTATCATGTAGACCCCTCAAAATGACTTCAAGTGAGATGTGGTCCCTAAAAAAAGACGGTGTTGTAAAAATGAGAAATTGCTGGTCAACTTTTAACCCTTATAACTCCCTAACAAAAAAAATTTTTGGTTCCAAAATTGTGCTGATGTAAAGTAGACATGTGGGAAATGTTACATATTAAGTATTTTGTGTGACATATCTCTGTGATTTAATTGCATAAAAATTCAAAGTTGGAAAATTGTGAAATTTTCAAAATTTTCGCCAAATTTCCGTTTTTTTCACAAATAAACGCAGGTAATATCAAAGAAATTTTACCACTATCATGAAGTACAATATGTCACGAGAAAACAATGTCAGAATCACTGGGATCCGTTGAAGCGTTCCAGAGTTATAACCTCATAAAGTGACAGTGGTCAGAATTGTAAAAATTGGCCCGGTCCATAACGTGCAAACAACTTTTGGGGGTGAAGGGGTTAAAAGAAACTGTTTCTAACGTTTGCCTTAAGAGTTGATTTGCTTACAGACCTGAAGAAAAACCCATTTGGCGTGACAGATGACAGTGTCTGGATGCCATGCCTTGTAGCCTTCCCAAGACCTACGTTGGGGGTTGATGAAAACGGGTCACTCGCATAGTTGCTGCTGCTGTTTAAGTGATTGACTTGAATGATAAGTTGCATAAATAAAGTACTACCTCAGTTTATACAGTTGATAAGAAAAATATGCAGAAGAAAGAATAGTAAAATGTTGAATCAGTTGCACTTTGTTTAATAAATTGATAGTGTTTAATGTAGTCAGAATAGATAGGAAAATTACTAATGACTTGAAAGATGGTTGCACTTTAAATGTATTAAGAGAATGTTCAGATTTGTTGCACTTTGAGAAAGTGATTAGTGAGTTAGTATAATAATATGCAGATAGTGTTGAAGATTATAGAGTGACAGCTAGTAAAAGAGATATAGAATTAATGTTTGTTTTTGCACTTTCAATAATGAAAGCCTTATTTTTTAAAGTATGCATACTAGGTATATATTTTCTTGTAAGGTTCAACTATCAATTTCTCTCTTTTCTGGATTTAACGGGGGGGAGTGTGACGCCCCAGGGTCCTGGTCATCACAGTGGCATTGCTTTCCTTACGGGGAGTGTCTTGTCACGCTTGGAAGCGATGAAAGATCTCTTCTATCAGGTAATCACATACACACATGTTCATACTCCAGGCCAGAAGGGGGAGCTCTTGTGAAGGGTTAAACTAAGAAAAATTAAAGCAGGCTTCATTTTGTGCTTTTTGACTCCATCTTGCTGTTTTGAGATAAATTCTGCTACTAGGTAAAAGGTCATAGTTGTTATGAGACCTTGATTGTTTCAACCTGAACAAAGCATGAGACTGAGGGTGTATTGTTCTACGAAGACCTTGATGTTCAGGCTGTTCCTGAATTCCTATAGGTTAGGAACTGTGACCGTGTTCTTATGTTGATTGGTTGAAGTATAACTTCTAAGATTATGAAAAGTGCGACACAATAAAAGGGGCTAAGAGATCTGCTTGATCCCCCCAAAAATAGACAAACGTCTCCGTCTTGTCATTTTCAGTTGCCGGCAACGCTCTGTGGATCAATTTGAAAATCACTGAGTCAACTGTGAAGTGTCACTCCAGATCGTCCCTCAACAGCTTGGCGCCCAAACGTGGGGCCCCCAAATAGGAACGCTTCTGCCCCCCAGAGGGCTACAAGACAAAGGACCCTCGGACCAGACACAGGCACTGGAAAATTGGGACTGATCATCCCCCACAATAACCACGGTAAGTTGGCAGTTATACTGTTCAGACTGACCATTTGGTGTGGTTTTCCTGTGTTTGTTGCTGCAAAGAGGATCTGAGGTTGTCCCCGATGATGGGGTGATTTTTGGGTGGAATCATATAGAGGTGTAGTTCCGTTGGGGGCCCAGTGCTCGAACCGTACCTCATAAGGGGTGGACACCTCGGATTGACCAGTGATTATAATTATCTTTTTATTCAAAATATGCTGAAATCCTGATCACTGTTAGAATCAGGCGTGGTGAGGTGATCGAAGATTGGGTAGGATACGTGTTATGAGCTGGTGGTTTAGGAGCAACATGTGACGTGCTCTAGAGGAGGTGGTACCTGTACTGACCGCAGTTCCTGAGCTTAACACAACACTAGAAGTAGCCGTGGGATGTTCCTGTCACTCCCTAGACACCTCGTCACAGCCGGAGGACTAACTACCCCTAAAGATAGAAACAGGAAAGCTATCTTGCCTCAGAGAAAATCCCCAAAGGATAGGACAGCCCCCCACAAATATTGACTGTGAGTGGAGAGGGAAATGACATACGCAGAATGAAACCAGGATGTAGCAAAGGAGGCCAGTCTAGCTAGATAGATAGAACAGGACAGAATACTGTGCAGTCAGTATTAAAAACTAGAAAAATCCACCACAGAGTTTACAAAAATCTCCACACCTGACTAAAGGTGTGGAGGGTAAATCTGCTTCCCAGAGCTTCCAGCTTAACTGAATAAATCCATACTGACAAGCTGGACTAGAAAAAACATAGAAAGTGCAGAAAGATTAAGTCCACAACAAGTGGACTGCAAAAGAACAAAGCAAGGACTTATCTTTGCTGAACTGGTCAGAATATCAGGGAAATCCAAGCAGAGATGTGAATCCAACCAGGAACCATTGACAACTGGCACAGGCTGAAGGATAGAACGAGGCTAAATAGCCGAGCCAGAAAGACAATCAGTGGAAGCAGCTGCTGACTACTAAATCCAAGGAGCAGCAGTACCACTTAAAACCACTGGAGGGAGCCCAAGAGCAGAACTCACAAAAGTGCCACTTACAACCACCGGAGGGAGCCCAAGAGCGGAATTCACAACAGTACCCCCCCTTGAGGAGGGGTCACCGAACCCTCACCAGAGCCCCCAGGCCGATCAGGACGAGCCAAGAGAAAAGCACGAACCAAATCGGCGGCATGGACATCGGAGGCAACAACCCAAGAATTATCCTCCTGGTCATAACCCTTCCACTTGATAAGATACTGAAGCCTCCACCTCGAAAAACGAGAATCCAAAATTTTCTCCACCACATATTCCAACTCCCCATCAACCAACACCGGGGCAGGAGGATCAACAGAGGGAACAACAGGCACCACATATCTCCACAACAAAGATCTATGGAAAACATTATGGATGGCAAAAGAGGCTGGAAGGGCCAAACGAAAAGATACCGGATTGATAATCTCAGAAATCTTATAAGGACCAATAAACCGAGGCTTGAACTTAGGGGAAGAAACCTTCATAGGAACATGACGGGAAGACAACCAGAATAAATCCCCCACCCGAAGCCGGGGACCAACACACCGACGGCGGTTAGCAAAACGTTGAGCCTTTTCCTGAGACAACGTCAAATTGTCTACCACATGAGTCCAAATCTGCTGTAACCTGTCCATTACAGAATCCACACCAGGACAATCAGAAGGCTCAACCTGCCCCGAAGAAAAACGAGGATGAAAACCAAAATTACAAAAGAAAGGCGAAACCAAAGTAGCCGAACTAGCCCGATTATTAAGGGCAAACTTGGCCAACGGCAAGAAAGCCACCCAATCATCCTGGTCAGCAGACACAAAGCATCTCAAATAGGTTTCCAAGGTCTGATTAGTTCGCTCAGTTTGGCCATTTGTCTGAGGATGAAACGCCGAAGAAAAAGACAAATCAATGCCCATCCTAGCACAAAAGGCCCACCAAAACCTAGAAACAAACTGGGAACCTCTGCCAGACACAATATTCTCCGGAATGCCATGCAAACGAACCACATGCTGAAAAAACAATGGAACCAAATCAGAGGAGGAAGGCAATTTAGGCAAAGGTACCAAATGGACCATTTTAGAGAACCGGTCACAAACCACCCAGATAACAGACATCTTCTGGGAAACAGGAAGATCCGAAATAAAATCCATGGAAATATGCGTCCAGGGCCTCTCAGGGACCGGCAAAGGCAAAAGCAACCCACTAGCATTTTAAAATGCGCGCGTCTCCTGCCTCCCGTGACGTCACGGCTTGTGATTGGTCGCGTCGCCCATGTGACCGCGACGCGACCAATCACAACGCCGGAACGTAATTTTAAAATCCTGAAGGACCTAAAATTACGTCACGGCTTGCTGTGATTGGTCGCGTCGCGGTCACATGGGCGGCGCGCGACCAATCACAAGCCGGGACTTCAAGTAAGGAAGTTAAAGCGCGAATTTTAAGCAACCAACGCTGCCGGTTCCCTCGCTGAAGTCCAGGCTGCGTCGGAGAGGTGAGTATAGCAATATTTTTTATTTTAATTCTTTCTTTTACACATTAATATGGTTCCCAGGGCCTGAAGGAGAGTTTCCTCTCCTTCAGACCCTGGGAACCATCAGGAATACCGTCCGATACATGAGTCCCATTGACTTGTATTGGTATCGGGTATCGGTATCGGATTAGATCCGATACTTTGCCGGTATCGGCCGATACTTTCCGATACCGATACTTTCAAGTATCGGACGGTATCGCTCAACACTACTCTTCACAGGTGTGGGTTGAATCCAGTCATGAATGGCTTGGACCTTAACAGGATCCATTTCTATAGACGAGGGAGAAAAAATAAAACCCAAAAAAGAGACCTTCTGAACTCCAAATAGGCACTTAGACCCCTTCAAAAATAAAGCATTATCACAAAGGATCTGGAATACCATCCTGACCTGCTTCACATGAGACTCCCAATCATTGGAAAAAATCAAAATATCATCCAAATACACAATCATGAATTTAACAAGATAATTACGGAAAATATCATGCATGAAGGACTGAAATACAGAAAGAGCATTAGAGAGCCCGAAAGGCATCACAAGGTATTCAAAATGGCCTTCGGGCGTATTAAACGCAGTTTTCCATTCGTCACCCTGCTTAATACGAACAAGATTATATGCCCCTCGAAGGTCAATCTTAGTAAACCAACTAGCCCCCTTGATCCGAGCAAACAAATCAGAAAGCAAAGGTAAAGGGTATTGGAATTTGACCGTGATCTTATTAAGAAGGCGATAATCAATACAGGGTCTCAAGGAGCCATCCTTCTTGGCAACAAAAAAGAATCCCGCTCCCAATGGTGAGGAAGACGGCCGAATATGCCCCTTCTCCAAAGACTCCTTAACATATCTCCGCATGGTGGCATGCTCTGGCACAGACAGATTGAAAAGTCGGCCCTTAGGGAACTTACAGCCAGGAATCAAGTTAATAGCACAATCACAGTCCCTATGTGGAGGAAGGGAACTGGACTTGGGCTCATCAAATACATCCTGGAAATCCGACAAAAACTCAGGAACTTCAGAAGAGGGGGAAGAGGAAATTGACATCAAAGGAACGTCACTATGTACCCCTTGACAACCCCAACTAGTCACAGACATAGATTTCCAATCCAGCACCGGATTATGTCCCTGTAACCATGGAAAACCCAGTACAACAACATCATGCAAATTATGCAACACCAGAAAACGGCAATCTTCCTGATGTGCTGGAGCCATGCACATGGTCAGCTGAGTCCAATACTGAGGTTTATCCTTGGCCAACAGTGTAGCATCAATGCCCCTCAAAGGAATAGGGCTCTGCAAAGGCTGCAAGGAAAAACCACAGCGCCTGGCGAATTCCAAGTCCATCAAGTTCAGAGCAGCTCCTGAATCCACAAATGCCATGACAGAAAAGGACAACAATGAGCAAATCAAGGTCACAGATAAGAGAAATTTAGGCTGTACAGTACTGATGGTAACAGACCTAGCGACCCTCTTACTACGCTTAGGGCAATCAGAAATAACATGAGCAGAATCACCACAGTAAAAACACAGCCTATTCTGGCGTCTGAATCCCTACCGTTCTGCTCTAGTCAAAATCCTATCACATTGCATAGGCTCAGGACTCTGCTCAGAGGATACTGCCATTTGGTGCACAACTTTGCGCTCACGCAGGCGCCGATCAATCTGAATGGCTAGAGACATAGATTCGCTCAAACCAGCAGGCGTGGGGAACCCCACCATAACATCTTTAAGGGCTTCAGAAAGACCCTTTCTGAAAATTGCTGCCAGAGCCTCCTCATTCCATTTAGTGAGCACAGACCATTTTCTAAATTTCTGGCAGTATACTTCTGCCGCTTCCTGACCCTGACACAGGGCCAACAAGGTCTTTTCTGCATGATCCACAGAATTAGGTTCATCATACAATAATCCGAGCGCTTGAAAAAATACGTCTACATTAAGCAATGCCGGATCCCCTGATTCAAGGGAGAATGCCCAGTCCTGAGGGTCACCACGCAGCAGAGAGATGACAATTTTAACCTGCTGAATGGAATCACCAGAGGAACGGGGTTTCAAGGCAAAAAACAATTTGCAGTTATTTTTAAAGTTCAAAAACTTGGATCTGTTCCCAAAAAACAAATCAGGGGTTGGAATTCTAGGCTCTAAAGCCGGAGTCTGGACAACATAATCTTGGATACTCTGTACTCTTGCAGAAAGTTGATCCACATGAGAAAACAAACCCTGAACATCCATGCCAGCGCCAAAATCCTGAACCACCCAGAGATTAAGAGGAAAAAAAAGACAAAACAGACTGCAGAAAAAAAAAATGGCTCAGAACTTCCTTTTCCTTCTTTTGAGATGCATTTAATTCATTTTTGGCCAGTTGTACTGTTATGAGCTGGTGGTTTAGGAGCAACATGGGACGTGCTCTGGAGGAGGTGGTACCTGTACTGACCGCAGTTCCTGAGCTTAACACAAACACTAGAAGTAGCCATGGGATGTTCCTGTCACTCCCTAGACACCTCGTCACAGCCGGAGGACTAACTACCCCCTAAAGATAGAAACAGGAAAGCTATCTTGCCTCAGAGAAAATCCCCAAAGGATAGGACAGCCCCCCACAAATATTGACTGTGAGTGGAGAGGGAAATGACATACGCAGAATGAAACCAGGATGTAGCAAAGGAGGCCAGTCTAGCTAGATAGATAGAACAGGACAGAATACTGTGCGGTCAGTATTAAAAACTAGAAAAATCCACCACAGAGTTTACAAAAATCTCCACACCTGACTAAAGGTGTGGAGGGTAAATCTGCTTCCCAGAGCTTCCAGCTTAACTGAATAAATCCATACTGACAAGCTGGACTAGAAAAAACATAGAAAGTGCAGAAAGATTAAGTCCACAACAAGTGGACTGCAAAAGAACAAAGCAAGGACTTATCTTTGCTGAACTGGTCAGAATATCAGGGAAATCCAAGCAGAGATGTGAATCCAACCAGTAACCATTGACAACTGGCACAGGCTGAAGGATAGAACCAGGCTAAATAGCCGAGCCAGAAAGACAATCAGTGGAAGCAGCTGCTGACTACTAAATCCAAGGAGCAGCAGTACCACTTAAAACCACCGGAGGGAGCCCAAGAGCAGAACTCACAAAAGTGCCACTTACAACCACCGGAGGGAGCCCAAGAGCGGAATTCACAACAGATACGTAACTCAGGAATACATATATATATATATATATATATATATATATATATATATATATATGACTAGAGGTGTCCAAAGGGATAGTCTGAGACGCCCTCCTCCTTTCACTGAGTACCACATTAAATTTCGGGTTGTCCCAGTGGGGGACAGATAGACCTGGTGGAACAGACTGAACGGCCGCTCCAGTACAGTGCACAACTGAAGTAAGGATATTTAGCTCTAAAGGAGAATCATGTTTCCGTGGAAGAAAAAGAACAGTTTGAATTTGTGCAATGGAACTGATACTATTAGTCTCATGATTCAAAGACAGGGAAAAAAATCTGTCAGGAATGCAGGAAAAATATTTTCAATCATGGGTTTTCCTAAGGGCGGGAGGCTACAGCCTACGCTATGGGATGAAGCTTTTGTTGAAATTAATTAAGTCTGATTACTGCTGCATTGTTTCTGTGTGAAAGACACTACATTTCTAAAAAATCTTATGGGAGGGGCAGTCTAAGCAGCTGCGCAATTGCTTTCTCCGTTCTGTGTTGAGGAATGCTGTGAGTTCTAATCTCCGCTGAAGTCTCGGATGGGAGGGGGCATGTAGCTGTGCTCAAGATTCTCTGTATATTCCGTCCTTGGTGTAGTACGCGCTGGGAGATCTGTGTTTTGTTTAAAGCAACAGTACTGTATTGAAGTAGAATGAAATATTGTAAGTTGAAGTTGGAAGTTGAAAGTAAAATATGGTGCCCTGGTACCCTGTGTTTCCCCATGTAACACGCCCTTGTTTCCTGTTAAGAAAAAGACCCCACCCCGGCCAACCCCCTGTGTACCGGCTGGTTCAAGATCAACGGGCAGTTAATGCAGCTACTGTTCTAGAAACTCCGGTGGTGCCTAATCCACATACTCTTTTGTCCCAGATACCTTGGGATGCTGCTTGGTTCACAGTCATCGACCTTTCCAATGCCTTCTTCAGCATTCCATTACACCCAGGTTGCCAGTTTCTGTTTGCATTCACTTATCAGGGAAGACAATTGATGTGGACAGTTATGCCACAAGGGGCCCAAAACAGTGCCAATCAGTTTGCAAAGAATATGGGCAAGTGTCTTTTACCTTGGCAGTTAGATCACCCCTATGTCATGCTGCTTCAGTGTCATGATTCTCAATGGCGAGAGAACATAGCCCAGCATATATGAGAACTAGCTCTTGGAAGATGGAAACTATACTGACCATGAACTAAACCTGCCGCACAACTAGAAGTGGCCGGGTAGCATGCCTACGTTTTTTTTATCCCTAGATGCCCAGCGCCAGCCGGAGAACTACCTAATCCTAGCAGAGGAAAAGACAGTCCTGGCTCACCTCTAGAGAAATTTTCCCAAAAGGCAGACAGAGGCCCCCACATATATTGGCGGTGATTTTAGATGAAATGACAAACGTAGTATGAAAATAGGTTTAGCAAAAATCGAGGTCCGCTTACTAGATAGAAAGAAGACAGAAAGGGCACTTTCATGGTCAGCAGAAAACCCTATCAAAACACCATCCAGAAATTACTTTAAGACTCTAGCATTAACTCATAACACCAGAGTGGCAATTTCCGCTCACAAGAGCTTTCCAGACACAGTAACGAAACAGCAGCTGTGAACAGGAACAAAATGCAAAAACACACAAGGACAAAAGTCCAACTTAGCTGGGAGTTGTCTAGTAGCAGGAACATGCACAGATAGGCTTCTGATTACATTGTTGACCGGCATGAAACTGACAGAGGAGCAAGGTTATATAGCGACTCCCACATCCTGATAGGAGCAGGTGAACAGAGGGGATAATGCACACAAGTACAATTCCACAAGTGGCCACCGGGGGAGCCCAGAATCCAATTTCACAACAGTACCCCCCCCCTCAAGGAGGGGGCACCGAACCCTCACCAGAACCACCAGGGCGATCAGGATGAGCCCTATGAAAGGCACGGACAAGATCGGAGGCATGAACATCAGAGGCAGTGACCCAAGAATTATCCTCCTGACCGTATCCCTTCCATTTGACCAGATACTGGAGTTTCCGTCTGGAAACACGAGAGTCCAAGATCTTTTCCACAACGTACTCCAACTCACCCTCAACCAACACCGGAGCAGGAGGCTCAACGGAAGGCACAGCCGGTACCTCATACCTGCGCAACAATGACCGATGAAAAACATTATGAATCGAAAAGGATGCAGGGAGGTCCAAACGGAAGGACACAGGGTTAAGAATCTCCAATATCTTGTACGGGCCGATGAACCGAGGCTTAAACTTAGGAGAAGAAACCCTCATAGGGACAAAACGAGAAGACAACCACACCAAGTCCCCAACACAAAGCCGAGGACCAACACGACGACGGCGGTTGGCAAAAAGCTGAGTCTTCTCCTGGGACAACTTCAAATTGTGCACCACCTGCCCCCAAATCTGATGCAACCTCTCCACCACAGCATCCACTCTAGGACAATCCGAAGATTCCACTTGACCGGAGGAAAATCGAGGATGAAACCCCGAATTACAGAAAAACGGGGACACCAAGGTGGCAGAGCTGGCCCGATTATTGAGGGCGAACTCCGCCAAAAGCAAAAAAGCAACCCAATCATCCTGATCCGCAGACACAAAACACCTCAAATATGTCTCCAAGGTCTGATTAGTCCGCTCGGTCTGGCCATTAGTCTGAGGATGGAAAGCAGACGAAAAAGACAAATCTATGCCCATCCTAGCACAGAATGCCCGCCAAAATCTAGACACGAATTGGGTCCCTCTGTCAGAAACGATATTCTCCGGAATACCATGCAAACGAACAACATTTTGAAAAAACAGAGGAACCAACTCGGAAGAAGAAGGCAACTTAGGCAAGGGAACCAGATGGACCATCTTAGAGAAACGGTCACACACCACCCAGATGACAGACATCTTATGAGAAACAGGCAGATCCGAAATAAAATCCATCGAGATGTGCGTCCAAGGCCTCTTCGGGATAGGCAAGGGTAACAACAATCCACTAGCCCGAGAACAACAAGGCTTGGCCCGAGCACAAACGTCACAAGACTGCACAAAGCCTCGCACATCTCGTGACAGGGAAGGCCACCAGAAGGACCTTGCCACCAAATCCCTGGTACCAAAGATTCCAGGATGACCTGCCAACGCAGAAGAATGAACCTCAGAGATGACTCTACTGGTCCAATCATCAGGAACAAACAGTCTACCAGGTGGGCAACGATCAGGTCTATCCGCCTGAAACTCCTGCAAGGCCCGCCGCAGGTCTGGAGAAACGGCAGACAATATCACTCCATCTTTAAGGATACCTGTGGGCTCAGAATTACCAGGGGAGTCAGGCTCAAAACTCCTAGAAAGGGCATCCGCCTTAACATTCTTAGAACCCGGTAGGTAAGACACCACAAAATTAAACCGAGAGAAAAACAACGACCAGCGCGCCTGTCTAGGATTCAGGCGCCTGGCAGACTCAAGGTAAATTAAATTTTTGTGGTCAGTCAATACCACCACCTGATGTCTGGCCCCCTCAAGCCAGTGACGCCACTCCTCAAAAGCCCACTTCATGGCCAAAAGCTCCCGATTCCCAATATCATAATTCCGCTCGGCGGGCGAAAATTTACAGGAAAAAAAAGCACAAGGTCTCATCACGGAGCAGTCGGAACTTCTCTGCGACAACACCGCCCCAGCTCCGATTTCAGAAGCGTCGACCTCAACCTGAAAAGGAAGAGCAACATCAGGCTGACGCAACACTGGGGCGGAAGAAAAGCGGCGCTTGAGCTCCCGAAAGGCCTCCACAGCATCAGGGGACCAATCAGCAACATCAGCACCCTTCTTAGTCAAATCAGTCAATGGTTTTACAACATCAGAAAAACCAGCAATAACTCGACGATAAAAGTTAGCAAAGCCCAAAAATTTCTGAAGACTCTTAAGAGAAGAGGGTTGCGTCCAATCACCAATAGCCTGAACCTTGACAGGATCCATCTCGATGGAAGAGGGGGAAAAAATGTATCCCAAGAAGGAAATCTTTTGAACCCCAAAAACACACTTAGAACCCTTCACACACAAGGAATTAGACCGCAAAACCTGAAAAACCCTCCTGACCTGCTGGACATGAGAGTCCCAGTCATCCGAAAAAATCAGAATATCATCCAGATACACAATCATAAATTTGTCCAAATAATCGCGGAAAATGTCATGCATAAAGGACTGGAAGACTGAAGGGGCATTTGAAAGACCAAAAGGCATCACCAAATACTCAAAATGGCCCTCGGGCGTATTAAATGCGGTTTTCCACTCATCCCCCTGCTTGATTCGCACCAAATTATACGCCCCACGGAGATCAATCTTAGAGAACCACTTGGCCCCCTTTATACGAGCAAACAAATCAGTAAGCAGTGGTAACGGATATTGATATTTAACCGTGATTTTATTCAAAAGTCGATAATCAATACACGGCCTCAAAGAGCCGTCTTTCTTAGACACAAAGAAAAAACCGGCTCCTAAGGGAGATGACGAAGGACGAATATGTCCCTTTTCCAAGGACTCCTTTATATATTCTCGCATAGCCGTGTGTTCAGGCACAGACAGATTAAATAAACGACCCTTAGGGTATTTACTACCCGGGATCAAGTCTATGGCACAATCGCACTCCCGGTGCGGAGGTAGTGAACCAACCTTGGGTTCTTCAAAAACGTCACGAAAGTCAGACAAGAATTCAGGAATCTCAGAGGGAATAGATGATGAAATGGAAACCAAAGGTACGTCCCCATGAGTTCCTTTACATCCCCAGCTTAACACAGACATAGCTCTCCAGTCGAGGACTGGGTTATGAGATTGCAGCCATGGCAATCCCAGCACCAAAACATCATGTAGATTATACAGCACCAGAAAGCGAATAACCTCCTGGTGATCCGGATTAACACGCATAGTCACTTGTGTCCAGTATTGTGGTTTATTACTAGCCAATGGGGTGGAGTCAATCCCTTTCAGAGGTATCGGAGCCTCCAATGGCTCCAAATCATACCCACAGCGTTTGGCAAAGGACCAATCCATAAGACTCAAAGCAGCGCCAGAGTCGACATAGGCGTCCGCGGTAATAGATGACAAAGAACAAATCAGGGTCACAGATAGAATAAACTTAGACTGTAAAGTGCTAATTGAAACAGACTTGTCAGGCTTCTTAGTACGCTTAAAGCATGCTGATATAACATGAGTTGAATCACCACAATAGAAGCACAACCCATTTTTTCGTCTAAAATTCTGCCGCTCGCTTCTGGACAGAATTCTATCACATTGCATATTTTCTGGCGTTTTCTCAGTAGACACCGCCAAATGGTGCACAGGTTTGCGCTCCTGCAGACGCCTATCGATCTGAATAGCCATCGTCATGGACTCATTCAGACTCGCAGGCACAGGGAACCCCACCATAACATCCTTAATGGCATCAGAGAGACCTTCTCTGAAAATCGCCGCCAGGGCGCACTCATTCCACTGAGTAAGCACAGACCATTTGCGGAATTTTTGGCAGTATATTTCAGCTTCATCTTGCCCCTGAGACAAGGACATCAAGGCCTTTTCCGCCTGAAGCTCTAAATGAGGTTCCTCATAAAGCAACCCCAAGGCCAGAAAAAACGCATCCACATTGAGCAACGCAGGATCCCCTGGTGCCAATGCAAAAGCCCAGTCTTGAGGGTCGCCCCGGAGCAAGGAAATTACAATCCTGACCTGCTGTGCAGGGTCTCCGGCAGAGCGAGACTTCAGGGACAAAAACAATTTGCAATTATTTTTAAAATTTTGGAAGTGAGATCTATTCCCCGAGAAGAATTCAGGCAAAGGAATTCTAGGCTCAGACATAGGTGCATGAACAACGAAATCTTGCAAATTTTGTACCTTTGTGGCGAGATTATTCAAACCTGTAGCTACACTCTGAAGATCCATTTGAAACAGGTGAACACAGCCATTCAAGGATAAGAAGGAGAGAAAGAGAGGAAGGCTGCAGTATAGGCAGACTAGCAAGTGATTCAATTAAGAGCACACTCAGAACTAGAGGAAAAAAAAAAAAAAAAAAAAATTGTAGCAGACTTCTTTTTTCTCTCCTTTCTCAGCCAGTAATTTAACCCTTTTTTTTGGGCCGGTCAAACTGTCATGATTCTCAATGGCGAGAGAACATAGCCCAGCATATATGAGAACTAGCTCTTGGAAGATGGAAACTATACTGACCATGAACTAAACCTGCCGCACAACTAGAAGTGGCCGGGTAGCATGCCTACGTTTTTTTTATCCCTAGATGCCCAGCGCCAGCCGGAGAACTACCTAATCCTAGCAGAGGAAAAGACAGTCCTGGCTCACCTCTAGAGAAATTTTCCCAAAAGGCAGACAGAGGCCCCCACATATATTGGCGGTGATTTTAGATGAAATGACAAACGTAGTATGAAAATAGGTTTAGCAAAAATCGAGGTCCGCTTACTAGATAGAAAGAAGACAGAAAGGGCACTTTCATGGTCAGCAGAAAACCCTATCAAAACACCATCCAGAAATTACTTTAAGACTCTAGCATTAACTCATAACACCAGAGTGGCAATTTCCGCTCACAAGAGCTTTCCAGACACAGTAACGAAACAGCAGCTGTGAACAGGAACAAAATGCAAAAACACACAAGGACAAAAGTCCAACTTAGCTGGGAGTTGTCTAGTAGCAGGAACATGCACAGATAGGCTTCTGATTACATTGTTGACCGGCATGAAACTGACAGAGGAGCAAGGTTATATAGCGACTCCCACATCCTGATAGGAGCAGGTGAACAGAGGGGATGATGCACACAAGTACAATTCCACAAGTGGCCACCGGGGGAGCCCAGAATCCAATTTCACAACACTTCAGTATGTGGATGATCTTTTGTTGTGTGCACGAACAGAGCAGGAAGCCATTGCTGCCACTCTTAGCCTCCTCAAGTATCTGGCAGATCTGAACTGTCGGGTTTCGGCCTCGAAACTTCAGTTCTACCTTGGTCAAGTGATATTTTTGGGTCACTGTCTCCTTCAGGGTGTCAGACACCTCACAGAAGAAAGAAAAATAGCCGTCAGCTCCCTTCCTTTTCCGAAAGATGACTGAACTCCAGCGTTTTCTTGGACTATGTACTTATTGTCATCAGTGGATACCGGACGCATCCCGCATAATGCAACCTCTCTACAATGCCCGGAAAGACGGTATAATGAACTATAGGGAAAGATCACCGGTTTGTATGGAAAGCCTTTATCGTGCCTTCTCTGAATTAAAGCGGCTTACTGCTTCCGCTCCTGCCTTGGACATCCCGGACTATTCTCGACTGTTCCATTTGTTTGTGTCTGAGAATGAAGGACACGCAGCAGGGGTACTCACACAGTTGCATGGCAATAGGCAACGACCAGTGGGCTATTATTCAGCCCACCTCGACCCTGTGGCCCGAGCATCACCAAGTTGCATGAGGGCAGTTCACGCCACTCACTCGTTGCTTGACAAGACTGCAGACATAATTCTTGGACATGAGACGCACATTTTTCCCCCGCATGATATTGTGGCAATACTGACACTCCAACAGCCAAGACATTTGACTGTACAATGACACTTGCGGCTGCAGTGTTCACTCCTTTTGCCTATGTCAAGTTCCATCACTGTACTACAATCAACCCCACTACTTTACGGCCGGTCCCCAAGAAAGATGGCAGTGATGAGGATTACCTCCAACATGACTGTTCCCAACTCCTGACTGAAGAGACAGCTACTCCATCAAATTTCAGCGAAAATCCACTTCCAAATCCTGATCTGGTGTTATACATGGATGGTTCAAGATATTCTGATGAGTTTGGCAGATTCTACACCGGATATGCTGTTACTACGGAAGACACTGTAGTGCACGCAGCTGCGCTCCCGCCCTCACAGTCAGCACAAGAAGCAGAACTTCAGGCTCTGTCTACTGCATGTGTTCTGGCCAAAGACAGGCGGGCTAATATATACACGGACTCACAGTATGCATTTGGTATTGCTCATGATTTCGGAGCCCTATGGGCCAATCGAGGGTTTATTACTACCACCAGGACTCTAGTGAAGAATGCTGAAGCTGTTAAAACCCTCATGGACTCAATCAAATTACCTACCCAGGTGGCCATTATCAAGGTCAAGGCACACGGTCCTAGGAACAGTCCACAGACTGTTGGTAATGCCTTTGCGGATATGCAAGCAAAACTGCTGCTCTCCTACCTGTTGAACTGACCATACCAACTATGGTGACCACACGCTCTCAGCGTAAACAGTTACAAGAAGTACTGACTCTACAGGAACTTGATGATCTATGCCAGACTGAGGTTCTCTGCCGGACCCCGCGAGACCGCTTAATGACGATGCAGAGAATGTCCCCAAAGGAAGAAGGAAGCAGTGGAAGGCTGATTGAGCACGTATGGACAATGGTCTCTGGAAAAAGGACCAACTTGTGTGTCTCCCAAAGCGGATGTACCCTACTATTGCCACGTGGGCACATGGGCCCACACATCAAAGAAAAAAAACAGGCCCTTGCCCTAGTACACAAATTCTACTGGGCTCCTGGTATTTCTACAATCTTGACAGCACTCACATCTGTCAGACCTGCAATCCCGATCAACTTCAACATGCATCCCCGAAGCACCTTGCTAAACCCGACTATCCTCTCCAAAGGGTCCAGGTGGACCACATCACGTTGCCTAAGTCTGGAAGGTATGAATATTGTCTGGTGGTTGTCGACATGTTCTCCAGTTGGCCGGAAGCATTCCCCGTTACCAACATGACTGCAAAAACTACAGCTAAGAAACTGGTGATGGAAGTCATATGCAGATATGGTGTCCCAGAAGTCGTTGAAAGTGACCAAGGTCCGGCCTTTTTTTCTCATGTGTATCAGGAGGTCCTTACAATGCTTGGATCCACTGTAGCCCTCCATACTCCGTACCATCCACAATCCAGTGGGAAAGTTGAGAGGCTGAACGGCACACTGAAGGGACAATTGACCAATATGATGCAGGAGACTATGGCTCCATGGCCAGAGCTCCTACTCATTGTACTGTACCACATTCGTACTACCGTTATTGCAAAACATGGCCTGTCCCCATATGAGATATTGTTTGGTGCTAGGCCCCCAGTTGCAAATTTCCAGCCTCAGCAGTTGTCAGAGGAAACTGACCGTGCTGTTCAATATGTTATTCAGCTTAGTAAAAATCTTGCTAACACCCATGCTCTAGTTTCTTCTTCCCTTCCAGATTCAGCAGAAACCAACACTTGTCACAACTTGATGTCTGGTGATTTTGTGGTCGTGAAAAGGCATGTCAGAAAATACGGACTGGAACCCTTGTATGATGGTCCCTATCAAGTCCTCCTCATCACTCCTACATCAGTAAAGCTGGAAGGGAGACCGACGTGGATCCACGCATCGCACTGCAAGCTGGTTAAACAGACTAGTGGCAGATAAAGGGGCATAATGTTTTGGTTTTTCCCTTTGGGGAGACCACATGTAGTACAGATGGGTATAGCCAATAAAATTGTCAGCTCTATTTTCATTTACAAAAATTGAAAGGAACGGATGGCACTCACAGGTTAAAAAACTTCTTTATTCCAGTACAAAACATCGGCGTCGGGAGGATGGGAGCAGGAGTGGAATGGACAACAGACATTTCGTTCTGCAGTGGCGCTTCTACTGGTCACACCTTTAAAGACATTCCCTTTCACATGGGTGCCCAGGGCCACGGACCAGGTCGCCACCACAGTGACATCCCCCTGTGAGTACCAGACCCAGTACCAAGTACCCCGCGGCCCTGGTGGGCGAATCACTACCCTCCAGTACTCCTATCTCCTCTGTGCCACCCACCAGTAATACTATCTCCTCTGTGCTACCATCAGTACTCCTATCTCCTCTGAGCCACCCACCAGTAATAATACTTTGTCTGTGCTGCCCATCAGTACTTCCATCTCCTCTGTGCTAACCATCTGTAACAATAGCTCCTATGTGCCTCTCACCAGTAATACTACCTCCTCATTGCCTCCCACCAGTAAAACTACCTACTCAGTGCTACCCTTCTGTACTCCTATCTCCTCTGTGCCACCCACCAGTAATACTACTTCCTCTGTGCTACCCATCAGTACTCCTATCTCCTCTGTGCCACCCACCAGTAATGCTACCTTGTCTGTGCTACCCATCAATACTTCTATTTCCTCTGTGCTACCCACCTGTAACAATAGCTCCTCTGTGCCTCCCACCTGTAACACTACCTCCTCTATGCTACCCATCAGTACTCCTATCTCCTCTGTGCTACTCACCAGTAATACCACCTCCTGTTAGAATTTGTTTTGTTTTTGACCATCCGCCATCTTGTTGTGGTTTTCTGGCTAATGGTCTTTTTCCCCTGCTGGGTTTGTCTTAGGTCAGGTGATTGTATCACCCTTTATTACCCAGTACCTGCCTCCCAGTCGTTGCTGGATAACAGTGTTAATCCGCTAGAGTTCTGGCTAGGTGCTTTCATAGCTTTCTATGTTTGATATTGTGCAGTTCTGGGACCTCTAGTTCTGCTTTCTTTGATTTTTTTTATTTTCCTTTAATTTCTGCGGCTTCCTCTATTTTCCTACTAGGAGGTTACCTGTTTTTTATTCTCAGTCCCTAGATCATTCAGGGATACCCTTCCCCCTACCTTTAGGTCTTTGTTTGAGTTTAGTCTAGGAAACGTTGGTGGGTCTATTCACAAGTAATAGGTCGCCCGCTCCTTCGTAGGGCTTCAGCCTAGTCCTAGTGCAGGGTCAGCTTCTCCCCCTTCTTCCCTAGTCCGGAGTTGCAGATCCGTAATACCTCCTCTGTGCTACCCACCAGCAATAATACCTCTTCTGTGCTACCCATTAATACTCACACTTCCTCTGTGCCTCCCATCAATAATACTACCTGCTCTGTGCCTCCACCCAGTAATACTACCTCCTCTATTCCTCACACCAGTAATACTACCTCCTCTGTTTCTCTTACCAGTAACACTACCTTCTCTGTGCCTCCACCGTGTAATACTACCTCTTCTGTGCCTCCCACCATATGAAGCAGTATACTATAGGAAGTGTGGATTACATCCACGCTGCTGTAATAATGATGAGGTTTCAGTTGATAGTAGACTTAAAACAGTGGTTTATTGAACGCGTTTCAGGGCTCTTATGGCCCCTTCTTCAGGAATTACCACATACAACCATGGTTGTATGTGGTAATTCCTGAAGAAGAAACGAGTTGAATAAACCACTGTTTTAAGTCTACTATCAACTGAAACCTCATCATTATTACAGCAGCACGGATTTAATCCACACTTCCTATAGTATACTGCTTCATATGGTCGGTGACCGGCTTGTGGATCTGCGGTGGCCGAAATCTTTACATCCCTGCTTTCAGCTTCACCAGGTGGGCGATTTTCTTGGTGATTCCTCCATTCTTTTGTAAGATAAGACCCTATTTGCGCTTTGTGTCTCCCTTTTTCCATTCAAATATTAGTACCTCCCACCAGTAATACTACCTCCTCTGTGCTTCGCAACAGTAATACTACCTCCTATGTGTCTCTTACCGGTAACACTACCTCCTCTGTGTCTCCACCCAGTAATACTACCTCCTCTGTGTCTCCCACCATTAATAATACCTCCTCTGTGTCTCTTACCAGTAATACTAACTCCTCTGTGCCTCCCACCATTAATACTACCTCCTCTGTGTCTCTTACCAGTAATACTACCTCCTCTGTGCCTCCCACCAGTAATACTACCGCTTCTGCTCCTCCCACAAGTAATACTACCTCATCTGTGCCTCCCACCAGTAATAATGTTTCCTCTGTACTTCCCACCAGAAATACTACCTCCTTTGTGCATCACACCAAGAATAAAATCTCCTTTGTTCATTCTGACAGTAATCCTCCCCTTGTAGAGTGCTTAAAGATAACGATGAGCACTCCATCAAGGGGTTATGTCTTTCTTCCCAAATACGTGTCCATTCACTTTTGCAAGGGAAAAGGAGTCCACAGGATGAACATTTGACCTCCTTTCCATTAGCGTTCTTTTATTTTGCAGAAAACAATATTGTAATAGATTACGCTTGTCATGATTCATTATGGGAATCGTGGCAGCTCTGGTTCTGCTGAAATTTAAATGTTGTTTTTTACTTTTGGTCCAGCAAAAGTTAATGTCTTGTTGTTATTTAAGGTTGGTCAGCTGATCTTGGTTGGTAACTAGTGTTGAGCATTCCGATACCGCAAGTATCGGGTATCGGCCGATACTTGCGGTATCGGAATTCCGATACCGAGTTCCGATACTTTTGTGGTATCGGGAATCGGTATCGGGATTGATATCAATGTGTAAAATAAAGAATTAAAATAAAAAATAGGGATATACTCACCTCTCCGGCGGCCCCTGGACTTTACCGCCGTAACCGGGAGCCGTTGTTCCTAAGAATGCGCGCTTGAAAGACCTTAGATGACGTCACGGCTGCTTGTGATTGGTCGCGTAGCGGTCACACGACCACTGCGCGACCAATCAGAAGCCGCGACTTCATCTAAGGTCTTTCAAGCGCGCATTCTTAGGAACAACAGCTCCCGGCTTTCAATTCTTAGGAACAATGGCTCCCGGTTACGGCGGTAAAGTCCAGGGGCCGCCGGAGAGGTGAGTATATCCCTATTTTTTATTTCAATTCTTTATTTTACACATTGATATGGATTCCAGGGCCTGAAGGAGAGTTTCCTCTCCTTCAGACCCTGGGAACCATCAGGATACCTTCCGATACTTGGTGTCCCATTGACTTGTATGGGTATCGGGTATCGGTATTGGCGATATCCGATACTTTTTGGGTATCGGCCGATACTATCCGATACCGATACTTTCAAGTATCAGATGGTATCGCTCAACACTATTGGTAACCACTTCCTACTTCCTTTAAATAGTCACAGAACCCATCAGCTGATTATTGGTAATAGAGTTCTTCCATGCAGACCAGCTATGGGTGAGGAGGTCTCCTGTGTTGGTGGTTTTGATGCTGAGGGAGTTCAGATTTCTGGTGCTATTTTCTCTGCTGCTGTGGAGCGTAACAGCAGAGCCTAAGCTGAGTATTTCTTCCTTTTTGTTTGTCTGTCCCATGTTTGTCTCTTCCCCTGTATGTTACCATCTGTAGTGGTGAGCCTAGCATCCTTGCCAGCCAGTGCAGTAGCCAGGGTACACTGAGGTGGCAATCAGGGTGTAAGCATGTGACAGTGGCAGGGGAAAGGACCCACATAGGGGATTAGGGAAGCTTAGGGACAGGCACAGGTTGGTGTCAGGAAATGTCCCATCCCTCGCTCCCTACCTTTAGTGACTTCCTCTCTCTTTTGCATCCTGTCATATCTTTATGCTGCGTTGTCCGCCGGACTTACCTGTGTCCAAGCGTGACAACACTATTTATTTTTCCAAAATTTTTTTTTACTGTTTTTGTAGTTCCACTTTTGTACTTGTACATTTAGGAAACTTGTGGAGTCATATTGAAACTACTGTATTATGCCTCTCAGACATCATATTTGACTCTCTGGCAAGGTCTAATTGGCAGGGGCGGACATACCGCATGTGCAGCTGGTGCGGCTGAACCGGGGCCCGGAGGTGGAGGGGGGGGGTCCCTGCAGGGCGGCTAATAATGAGTATAATCTGGCCTGTTTATCTGGCCCCGAGGCTCCAGGGGGGCCCCTGGCCAGATTGCCCTCATGTGCGACGGGCAGGGAGAGATACCTGCAGCTCCGCTGCCTACAAGAGAGAATGGCAGCGGAGCTGCAGCGATCCGTCCTGCTTCCTGCCCATGCTTCCTGTCTTACACAGCAGTCAGTGGGGTGGCTGGATGACATCATCATTCAGTGCCGCGGCTGAGCCAGAGAGAGGAAGCTGCCGGCGATGGTGATGCTATGGGAGAGCATGTGAAGAGGTAAGAGGTGGTGTGTGTTTGTGCATGTGTGTTGGTGTGTGAGTGTGTGCAAGTGTAGTGCTGCGAGGGAGCATGCAGAGAGGTGAATGGTGCTGTGTGTGACTATGTGTGTAGGTGGAGGAGAGGGCAATGATAAGGGTGATGGGAGAGAAAGTAATGATGGAGGTGGTGGAAAGGACAATGATGGGGTGGTGGAAAGGGCAATAATGGGGGTGGTGGGGAGGAGGAAATGATGGAGGTGGTGGAAAGGACAATGATATTGGTGGTTAAAAGGGCAATAATGGGAATGATGGAGAGGAGGAAATGATGGAGGTGGTGGAATAGGCAATTATGGGGTGGTGGGGAAAGGCCAATGATGGGAATGGTGAGGGAGGAGGAAATGATGGAGGTGGTGGAATGGGCAATAGTGGGGTAGTGGGGAAGAAGTCAATGATGGTGGCAGTGGAAAGGACAATGATGGGGTGGTGGTGAAGGAGGCAATGATGGAGGTGGTGGGGGAGAAAGCAATGAAGGAAGTGGTGGAACGGGAAATGATGGGGGGTGGTGGGGGATAAGGCAATGATGGGGGCAATGGAGAGGGCAATGATGGGGTGATGGGGAGAAAGCAATAATGGAGGAGGTGGAAAAGGCAATGATGGGGTGGTGGAAAGGACTATAATGGGGTGGTGGGGGAGGAGGAAATGATGGAGGTGGTGGAATGCGCAATGATGGTGATGGTGGGGAGAAGGCAATGATGGAGGTGGTGGAAAGGACAGTGATGTTGGTGGTCAAAAGGGCAATAATGGGAATGGTGGAGAGGAGGAAATGATGGAGGTGGTGAAATAGGCAATGATGGGGTGGTGGGGAAGGCCAATGATGGTGGTGGTGGTGGTGGAAAGGGCAATGATGGGAGTGGTGAGGGAGGAGGAAATGATGGAGGTGGTGGAATGGGCAATCATGGGGTGGTGGGGGAGAAGTCAATGATGGAGGCAGTGGAAAGGACAATGATGGGGTGGTGGGGAGAAAGCAATGAAGGAAGTGGTGGAATGGGAAATGATGGGGGTGGGGGATAAGGCAATGATGGGGGCAATGGAGAGGGCAATGATGGGGTGACGGGGAGAAAGCAATAATGGAGGTGGAAAAGGCAATGATGGGGTGCTGCAAAGGGCTATAATGGGGTGGTGGGGGAGGAGGAAATGATGGAGGTGGTGGAATGGGCAATGATGGAGGTGGTGGAAAGGACAGTGATGTTGGTGGTCAAAAGGGCAATAATGGGAATGGTGGAGAGGAGGAAATGATGGAGGTGGTGGAATAGGCAATGATCGGGTGGTGGGGGAAGGCCAATGATGGTGGTGGTGGTGGTGGAAAGGGCAATGATGGGAATGGTGAGGGAGGAGGAAATGATGGAGGTGGTGGAATGGGCAATCATGGGGTGGTGGGGAGAAGTCAATGATGGTGGCAGTGGAAAGGACAATGATGGGGTGGTGGGGAGAAAGCAATGAAGGAAGTGGTGGAAAGGGAAATGATGGGGTGGTGGAGGATAAGGCAATGATGGGGGCAATGGAGAGGGCAATGATGGGGTGATGGGGAGAAAGCAATAATGGAGGTGGTGGAAAAGGCAATGATGGGGTGGTGGGGAGAAAGTAATGATGGAGGTGCGGGAACGGATAATGATGGGGGTGGTTTGGGAGAAAGCAGTGATGGAGGTGGTGGAATTAGTATATAGTGTATAGTGTACTTACTGATTATGTATAACACAGTCCCTTAGTATATAGTGTGCTCACTTATTATGTATAACACCATCCTTAGTTACATAGTTTCCTCTTTTGCTATGTATAACACTGTCCCTTATTACGTACCATCCTCTCTAGTTATACATGAAGCCGTCCCTTATTATATAGCTTCCTCTGCTGTTATGTACAGTGCTGTCTCTTACATAGTGTATTCTTGTTAGTTTTGTTATTCACTACACCCTCTTATATTACATAGTCCCCTCTCTTGTTAGATATGAAATGACTGCTGATGGAGGAGCCGGTGACCAGACTACCAGTCCATCAGCTCTTCCATTAGAAAATAAGCTTTCCCATACTCCACCAGCCATCATTGCATTATACAGCTAACAAGATAGGACGGTATGTAATAAAAAACAGGATTCTATATAATTCAATATGTAAGGGACGGTGCTGTACATAACAAGAGACGGCACTGTATAATAAGGGACGGCAATATACATAATAAAGGAGACTATGTAAAATATATACATACATGTGTGTGTGGCTACATATATATAGCTTTGTCGCCATAAAAGGAGGGGGGCCCAGACACATTTCTTGTACAGGGGCCCCAAGCTGTCAGTGTACGCCCCTGCTGCTGGGTCAGAGCGACGCCAGCAGGGTGATCAGATCATGCTATATATGTAGCTTTGTCGCCATAAAAGGAGGGGGGCCCAGACATATTTCTTGCACAGGGGCCTCAAGTTGTCATTGTCCGCCCCTGTAATGTGTACAAAGATGGCAGGCATAGAGCCCAATGTCAGGCACTCTCCTTCTATAGCAAGTTCTTGGCACCCAGCAATTGCACCGTGGGTAGGGTCATGACGATGGAGTGACAGATCGATCTCTTCCCTCTGTCTAACTGATAGCTTTGATCTCAGCAATTGCATGCAGGAGTGAGCCTTTGTATTATTATACCCTGCTTCTGCTGCTGATTTCATAGCTGCGTTTTACTTTTTAAAGGGAAGGTGCCACCAGTTTTTTTGTAGTTTGTTTTTTGTGTGAAATTAAGCTTAAAATAGTAAAAAAAATGTATTAATGCAATGTTTGCACTGTTTGCAAACATTTCTATATGAAAAATATATATTTTCTTACAAATATATATATTGACCACTAGGGGGAGCATTTTCCGTTTTAGACCTCAAGCAGCTATATTAAGACTTACTAGCTTTACTGTTAGCTGGAAAATTGGGGCAGTAACTGCTGACATCAGCATTTCCCTCCCCTTTTGGGTGGTCTAATATCCCTAGGGTAGAATGAAGAGCAGCAATCCAGGGCAGAGCCATTTTGTGTGTGACTGCCCTGTGATCTGCTATCACCAGCAGTTACTGTATCAGAAACACAGCTACAGAGTTTACCAAAGAGCAGAACACAGTGGGCTCAGCAGCATGGTGGACTGGAGGAAGAGTGAAGACATGGTGTGTATGGAGCAGCATTATCTGAGCTGTGACTCATCCCTCACTAAGATAAGAAGGAGATCCAGGTCTGCAGTGAATGGCCAGGCATTGTGGAGGGAGGGGAGAGATACATTGTATGGCTGAGAGAGACTGATGGGAGAGAGAGCTCCCTCTCTGCAGGCTGTGAATGCAGCTTACCGGAGATCTCCGGGACTGTGTGTGAGGAGGCGGAGACAGAGCAGGAGAAGCACACAGGGAGGGCAGCGTGTGAGAGCAGGGGATGTCTGCTCAGGACGGGCAGTACCTGGAGTACAGAGGAGCACGGAGGTAAATCACCGGCACTCCCCATCCTCCGGTTCCAGTGAGCGCTTCTCTCCTGCGACAGAGAGTAAGTGGAGCTCGGCAGATAGCACTGGGCTATAATAAAATGGCGGCCAGTCACACCTACAGCAGTGAATTGTGCAGCCCACAGAGGCGTGCCCAGCTCACTGCTAATGCTGCTACAATGTTATAGATAGGAGACAATAGACCGGCGCTGACCCTATGTCCATGGGGTGCCGTAAAATGACACTGATAGTGTCATGAACTGCTGTGAAACCAAGATGTCAGCCCCCAGTGCCTTCTTTAAACTTATATAACACATGAAATCTGTTTCACATGCATTTAAAACTTGGTTATAGTAGCATGTTATGCTACATTAAAGTGATTTATTAGTGATCTACAAATGCGGTACCTTCCCTTTAAAAGTGTACATCGTGGTGTGGGAAGGAACCATAATTTAAATTTTCGTCTTAGGTTTGGAATGGCTTAAAGGTTTCAATCAAATGTCCTTATTTTTTCTTCTTTCCCCAAGCAAATTTTTATAGGGAATCTGTCAGTAGGAATTAAAAAGAATATATAAATTAAAATTTTGTATCCTCAGGCTCAATTTTACAATAAATAATAAAAAATTCACTGCAACTTCATAATAAAATACAGATACATCCAATTTCTCATCAGGAAATCTCTTCGTACTGTTCTTAGTTATTAGTATTGCTCTTCTGATGTAAACTTGCCAATATTTGCAGCCTGGGATCTCATGTTTATTGAAGGTTTCCAATTTCCCATCTGTTTTTCATAATTAGGTGTGCATCTTTCTATATCAGTGGCATATTTGCTTGTATATTTTAGTATTATTAATGGTATTTTGTCTATTCAACATTTATTTTATGTGTTAAATACAGATTTCATTAACTTGTCTGAGATACATCCAAGTTCTTCCCAGTCAATCTGCTATTATAGGCTTGATATGGAATGGAAACTTTATAAGAGCTTCTTGCACAAGCATCATTTAAAAGCATTGTCTGTGTTTTGTTGTATTTATTCCATATTCTTCATGTATAGAAAAATAACAAAGTAAGAGTATTTATCCCTTTCTATTCCTGCATTGGCTCTTTGCTGTTGTGCTCTTCCCGGTCATTGCTGATATGGCTGCAATGATGATGACACTATGATATGACATGACCCTTGCAGAGTATTTACCCTGATGCAATACCAGAAACAACTCCCAACAATGACTTGTCTTGAATTGAATAGTTTCAATAAAAAAAAAATTCTTACACCCTTTTAAGAAATTCTTGACCTCTGACAAGTGGCCACTTCAGAAGCCTGCATTTGAAACGACCTCCTACCTGCTGGCACCCCTGGCTCCCCTTTTGACTTGTAGTCATGCATGTGTTATGTCTGTGAAAGGAGGTGGCGGGGACCCTCAACTGCCTTCTTCCTCCTATATATGTTGGGCACGTGTGTCCCATGCGGCACCTGGACGGTTCATCTATGCTTAGACTGTAATGTCATGTATTACTATGTGCAGTGTTTGTTATGCCTGTTTTTATACTGTGTATGTTGCGATGTGCTGTGTTTATCATGCACAGGCTTAGGGACAGAGAGAGTTAAGTTAATAAAGGGGCCAGACTAGCCTGCTTCTCCTAGAGAGCCCAGGCAGGACTGTCCATGGCAAGACATGTGTCCCCATCTGGGAGAGAAGGGATCCCCGTCTGGGGAATGTGTGTGTCCCCATATGGGATAGAAAGGTCTCCCGGCTGGGGAAAAGGATTGCCACAGGACTGTCGGGCAATAAGAACATGCACTAGGATTAAGGAGATGCCTTCCAAGTGACTGTTAGCGCCCAGGAGCCGATTGGGAGCTGATGCTTCAGCTGCTGCTGTTGCCACCGATGGAACAGCATCTTTGAATAGGGACAGCTCAGGAATTGTTATCTTCTTCTCCACTTCATCTACATTAAACAAGTTGCCACTGTTGGGCTCTAAAAAGTGTGACGTGTGGTAAGTTAGCAAGGCCGATAAAAAACATTTGTCTGTCCAGTTCAGCCTATATTCCATCAGAATAAATCCCCAGATCTATGTCATTCTAAAGAACCTAATAACTGTAACATACAATATGGTTACGCTCCAGGAAGACATCCAGGCCTCTCTTGAACCCCTCAACTGAGTTCGCCATCACCACCTCCTCAGGCAAGGAATTCCAGATTCTCACTGCCCTAACATTAAAGAATCCTCTTCTATGTTGATGGTAAAACCTTTTCTCCTCCAGATGCAGAGAATGCCCCCTTGTGACCTTCACCTTCCTTGGTATAAACAGATCCTCGTAGAGATTTGTATTATCTCCTTATATACTTATACTTGGCTATTAGATCGCCCCTCATTCGTCTTTTTTCTAGACTAAATAATCCTTATTTTGCTAATCTCTCTGGGTACTGTAGTTCCCCCATCCCCTTTATTAATTTTGTTGCCCTTCTTTGTACTAGCTCTAGTTCCATTATATCCTTCCTGAGCACCGGTGCCCAAAACTGTACACAGTACTCCAAGTGCGGTCTAACCAGGGATTTGTACAGAGGCAGTATAATGTTCTCATCATGTGTATCCAGACCTCTTGTAATGCACCCCATGATCCTGTTTGCCTTGGTAGCCAGTGCCTGGCACTGGCTGCTCCATGTAAGTTTAACATTAACTATGATCCCCAAGTCCTTCTCCATGTCAGATTTACCCAGTGGTTTCCCGTTCAGTGTTCAGTGGTACATTCAGAGGATGCCGTTCCAGCGTGGAGAGCAGCCATGTGACAGAGGTAACCAACTGTGACCTAGAGCTGGGACTAGAACTGTCTTTTCATGTACAAGGCTATGGGGTACCAACTGACTGTAACCTAGTGGACTCGCCCATGACTACAACCCCATGCCAATTTGTTACATTTGGCGTAGTTGGCAGGATCAAACCCAGCAGCCCTGAAACCCTTAGACTGTCAAAGAAGGATCCAGGGTCTACAACTGAGGCGGGAGCAGCTGAGATGTCATTACTGGAACCTTTCCCCATGGGAACCAGATGAGAGGCTGACAGTGACTTTGAGAAGACTCCGGAGCTTTGTGAAGGGTTGACCGTCATGAAGGAATTGAAGATGGCAGCTGACAGTGATTTTGAGATGTTGACTGCTGTGAAAGAGTCAAAGATGGCGGCTGACAGTGACTTAAAGATGGTGCCAAACACTGACCGAGAAATGGAGGTCAGTGGCTCAAAAATGAAGAAGACACTGCTGTCCTCTCAGCCTGATCAGACAAAACGGGTGGAGCAGCCGGAAGCGACTCCACCCACGAATGGGTGGAGCCCAGAAGAGCAAGATGGCGTGACAGGAAGAGAAACACCATTGCCGAGTGAGCTATTTGATCATAGCCGGAACACCGGGGATGCAGATGACCCTGAGAAAGAAGAAGCAGTTGAGAAAGCGGAAGCGGTGTAAGGAAGGCCTGCCGTGGCCGTGATCCTGAGTTTGTGTGGCCTCAGTAAAGGACCGTTGAAGCCGGATGCAGTCACAGTGAGTGTGATACTTACTCTCACCCCAGTCCCCACACCTGTTCTGCCCCGAGGACCGGATGCTGTGGTGGCCACAGTGGCCTTTGATATCAAGGAGAGTGTGTCCGGTGAGCGCTTGCAATGACTGCAGCTCCTGCAGTGAGACAGGGCAGAGGGCCCCTTAAAGGAAACAGTGACCACAGGCGGGTCACGGGAGCTGGAGGCTCCAAGTTTTCCGAGTCAACCATTGATGAAGGAAAGAAGTCAGAGGAACAGTGGTGAGTCGTCCTCCAGTGGATCTTTCGGGCCATACTTTTATTGTTATCTGAGGCTAGATTGCGGCCCAGTATACTAATCAGCGGCTGTGCGATGATTCACATAGCCCCTTTAAAAAAATGTGTTGTGAAGGCTGCACCTGATAAAATGTAAAGAGACTATTCCGCATCTCTTAAAGGGGAAGGAGCCCAGTATGGTACCAGGGTGTCGCCATCACGGTCACGGTTATAAGACTTTGCTTTTCCCCTCCTCCCAGTTTATTTGCGCATGTTTACACACCCCCTGCTGGATCACAGGCCTAAAAACCCTATGACGGTTGACTACTAGGAACTGTGCATGCAGTTGCTGCAAGGACTGAATTCTTTAGCCCGAAATTTTGCTCCATTTCAACCTTGGACTAGCCACCTGTTAAGCACAGTGCACGAACTTGTTAGTAAGCCATGATCTGGTCAAGGGAGGGAGAGGGAGAACTTGTGCAGGAGGACCCAAGGAGCAAGCTGGGTCAGGACTTAATGAACTGTTGCTAACTTGGCCATGGGTCCATGTGTTTCCAGTAACTTCCTGTGTTTGGCTACCCAGAGCAGGAAAGGACTGGTCCATAGGCCTAAACTGTTGTTGGTTATTTTGGGTCCCAGGAGCCAAGGGACCGGGGTCAGATGAACCCATATTAAAGGAACTTGAACTTTTTGTTCCAGGGCTCCAGCTGAGTGGAGTCAAGGTCATGGTTGACCCAACAATGTCATCAAATAAAGACTGTATTGGTGTTATTGATGTTTTGCAAGATGTTTTATGCCCACAGGTGCTGCCATGGTCGGGGATGAACATATTCTAGAAGGGAGGAGTGTAAGTAGGTGCATTCTCCCTCCTATATATGTCAGGCACGTGTGTCCCATGCGGGATCCGGATATTTCATCTATTCTTAGACTGTAATGTCATGTATTTCTATGCGTTGTGTTTGTTATGCCTGTTCTTACAGTGCCTTGTGAAAGTATTTGGCTACCTGGAACTTTTCAACCTTTTCCCACATATCATGCTTCAAACATAAAGATACCAAATGTTAATTTTTGGTGAAGAATCAACAACAAGTGGGACACAATTTTGAAGTTGAAAGAAATTTATTGGTTATTTTAAATTTTTGTGGAAATACAAAAACTGAAAAGTGGGGAGTGCAATATTATTCGGCCCCTTTACTTTCAGTGCAGCAAACTCACTCCAGAAAAGGCCTGTACACCTGGAGGAAGTGTGAGATCATCTGGAGATGTAAGTGATTCCTTTCTTTTTGTAGTATAGCTAGTGAGAAGACAAAGGACAGAAAGTGGTTAATTATTTTTTGGTGGGGAAGATGACATACAATGGGTACGGAAAGTATTCAGACCCCTTTAAATGTTTCACTCTTTGCTTCATTGCAGCCATTTGGTAAATTCAAAAAAGTTCATTTTTTTCTCATTAATGTACACTCTGCACTAGGGTTGAGCGAAACGGGTCGATCATTTTCAAAAGTCGCCGACTTTTGGCTAAGTCGGCGTCTCATGAAACCCGATCCGACCCCTGTGCTTGTCGGCCATGCGGTACGCGACTTTCGCGCCAAAGTCGCGTTTCAATGACGCGAAAAGCGCCATTTCTCAGCCAATGAAGGTGAACGCAGAGTGTGGGCAGCGTGATGACATAGATCCTGGTCCCCACCATCTTAGAGAAGGGCATTGCAGTGATTGGCTTGCTGTCTGCGGCGTCACAGGGGCTATAAAGGGGCGTTCCCGCCGACCGCCATCTCACTGCTGCTGATCTGAGCTTAGGGACAGGTTGCTGCCGCTTCATCAGAAGCAGGGAGAGCGTTAGGCAGGGTCCACTAACCACCAAACCGCTTGTGCTGCAGCGATTTCCACTGTCCAACACCACCTTCGGTGTGCAGGGACTGTGGAAGCTATTTTTTTTTTTTTTTCCCCTCAGCGCTGTAGCTCATTGGGCTGCCCTAGAAGGCTCCGTGATAGCTGTATTGCTGTGTGTACGCCACTGTGGAAACCAACTGCTTTTTTCAAAGCACATATCCTCTTGTTCCTTCCTTTCTGCACAGCTATCTTTTTTGTTTGTCCACACTTTTTATTTAATTTGTGCATCAGTCCACTCCTATTGCTGCCTGCCATACCTGGCTTAGATTACTGCAGGGAGATAGTAATTGTAGGACAGTCCCTGTTTTTTTTTTGTTTTTTTTGTGGGAGATTAAGATTGGCATTTCTGCTACAGTGCCATCCCTGTGTGTGCCATCTCTCACTGAGTGGGCCATAGAAAGCCTATTTATTTTTTCCGTGATTTGTGTTCTAAATTCTACCTCAACACAAAAACACTACATCAATCAGTGGGAGAAAAATATTGGCCTCAGTCAGGGCTTGTGTGTCACTGCTGTGTGTGCTATCTCTCATTCAGTGGGCTATAGAAAGCCTATTTATTTTATTTTTTTTTTTAATATTATTTGGTTTCTAAAGTCTCCCTGAAAAAAAAAAAAAAAACTAAAAAAACAGTGGGAGAGTAATATTGCCCTTTCAGCTTGTGTGCCAGTCTTGACTCCTGGGTGTGCCACCTCTCTCTCTCATTCAGTGGGCCATAGAAAGGCTATTTTTTTTTTGGTTTTTTTAATATTATTTGGTTTCTAAAGTCTCCCTGAAAAAAAAAAAAAAAACATAAAAAAACAGTGGGAGAGTAATATTGCCCTTTCAGCTTGTGTGCCAGTCTTGACTCCTGGGTGTGCCACCTCTCTCCCTCTCATTCAGTGGGCCATAGAAAGCCTATTTATTTATTTTTTTAAATATTATTGGGTTTCTAAAGTCTCCCTTAAAAAACAAAAAATACATAAAAAAACAGTGGGAGAGTAATATTGCCCTTTCAGCTTGTGTGCCAGTCTTGACTCCTAGGTGTGCCACCTCTCTCCCTCTCATTCAGTGGGCCATAGAAAGCCTATTTATTTTTTTTTTTAAATATTATTGGGTTTCTAAAGTCTCCCTTAAAAAACAAAAAATACATAAAAAAACAGTGGGAGAGTAATATTGCCCTTTCAGCTTGTGTGCCAGTCTTGACTCCTGGGTGTGCCACCTCTCTCCCTCTCATTCAGTGGGCCATAGAAAGCCTATTTATTTTTTTTTAAAAATATTATTGGGTTTCTAAAGTCTCCCTTAAAAAACAAAAAATACATAAAAAAACAGTGGGAGAGTAATATTGCCCTTTCAGCTTGTGTGCCAGTCTTGACTCCTGGGTGTGCCACCTCTCTCCCTCTCATTCAGTGGGCCATATTGCCCTTTCAGCTTGTGTGCCAGTCTTGACTCCTGGGTGTGCCACCTCTCTCTCTCATTCAGTGGGCCATAGAAAGGCTATTTTTTTTTTTGGTTTTTTTAATATTATTTGGTTTCTAAAGTCTCCCTGAAAAAACAAAAAATACATAAAAAAACATTATTGGGTTTCTAAAGTCTCCCTTAAAAAACAAAAAATACATAAAAAAACAGTGGGAGAGTAATATTGCCCTTTCAGCTTGTGTGCCAGTCTTGACTCCTGGGTGTGCCACCTCTCTCCCTCTCATTCAGTGGGCCATAGAAAGCCTATTTATTTTTTTGGTTTTTTTAATATTATTTGGTTTCTAAAGTCTCCCTGAAAAAAAAAAAAAAACATAAAAAAACAGTGGGAGAGTAATATTGCCCTTTCAGCTTGTGTGCCAGTCTTGACTCCTGGGTGTGCCACCTCTCTCTCTCATTCAGTGGGCCATAGAAAGGCTATTTTTTTTTTTGGTTTTTTTAATATTATTTGGTTTCTAAAGTCTCCCTGAAAAAAAAAAAAAAAACATAAAAAAACAGTGGGAGAGTAATATTGCCCTTTCAGCTTGTGTGCCAGTCTTGACTCCTGGGTGTGCCACCTCTCTCCCTCTCATTCAGTGGGCCATAGAAAGCCTATTTATTTTTTTTTTAAAATATTATTGGGTTTCTAAAGTCTCCCTTAAAAAACAAAAAATACATAAAAAAACAGTGGGAGAGTAATATTGCCCTTTCAGCTTGTGTGCCAGTCTTGACTCCTGGGTGTGCCACCTCTCTCTCTCATTCAGTGGGCCATAGAAAGGCTATTTTTTTTTTTGGTTTTTTTAATATTATTTGGTTTCTAAAGTCTCCCTGAAAAAAACAAAAAAAACATAAAAAAACAGTGGGAGAGTAATATTGCCCTTTCAGCTTGTGCGCCAGTCTTGACTCCTGGGTGTGCCACCTCTCTCTCTCTAATTGTGGGCCATAGAAAGCCTTTTTTTTTTTTTTTTTTTAATATTATTTGGTTTCTAAAGTCTCCCTGAGAAAAAAAAAAAAATAAATTAGGTGGGAGATTAATATTGACATTAGTGCTTGAGTGACAGTCCTGCGTGTGTGTCATCTCTGTGATTTTGTGCCACAGAAAACAGAGTGTGTAACATTGTGCCTGATTTTCCTTGTGGTCTCACCAACCTGTTAAGGGATATTGAAATCATACTGAAGTTATAGCTCACCGTGTAAGTTGTTTGACAGCAACAAATAAAGTTACTTTGGTTAAGATTTTAAAACAATGAGGAAGTCTGGTGCAAGAGGTCGTCGTGGGCGTTCATTGTCAGCTGGTAATGATGGTAGTGGTAGTGGAGCATCAGGTGGTCGTGGGGATAAAAATATTCCACCTAAGTCTGGAGCTGTGGAGCCAGTTTCGTCGTCAGGCTACACAAGGCCTCGAACGCTCTCTTTTCTGGGAGTAGGAAAACCGCTTTTAAAGGCGGAGCAGCAACAGCAAGTTTTGGCTTACATTGCAGACTCAGCCTCTAGCTCTTTTGCCTCCTCTTCCGAAACTGGTAAATGTAAAAGCAGCGTGTCGCTTGTGGATGTTCACGGTCAGGGACAAGTCGCTTCCTTGTCCTCCTCAGCAAAAACTACAACAAGAGAGAAGGATGCAGCAGGCGACACAACGGGTCACTCCATGGAGCTCTTTACACATACCGTCCCTGGCTTAGAAAGTGAAACATTTAACAGGCCATGCCCATTACAAGTATATTCTGACATGGAGTGCACTGATGCACAGCCACAGCCAGAGTACTATGCTGCTCCTTTGACTCAGACCACCACATTGCCCTCTCAGGGTACAGATCCACAATCAGACCCTGATGAGACTATGTTGCCCCGCCACGAACGCTATACCACCGACCGACACAGTGACACAGACGAAGTTGCACACGAGCTCGAAGAGGAGGTAATAGATGACCCAGTTATTGACCCCGATTGGCAGCCATTAGGGGAACAGGGTGCAGGCGGCAGTAGTTCAGAAGCGGAGGTGGAGGAGGGGCCGCAGCAGGCATCAACATCGCAACAGGTTCCATCTGCCGGGCCCGTATCTGGCCCAAAACGCGTGTCAAAGCCAAAACCTGTTGGAGCACAGCGTTGCCATCCGGTTAAAGCTCAGTCTGCAATCCCTGAAAAGGGATCCGAGTCTAGGAAGAGTGCAGTCTGGCATTTTTTTAAACAACATCCAACAGATCAGCGCAAAGTCATTTGTCAAAAATGTTCAACTAGCTTAAGCAGAGGTCAGAATCTGAAAAGTCTAAATACTAGTTGCATGCATAGACACTTAACCACCATGCATTTTCAAGCCTGGACTAACTACCAAACGTCCCTCAAGGTTGTAGCACCCTCGGCCAATGAAGCTAGTCAGCAACGCAACATCCCTTCCGTCACTGTAAGGCCACCATTTTCTGCACCACCGGCAGTATCTGTGCAGGTTTCTTTGCCAGCCAAAAGCAGTCAGGGTCAGGGAACCACCAGTTTTGTAGGAGGAAATATTGCATCTAGGGCACCGGCGGAAACAATACCGTCTCCAACCGTCTCTCAGTCTGCCATGTACACCGGCACACCCGAAAGTTCCACGATCTCCAGCTCTCCAGTCCAGCTCACCCTACATGAGACTCTGGTTAGAAAAAGGAAGTACTTATCCTCGCATCCGCGTACACAGGGTTTTAACGCCCACATAGCTAGACTAATCTCGTTAGAGATGATGCCCTACCGGTTAGTTGAAAGCGAAGCTTTCAAAGCCCTGATGGAGTACGCTGAACCACGATACGAGCTACCCAGTCGACACTTTTTTTCCAGAAAAGCCATCCCAGCCCTGCACCAGCATGTTAAACAGCGCATCGTCCATGCACTCAGGCAATCTGTGAGTACAAAGGTGCACCTGACTACAGATGCATGGACCAGTAGGCATGGCCAGGGACGTTATGTGTCCATCACGGCACACTGGGTGAATGTGGTGGATGCAGGGTCCACAGGCGACATCAATTTAGGGACAGTTGTGCCTAGCCCACGGTCTAGGAAACAGTTGGCTGTAGGCGTTCGCACCCCCTCCTCCTCCTCCTCCTCGTCCTCCTGCAGAAGCTACAGCTCTTCCACAGAACGCAGTCTGCCAACCACTCCATCGGCAGATGACACTGTTGCACACCAGTTGTCCCATTATGGGCCAGCTACTGCCAAGCGTCAGCAGGCTGTATTGGCTATGAAGTGCTTGGGCGACAACAGACACACCGCGGAAGTTCTGTCCGAGTTCTTGCAACAAGAAACGCAGTCGTGGCTGGGCACAGTAGATCTTGAGGCAGGCAAAGTAGTGAGTGATAACGGAAGGAATTTCATGGCTGCCATCTCCCTTTCCCAACTGAAACACATTCCTTGCCTGGCTCACACCTTAAACCTGGTGGTGCAGTGCTTATTGAAAACTTATCCTGGGTTCTCCGACCTGCTCCTCAAAGTGCGTGCACTTTGCTCACATATCCGACGTTCGCCTGTACACGCCAGCCGTATGCAGACCTATCAGCGGTCTTTGAACCTTCCCCAGCATCGCCTAATCATAGACGTTGCAACAAGGTGGAACTCAACACTGCACATGCTTCAGAGACTGTGCGAACAGAGGCGTGCTGTTATTTATTTGTGGGAGGATACACGGGCAGGCAGTAGGATGGCAGACATGGAGTTGTCAGGTGTGCAGTGGTCTAAGATACAAGACATGTGTCAAGTCCTTCAGTGTTTTGAGGAATGCACACGGCTGGTTAGTGCAGACAACGCCGTAATAAGCATGAGCATCCCCCTAATGCGTCTGCTGATGCAAAGTTTGACGCACATAAAGGAGCAGGCGTCTGCACCAGAGGAAGAGGAAAGCCTTGATGACAGTCAGCCATTGTCTGGTCAGGGCAGTGTACAGGACGAGGTAGCGGGCGAAGAGGAGGTGGAGGATGAGGAGGATGATGGGGATGAGTATATTTTTAATGCCGAACCTTTCCCGGGGGCACAGGAAATTGGTTGCGTGTCACGGCCGGGTTCTGGTTTTTTGAGGGACACAAGTGACGTAGATTTGCCTGCAACTGCCCCTCAACCAATCACAACCGGAGATTTGACAACTGGAACTTTGGCCCACATGGCGGATTATGCCTTACGTATCCTAAAAAGGGACACACGCATTACGAAAATGATGAACGATGACGATTACTGGTTGGCCTGCCTCCTTGATCCACGCTATAAAGGCAAATTGCAAAATATTATGCCACATGAGAACTTGGAACTAATATTAGCAACCAAACAATCAACTCTTGTTGACCGTTTGCTTCAGGCATTCCCAGCACACAGCGCACGTGATCGTTCTCACACGAGCTCCAGGGGGCAGCAGACTAGGAGTGTTAGGGGTGCACACATCAGAAGTGGCGTTGGACAGAGGGGTTTTCTGACCAGGTTGTGGAGTGATTTTGCTATGACCGCAGACAGGACAGGTACTGCTGCATCAATTGAAAGTGACAGGAGACAACATTTGTCCAGTATGGTTACTAACTATTTTTCATCCCTTATCGATGTTCTCCCTCAACCGTCATTCCCATTTGATTACTGGGCCTCCAAATTAGACACCTGGCCAGAATTGGCAGAATATGCATTGCAGGAGCTTGCTTGCCCGGCAGCAAGTGTCCTATCAGAAAGAGTATTCAGTGCTGCAGGTTCAATATTAACCGAAAAAAGGACTCGTCTGGCTACCCAAAATGTTGACGATCTAACATTCATTAAAATGAACCACAACTGGATTTCGAAATCTTTTGCCCCACCTTGCCCGGCCGACACCTAGCTTTCCTATGAAAGGCTCTTGCCTGTGAATTACTTTTCTAATGTCTAATTTGCTGCAGCTGATTGTACAGCATACGACATGTTTACACCTCCCTAAATGGCCAAACTCCCCACACGGGGCCGTGGTATCGCGACTTGGCGCAAGCACCCGTGAGACTGCTGTTTGTCTGAAGAGGTGGGTGTGCTCGCTTTTGGTTGACGGCATTGCTACTGGGTCCCTCATAGTACAATGTAGTGTCTCTGGCGGTGGTGGTGCGCACCCAACGTCAGACACACCGTTGTAACATGAGGGGCCCTGGGGCGGTCCCGCCGGCCTCTAGAGAGTTCCCCCCTACCCCAGCTCAAAATGTGCTCTACCACATGCAAAATTATGTCGCACAGCTCCACCAATCTTTAGTCTATTCGCTGACATCATTCAATGTCTGGCACTGACAATACACATTTGTAGACATCTATGATGCAACTTAAAGTAGTCTGTGTCTGTGTCCTATATTGGCACCATTAAATAGTTACTGCCAAATTACTATGTCAGAAACTCAGCAGATGAGCCCACCCCTGTACCTAAGTATGCCACCTTTTTTTTTGTTTTGGTTGTTTTGCGAGACATTAACATCTATTTATATTTTGGGAGAACTGGGACAGACACTCCTTGCACTACTCCTCCACTCACCACCAAGCTGCCCGTGTATCCATGTAACCGCTGTAAAACTGCCATGAGCCTATTGTTTGTTATTTTAGGCCTTTGAAGCCTGTCTGCGGTCCCTCCTTCCACTAGTCCTCCACTGACCAGACCACTGCTGCCCGTGTACCCCTGGAACCAATTATAAAGTGCCTACAGCCAGCCCATTTTTTTATGTTAGGCCTTTGAAGCCTGTCTGCGGTCCCTCCTTCCACTAGTCCTCCACTGACCAGACCACTGCTGCCCGTGTACCCCTGGAACCAATTATAAAGTGCCTACAGCCAGCCCATTTTTTTATGTTAGGCCTTTGAAGCCTGTCTGCGGTCCCTCCTTCCACTAGTCCTCCACTGACCAGACCACTGCTGCCCGTGTACCCCTGGAACCAATTATAAAGTGCCTACAGCCAGCCCATTTTTTTATGTTAGGCCTTTGAAGCCTGTCTGCGGTCCCTCCTTCCACTAGTCCTCCACTGGCCAGACCACTGCTGCCCGTGTACCCCTGGAACCAATTATAAAGTGCCTACAGCCAGCCCATTTTTTTATGTTAGGCCTTTGAAGCCTGTCTGCGGTCCCTCCTTCCACTAGTCCTCCACTGGCCAGACCACTGCTGCCCGTGTACCCCTGGAACCAATTATAAAGTGCCTACAGCCAGCCCATTTTTTTATGTTAGGCCTTTGAAGCCTGTCTGCGGTCCCTCCTTCCACTAGTCCTCCACTGACCAGACCACTGCTGCCCGTGTACCCCTGGAACCAATTATAAAGTGCCTACAGCCAGCCCATTTTTTTATGTTAGGCCTTTGAAGCCTGTCTGCGGTCCCTCCTTCCACTAGTCCTCCACTGACCAGACCACTGCTGCCCGTGTACCCCTGGAACCAATTATAAAGTGCCTACAGCCAGCCCATTTTTTTATGTTAGGCCTTTGAAGCCTGTCTGCGGTCCCTCCTTCCACTAGTCCTCCACTGGCCAGACCACTGCTGCCCGTGTACCCCTGGAACCAATTATAAAGTGCCTACAGCCAGCCCATTTTTTTATGTTAGGCCTTTGAAGCCTGTCTGCGGTCCCTCCTTCCACTAGTCCTCCACTGGCCAGACCACTGCTGCCCGTGTACCCCTGGAACCAATTATAAAGTGCCTACAGCCAGCCCATTTTTTTATGTTAGGCCTTTGAAGCCTGTCTGCGGTCCCTCCTTCCACTAGTCCTCCACTGACCAGACCACTGCTGCCCATGTACCCCTGGAACCAATTATAAAGTGCCTACAGCCAGCCCATTTTTTTATGTTAGGCCTTTGAAGCCTGTCTGCGGTCCCTCCTTCCACTAGTCCTCCACTGACCAGACCACTGCTGCCCGTGTACCCCTGGAACCAATTATAAAGTGCCTACAGCCAGCCCATTTTTTTATGTTAGGCCTTTGAAGCCTGTCTGCGGTCCCTCCTTCCACTAGTCCTCCACTGACCAGACCACTGCTGCCCGTGTACCCCTGGAACCAATTATAAAGTGCCTACAGCCAGCCCATTTTTTTATGTTAGGCCTTTGAAGCCTGTCTGCGGTCCCTCCTTCCACTAGTCCTCCACTGGCCAGACCACTGCTGCCCGTGTACCCCTGGAACCAATTATAAAGTGCCTACAGCCAGCCCATTTTTTTATGTTAGGCCTTTGAAGCCTGTCTGCGGTCCCTCCTTCCACTAGTCCTCCACTGGCCAGACCACTGCTGCCCGTGTACCCCTGGAACCAATTATAAAGTGCCTACAGCCAGCCCATTTTTTTATGTTAGGCCTTTGAAGCCTGTCTGCGGTCCCTCCTTCCACTAGTCCTCCACTGACCAGACCACTGCTGCCCGTGTACCCCTGGAACCAATTATAAAGTGCCTACAGCCAGCCCATTTTTTTATGTTAGGCCTTTGAAGCCTGTCTGCGGTCCCTCCTTCCACTAGTCCTCCACTGACCAGACCACTGCTGCCCGTGTACCCCTGGAACCAATTATAAAGTGCCTACAGCCAGCCCATTTTTTTATGTTAGGCCTTTGAAGCCTGTCTGCGGTCCCTCCTTCCACTAGTCCTCCACTGACCAGACCACTGCTGCCCGTGTACCCCTGGAACCAATTATAAAGTGCCTACAGCCAGCCCATTTTTTTATGTTAGGCCTTTGAAGCCTGTCTGCGGTCCCTCCTTCCACTAGTCCTCCACTGGCCAGACCACTGCTGCCCGTGTACCCCTGGAACCAATTATAAAGTGCCTACAGCCAGCCCATTTTCTTATGTTAGGCCTTTGAAGCCTGTCTGCGGTCCCTACTTTAAATACTCCTCCACTCACCACCAAGCTGCCTGCCCGTCTATCCATGTAACCGCTGTAAAACTGCAATGAGCCTATTGTTTGTTATTTTAGGCCTTTGATAGCCTGTCTGCGGCCCCTACTTGCAATACTCCTCCACTGACCACAATGCTGCCTGGAGTGCCTGCCTGTGTATCCATGTAACCGATGTAAAACTGCCATGACTGCCTACTGTTTGTTATTTTAGGCCTTTGATAGCCTGTCTGCGGCCCCTACTTGCAATACTCCTCCACTGACCACAATGCTGCCTGGATTGCCTGCCTGTGTATCCATGTAACCGATGTAAAACTGCCATGACTGCCTACTGTTTGTTATTTTAGGCCTTTGATAGCCTGTCTGCGGCCCCTACTTGCAATACTCCTCCACTGACCACAATGCTGCCTGGAGTGCCTGCCTGTGTATCCATGTAACCGATGTAAAACTGCCATGAGTGCCTACTGTTTGGTATTTTAGGCCTTTGATAGCCTGTCTGCAGCCCCTACTTGCAATACTCCTCCACTGACCACACCAATGCTGCCCGTGTACCCCTGGAACCTATTTAAAAGTTCATAGAGCCTAGTTATATATTTTATTTACTATTAATAAGGCCATGATGGACTACGCTGTACCACGCTACAAGCTAACCAGTCGACACTTCTTTTGCGAGAAAAGCCATCCCAACCCTCCACCAGCATGTAGAAGACCGCATTGTCCATGCACTCTGGCAATCTGTGAGTACAAAGGTGCACCTGACAACAGACGCATGGACCTGTAGGCATGGCCACGGAAGATTACGTGTCCATTACGGCGCAATGGGTTAATGTGTTGGATGCATGGTCCACAGGGGACAGCCTACTAAGTCTGTCTGCAGTCCCTAATTCAAATTGTCCTCCACTGTCTAAATCGGAGCTTCCACCTTCTGGCTTTCGGCCTATAGTATCAGAAATTAAACTGCATTTGGCCTTCAACTTTGGTTAGGGCCTACTAACGGCTTCTGCCCCTCCCTGGTGTTGCCCTCAACTAAATAAAGCTGAGCTTCAACCTTCTGCTCCAAATTACCATTTTAAAAAATGCAATAGGCTTTTCCGGCCTACTAAAGGTGTCTGTCTGTGTGCCCCTGCCTGGTGTTGTCCTCAACTAAATAAAGCTGAGCTTCAACCTTCTGCTCCAAATTACCATTTTAAAAAATGCAATAGGCTTTTCCGGCCTACTAAAGGTGTCTGTCTGTGTGCCCCTGCCTGGTGTTGTCCTCAACTGAATAAAGCTGAGCTTCAACCTTCCGGCTCTCATTAAGTGGTTTTTAAAAAACAAAATGGTGGTTAGGGCCTACTAACGGCTTCTGCCCCTCCCTGGTGTTGCCCTCAACTAAATAAAGCTGAGCTTCAACCTTCTGCTCCAAATTACCATTTTAAAAAATGCAATAGGCTTTTCCGGCCTACTAAAGGTGTCTGTCTGTGTGCCCCTGCCTGGTGTTGTCCTCAACTGAATAAAGCTGAGCTTCAACCTTCCGGCTCTCATTAAGTGGTTTTTAAAAAACAAAATGGTGGTTAGGGCCTACTAATGGCTTCTGCCCCTCCCTGGTGTTGCCCTCAACTAAATAAAGCTGAGCTTCAACCTTCTGCTCCAAATTACCATTTTAAAAAATGCAATAGGCTTTTCCGGCCTACTAAAGGTGTCTGTCTGTGTGCCCCTGCCTGGTGTTGTCCTCAACTGAATAAAGCTGAGCTTCAACCTTCCGGCTCTCATTAAGTGGTTTTTAAAAAACAAAATGGTGGTTAGGGCCTACTAACGGCTTCTGCCCCTCCCTGGTGTTGCCCTCAACTAAATAAAGCTGAGCTTCAACCTTCTGCTCCAAATTACCATTTTAAAAAATGCAATAGGCTTTTCCGGCCTACTAAAGGTGTCTGTCTGTGTGCCCCTGCCTGGTGTTGTCCTCAACTGAATAAAGCTGAGCTTCAACCTTCCGGCTCTCATTAAGTGGTTTTTAAAAAACAAAATGGTGGTTAGGGCCTACTAACGGCTTCTGCCCCTCCCTGGTGTTGCCCTCAACTAAATAAAGCTGAGCTTCAACCTTCTGCTCCAAATTACCATTTTAAAAAATGCAATAGGCTTTTCCGGCCTACTAAAGGTGTCTGTCTGTGTGCCCCTGCCTGGTGTTGTCCTCAACTAAATAAAGCTGAGCTTCAACCTTCTGCTCCAAATTACCATTTTAAAAAATGCAATAGGCTTTTCCGGCCTACTAAAGGTGTCTGTCTGTGTGCCCCTGCCTGGTGTTGTCCTCAACTAAATAAAGCTGAGCTTCAACCTTCTGCTCCAAATTACCATTTTAAAAAATGCAATAGGCTTTTCCGGCCTACTAAAGGTGTCTGCCCCTCCCTGGTGTTGTCCTCAACTGAACAAAGCTGAGCTTCCACATTCTGGCTTTCGCCCTATACTATCAGATATTAAACTGCATTTGGCCTACTAGTGTGGTTAGGCCCTTGAAACAGTGTCTGCTGCTCTTGGGTTTGCTACTCCACTGAACAAAGCAATGCCGCCTGTTTAGTCCTGTTACCAATTTTGAACTGCATTTAGCCTACTTTATTCTTTGGCCCTATATCTGTTTCCTCCTCATCCTGCCCATTGCCCAGCCACTGCTAAATGAGTCTGCTGGTACATTGACCTAGACCACTACATTCCCCTTGTACTCTACACAGCCAGAATCTGACCCTGCTGAAAGTAAGGTTCCCCTTCCCGCATGTTATACCACCTTACACAGGGACAAAGAGGAAGGTGCAGATGAAAGTGCAGGTTCCTTCATCAGGTGGGGGGGCATACTCGTTGGCGACGTCACTGGCACAGGGCCCCTCAGAGTACGCAAAAGTGTCGCTGCTGGTGGGAGGCGCCCCCGCCATGCAAACACACCGCCGTACTTTGAGGGGCCCTGTGCCAGTGCCAATGCGAACGAGTGGGCCCCCCCCTGCTTGCTCAGGATCACAGCACTTGCAACGTTTAAATACTTACCTTTCCCTGCAACACCGCCGTGACGTAGTCCGCATTTCCTGGGCCCACGAAAAACTTGAGCCAGCCCTACTCCCCCCACAACTTTCCCCCAATTCCCTATGCCCAACTATTATTATACAGTTAATTAAGATTGGCAAGCTTCAGAAACAAGAATGGATGTTTTTGGCATTAAAATGGGCACTGTAGGTGTTTTCCTGGCCTCCACTCACTGCCGACTATGCTTCCCCATTGACTTGCATTGGGTTTCGTGTTTCGGTCGATCCCCGACTTTTAGCGATAATCGGCCGACTGCACTCGACTCGACTCTGGACAAAATCGGGTTTCCCAAAACCCTACTCGATCTTAAAAAAATGAAAGTCGCTCAACCCTACTCTGCACCCCATCTTGACTGAAAAAAAAACAGAAATGTAGAAATTTTTGGAAATTTATTAAAAAAGAAAAACGGAAATATCACGTGGTCTTAAGTATTCAGACCCTTTGCTCAGACACTCATATTTAAGTCACATGCTGTCCATTTCCATGTGATCCTCCTTGAGATGGTTCTACTCCTTCATTGGAGGCCAGCTGTGTTTTATTAAACTGATAGGACTTGATTTGTAAAGGCGCACACCTGTCTATATAAGACCTCACAGTGCATGTCAGACCAAATGAGAATCATGAGGTCAAAGGAACTGACCAAGGAGCTCAGAGATAGAATTGTGGCAAGGCACACATCTGGCCAAGGTTGCAAAATAATTTCTGCAGTGCTCAAGGTTCCTATGAGCACAGTGGCCTTCATAATCCTTAAATATAAGAAGTTTGGGACCACCAGAAGTCTTCCTAACCTGGCTGTTCAGCCAAACTGACCAATCGTGGGAGAATAGCCAAGGAGAGAGAGGTCAAGAAGAACCCCAAGATCACTGTGGCTGAGCTCCAGAGATGCAGTAGGGAGATGGGAGAAAGTTCCACAAAGTCAACTATCACTGCAGCCCTCCACCAGTCAGGCCTTTATGGCAGAGTGGCCCGACGGAAGCCTCTCCTCAGTGCAAGACATATGAAAGCCCACACAGAGTTTGCTAAAAAAACACATGAAGGACTCCCAGACTATGAGAAATAAGACAATGACCCTAAGCACACAGCTAGACTCATGGCTGTACTAGCTCAAAAGGTGCTTCTACTCCATACTGAGCAAAGGGTCTGAATACTTATGATCTTGTGATATTTCAGGTTTTCTTTTTTTTTAAATTTGCAAAAATTTCTACATTTCTGTTTTTTTCCAGTCAAGATGGGGTGCAGAGTGTACATTAATGAGAAAAAAATGAACTTTTTTGAATTTACCAAATGGCTGCAATGAAACAAAGGGGTCTGAATACTTTCCATACCCATTGTAAGTACTGTAAGTACTTAATTGTCTTATGCTATATTTTTATGCGCACATGATGCAGCAGCACTATACATTCTAAAATAGCACCTTATATGATTAATATTGCACCTCTTTACGCATGCTATTTAGCAGCATTATATTTTTAGGATTACAATATGCACTGACGTTTAGCAGAACTGTTTTTGGGAGTTAAGGATGAATTAAGATCTCCTTAGACTGGTATTGGTTTCTTGCAGCCTCTGATTTCGTATCAGCACTTTTTTTAATATGTCTCATATTTTTAATCTACAATAAAGATCTGTTTATACTTTATTTTGGTACTTAAGCTATTGGGGACTATGCTGCCTATTGGGAACCTATGCTGCCTAGTGGGGACTATGCTGCCTATTGGGGACCTGTGCTGCCTATTGGGGACTATGCTGCCTATTGGGGACCAATACTGCCTATTGGGGACCAACTCTGCCTATTGGGGTCTCTTGCATCACACCAGTCTGAGCATGAGGTAAAAGCAGAGTTCCAGCAGTATGGGCACTGAAGGATATTGACTGGCAAGGCTGCATTGAAGGGCACTGATCAAACTGCATTGATGGGCTGTGCAGTCTTTATGTCTCTGTGTGGGCAATTTTATTGCTGGTATATTGTTTTTGTAGCGCTGTATATATATAGGTATTTTACTAATAGCAATTTGGAATCCCTAGGAAACCATGATATCAAGAAAGAGAACAATTGCTTCACTTGTTACGACCAGCAGTGACAAATATGGAACCGGACATTGACCATCTCATTAGCCAAAAGCAGGCCCATAGTTCCCATTGAAATACCAGTAAGTTTGTTGATTTAACTTTACTTGTTCTTCATTTTAAATATTGTATTTGTTCCTGTTTTGTTTTGTTCTTTACTTCAAAATAAGATATGTGCAGTGTGCATAGGAATTTATTCATAGTTTTTTATTTAAACTATATTCCGGCTCTCCAATGGTCTGAGGAACCGTAAACTGGCCCCCTGTTTAAAAAGTTTGAAGACCCCTGGTTTAGATTGACAAATTGCATACATAAACCCACCAGATGATTCTTTGGCTCTCTGCAGTCTCTACAAGAGGAAAACAAGCCATCAATATTCCGGCTCTGATAAGCAAGTCATTATGGCTCTCCCCCAGCACAATAAACGACATCACCAGCTCATTTGGCAAAATAAAACCAGCAATCAGAGCAACTTTCAAGTTGTTCTCTTTTCACTTCTCACTATGCATGTCTTTCAGTTAGCCAAGCTGCATCGTTAAATAGTACTTGGTCGGTGTCATCATCATTACTATCATCATTGCCATCCAGCTCTATTGCACGTCATACTCCCAGCAGGTCTCCTTTTCTTTCACAATGGCAAATATCCATTGTGTGTTAGTGAAACAAGTGTATGCTTCCAGTTATCTGATGGGTTGCCAGGGAAGTCATATCTGGTCAAGTTACTGGTAATGCAGATGCTGCCTCACCAGCTTGAGGAGTCTTCTGATTTTCAAGAAATTATGACTAGTGATGAGCGAGTATACTCGTTGCTCGGGTGGTCTCCGAGTATTTATTAGTGTTCGGAGAGTTAGTTTTCATCACGGCAGCTGAATGATTTACAGCTACTAGACAGCTTGATTATGCGTGGAGATTCCCTAGCAACCAAGCAACCTCACATGTACTCAGCCTGGCTAGTAGCTGTAAATCATTCAGCTGAGGCGATAAAAACTAAATCTCCGAACACTAACAAATACTCGGAGATAACCCGAGCGTGCTCGGGAAAACCCCAGCAACGAGTACACTCGCTCATCACTAATTATGACGTTTGTGCATCCTTGCTGGAAGATGTCAATTTGCCATTACAGGTGCATTTCACAAAAGTAGAATATCATCAAAAAGTTAATTTATTTCAGTTCTTCAATGCAAAAAGTGAAACTCATATATTAGATAGAGTCATTACAAACAGAGTGATCTATTTCAAGTGTATATTTCTGTTAATGTTGATGATTATGGCTTACAGCCAATGAAAACCCAAAAGTCATTATCTCAGTAAATTAGAATACTTTATAACACCAGCTTGAAAAATTATTTTAAAATCCAAAATGTTGGCCTACTGAAATGCATGTTCAGTAAATGCACTCAATACTTGGTCGGGGTTTCCTTTGCATCAATTACTGCATCAATGCGGCGTGGCATGGAGGCGATCAGTCTGTGGCACTGCTGAGGTGTTATGGAAGCTCAGTGTTAGGAGTCGAGTTTCCTCTGCTGCACAGGGGAAATCTCAATCCGTGTCTGCTGCGGTCTCCCATTCTGCATCGGCCGCAGTGGAGCCTGCTCAGCGGAAACATCGGTCCCAGCGTCTCACTATGACTGATACTGTGCAAAGGGTTACTGCTGCCTCTCCAGGCTCTGCTGTTGTACCCTGCACTGATCTGCGGCGAGCAGGCTTTTCTGGGACTAAGTCCTGCTTTGCACACACTGAGCATGCCCAGGGTAAGATCTCTCAGTGGAGATCAAGGGTCACATGCTCAGGTACTGCAGCCAAATCTATTGGTCCTTCTAGGAAGGTCCTGAAGGTGTGCAGGCTCTGTAGCAGCCTCTCATTGGTCCTTCTAGGAAGGTCCTGTACGTGCTGCAACTATTTAAGGCTCGCATGGCCGCACGGCCATGCGCTAGTATCTTCCTAAGTTATGTGCTTTGCGCCAGTGTGGTCATGTGTTTGAATGTGTTGAGGGACCCGGCTGAAATAAGCCCCTAGAATGCTGGCACCTCCGGCGAGGAGATTGTGTTTGTGTGTATTTAGGGACCCGGCTGAAATAAGCCCCTAGAACGCTGGCACCTCCGGCGAGGAGTTTTGTGTGCGTGCATGACCACTGACTGCTCTCATTTGGGTAGTTAGCCTGTGCCTCTGTGAAAGTCTAACAGGGCACAGAGCTTCGCTTTCTCGGCCGCTCTGTGAAGCTAACAGAGCTGGTTCATACCGCCATATAGTGCCGCCAATTACTTAGCAGCAGGTTCTTTCCTGCACGGTGGATCCTGGGTTGCGAACGCACCAATCCCATCTAATAAATATATTCGGTGCGTTCCGCCAACCCTAAGGGTATGTGCACACGTCCGGATTTCTTGCAGAAATTTCCTGAAGAAAACCGGAAATTTTCTGCAAGAAATCCGCATTTTTTTTTACGTTTTTTTTCCGTTTTTTTCGCGGTTTTTTTTAGCATTCTGCAAGCGTAATTAGTAAAAGATAGAATGTTTAAAAATAATTAAAAAAAAAAAAAAATGCTTATACTCACCCGCAGACAGCTGATCTCCTCACCGGCGTCCGTTCCGTATAGATGGTGTGTGCGCGCAGGACCTTCCATGACGTCGCGGTCACGTGAGCGGTCACATGACCGGTCTCGACCAATCACAAGATGGTGACGTCATCGGCAGGTCCTTCACCGCACACCAGCTACAGGAACCGAAGCGACAGCGTGCAGTGGAGAGGCGGGAAGACATCGAAGGTGAGTATCGGACTATTTTTTATTTTAATTCTTTTTTTTTTGACCAATTATATGGTGCCCAGTCCGTGGAGGAGAGTCTCCTCTCCTCCACCCTGGGTATCAACCGCACATAATCTGCTTACTTCCCGCATGGTGTGCACAGCCCCGTGCGGGAAGTAAGCAGATCAATGGACTCCTAGGTGTGCGGAATCCCCTGCAATTCCGCATTTTAATGAACATGTTGCTTTTTTTTCCGCGATGCGATTTTTTCGCGGAAAAAAGGCTACATTTGCACAAAAAATGCGGAATACACTGAAAATAATGGGAGGCATATGTAAGCGTTTTTTTCGCGTTTTTATAGCGAAAAAACGTGAAAAAAACGTGAAAAATACTGAACGTGTGCACATGGCCTAACACTCAGGTTGCTTTGGTAGCAGCTTTCAGCTCGTCTTCATTGTTGTGTCTGGTGTCTCTCATCTTGTTCTTGACAATACCTCATAGATTCTCTATGGGGTTAAGGTCAGATGAGTTTGCTGGTCAATCAAGCACAGTGATACTGTTGTTTTTAAACCAGATATTGGTACATTTGGTAGTGTGGACAGGTGCCAAGTCCTGCTGGAGAATTAAATTTCCATTTCCAAAAAGCTTGCTAGCAGGGGGAAGCATGAAATGCTCTAAAATTTCCATGTTGACGACTGCACTGACCTTGGTCTTCATAAAACACTGTGGACCTACACCTGCAGAAGACATGAATCCCAAAACCATCATTGATTGAGGATACTTCACACTAGATCTTGGCAATCAAAGTCCCAGAGTCTGAAGGAAGAGTGGAGAGGCACACAATCCAAGCTGCTTGAAGTCTAGTGTGAAGTTTCCACAATCAGGGATGGTTTAGGGAACTACATCATCTGCTGGTATAGGTACACTGTGTTTTATCAAGACCAAAGTTAGTGCAGTCGTCTACCAGGAAATTTTAAAGCACTTCATGCACACAAGATCTCACCCTGTGGGGTCAAAATGATCTCAGAACCATACGGGGGGACCTAGTGAATGACCTGCATAGAGCTGGGACCAACGTAACAAAGGCTACAAGCAGTAACACACTACACCGCCAGGGACTCAGATCCTGCAGTGCCAGAATTGTCCCCCTGATAAGCCAGTACATGTCCGGGCCCATCTGAAGTTTTCTAGAGAGCATTTGGATTATCCAGAAGAGTATTGGGAGATTGTCATATGGTCTGATAAAACCAAAGTAGAACTGTTTGGTAGAAACAAAACTCATCATATTTAGATGAGACAAAATGCTGAGTTGCATCCAAAGAACACCATACCTTCTGTGAAGCATGGGGGAGGCAACATCGTGCTTTGGGACTGTTTCTTTTGCAAAGGGACCAGGACGACTGATCCGTGTACATGAATGAGTGAATGGGGCCATGATTCAGAGATTTTGAGTGCAAGCCTCCTTCCATCATAAGGGCATTGAAGATGAAACATGGATGGGTCTTTCAGCATGATAATGATCCCAAGCACACTGCCAGGGAAATGAAGGAGTGGATTCGTAAGAAGCATATGAAGGTCCTGGAGTTGCCTAACCAGTCTTTAGATCTCAACCCCATAGAAAACCTTTGGAGGGAGTTGAAAGTCTGTGCTGCCCAGCGACAGGCCCAAAACATAACTGCTCTAGAGGAGATCTGCATGGAGGAATGGACCAACACACCACCAGTGTGTGCCAAACTTGTGAAGACTTACAGAAAACGTTTGACCTCTGTCATTGCCAACAAAGGATATATAACAAAATATTGAGATGAACTTTTGTTAATGACCAAATACTTATTTTCCACCATATTTTGCTAAATAAATCTTGCCAAATCAGACAAGGTGGTTTTCTGAATTTGTTTTCTCATTTTGACTCTCATAGTTGTGGTCTACCTCTGATGTCAATTACACGCCTCTTTCATCTTTTTAAGTGGGAGAACTTGCACAATTAGTGGCTGACTAAATACTTTTTTTCCCCACTGTACATGGGCCCTCCGTTTTTTCCACCGTCAATGGAATACATAATTCTGACATCAAACTGTTAAAAGTGTGCAACAAATATTGACAAACTCCTCATTAAGGTAATGTGTTGTCGAAAGTATGCCCATGTCGAATCTAAGTATCCTTTCTAAAAAAGAATTAAAGAGTTTGGAATAATGACATGAGATAGAGAACCCCATTGGCAAACACATATCCATAAAATATTCTCCCTCGAGATAGCATCCCAACAAATGAAAACACTCGTATTGTATTGGTAGTAGTCTAAAGGCATCCTTTATATCTGATTTTGACAACAAAGTTTCTCTGCCCACTTTCCTCTCCACAGAGTAATTTTTATCAAAAGACGTATATTTATCTACTACCTTCTTTTTCGATATCCAGTCATTGACAGACGACCCTGATGAGAAGGACAAGTGATGAATGAGCTGGGATTTTCCCACCTCCTTATTTAGAACTAGCCCTTAGGCTATGCACACACGTCCTGAATTGCCACAGAAATTTCGGAGGCAATTCCGCAACTTCCTGCCGTGAATAAAATGCATGCAGAATGGGCATGTGTTTTCCTGCTAAACACTAGCATTCTGCAAGCGTAATTAGCTTGCAGAATGCTAGGATTTTACAAGCGATCTGTAGCATCGCTTTGAAAACTGGTTGACAGGTTGGTCACACTTGTCAAACAGTGTTTGACAAGTGTGACCAACTTTTTACTATTGATGCTGCCTATGCAGCATCAATAGTAAAAAGATATAATGTTAAAAATAATAATAAAAAAAAAATTGTGATATTCTCACCTTCCGGCAGCCCCCGCAGCCTTATCGATCCTCGCAATGCTCCCGGCAACTCCCGTTCCCAGTGATGCCTCGCGACAATGAGCCCAGATGACGTAGCATCACGCGAGACCACTACGTCATCTAGGTGATTCGCGCAATGCATCCCTGGGAACAGGAACTGGGGGGAACATCGCTAAGGCCTGGGCTGGATCCAGGGTGTGACCAGAAGGAGAGTATATAACTATTTTTTATTTTAATTCTTTTTCTTACACAGGATATGGTGCCCAGTCCCAGGAGGAGAGTCTCCTCTCCTGTACCCTGGGTACCATCCGCACATGATCCGCTTACTTTGCGCATGGTGGGCATAGTCCCATGTGGAAAGTAAGCGAATCAGTGCATTCCTATGTGTGTGTAATCACCGCGATTCCGCATTAAGAATGAACATGCTGCGTTTTTTTCCGGAATGCGTTTCCGATGCGGAAAAAAATGCCGCATGTGCACAAAAAATGCGGAATGCAATAAAATGATCGGATGCTCTAATTACGTTTTTTATAGCGGAAAACCGCTGAAAAAAACGAGGAAAAAACGTGAAAAATCCTGCACGTGGGCACGTAGCCTTAGGGTGAAATTCTCAAATTATCAAAAAGTCTGAGACTAAAAGGGCCTGCCATCCTGCTCATTGCCAACTCCTTCATCAACTTGTCCCTGACCAACCAAATCTAATCTCTAACTGACTTTAAGTTGGACGAGTATGTAGCCACCGGGAAAATAAGATTCGGTGTGTAAAAGCCTTCCTTAATCCCACCAGAAGGAATTTTGCCTCCTCCTCCTTGGAATACCACTCTAACCTACACTGGAGTACTTCCTTTTTCACTGGTGTTCTCCACTGCACTGCACTAGCACTGCCCACTCTGGCACCCTGCTTCTGTTTGCGGAAGCAAAGTATGGCCAAATGTGCTCCCCCACAGATTGAGCATTCATGATAGAACTTACAGGTTGCAAAGAAGTGACAATGTCCTTCGTTATACAACTAATATACTTCCATGGGCTTGGAGACCACCGTCACCGGTGATTGTGCAGCAGAGGAGGCCCTCCCTAGAAAGGAACGTTTTATAGGTCTCTGTGCTAAAGTAAGCTGGATCTATACATCTATTGCCTTTGCGGCCCACCCAACTGATCGGCAAAGCACAAAGCAACAAAACTCTTCATTGTACCTCCACCATACTGCGCAGCCATGTAATTTATGTGCACTGAATAACTCCGGGCCATTCTCAGGCTGCCCACGACAAATTTCATGGGCCAGGATGAGGAAAGCCTGCAGCCAATTGCCAAAAGTCTTAGCCACTTTCGGTTTCCCTCTCATAAGCACACTCCTTGTCAATAGTCACCTGATCTGTAGAGATAAGGGACCAGACATCAATGTATTCCCAGTGTCTGATTTTTTTCCCTGGTCTCCACCTCCATGTGAGTACTGAAAGGAGCCACCTTACAAAAACAGAATCCCTAAAAAACAGACACTGTGCTACCGACACACCCGCAGACTGAGGAGAGGTCTTCCAACCCGCTTTTAATGAAGGGTTAGGAAAACCCTGTTACTTTTCCAAACCATGTTCTATGCACTGAGACTAAATCCCTACTATTGTTGTGTGTGCTGTGGTGTGGACCATGCCTGCTGTACGGGACACTCACCATCCGTGTTACTCCAAATCTGGCTCCTTGGTGATGCACTGGCTGGCACTGCAGGCTGTGATTGCTCGCACCTCTACATGTTAACCCTGCATGCTCTCCGTGTAGAACTCCTTTGCTCCTGATGAGGCGGAACGGTCCCAAATGAGTTGATAGGTAACCGAATGATGCCTTGACATTCTACTTTCTGGTGAGTAGGCTGAAGTGACAAACTCCGATTTCGATCTTGCATGAACCAGCAACGACCTTTTCCCTCTCTGATGTGCTCTGTCCAATATCCTATGACTGTGTCTGGCACTAGTCCTCCGAACCTTAGTTTTTTGATCTGCGACAGGACCTGCAAAAGACAATTCGGAAGACGAGACTGCTCTTGTACCGAACTCCACCAGGTCTTGGGTATGGCAATGAACATGATCGCCTGATCTGCATTGCACCCACTCCACATTCATCATCATTGTTCTTTTGTCCATCAACCCCATGTCACTCCTTGCTTTGGACTGCAATTGCAACGGCCCCATGAAACCACCATGTATACTACCTTACAAATTGGCTACCGCTGTTGGACATTGTAGCAATCTGCCCACCTATCTTGCGTCTGAAGCTTTTTGCAACATGTGCTCTTCTAACATAACAGGCATCACTCTCCTGGCACTGAGCCCTTCTAGACACGTCCTAATTTGTCACTCCAGCTACAAAACGTCCTGCATCTCTGTCACTTTAAATGGTCTTAGCAGGCTGCCCTCAGTACCTGCCTTATTCCTTTGCACGCCATCCTGTGCTTCTCTGCTGCGAGGTGCAGGTGGCTCCATCTGCTTCGCACTGCCTACTGGCACTTCATCATTGCTGCTGCCCTAGTGATTTCCATGATGGGCCCTGTGCCTAGCATGGGTGCTCCCTCCGACGCACCACCAATGCTGGGACACCATGGTAGGGCTCAGCCGCTCAGGAGCTCTCGTGCGGTAGCATGGCCTGCCACATTTGGAAGGACTCTCTTCTGGTGTCTTCTTCAGTCCCTCCAATGTTTAGATCCAGAACAGAAGACTTTGCAGAAATTCCAGACCCTCCTGTGCAATCTTGGCCCGGACCTGCTTCTCAAATTCTGCCATTTCTTCAGATTCCACTTGGCAAGATGGCCGCCAAAATGGCTTTTTTGGCACTAATACCTTACATATATCCCCTCCTGTCTACCACACCCCCATAACTAGTACATCCCTCTTTCTTTCCCACACTTTCATTAACTCTTTCCTATTCTTTTACAATCACTGGGCCTTTCCTTAATCAGTAAATGCCCTATAATACTCCACAAATAAGGAAAATTTTTGTACTCAACTGTATGAAAATATCATGACTTATTGTGTTTGTACCGCCTGTGTATAAACAACAGTAAAGAATGAACATTCACTGAAAAAGGATCATTTTTTAATTGTTAATAAAATATAAGTAGCCTAGAAAGCTTTAAACTGCTGCTTGTGGTTAAATAGGCTGCTGTGGTGCTTACCATCCACTTTACGGTAGTCAGATAAATTGAGGTCACTTGGAGATTAAAAAGACTGAGCTTGCATTACAGAGATCATATGGGTTCAATAGACTTCAAGGGGAACTATGGGTGTTACACACATATTTTCCAAGCAATTAGAAGCCTTTTAGATATGCAATTCGCAGCAAATTTACTTGCCACAAATCAAACTTTGGGTAGAAATTCATAGAAGCTGGCGAATGTGAATTTCAAAAGATCTTTTCATCAACTTTGCTGCAGTTCTCTGCACAGGAGGTAGCTACGGGTCCAACTGTGCAGAGAAATTGAACTGTTTCTTATATTTCTGGATGGTCAGGCATACCAGAAGTCGAACAGAAGAAAACTGTCAAAATTATCCCATTATGTAGCCTAGAAATAGCAACCAGAGGCATGCATTTGTAGACACAGTTATTGTTCCTCATCAATACAGAGTAGAGTCCTAGTTGGCTGTGTAAGATGCCATGTCTTCTTGCTGTCAAAAAATACTGATTCTACAAGTACATATTGGAGTATGTTCAATCCAAAGATCTAGAAACTGATTTCATATCTTGTCATGCAGGGCTATTGGGAGTTTATACTGTAGGAAAAATACTGAAATGCATAATAATAGTAAGTAAAATCAAAGGTACAGCTTCACAAACATACAAATGTGTTATTTATGGATGAATACAAAAAGCCATGCATCATGATCCATGACTAAGCATGTCATGCACTAGAAACATGTTGTCTATCATGATATTTTAATCTTCTTAGCACTGGTTTTTTATACTCTTCCACAAATAAACATTTGCATGTTTGTGAAGTTGGACCTCTTCTTCTTTTCCTTGAATTTACTGTGTCTAGGCATAGACACCTCCATTGCTCCAAACTGCTTGAGATCATATGCGGGTGAGCTGGATATTTTCTGGATATTTTCTCTTTCGCATAATAATATTAACTAGAGTAGACCGAAGCGATTTGATGTGAATTGAATTAGTGTCAAATTTTAGGAAATTCTCTGGACCCAGCAAATTCAAACAATTTGCAATTCAATTCACATCAATCGCCAAAACTACATGCCGATATTTTACATAATGCAGAGAAGGCTCACATGAACTTAGGAGTGGCAGCGTGGGCTTCTCAATAATGCCATGCAACTATTACATCACATATTATAGCACAGATGATAATAGCCCTTATAAAAGCTAAGGCAGGAATTGCAACTAGACATGAGTGGATCAGGCAAAGTTCAAATTCAGCTTTCTTAGTCCAGTAGGCCATTTACAATATTTTTTATTGGGGTACATTTCTCTTATTATAGGTGTTTTTTGGTGTTCAAGTAACCTAACTGCTGCATCACATATAGTGCAAACCATGGAGCAACATGAGCTGGATACACTGGGGCTGACAGCAGGTGACTATGCCCCATTTTGTTATTTTCCCAGGATCTGAGCTGGGGGTTAAAATTGCATTTAGCCAAAATCACGATACAGCTCTGGCAAAAATTAAGAGCCCACCACATCAAAACCCTGTCATGGGCAGCCCAATCTCCAGACATGAACCCCATTGAAAACCTCTGGAATGTAATCAAGAGGATGATGGATATTAACAAGTAGGGTTGAGCGACCTTTACTTTTATAAGATCGGGTCGGGTTTCACGAAACCCGACTTTTTCAAAAGTCGGGTCGAGTGAAATCGGCCGATCCTATAAAAAAGTCGGGGTCGGGGTCGGCCGAAACTCGAAACCCAATGCAGTGCATTGGGTTTCCAATGGTTCCCAGGGTCTGAAGGAGCGGAAACTCTCCTTCAGGCCCTGGGATCCATATTTAAGTGTAAAATAAAGAATTAAAATAAAAAATATCGCTATACTTACCCTCTGACGGGCCCTGGTACTAACCGGGAACCTTCCTTCCTTAGAATCAGCCTTCCAGGACCTTGCGGTGACGTCGCGGTGACGTCGCGGCTTGTGATTGGTCGCGCGGCCGCCCATGTGACCGCTCGCGCGACCAATCACAAGCCGCGACGTCACCGTTACGTCACCGAGGGTCCTGGAAGGGCTGATTCTTAGGAAGGAAGGCTGCCGGAAAGAAGCAGGGCGTGTCCGAGGGTGAGTATATACCTAATAGGAATATACTCACCCTCGGCTTCATTCCGGCAGCCTTCCTCCTGATTCTAAGGAAGGAAGGTTCCCGGTTAGTACCAGGGCCCGTCAGAGGGTAAGTATAGCGATATTTTTTATTTTAATTCTTTATTTTACACTTAAATCTGAATTCCGATACCAATTCCCGATATCTTAAACATATCGGGAATCGGTATCGGAATTCCGATTCCAGATTCAGAAGATCGCCGACTTCATGGCCGACCCCACACAGGGGTCGGGTTGGGTTTCATGAAACCCGACTTTGCCAAAAGTCGGCGACTTCTGAAAATTGCCGACCCGTTTTGCTCAACCCTAGTCACAAGCCATCAAATAAAGATGAAATGCTTAAATTTTTGCGCTAGAAGCAGTGTGAAAGATTGGTGGAAAGCATACCAAGACGCATGAAAGATGTGACTAAAAATCATGGTTATTCCACAAAATATTGATTTCTGAACTCTTCCTAACTTAAAACATTAGTATTGTTGTTTCTAAATGATTATGAACTTGTTTTCTTTGCATTATTTGAGGTCTGAAAGAACTGTTTTTTTCTTTAAATTTGGACCATTTCTACTTTTCAGAAAAAAAACCCCAAAATTTATTGCTTGGAAATTCGGAGACATGTTGTCAGACGTTTCTAGAATAAAAGAACAATTTACATTTTACTCAAAAATATACCTTTAAAGAGAAAAATGAGACAAATTGAAAATTTTGCAGTGGTCTCTAAATTTTTGCCAGAGCTGTATGTCAAGCCCTGTTCAGAATTGCTAATACAGGACCTAGAGATTTTGCTGATTCGATGTAGCATGAGTAGATTAAAGTATATTTATTTGTGCTTTCAGCTACTTATGCTTTATATATTCTATTTGCTGAATCTGCAATAAATCAGTCAGTCCATAAACCTCACTGACAGCAAACACAAGCAATTAAAAGGAAACATCATCGTCAAAGTTCTAGAGAGCAAATGCATCAAGATCTGCTGAGAATATCAACTAGATTGATCTTATGACAATAATCCAACCTGAGGTGCATGTGTGCTGCATTTATAAACAACGTCCTATAGTGGAACTGTCACCAGGTCAAAAGTGGCAAGTTTTTGCCCATTTCTTATTTTCAATGCACACCTGAAATTATTTTTATTTCATACTGGTGTATATTGTCCTTTCAGGGGGCATGGTTCACAAGGTAATAATGCAGAACAGCCTAAAGAAACACCCCTGAGGATCCTATGAGCTATGCCCCCTTGGACAGGCCAAAAAATTAGAACTAAATGAAAAGGCTCATATCTCTGGAACTGTAAGGCAGATTATACAAAAAGAATAAAATGAAATACTCACTGGAGCAGCAGAACCGTGGCCGTCTTACCGGCGGTAAGGAGTTTACTGCCGATCAGAAGCAGTGTTTACCTTGCTGTCATGCACATGATAGCATTTCAAACACTGTATGTTCGGGCCCCCCATGTGAATGGGGTCCGAGTACGACCCTGGGTACAGTTCTGGTACCTGAACCCAAACTTTTTTTTAACTGTACGGCCGAACCCGCCGGACACTAACATCTACGGGTCCTCTCATATCTACTCATAATTACACACAGCCTGAGAATACCAGCCCCCAGCTCTCTGCTTTAGCTTGGCTAGTTGTCAAAAATAGGGAGGACCCCAAGTGATTTTTTTAAATAATTAATCAATACAGAGTGGGGAATCTCTATTCTTGATAACCAGCCTTGTTAAAGCTGATAGCTTAGGGTTGCAGCTCCCAGCTTTGAGTTTTGCCTGGCTTGTTATCAAAAATACAGGAGAACCCACACCATTTAAAAAAGAAAAAATATTTAGAGCGCAGGCACCGACAGATGAATACTCCCATCAGCCATCACCTGCTCTCGCTGTTATTAGTGGCAGCATGTGTAGGCTCATGGCAGCAGTAGTCCTATCAACTGATGCCAGTGTCCTTGCTGAGAACCACTGAGGAATGATCTGCTGCAAGTGCAGCGTCACTGACTAGCAGTGACGTCATCGAGGTTACAGTGGGTCACTGAGGCTCCGTTCTCAACTAGGCATGTGAACTGCGGTGACCTCGGTGAAATCTCTGCTAGCACAATAGAAAGTCTCACAGTGCAGCACTGAGCTCAGAGAGTTCACCACAGTTCCCTGTGTGAAATTTCTGCACTGTGAGGCTTTTTCTCACTGTGCGAGTGGTGATCCCACCAAGATCACCACAGTTCACTTGCCCAGCTAAGAACACAGCCTCTGTGACCTACAGTAACCTTGATCATGTCACCGCAGATCACTAATATTGCACTCGCAGCAGCTCATTCATCAGTGGTTTTCAGCCTGGAAGTTTGCATCTTGGCACCGTCCGAGTTGAAAACTGTTTATTCCCAGACATGGATTACAGCATGGGACAGAACGGTGGACAGGTGAGGGATATGGTGTTTTTTTATTTTTGTTTTATCACAGGGACTATGGCTTCAATGGAATGGGCAATGATGTGAGTGTGGTTTAATTTAGAATCAGTAAAGGAGTCTGTGTCATTCTTTTAATTAATGGACTTTATTCTGGGTGTGTGCTTATTTACCATATAACTATAGGATTAGCAATGTATAGGTGTCTTATAGATGTCTGCTTTAGCAAGGCTGGTTGTCAGAAATGGGGAGGACCCCACATGTTTTTTTTAAATTATTTATTTATATAGTTTAAAAAACAGCATGAGGACCCCTCTATTCTTGATAACCAACCTTGCTAATGCTGACAGCTGAGGGTTACAGCCCCCAGCTGTGAGTTTTGCCTGGCTGTTTATCAAAAATACAGGGGAACCCATGCCGTTTTTTTTTAAATTATTTATTTAGAGTGCAGGTGACAGCTGATGAATACTGCTGCCATTAGCGGTATCAGGCGTAGGCTGATGGGAGCAGTAGTCCCATCAGCCGACGTCAGTGACCGGAGGTAAACTTGTTACCTCTGATTACATCTACAGGCTCACTCTGTCATTTGACAGCGTAGGAACTGCGACTCTCTGACCGGCAGTAATGATTTTACTGCCTATCAGAAGCAGTACGTGACAGCGCAAGAAACACCAAGTTATCGGAGGGCAGAGTCCGAACAGTAACACGGAGTTCCTGGTGAAGTCCATGTTCAGTATCCGTGCCCGAACAGTAGGTGTTCGGTATGGATGCCAAACTTTACTGTTTGGGTTCGCCATTTTCTAATTATGAGAGCAAAGTGTAAGTCACTACATGTGTCACACTGGTAACGTCCTCTTTCATTTACAATAAGCTCTGAAGACAGATTCTCAGAGAGATCTATGTCCAGCCCATTGATCTTAATAGCTCATTAACATATTATGAAATACATTGATTTCTTTAGAATAAGACATTGGATTGCACATATCAGGGTATCAGTTTATTCAGCTTTGTAACTACCATCTTTGTACTTCAATGAAGTCCAGCTCGTAGCTGGGCTTCATCGTCATGTATGATATTTATTGCAATACTAAAATTTTAGCAAATAATACAAGCAAGGTTGAAGTTCTTCCTTTAGAGGAGCTAAAATAAAAGAAAGATAATAAAAACCTTACAATAAATTTTACCTGTACAGTAATCGCTGTTAAAAAAAATAAAAATGTTTGTATTGGTATCTTTCGATCATCTTATAAAAAGAGATCAAAATCTTGTCCATGTTCACGCAATGGAAAAATAACAAAATGGTGACACAAACCAATTACTTATTTATAAAGTTCAGAATTTTTGTAAATATAAAAGAAAAGTTTGGTATTACCGTAATAGTACTGACCTTAAGAATCATATTGCCAGGTCATTTTTAAGACATAATCAATGCCACAAAAACATAATACAAACAAACAATTTTTTTTTCATAATTTCACCACACTGGAATTGTTTTTTCCTGCTTTTCAGTTCATTATAGGGTAAAATAAATGGTGTCATTCAAAACTGCAATTTATTCACCAAAAAACAAGCCCTTGTAATTCAATGTTGATGGAAGAATGAAAAAGTTTTGGAGAGGAAAAATGGAAAAGTAAAAATGAAAATTGGCCGCTGCGGGAAGGGGTTTAGGACCAATTATCTAGTTTGTGTCCTTAACAATTAAAATTGTTTTTCCCCTTCATGTAATGGTAATGGCCGCGGTAGTTAGCTTCTGTATTCCATTTTCCAGAAGCGCAGCATTGAATACTCCGATTATTCAGTACATATGCTAAATATTTCCCGGGAATGTTTATTTTCTCCTGGCCGGCCTCATTTTTATGTTTCTGCAGTATAATTTTGCAGGGGTTCATCGCAGCCTCGTTGCTATTCTGCATAGCACGCATGTAGCTGACAAATTTCAGAAGCCTGGTTATGTTTTTTATTATCAGACTAATGACACAATCAGAATACAAATATACCTTTCACTGCAGCACTTTATACTCAAACGGTAATGCAATACAATACGTCTTATGAGACAGGAGCCCGGAAATGCCGTTCTCTTCTAAGTGTGCAATTCAGGCAGTGGATTTGTTATTAGATGCTTTTTATGGGTCACTGGATAACCTCCGCTCCACTGCTGGGAAACTAAATCTAGTCTAAAAATCGGAGTCTAAAATTATTTCATTTTTTTTTATAGAAACTCTAGTTTCCATTAGAGCAATAAAACCACTGGGACCAGATCTGTAACTACAATTTGTGCAGGGGTTGCAATTACACCAGGCCCTGAAACCTAAGGGGCCCAAAAAGTCCCTTTGACCTTTATGGAAAAAAAATACTATTAAAGAAGCACTCCCATCAAAGTTGTTATCCTCAAAATAAATTGCAACCACCAGATACCTGAAGCCACTAATGAGGGGGCATTCACCCCACTCCGTCCTCCTTCTTCTCTCTTTTGCAGTAGGACAAGAGATTGTAATCTAAGCTGTCTTGAAATAAAATTGCCCAGTTGACCTAGAGGAAATTACATATAGTTGGGAAGTGACCAATCTAATAAAAATTCCTTTTGAAGCCCAGACTCCCTGGTGGAAACAATGGTAGAGTCTTTTGTCCACAGGAAATGCATCCAGAGGTAAATGGAACCTTTTGTCCTTTCAATGGAAATGCTATACATTTACACCAGACTTTGTGTCAGAAGGAAATTTATGAATATTGAGGTGGGGATAGATACGATAGTGATGGGACATACATTTTCCACATCAGGACTAATAGGGGAAGAATATGCATATTTTTTCACAGCTGTGACATCTGCCTGTAAGCCCCAAATCAATAGTGGTCAGATCGCTGAAACCAATCATGTCATTCATTCTCATCTGGACTATTGTAACTCTCTACTAATCAATCTTCCTCTTACCAAACTCTCCCCTCTCTAATCTGTATTGAATGCTGCAGCCAGGATCATATTCCTCACCAACCGTTATACCGATGCCTCTACCTTGTGCCAGTCATTACACTGGTTACCCATCCTCTCCAGAATCCAGTACAAACTTATTACCCTCACCCACAAAGCACTCCATGGCTCAGCACCACCCTACATCTCCTCCCTCGTCTCAGCCCACCACCCTATCCGTGCCCTCCGTTCTGCTAATTACCTGAGGTTAACATCCTCAATAATCAGAACCTCCACTCCCGTCTCCAAGACTTTTCAAATGCTGCACCAATTCTTTGGAATGCACTACCCAGGTTAATAAGATTAATCCCCAATCCCCACAGTTTTAAAGGTACCTTCACACGAAACGACTTTGTAACGATATCGCTAGCGATCCGTGACATTGCAGCGTCCTCGCTAGCGGTATCGTTTAGTTTGACACGCAGCAGCGATCAGGATCCTGCTGTGATGTCGCTGGTCGCTGAATAAAGTCCAGAACTTTATTTGGTCGTCCGATCGCCGTGTATTGTTGTGTTTGAAAGCAAAAGCAACGATACCAGCGATGTTTTACACTGGTAACCAGGGTAAACATCGGTTTACCAAGCACAGGGCCGCGCTTAGTAACCCGATGTTTACCCTGGTTACCAGCGTAAAAGTAAAAAAAACAAACAGTACATACTCACCTGCGCGTCCCCCAGCGTCTGCTTCCTTACACTTACTGAGCGCCAGCCCTAAAGTGAAAGTGAAAGCACAGCGGTGACGTCACCGCTCTGCTGTTAGGGCCGGAGCTCAGTCAGTGTCAGGAAGCAGATGCTGGGGGACGCGCAGGTGAGCATGTACTGTTTTTTTTTTTTACTTTTACGCTGGTAACCAGGGTAAACATCGGGTTACTAAGCGCGGCCCTGCGCTTAGCAACCCGATGTTTACCCTGGTTACCCGGGGACCTCAGCATCGTTGGTCGCTGGAGAGCGGTCTGTGTGACAGCTCCCCAGCGATCAAACAGCGACGCTGCAGCGATCGGCATCGTTGTCGCTATCGCTGCAGCGTCGCTTCGTGTGAAGGTACCTTAAGCGTGCCTTAAAAACACATTTGTTCAGACTGGCCTACCGCCTCAACGCTTTAACCTAACTGTCCCTGTGTTGTCCATTCAAAATTTTTACCATAACCAGGTTCCTAGAATCATGTTCTCATATGCTTTATGCAGTTAATAGCCCTCTGTGTCTGTACTGTTACATACTTAGGCCGATAACCGGTTCAGGCAGCTTTACATGAACATCTCAACAAAACGCGGATTTAGATCCCATTAACCGCACGAAGAGAACCATAATATAAAATCAAGATATCTTTATTAAATAAATTTACAAAAAACAAAACAAACAAATAAGACCTGATATATAATAACCGAGTTTCCTGAGGGATAAAGGGACCCGCATACTATCCCCAATCGCAATATAACTGATAGTATTAATATAACAATCTAATATGCTAGACAAGAGAACTAAATGGGTTACTAAAATATATAATGGTAGAAAGTGTAAGATATACTGTGGAGATACAGGGAAAAATAATAGTTCTCCTTTCAATTAAGGTAATAACCCCGTCCACATCTCTCACATACTAAACCAATCCTTTAAACACCCATTAGTTTGTTTAACATACATAGATATAAAGTATACTTCCGGGGGCGTTTCGGAAGCTCTGGGCGAAACGCGCGTCGGGGCGCACGAGGAGGAAGGGACCTGCTTTACCAATACACTACCTGGGTCTGTATATATATATACTTTATATCTATGTATGTTAAACAAACTAATGGGTGTTTAAAGGATTGGTTTAGTATGTGAGAGATGTGGACGGGGTTATTACCTTAATTGAAAGGAGAACTATTATTTTTCCCTGTATCTCCACAGTATATCTTACACTTTCTACCATTATATATTTTAGTAACCCATTTAGTTCTCTTGTCTAGCATATTAGATTGTTATATTAATACTATCAGTTATATTGCGATTGGGGATAGTATGCGGGTCCCTTTATCCCTCAGGACACTCGGTTATTATATATCAGGTCTTATTTGTTTGTTTTGTTTTTTGTAAATTTATTTAATAAAGATATCTTGATTTTATATTATGGTTCTCTTCGTGCGGTTAATGGGATCTAAATCCGCGTTTTGTTGAGATAGTTATTGGAAGTGCCATTAATTATATATCTTGTGACGAGTTGGTTAGTAGCTTTACATGAACACCCGATTCTTATACTATAGCCGGTCAGAACAACTAAAGCAATTGATTCTTTCATGTCTCCCTTTTCCCTAGATTGGATTGTAAGCTTGCGAGCAGGGCCCTCATTCCTCTTGGTATCTGTTTTGATCTATGTTTTTATTGTTATGCTGTAATGTCTATTATCTGTACAAGTCCCCTCTAAAATGTAAAGTACTGCGGAATATGTTGGTGCTATAGAAATAAAATTATTATTATCATTATGTCATGTTTACTATCTATGGAAAGGTAAAATCCCATTAAAAAACATGGTGGCAATCTCAAACCTCTGCGATTGTTTGGATTGAAGAAATTGATAATGTTGGGAATTTCATAAAATCCTGAAGGGCTGAGGCCATCCCACAACCTGGCCCATGTGAGGTCTTCATGGGGGAGTGGGGAAGTGTGTGGGTGTAACTAAGGTGCCAATAAAAGGTCAAGGCAAATTATGATCTGTGTTCAATGCTGAGGAAGATACATACCAGTGTAGGCTTGATTCTATTAACCAGACATATCAATTGGATTGCTTTGAACCACTGGCTGAGCCATCTCCATGTCAGGCATAGTAAGTACTCTGTATATTCATTTTTATTTCTCTCTAACTGTATAGTCTGTATTGTTTTGTCCCCTTTGTAAAATCTTTTCTATATTTTTTTATAAACACTGCCTAGTTTTTGGGATTAAATATAAAATATTATAATTCTGTTCCGCATAAGCCGCACTCCAAAGCCATATGCTACCTGAATCAGGCTTCCAGTCAGCCTGTATAAAAATACACATATCCCATGTGAAAGAATCGGAGGTGTATATACTAAATGCTCATTGTTATTTTCCCGATAATCGGCCTACTAGTGGAAACAGCCGCAGCCTCCTCAGTTAATCATCGGTCAGTTGCACAAGTTTCAGGATGATAGGGGGCAGCAGAGGGCTGTTTGTGACTTTTTCTTGTTTTTAGACTTAGGCTACTTTCACACTAGCGTCGGGCTCGGCCCGTCGCAGTGCGTCGGGCCGAGGTTACCGACGCTAGCATTCTCTGCGCCGCACAACGGGGGCAGCGGATGCATTTTTTTAGCGCATCCGCCACCCCATTGTGAGGTGCAGGGAAGTGCGGGGAGGTGGGGGCAGAGTTCCGGCGCGCATGCGTGGTCGGAAAAAGCGGACCGTCGGCAGCAAAAAAAGTTACATGTAGCGTTTTTTGCAGCCGACGGTCCGCCACAACACGGCGCAACCGTTGCACGACGGTTGCGACGTGTGTCAATTTGTCGCAATGCGTCGTTAATGTTAGTCTATGGACAAAAAAAGCATCCTGCAAGCACTTTTGCAGGATGCGTTTTTTGACCAAAATGACGCATTGCGACGGAGGACAAAAAACGCCAGTGAGAAAGTAGCCTTATGGGAGAAATTGGAGTTGCCTGATTACTCGGACAACAGCCAGGTCACTCCTAAAGAACCCTTGCCACAGCACGACGGGTTTCCCTTTTTGTGTGCTTGTTAACTTGCATTATTTGAGTGTTTAATCAATCTGCATAGTTCCTCCTTCTCTGTTTTGCAGGTCAACAAGCTAGCTTTATTTATACATTGGGTAATCAACATATTGGCAAACATCTATTGTTCAATTTTCCTATGTCTTTGCCTTCATCAGTTCTAATTCCTTGTACCTGCACACAGTTTTTGAAGGAACTCAGAAGGGAGGTTTTTCTATTATCTCTTAGAGAACTAATCATCACATCTTCCTCAGCTGCCATACTCAAAGACCTTTACTTTCCAGGGAAAATTAAAGTAATTGAAGATGGAGAGAACTGACTGCCCAGAAGCGGGGCATTGAGAGAGGAGATTGTTAAATATACAAATGGCTTCTCTGGACAACATCTTCCAACAAGCAGGTGGGGGAGTGCAGTCTGCACATTGTATCCAGTCAATGTAGACTTGGTACATGGAGTCATATACCGTTGCTTCCAATCAGGGGAAATATCCAGTCAGGGCAACAAGAAGAAGAACACCAAAAGCCCAGGTATCTATAGTAGGGCTCAAGAGTAAGTATTCTCCGTCTTTCAAGTCACACAACTCTGGAGACATGTACGGGACAATATGTGACATGGACGACACATAGTATCCTGCAGGTTGGGTCAAACCAAAGTCACTCAGCTTGATTTGATTAGTCTTCGTCCATGAGCAGAACGTTGTCCGGCTTCAGGTCTCTGTGTACCAGCCCTCTACTATGCATAAAGTCTACAGCTGAAGAGATCTGTCTTGCACACCTCTTCACAGCAGCCTCAGGAATTCCAATCTGTAAAAAAAAAGATAAGTATCATCATATTTAGATTTATTTGTGCAGTGCCTTATCCAAATTGAAAATAACAAGCATTGAAGAGGTTGCTCTTGTTGGGACAGTGGATTCAATAGTGGATAAAACTGTTGCTGTGATGACCATGTGACATCAAACAGTACAATATGGACTCCTATTCCATCTATAGAAAGGTTTAATGTATTCCCAAATAACCCCTTACACATTAGTTAGCTAATTTACATGGGTATCTATATTCTCCCCAATTGTTGATGTTTATTATTAGTCTTTGGTGTTTCATAAATTAAGCATTGTTAGATTGTAAGAAATCTTATGGAGCCACCTTTACTTACCTTATTTCGGATGATATGATGCAAGGTGCCTGCTGTTGCCAACTCTTGACTCAATACATAGTGGTCAATTGTGCCAATAAAGACTGGATACGCAGTTATAATGTGAGCGTGCTCAGATAAGGTGATTGAAAATGAAAACTGTCAGAAAAGTTTTCAGTAGAGTTCTGTCCTTCCTCACGAATTTTGCAGCCACTGCTTTTCCTAAAAAAAAAAGAACAAACAAACGGTTTATAATAACCTTCCAGATCTCACATAGAAGCATTATATTCAATCACATAATCATTATCACAGGCAATGGGATATTTTTTGGGGGACATCAATTCCTAATCCTCAATCTCATGTCTGAGGCAGTCCGACTTTGCTAAATTGGAGGCATTTTGGATTTATAAAAGCTTAATCCTTAAATGTATTTATTTTACGGACTTAACATATATACCACAATACAACTGATGTTAGATGTTTGGCAGCCACTTATCTCCAATGAGAAGATAGTTATTGGGAGACTGAACTTTAATCGCTTTATCTGACAGGAGATATCAGCTGGCAAAAAGATAATCAATGGGCCAGCCTATAGATATTGTGGATGGACGTTTTTACGAATTAAGAGTGAAGTTGGCCACACAAATGAACATTTGTCTGTATATCAGTGGCAGAGCCAGCTGAATGCTCTAAATATTAAGATCAACAGCTAATGACCTAATGCTTATTTGGCCAACACCTATTTTTTCCGTCCTCTTCATTTTTATGCAATCTTTCTATAACCCAACATGGTGTCTGGCATTGATAGTTGGTTGCCCCCCATGCACATACCTTACCGATCAATCCCCACCAAATTTGGGAGGTTTGTTTGATTTTAGACCTATATGTATGGGAAATTTACAGCTGATGATACTAGAATAAACTGGATTTTCCAATGACCTACAGATAAATCTCTCATCTCTATGGTCAGTTAAAATCAATATCACATTTTTATATAGAATTTACCAATTTATTTACCCAATTTAGGTAAATTGCCATCATTGTATTTGCCTTGTTCACATACCTGTTGATCTCTCCTGTGCCAGTACAACTTTTCCATATGACCCCTATCCCAGCTCCTTGATGACGTCGAAGCATTCATAAATATTCGGAATCTCCATGATATGGAAGGCGGCCATTGCTGCTTGGAAGTTGATACTTTTTGGTAAACAAAGTCTGTATGACTCTATAGGAAAATATAAGGAATATGATTATTAAAACATCATGTAATTAACATATTCCTGGTTTCTGTGGGCATTTATCATAATTGGGCTCCATCATAATTTAGAAACCCATAATTAAGAAAGATGTTCCCATTCAGGAAAGGATGGTTGACAACACCTATCCCTCAAAGATAACAAGTAATGAGCTTGCAGCAAACAGCATCCCCAGAGTCACATTCAGGCTAATACAAACAATAGTCTTGACCAACCAAAGAAAGACACATGAATTCAAAAGTCAATATAAAGATAATAATGTATGCCTCCTGGCCTACTGAATTTACGCCTGGATAATTAAGATTAAATTCTGTGTTGTCACAGTCATGAATAGGGAGTTATTTTATCGTGTCATCAGGCAGAGAGATGAGATCATAGAGCAGTTGCTAGTGCCAGGGACCTACAGATGCAGGGTGTTAAACATGGCCCATACTAGTTCTTCTGCGGGTCGACAAAACCAAGAAAAGGATCCTCCAGAGGTTCTACTGGCCCAGCTGTCACTAAGAGATCATGAATATAGGTCCTGTCCCACCTTTCAGTTAACATTCCCGATCTCTCATTTCCGCAGTCCCTTGGTGCCATTATCCATTATTGAGGACCCATTTGATTGCATAGCGATGGTTTTAGTGGGACACCTGATTAAATCTGCATGGGGAACCAGTATATCCTGGTGGTTCTGGATTATGTGGCACGGTACCCAGAGGTGCTACCATTAAGAAACTCCTCCACTAAGAGTATAGCCTGAGAGCTGGTCCATATCTTTTACCGAACGGGACTGCCGCAAGAGATCCTGACGAAACAAGAGACTCAGTTCATGTTGAAATTAAAGATAAAGTTGTGCAAAGCCCTGCATATAACACAGCTCAGAAGCTTTGTGTACCACCCACAGACAGAAAGCCTGGTGGAAAGATTTAATAAAATCTTTGAGTCACAGGAATACCGCAACAGAGAATGACCAGATTGAAGATTGAAGCATCTGGTCACACGAAATCCTGCACTCATTAGAACTGCTTGATCATACTATTAAACAGTGCAGATGATCCTTGCTATGTCATTGCAAGAGTTAATTAGTTCAGTTGATCTCCTGGAGCTCTCAATCCTGAATTGCTTCAGCTGTTCTGGGTTGGACACTCCCCTCTGGTATATATTCTTGCCACTAGCACTTAGGAACTGCCAGTGATAGTTCTTACTTCCTGGCTAGATGTTGGAATAGAAATTTAGTGTTACGAGTAGGCTGTTGGAGAGTTGTTCAGAAGATTTTTGCATGAAGTTGGTTTGTATGTTTATCCTCATCCTCTGTCACATACACACTAAACAGCACGTGATGTGGGGGACACCTGCAAGGGTTATTTTATCTCCACTCATTCAATCCAGATCTCAACCTCTGTTTTAGGCTATAACGTGAGCATAAATCAAACTCCGACACATTTAGCACACCCCGATTTGTGCCACCACTCATGAAACACTCAGAGTGATGAGTCCCCAAAATATATTACTGTCTGAAAATCAAAAGGTCACACAGTCTCTCAAAGGCTATGGATTCTTTAGAACATACAAGATCAAACTTATTAAAGATTTTAAGTTTTAATATAAAAATCGATAGGGCTTACAATAAAATATATAAAAAGATAAAAATAAAACACATAAATATACAAAACAGTTATAAAATAAGAAGGAAGAAATAACAAAAATACCTAAATGTTTCCATCTACAGTTATCTTCTGTTTCCTTGAGGGAAGGAAAACTGAATTATGGATCACACTAGCATGCGCAGCCCTCACATGTGAACAATTTTTGTGTCACTCAGCTTTTTATAATCCTGACCATAGGCTCATATTTCCAGGATGCATGTAGAAAAGCCGCGGAGACACCATCACGTGTTTCTCAATGCAAGCAATGAATAGCCAGGTCTTTCACCAGGAAGAAACAACCACGGGAAGGGCAGCATCCAAGAAAGGAAAACCACCTATGCCAAAACATGGAATCCATCCACAGACAGCTGTTTCGGGGTATTTGCCCCTCATCAGTGTGGAGTAGGAAACTGGCTATTAGGAGCAGTGCCTAGTGAAAAGACTATAAACATAATGATGAATGACCTTGGGGAGATCAAAACATCCAACACCGCGGAGACACCATCACGTGTTTCTCAACACAGTGATCCAGAACACTGCCCCCATCCCTAAAGGGAAATATGCAAATGCATGTAGAAAAGCCACGGAGACACCATCACGTGTTTCTCAACGCAAGCAATGAATAGCAAGGTCTTTCACTGGGAAGGAACAACCACGGGAAGGGCAACATCCAAGAAAGGAAAACCACCTATGCCAAAACATGGTATCCATCCACAGACAGCTGTTTCGGGGTATTTGGCCCTCATCAGTGTGGAGTAGGAAACTGGCTATTAGGAGCAGTGCCTAGTGAAAAGACTATAAACATAAGGATGAATGACCTCGGGGAGATCAAAACATCCAACACTGCGTAGACACCATCACGTGTTTCTCAACGCCAAAACATAGGGATGGGGGCAGTGTTCTGGATCACTGCGTTGAGAAACAGCTACCTTGGTGCTGAATACCCAGGAGCTGGACACCTGGCCACTTGTGATGTGTGGAGGATGCAAAAATTGGGAGGGAAACTTTACATCTATTGGATGCCAATCTTGTAGAGCTTGCAATTTTGTATATATTGTACCACTAAATATTCATCAGGACGAAGTCATGCAGCCTGAGCTGCCTCATTTTGCAGAGTTTGAGTTTTCTGCTATGGACCCCAGGAGAAGGAACTTTAGCTTAGAGGTCGGTCTTACTGTACTGTCTAATAAGCAATATAGCCTTAGCAAACAATGGATGAAATGGGTTCATATCTTCTTTTTCTCCAGCATGTGAAACCCTTTTGTCTCCAGGTACTAGTGGTGGGGGATTGGGTGTGAACTTGAAGAGAAGGGACTCAATTTTATTTTCACTAAGGGGCATCTATATATTATATTTGCTGGACATAAATAATATAAAAATATAAAGAGTCTGCATCTTTCCCCAGAAATAGCACCACCCTCGTCTATGAGTTTTGTGTGGTGCTGCAGCACAGTCACAGGAAATTATACAGTACATAGGATAAGCTTTAATATCTGTCAAGCCACACTACACATCTTCCACATATCAGGCCTTTCTCAATGTCGTTACAATGCAATGTCTCCATCTTATACAGCGAGCCCAAGCACAAATATTTCTATTTAAATATTGCTCGTAATTGTGATATTACCATTTCCTGCTGCGCATTCGCAACATGTTTGACCTTTTCAGAGAAAAATATAGTAACTATTAATCTGAGAAATTCATTTTGTGCAACACTAGACTACAAAACACAAAACAGGCCCGGAGCCAGGGCTATAATTTAATGATGAATTATGGTACAAGGCACATTTGCATTGCAATGTACATTTCTCATAGGTACAATTATATAGATGACTTTTTTTTACTCTATTTACAGTCAGTATTGTGGTGCGGTGACCCACGTTACAGCCAGGGGGCGCTGTGTGTGTGCTTCAAGATGCGCTTGGAGGCATAAATGTGATGAGACTAAGTTCGGCAAGGGTGTTAATGGCCGGTGTGTGTGTTGCAGAGGAAGACACTCTGTGCTGTCAATCTGAAGTTTGGTTGGTGTGCTGGGATCTGTAGTCCCACAAGTAGTTGTGTAATGCTAATGGGAGATTGGCAGGGCTAGTTATGAGAGATGGGAGGGTCAGACTAGCCACACACACCCACACTCCCACCCAGGGGAGTGGTTACAGGTATGTAATGTGACCAGGGTGTGGGTCACATGTGCCTGTGTGGTTCCTGTGTATGGATCCGTTTGGTCCATGTGCAAGGTCCTGGACGGTCGGTGTTGGAGACTCCTGGTATTGGAGAAGTCCTGCAAGCACCTGAGACCGTGGACCTGATGTACGGTCAGTTCTGGATTGTCCTGGTATGGGCTGGAGTCCTGGAGGCACTGAGACCGTGAGTCCTGCAATAGCCTGGGTGTTGGATTGTCCTGAAGTGGGCTGGAGTCCTGGAAGCACTGCTGAGGCTATGGACTGAATGCTCGAGGTGTTGGATTGTCCTGCTATGGACTGGAGTCCTGCAAGCACCTGGGAAGAGTGAGTCCTGCAATAGCCCATGTGTTGGATTGTCCTGGGATGGACTGGAGTCCTGGAAGCACTGCTGAGGCTATGGACTGAATGCTTGAGGTGTTGGATTGTCCTGGTATGGGCTGGAGTCCTGCAAGCACCTGGTAAGAGTGTGAGTCCTGGAATGGTCAGAGTGTTGGATTGTCCGCGGATGGACTGGAGTCCTGTTAGCACTTGGGTAGATCATGGACTGATGGCCTGTGTGTTGGAAGTGCCTGTGATTAGTCTTCCTGGAAGCGCATGGAAAGGCTGCATCTACAGAGCCTGAGACGGTTTCTGTGTTAGGGAAGCTACAGTTCCTACTGTGGGTCTGGACTATCCGAGGTGCCCTGGTCACAAGGACGGTGATCCCAGTGAGGCAGTTTCCCTGTGAACCAGCACTGGCAGGAGTCAGTGTGTGGAGCCGAAGCTCTTGAGAGGTAACCCCTGGTATGGAAAAAAAACCTGTGATATATACGGCAGAGACGTATCTGCCATTGGAACAGACTGTCGGGGTTTAATATGTTCCGTTGATGCATGTAATGAATAGTGTTGAGCGATACCGTCCGATACTTGAAAGTATCGGTATCGGAAAGTATCGGCCGATACCGGCAAAGTATCGGATCTAATCCGATACCGATACCCGATACCAATACAAGTCAATGGGACTCAAGTATCGGACGGTATTCCTGATGGTTCCCAGGGTCTGAAGGAGAGGAAACTCTCCTTCAGGCCCTGGGATCCATATTAATGTGTAAAAGAAAGAATTAAAATAAAAAATATTGCTATACTCACCTCTCCGACGCAGCCTGGACCTCACCGAGGGAACCGGCAGCGTTCTTTGCTTAAAATGTGTGCTTTTACTTCCTTCCGTGACGTCACGGCTTGTGATTGGTCGCGTGCCGCCCATGTGGCCGTGACGCGACCAATCACAGCAAGCCGTGACGTAATTTTCAGGTCCTCAATGCCTAATTCTAGGCATTCAGGAATTTAAAATTACGTTCCGGCTTGTGATTGGTCGCGTCGCGGTCACATGGGCGCGTCGACGCGACCAATCACAAGCCGTGATGTCACGGGAGGCAGGAGATGCGCGCATTTTTAAAATTACGTCACGGCTTGTGATTGGTTGCGTGCCGCCCATGTGACCGCGACGCGACCAATCACAGCAAGCCGTGACGTAATTTCAGGTCCTCAATGCAGAAATAGGTATCAGGACCTGAAATTACATCACGGCTTGCTGTGATTGGTCGCGTCGCGGTCACATGGGCGGCACGCAACCAATCACAAGCCGTGACGTAATTTTAAAAATGCGCGCGTCTCCTGCCTCCCGTGACGTCACGGCTTGTGATTGGTCGCGTCGCCCATGTGACCGCGACGCGACCAATCACAAGCCGGAACGTAATTTTAAATTCCTGAATGCCTAGAATTAGGCATTGAGGACCTGAAAATTACGTCACGGCTTGCTGTGATTGGTCGCGTCGCGGCCACATGGGCGGCACGCGACCAATCACAAGCCGTGACGTCACGGAAGGAAGTAAAAGCGCGCATTTTAAGCAAAGAACGCTGCCGGTTCCCTCGGTGAGGTCCAGGCTGCGTCGGAGAGGTGAGTATAGCAATATTTTTTATTTTAATTCTTAATTTTACACATTAATGTTGTTTCGATACCGATACCCGATACCACAAAAGTATCGGATCTCGGTATCGGAATTCCGATACCCGCAAGTATCGGCCGATACCCGATACTTGCGGTATCGGAATGCTCAACACTAGTAATGAACTGTAATGGAGAAAGATACCAGTGTGACCACTGAAGGCAATGTAAAACCGTATGTGATATGCTGATATGGTGGTATAATGAACTGTTCGAGATACGGTTTATGATGCTTTAATAAACCGTTACGGACTTAATTTGTGGAAAAATCGTGCCTGAGTGCTTAAATCCCATGCCAGGCGAGTGTCCCCCAACACACTCAGGTAGCATTTCACCACAGTATATAGCATGTATATGGGGAAGGTATAGCCTTTTATGGGCTAACATGAATTTATGAGCTTAGGTTGTAAACAATGATAATAAAAGTGGGCAGCTGTGAATAGATACACTATACTGCTCATGCAATATATTGCAAGGTATGTGGGACATGGATTAATGAATGATGTGTGTAATACAGAAACTCAGTGTCACGACTCTGTTGTTGGATGTCCCAGGACCAGGGCTCCTTCCCTGTCCCTAAAGCTAGGGGGCGTCCAATCTCACCGTTACTTGGGTTACTTCTGATGGTGAAGATGCCGGGGCCACATATCTTTCTTTAGCTCCTGTATCTGCCCTCAGTCTGTACACTTCACCCACCCAGGGGAGAGGGGAGTAGTAGTAATACGAACAGGGGTAACGAGAAATACCAAATATACAAATATACACATAAACAGCAGAGGGAAGCACCGGCGAGTGGAGGATGGAGTAAAACCAAAGTAGGAGAAGAAAGGGAATTATCACACACTCGAAACCTAGCAACAGTCACAGATAAATCCACCAAACGCCTTCTACAATAATAACCAATAACAACTTCCAGCCATGCAGCATAAGCCTGTTCTGACAATGAGTGCTAGCCAGGGCCCAGATTATATAGGAGATGGGAGTGGCTAATAGTGCACAGCTGAGAGCCTTAACCCAGGAAAACTTGCAGGAGCTCTCAACAAAGCAGATTAACCCCATGCACTGCCAAAATAAATTTACACCGTTTAATAGAAAGGTGAAGTGCTTCTAATCTCTGCAGGAGTAGGAGAAATCAGGTGCTGCGGTCTTCTGGCTCCTCTCTGTTGCGGTAAACCTGTGACACTCAGTGTATATGTATCATTGGTTGCTGCATTCAATTTAGACTTTTTCACCCATAACGTACATACCATAGAGGTCGAACATCTGGCTGCAATAAAAAGAAAAAGAGTCTTGCCCTGTTGCCATGTTTAATTGATGCCATTCCACCAAGGACATACAAGTCATAGAGACAGACCATGTACCAGCCATAGTGTCCTAAGAAATAAGGGGCATGGACTTGTTTCCATTTTTTATTGATGTCCTTCTGCCTAGGGCAGTGTTTCCCAACCCCTCATCACGACCTCCAACACATCGTGTTTTCAGGATTTACTTAGTATTGCACAGAACCTGTGGCATTTTCTGAAACTTTGATAGTAATTCCATCACTTGTGGAATACCAAGGAAATCCTGAAAATATGCCGTGTTGAGGCTGTGAGGACTGGACTTTGGGAAACACTAGCCTAGGGTGTACATGCATTGAGGGCAGACCATATAACCCTGGTTGGACCTATCCACTGTACTACTGGTAACATGGGTCATAGGAAATACTTACCTACAGTCTTGATGAGAGATAGATACTTCCAGTGAAAGCCAAGTCTTATCTTCTTAATTTGTATTTCTACATAAGTCTTTAATGGCAGAAAATCACCCCGAAGCCCGTTTTCACCTTCCTCACCAGGCTAATTTATTCAATTCTGACCACTGTTACTTTATGAGGTTATAGCGCTGGAAAGCTTCAATGGATCCCACTGATTATGAGACTTTTTTGTTGTGACATATTGTACTTCATGACAGTGGTAACAGTTCTTTGATTTGAATTGCGTTTGTGAAAATATCAGAAATTACGGTGAAAATTTTGAAAATGTTGCAATTTTGAAACTCTTAATATTTATGCCCTTAAACCAGAGAGTTATGTCACACAAAAAAAGTTAATAAATAACATTTCTGACATGTCTGATTTACATCAGCATAATTTTTAAAACATATTTGTTTTTCATTAGGAAGTTGTAAGGGTTAAAAGTTGACCAGCGATTTCTCATTTTTACAACAAAATTTACAAAAACCATTTTTTAGGGACCACATCACATTTAAAGTGACTTTGAGGGGCCTATATGACAGAAAATACCCAAAAGTGACACCATTCTAAAAACCGCGCCCCTGAAGGTGCTCAAAACCACATTCAAGAAGTTTATTAATCCTACAGATGCTTCACATGAATTAATGGAATGTGAAGGAAAAAATAAATATTTAGCTTTTTTTCACAAATATGTTCCTTTACACCCAATGTTTTCTACATTCACAAGGGTTACAGGTAGTATTGAGCGATACCTTCCGATTCTCAATGGTATCGGCCGATATACAAAAAATATCGGATATCGCCGATACCGATACCCGATACCAATGCAAGTCAATGGGACACAAGTATCGGAAGGTATCCTGGATGGTTCCCAGGGTCTGAAGGAGAGGAGACTCTCCTTCAGGCCCTGGGATCCATATTCATGTAAAAAATAAAGAATTAAAATAAAAAATATGGATATACTCACCCGTCCGGTGGCCCCTGGACCTTACCGATGTAACCGGCAGCCTCTGTTCCTAAGAATGAGGAGTTTAGGACCGTCGATGACATCACGGCTTGTGATTGGTCGCGTGACCGCTCATGTGACCGCTCACGCGACCAATCACAAGCCGCGACGTCATCGCAGGTCCTACACTCACTGCATTCTTAGGAACGGAGGCTGCCGGTTACATCGGTAAGGTCCAGGGGCCGCCGGACGGGTGAGTATATCCATATTTTTTATTTTTATTCTTTATTTTTTACATGAATATGGATCCCAGGGCGTGAAGGAGAGTCTCCTCTCCTCCAGACCCTGGGAACCATACACTGGGAACTTCCGATTCCGATTTCCGATATCACAAAAATATCGGATCTCGGATTCGGAATTCTGATACAGCAAATATCGGCCGATACCCGATACTTGCGGTATCGGAATGCTCAACACTAGTTACAGGAGGAAATGGACCATTAAATTGGTTGTGCAATTTTTCCTGAGCATGCCGATATCCCATATGTGGTGGAAAACCACTGTTTAGATGCCTGGCAGAGCTCGGAAGGGAATGAGCGCCACCTGACTTTTTGAATGTAAAATTTGCTGGATTAATTAGCGGACGCCATGTCGCGTTTGGAGAGACCTCTAGACCATTCAGGGAAGTTATATAATTGTGTATTGAGCACATTGAGCCCCCAGGTGCTAAACAGAAGTTTATAACTAAAGTTGAGCGAATTTCTTCGGGTCCCCGCATATTCGGCAAGCAATAGCCCAACAAACAGGCACTCCATGCATGTGCTGTGACAGTGACACAGCCGCGACACAAGCAGCTGTGGCGTTGATCAGCTGGCGTGCTCCATGTATCTGGGTTCCCTCTGCAGCTTATTCAGCAAGCGCTATAGCTTGCCGAATAAGCAGGGACCCAAACAAATGTGCTCAACTCTATTGAAAAAAATCACAATTTTCCCACAAACGTTTTTTAGCTATAAATTTTGCATATTCACAAGTGTAACAGGAGAAATTGCACCATCAAATTTGTTGTGCAATTTCTTCTGGGCATGCCAATACCCAATATGTGGGGGGAAAACTACTGTTTGGGCGCATGGCAGAGTTCAGAATTGAAGGAGCACCATTTGACTTTTTGAATGTAACATTTGCTGGAATAATTAGCAGACGCCATGTTGAATTTGAAGAGCCCCTGATGTGCCTAAACAGTGGAAACCCACACGATCATATTAACACCACACATGTGTCACAAAATTTTATACCATTGGGCAGTGAAGAAAAAATAATTTACATTTTTACCACCAAAATTGTGTATTAGCCCCAAATTTTACATGTTCATACTGGGAAATTGGTAGAAATGGCACCAAAATTTGTCCCACAATTTCTACTGAATGTAGAAATACCCTATATATGGCTGTATAGTATTACTTAGCCATATGGAGAGACTCGGGAGGGATGGAGCGCTATTTGCCTACTGGAGCGCAGATTTTCCTTGAATACTTTATTCACTACATATGCAGAGCCCCCTAAATGCTAAAGAAGCGGTATCCCCCCCTCAAGTGACCCCATTTTGGAAATTATACCCCTCTGAGAATTTATCTACAGGTCTAGTGACAATTTTAGACTCCATGGCTGTTTTTCAGAAACAAGCAATAGCAGATGTCACTGAGTGAAAATTGCAAATTGCCATTGTAGTGACCAGTCCATTATAGTGACCAGTACGTTGCAGTGATGAGCACATTATGCCCAGCTAATGCTTCTAGAGACACGCAGCTGTAAGTTAGGCGGGCTCTCATCACTACAGAAATGCCAAACATGTGGGCACTATATTTGGTTTAGACTGGGGCTCAGAAGGGATATGGCATTTGGATTTGGGAGTGGAGAATTTGCTGAATTTCTTTGGAGGGTGAGTAGGCATTTTGCTTTTTCAGAGCCTTTGTACTACCTATAAAGTGGAAGCCCCCTATATTTCTGTTACCAGATAACGGACCTGAGTGGGGTCTTGCTTTTTTTGCAGATCGAGTTGAAGCTTTTATTGGGAACATTTTATATAACATTTGGGATCACAGTTATCCTGGGCTCTACGCTGAGCACTTACTTTGGGGTTTCCATCTAAATCTCCGAGTGATGTGATTCAGCTGAAACCACCAAGAGATTCACTCACTATAATGAGGCAGCAGAATTACTCTGGACTCTGTCTGGCCTCTGTTCAGCATTGTCCTTCTTTTCAGAAGTGCACAAAACTGTGTCAGACCGTACTTTTTATGTTCACCTAAAAAAACGGACACTGCCGGATCACAACTCTAACAATAAAGTGTGAAAATATGTGCCAGAGAGTACGACTGGTTTGCTTAGTAAAGATCCTGCAACAAATATGATTATTCTTCACTGCATCATCACAAAGTTCTCAAGAAAACCTGTTACCCAACCACTTCTGTAGACACTAATATGAGATGCTTCTCTGCAGCACCTCCAGGACCTTTCACACAGTTTTTTATATTAGAAGTTCACTGGCTATCCAAAGAAACATACTCAATGATTGGTGGAGAGATGGGAAGAGGGAGTAATGGGATACCAAGGTCTAGCCTTGCAGACAATTAAGAAACACTAGGAAATTTTGACATTAAAATCTTCTGAGTGTTCTGAGTAAAGTTGTACAAACTGTAAGACTTAGAGGGTGTATGTACCATTGGCAAGCACTAAAACTATCTTAGGTCAAAAATATTTTGCATGAAGCACTTCTTATGTAATTTAGCCTTAATGTCTCTTTTCCAGCTATGGGTTCATGTTCAACGGAGCATTGGGTTCATTCACCAAATGGCAGCTAAGTACAGAAAACTACTCAAGAGGCATTCAAATAAAAATACATAGCTGTCCATTATCAATGTCACAGCAGTCTTTGATGCTCGCCTTTCGTCTTACACACTTGTTTACTTCAGTAGTTGAATGTCACTGTTTCAGAACAATGATTAATTCTGTGGGTAGCTCTGCAAGGCAAAAGCACAAGAGATCAAAGACAAACCTAATTTAGGATGACATTTAACCAAGTTCTTTCCCTGTCACTTCCCCAGATCGCCAGATTTACAAGATTGCAGGATTTTTATAGCCAACAAGAGAGCTTAGATAAAGGGGAATTAATATTATGGTTCTAATATATTTTCATAATTATGGAGTAATTTTTGCATAGCATCATACAGATGAATTTGAAGAAGAAGCTTTTATAATATTATCAATATCATTATAAACAATAGGAATTTTCTGATTCCATAACTAGGCTGTGAGTGTGGGGCTCCTTAGACAGAAATGAAGAAGTACTCACACCAAGAACTTCATCAGATAGCTTGACTCGACTGCAGAGGCAGGTATGAAGGTTCCATAAGAAATGCATTCTCAGGCTGAATTGTTGTATTATGCATAATAGTAACAGCAGCAGCTGCAGTAGGTAAAAGGACAATTCTGAGCCAGAGATGTATACAGATGAACCTGGCAAGATGAGTGACAAATAGTGTTGAGCGATACCATCCGAAATGCAAAGGTATCGGTATCGGATTGTATCGGCCGATATCCAAAAAATATCGGATATCGCCGATACCGATACCCGATACCAATGCATATCAATTTGACACAAAGTATCGGAATGGTTCCCAGGGTCTGAAGGAGAGGAAACTCCTTCAGGCCCTGGGATCCATATTCATGTATAAAATAAATAATAAAAATAAAAAATATTGATATACTCACCCCTCCGGCGGACCCTGCTATTAGCGGTGCCTCCGTTCTTATTAAGAATGCAGCGTTAAGGACCTTCGATGACGTCGCGGCTTGTGATTGGTCACGTGACCGGTCATGTGACCGCTCACGTGACCAATCACAAGCCGCGACGTCATCAAAGGTCCTTCACTGCCTGCATTCTTAGGAACGGAGGCACCGCTAAGAGCCAGGGCCCGTCCGAGGGTGAGTATATCAATATTTTTTATTTTTATTATTTATTTTTTACATGAATATGGATCCCAGGGCCTGAAGGAGAGTCTCCTCTCTTCCAGACCCTGGGAACCATACGCACCGCACACTTCCGATTCCGATTTCTGATATCACAAAAGTATCGGAACTCGGTATCGGAATTCCGATACCGCAAGTATCGGCCGATACCCGATACTTGCGGTATCGAAATGCTCAACACTAGTAACAAACACTAACTGGGGAAGAAGTGAGGGGTTACTGACATCAGAGTTGCACTACAGAGAGGCAGGACAAACTTAAAAAGTAGTGATGAGCGAACGTGGTCGGTGACACTCGGATATCACTCGAGTATCTGGGTGTTCAGATATACTCAGCATTCATCGTGGATTGGCTGGTGTATGGATTGCAATTATGGACTGTGCCTCTGTTGTATGTTATCTGTTGCATTCTATTCAATACTCACTTGCTACGTGTACGCCACTAGGTTCAGATAGGGGCGAGACAGGTCTCATGAATTCTTTGGAACTCTGGGGGAACTGTAACTCAGGGTGACCATGTACTGCAGCTTCCTCAGGCACAAGATGGATCCACTTGCTGACACAGATACAATTGATAGAGTCCTCATGAACATGAACCGGATAGTTTAATGTCACAGCACATTCAGTACAATACAAGTCTCTTAAACACAAGCTTTATAAACAATAAGCTGCTTCTCAGAGGCTCATTGACTAGCAGTCTCTTTTGATAGCACAGTTCAGCACAGATCAAGACTCTATACAGAAGCACAGTGTACACAGCATTTCTTCTAGCACAGTGTAATGGAGGAGGGGGGAGGGTTTGCTGATGGAGATTATCTCAGTGACACAATTTCTTCTAATGACTCTCTTCCTGCTCCTGATAGACTTTCTCCACTAGCAGTACAGGGGGTTAGCCCAGCTTCACTCTGTACTGGAATCCTGTGTCCCTATGGTTCACTTGCCTGAACTCTTGTTGTTTTCACTGCTGAGCTGCCAAAACAGTAAACAGGTTTCCCACAATCCCTCTGGAGCACTGCTAACCACTCCCTGTCTTCTGTGACTGTGTTAACCCCTCTAGTTCCTGGATGCTTTAGAAGCAACAGCAGTTAGCACTAGTTCTGCATGTTAAACACTGATCTATGAGTGTGTGAGTACTACAACTACACATTGTTCACAATATTTGAATGAGTCACTAAAGTTGGTGCCTTCAAGGGTGTATGGATGACCCTGATTCTAATTTTAGGCAGGCTTTGCACTTAGTGCATAGTTATTTTTTATTCTAGGAGTACCATTACAACACAATTTGAACAGGGAAAGGGTGTTTCCTCACACCTCTTATCCCCAACTCACACCTATGCTAAGGTGTATGCAGTAGTGCTTGCCATGTTTTAAATGAAGCAATATAACTTTATGGATTTTATGGACTGAAGCTAGATCCTTACCTTTCTTGCAAGTATAACTGACCTCTGGCAGAGAAGTGATCCTATGCTTCCAACACTGAAACTCACTGGGAGTTTTCACCAAGGGTGAGTTGTAAAATTGCTATAAAATGGTCGTAGTAAGGGCTAGGTGGCTCCAAAGGGAAGTAAAATGGAGGTAAGAGTAGGACAATTTCTCTGCAAATAAAGTTGAATAGGAAAATGATGTAAAGAGGTTATCCCACAAACAAAGTTAATTTTTAATTTGATTTTAGTCAATAGATCTTGGAATAATAATAATTTCTACAACTGGATGTGTTTAAAAAATGTTAAATGTTCCTGTGCTGAGATAATCTTATAAATGTGTCCCTGCTGTGTGCTGTGTACAGGCTGTTTTGCAAAGTCCCCCCCAACAGAGACTGCTTTTGGAGTACCACCAACGAGGCTGTTTTGTAAAGTTCACCCACAGAAGCGGTTTTCAGAGTACCCTCAACAAGGCATTTTTGCAGAATCCCCCCACAGAGGCTGATTTGCAGAGTCCCCTTCACAGAGGCTGATTTACAGAGTCCCCCTCCACAGAGGCTGTTTTGCAGAGTACCTCCACAGAGGCTATTTTGCAGAGTCCCCCCACAGAGGCTGTTCTGATGAATCCCCCAACAGAGACTGTTCTGCAGAGTCCCCTCAAAGAGGCTATTCTGCAGAGCCCCCCTACATAGGCTATTTTGCAGAGTTCCCCCACAGATGTTGTTTTCAGAGTAAACTCTACAAGGCTAACACTGTACCTTACTCCAGCTGTGTCCTTTCCCTATGCAACTCAGAGCAGAATAGCGACACTACCCGTTTCCCGGCGGTCATACAGACTGGGTCATGTGGTGTGTCGGCCAATAACAGTTATGCCAATACTTGGCATGGTTGTGAAGGCTGTGGAAGTGGACACAGACAAAAAGCTTGTTGATTGGCTGTGCTGCAGTGAGAGCAGGTTGCGGGATGCAGTGACGGACAGGAGGCAGAGCAAGGGTTAACAATTGTAATTAACACTGGATTACTCCTCTTAGGGAGTTAAATGGTTATCGGGGTTAGACAGCAGTTCAAAATGTAGATAGTATGCAGGGCTAAAGGACAATGGAAAAGGTTTTAACAGTTCTTGTTGGGTCAACTTATCCTGTCAGTCGTTTCCTTAGGATGTGGTGGACCACAGAGCAGGTGATGGCGCCCACAACAGCTGGAGCGGTGCCTGTCCGATGAAGTCCTGAAGGCAGAGATTATTTGTCTTCTGGCGGCAGCGGTTGGTTTCCGGTACCTTCCATTGAGGCACTAGTCCATATACTGCTGTGGCTGGGGAAGCGTGGGCCACTGCACTGTCTGAGCTCGCTGTGGTCCGGCAGTTACACACTGAGGAACATAAATGGCGGTTCTGCAACCGGTCTCTCTAAGGTGGCATGCACACAGTATTCACGGGCCCAGAGTTTTTGGCACCTAGCTTCGTGGTGGCCAACGGGCACACTGTACACCTCACCTCACAGTCTCTGTCAGTGGTGACAGCAATGCTCGGGCGCGGGCCTGTGCTGTACCGATACCCGCAGGCTGGAGCACTCACTTCTCCCTGTTACGCGCTGTCTGCTCCCGCCAAATCTGCCTGTTTCTGTGCGCGCTGAAGCTGTGTCCCCCTTAGCCACACCCCCTGCTTCCGCCTGCAAGGATTGGTCCGGTCCTTTAAGCTTTCCCCCGAACAACAGGAGGAGACAGCCCTGACAGTTCCGGAACCGACACAGAACAGGTATCCGCAGCACGATCCTTCTTCTTACACTAGCCTTTTAACAAGCTTTATTCAGCATCCAAACTCTGAACACTAAAACGGACAACCGTGAGAAGTCCGTGTTCGGAGTTCAGCATTGTTAGTGTCCGGTAACTTTAAAGTTTGAGTTTGCTCATCCCTATTTATAATGCATGCGCACTCAATGAGGGAATAGATATTCAGGAGAGAATGATCATTCCCATATCTGATGACAATACCAATGAAACCATAGTAGGATCTGATTGTTGATTGTTTTCATTACATTGTTTTTATGGAAATCTAAAATAACTGCAAAAATTGTAATGAAGTTATAATACAGAGATTCTGACTACATGACTATATAGCCAGCGTTAACGAGAAGTAAAGCTTCACTTTGTTTAATCAACCTCCATCAATCAGCCATTTTACATTAATAGTTTTCAGTGAGCCGTTGACTTCTGGAAACCATCGGGTGGTTGATTTTAATTATAACATTATGTGCAATTTATTTTTTTCGTCTTTCTACTATGTTTCAAATTGAAAGAAAAAAAAACATGTTACTTTGTAGAGCAAACTTTTCCATTTACCTATCAAGGTTGCAAGGGTTTGCTAAGATGTAGTCCCGGTCTTATTAGTGGATGACCTACAATGCTTAAAAAAGTTTGGTTAAGGAAGCAGGATTAAATGGTTCTTGTACTTTTTGAAAACTTGATCTCATTTGATCTCATTTGATAGATCATGTGATATAACAATGTCTGCCCCCCCTGAAATAGGAAATATTAAGGTCCATAAAGCCATTCTGGTGAATTTACCCCCTCCCTCCTCCTCTCGCACACAGAATTGCAGTAGGAAAAAGAGCTTACATTCTAAACCTCCTTGATGTAGAATTGCACAATGGACATAGGGAAGTGTATAAATTATGTATGTCCAGGGGGTGAGGAAACCAATTAAGATATGAATACTAGTGGGAGTACTGTCCTTTAAGCTGCTGTGTGTACTCTGCACCCCGCATGAGGGAGCACTGTTAATTTAAGCCGCTGTGTGTTTTCTAGTAGTCTGATAAATAAATAATTGCCAAGATTCGTCTCGTTGCCATTTCTAGGCCCCGAAAAAAAACATTTCGGGACAGATGTGCATTTTTTATTAGTCTGGGAAATAAAAAACTGCCAACAGCTGTCTTGTTGCCATTTTTAGGCCCCAAAAATAATTTTTCAGACCTGGTGCATTTTTTTGTATTATTTTTGCCAAATCAATATATCGCATCAGCTTTCTTGTTCTTGTTGCCATTTCTAGGCCACAAAAAAATTATTCAGGCCTGGTGTGTGTTTTCTAGTACTTTTGTAAATCAATATATCGCATCAGCTGTCTCGTTGCCATCTCTAGGCCTCAAAAATAATTTTTTAGGCCTGGTCTGGTTTTTGTGCTTCTTTTGCAAATCAATATATCGCATCAGCCATCTCGTTGCCATTTTAGGCCCAAAAAATTATTTTTCTGTAAAGGTGTGTATTTTATATTAGTCTGGGAAATAAAAAAAATGGCACCAGTGTCTCTTTGCCATTTCTAGGTCCAAAAAATAATATTTCAGGATCAGTGTGTGTTTTCTAGTAGTTTGAGAAATAAATAATTTGCAGTAGAATACTCATTGCCATTAGTAGTCCAAATAAATATTTTTTGAGGAACAGTATCTGTTTTCTATTAGTTTGGGAAATAAATAATTGCCATCAGCCATCTCATTGCCATTAGTAGGCCAAATAAATAATTTTCAAGACTTGCTTTATGTTTTCTATTAGTCTGTGCAAAAAATAATTGTTATCAGCCATTTCGTGGCCATTTCTAGGCCAAATAAATACATTTTATTGCCCGCTGTTTGATTTTCAGTAGTCTGTGAAATAAACAACTGGTATCAGCTTGCCATTTCTAGGCCAAACCAATAATTTTACTGTACTGCTGTGTCTATATGAGTAGTATTGTGTATAACAAAATAAGTGTACTCTGTAGCGTGTTTTGCAAGTAGTGTGTGTAAAAAAATTAGTGTACTGTGCAGCATTTTTTGTCCAGTAGTGTGTCTAAAAAGATCTGTGTACTCTACCTAGTTTTTTATGAGTACTGTGTATAAAACAAAAAGATACTCTGCTGCCATCTTATTCTTTCTCATTTTTGGCCTAAAAATAATTTTATCGCTGTGTCTATACGAATAGTGTTTCAAAAAAGTTACTCTACTCTGCAGCTGTCTTTTTTGTGAGTAGTGTGTCTAAAAAATGTTTTAACTCTACCGCTGTATCTGTACGAGTTGTAGCTGTGCCTGAAAAGAAATCTTGCCTTTACTATGCAACCGTGTCTGTGGAAACACTGTGCCAGAAAAACCTGTGTGTGTACTCTGCACACATCCCTGTGTGAGTACTCTGAAAAAAGCCTTTGTATGGGTACTCTGCAAAATAGCCTGTGTGGGTGTACTCAGCAAAGCACCCTCTTTTTTTAACCCCTTCCCGACATGCGCTGTACTAGTACTGCGCTGCCGGCACTGCATTACTGACAGCCGCAGTACTAGTACGGCGCCCCGATCACCGCGGTCTCGCGCTGAGCGCCGCGGTGATCGGGTGCGGGTGTCAGCTGTATATGACAGCTGACACCCTGCAGCAATGCCCACGATCGGCGCTATCGCCGATCGCGGGCATTTAACCCCTCTGATGCCGCTGTCAATAGTGACAGCGGCATAGAGGGGGATCGCGCAGGGACGGGGGCTCCCTGCGCTCTCCCACCGGAGCAACGCGATGAGATCGCGCTGCTCCGGTGACCTGGAAGGAGTCCCCGGATCCAAGATGGCCACGGGACTCCTTCCAGGTCATGAGATGACCCTGCTTGCCGGCGTCTGCAGAGAATTCCTCATAGCAGGCGCCGGCAAGCCTCTGCAATGTTCCTGTCAGATCGATGATCTGACAGAGTGCTGTGCACACTGTCAGATCAACGAAAAAGTAAAAAAGTAAAAAAAAAAATTTTCCACATGTGTAATAAAAAAAAAAAAAAAAAAAATTCCTAAATAAAGAAAAAAAAAATAAAAAAATTCCCATAAATACATTTCTTTATCTAAATAAAAAAAATCACACAATAAAAGTACACATATTTAGTATCGCCGCGTCCGTAACGACCCCACCTATAAAACTATATCACTAGTTAACCCCTTCCGTGAACACCGTAAAAAAAAAAAAAAAAAAAAGAGGCAAAAAACAACGCTTTATTCTCATACCGCCAAACAAAAAGTGGAATAACACGCGATCAAAAAGACGGATATAAATGAGCATGGTACCGCTGAAAACGTCATCTTGTCCCGAAAAAAAAAGCCACCATACAACATCATCAGCAGAAAAATAAAAAAGTTATAGCTCTCAGAATAAAGCGATGCAAAAACAATTATTTTTTTATATAAAATAGCTTTTATTGTGTAAAAGCGCCAAAACATAAAAAAATTACATAAATGAGGTATAGCTGTAATCATACTGACCCGAAGAATAAAACTGCTTTATCCTTTTTACCAAACGCGGAACGGTATAAACGCCCCCCCTAAAAGAATTTCAGGAATTGCTGATTTTTGTTCATTCCGCCTCCCAAAAATCGGAATAAAAAGCGATCAAAAAATGTCATGTACCCGAAAATGGTACCAATAAAAACGTCAACTCGTACCGCAAAAAACAAGATCTCACATGACTCTGTGGACCAAAATATGGAAAAATTATAGCTCTCAAAATGTGGTGATGCAAAAACTATTTTTTGCAATAAAAAGCGTCTTTTAGTGTGTGATGGCTGCCAATCATAAAAATCCGCCCAAAAAACGCTATAAAAGTAAATCAAATCCCCCTTCATCACCCCCTTAGTTAGGGAAAAATAATACAATTTTAAAAAATATATTTATTTCCATTTTCCCGTTAGGCTACTTTCACACTAGCGTCGGTACGGGGCCATCGCGCTGCGTCGGCCCGACATACTGACGCATACTGTGCAAGCGCCGCACAACGGGGGCAGCGGATGCTGTTTTTCCACGCATCCGCTGCCCCATTGTGAGGTGCGGGGAGATGGGGGCGGAGTTACAGCCGCGCATGCGCGGTCGGAAATGGTGGACCGTCGGCACAAAAAAAGTTACATGTAACGTTTTTTGCTGCCGGCGGTCCGCCACAACACGACGCAACTGTCGCACGACGCTTGCGACGTGTGTCAATATGTCGCTAATGTTAGTCTATGGGGAAAAAACGCATCCTGCAGATGACTTTGCAGGATGCATTTTTTTCGCCAAAACGACGCATTGCGACGTATGCAAAAAAACGCTAGTGTGAAAGTAGTGCTAGGGTTAGGACTAGGGTTAGGGTTGGGGTTAGGGCTAGGGTTAGGGCTGGGGTTAGGGTTGGGGTTAGGGTTTCAGTTAGAATTGGGGAGTTTTCACTGTTTAGGCACATCAGGGGCTCTCCAACGCGACATGGCATCCGATCTCAACGCGTTTGTTTGCGTTAAAAACGCATGCGTTTTTATAGAAAAAAACTAGAACACACACTGAAAAGTCATCCACCACCATCAAGGTGATAAAGGGATCCAATCCCTAACCCTAACCCTACCCCTAAACTCGCCCCTAACCGTTTAATGAACATTTTCTGACAGTCATAGTGCCACGTATTTCAGTGCCACGTATTTCAGTGCCACGATATTTCAGTGCCACGATATTTCAGTGCCACGTATTTCAGTGCTACGTATTTCAGTGCCACGTATTTCAGTGCCACATCTTTCAGTGCCACGATATTTCAGTGCCACGTATTTAAGTGCCACGAAATTTCAGTGAAATACGTGGCACTGAAATATCGTGGCATTTACGTGAAATACGTGGCACTTATATACGTGGCACTTATATACGTGGCACTTATATACGTGGCACTTAAATACGTGGCCACTGAAATATCGTGGCACTTATATACGTATATACGTATGTAAACGTATTTCAGTGCCACGTATTTCAGTGCCACGTATTTCAGTTTAGGGTTAGGGGTAGGGTTAGGGTTTTTTGTTTTTTTCTCGTTCTCTTGTGTTTTTCTATAAAAACGCATGCGTTTAAAAAACGCATGCGTTTTACCGCGTTTACATGCGTTTTTTCACACATGCGTTTTTTTTAAAAACGCATGCAGATAAAAACGCAAGTGTGAAACCAGCCTTACCCTTGGGAAAATAAAAATGTGGGGGCTAAAATATAATTTTCGTGGAAAAAGATATATTTTTTATTTTCGCGGCTTTGCGTTATAAACTGTAGTGAAACACTTGGGGGTTCAAAGTTCTCACAACACATCTAGATAAGTTCCGTGGGGGGTCTAGTTTCCAATATGGGGTCACTTGTGGGGGGTTTCTACTGTTTAGGTACATCAGGGGCTCTGCAAATGCAACATGACACCTGCAGACCAATCCATCTAAGTCTGCATTTCAAACGGCGCTCCTTCCCTTCCGAGCTCTGCCGTGCGCACAAACAGTGGTTCCCCCCAATGTATGGGGTATCAGTGTACTCAGGACAAATTGGACAATAACTTTTGTGGTCCAATTTCTCCTGTTACCCTTGGGGAAAAAAATTGCGGGCTAAAACATCATTTAGTGGAAAGAAAAAATGATTTTTTAATTTTCATAGCGCTACATTCTAAACTTTAGTGAAACAATTTGGGGTTAAAAGTGCTCACCACACATCTAGATAAGCTCCTTAGGGGGTCTTCTTTCCAAAATGGTGTCACTTGTGGGGGTTTCCACTGTTTAGGCATGTCAGGGGCTCTCCAAACACGACATGGGTTCCGATCTCAATTCCAGCCAATTTTGCATTGAAAAGTCAAATGGCGCTCCTTCCCTTCCGAGCTCTGCCATGCGCTCAAACAGTGGTTTATCCCCATATATGAAGTATCAGCGTACTCAGCAGAAATTGCACAACAGCTTTTGGGGTCCAATTTTTCCTGCTACCCTTGGGAAAATAAAAAATTTGGGGCAAAAAGATCATTTTTTGTGAAAATTAATATTCATTTTTTTTTACGGCTCTACATTATAAACTTCTGTGAAGCACTTGGAGGTTCAAAGTGCTCACCACACATCTAGATTAGTTCCTTAGAGGGTCTACTTTCCAAAATGGTGTCACTTGTGGGGGTTTCCACTGTTTAGGCACGTCAGGGGCTCTCCAAACATGACATGGGTTCCGATCTCAATTCCAGCCAATTTTGCATTGAAAAGTCAAATGGCGCTCCTTCCCTTCCGAGCTCTGCCATGCGCCCAGACAGTGGTTTATCCCCATATATGAAGTATCAGCGTACTCAGGACAAATTGCACAACAACTTTTGGGGTCCAATTTATCCTGCTACCCTTGGGAAAATAAAAAATTTGGGGCAAAAAGATCATTTTTTGTGAAAATTAATATTAATTTTTTTTTACGGCTCTACATTATAAACTTCTGTGAAGCACTTGGAGGTTCAAAGTGCTCACCACACATCTAGATTAGTTCCTTAGAGGGTCTACTTGTTGTTTAGGCACGACAGGGGCTCTCCAAACACGACATGGGTTCCGATCTCAATACCAGCCAATTTTGCATTGAAAAGTCAAATGGCGCTCCTTCCCTTCCGAGCTCTGCCATGTGCCCAATCAATGGTTTACCCCAACATGTGGGGTATCGGCGTACTCAGGACAAATTGTACAATGACTTTTTTGGTCCAATTTCTCCTGTTACCCTTAGTAAAATAAAACAAATTGGATCTGAAGTAAAAAATTTGTGAAAAAAAAGTTAAATGTTCAATTTTTTTTAAACATTCCAAAAATTCCTGTGAAGCACCTGAAGGGTTAATAAACTTTTTGAATGTGGTTTTGAGTACCTTGAGGGGTGAAGTTTTTAGAATGGTGTCACTTTTGGGCATTTTCTGTCATATAGACCCCTCAAAGTCACTTCAAGTGTGAGGTGGTCCGTAAAAAAAATGGTTTTGCAAATTTTGTTGCAAAAATGAGAAATCGCTTTTCAACTTTTAACCCTTATAACTCCCTAACAAAAAAAAATTATGTTTCCAAAATTGTGCTGATGTAAAGCAGACATGTGGGAAATGTTGTTTATTAACTATATTATGTGATATAACTCTCTAATTTAAGGGCATAAAAACGAAAAATTTTAAAATTGCGAAATTTTCATAATTTTCGACAAATTTCTGTTTTTTTCACAAATAAATGCAAGTCATATCGAAGAAGTTTTACCACTATCATAAAGTACAATATGTCACGAGAAAACAATCTCAGAATCACCAGGATCCGTTGAAGCGTTTCAGAGTTATGATGACCTCATAAAATGACAGTGGTCAGAATTGTAAAAATTGGCCGTGTCAGTTAGGTGAAAACAGGCTTCGGGGTGAAGGGGTTAAAGACAAAACATTTTGACTTGGAAAATATAAAAAACAAACTGCAGTGCAGTCCAACAATGGCTGCGAGCAGCTGGTATACTTCTTCCACTCCTAATTCATTTTAACGTGAGCCTTTCCACGTTGGCTGTGGACAGGTGCATGCATCTGTCTGTGATCACACCCTCTGTTGTGCTAAACACACGTTCTGACAGTATACTTTATGCAGGGCAGGCCAGCACCTCCAAGGCATAAAGGGTAAGCTCAGGCATGTGTCCATTTTGGAGACCCAGAAGTTAAATGTGCCGTACACATCAAACAATATGTGGAGACTTGTGGACACATACTCTTCCATCAAGTTGTTGAAACTGTCATGCTCATGGATTTGATCCCTTGAGCTTGTGTTTTGTGGTCGAATTCTCTGTCTGCTGAGCCACAGGAGATACACATTTTTGTTGTCTGACTGCAGTCTGTCTAGCTTAACACAGGTGTTTTCCATTGTAAACCTATCACCTTTTGGGTGCAACTTTATATTCTGTCTCCCAGAGGGCATTTCCTGCTTGTATTGATGTTTGCAGCCAGTTAGTGTGCTTTGAGCTAAGGATTTTTACCTTGTTGCTTCCTTGCTATGCTTTGCACCTCTCTTCTGTTTAACTTTAGTAAATAGGCTGTATGTTTGTTAAGAGTAATTGCTTTATTCTTTATTGGTGTTTCATTATTTAATTTATTCGCTGTAACATCTTTCCTTTATTCAGCACACTTTTCCTCATGTAGTTTGTTCACACTCTGCTGTGCCCTCCTCGACATCCGTTTATGGAGTTTAGGTCAGAGTTGCCATCTAATAGTTCTATGGTTAGGGCTAGCTCTGTATCTGCAGGCATTACAAGGTACTGTGGTGTCAGGATATTTAGTCTGTACAGGAACCGGCAGGCTCAGTTGGCTTTTTTTGTGTCTAGTCTATTAATCCTGAGTGAGTTGCTACACAGGCATAACCTAAACGCTGCCTCCTGCTAATACGGACCATATCAAATGGTGGTGCTGGATGTTGTGACTTGCTGAGTAAGGTTTTACACATTTCTGCCATGCTAATTATCCCTTCCCAGCTGCATTGATGACTTCCTCTTCCTCTGCCTTGTGCCTCCACTGAGTCCCTGCTGTCAGGTGAGGAGGCCATCAGTAGTGCAGCTATCAGCGTGCGCTTGTATTCCCACATTTTAGGATCATCACCTAATGACAGAAATAAGGATGGCATGTTGTGCTTGTAGTGGGGATCCAGCAGGGTTGCCACACACTAAACAACACATGTAACAATCCTGCCAACTCAGCGGTCATTGCACAGGCACAGCAGCATGTAATGCCTTATGTATGCTAGACTGCATAGAGACAACGAGAAGGTGTTCCTCAGTGGGAGGTGTATTGTTTGTGTTCTCTCTATTGTCTGTATCCCCCCAGCCATGCTCTGGTGATGCCCCTGAGCTGCTTTGTGTGCCACCCTGCTCTGAAAACAATTGTTCCTCATCCTCCTTCTCCTAATCCTCCTCCTCATCCTCCAAAACTGTCCCCTGGCTGGACATTTGTGTACCTGGCCACTGTTGGTACAGGGACGCATCCTCCAAGATGTGTGGATACCTGGCCTGATAATGCTGTGAATAGTTCCTGTTCCTTCTCCTCTTCCACCTGTGCCACCACTTCATCCATCATCGCCTGAAGCTTTATTTTGTAGGAGGCATAGAAGGGGGATACTAACTCTAAGAATGATGGCATCATGAGCGTTAGTGGAGTACTGGAGGCAGGGCAACATGGCACAGACATCCCACATGGAAGGCCACTTGTTGGTTGTGAAGTGGTGTTGTTCAGCAAAGCATCTTACCCGTGCGTGCTGCATCTCAAACTCCAGTTTCACCTGCTGCTCCTGCTGCACAGTCTCTCCAACATGTGCAAGGTGTAGTTCCACTTTGTGGGTATGTGAAATATGATGCAATGAGCGGGAAGGCAGAAGTGAAAATGCAGTGCAAACAGGTGAGCAACAACAGGGAGAGAACACCAAAAGCGTGCATAGACAATCTGCCCGTTCTGACTGGATGAGGAGATGATGGAGGAAGTGGAGTAGGAGGCAACATGGACAGAGACTGCTGACTTAATGGCTAGGGGCTGGCTGTGGTGCGCAGTACCAGCCAACTTAATGGCTAGGGGCCAGCCTTGGTGCTTTTGCAGCCTGCTCCCTCTGTTGCTAGGCAGCTGGGGCAGCGTGACCATCACCTCTTCTTCTGAACTTCCCATATCACTCAGATGGCCTTGACTCCATTTGGGGTCTAGAACCTTATCAACCCCCATCCCATTATCACACCTCTCCAGTCTCTCTTTAAGGTGGGGGTCACACTTGTGCGTGCAATGCGAGAAACTCGTACGAGTCTCTTGCATCAATACCCGGCACTGCCGCAGGCATTCGGGAGCTGCATAGAAATACATTCTCCAGTCCCGAGTGCTGGCGGCAGTGCCGGGTATTCATGCGAGAGACTCGTGCAAGTTTTTCTCATTTTACTCGCAAGTGTGACCCAGGCCTAACTCTGATGCCCTACTAATCCACTTTTGTCCTCGCTACTCCTCCTCTTCTCCCCTCTGATAATTCCTTGTCTCCCAGTTCCACAACATATCCACTTCCAGCTACTAACACTGACCTACAAAGCCATTCATAATCTGTCTCCCCCATATATCTCTGTACTGCTATCACGATATCTACCACCACTTAATCTCTGGTCCTCCAAAGACCTCCTTCTCTCCTCCACAATCGCATGGTCTTCATCCAATTGCCTGCAAGACTTCTCTCGAGTATTCCCAACCTGTAGAATTCTGTGGCCCAATAACTCTGATTATCACCTACATTCTGAAATTTCAAGCGGACCTTGAAAACCCATGTCTTCAGAACAGCTTACTGCCTGCAATGACCCCGCTGCCACCTCACCAACACTAGAGCTACTGCAGCCCCCGAAACTACTGTCCTCTTTCCCATTATCCTGTAGAATGTAAGGCTGCAAGGGTAGGGTCCTCTCCCCTCTGTACCTGTCTGTCACTATTAGTTTGATCATTGCAATATCTATTTGTATTTTGTATGTAACCTCTCCTCATGTACAGCACCATAGAATCAATGGTCAGCTAAAAAAATAGTACTAATAATAGAGTTTCACCATCAGAGATGTGCTGCATTGGTCTGCTGACTGTTTGCACTACTCCTCCCACGTACTCATACTCCAACAGAACAAGTCATTGGTTATCAGTGCACTCAATTCCTTCCAATTGTTGGAAAGGGCCAGGTGGATGAACAATAGAACCACAGCCTGCAGTCATCAAAAAACAGAAGTGACTGCTTGCCTGATTTGCAAGTGGGTGAGGTGGAAGACAGATGCCCATGGGCCGCAGGTGCAAAATCGGCGCTTCAGAAGGGGACTTGATGGAAAACCAAGCAAAGGAACTGAAGGCATTCTCAGCCATCCAATCTAAAACCACTTCTACTTGTTCTGGCCTCCCTTTTCATCCAGCGCTAGTCGTGCCTACAAAATTACGCAATGTTCTAACACCTGCGTGCACATAGGAATATGTTTAATTTGGGCACATAGCAAGCACAGCTCTGGAGTCAGTACGCCAAACATATGACTACTCAATTTCCCTGACTCCCGACTACATGACTCCGACTTTACAGCCCTGCCTCACTAATGGGCATGTACATAAAGTGCAGCTCAGATTCATCTAAACTAAAAGTACAGATCCTTAGATCAGGAACAGAACAAACATTTATAGGACATTTCATAACTTTCCCAAACTACTATTAAAAAACTTACAGCACATATTGCATTGAACTACTGTAACCAATTTATTACACATTTTAGGAGTCCGTCTAAGGTCCATTTTATTTCAACTCCAACTTCTCCAAAATGGACACCGACTCCGATTCCACAGCCCTGGTAGAAATCACAGATAAAACATGTCCTCCCTCTCCCTGCAGCAGCTACACCACCACCAGCAGCAAAACAGTCATGTCCACTATTTGATGATCTCCTCACCTTATTGGCTCCTTCCTACTCAACATCCACCTACGCCTCAACCTCCTCCTCCTCTTGGACCTCTGCCTACTGGTTCTAACATTATTATTTTGTATTTCTTAGTCTAAGTTCTTTTAAGTTTGTTCCCTGACTAAAAGAAAAAAAAAACACTAAAACATTGTCGGATACTTCCTCCTCTGCCTCTTCCACCTATAGCACCACCGTTACCTCCTCTACCTCCTCCACTTGGACCTCTGCCTCATGGTTCGAGATTATTATTTTTTATTTTTTTAATTCTGTCTTATTTCATTTGCCTATACACATTTGTTTGTGGGGCAATTGTCCTGCTCTTAACCACACATACCTTCCTTTTGCGTTCAAAATAGCTGACATGTGCGGAAAAGGTTGTGGGCTCAGCGCCGGAGCCCACATCAAAGGGAGGGAGTCCGACATCGGCATACTATTACGCCCGATGTCCGAAAGGGGTTAATGGTCTCAAAGCTTTAATCAAGAGCGGTTACAGCCGCCACTGACGATACACTGAGCAGTGACTGAAACCATACCGGCACCACCCCTATGACTGTAAGCTAAACGCTGCCGAGGAGAATAAAATTAATTTCTTCTTGGCAGCACCGCTTGTTGTCAAAACTCTATTAACCTTCAGATTAACCCCATATCTGCACGTTAGTGGCAGTATTTTACATGACAGGTTCCTTTTAATGCTAGAACAAATACTAATGTGTCTAAGTCTACATTCACTCATTATATCCATGAAAAACAGACCATTTTTTATGATGCGTCCCCCATATTCCTTCCATTTGGCATCAATTTTTGTGAACTGTCTTAATTTTTATTTTTCTATTGACTCATAGCAATGGATCAGTTAAAAATGGATGAAGCGCCAATAGAAAACTGATGTAAAAAATATGTCTTGTGTTTTTCAGCCATTTTTATCACATCCTTTAAGACCTTAAATGGCTAATTTTGATCTGCAAACTGGAAGAAAACAGGAAAAACTCTGGGTCTCGCAGATCAGAAGCACGGATTAAATTTTTTAAAACAGATGTGAGTATGGATCAATAAAACTCCATGGATCTGTGTGTTTAAAAAACAGATATGCAGAACGGATGTGTGAATTCAGCCTAAATTAGAGAAGTTCTTCCACAAATGCCATTTGACTGACTGATATCAAATCAGATAAAACATTTCATTTTTGTCTTTTTATTTTCGTTCTTTATCAGGATGTGATTCTTTTAAAGTGCAAATATGACCTTTCCAATCTTGTTCCTTTAGCGGATGTAGAGTTTATCTTAAAGTGATTGGTGAATTCTCTTAATCAGAGATGTCATGCCGCCATGGCATATTATTATATTTCATTTAGCCGTATGAAATGTGGGCTGCTAACATAACTGCACATTTTGAATGTATGATTTATCATAGGAAAATTATTTCAAATTACAATTTTACTATCACTGACATTCTAATGGATTTTATCATAATTACTTTCTCATGTTTCACCTTCATTAATATCAACTAGATCTTGAAGAATATGAACATCTTCTTGGGCATATTAATTATTATTATTAATAGTAAAGACATGTGTTAGGCTGGTTTCACACTTGTGTTTGGCTGGTCTGCATATGGCTGCGTACATCCTCCGTTAAGTTCTGCCTACGTGCCGCCTACTTCCGCATGCGTCCTGCATCATCCTGCGTACCTATCTTTAACATTGGGTATGCGGGGAGCTCACCAAGGCTGCCATGTTGGTCCTCATAAGCAGAAAACTCTATGCTGCAAGAGAGTATTGCAATATATAGTATAAGCGATTCTGATGAATAGTGGTGAACGAGCACAAAAATGCTCAGGTGCTCGGTGCTCGGGTCGGGCAGATTGGAATACTCGGGTACTCGGCCAGAACAATGAGCCCAATGTAAGTCAATGGGAAACTCGAGTATTTTTACAGCGATCCCCCCCGGGGGTCCTTTTAAGGTCTAAAAACGCTTGAAAATAATGGAAACACTGCTCAAATGACACAGGGACATCATGGGGATCGCCCCTGGAAGCATTTCTAACTCCAAGGTCACAGCTGTAAGCAATCTTGTCAGAGTTTCACGCCATTATTACAGGTGCACCAAATAACCTACAAAAACTAAACCAAAATGGATTTTGCTGGGAAATATGTTAAGGTACATCCTTTCCAGGCTAATGACTTGTATATAAGGCAAAATAATTAACCCCAGACCAAAATGTTCCTCCACCACTTGGGCTATGTTCACACGCAGTGTTTTTGATGCGTTTTTCAACTTTAACATTGCTTTCAACCAATACAAATGCATTCACTGGGAAATGTCACAGTAACATTTAACACCCCTAGCTGGCCATGTGGTGTGTTACACATAAGGAGACCCATCTTTTTTATTTATGAAAGAGGGACTCAGTCTTAAAGTCTCAAAGCCTATTTTTAGAAGGGCATCAGGTGGCATTAATATTCTTAAAGGGCCATTATTAAACAGTGGGTCTCCTATGCTGTTATTGCCTATGAAGTGAGTGGCTGGGCTGCCAACAATTACAACGCACCCCAATACCCCTTTCACGAGAGGTACAGGAGGGCTTCCTGAAAAAATGTTGCATTGAATGCAAGGCCTGCCCTGCTGTCAAGTTATATGCACCCCAATAAGCCTTTGAACCCAGGTACTGGATGGCCACAGGAAAACCCACTTCACTTTCCTCAGTTGGTCCTGCCATACTGTTTTCTTATGTATTACCTGCAAGGCCTGCCCTGCTATTGGAGCGCCATCATGGGCCAATGGGGTACTCGGTACCGGGTCCTGCGGTTCACAGGGGGATGTCACAGTGGTTGTCCCGGTCCGTGGCCCTGGGACGTCCGTGTAAATGGGAAAGGTCTTTAAAGGGATAAAGTTTGTGTTCGTGACGCCACCTGTGGTATTCGGTCAGGGTGACCGACGCTGCTTTAAGGGATCCGCTAGGTTGATGTTATGGCAGCTAGATGGTATACCTTCCCACAGGTGAAGTATATCCCCAGGGCTTCCCGGTGTGTAGATGGTGATATGATGAGAGGCACAGAGAAGAACGAGGACACAAGGTTGCAGTCTCTTTACCTTTACTCAAGACTTCAGCACCCACAGTACAGAACACCAGATCACAGGGCAGGCAGAGTCCAGGTGGTTTGGAGGCAAGTCCAGAGTCCCCTTGTCCAGATGGAAATCAGTAGCCTTCCCTTGCACTGCAGTGTTGTAGTTCCTTACTGCCTAAGGCTTCACATAAGGTCCTCACATATGTAATGTCTTTCTCTCTGTCCCCCATATAGGATAGTGCAGCGCCCCAGAGTCCTGGTCGTTGCAGTAATGTCGCTCTGCCACTAAGGGGAGTAATGTTACGTCTGATTGCACTAAAGGAGTTTCTCTGACCAGGTAACACTCACACTACACTTCACACTCCGGCCACCAGGGGGGGTGGTTCTATCTAGTAGGCCACTCCTCACACTCTGGTAAAACTGGGGGTTGGACAGGAAGACAGAGAGAGAAGTTACTGGGAAGAGCTAGTGAGAGGACCTGTCAGGGATGGGATCCTGGCAGACTCCTAAGAGCAGAACTAACCAGTGAACAACGGGAATACAGAAAAGAGGCATTAGGACCAGAAGGAGTCGTGCTGTTAGACCGAGGCAACATCCTTCTGAGGCGCAAACAGTCGGTGGCCGGAACGCCGAGCAAGTAAGAGACTCTAAGTACTACTGCAAACCACGGCCGGACAGCCAATTATAGGTTGGCTGTCTCACACCAATCACCTAAGCAGACAACGGAGGCAGCTGTGGGAAAGGGGCGACTCTAGGGTCCCGGAAGAACTCCAGGCCTACCCCGTCATACGGGTGCGTCCTACCATATCACCTGGGGGACGGAGAGAGAACGAACATCAGAGACAGGCAGAATCAGTTGTGAGGACTATCCCGGGAGCTCAGCAGGGAAGGACTACAACACACAGCGCTAGAAGGTAGACACTGATTCCCACCTGTAAAGAGAACTCCTGATGTGCCTTTGGACCGGCCGGTCTCTGACAGCCCTGTTGACAGCGCTCTGGACTGAGGATTCTTAAACCTTCAGTAAAGAGGTAAAGAGACTGCAACCTGGTGTCCTCGTTATTTACTACGAACTACACTGCACCGCAATATCACCACCATTTACCACCACCTTTCACTGGACGCCCCTCAGCAGGGTCATGGACCGGGTCTAGCCACCGTGACAACCCCAGAACAGAGACTCAGAGGCCCGGTACCGGGTACCCCTCGGCCCTGCGGCAGTGGGGGCGTTCCAATAGGACAAACCCATATGACTGGTGGCTTGAGGCTGTTTATAGGGACTCTAGCACGCCCCGGCCTCCATGGGTTGCCACCGTGCCTCCTGGGTGTAGGTGCGGACAGATAACTTGCAATTAGCTGTCCTGACGGTCTCTGGAGCAAAGCATAAAGGTCCTTACTCCCTCGGTGTTCCGGCTACTGGGCTCCTGCGCCTCAGAAGGAGGCTGCCTGTGCAGGGCTGGTCCCCTTCTGGTATCCTCTCCTTTGCTACGACTTCCTTCATGCTTGCTGCAATACAGTTCTGCCTTCTGTGTGTCTCTTTCTGGGAGCTGCAGCTCTGAGGGCATGCACAGCTCCTTTGGACCCTCTGTCCACTTCAGACTACTGTCTGGAACGTTCTAACTCTCCCTACAGACTACCAGTTATATATATGGGGAGTGACCTAATAAATAGGAGCAGAAGCTCCCCCTGGTGGTCTGGAGTGTGAAATGTGTTGCATGTTTGTGATACCTGGATGCAGTTATCCTTCTTTGCCTCCAAACGTAGCATCACTCTCCCAGAGAGGAAAGCATTACCACTGCGACGACCAGGACCCTGGGGCGCTGCACTATCAAGTCATATGCACCCCAATAAGCCTTTGAACCCAGGTACTGGATGTCCACAGGAAAACCCACTTCACATTCTTCAGTTGGTCCTGCCATACTGTTTCCTTATGCATTGAATGCAAGTTCTGCCTTGACCCAAATTTACATGCACCCCAATCACCTTTGGAAGAAATATGGAGGAGGGCCTCATAAAAAAAACTGTCCCATTACAAAGGAGTGTGTCTCCTAGACTTGTAATGCCCATACACTAAGAGCATGGGCTGACAAACATTTCCCCATGAGGGATTTGTAAAAAAATATTTAATTGGGATCACAGACACCCTTGCCAAAAAATTGACTGTCTGTAGCAGCACGAAACACGTGAACCCTGGTGATCTAGTGGTGGAAAATGAGAGGTGGAGGAAGTCTTCATTAAAAACTAGGCCCAATGATAAGGAGCGGGTCTACTAGGCTTGTAACGACCATACGCGAAGTGAATGGGCTGAGAAACATTTCACCATCGGGGGTACCGTTTAAAAAAATCTTTTATGGACATCATAGACAGGCTTGGCAAAAATTGTACTGCCTGTAGCATCACAGAACACGTTAAGCGTGGTGCTCTAGTGGTATAGAATGAGGAGACATTGTTGAAGGGCTCATGAAAAACTAGGCCAAATGTAAAAGAATGTGTGTCTCCTACACTTGTAATGCCCATACATGCAGTGCATGGGCTGAAAAACATTTCCCCATGAGGGATACATTTGTAAAAAAATATTTAATTGGGATCATAGACACCCTTGCAAAAAAATTGACTGTCTGTAGCAGCACGGAACACGTGAACCCTGGTGATCTAGTGGTGGAAAATGATGAGAGGTGGAGGAAGGCTTCATTAAAAACTAGGCCCAATGATAAGGAGCGGGTCTACTAGGCTTGTAACGACCATACGCGAAGTGCATGGGCTGAGAAACATTTCACCATGGGGGGTACCTTTTTAAAAAATCTTTTATGGACATCATAGACAGGTTTGGCACAAATTGTACTGCCTGTAGCATCACAGAACACGTTAAGCGTGGTGCTCTAGTGGTGGAGAATGAGGAGACATTGCTGAAGGGCTCATGAAAAACTAGGCCAAATGTAAAAGAATGTGAGTCTCCTACACTTGTAATGCCCATACATGCAGTGCATGGGCTGAAAAACATTTCCACAAGGGGGATACATTTTTTAAAAATATACTATGGGCATCATAGACACCCTTGCCAAAAATTTGACTGTCTGTAACGGCACAGAAGACACTAAGCTTGGTGATCTAGTGGCGGAGAATGAGAAGACATTGCTGAAGGTCTCATAAAAAATAGGCCCAGTGTAAAAGAGTGTGTCTCCTAGACTTGTAATGCCCATACACGCAGTGCATGGGCTGACAAACATTTCCCCAAGGGGGATACAGTTTTTAAAAATATACTATGGGCATCATAGACACCCTTGCCAAAAAATGGACTGCCTGTAGCGGCACAGAAGAAGTTAAGCCTGGTGATCTAGTGGTGGAGAATGAGGAGACATAAAGATAAATCATACAGAAAAAAAATTAAAAAAAGGATGCGAATCCACTGATGAAAGTAAATAACAAAAGGGAGGGGCGAACACAGGTTCATATATATGATGCGAGATTGTGTCCAACGAGATATGTTTGTCTATAGCAACAGCTCAGAAACAAAAAAAATATAATAGTATTTCAATATTTTCACATTGTAGAGGCATATACTGGGTCAAAAAAAGGACAGTGCAGAGATATTAAAACTGGAATATATAAGAATAAATAGGAAAAATATACGTACATCTCATTTCGATGACATTTCCCCCTGGGGGAGGTTTTTTTGGTTTCTAATTAGTAACGGGCATCTGAAAAACACCCTTGCACAAAAATTGAGTGACTTTTGCATCACGGAATACGTTCACCCTGGTGTTGTACTTGATGTGGATAATGAGGATGAGGATAAGGAGGATAACACCAAACAGACGAAATCAGGAAGCGGTTAGCCATGTGTGGTTGGGGAGAGGTGCATGACAATACACCTCCACAAAAAAGACAATGTATTACAGGTTATGTTTCACTGTTTTCACTTGGTGGTGTACAGAAATCTTGCCCAATCCAGCTCTTGTTCAATTTTATAAGAGTCAGCCTGTCAGCATTTTCAGTTGACAGGCGGATGCGCTTATCTGTTCTAATTCCACCAGCGGCACTAAATACTCGCTTTGACAGAACGCTAGCAGCAGGACAGGCCAGGACCTCCAAGGCGTAGAGAGCCAGTTCACGCCACATGTCCAGTTTGGATACCCAATAATTACCCAAATAAATAATAAGGTACAGAGGAATCACGGAGGACGTTTGTACGATATGCAAGGTACTCCCTCAGCATCCTCCTAAACTCTGCACTTCTTGTGACAGCACCCCTTGCCTCTGTGCCAGCATGATGGGAGGGTCTGAGAAAACTGTCCCAGAACTTTGCTATTGTTCCCCTGCCTGAGCTGGATTGTACTTCTTTCTCTCTCACTTGGACTCCTTGGTTGTACAGCAATCTCTGAGGTCAGCTGCCAGTGTCCTCACATAGGAATTTTCTAAGTAATTCCGCTACAAGGGCCATCTGGTACTGCAACGTTTTAGTACATCTCTCTGCCTCTGGCAGAAGAGATTGAAGGTTCTCTTTGTGTCACCAATCAGTAATGAGTGTCACCAAAAATGTTTATAATGCGAGGGTCAAGTGAAACGCAGTGCAACATAAAGTCAGCCATGCGTGTCAGACTGCTAACAGGCAAGACTTCTGTGTCCTCACCAACAGGACGACTGACCATGCAGTCCTCCTCCTCCTCATCCTCCTCCCTGTCCTCAGGCCATCCTCGTTGAACAGACGGTATGACAGCTGTGCTTGTAGTACCGGCAGTAGCGCATGAAAGTAGGTCCTGTTCTTCCTCTTCCTCCTCATTGCCTACCAATCCACGTTGGGAAGACATGAGGCTGGGCTGAGTGTAATACCCCTGTATGGTTCCTTGGTCCATGTCCTCATGCTCTGCCTGTAATGCATCCTCTTTAATTGTGAGTAGAGTGGTGTTCAGAATGCTGAGAAGCGGGATGCTTATGCTAATCATGGCATCATCACCGCTCACCATCTTGGTGCAGTGATCAAAGTTTTGTAGGATGGTACATATGTCTGACATCCATGTCCACTCCAGAGGTCTTATGTGTGGAGTCTGAACTGAATATCGACAGCCTTGTTGATGTTGGTAGTCAACAACTACCATCTTCTGCTCACAAATCCTTTCCAACATATGCAGCGTAGAGTTCCAGTTGGTGAGCCGGAAGCTGCAAATGCTGCTGAAGCACGGCAAGGGCGGCCGAAGCTGTAGCTGACTTTCTAAAATGGGCAGACAGACGGCGTACTTTCACTAGTAGATCTGGCAGCTTCAGGTAGCTTTTCAGAAAACGTTGAACTACGAGGTTAAGCACATGGGCCAGGCAAGGTATGTGTGTGAGCTCACCTTGCCTCAGAGTCGCCACCAGGTTCCAGCCATTGTCACACACAACCATGTCTGGCTGTAGGTTCAGCGGTGTCATCCAAATGTCTGACTGATCTTTCAGCGCTGTCCACAACTCTTCTGCATTGTGCGGTTTGTCACCTATGCAGATTAGCTTCAGCACAGCCTGTTGCTGCTTGGCTGAGGCAGTGCTGCAGTGCTTCCAGCATCTGACTGATGTGTTGATTTCAGAGATGGAGGCTGAAGAGGAGGAGGTGCAGGAGCTGTAGACTGTGGGGGCAACCCTGATTGACATAGGGCCCGCAATCCTCGGTGTGGGAGGATGTGTTCCATCCCAAGGTCCGACTGGGTCCCGGCTTCCACTATGTTAACCCAGTATGCCATCAGTGAGATGTACCATCCCTGCCCACAAGCACTTGACCACATGTCCGTGGTTAGGTGGACTTTCCCAGTGACAGCATTGTTGAGGGCACGGGTAATGTTATGGGACACATGCTGGTGTAATGCCGGTACAGCACATCGAGAGAAATAGCGGCGACTGGGGACCGAGTACCTTGGGATGGCCGCCGCCATCAGGTTGCGGAAAGCTTCTGTCTCAGCGAGCCTAAAAGGCAACATTTTGAGCACAAGCAGAAGAGAAATGTTAGAATTTAGCACTGTGGGGCGTTGGCTGGGTATTTCCATTTGCGTTCCCATGACTGGAACAGACAACTGAAGGCTGTGCTGGGACAAGGACGTGGACGGACTTGATGATGGTGCTGCTGGACTGTGGGCAAAAACAGATGCAGGGCTAGAGGCATCTTCACATGCACAGTGGACTGGGGATTGGCTTCTATGCAAAACAATGGAACAAGCAGTGGTGTCACCTGCAGACAGTGTTCCTGGAGCCTGGGGCCCACAAAGTCGGGTGCTTTGCTGCCATGTGCCTGATCATGCTGGTGGTGCTCAGGCTGGTAGTTTTGCTACCCCTGCTGATGTGGGCATGGCAGGTGCTGCAAATTGCCTTTTTGGGGTTATCGGCAGAGTCTTTAAAAAATAACCAGACTCTGGAAGATCTAACAGTTGGAATGGCAACTTCCCTCATGTTGGCGTTACGGGGAACGGATGCACGCCATCAGTCTGTGTCTAATTTTTTTCTCTCTTGAATGTGAAATTTGGCAAAAATTAAAAATGAGTACAACAATGCTAGCAGACAGAACTATTAAACTTATGCCTGAGAAGTTACGATTTTTCATACACAGATACACCTGGCCTCAGCCTGACATAACAGACTGTATAATTTTTGGGGGGGTTTGGAGAATTTTTAAAATAACAAAAAAAGTGTGGAACAAGGCTAGCAGACAGAACTATGAAACTTATGCCTGCGAAGCTATGATTTTTCAAACACAGATACACCAGGCCTCAGCCTGACATAACAGACTGTATAAAATATATTTTTGGTGGTGAATTTTTGAAAAAAAAAAAAAAAAAAAAGGAGACCAAGGCTAGCACACAGAACTATGATACATATGCCTGCAAAACTACGATTCTTCCATCACCAATACACCAGGCCGCAGGCACAGATAACAGTCTGTCTACTTTTTTTTTCTCTTGTATGTGAAATTTGGCAAAAACTTAAAAATGAGTACAACAATGCTAGCAGACAGAACTATGAAACTTATGCCTGCGAAACTACAATTTTTCCACCACAGATACAACAGGCCTCAGCCTGACATAACAGACTGTATACATTTTTTTTGGGGGGTGGAGAATTTTTAAAGTAAAAACAAAGAGTGGAACAAGGCTAGCAGACAGAACTATGAAACTTATGCCTGCGAAGCTACGATTTTTCCACCACCGATACACCAGCCGTCAGCCTCAGATAACAGACTGATGTAAATGTGGCCTTGATTTTTTTGGGAACAATTAAATTGTGTCAACAAGTTGACTATGACACACAAAAAAAAGATTTTTTGGTCCACTCACATCTGGTGTCTGGGACAAAAAAAAGGTAGATTTGCACGTTCTTAGATTTCAATAACCTGGCTGTAGTAGGCAGCGTAAACAAGCAAATAAATGTTAAAATAAGGGGGCTATGGATTGCTTTAGAATAAAAGGAGCAGGTATCAGGTGAAGAAAAAAAAAAGCCACAGAAAACTGCAGCTAGATATATATTAAATAAGCAGCAGCAGCAGACAGTAGTGGAGCTTTTGGAGGTATGCAATGAGAGCTATGTACTCACATACAGTGCCTGCAGGCCTTGCACTGATGTGGATATGTGCACATAGACTCGTCTGCCTATCTAGCACTGCAATCTTGGGACCCTGAATAAGCCCTAAAAAAGACTGTTGGATTCTCAGGAGTTGTGGACTGAACAGTTGCAGACCTACACTAACACTTAGAAGAACGATTCTGACTCTATCTCAGCAGCAGCTCTCCCTACACTAGCTAAGTCCGGAGCAGAATGCGGCGAGCAGGGTGGTCTCTTATAGACCTGATGAAGCTGTGTGGCCAGCCAATCACTGTAATACCACAACAAAGATGGCTGCGGCATTACAGTGCATGGCAGACAATCCCTGCACTGTCATTGGTGCTCTAAAGAGTGTCAGATTTGCAGAGCGGAGACCCGAGCTCACCGCCGAATAATCCCGGAAATACTCGGTCCTCGCCGAGTACACCGAGCATAGAGATACTCGGGCGAGTACCGAGTAGTGGCGAGCACGTTCGCTCATCACTACTGGTGAAGCATCTTGATGCGAAACGTGTGTCAAGGTGCGTTGGATGACACACTGCCATGGTGGGATTGCATGACTGGGTCCTGGATGCTTCATATCTGGTAGTGAGTTATTATGATAGTATATTACCTATATACTGTGATCTTTATTAGTAATGAACGAGTATAGTTGTTGCTCGGGTTTTCCCGAGCACGCTCAGGTGGTCTCCGAGTATTTGTAACTGCTCGGAGATTTAGTTTTTGTTGATACAGCTGCATGATTTACAGCTACTAGCCAGACTGAGTACATGTGGAGGATGCCTGGTTGCTAGGGAATCCCCACATGTAATCAAGCTGTCTAGTAGCCGCAAATCATGCAGCTGCAGCAAGGAAAGCTAAATCTCCGAGCAGTCACAAATAGTGTTGAGCGATACCGTCCGATACTTGAAAGTATCGGTATCGGAAAGTATCGGCCGATACCGGCAAAGTATCGGATCCAATCCGATACCGATACCCGATACCAATACAAGTCAATGGGACTCAAGTATCGGACGGTATCCCTGATGGTTCCCAGGGTCTGAAGGAGAGGAAACTCTCCTTCAGGCCCTGGGATCCATATTAATGTGTAAAAGAAAGAATTAAAATAAAAAATATTGCTATACTCACCTCTCCGACGCAGCCTGCACCTCACGGAGGGAACCGGCAGCGTTCTTTGCTTAAAATTCGCGCGTTTACTTCCTTCCGTGAAGTCCCGGCTTGTGATTGGTCGCATGCCGCCCATGTGGCCGCGACGCGACCAATCACAGCAAGCCGTGACGTAATTTCAGGTCCTTCAGGATTTTAAAATTACGTTCTGGCTTGTGATTGGTCGCGTCGCGGTCACATGGGCGACGCGACCAATCACAAGCCGTGACGTCATGGGAGGCAGGACACGCGTGCATTTTAAAATGGGTGAGTATATAACTATTTTTTATTTTAATTCTTTTTTGAACAGGTATATGATGCCCACATTGCTATATACTATGTGGGCTGTGCTATATACTACGTGGGCTGTGCAATATACTACGTGTGCTGTGCAATATACTACGTGGGCTGTGCAATATACTACGTGGCTGTGCAACATACTACGTTGGCTGTGCAATATACTGCATGGCTGTGCAATATACTACGTGGGCTGTGTTATATACTGCGTGACTGCGCTATATACTACGTGGCTGTGCAATATACTGCGTGGCTGTGCAATATACTGCATGGCTGTGCAATATACTGCGTGGCTGTGCAATTTACTATGTGGGCTGTGCAATATACTATGCGGCTGTGCAATATACTATGTGACTGCGCAATATACTACGTGGGCTGTGCAATATACTACATGGCTCTGCAATATACTATGTGGGCTGTGCAATATACTATGTGGGCTGTGCAATATACTACGTGGCTGTGCAATATACTACATGGGCTGTGCAATATACTATGTGGGCTGTGCAATATACTGCGTGGCTGTGCAATATACTGCGTGGCTGCGCAATATACTATGTGGCTGTGCAATATACTGCGTGGCTGTGCAATGTACTACGTGGGCTGTGCAATATACTACGTGGCTGTGCAATATACTATGTGGCTGCGCAATATACTGCGTGGCTGCACTATACTATGTGGCTGTGCTATATCCTACGTGGCTGTGCAACAAACTACGTGGGCTGTGCAATATACTACGTGCGCTGTGCAATATACTACATGGGCTGTGCAATATACTACGTGGCCTGGGAAATATACTACGTGGGCTAGGTAATATACTATGTGGCTGTGCAATATACTACGTGGGTGTGCAATATACTACGTGGGCTGTGCAATATACTACGTGGCTGTGCAATATACTACGTGGCTGGGAAATATACTACGTGGTCTGGGCAATATACTACGCAGGCTGGGCAATATACTACGTGGCTGTGCTATGTACTACATGGCTGTGCTATATACTATGTGGGCTGTTATATACTACGTGGCTGTGCTATATACTACGTGGGTGTGCTATATACTACGTAGCTGGCTGCGAACAATCAGTGGCAGGCGCAGTCCGGCCACGAATTGGCGCGGCATTTGAACCACGCTTCGCTAATTGGTCGCGCCAGGCTGGCCAAATCCGGTGCATTCTATTCAATGTATTATTCTAAAATCTTTATAAATAAACTACATATATATTCTAGAATACCCGATGCGTTAGAATCGGGCTACCATCTAGTATATATATATTTGTTTGTTAATATCCAATAAAGACAATCTTTGTTTCATTGAATTTGTTTGGGGGTCTTTTCTGTTTGGATTAATATTAATAGTAAAGACCTGAGTTAGTAGGGGGCCCCTTTGGAGATCCTGCATTGGAGCTCTTAAGCGTCACGTTACTCCACTGGGGGCGGCCATGTATAAAGCGGGGTCAGTTCTCTCCATACTGTAACAGCAGTAAAGTTTTGTATTTTATAATAAACAGAGCTCGTGACTTTTCTCAGTCTATTTAGTTTATTCTATAGCTGGGTTCTAAGCTTCTTTATTCATTGGTTGAACATATAAAAACATTTTTCAAAGATTAGTTACCTTTTAAGATACATATTTTGTTGAAATACCAGACTAAATAAACATGGTTTTGTCTAATTTCTAGTTTTGTCGAACAATGGGCCACCCACATCCTCCAACCTCCAGGTAAATCCAAAAGTACTGTCTAATGACCTTTGTTGTCAATCGGTATTTTGACCTGCGGAAGAATTGGATATATGGCCAAAATTACCTTAATACCTAAAAACTTGAGTTCAGAAAATTGGACCAAACTCATGAATTTCCATCAATGACAAATTCAGAGATGTAACTGTTAGAAGGTGCCACTAAGCAAGTATCAATTCATGGACAAGAGATTCCCACCGGAGTCATGCTTAAAAATAAATGAAGGTCTGTAGATGACCGAGAAAAATGATATTACTGATGCACATAGGAGATTGCCCGATGAGCACAAATCAAATTAAGATAGGAAGAAAATGTCTTCATCTGCCTGGCTATTGGCATTTATCATTCCGTGCACAGATCAAACACTTAATATGCCCAGACTGAGACGCTTACATTTTCTATGGTTGTAATTAAACCTTTGCTATCAATTATTTAGAGGTAATCAGTAAATCCACCTTTGGCTGGATAACCATGTTGCAGAACTGACATAATGGCTGCACAGCTGACGTCTTAATGTAGATCTCCGCAACTCCTCAGGTTCCTCCACCCACATCACCCAGTAATTGAGCAAGTATTATATATAATATTCTATGAATAAATAAATAGCTGTATTTGAACTATGGCTCAGAGTTGAGAGCATGGCTGTCTCGAGCACTTAAAAAAAGACGAATAAGCATTCAGTTGACGTGTGCTATTTCATTATAATTGACAAATCCCTTCTCTTTCATGGGCACCGGATCATGTTTACTGTGCAAAAGTAAAAAGTTAAATAGTTCACCTCTTAAACGACTTTTCTGTATGATTTGCATGTGATTATTCAAATTTTCATCCTTAAATTGAAAAGTCACTGTCATTCCTCCTATTCACTTCTATTTTACATTGGTTAAAAATATTTATTTATTTTACAGTTTTATTTTGGTACACACACATGGTCGACATTGTTGGTCCCCTTCTGTTAAATTAAGGTAACCCACAATGGTCATTGAAATAACTTGAAACTGAGAAAAGTAATTTTCAGTTTATGCTTATTGAATATTAACTAATGAAAATCAGAAATTGCTTTTGTGTTATGGATCAACAGACAATTTTAAATAATGAAACTTATGAAACTGGTCTGGACAAATATGATGGTACCCCTAGAAAAGACTGAAAATAATTTGACCATAGGGACATGTTAAACTAAAGTGTGTCTTGTAATTATCACAAATGTCTACAAGCTTGCAATGAGTCCTTTGTCTATTTAAGGGGTGAAAAGTAGTTACTGTACTGTTTGGTATCATGTTGTGTACACTGAACCTGGACCAAAGAAAGCTACGTAGAGAGTTGTTTCTGAAAATTAGAAAGAAAATTACATCAAAACATGTTAAAAGTAAAGACTATAAGACCTTCTCCAAACATCTTGATGTTCCAAGTACCTACACTGGCACATACTGTATTTTTCAGAAGTTTACCATTTATGGGACTGTAGCCAACCTCCCTGGACATGGCCACAAAATTGATCACAAATTGAAGAGATGGATAATATGAATGGTAACTAGTGTTGAGCGATACCTTCCGATATGCAAAGGTATCGGTATCGGATTGGATCGGCCGATACCGGCAAAATATTGTATCTCGCCGATACCCGATACCAATGCATATCTATGGGATACAAAATATCGGAATGGTTCCCAGGGTCTGAAGGAGAGGAAACTCTCCTTCAGGCCCTGGGATCCATATTCATGTATAAAATAAAGAATAAAAATAACAAATATTGATATACTCACCCCTCCGGCGGCCCCTGCTCTTAGCGGTGCCTCCGTTCCTAAGAATGCCGAGTTAAGGACCTTCGATGACGTCGCGGCTTGTGATTGGTCGCGTGACCGCTCATGTGACCGCTCACGCGACCAATCACAAGCCACGACGTCATCGCAGGTCCTTCACTCGCTCATTCTTAGGAACGGAGGCTGCCGGTTGCAGCGGTTACAACCAGGGCGCATCAGAGGGTGAGTATATCCCTATTTTTTATTTTTATTCTTTATTTTACACATGAATATGGATCCCAGGGCCTGAAGGAGAGTTTCCTCTCCTCCAGACCCTGGGAACCATACACTGGGAACTTCCGATTCCGATTTCCGATATCACAAAAATATCGGAACTCGGTATCGGAATTCCGATACCGCAAATATCGGCCGATACCCGATACTTGCGGTATCGGAATGCTCAACACTAATGGTAACCAAAGAGTCCAGAACACCATCAAAATAGACAAGAGGTGAATTTTGAGGTAAAGGTACATCAGTGTCAGATCACACTATCCGTCGTTATCTAGGCCAAAGTGGACTTCATGGAGGACGACTGAGGAGGAAAACAATGTTGATATCAAATGGTAAAAAGGCGAGACTGGAATTTGCCAAAATGGAAACTGACAAGACACATGGCTTCTGGAAGAATGTCCTTTAGACAGTTGAGACAAAACTGGAGCTTCTTGTCAAGTCACATCAGCTCTATCTTCACAGATGCAAAAATAAAGCATACAAAGAAAAGGACATTGTACCTTCCATGACACATGGAGGTCGGGAACGTTTTGGGGCTGCTTTGCATCATCTCGCACAGGTGGTCTGTTTAGATGCAATGCAATCTTAAAACTATCAAAGCATTCTGGAGCAAAATTTGCTGCTCAGTGTCAGAAAGCTTGGTCTCAATTGCAGGTTATAGGTCCTCCAACAGGATAATGACCCAAAACACAGCTAAAACATCCAAGCATGGCTAACAGCAAAGCATTTGACTCATCTCAAGTGGCTTCCATGAGCCCCGATCAAAATCCTGTTGAACATCTGTGGAAAGAGCAGAAACCTATAATCTGGAGAAGATGCCTTCACACCTAAGAAACGAAGGTCTTCTCGCTCACATGCAGTGGGAAAAATACTCATGGACAGGGGCAGAAGACTCATTGAGAGTTACAGAAATCAAAATTGTCTGCAGCGATTGCCTCAAAAAATTGTGCAACAAAATACAAAATTAAGGGCAATAGCATTTTTGTTCAAACTTTTGTCCAAGCCATTAGTTTGATTTATTTTTTTTTAAAAAGCTTCTGTTGAACCAAAACTCAAAAGCAAAAAAGAAAAGTCTGATAGTCTTAAGCTGATATTCAGTACATTTATATTGAAAATAACTTTTGTCAGTTTCAAGTTATATCACTGACCATTGTGGGTTTATATTATTTTAACAGAAGGTACCAACAATTTTGTCCTTGTGTGTATGTAGTTTAGGCAGGGGTGGTTTAAGGGTAGCCAGGGCCCCGGGCTGTTCAGACTCTGTGGGCCCCCCGGTCATGTGACGGGGTCATCATATACCTGATTTTTCCAGAAAAATAGTTGCTGAGTAAAACTCCACTTCTCACCTATCACACATTAACAGTTCCCATCACCAGATCACACATTTAGCCAGCAGCTTTTGTTTTGGCCAAAAGATTTTTCAAGCCGCAACCAAAACACGGTAGACACTTTTGGCCGGGCCCTACTCTATTGTAAGTGGAGCGCCCCCACTGTCGCAGGGCCGAGGGGTACCCGGTACCGGGCCTCTCTGTCTCGGTTCTGGGATTGTCACGGTGGCTAGACCCGGTCCGTGACCCTGCTAAGGGGCGTCCAGTGACAGTTGAGAGTGATGATGTGCAGTGCAGGGTGCAATGAATAACGAGGACACAGGGTTGCAGTCTCTTTACCTCTTTACTGAAGGCTTCAGGATCCTCAATCCAGAGCACTGTTAACAGGGCTGGCTGAGACTGGTCGGTCCAAAGGCACATCCGGAGTTCCCGTAGCAGGTGGGAATCAGTGTCTACCTTCTAGCGCTTGTATGTTGTAGTCCTTCCCTGCTGAGCACCCCGGGATAGTCCTCACAACTGATTCTGTCTGTCTCTGATGTTCGTTCTCTCCGTCCCCCAGATGATATGGTTAGGACGCACCCGTATGACGGGGTAGGCCTGGAGTTCTTCCGGGACCTTAGAGTCGCCCCTCTCCCACAGCTGCCTCCGTTGTCTGCTTAGGTGTTTAAGTGAGACAGCCAACCTATGATTGGCTGTCCTGCCGTGGTTTGAAGTAATGCTTAAAGTCTCTTACTTTCTCGGCGTTCCGGCCACCGACTTTGCGCTTCAGAAGGATGTTGCCTCGATCTTACAGCACGACTCCTTCTGGTCCTATCACCTCTGCGCTGTATTCCTATTTCTCACTCCTTCACAATACCCCTTGCTTCTTGTCCTTTCCTAGGAGACTGCCGCTGTAAGCACAGGCACGGCTCCGTAAAGTTCTTTCTTGTTCACTAAGGCTCTGCCAGGATCCCACCTCTGACAGGTCCTCCCTCGAGCTCTTCCCAGCTCCTTTCTCCCTGACTTCCTGTCCAACCCCCAGTTTTACCCAAGTGTGAGGAGTGGTCTAATAGATAGAACCATCCCCCCTGGAGGCCGGAGTGTGAAGTGTATTGTGGGTGTGTGTTACCTGGTCAGGTGAACTCCTTTAGTCCAATCAGACGTACTATCACTCCCCTTAGTGGCAGAGCAACAGTACTGCAACGACCAGGACTCTGGGGAGCTGCATAAGCTATTAAATATTTGTTAAAATATGCAATACAATTTAGGTATATTTTTATTTATTTTTCAATTTTTAAAATGACCAATAATATCACATACAAGGAACAAATACAACACCATGTCCAGACCACATATTACCACCAGTGACCGAATAATATCACATACAAAGAACAAATACCACTGCACCATGACCAGACCACATATTACCACCACAAAGTGACCAAATAGCACATACAAGGAACAAATACCGCAACACCATGTCCAGACTACATATTACCACCACATAATGACCTAATACTGCAATACTGATCAGTAATAATAAAAAAAAACACAATACTATCACCATAAGTGCCATTATACACAGGAGATCCGTACTTAGTATGCAGTGTCTGTGTAGAGGTTATACAGTGATCACTGGTGACATTATACACAGGAGCTCTGTATATAGTATACAGTGTATAGTGTCAGTGTATAGGTAACACACTGACTCACCAGTCACATCTGTATGTGAAGTCCTTCATCTTTCATCCAGCACAGACCGCCATCACTTCTTCCAGCCAGGGCTGATCTCTGCAGGAAATAACACAGTTATCTTGAGCTCCGCTTGCAGAACACATTACTTAATTTTTCCCAACTACATTACAACACATGAAGAAAAAGAGGCAACATAGTGTCGCTCCAAACAGTAACAGGACCACCTCCCCCTCATTTAAAACAGTATACTCAAAAAATAAAATAAATACATCACTGCAGTAATAATATCCCTTAATTAGTCCCTATGGTAATAATATTTGCCATCCTGGCCTGTGTGTGTCTCATTACTGGCTTCAGCCATATGTTCTCCCATCCTGCCCTCATGAGTATCCATTCTGCCCCATATGATCTCCGCATCCTGCCCCATCTGTCTCCATCGTTTCCATCCTGCCCCATGATCCAATCCTGCCCCATGATCCTGCACGATCTGTCTCCAATCCTGCCCCCAGTGTCTCCGATGCGGGCCCCCTCTGGCCACCGGGCCAATACGTCAGTCAGGGCAGTAATGCGCTGATGGCGGCCGAGGTCAATCTGAGCGGTAGCCCAGGGCCCCCCACACCACTGGGCCCTGGGCTTCCGCCCAGATTGACCTCCTTATAATCCGCCCCTGAGTTTAGGGTTCGCTCACATCTGCGCATAAAATCAGTGAGCGCAATGTGAAAAAAAAATCGCATTGCATCGCAACAATTTTATTCAGTTAGGCAGTGTTCATCTGTGACTTTTTCCGCAACAGGAATTCATCGGAGCATACTGCATATGGCCGCGTAAAATGGCCATCAATCAGATATGAACTGCAGTAGCTTTACTGACGTCACCGCTCATCACTGCAGGTGCGTTCTCACGATACTGTCCATGTGTCAGGCTGGTGTGCTGAGCAGTCTCATGGCCTCATTACTCATGTCATTGCTTAACACACCATTCGGATGTAGCAGCGTTGGAGATCATCATGAGAAGTGGGGTGGAATTATGGAGGACCCATTCAGAATATTTTATTTCCTAAAGATAATAAATGGGTAAAAGAGGGTCAGGGAGTGCTTTGTACAAATAAAGGACTTTTCTCTATGTATTTTTTGCTTTACACTAATGGGGTTAGCAATTGTGGCGTCTTATAAATACCTCTCCATTACTAAACCCTGGGCTTGATGTCAGCTGACATTACAAAGTTGACATCAACTCTAAAACCATTACCCCGCTTGCCAACTCACTATGGCATGTGGGGAGAGTCAAAGCTATGTGCCAGAATTGTTTCATATAATGGATGCACCATTTCTGGAATGACTGAGGGGTGGGATAATTAGTCCAGGAGTGGGCAAATACCCATGGCCCCTTCCCAGGCTATTAATATTAGCCTGTTGCTATCTGCTTATCCTTTGCTGGTTATTAAAAATAAGGGGTGCCCTCATCATTTTTTGGGGTCCCACCTTTAATAATCAGTAAAGGCTAAGCAAAAAGCTCTGAACTGTCATTAATAGGCTGTGAACTTTTTTTTTGCTATTGGCCCCTTCCCAAACTATTAAGACCAGCTCTCAGCTGTTTGCTTTCCCTCAGCTGGTTAATAAAAATAAGGGGGACACCACACCATTTTTTCTTTCATTTATTTATGTATTTATTAGCTAAATATGAGTACAGTAAACTACATGTGCAAAGCACTGATTATATATCTCACCGACATATTTCTTTCTATCTATTTCATATCTATCTACTGTATATCATATCTATCTATCCATCTATCTATCTATCTGTCATATCTATTCATTTATCTATCTATATGTGTATAAGATTGTTCTATTAGTTAGAAAACTAGGTTGAAATGACAGAGAATTAGGGGGGAGTCACACTACTGTCCAATACGGCCGAGGGCTATTTGGTAAAACATCGCATAGCACTCAGCCCAGTGTTATTCTATGGGGCAGCTCACATCTGCGATTATTTTCTGATGCTGAATCAGCATGCGAGACCAATCGCAGCATGCTGCTATTGCAACACTTGCTAGGGCCATGGGGTACTCGGACCGGGTTGGACAGTTCTTAAAGGGGTGGTCACGGCAGCGGTGACCCGGTCCGTGGCCCTTGGCATGCCATTAAAAGGGGTGGATGATGGAAAGGAATAAAGTTTATCTAGGAAAAGGGATTATTCATGACGCCACCTGTGGTACTCGGCCAGGGATTGCCGACACAGCTTAAAGGGACCGCTGGGGACGATGGTGATGCAGCTGGGTTGTTTCTGCTCCCCACAAGTGGATCAGGGCCCCAGGGCTACCAGTTCAGTTTATGAGGGGTGGTGGATGTTGGAGATCAGAAATGAGGGTGCAGGAATAACTAGAGGACTCAAGGGTTGCAGTTTCTTTTACCTTCAATCCCAGGTTGCAGGTGCAGTCCGGGGCACAAGTCACAGCTGTTGATGGAGATCCGGGCAGCCTGGAAGCAATTCAGGATCCTCCTAGTCCGGTGGAATTGGAGGCCTACCTGATGCGCTGTTCTCTGGGTGCTTGGTGCTTTTAGTTCTCCTCAAGTCCCTCTTACTGTCTGTCCATAAAATAGAACATTCCCTGAATGGCAGGCAGCTTGAGCCTGTTCCAGGTGTCACTCCCTTTTGGTGACTCCGGGCTCTCGTATGCTGCTGTGCCTTAGGGTGTTAGTTGTGGCCAGGAGACCTGCAATCTTCTGTCCTCCGGATTTGGTTGTGAGACCTGCAGTTCCCACACAACTATGGACTCCGGTGTCCAATCTTCGGCGCTCAGTCCTGGGGTGACCTCAGTCGCAGCTCCTATCCCACAGATTCTCCTCACTTGCCTCTTCCTCCTTTACTGTCTGCTCTCTCTCACACACTAACCCCGCCTCCAGACCAGAACTTATAGGGAAGTTCCCCTGAAAACCGGGTTAGAGCTCCCCCATCTGGTCTGGAATAGGAAAGACATTGTATGCTGACTGTATTACCTTCTTCTAAGGGGATCCCTCTTGCTTCCAGGCATGGCATCAACTCCGCAGCTATGTGAGAGGATCGGAGCACAGTAGCATGACACTCAGCTCCAGCTCACAGCAGAGCAGGAGCCAGGGATCATTAGCATATCGGATCCGATGCTCTCGCATCGGATGCCATACGCCATTGTGACATTACTGTATGTAAAAGCCGATGTTAAAAATTGCATTGCATACGGATTGCATATGCATTTCATTTGGATGTCATATGGATAATAGATGAGAACATTACAAGTGACACTCACATTACACTTTTCTGGCTGAGAATCTTGGTTACTTTATATACGCAGATGTTAGTGTACCCTAAGAGTGACACTCCAGTCAAATGCTGGAAGTCTAGCCTACTATATCGCAAAGTTTTACCTACCTGCTGGATCTGGAGATCCTAGTGGTCTTCTTTGTAGGTTGCTTTTTTGAGCATGATGAGATCGTCCACAGCAGTGGAACTGCACAGAAAATAACAGTACAACACTGGGGATCTGGGGATCAGAGGGGAGCTGAGAGATGAAACTTACTTTAGGGACAGAATGAGCCTCTACTTTTTGGAAAATCACAATTTTTACTTTAAAATAGTTTTCTAGATTAGAAGACATATTTTAAAATATAATATTTGTGAATCTACTGTGGATGAGAGATTTTACACTGTCTTCTAATTTTTGTAAAATCTGTGTAATGCTTTATTTCTCTTGTGGCTGCAGGGGAGTTGATCACTCTTTTATGAGATTTCCTAAGGTTTACAGTTTTCGTAATGCAGCCCAGCAGACGTCTTTCTGTAAGTTTAATGTAAATAGTTTAATATGACAAGACTAGTTGGCCTGTGCGAAATTTTCGCACATCGGTTGTTGGGGGCACAGGCAATTTTAGGAAAATCAAGGTGGTAAAATGTATTTAATGAGATGATGAACACAGAGAGGTATTTATATATGTAGATTGGTAATACAATAAATTAGTTTGATAAGTAGAGGCTAAAAAAATGTGTCGAGGTTGTGGTGCCATCTGCAGGTTATTGTTATTTTCTGCAGGTTTCTGAACATGAATGTTTAAACTGTATTTATTGATCAAGACGCGAATGTGTGGTTTGCTTGTGTCTTTTCTTGCTGAAGGGGCAAGTTTACCTTTCAAATGGTATATTATTTGTGTGTGAGGGGCGAAGTAATCAAATGAAAAAGCAGTGCATGTTTACAAACATGTTTGCATATGTGACTCACCATTTGTGTGTGGGGCGAAGTAATCACTGAAAAAGCAGTGCATGCTTACAAATGTGTTTGGATATGTGACTCACCTGCAGTGAAGTGTGCAATCCTCGAATTTGCCTGAAATAGGATGGGCAAGCACTTCGGCAAGCTGCAAAGACACCAAGGCAAATGCCACCTGCAGGTAATTTGACATTTGAAATCGTGTATCATTTGTGTGTGTCGGTGGAATATAAATGGAGCAAATGTGCAATTGAATAGGCAGTGCATGTTTACAAATGTGTTTGCACATGTGACTCACCTGCAGTGAAGTGTGCAATCCTCCAATGTGCCTGAAATCAGCTGGGCAAGGAGTTCGGTAAGCTGGAAAGCACCCAAGGCAAATGTTAGGATTTGTTTGTGATGTCTTTAAGCAGCATTGTGGTAGTGTGCTTTGGGGTAGTGTGGTGCCACCTGCAGGTCATTTTTGCTTACAGCAGGTTTATGAAAATTAATGATTAAACTGTATTTTGTGATCACATCATGGATGTGTGGTTTGTTTGGCTATTTTCTTGCTGAAGGGGGCAAGTTTACATTTCAAACGGTGTATCATTTTTGTGTGTGTGGGTGCAGTATGAACGGAGATACACAGTAATCACTGAAAAAGAGTGTTTAGAAATAATATAGAAGGATTAATTAGAATATCGACATCTGAGGTTTTTTTAACTTAAATACGTGAATCTTGTTAAAAAAAATACTTTTGCAATTTAGTTTCATTATAAATTTTGCACAATTTTCAAACAACTTTGCGTTCTTCTCTGGGTTTTGGTACCTGACTAGACTTTAGTCCAAAGTCACTTTCAGGTACCAGAACTGTACTCGAACTTGAACTGTTGTGAATTCCGTTCTCGAACTCCCTCCTGTTGTCATGAATGGTACTTCGGCGAGTTCTGTCCATGGACTCCCTCTGGTGGCTGTGAGTGGAGCTGCTGGTTCTGAGATTCCTTCCTCAGCTGGCCTCGTTTATGGCTAGGCTGGCCTCCCTATTTAACTCCACTCAGATCGTTACTCCGTGCCAGCAGTCAATGTCTTAGTACTGGTTCAGATCTCTCCTGTATCCTTCTGACGACCTGTCTACTCCAGCAGAAGCTAAGTTCCTGCTAGTTATTTTTCTGTTCATTGTTTTCTTGTCCAGCTTGCTATCATGATATTGCCTTGCTAGCTGGAAGCTCTGGGATGCAGAGTGGTACCTCCGCACCGTGAGTCGGTGCGGGGGTCTTTTTGCACACTCTGCGTGGTCTTTTGTATTCTTTTTGTGCTGACCGCAAAGATACCTATTCTATCCTCTATCTGTTTAGTGAAGCCTGGCCTCCTTTGCTAAAACCTGTTTCATTCCTGTGTTTGTGACTTCCATCTTAACTCACAGTTAATATTTGTGGGGGGCTGCCTTTTCCTTTGGGGAATTTCTCTGAGGCAAGGTAAGGCTTTATTTCCTATCTTTAGGGGTAGTTAGCTCTTAGGCTGTGAAGAGGCGTCTAGGCAGAGTAAAGGTACCTTCACACTACACGATATCGCTAGCGATCCGTGACGTTGCAGCGTCCTGGCTAGCGATATCGTTTAGTTTGACACGCAGCAGCGATCAGGATCCTGCTGTGATATCGCTGGTCGTTGAACAAAGTTCAGAACTTTATTTGGTCGTCAGACCGGCGTTTATCGTCGTGTTTGACACCAAAAGCAACGATGCCAGCGATGTTTTACACTGGTAACCAGGGTAAATATCGGGTTACTAAGCGCAGGGCCGCGCTTAGTAACCCGATGTTTACCCTGGTTACCAGTGTAAAATGTAAAAAAAACAAACAGTACATACTCACCTTCGCATCCCCCGGCGTCCGCTTCCCCCACTGACTGAGCGCCGTAAAGTGAAAGTACAGCACAGCGGTGACGTCACCGCTGTGCTGATAGGGCCGGCGCTCAGTCAGTGCAGGGAAGCGGATGCCGGGGGATGCGAATGTGAGCATGTACTGTTTGTTTTTTTCACATTTTACGCTGGTAACCAGGGTAAACATCGGGTTACTAAGCGCGGCCATGCGCTTAGCAACCCGATGTTTACCCTGGTTACCCGGGGACCTCGGCATCGTTGGTCGCTGGAGAGCGGTCTGTGTGACAGCTCTCCAGCGACCAAACAGCGACGCTGCAGCGATCGGCATCGTTGTCGCTATCGCTGCAGCGTCATTTAATGTGAAGGTACCTTTAGGTAGGCTCCACGGCTGTTTCTAGTGTGTGCTGATAGGATTAGGGTTTGCGGTCAGCAGAGCTCCCACTTCCCAGAGCTTGTCCTGTATTCACGTTTAACCATCAGGTCATTCCAGGTGCTCCTAACCACCAGGTGCATAACAGTACAGCTGGCCAAAAGTGTTAATGCATCTCAATAGAGGGATAAGAGAAGTTCTGAGACCATTTTTTTTTCTGCAGTGTGTTTTGTCTTTCTTTTCCCCTTAATCTCTGGGTGGTTCAGGACTCAGGTGCAGATATGGACATTCAGGGTCTGTCCTCTTGTATGGATCAACTCACTGCAAGGGTACAAAGCATTCAGGATTATGTGGTTCAGAATCCGATGTTGGAGCCTAGAATTCCAATTCCTGATTTGTTTTCTGGGGATAGATCTAAGTTCCTTAATTTCAAAAATAATTGTAGACTGTTTCTTGCTTTGAAACCCCGCTCCTCTGGTGACCCTACTCAGCAAGTAAAAATCATTATTTCTTTGTTACGTGGCGACCCTCAAGACTGGGCATTTTCCCTGGCGCCGGGAGACCCTGCATTGCGTAATGTAGATGCGTTTTTCCTGCCGCTTGGATTGCTTTATGATGAACCGAATTCAGTGGATCAGGCAGAGAAAAATTTGCTGGCTTTGTGTCAGGGTCAGGATGAAGTGGAGGTATATTGTCAGAAGTTCAGAAAGTGGTCTGTGCTTACTCAGTGGAATGAGTGTGCCCTGGCTGCTATTTTCAAAAAGGGTCTTTCTGAAGCCCTTAAGGATGTTATGGTGGGGTTCCCCACACCTGCTGGTCTGAATGAGTCTATGTCCTTGGCCATTCAGATCGATCGGCGCTTGCGTGAGCGCAAAGCTGTGCACCATTTGGCGGTATCTTTTGAGCAGAGGCCTGAGCCTATGCAATGCGATAGGACTTTAACCAGAGCTGAACAGCAAGAACATAGACGTCAGAATGGGCTGTGTTTTTACTGTGGTGACTCCACTCATGCTATCTCTGATTGTCCTAAGCGCACTAAGCGGTTCGCTAGGTCTGTCACCATTGGTACTGTACAGCCTAAATTTCTTTTGTCCGTTACTCTGATTTGCTCTTTGTCGTCCTATTCTGTTATGGCATTTGTGGATTCAGGCGCTGCCCTGAATTTGATGGACTTGGAGTTTGCCAGGCGCTGTGGTTTTTTCTTGGAGCCCTTGCAGCATCCTATTCCATTGAGGGGAATTGATGCTACGCCTTTGGCCAAGAATAAGCCTCAGTACTGGACTCAGTTGACCATGTGCATGGCTCTTGCACATCAGGAGGATATTCGCTTTTTGGTGTTGCATAATCTGCATGATGTGGTCGTATTGGGTTTGCCTTGGCTACAGGTCCATAATCCAGTATTGGATTGGAAATTAATGTCTGTGTCCAGTTGGGGTTGTCAAGGGGTACATGGTGATGTTCCATTGTTGTCAATTTCTTCTTCCACTCCTTCTGAAGTCCCTGAGTTTTTGTCGGATTACCGGGATGTATTTGATGAGCCCAAATCCTGTGCCCTACCTCCTCATAGGGATTGTGATTGTGCTATTAATTTGATTCCTGGAAGTAAGTTTCCTAAGGGCCGACTGTTCAATTTATCTGTACCAGAACACGCCGCTATGCGGAGTTATATAAAGGAGTCCTTGGAGAAGGGGCATATTCGCCCGTCGTCGTCACCATTGGGAGCAGGGTTCTTTTTTGTGGCCAAGAATGATGGTTCTCTGAGACCTTGTATAGATTACCGCCTTCTTAATAAAATCACGGTCAAATTTCAGTACCCTTTGCCTCTACTGTCTGATTTGTTTGCTCGGATTAAGGGGGCTAGTTGGTTCACTAAGATAGATCTTCGAGGGGCGTATAATCTTGTGCGTATTAAACAAGGCGATGAATGGAAAACAGCATTTAATATGCCCGAGGGCCATTTTGAGTACCTGGTGATGCCATTCGGGCTCTCTAATGCCCCATCTGTGTTTCAGTCCTTTATGCATGACATCTTCCGAAAGTAACTGGATAGATTCATGATTGTATATTTGGATGATATTTTGGTCTTCTCGGATGACTGGGAGTCTCATGTGAAGCAGGTCAGAATGGTGTTCCAGGTCCTTCGTGCTAATTCCTTGTTTGTGAAGGGGTCTAAATGTCTCTTCGGAGTTCAGAAGGTTTCATTTTTGGGCTTCATTTTTTCCCCTTCTACTATCGAGATGGATCCTGTTAAAGTTCAGGCCATTTATGATTGGACTCAGCCTACATCTGTGAAGAGCCTTCAGAAATTCCTGGGCTTTGCTAATTTTTACCGTCGCTTCATCGCTAATTTCTCTAGTGTGGTTAAACCGTTGACTGATTTGACCAAGAAAGGTGCGGATGTGGTGAATTGGTCCTCTGCGGCCATTGAGGCTTTTCAGGAGTTAAAACGTCGTTTCTCTTCAGCCCCTGTGTCGTGTCAGCCAGATGTTTCGCTCCCTTTTCAGGTCGAGGTGGATGCTTCTGAGATTGGAGCAGGGGCTGTTCTATCTCAAAGAAGTTCTGATGGCTCTGTGATGAAGCCATGTGCTTTCTTTTCTAGGAAATTTTTGCCTGCTGAGCGTAATTATGATGTTGGCAATCGGGAGTTGTTAGCTATGAAGTGGGCATTTGAGGAGTGGCGACATTGGCTTGAAGGAGCCAAGCATCGCGTGGTGGTCTTGACGGATCACAAGAATCTGACTTATCTCGAGTCTGCCAAGCGGTTGAATCCTAGACAGGCTCGATGGTCGCTGTTTTTCTCCCTTTTCGATTTTGTGGTTTCATACCTTCCGGGTTCTAAGAATGTGAAGGCTGATGCCCTTTCAAGGAGTTTTGTGCCTGATTCTCCGGGAGTTCCTGAGCCGGCTGGTATTCTCAAAGAGGGGGTAATTTTGTCTGCCATCTCCCCTGATTTACGGCAGGTGCTACAGGAGTTTCAGGCGGATAGACCTGACCGTTGTCCTGCGGAGAAACTGTTTGTCCCTGATAGATGGACTAGTAGAGTTATCTCTGAGGTTCATTGTTCGGTGTTGGCTGGTCATCCTGGAATCTTTGGTACCAGGGATTTGGTGGCTAGGTCCTTTTGGTGGCCGTCCTTGTCACGGGATGTGCGTTCCTTTGTGCAGTCCTGTGGGACTTGTGCTCGGGCTAAGCCCTGCTGTTCTCGTCCCAGTGGGTTGCTTTTGCCCTTGCCAGTCCCGAAAAGGCCCTGGACGCATGTTTCCATGGATTTTATTTCGGATCTCCCTGTCTCTCAAAGGATGTCGGTCATCTGGGTGGTTTGCGATCGCTTCTCTAAGATGGTCCATTTGGTACCCTTGCCTAAATTGCTTTCCTCCTCTGATTTGGTTCCATTATTTTTCCAGCATGTGCTTCGTTTGCACGGCATTCCGGAGAACATCGTGTCGGACAGAGGTTCCCAGTTTGTTTCGAGGTTTTGGCGGTCCTTTTGTGCTAAGATGGGCATTGATTTGTCTTTTACTTCGGCTTTCCATCCTCAGACAAATGGCCAAACCGAACGAACCAATCAGACCTTGGAAACATATCTGAGATGCTTTGTTTCTGGTGATCAGGATGATTGGGTGACCTTCTTGCCTTTGGCTGAGTTCGCCCTTAATAATCGGGCCAGTTCGGCTACTTTGGTTTCGCCTTTTTTCTGTAATTCTGGTTTCCATCCTCGTTTTTCTTCAGGGCAGGTTGAGCCTTCGGACTGTCCTGGTGTGGATTCTGTGGTGGACAGGTTGCAGCAAATTTGGAATCACGTAGTGGACAATTTGACATTGTCCCAGGAGAAGGCTCAACGTTTCGCTAACCACCGTCGCTGTGTTGGTCCCCGACTTCGTGTTGGGGATTTGGTTTGGTTGTCGTCTCGTTATGTTCCTATGAAGGTTTCTTCTCCTAAGTTTAAGCCTCGTTTCATTGGTCCCTATAAGATTTCTGAAATTCTCAATCCTGTGTCATTTCGTTTGGCCCTTCCAGCTTCTTTTGCCATCCATAATGTGTTCCATAGGTCGTTGTTGCAGAGGTATGTGGCGCCTATGGTTCCCTCCGTTGACCCTCCTGCTCCGGTGTTGGTCGAGGGGGAGTTGGAGTATGTGGTGGAGAAGATTTTAGATTCTCGTATTTCGAGACGGAAACTTCAGTACCTGGTCAAATGGAAGGGCTATGGTCAGGAAGATAATTCCTGGGTTGTTGCCTCTGATGTCCATGCTGCTGATTTAGTTTGTGCCTTTCATTTGGCTCGTCCTGATCGGCCTGGGGGCTCTGGTGAGGGTTCGGTGACCCCTCCTCAAGGGGGGGTACTGTTGTGAATTCCGTTCTCGAACTCCCTCCTGTGGTCATGAATGGTACTTCGGCGAGTTCTGTCCATGTACTCTCTCTGGTGGCTGTGAGTGGAGCTGCTGGTTCTGAGATTCCTTCCTCAGCTGGCCTCGTTTATGGCTAGGCTGGCCTCCCTATTTAACTCCACTCAGATCGTTACTCCATGCCAGCTGTCAATGTCTTAGTACTGGTTCAGATCTCTCCTGGATCCTTCTGATGACCTGTCTACTCCAGCAGAAGCTAAGTTCCTGCTAGTTATTTTTCTGTTCATTGTTTTCTTGTCCAGCTTGCTATCATGATATTGCCTTGCTAGCTGGAAGCTCTGGGATGCAGAGTGGCACCTCCGCACCGTGAGTCGGTGCGGGGGGTCTTTTTGCACACTCTGCGTGGTCTTTTGTAGTCTTTTTGTGCTGACCGCAAAGATACCTATTCTATCCTCTATCTGTTTAGTGAAGTCTGGCCTCCTTTGCTAAAACCTGTTTCATTCCTGTGTTTGTGACTTCCATCTTAACTCACAGTCAATATTTGTGGGGGGCTGCCTTTTCCTTTGGGGAATTTCTCTGAGGCAAGGTAAGGCTTTATTTCCTATCTTTAGGGGTAGTTAGCTCTTAGGCTGTGAAGAGGCGTCTAGGCAGAGTTAGGTACGCTCCATGGCTGTTTCTAGTGTGTGCTGATAGGATTAGGGTTTGCGGTCAGCAGAGCTCCCACTTCCCAGAGCTTGTCCTGTATTCAAGTATTCAAGTTTAACCCTCAGGTCATTCCAGGTGCTCCTAACCACCAGGTCCATAACATTGAACCTTAACCCATTGAAATCAATGTAAACCCGTCCTCTCTCTCTCCCTCCTTGCCTCCCTTCCTGTCTCTTTCACTCTCTCACTTATATAAGCAATGCTAGTACCAAAACCCAAAGAAAAATGGATAAACCCTGTAAATCAATAGAGTCCATTAAAATGTATCTGTTTGTTTGCAAAATAATCCACTGCTGTTGTGCAAACAGAATGATCAAAGCAAATTGCTGCCACCTGTTGTAAAAAATAAAAAAACTCCTTTACTCACCCTCCCCAGGTCCAAAGCTGAGTCTCTGCTACTTCTCCCAGTGTCAGTTGTTGTCTGCAGTGCTGCAACCAGTCAGTGAGATCAGTGACTCAAGCTGTGTACACAGGCAGAGATGCTAAGCTCAGTGATTGGCTGCAGTGCTGTCAACATACAGACAACAACAGACAATGGGTACAGTTCGGAGACTCACTACTGGGTCAAGGGAGGGAGAGTAAAGCTCAGTTTGTTTGTTTGTTTGTTTTTTACAACAAATGGCACTTGGGGATGCAGCTTTCCTGAAAATGGAAAACCCCTTTAAAGGGATGTCTCATGAGAGTCAGTTTCTTTCAAAATGGAGCGATAATGGTGATTAACTGATAGTGGTAAGTGCTATTCTAGCACCCCTATGGAACAGCTAATTTTGCTGGGGAAAACATTTCCAGTATGGCATTTTTACTTTTTTTGCTGTTGTACCTGCTGGAGAAAGGAGGTATTGCTAGGTGTTAACATTTAAATGAGGGGTCTAAGGGCAAACCTTCCTCCTTGTAGAGAAAGCCACTCCGGTGTACGGACACTCATAGGCCATGCAATGCTCCTCAGGGGAATTTAATTATGCAAATAGCCACTGCAGAGAGGAAGAAGACTTGAACTCTAGCGCCACCTATTGGATGTAGTGATCCTAAAAGTCAATCCATTAATAAACCTTGCCACATTATCAATTTAAATGACTGGCCATAGAACGCGTGAATGGACATCTTGAGTTTGCCAGAACCAGAGCTACTCATAAAGCTATCCTGGTTCACGGGGAAGTCTTGAGCAGAGGACCCCTCTATACGATGCCCATATGTCCTAATGGGGTCTATAGACAGGGGTTGTCTTCATGAGACAATCACTTTAATAACATTAAATGGCCAGAAGCCATGCTATCAGCTTTACATTTTGTTCATTCAGGTTAGTTTCAGCTGTGAGTTGAACATAAAGAGGAATATCTGTGTATTCAGTCAATCATTCCAGACTAGAGTTAAACGCAGCCACGCAGTATTTTGATTTGCCGCTTAACTACCGAAATGGAGCCCTCATGGTGTATTGTAAAATCAGTCATGTGTCAGTCACTTGTATTTCCATAAAGTCTGAAGCAAAATCTTTTCATTCATGAGCAATATCAAAACACTGTTTGTAACCTTTAATTTCAGAGAAAGCCTAGGAAAAAACAGTTGTGCTTCTCTTTAACAGGCGGCTATGATACCTCCAAGAATAGAATAGAAGATGAAAGGAACGAAATCTCTTCCGGCACAATTTCATGTTTCACATTATATTTATTAATGCATCTTTTCAATCTACTTTAAACACAGTCATTTTAGGTGATGACGGATGATGGCAGGAGCTCCTGACACTATACTTGGTTATCCGACAGGAGGCAGAAAAACGAGCGACTCACAGTCTGGAGTTACCAGCACATTCATGCGCTGCACAAGCAGCCCTTTGCGTCAAATACCAAGTGCTTCATTTACCCTGTGGTGGCGCTGCAGGAAGATTCAACTCTTGCTCCTACAGATTAGAGCTGAATGTTTGGAGTCTCAGAAGTAAGACATGTTGCTATTGGCTTAAAGAGAATCTGTCAGCAGGTTTTTGCTATGTAAACCGAAGACAGCATGAGGTGTTAAAACACTGAACTCAATGATTTATCCCATATCTGGCTGTGTGCTGTTGTTTACTAAGAATGAAGGTTTCATCTTCAGGTGATTATCATTGCTGTGACTCGCTTCTTAGTCTGCCCCTGCCCCTTCTGTAATAAGCACTTCACTGTCTATAGACAATGTGCATACAGAGCCTGGTGTTGGCCGGGTTAGCTTTCTCAGTTTTGCTACATTGCTAAATCTAAAAACTCTGTGTCAGAATGGCTGCACCCAGAAAGCTAAGTGATACATTATTGAATTTAGCTTCTCTTTTCCCACATTATGCTGCTGTCAGATGAGGTAGCAAAACCAGCTGACAGATTCCCTGTAATAATAAGAACCCTTCTAACTAAAATAGATTGTCAAAAGAGGACACCACATTTTATAAAATGGTATCAATTTTTAATGTATATGGCCATCTATAGAAAAAAGCCTTAACAGTAAGAAAAACAATATGCAGCAAGGAGAGAACACTTTCTTGGTAACAATGGTGGGGACTTTACTTTAACTACATGCCAAATACAGTGCACCAATTAATACATTAGAGACGAGGCTTGTGTCATGCTGTGACGGCGTTCGGTAAAGAAGAGGGGCCTCAAACTGTCCCGGGAACTAAGACCCTAGCTATCCCTGTCCCAGGAGTACTCTTGAAGGTAGAAAGGCTCGGGTCTCTGACCTTACTATGCTCCTGTTAAACCCTGATCTGTCCCCTCCCCCTCCCCATGAGGCATGGGACAGAAATGAAAGGTAAACCAGACACAAAGGCAAAACAGGGATAACAGAAAACCTCTATTATACAAAAGCACTAACCAACAATAGGGAAGAGGATAGGAACTGGGAGGAATAAGCTAAATGGGAAAAGGGACCATAGATAAACACACACGTACTACAACAAACCACAGAACACTACTACAACAATTCTACTCCAACCATTTTACTTTAGTACACAGCACAGGAAGACGAATCTTTCACCAGCAGGGACAAGAAGGCCTGACCAGTTTTTATAAGAGGTAATGACCAGATCAGATGCCGCTGAAATGGAGCTGCATGTTTCTGACCAGAATAGAAAGGGTTGTTAACCTCTTCAGCACCAGAAGAAAGTAAATTAATTTGAGACACAAATCACACCATCTCTAAAGAAGACCTGTGATTTATTACCTGATATGACCCTCTAACTCCAGTTCTTCCAGGGGGACTTGACACCTCGTGACAGCTGGAGACAGACCTAATGCCAGATCTTGTAGACATCAGGCTACTGGATGAATATCAGAGAAGTATAAACTAAAGCTTGTTTCATACGCCTAAAACAGGGACAATTAAAGGAGTTTCCAACTTTGGGGGCATTTATTCTTTCTTAAATGCGTGCAATTAGAGCTAAAAATTATTTTTGCATTTGGGTTTAATTAAACATTTTGAACCGTTAGTCTCTTATAGCTGTTGTATTACACTGTCTATTGCTGGCTGCATAATGAAGTGATGGTGTTGGCCTTATTATCTTTATTTTATCAGATGTGCCGGGGACATGATTTTGTGGTACTTACTGTTATATAGGTAGGACAGGATCTCCTCCTGCTATTGTTAGTTTCCTTACAGACTGCACAGCTCTGCTGCCGATATAATGACTGATGTTGGAGGGGTGTTGGTGACCAGATATTTCCATGAGTCTTGTCCAATGGAAAACAGAGTCATGACTGAAACCGTTGCGGCACCACACTCATGACTGAATGCCTAACACTGCTAGGGGAAGTGGATTTCCTCCCTGCAGTGGGGCTCTCAGTGACAGCACTGCATGATATCAGAACGCTGTTAACGAGCAAATTAACCCTGTATCTACAGGTTACTAGCATTATTTTAGAAGACACGTTCCCTTTAAGCACCTAGGAATAAAAAACAAATGGGTATACTGTAATCAATGAAATTATAAGAGTAAGGCTAGGTTCACATTGCGTTAGTGCAGTCCGTTCAAAGCATGCGTTAAATGGACTGCGCAATGCAAGTGCCTTTTAAAGATCGCATTATGCGATGGTGCAAGTACAGATGCTCCATCTGTGCTAGCGGTGACGGACCCGAAAAACGCTGCAGACCGCATCCGAGGGTCCGTCCGTCACAGAATGACGGCACATCGCTGACGCATGCCGATTATGACATGCGTTAGCGATACGCTACATAATGGCAGTTAATGGGTGTGGTAACGCATCTGTTACATAGCGTTAATGCCGCTATGTAACGGATGCCATCAGCGCATTGCCATTAGCGCAATGTGAACCTAGCTAAGAATAAAGACCTATTTCCTGCAGATTTATCTACAGGGAGTAAGATGTATATCAGGAGGAGCTGAGCAGATTATGATGTATGCATATTCAAGTGCTTCTCACTAAATTAGAATATCATCAAAAAGTTAATTTAGTTCAGTTCTTCAATACAAATGTAAAACTCATATAGAGTCATTACAAACAGAGTGATCTATTTCAAGTGTTTATTTCTGTTTATATTCTCAGTAAATTAGAATAATAATAACAAAAAACTACCTGCAAAGGCTTCCTAAGCATTTATAAAGGTCCCTTAGTCTGTTTCAGTAGCTCTACAATCATGGGGAAGACTACTGACTAGACAGATGTCCAGAAGGCAGTCATTGACACTCCACAAGGAGGGTAAGTCTCAAAAGGTCATTGCTAAAGAAGCTGGCTGTACACAGAGTGCTGTATCCAAGCATATTAATGGAAAGTTGAATGGAAGGAAAAATTGTGGTAGAAAAAGGTGCACAAGCAACCGGGATAAAAAAAAGCCTTGAAAGGATTGCTTAGAAAAGGCTATTCAAAATTTGGGGAAGATTCACAAGGAGTAGACTGCTGCTGGAGTCATTGCTTCAACAGACACGACACTGATGTATCCAGGACATGAGCTACAAGTGTCACATTCCTTGTGTCAAGCCACCCATGACCAATAGACAACGCCAGAAGTGTCTTACCTGGGCCAAGGAGAAAAAGAACTGGACTGTTGCTCAGTGGTCCAAGGTGTTTTTTCAGATGAAAGTAAATTTAGCATTTCATTTGGAAATCAAGGTCCCAGAGTCTGGAGGAAGAGTGGAGAGGCCACAATCCAAGCTGCCTGAGGTCTAGTGTGAAGTTTCTACAGTGATGGTTTGGGGAGCCATGTCATCTGCTAGTTTAGGTCCACTGTGTTTTATCAAGACCAAAGTCAGCGCAGCCGTCTACCAGGAAATTTTAGAGCACTTCATGCTTCCCTCTGCCGACAAGCTTTTTGGAGATGGAAATTTCATTCTCCAGCAGGACTTGACACCTGTCCACACTGCCAAAAGTACCAATACCTGGTTTAACCCCTTCACCCCAGAGCTTTTTTCAGTTTTGCATTTTTGTTTTTCGCTCCCCTTCTTCCCAAAGCCATAACTTTTTTATTTTTCCATCAATAAGGCCATATGAGGGCTTGTTTTTTGCAGGATGAGATGTACTTTTGAACGAAACCATTGATTTTACCAAGTCATGTACTAGAAAACGGGAAAAAAATTCCAAGTGTGGTGAAATTCAAAAAAGTGCAATCCCACACTTGTTTTTTGTTTGGCTTTTTTACAAGGTTCACTAAATGCTAAAAATGACCTGCTATTATGATTCTCCAGGTCATTACGAGGTCATAGACTCCAAACATGTATAGGTTCTTTTTTATCTAAGTGGTGAATAAAAATTACAAACTTTGCTAAAAAATAATGCGCCATTTTCTGATACCCGTAGCGTCTCCATTTTTCGTGATCTCGGGTTTAATGAGGGCTTATTTTTTTGTGTGCTGAGCTGAGATTTTTAATGATACCATTTTGGTGCAGATACGATATTTTGATCGCCCATTACTGCATTTTAACATAATGTCGTGGCGACCAAAATAACTTCATTTTGCCTTTTTTTCTCACTACGCCGTTTAGCAATCGATTAATCATTTTTCTTTGTTGATAGATCGGGCGATTCTGAATGCGATGATACCAAATATGTGTAGGTTTGATTTTATTTTTAATGTTTTATTTTGAATGGGGCGAAAGGGGGGTGATATGAACTTTTATATTTTTTTAAATGTTTTTATATTCCTAAAAAAACATTTTTTTTACTTTTGGCATGCTTCAACAGTTTCCATAGGAGACTAAAAGCTGCCATAGCCCGGTCGGCCCTGCTACACAGAGGCGATCGCCTCTATGTAGTAGACTTGCTGACTTGCTATGAGCGCCGACCACTTGGAGGTGCTCACAGCAATCCGGCACTGACAACCATAGAGGTCTCTAGGAGACCTCAGGTTGTCATGCCGAAACACCGGTGACCTGCAATCACGTGACGCAGGTGACCGGTGTACGTATTTCTGGCGCAATTGAGTTTGGCAGCGGCATTTAACTAGTTAATAGCCACGGGTGGATCACGATTCCACCTGCGGCTATTGTGGGAAAGATGTGGGCTAACGACTGGAGCTTACATCAAAGGGAGGGATACTGACATCGGCATACTATTACACCCAATGTCTGTAAGGGGTTAAAAACAACAGTATCACTATGCTTGACTGGCCAGCAAACTCACCTGACCTTAACCCCATTCAGAATCTATGGGGTATTATCAAGAGGAAGATGAGAGACACCAGAACCAACAATGTAGATGAGCTGAAGGCTGCTATCAAAACAACCTGGGCTTCCATAACACCTCAGCAGTGCCACAGGCTGATCGCCTCCATACGTGAGTATGGTTTAATTTAGAATCATTAGAGGAATATGTGTCATTCTTTCAATTAAAGGACTTTATTCTGGCTTTGTGTTTATTTACAATATAACTAAAGGATTAGTAATGAACCTCTCCATTACTAAGCCGTGGGCTTGATGTCACCAGACAATACAAAGGTGACATCAATCCCACAAATATGAACCCCTCTTGCCACCGCTAAGATTTTTCAGGGAATGGGAGATGTTGTTGATGACATGCTGGTGTAGCGCAGGCACTGCTTTCTTAGAGAAGTAATGGTGACTGGGCAACTAGTACTGATGGATTGTGATGGCCATTAGCTTTTGGAAACTGTCTGTATCCACCAGGCAGAAAGGCAGCATTTTTGTGGCCAACAGATTGGAGATGATGGAGTTCAAGCTCTTAGCTTTGCCATGTGTAGGAGGAAACATTCTTTTAAGTGATCACAACTGCAGGACCGAGAGCTGGCTTCTATGCTTAGAGAGGGCGGTGTACTGAGAACAGGACAAACTGCTGGACTGTGAGTGAGGTGCAGGCGAGAATGTTATGGTGGATTGAGAAATATTTGTTGTGCTAGTTGTCACAAAAGCAGCAGTCATGTCTACTTCTGTAACAGCTGACTGACGCTCACTAACTCCGACTGTGGTGGGTAAGCAATTATATTTTTTGGGGTCAGAGACCTGTGTGAGAAGACTTGTAATAGTGACAGAGGAGTAAAAAGCAGCAGATGGGTTTGATAGGACAGCAGGAGGCTGGTGAGGCCCGCTAGTCTGCATTTTAGCACTGTGAGATTCCCACACTAAGGCACGTTGATTGCACATGTGCGGGTTTAAGTATGTCATCAAATTATTGCAATTTTTGCCTCTACTGAGGTTTTGTTTGCACATTTGACAGATAACGTGTGTTGGGTCATCCTCTCCTGTCTCAAAAATTGCCCAGGCTAGGCAACCCTGGCTGTCCCTGGGAACTGCCAACTCACGACCGGTGCTGGCCACAGCCAGAGTTGGGGCTGAGGATGTAGTGCTTGTCATGGTTGCATTACTTCATGTTTGTGTGGTAAGCCGCAATATAATCTCCTCATCTTCCTCTTCCTCCACCTCCTCTGCGGTGCTACTCAGTTGCATACCTCTGGGTTCATACCAAGTGGGATCTACAACCTCTTCATCATCTTCTCTGTTCTCACACTCCTCACCCTAAGAGTCACCCTCCTCCCCTTCCTGTCCTGACACCACAGTCTATTCTGCGTGCATCTCTGGTATCTAAGTTTCATCAGGATTACCTTCACCATTGGTGGTTAACGTCTGGTGATGAAGGTCTGGATTCTGCTCAGACTTTACTTCTTCCAGCCCAGAATCCAACATGAAAAAACGTTGGACATGTGTGCAGATGCTTTCGTCCTCTGGATTCTGTGATTCTTTGGAGCAGACCTCTGATGCCCATGGAATACAATGTTTGAACAGCTCTTCAGAATGGCCCATCTGAGATTCCCCACAGTTAGTTGGGTGTTTGGAAAGTTTAGACATGGGGGAAACAAGGGTGATTGGGATTCTAGTGTGTGTGATGTTAAGGTGGAAGAAGAGGAAGAGAGGCTACTTGATGCAGCTTTGCCATCCACTGGAGCACATGCTCTTTCTGAGCCTCACCTACAAGGTGTACCAATGTGCGGCTGCCAAAGAAAGGGAGTCGAGTAGGCCAGTAACAGATGTTGTCAGTTGTCTTTGGATCCCACGAGACAGTGTTTGTTCAGTTAAGCTTTCATTCACATTAAGGCCATGTGCACACGTTCAGTATTTTTCGCATTTTTTTAACGTTTTTTCGCTATAAAAACGTGATAAAAACGCAAAAAAAATGCGAAAAAAACACTTACATATGCCTCCCATTATTTTCAGTGTATTCCGCATTTTTTGTGCACATGCTGCATTTTTTTCCGTGAAAAAATCGCATCGCAGAAAAAAAAAGCAACATGTTCATTAAATTTGCGGAATTGCGGGGATTCCGCACACCTAGGAATGCTTTGATCTGCTTACTTTCCGCATGTGGCTGTGCACACCATGCGGGAAGTAAGCAGATCATGTGCAGTTGGTACCCAGGGTGGAGGAGAGGAGACTCTCCTCCACGGACTGGGCACCATATAATTGGTCAAAAAAAAAGAATGAAAATAAAAAATAGTCATATACTCACCTTCAATGGCCCCCGGAGTGTTCCCACCTCTCAGCGCTGCATGCTACCGCTTCCGTTACTATAGATGGTGTGGTTCAGGACCTGCGATGATGTCGCTGTCTTGTGATTGGTCGCGTGACCACTCATGTGACCGCTCACGTGACCGTGACATCAACGAAGGTCCTGAACCACACCATCTATAGGAACGGACGCCGCTGAGGAGATCGGCTGTCTGCAGAGGGTGAGTATAACCATTTTTTTATTTTTTTATTATTTTTAACATGATATCTTTTTACTATTGATGCTGCATAAGCATCATCTATAGTAAAACGTTGGTCACACTTGTCAAACAGTATGTTTGACAAGTGTGACCAACCTGTCAGTCAGTTTTCCAAGCGATGCTACAGATCGCTTGGAAAACTTTAGCATTCTGCAAGCTAACTACGCTTGCAAAATGCTAAAAAAAAACGCGAAAAAACGCAAAAAAAAAATGCGGATTTCTTGCAGAAAATTTCCGGTTTTCTTCAGGAAATTTCTGCAAGAAATCCTGACGTGTGCACATACCCTAACACTTGCCTTTCCAAACCAAGTCCTATCAGTTTAATTAAATACAGCTTGACTCCAATCAAGGAGAAACATCTCAAGGAGGATCAAAAGGAAATGGACAGCATGTGACTTAAATATGAGTGTCTGAGCAAAGGGTCTGAATACTTATGGCCATGTGATATTTCAGTTTTTCTTTTTTAATAAATTTGCAAAAATTTCTACATTTCTGCTTTTTTTCAGTCAAGATGGTGTGCAGAGTGTACATTAATGAGAAAAAAAATGAACTTTTTTTTTTAATTTACCAAATGGCTGCAATGAAACAAAGATTATTATGCTCAATAAGAGGTTAATTACCAATCAAATTAGAAAAATGGGTACCCAAGATATAAATAGAAAATAGCAGCAAATGGGAACCTAAAACATAACATTTAATAGAACAAATTAAAATGCCATGACACAACATACAGTATAAAGACAAACATGTGCTCTTAACCAACAGTTAATCAGACAGTGAACTAATTATAAGTCCAGAGACAAAGTTAATCAAACAGACGGACTGGTTCACTAAACTCCCAGAGCGGTCTCAAAACGAATAAACCTTGCTCAGGCCCAGCAGGAAAACCAGGTGCATAAATCCATACAGATATTAATGCTAATGTCAAGGCCAACATAAAATACGTGAAGAAATATCAGTACCACTGATGGTCATGCATAATGTGTTGACAAAATAAGAAAGAATAGGGGTACATGAGTAAATGAAACGGTCTCACCCAAATGTTGAAGATACCACATGGAAAATGTACCCTCCTATCGCGTCAGACACAAATCCAAAGGATCAATAAATGATTCCATAGACCAATTCTGCATGGGACCACCTCCCTACTTGTTTTATCCCAGAAGGGAATCATCAGGGGACACAGCAGTCAGATAATGATGATAAAGTGCTCCGCCATCATTGGCATTCACATAGAGCCAATGCAACAAAGAGTGAAAAATTTAAAGGAATCTGAAAACCTACCATACCCACTGTATTATTAAAAACTTTTTTATAGATTTTTAGTCCCTTTAGTTGTTTTAAACCTGCAATTGTCGGATTGCATACAATACATTAGTAGTGCAGTATACTGTAAATTCCATTCTCCTTTTGAAGCTCAGGATATACGGTAGCTGAACTTCAGAGGAGAACCAAAATGACAGTGACAGTGGCTTTCAGCTGTCATAGGAGACCATCAGTTCTCTGAGATGATTTCACAGGTCGCCAATAGGAACTGATCATTTAAATGCTACTGACAGAGATCTACAGCTGTATCTAAATGGCTAAAGTGAACCTGTCACCCCCAAAATCGAAGGTGAGCTAAGCCCACCGGCATCAGGGGCTTATCTACAGCATTCTGTAATGCTGTAGATAAGCCCCTGATGTATGCTGAAAGATGAGAAAAAGAGGTTAGATTATACTCACCCAGGGGCGATCCCGGTTCTGTTCTGGTCCGATGGGCGTCGCGGTCCGGTCCGGGGCCTCCCATCTTCTTACGATGATGTCCTCTTTTTGTCTTCACGCTGCGGCTCCGGCACAGGCGTACTTTGTCTGCCCTGTTGAGGGCAGAGCAAAGTACTGCAGTGCGCAGGCGTCGGGCCTCTCTGACCTTTTCTTGTAACAATATCGAACATTAGATGTAAAATCCTTATGCACTATTGTTATGGAAATATTAGGGTTGGATAAATATATCCCTGTGTGTGCTGTGGCCGCTCCCAATAAGACTGAGTATTTTGAGCGCTCATCAAGAATGGACTGTACACAACTGTGACAGAACAACATTCCATCAATACTGAAACTTTATTGTACATACATAGTTTTATATTTTCACATAGAAAGGAGTGGTTAGGGGTTGTTAGTTAATTACCATATTGTCTAGCTCCTCTGTCATTGGTTATCTAAACATATATGGAATATTGTGACTAATGCTCATATGACAGCGGATTAAGCAACTAAACTTGAGTTCTGTGTCTAGGACAAAGTGGAGACATCTGATCAGCAGTCACCAAACATCTGACACTCTTCTGCTTTTAGGGATGGAAAACCCCATATGATCTGTCTGGGTTATATTAGTTCGTGTCAACCATTTTAAACCATTTATTATAATGTATATATTAGCTGTGAGCATATAAGTATATATTTGATTATAGAGGAGTATACATGCAAGTGAGATCTACATGATATATATATTTCTATCACAAGCCCCCCTTAGATATCACTTGCCCTAATCCTAGCCTCCTGTCCCAAAGCGCTGCAACTCTTTTGTGCTGTCGGCGAACTGACACAAGCCTAACGCCTGTGCCCCACTCCGTACAGACTTTTCGCAAATGGGCGGTCAGGAGATCTGTCCCTAACGGGGGTTCGTTGCAATCAGTCTCTTAGTCAATAGCATGTGTAGTGAGCGATGTGTAGTCTTTATCAGGTAGGTCATCCTTTCGGTCAGGCCGCAACATAATTCTGGCTTGGGTGTCATCTTCTGGCAGGGGAGCTTTCTTGCGATGCGATGAGTGGATCCAAGCGGGTCTTCCCTCCAGTTTCGCAGAGTTTGGTGTCATCAGCAGCACTTGAACAGGACCATCAAATCTGGGATCGAGTGGTGTTCTCCTTACAAACTTTTTTCCACCAACTCCCAGTCTCCTGGCTTCTAGGAGTGCTTACCGGACACCGAATCTGGATCTGGCAATGAAGAAAAAAACTCGAGAATGGATGTTAGCAAGTTTCTTGGTGAGTTCAATTACATAAGCAGACAAAGTATCATATTGCATAGTCAGCTGCTGAGGGAAAAGATACCCCTAACCTGGGACTAGACACAAACAAAATTTCATATAGTAACAGCTTTGCTGGGCCTCTGGAAGTATGCCTTACATTAAGTAGTGTGATTGGGAGTGTGTAGGCCTAAGTCTGACCCTACTGCTGACTAGATCTCTCGTGTGAGGTTTGCTGTGAATGCGGGTCCCTGGTCACTCTCTATCACTTCTGGGACCCCATAGCTGCATATCTCGTCTCTGAGAGTAGCTTCTTTGCAGTAGTCTTTGCTGACTGATTCCTCACTGGGAAAGCTTCTGGCTGTCATCCTGAGAACATGTCCACGACCACAAGGGCATATTCGAATCCTCCACTTGGCGGAATTTGGATGTGGTCTATCTGGATCCTCTGGGAGGGGTACGGTGGTCTGGCAAGATGATGTATGGGAACTTTCTACATTCTTCCAGGGTTGCATTGGCCACAGGTCAGACAGCTGTTTATGAACTTGGCTGTTAGGGTGGAGATTTCTGGGGCGAACCAGTAAGCACCAATCGGATCATTCATCTGTGCCTTTAATCTGTGTGTGGGCCCTTGTGCCCACTGGACCACCATAGGGTACATGCTTCGGGGTAAACCGGGTTTGTAGTCCATTTAGTATACCCTTCCTTCTTCATGTGCTGCTCTTTTCTGCATCCAACATTCCTTCTTGTCCTTTGGGGCTTGCTCTTGCAGCTTTTTGAGCAGATCACAGGACGTCATTTGGTCAGGTTTCTTGTCTTCAGTCGTCATGTAGTAGCCGTCTGGCTCTGCGACCTCTTCCATTTTTCCATATTGTCTTCCCTTGACTGCTTCTTTGGCTGCCATATCCGCCATGTTGTTGCCTCGTGCCCTGTCATGATCTCTGCAGGCAGAGATCATAGCAAGCCTATAGAGGGACAAGCTCTCGGAAGATGGAACTATACTGACCATGAACTAAGCCTGCCGCGCAACTAGAAATAGCCAGGTAGCATTTCCTATTTATCGCTAGATGCCCAGCTCTGGCCTAAGACCTAAATAGCTAGCAGAGGGAAATATCAGACCTGGCTCACCTCTAGAGAAATATTCCAAAGAAGACAGTAGCCCCCCACATATAATGACGGTGAGTTCAGATGAAACAACAAACGCAGCAGGAAAATAGTCTTAGCAAATTTGAGGTCCGCTTACTAGATAGCAGAAGACAGATAGTATACTTTCATGGTCAGCAGAAAAACACTAACAAAACACCATCCAGAGATTACCTTAAACTCTGGCATTAACTCATAACGCCAGAGTAGCAATCCCTGATCAACGAGAGCTTTCCAGACACAGTAACAAAACTTCAGCTGTGAACTGGAACAAATAGGCAAAACAAAACATGGACAAAAGTCCAACTTATCTAGTAGTTGTCTAGAAGCAGGAACAAGCACTGAGAGGCATCAGATAACATTGTTGACCGGCAAGAAACCACCAGAGAAATGAGCTTAAATAGCGACACCCACTACTGATGGAACCAGGTGAAACAGGAAAGAGGATGACAAGTCCAATTCCACAAGCGGCCACCGGGGGAGCCCAGAATCCAAATTCACAACAGTACCCCCCCCTCAAGGAGGGGGCACCGAACCCTCACCAGATCCACCAGGGCGACCAGGATGAGCCCTATGGAAGGCACGAACAAGATCAGAAGCATGAACATCAGATGCATTGACCCAAGAATTATCCTCCTGGCCGTAACCCTTCCAGTTGACCAGATACTGGAGTTTCCGTCTGGAAACACGAGAGTCCAAAATTTTCTCCACAACGTACTCCAACTCACCCTCAACCAACACCGGAGCAGGAGGCTCAACTGAAGGTACAACAGGTACCTCATACCTGCGCAATAACGACCGATGAAAAACGTTATGAATGGAAAAGGACGCAGGGAGGTCCAAACGGAAAGAAACAGGATTAAGAATCTCCAATATTCTATAAGGGCCGATGAACCGAGGTTTAAACTTAGGAGAAGAGACCCTCATAGGGACAAAACGAGAAGACAACCACACTAAATCTCCAACACAAAGCCGAGAACCAACACGACGATGACGGTTGGCAAAACGCTGAGTCTTCTCCTGGGACAACTTCAAATTGTCCATAACCTGCCCCCAGATGTGATGCAATCTCTCCACCACCGCATCCACTCCAGGACAATCCGAGGATTCCACCTGACCGGAGGAAAATCGAGGGTGAAACCCCGAATTACAGAAAAACGGGGACACCAAGGTGGAAGAACTGGCCCGATTATTGAGGGCGAACTCTGCCAATGGCAAAAAAGCAACCCAATCATCCTGGTCAGCAGAGACAAAACACCTCAGATATGTCTCAAGGGTCTGATTAGTCCGCTCGGTCTGGCCATTAGTCTGAGGGTGAAAAGCAGATGAAAAAGACAAATCTATGCCCATCCTAGCACAGAATGCCCGCCAAAATCTAGACACAAATTGGGTACCTCTGTCAGAAACAATATTCTCAGGAATACCGTGCAATCGGACAACATTCTGAAAAAACAGAGGAACCAACTCAGAAGAAGAAGGCAACTTGGGCAGAGGAACCAAATGGACCATTTTAGAAAAACGGTCACAGACCACCCAGATGACAGACATCTTCTGGGAAACAGGCAGATCTGAAATAAAATCCATCGAGATGTGTGTCCAAGGCCTCTTAGGAATAGGCAAGGGCAACAGCAGTCCGCTAGCTCGAGAACTACAAGACTTGGCCCGAGCACAAACGTCACATGACTGCACAAAGACTCGCACATCTCGTGACAGGGAAGGCCACCAGAAGGATCTTGCCACCAAATCCCTGGTACCAAAAATTCCGGGATGACCTGCCAATGCAGAAGAATGTACCTCAGAGATGACTCTGCTGGTCCAATCATCCGGAACAAACAGTCTATCAGGCGGACAACGATCCGGTCTATCCGCCTGAAACTCTTGCAAGGACCGCCGCAGATCAGGAGAAACGGCCGACAAAATTACTCCCTCCCTAAGGATACCTGTGGGTTCAGAATTACCAGGAGAGTCCGGGTCAAAACTCCTAGAAAGGGCATCTGCCTTAACATTCTTAGAACCCGGTAGGTATGACACCACAAAATTAAAGCGAGAAAAAAAATAAAGACCAGCGCGCCTGTCTAGGATTCAGGCGTCTGGCAGTCTCAAGATAAATCAAATTTTTGTGGTCAGTCAATACCACCACCTGATGCCTAGCCCCCTCGAGCCAATGGCGCCACTCCTCAAACGCCCACTTCATGGCCAAAAGCTCCCGATTCCCAACATCATAATTCCGCTCTGCGGGCGAAAATTTGCGAGAAAAGAAGGCACAAGGCCTAATGACGGAGCAGTCGGAACCTTTCTGCGACAACACTGCCCCAGCTCCGATCTCCGAAGCGTCAACCTCAACCTGAAAAGGCAGATTCACATCAGGCTGACGCAACACAGGGGCAGAGGCAAAACGGCGCTTAAGCTCCTGAAAGGCCTCTACAGCATGAGGGGACCAATTAGCAACATCAGCGCCTTGTCTGGTCAAATCAGTCAGTGGTTTAACGACATCCGAAAAACCAGCAATAAATCGGCGGTAAAAGTTGGCAAAGCCCAAAAATCTCTGAAGACCCTTAAGAGAGGAGGGCTGAGTCCAGTCACAAATAGCTTGCACCTTGACGGGATCCATCTCAATGGAAGAGGGAGAAAAAATATACCCCAAAAAGGAAATTTTCTGGACCCCAAAAACGCACTTAGACCCCTTCACACATAAAGAATTAGACCGCAGAACCTGAAAAACTCTCCTGACCTGCTGGACATGAGAGTCCCAGTCATCAGAAAAAATCAGAATATCATCCAGATATATTATCATAAATTTATCCAGAAAATCGCGGAAAATATCATGCATAAAAGACTGGAAAACTGAAGGGGCATTAGAAAGACCAAAAGGCATGACCAAATACTCAAAGTGGCCCTCGGGCGTATTAAATGCGGTCTTCCACTCATCCCCCTGCCTGATCCGCACCAAATTATACGCCCCACGAAGATCAATCTTAGAGAACCACTTAGCACCCTCTATACGAGCAAACAAATCAGTAAGCAATGGCAATGGGTATTGATACTTAACAGTGATCTTATTCAGAAGCCGATAATCAATACATGGTCTCAAAGAGCCGTCTTTTTTTGAGACAAAGAAAAACCCAGCTCCCAAGGGAGAAGAAGATGGACGAATATGTCCCTTTTCCAAAGACTCCTTTATATATTCCCGCATAGCAGCATGTTCCGGCACAGACAAATTAAACAAACGACCCTTTGGATATTTACAACCCGGTATCAAATCTATGGCACAATCGCACTCACGGTGCGGAGGTAACGACCCAAGCTTGGGTTCGTCAAAGACGTCTTGATAATCAGAGAGGAACTCAGGGACTTCAGAGGGAATGGACGACGAAATAGAAACCAAAGGTACGTCCCCATGAATACCCTTACATCCCCAGCTCAACACAGACATTGCTCTCCAGTCCAAGACTGGGTTGTGAGACTGCAACCATGGCAATCCCAGTTCCAAATCGTCATGTAAATTATACAGCACCAGGAAACGAATAATCTCCTGGTGATCCGGATTGATACGCATGGTTACTTGTGTCCAGTATTGTGGTTTATTATTAGCCAATGGGGTGGAGTCAATCCCCTTCAGAGGAATAAGAGTCTCCAAAGGCTCTAAATCAAAACCACAACGATTGGCAAAGGACCAATCCATAAGACTCAGAGCGGCGCCAGAGTCAACATAGGCGTCCGTGGCAATGGATGACAAAGAACAAATCAGGGTTACAGACAAAATAAACTTAGACTGAATGGTGCCAATGGAAACAGACTTATCAAGCTTCTTTGTACGCCTAGAGCATGCTGATATAACATGAGTAGAATCCCCACAATAGAAACACAATCCATTCTTCCGTCTAAAATTCTGTCGCTCGCTCCTGGACAGAATTCTATCACACTGCATACTTTCTGGCGTCTTTTCCATAGACACCGCCAGATGGTGCACCGGTTTGCGCTCCCGCAGACGCCTATCAATCTGTATAGCCATTGTCATGGACTCATTCAGACCTGCAGGCAAAGGGAACCCGACCATAACATCCTTAACGGCATCAGAGAGACCTTCTCTGAAAGTTGCCGCCAAGGCGCACTCATTCCACTGAGTAAGCACAGACCATTATTGTCAGGTGCACACAGAGCATACAGAGATTAGGAGGAGAGAGAGAAAAAAGACTGCAGCAAGGCAGACTGGAAAAAAAAAAAAAAAAAAAAAAAATTCCAGCAGACTTCTTATAACTCTCCTTTCTCAACCTGGGTCTTTAACACTTTATTGGCCGGTCAAACTGTCATGATCTCTGCAGGCAGAGATCATAGCAAGCCTATAGAGGGACAAGCTCTCGGAAGATGGAACTATACTGACCATGAACTAAGCCTGCCGCGCAACTAGAAATAGCCAGGTAGCATTTCCTATTTATCGCTAGATGCCCAGCTCTGGCCTAAGACCTAAATAGCTAGCAGAGGGAAATATCAGACCTGGCTCACCTCTAGAGAAATATTCCAAAGAAGACAGTAGCCCCCCACATATAATGACGGTGAGTTCAGATGAAACAACAAACGCAGCAGGAAAATAGTCTTAGCAAATTTGAGGTCCGCTTACTAGATAGCAGAAGACAGATAGTATACTTTCATGGTCAGCAGAAAAACACTAACAAAACACCATCCAGAGATTACCTTAAACTCTGGCATTAACTCATAACGCCAGAGTAGCAATCCCTGATCAACGAGAGCTTTCCAGACACAGTAACAAAACTTCAGCTGTGAACTGGAACAAATAGGCAAAACAAAACATGGACAAAAGTCCAACTTATCTAGTAGTTGTCTAGAAGCAGGAACAAGCACTGAGAGGCATCAGATAACATTGTTGACCGGCAAGAAACCACCAGAGAAATGAGCTTAAATAGCGACACCCACTACTGATGGAACCAGGTGAAACAGGAAAGAGGATGACAAGTCCAATTCCACAAGCGGCCACCGGGGGAGCCCAGAATCCAAATTCACAACAGTGCCCCTACTGTGTTCAGTTTTCCATGCGCTTTGACTTTTAGTACTGCCACCACTTTTGAAAGTTGAAGTGTGTTCAGCAGGTACTTAATGGCTCCATGATGCTTCACGGTTGTTCCACTTGCTGTGATGAAGTCCCTTGCAGCCCAGATGGGTCCGAAGTCGTGTGCTATGCCATGCAAGTACCTTGAATCGGTATACATTTTCTCAGTCTTGTCTTCTGCCATCTGGTAGGCCTTCATCAGCGCTATCAGTTCTGCTTCCTGGGCTGACAGACTGGGCGGCAGACTTCTGGACCACAGGATCTCTTGATTGCTGGTCACTGCACATCCCGTGTGAAATATTCCTTCATCATCTGCAAATCTGGAGCCATCCACATAGAGGATCAACTCTGGGTTGGTCAGTGGCTCTTCTGCCACCTTGGGTAGTCCTGCTGTTTCCTGTTGCATGATGCTGAAGCAATCATGGTCATCCGTCCGGAGCAAATTCAGATCCCTGCAGAAGGTGTCATGGCCCGGATAGCTCAGTCGGTAGAGCATCAGACTTTTTATCTGAGGGTCCATATCTGTATCCCCCCTTGGGAGTGGGAGTAGAGTGGACGGGTTGAGGACTGTGCATCTGGAGATGGTGACATTGTTGGGCAGGAGTAGAGAGCACTGGAGGCGAAGATGCCTGGCGGTGGAGAGATGTTTTAGCTGGGTTTGGTTGAGGATTGCTGAGATGTCATGCAGAGCCAGGATTTCCAATGGTTTTTTCCACTGATGTCAGTAGTCCTGTCCAGGAGGGCGTGTGCTGCAACTGCTGCTCTCATGCGGGAGGAAGAGGCTTCCCCTGCAACTGGATCCAGGCAAGCTGAAAAGTAGTCCGAATGTCTCTGCTTTCCCCCCTGAAGCTGCGTCAGGACTCCAGTAGCAAGGCCTTCTCTTCTCATCAAGTAGAGACGGAATGGCTTCTCGTAGTCAGATAGGCCTAGTGCTGGCGCTGAGACTACAGAGCTTTTTAACTTCTTGTACGAACTGAAGGCCACATCTGTCTGGAGGAACGGGGTCACGCTGACGTATTCACACAGAGGCTGCATTAGGATGGAAGCATCAGGGATCCAGGCTCTGCAATACGAAACTAGACCAAGGAAGGCCTGTAGCACTTTTGGAGTTGTCGGAGGGACCATCTTCTCCACTGTGGTCTTCCGGTCATCTGTCAGGCGTTTCGCCTGGTGAGCAATACAGTGTCTCTGGAACGTAACTTGCTTCAGACACCACTGGACTTTGTTCTTTGAGATCTTGCAGTGCTGCACCGCCAGGTAGAGTAGGAGATACAAGGAAAGGGCTTTACACGTGTCAAAGTCAACTGCACAAAGGAGTAGATCGTCCATGTATTGTAGCAGGGTTACTTCTGCATGTTCTGTGACCCAGTTGGTGAGAACTGTGGACATTGCTTTGGTGAACTGTGAAGGGCTGTTCTGGGCCCACTGTGGCATCACTGTCCATGTGTGGTGTCCCCCCTGGTGCGTTAAGGCAAACAGGAACTGGTCATCCGGGTGAAGGGGAACACTGGAGAAAACATTAGCCAGGTCGGTCACTGTGAACACTTTTGCTGTGGCAGGCACATTTGAGAGCAGAGTGTGCGGATTCGGCATAAATGCAGTTTCAAACACCGTGGCATCATTCACAGCTCTCAGGTCATATACCATTCTGAACTTGGCTGGCTCTCCTTTTACAGTCTTTTTCTTGACGGGAAAAGTGGGGTATTGCAAGGCGATGTGCGAGGAACAATGATTCCTATTTCCAGGTAGACCTTCAGTTGGTCAGAGGCAGCTTGACTCTAGGCCTGGCCTGGGCCTTACGAGGGTACGGGGTACATGGCTTGAGTGACACTCGTACTGGGGCAACTTGAGGTTTTCTCATGTGTCATGTGCTGGGGTCCCTTAGACCATAGACTTTCTGGTACTACATCCAGTACCTCCTTGGGTAGGCCTCATCGATTGTTTAATGTTCTTGTAGGGCCGCCAGCATGACTCTTCTCGGGTCAGGGATGAAGAAAGTGTCACTGTCCCATCTTCCTGGAACACTGTGGTTGCCTTCAGCTTCTGCAGTAGGTTCGCTCCCAGCAGGTTGAGTGGCAGGTCCTTTACACCACAAACTGGGACAGGATAGAGTGTCCTGGCTGAGTGCACACGCTCAGTGGCTTTGTAAGCTGAGAATGTCTGACTTGACCATCAATGCCCATGCGAGACACAGAGAATTCTGATAGGCAGGTGGGATCAGCGAGTTCCACAGGTGTCATCACACTTCTGGCTGCACCACTTTGGATCTGACAACGCCATCCATTTTAAGGGTAATTTGAGGCACTGGTCTTGCAGATGAAGTTTTACATGTCAGGAGCGTAGTGTCTTGCGGACCTGGCTTGCTTGCCTCTGTCCTATGGAAGGGGTACTTCACTGCTTTCTGCACTTCCTCCTTGACCTGTTTCTCTGGACCAACTCTTGGATTGCATGGGTCCAGTCTCTTCGGGGGCGTGGGTGCCCTGCACTGGTTCTGGAAATGGCCAAACTTGCCACAGATGTAACTCTTGACACTTCTTCTGTCTTCGTAGGGTGGTTGCGCTTCCAGGTCAGTGGTCACCATGAGAGGGGCTGTATTCTGCACCCCTGGTTGGGACTCAATCCCTTTGGCTACTGTGGACAACATGATGGGTACTGCAGCGGCAGCGGGGTCCGGCCTGCTGATTGAAGCTGCGGTGGTAAGACGGGGCCTGCAGGTGCATTCGTGGCGAGGCCCGGGGGTGCCATGAGACCGACGGCTGCATCCAACCCAAGGTCTTGGGGCATTACAGGGGCTGCGGCTGCATCTGCCGTCACTTCTTACCCCTGCTCCGACATAGCTTCTCCCCTTTGCTAACCTTATTGAGGTCGGTGTCTCCTCTCTGGAGTCTGCAGCGGTTCTTCCGGTGTGTTGATCGGCACTTTGCAGCGTCTTCACCTCTGGCTCCCCTTCCGGCGTTCTCAGCAGCACGGCACCCGTTTCCTTCTTTGCGCTCTTTGTGGTGCTATAATGGCGGCAGTTTTGGCAACAATTAGCAATAAACAGTCTCCTAGGCGCACATAAAACATTTTGCTGGGTCAGTCCACTGCTATTGACCTGTTCTCAGGCCTAGCCACTATCAGTGGTTTCCTGATTGGCTGTCTCAGTCCATGCACAAAGGCCTGTGCCAACATTTGCCTGTGTATCTGGTCATGAATGGTGAAGCCCAAGTCTCGGAATACTTGCATTACTCTGCCATGAAACTTCTTTACAGACTCTTTCTTTTCTTGGCTCATGTCATGGCTCACTCTCTGAGCTGTTCAATTAGCTGTGGCCCTGACTCCCAAGCGTGTATGTCTGATTCTGCTGGAAGTTTGAATTGTTCCTTCATGATTGGCCAGAGTGCATCACCTGCTTCTATTTTCATTCATGGCCCAGAGATCATTCCAGCTGGCTGCATATGTTTGCTGCTTCTGCTACTCTCTTCGGTAAAATGGCATGGGATGCATCCCTGGGTCTGGAAAATTGTCACCTGACTTGAAGTGCAGTGCACATAGTGTAATGGTGGTGCCTCTATCTGCCCTTGCATTCTTGGTGCCTGTGGGTTTCTTTTCTAGTACTGGACAGCATGTATGATGTTCCCTCTTCATCTTCATCAGAGGAATAGTTGTGATAGCTTGTACTGGGGTCGTACACTGACTGATTTTGGACTTAGAAGTTGCTTTTTTATGTGAGGATGTCTCCCCCCTTGCTGAAGCTATGATGGATTAGGATTATAGTTCTATGTTGGTGTGAATGTAGGCAGCTCTGACCGGTGCTGAAGTTGTACATTATCAATACATGGTGATATCAAAGTTCATGTAAAACCTTAAGGGTTACAATATTATTGACTGTGAAATGAGGTAACGGAGGATCTGTCAGTGAGCTCGTTCTGATATCATTCCTCCCCTCTCTGCACCCAGGGCTGAGCTGTCTGCTGCCTGATGTGTCTGGGGCTTTCACCTTCTTTCCCCGATATCACAACTGGCAATGGCTGGACTGTGCCAGGGGCATAGAGGGAAACCTTGTGCTGTAAGCACCATATTGTTTGAATTGGGCGTTGGCCCAGCCGGCAACGAAGAGGAAAAAAAAGAGGAAGAAGAAGAAGGAGGAGGGGTTGATGAGTGAGACAAAGGAATAGTAGGATGGGAGAGAGAATGTGGAGAGAGAGGGAGGAGAAGAGAGGAGAGAGAAGGAGGGGAGAAAGAGGGTGAGGAGAAGAGGGAGGAGAGATGGGTGTGGAGAAGGAAAAGAAGGAGGAGAAAGGTGTGGTGGGCGAGTGGAGAAGGAGGGAGGAGAAGATGGAGGGTATGGAGGAGAGAGATAGAGAGGGGAAGAGAGAGAAGAGAAAAAAATGTGGAGGAAGAGGAGAGGAAAGGAGAGAGAGAATGCGGAGAGAAAAGACTGACAGAGAAAAAAAAAAGAGGATAGATGAGAACAACAAGATTAATAGAGAGGAGCAATTATGACTTCTCCCTGTAGGGAGAGACGGGGCGCGCCACATACTGTGCAAAAATAACTACCTATACCATGGATTCTGCTAAAAGCAGACTGCGCAGATTCTCCCGTCTCATACCCACAAAAATCACTTCATGGTTTGCTCACATAACTTTCTGTACCACCTAAACGATGTAAGCTCTGCTGCCACTTCATACCATGTATTAGTATTCAGCAATCTAACATCAGCTAACTTCCTCTATTTTCCCTTCTACGTCATGCCACTCCGCAGCTTGAAATCTGCCATTCTAATGAATTTCACGTACTTTATACCTTCCAAAAATCTTCACATACTTAACACCTTCGTGTTCTGCCACTATCTAGGGGCTGTTTTCTCATCAGGAAGTAAAAAGACTTTCCTGTTGCTCGGCCACTCTATTCCCCATGGCAAAAGCAAAAAATGAAAAACACACAAAAATGAAAAAAAACAGTACTAAGAAAAATAAAAAACTTCTAAAAATGAGTATATAAAACTCTAAGAAAAACCCAAAACGATAAGCGGATTAAGCAACTAAACTTGAGTTCTGTGTCTAGGACAAAGTGGAGACATCTGATCAGCAGTCACCAAACATCTGACACTCTTCTGCTTTTAGGGATGGAAAACCCCATATGATCTGTCTGGGTTATATTAGTTCGTGTCAACCATTTTAAACCATTTATTATAATGTATATATTAGCTGTGAGCATATAAGTATATATTTGATTATAGAGGAGTATACATGCAAGTGAGATCTACATGATATATATATTTCTATCACACTATCACATACACAATATTACTATTAAGATACATGTAAGCATTAGGGTTGAGCGAAACGGGTCGGCCATTTTCAGAAGTCGCCGACTTTTGGCAAAGTCGGGTTTCATGAAACCCGACCCGACCCCTGTGTGGGGTCGGCCATGAGGTCGGCGATCTTCTGAATCTGGTATCGGAATTCGGATACCGAGTTCCGATATGTTTGCGATATCGGAAATCGGTATCGGAATCCATATTTAAGTGTAAAATATAGAATCAAAATAAAAAATATTGATATACTCACCCTCGGACGCGCCCTGGTACTAACTGGCAGCCTTCCTTTATAAGAATGAGCGCGTGAATGACCTGCGGTGACGTCGCGGCTTGTGATTGGTCGCCTGAGCGGTCACATGGGCGGCCGCGACCAATCACAAGCCGTGACGTCATCTAAGGCCCTTCACGCGCTCATTCTTAGGAAGGAAGGCTGCCGGAAAGAAGCCGAGGGTGAGTATATTCCTATTAGGTATATACTCACCCTCGGACGTGCCCTGCTTCTTTCCGGCAGCCTTCCTTCTTAAGAATGAGCGCGTGAAGGGCCTTAGATGACGTCACGGCTTGTGATTGGTCGCGGCCGCCCATGTGACCGCTCACGCGACCAATCACAAGCCGTGACGTCATCGAAGACTCTTCACGCGCTCATTCTTAAGAAGGAAGGCTGCCGGAAAGAAGCAGGGCGCGTCCGAGGGTGAGTATATACCTAATAGGAATATACTCACCCTCGGCTTCTTTCCGGCAGCCTTCCTTCCTAAGAATGAGTGCGTGAAGGGCCTTAGATGACGTCACGGCTTGTGATTGGTCACGGCCGCCCATGTGACCGCTCACGCGACCAATCACAAGCCGTGACGTCACCACAGGTCATTCACGCGCTCATTCTTAGGAAGGAAGGCTGCCAGTTAGTACCAGGGCGCGTCCGAGGGTGAGTATATCAATATTTTTTATTTTGATTCTTTATTTTACACTTAAATATGGATCCCAGGGCCTGAAGGAGAGTTTCCTCTCCTTCAGACCCTGGGAACCATAGTATACCATTGCACTGCATTGGGTTTCGTGTTTCGGCTGACCCCGACCCCGACTTTTTTATAGGATCGGCCGATTTCACTCGACCCGACTTTTGAGAAAGTCGGGTTTCGTGAAACCCGACCCGATCCTATAAAAATAAAAGTCGCTCAACCCTAGTAAGCATTGTTCACATTACTTCAATTTAACCGTACACATATGAACACTGGGGAGATGCGCATGACGGCTTCTTTCTCCCCCTTACACAAATAAAGGACTTTATTATGGTGGCGTGTTTTTTTTACAATTTGACTATTTGTTAAAGGTAATAACTAGGTAAAAGAGGGTCAGGGAATGCTTTGTACAATAAAGGACACACCTCTGATATTACATCCCACTTTTATCTGTGTGTATGTTTTGCTTTAAACTTATGGGGTTAGTAATGGGGGTGTCTTATAGACGCCACTCCATTACTTATCCATGGGCTTGATGTTAGCTGATATTACAAAGCTGACATCAATTCCAAACCATTACCCTGCTTGTCAACGCACCAGGGCAAGCGGAAAGAGCCAAGGCTAAGTACCAGAATTGGCGCATCTAATGGATGCACCATTTCTGGGGTGGCTGATGGCTGGTGCTATTAGTCTGGGGGGAGGGGCAATATCCATGACTCCATCCCAGCCTAGTAATATCAGCCAGCAGCTGTATGCCTAGCCTTTGCTGGTTATTAATTATAGGGGGACCCTACATCATTTTCTTTCGTGGTTCCCATTTTAATCACCAGGAAAGTCTAAGTATACAGCTGTTAGCTAAGATTAAAAGCCTGGGATGCTACATGGGTATTACCCCATTCCCAGGTTTTCAACATTTGCCTTCTGCTGTCCACTTTCCCTCCACTGGCCATTTTTTTTCCAAAAGGAGAACTTTTCTGGACTGAAATCTGACCAATTTTTTTTAGTGGTGATGGGTATGAGCCCTAAAAATGCAACTAAGCTCTGATAAAACTCGTCTCCTTGGTTGTCTATTGTCTTGCTCAAGTGTCAATTGTTTAAATAATGTTCTTCGTCATCCAGTTTAGTCTTCAGAACTTCCTCTTCTATACCCAAGTGATCGATTATGGTCCCATCAATAAAACCCAATAACTTTCTAATAGCAATTCCTCACTTTATCCATTTATAAAAGGAACTGATTCAAACTGCAAATAGCGAAGTGTGAAAATCAAATCCGATATCCTTCAATCAAGCCTTTTTTCTCACTTATGGTTTATAATGCTCAATTTATTCCGTAACGAATCTAAAATATTGTATATGATAAGGCTACGCAATCTAGAGAACATTTACTTTAAATACTAGTGATGATTTGCAGTGATTTTAAATTGCATGAAATTGCACAGTGATAACCAGCCAGACAACCTCTACAAGGAGAGGTAATTGTGTCGCTACATAACTGTACACAAAAAGGAAGATCCCAGCACAATAGTGGGAAATAGCAAGGTTTATAACATACTCAGGTGCACAAAAGAGATGTCTAATGGAACGGGGAAGGATTCTGCATCTTTCTTATATGGTACAAGAGGTGTAAATCATGGTTATTTAATATATTTGCTTCCATATTCACAAGCAAGTAAGAGATTGGGTGTAACGGCCATAGGGCCAATCACAATACCCTACACAAAGATAGCAAAGTAACACAGGTGGAATCGGTTCTCGTGAAAGTCAACTTAGACTACACTGAATAGTGCACAAACCATAGCAGTTCCAGGCAAAGACATGTAGCTTGGTTAATTAAAGACTTTGGTACTAGAATATAGCTCAGTCTGTGGTCCCCGGGTAGCTCAAAAATCACTACCAGGGACAGGCTTAGCAGAAGACACTCCACTTACCAAATTCCAGGGTTGTCCTGGCCTTCACCCTTTAACTCCTGTACAGGGACTTTCAATTATACAGGGGCCCTTGAGCTGCGGTGGGCCATGGAATAAGCTGCTATGACAGGTATGTAAGGTTTGACAGACAGTCATCCTGGATCCAGCTGTAGAAGGTCTTTGCGTTTAGCTCAAGCACCTTCTTGATTTTTGCACCTGTTAAGGAGCAAAATCCTTCTCCCTCAAGGACCCAATAGTTACCTCCACCTTCTGCTGCTAATCACACACCTGTGCTGAAGGTTTAAATACATTCAATTGTTGCAGCATGGTGCTGGTGTTATCTTATACTTGGTTAGTGTCTTAGTGTCTTTCCCTGAGGACTCTTGTAGGATTGCTGGCGTGACATCTTGGTTGTTTTCTCAAAGAAGGGACAACTTCTCACCAATGTCATCCATTTGCATGCACATATGCCAATATGTATGGTGATACTGGATCATAGTCCTGGTTTCTTGACCCTGACTTTCACCCTAGCAAGATGAACAGGAGCTTTGTGGAGATGCTTTACCTCCTCATTCTGGATCTAATGGCCCTCTTACATTCCCGTTCCAGCTGAACAATCTGTACACTACGTCTCCATCGGATGTCTCCAGAGCCTCAAAGCTTCCATCATAGAAGGTGCCTCTGGATATTCTAGCATTTTTAGTGGCAGCTCAAGATCCACCCCACCTTCTGAGAACTGTCGCCCAACATGTTCAGGTAAGTGGACAAGGGCTAAAGCATTGGGGTTTGCCCTGGTACTTTTGCAAGGATGACTAACTAATACAAATGAACTTGGGGCCGATGCAAACCAGCTAAGTGTGCTTTGGGTGGGACACAAATCGTAATGGAAGAAAGTGGCACAGATCTTGGCGGTTACACACTTTGGTACACAGCTTGGTGGTTGCACCCTATTTAACATAGCTTTGCAGCTTTTTTAACTTAAGGCAACACAGTTGGAGGATGCAGGAAGCTGGGTGTTCTGTCTTGTTTTGTTGATATCGTCATCTTGTGTCATGGAGGAACAAGTTTTCTGGTAAATAGACACTCAGCTGCAATACACAGTGTGACACATGACAAACCAACTTTACTCAAACTTGTGACTCACAGATGTTCTACTAAAATGCTGCTCAGTTTACTGCTTGTACAGTTTGCCATCAATGTGACCCTTAGGCATTTCTAAACACAGCACTTAGCAAAAACTAGGCTTCTCTCTGTGCTGACAATTACAGTAATCATCATCACTTTTAAAGACATGCATATAAAAGATGCTAGAGACACAGCCACCCTTGCACAACAAGCATAACAATGGTGTGTAAAAAAAGAAACAGCATAGTAGTGTCCAGTTAACTTCACTGGTTTGTGGTCACATACAGATCGAGTTCATTATCGTGCCGTAAGCACCATTTTCCTTTCAAGTATATGATATTTTATTTTTGCATCTTGCATTATGTTCAGTCTTCTTGTAGATATCAGTTTTGTACTCAAATGTACAGCAGATTTTTACACCTTCTTCTGGGATGGTCCTGATGCACAATGCCAGTGGTCGGGTCATAATTTGTGGATAAGCGAGGAGAATTTCGAACCACCGTAATATTACAAATATCCATTTTACATGTGCATTTTATTATACTCCATAAATGAGTAATTAATATGAAAACATAAACATTTTTAATATATTAATGTGTTCATCTATGGACCCATCACAGGATTTTATTATAAACAGGAGTAACGTCACAGATGAGATTCATTAGGAGAATGTGGCGTCTTCATCACGTTCCAGTAGTCTTTGTTTCCCCTTTCCTCACCTGGATTCTGTCGGCACCAGTTCATAAACCTTCTTCGTTTCCAAAATTTCCAGAATGAGTAATAAAACATCTAAGGGATATTCTAAACATTTTCATTGATAGGAGAAATGGTGTCTGTCATCTTGCCATCTCAAATGCAGTTACTCACCTGTCCTGGCTCCAGCACCATACTCTGTGTCCCACTCCTCCAAGACCTAGCTCGCTTTGATCCTTTGCGTGTTGCCTTATTATGGTAACCTGGTTGGCTTACACCTCTGATGTCACATCCCACAGGTTCCTTAGGCAGCCCCTGGTGGCAGTACACTGCCTGAGTATTTAGGTACAATGGCAGAATCTGCTACCTCAGCTTTGTGCTCTGCTTCAAGTTTTCCCTCACCAACCCTGCTCTACCTTGCTGTTCGTCTCTTACTAACTTCAGTGTTTCTCTTTACAAACCTAGCTCTCTTGTACTAATTGCCTCTGCTACAGTCACATAGGAGTGTGTATCCTGACAAGTCCAACTCTGCTAGATCTTATCTCCAGAGTGTCTCCTAACAAATTTAGATCTGCTCCAACCATTGTGCTGTGTTCTCCGAAGGTGCCTGCTGGCATACTCATTTCTTCTGTTCCAATGTGGCTGTCTGCATAATAAGCTCTGCTGTTCTAAAGTGCCATGCTGCATACTGTATGACAAAAATGTTGTTTTGCACATTCAGTTCCACCGTTCTACATCTAAAATGCCAACCAGCATATCCAGTTCTGCAGTATCAGGCTGCTGCTTCAGGTGCCGTCCAGTATATCCAGCCCTGCTGATCTACGTGTTGCTTCGATAACATCCGGCAAATCGAGCTCAGCTGTACCTTGCGGCACCAAAGCATACGCTATAGAAACCTGGGTACCTGAATAAACATGCACTTTTATTTTAATTAGGGTAATAAGAATAAATAAAAATGCTAAATCATCCCCATTCTTTAAATCTAGCCTAGATACCCCTTTACACATTTTGTGAAGAAATCGTGTCGCAATCAGAGGTGTCGGACAACTCTTAATTACAGCCCCTTTAATTTTTTTTTTTCCGACAAATAAAAATCACTTAAAAAATCACTTTAACCTAATATGGTTAACGTTACACAATAAAAAATGTTCTTTCGTAGAGCCGCGAGTCCAATTTAAATGCATCATGAACTATATTAATTTAGCTAAAATCCGCAGCCGTTTGCAGCCAGCCACATGCTAATTGTTTGAGCGGCATTTGTATACTGCCTGAGAAAAAAAAAAACCGAGAGTGAAGTAATTGGTATTGTAGATGCATCTCCCGGATGTTATTTCATTTAATTATTTGCTGGAATGTACAAAAAAAATCAATTATGACTGGAGGTTTGGAACTCTTAAAATGCCACAACCATTTCCATTAAGCCGTTTGCTTTCCCCCATGCTGACACAAACATTACTTATTACTCACTTTACATCACTGGCAGGGCCACTAGGAGGTTCGGGCTTCACGTCCACAATCTGAAATACTGGGATTTGTTGAAATCCTTGTTTATGACACAAACTTAGGGCTTTTCTCAGTTCAAGAAAAAAATTTGCAATCACAACTGGTGGCTGGTGGGCACCCGCTGGCACCCATCACCCATCACCCATCACCCATCCAGCTCCTGCTACTTGTCACTGATGGAGAATTCTGTGTCAGTCGAGAGATCTTCTAAAATCTATGCTTTTTTGAGTCACGAGGGGGATCCACACAATATTAGGCAGGTGGTAAACACTGGCTGGGCACGGTGCACTGCAGGCAAAAATGACATTTAGCTCTGCTAGATCTGTGTGCAGGCCTGGGTGACATATGATGATGCATGTGTAGCAATTTCCTCTCCCTGCTGGGATGATATGGATTTCTGACTGACAGATCCGATTGTCATCCAGTAAAACCATTTTATCCCTCTTATTTTCTAGTCAAAAGTCTGTGCAGCACAGCGCGCTGTATTCAGTTAAAGAGGCAGCCCACAGCTTTGTATATATTTTTTACCTCCTTACAGAAAATAAAAAGAATAGCAACATTTTCTTAGAATTTTATGGGATTGTGATTATGCGATTTCATTTAGAAGTAAGAAAATTAACATGTAAGTCAGAGATTCCTCCTTAGGGCTCCTTCTCACTTGCGAGAAATACGTCCGAGTCTCGCAGGTTAAAACCCTGCTCTGGTGCCGACACTCCAGAGCTGAGCATGCAGCCGCACAGCAATACATGGAGCTGCATGCTCCGCTCTGGAGTGCCGGCACCAAAGCTGGGTTTTAACCTGCGAGACTCGGACGTATTTCTTGCAAGTGAGAAGGAGCCCTTAAAGGCCTGTCCAGGCAAGCGGTTCAAGTTTTTAGTTGTGTAAGTGATTGCAGATTTGTGAATCTTCACAGCGTGCACTGTGCACCCTGTCAGGATTCTGAGGTGCCAGGAGCGCTGGCTGTGATTTGCATAGATGAGGTCACATACTGACTAAGGCCTGTCTCACACGTCCAGATAATTCCGGTACCGGAAAAATCGGTACCGGAGTTATCCGTGTCCGTGTGCTCACGTGGCACATGTGCGGCAGCCGTGTGCCGCCCGTGTGCCGACTGAGGACCACACGGACCGTGCAGGAGACAGCGCTACAGTTAAGCGCTGTCCCCCCTGCGTGTGTTGCTGAAGCCGGCATTCATTCCTTCTCCCCAGCAGCGTTCGCTGGAGAGAAGGAATGAAAAATTGAGGGTTTTTTTTGTGTTTAAAATAAAGTTCCTGGTCACCTCCCTCCTCCCACCCCCTGTGCGCCCGCCTGCTTGCATTAAAATACTCACCCAGCTCCCGCGAAGCCTCTTCTCAGCGCCGCAGCTTGTCCTGTGTGAGCGGTCACGTGGTACCGCTCATTACAGTGATGAATATGCTGCTCCACCCCTATGGGTCTTTTTATTTATTGTAAATTTTTATGGTTTTTTCTATGGAGGCATGGCTCACAGATTATATGTGGGCATGTCTTTAGGCTGCTTTGCCTAATTACCCGGTGAGCCACACTCCCTTTGTAAAAACCATAAAAAAATTTGCAATAAACAAAAACGCCCATATCTCAGGAACCATATTACCGATTTAGGGCTCGCTCACAGTGGTGAATAGCAATCACATAATAAGAAATACTATCTGATGATTCATTGGTTAGCATTTGCTCCAATGTTATACTATGGAGCAGTGCCAACTAGCATTTTTTTTTCTCGTGCCAATCACTGCATGCTGCAATCAGCAGCATATATCAGACGGCATGCACTCATACTAGTGTATGGGTGCGTGCAAAATATCGGACTGCACTCAGATGTCATCTGAATGCTGTCCAATATATGCTGACTCACAGAATGGAGAAGATGGAGAAATTAAGTTCTCCATTTTGTATGCACTTGTGATCCAATTATCGCTTGCAGGAGAATTGGATCACAGTGAAATGACACTCGGCTAACTGTTGCCTCAGAGTTAGAGCAGAGAGTCATTCTCATATAGCATCTGGGAATCATCGACTGCTCCTTGCCTGTGTCAACGAGCCCTTATAAACAAAAACAGAATACTCACGGGAGCAGTGAGGATAACATTGGATAAAAAAATGGTCGCTTTCAACCAGGCATCAGGTTCTCTTTAAGAAAGAGAGACCCATCTATTGAAAGCTGTTTGGGTTTTTTTACCCCTCATCAGTGCAGAGTAGGGTACTGATTGACTGGGTAAGCCTTGCTAAATATATAACGATGGTGGAGGAGGAACAACTAATGTAAAAGCCACATGTGGCCAGAGGGGTATTGGCACCATAACAAGATACCAACGTGACTTAGAACTTCTTAAAATGGAGGTATAATACTTGTAACATTGAGATGGAATAAATAACTTCTGGAACACCCTCTTATTGGTGGCTGAATTTGACATCTCTATTACACTGTCCCTTTTCTTCCCATTAATGGAGAGCAGGGTCATATTGTCACTGCAGTGTATCCCTCCTCTGCGGAACATCACTACTCCTCCACATCTTCCTCCATCAGACCTTCCTGCCACAGGAACATCCACAACATGCCGTACATGCACCGCCCATTCACCAGTCATGCAGCTCACTGTCAGTGTCACATGTCATACCTAATATCAGTGAAACAGTTGAGAAACAGTAATTATATGGCAGTTTAGTTGGTAGAGAAAAAGGATTTGAATGGCACTAAGACAAAAGTTTACTCACTGGTGGAGACGGTGAATTCCAAGTCAACAACGCCACAGCCGGTGAAACCACGGTGATTGGGGTGCTGGCTAGAAGACACATATGTGGTAATCCAAAGCAGCCGCACTACTCAATCCTTCCGTGTAGAAAAAAACCTTTGCCCTTTATAACATGGACATAGTGAAAAGGGTAGGACAATTGCAGAAACAGTGCAATCCACTCCTTGTGAATCTCCCTCAAATTTTTGAATGACCTTTTCTTAACAATCCTTTCAAGGCTGCAGTTATCCCGGTTGCTTGTACACCTTTTACCTTCCACTCAACTTACCATTAATATGCTTGGATACAGCACTCTGTGAACAGCCAGCTTCTTTAGCAATGACCTTTTGTGGCTTACTCAGCTTGTGGAGTGTGTCAGTGACTCTCTTCTGGACATCTGTAAAGTCAGCAGTCTTCCCCATGATTGTGGAGCCTTCTGAAACAGAATAAGGGACCTTTATAAATGCTTAGGAAGCCTTTACAGGTGTATTTTGTTAATTATTCTAATTTACTGAGATAATGACTTTTTTGTTTTCATTGGCTGTAAGCCATAATTATCAACATTAACAGAAATAAACACTTGAAATAGATCACTCTGTGTGTAATGACTCTATATAATATAGGAGTTTTACTTTTCGTATTGAAGAACTGAAATAAATTAACTTTTTGATGATATCCTAATTTAGTGAGAAGCACCTGTATGTGATCGGACAGAGTACTGACTTTCACTGAACTGATGCAGTACACTCATTTCCAAACATTGCTGTATGAAAAAAATAAGTAAAATTGCTTTTCTATTGAAGAACGAATGTTATCTTATACCAGTCAGGTGCAGTCATCCATAAGGAAGAGAAACCCATCTGTCTCCACAACCTTGCCTCTTATCAGTGTAGAGCAGGTTACTAGTTAGTTGGAGGTGGGGGTCTAAAGCCCTCCATGCACCTTAGAAAGCTGTTGGCCGGCAGTTATCTTGCCTGACTCTGCCATGCAAAGGAACACTCACTCTGCCGAGCGCTCTTGTGTTCTCTAGGAAAGAAGCAGTGCCAGAAATCTCTGGTGGGGCTTATCTCAGATAGAACAAAAAGATCAGAAGATCAAAATTGAACGTGGTGGATCCTTAACTCCCCCAACAATCATCTTCTTGGGGACTCCATATACATTACACTGTTGGCTGCTCTGTCGGTATTGATGGGTTCAGCCAAAGTTAGTTTAATGTGTTTGGGAGGAGCTCAGAAGAATTTGTGGTTTGTCTCATACAATCTCTGGTTTGCCCTTATTTTTACAGGAGGAGGCCTCATCTACATATTGTTTCCCATGAATCATTGGCTATAAATAAGTCTCTGCAGCGCCCCAGAGTCCTGGTTGCTGCAGTAATGTCGCTCTTCCACCAGGGGGAGTGATATTACATCTGATGGTACTAAAAGAGTTCACCTTGCCAGGTATCACAAGTCACATACTACATTTCACACTCCAGTCCACCAGGGGGAGCCTTGCTTCTATCTATTAGGGTGATCCTGACAGAGGCCTAGCACGAGATAGAATGCTACGGAGCTGCACCTGCTCCATGTGCGGCAGCATCCTAAGAAAGGACACGAAGCGAAGTGTATGGTGGAGAGTGAGAAACGAAGTAACAGCACAAGGAGATAATACTGGGAGGAGTCCTGCCCCAAGATCGGCAGCCTCCTTCTGAGGCACGTAGCCGGTGGCCGGAACACCGAGGGAGTAATTGACTCTACGCATTACTTCAAAGACCGGCAGGACAGTCAATTCCAAGTTGGCTGCCCGACCTTAATACCTAAGAAGACACGGTGGCAAATTGTGGGGGTCGGGGCATCTCTAGGGTCCGTACAAACAAGCCCCAGGCTATCCCAGTCATACGGGTTGTCCTATCCATACCATCTGGGGGACAGAGAGAGAACATCAGAAACATCCAAGAAAGTTGTGAGGACTATCCCGTGGTGCTCAGCAGGGAGGTACTACAACACACAGGCGCTAGTAGGAAGGCTACTGATTTCCACCTGGTTAAGAGAACTCTGGATGTGCCTTTGGACAAGCCAGACTCTGCCTGCCCTGTGAACGGTACTCTGGACTGTGGACGCTGAAGTCTTCAGTAAAAGGTAAAGAGACTGCAACCTTTGTGTCCTCGTTATTCATTGCGCCTTACAACGTCCACCATCACCACCTACACAACTGGGAAGCCCTGGGGACATACTTCACCTGTGGGAAGGTATAACATCTAGCTGCCATTCCATCACCCCAGCAGATACCTAAGCAGCGTCGGTCTCCCTGACTGAGTACCACAGGTGGCGTCACGAACACCAGACAAATTCCACCTATAATTGGATGCCCCTCAGAAGGGCCACGGACCGGGTCGGGCCACCGTGACATCCCCAGAACCGAGAAGAGGTAGACCCGGTGCCGAGTACCTCATTGCCCTTAACGTGGGGGCGCTCCATCTCCTTATACAGCTACATCTTTTCATTGATTTTGATGGGTTAAATATTTTGTATCAATGTAACCTGACTTAAAATGGATTTTAAAGAGATGTCACAAGATACAACTCTTTACCTAACATCATCTATAGGTTTCTCTTCAACCAATAAGAGAGAGTACTTACTTTGCCTTCTTTCCAAGGTTAATTCTGGTGTAATGATTTTCCTACTCCTCTTACATCCCATAGTGCTATATTCCCTCAATTAGATTTCTCACAACTTCTGCTTCCCTTCTCCAAGCTTGCACTTGTATAGAAGCACAAAAATGGAGAGTAGCTGCAGCTCCTTCTCCCTCCTTCCCCCTCTCTGATTTGTATATACTGTAGACAGACTTTCAGTGAATACTTAGATTTTGCACATTCATGACCTGCAAGCAAAGAAAATGGGTTTTGTGTTTCACATATTACTCATATACCGATACTCATACAAAAACATAAACCTTAGCACATGTGAGTGTTCTGTTCCTAGTCTATGAAGTATTTCAGTAGTGTTTTCAGATTCGAGGTCATGAGATTTACTTTACTACGTAACATATTGATCTGTTTTACTTAATGAGCCCAATAGAGGAATTAGGAAAGACTCTTACCAGTTAATCATGCTTCTGCTGACCACTGCCAAAAGGAAAATTGCATGTTGCATAACACGTCCCTTGGCAGGACTAAGTCTAAATGGAACAATTGGTGGCAAATGAAAAGCTTTCTGGTAGGATAGAGTCAATGACATATGCCTGTATTTATTTATTAGTACTTAAAGGTACTACAGAACTTATACTTTTATTTTCTAAGGTGTCTAGAACCTTAGGGCATGTGCATTCGATGTCTTTATTCGAACACCAGATTCGTCAAAGTTTTATTAGGAGAAGCTACTTCAGAAAAAATGTGGTGGTCTTTTTCTTCATAATTGAACCACTTTTTTTGGTGCAGCTCCACAGCTAGTGTCTTTTTCCTATTGTTTAACTATTAACAATGGGCAGCTTGCAAAAGAAGAATCCCAAATAGTGATGGTGAACCTGAACAGTAAAGTTCAAGTCCATACTGAACACCTAGTGTCCATGCACGGACCCTGAACATGAACTTCTCCAGGAAGTCTGTGCTACTGTTTGTGTTTGGCATCTCAAACATCAGCTGTTTCCCATGCTGTCATCTGTGTGACAGCGCAAGAAACACCGGCAGCTGGAGCTAGTCAGTAAGTTAGTTTCCACCAGTCAGAGAGCTGTGGTTCCCACTCCATCAGATGACATCATGGGAGCCAGCAGCTGTGACCAGCGGTAAAAAGGTTACGGTCAGTCACAAGCGTCAACGAATGAAAGTACTACTCTTATCACCTTGCACCTGCTGTCGCTGATGAGAGCAGGCGAGGCTGATGAGAGTATGAGAGTGCAATCAAAAAAATAAATAAAAATGAAGTAGCATCTTCTCTTGATTACCAGTGCAGGCGAAACCGAAAGCTGTGGGCTGCAACACTAAGCTGTCAGCTTTATCATAGCTGGTTATCAAGATTAGAGGGGTCCTTCATAATGCCTTTTTTTAAATTATTTAAATATATAATTTAAAAAATGGCATGGGGTCCCTCTCATTTTTAACAATAAGTCAAGCCAAAGCAGACAGCTGGGGTCTGGTATTCTCAGACTAGGAAGAGGCCATGGATATTGCCTCCAGAGCCTAAAAATAGAAGCTCACCTGTGAGATGCCCTGTTGTGGTGGCAAGCAGGGTAATAGGTTTGGGATTTATGTCAGCTGTTTTATGGCCCTGTAAATTTCAAATGAATGTGCTTCCAAGGACACGCGTTCCATTACTTAACTGGCTGAATCCTGTCCCTGGTGAGCAGAAGCAAAACAAAGGGTGGCACAGTCCTGGCCCCCCGCCTTGCTTCTTCTCACCAGGCTCCCATACACCAGTTAGACCAGTAATGACCTGATGGTGGCCCTGCCCCCAGGTACTGACAGCTACACTGCCGGCTCATTACAGGAGAGTTTCCGGTGTCAGCATTTGACTAGTGCTGTGTGTGATAGGGGATAATATTGTAATGCATGGATGGAGAAGGGGGCTGGGTTAGCATTTGAAATCAGCCAGCCCTATTTGCAAACAGCACTGATTACATGCCAATATATGAGGTTCTCTCCTGTATCACGCAAAAAACAGTGGCGGAGTTGTCAAGCACTGATATACAACAATTGGTGCACCTTTGGGAACAACAGTATATTAGTATTTTCTATATATTTATACTACAAACACATTTGAAGCTGACCTGAGACATGACAAGCTGAATGAGACAAAAAAATGGATGTGTTTATTCACTTTGGTCAATTTTGAACTTTTTGACTTCGGCTGTGACATCTGTGGCGAAATCGAGCAGTAAGAGAAATGTTCAATTTACCTGCAGCACCTCCGCAGAAGAAATGAACCATTACATCATTTATGATGTGCGGTCCAAATCGATAAGTCTGTGACTGGTGATTCGCAGGTTTCTGACCCAGGAGCGGACACTATGTTATACATACTCCCGATCAGTGGGCGTGGCCTCACTCTCCATACACTTTCATGGAGTGAGGCCACGCCCTCTAGTCAGACACGCCCACAGACCCACCAAATCACTGGTCGGGGCGTGGCCTCGGCTCAATAGAAGTGTATGGAGCAAGGCTCACTGGCCGGGAGTATGTATAACTCATACATACCCTCTGTTCCCAGCTCAGACAGTGCGTGCGCTGGGGCGATTCATAAATCTGCAGTCACATACAGTTAATGCAGACTTATCGATTTGGACTGGAAAAACCCTTTAACTCAGAATAGGGATGTGGAAATTAGCTTTTTAAACTGGACAATCCATTTAAGTGATTAAGTTATAAAGTAAGCATCATTTTAATTTTTATTTTAGAAATTATTAATATACAGTACATGAAAATAAACAACTTTGTATTATATTTTGTTAGAGAAATTTGATTCTTTCTTCTTTTGAGCTGATTATTCAGTCTCAATTTATGCATAAAATTTGTCTTCTGTGAATACAGGTTTTCCCATTGCTGAGATAGGAGATGGCAGTTTTTACCTTTGAATTGAGAATTAATTTTGAGACTCAATGATGAATCCAGGAGGAGAAAGAAGCAGATTTCTCTGATAAGATATATTACCAAATTTATTATTTTTACATGTGCTATTCATTTATGAAAAGAAAATGTAACAGACGGTTACTATTTAAAACTATTTTTATTTAAGAGATAAATTTAGTTTAATATCTAAATAAATGATTTACATTAAAATTTCTGCTAAAGAATTTTGGTAAACGTCCCTTGAATTTAATTACCTCTAATACCAAGAAATGGTAAATGAACCGTAAGAATGTGTCAATTTTCAGAAATATGTGGTTGATTTATTTTCTTTTTCAACTAAGTTTAATTACAATGATAATTACATTATTTTATGCCAAAATATGCTAATGAAGTGTGAAAGTGAGTGCACACAAGGACATCTATAGAATCTTTTTGCAAAAATTATAGGTTTTATGTAAAGGTGGATTATGCAAATGTAACAATAAACACCAATTACATTTTTACAAGCTCTAAACATTAAATATATGACATGATGTGACAGACGATGTGCATGGTCAGGATTCATGGAAACTGCTCTTATATTTTGCTCACAGCGCTGGCTCATAAGGAGGGTTTCATGCGTGACCCCACTCTGTGACTTCATTATGTTTCTACAGTGGGGTAAATACCATAGGTATTTGAGCCCTTGCTGATTTTGTAAGTTTGCCCACTGACAGACATGAACAGTCTATAATTTTTAAGGGTAGGTTAATTTTTACATTGAAAAATGGAATATCAAAAGTAAAATCCAGAAAATCATATTGTATAAATTATATAAATGTATTTGCATTTTGCAGTGAGAAATAAGTATTTGATCCCTCTGGCAAACAAAACTTAATACTTGGTGGCAAAACCCTTGTTGGCAAGCACAGCAGTCAGACATTTTTTTGTAGTTGATGATGAGGTTTGCGCACATGTCAGGAGAAATTTTGGTCCACTCCTCTTTGCAGATCATCTCTAAATCATTAAGATTTTGAGGCTGTCGCTTGGCAACTCAGAGCTTCAACTCCCTCCATAAGTTTTCTATGGGGTTAAGGTCTGGAGACTGGCTAGGCCACTCCATGACCTTAAGGTGCTTCCTTTTGAGCCACTGTTTTGTTGCATTGGCTGTATGTTTTGGGTCACTGTCTTGCTGGAAAACCCACACACAACCCATTTTAATGTGCTGGCGGAGGGAAGGAGGTTGTCACTCAGGATTTTACGGTACATGGCTCCATCTATTCTCCCATTGATGCAGTGAAGCAGTCCTGTGCCCTTAGCAGAGAAACACCACCAAAACATGTTTCCACCTCCATGCTTGACAGTGGGGACGGTGTTCTTTGGTTGATAAGCAGCATTTCTCTTCCTCCAAACACGGCGAGTTGAGTTAATGCCAAAGGCCTCAATTTTTGTCTCATCCGGCCAAAGCACCTTCTCCCAATCACTCACAGTATCTTCCAGGTGTTCAATGGCAAACTTCAGATGGGCCTGCACATGTGCCTTCTTGAGCAGGGGGACCTTGCGGGCACTGCAGGATTTTAAACCTTTACGGCATAATGTGTTACCGATAGTTTTCTTGGTGACTATGGTCCCAGTTGTCTTGAGATCATTAACAAGTTCCCCCTGTGTAGTTTTAGGCTGATCTCTCACCTTTTTCAAGATCAAGGATACCCCATGAGGTGAGATTTTGCATGGTGCCCCAGATCGATGTGGATTGACAGTCATTTTGTATTTCTTCCATTTTCTTACTATTGCACCAACAGTTGCCTCCTTCTCACCCAGTGTCTTACTTATGGTTTTGTAGCCTATTCCAGCTTTGTGCAGATCTATGATCTTGTCCCTGACATCCTTATAAAGCCCTTGCCCATGTTGTAGAGGTTAGAATCTGACTGATTAATTGAGTCTGTGGACAGGAGTCTTTTATGAAGGTGACTATGTAAGACAGCTGTCTTTAATGCAGGTAACGAGTTGATTAGGAGCGCCTAACTGGTCTGTAGGAGCGAAAAATTCTTAATGGCTGGTAGGGGATCAAATACTTATTTCTTATTGCAAAATGCAAATAAATGTATATAATTTATGCTTGATTTTCTGGATTTTATTTTTGATGTTCTATCTCTCAATGTTAATACTAACCTACCCTTAAAATTATAGACTGTTCATGTCTTTGTCAGTGGAAAAACTTACAAAATCAGCAAGGGATCAATACTTATTTCCCTACTATAAATTGAAACATTATGAGAGGAATTCATAATCCCCTGGACACCAGTTTGCTGACATGAAAAAGTAGCAACTTTTTTGTGCTAGGACCATGTGTACAAAATTTAAATGTTTCTTTTTCTTAAAAAAGTGGGCATAGCTTAAAGGGAATCTGTCACCCCATTTTAGGCCTATAAGCTAAGGCCACCGCCATCAGGGGCTTATCTATAGCATTCTGTAATGCTGTAGATAAGCCCTCGATGTATCCTGAAAGAGGAGAAAAAGAGGTTAGAATATACTCACCCAGGGGCGGTCCCGGTGCGGTCCGGTCTGATGGACGTCGCGGTCTGGGTCCAGCGCCTCCCATGTTCATACGATGACATCCTCTTCTTTGCTTCCTGTTGCGGCTCCGGCACAGGCGTTCTTTGTCTGCCGTTGAGGGCAGAGCAAAGTACTGCAGTGTGCAGCCGCTGTGAAAGGTCAGAGAGGCCCAGCGCCTGCACACTGCAGTACTTTGCTCTGCTCTCAACAGGTCAGACAAAGTACGCCGGAGCCGGAGCCGTGACAGGAAGCAAAGAAGAGGACATCATCGCATGAAGATGGGAGGCGCTGGATCCGGACTGCGATGCCCATTTGGACCAGAACCGGAACCGCATCGGGACCGCCCTGGGTAAGTATAATATAACCTGTTTTTCTTATCTTTCAGGTTACATTGGGGGCTTATCTATAGAATTACAGAATGCTGTAGATAAGCCCCTGATGCCGGTGGGCTTAGCTTATAGGCAAAAAATGGGGATGACAGATTCCCTTTAATGGGAAGGGCGTGTTAACCAAGGTGCAACATATTTACTATATTTTATGATAGAAATCTGTTATAATCTACACTATCTCGTTTTTAGGGCACAGACAGCCCAAATAATTGTCAAATTTATTATGAAGTGTTCACCTCCAAAGAAGATTTTAATCTGTTTTGATTTTCTAATAAAATCTTAATATTTCTTGTCTGATTTTCTTTACAATTGCGGGGGCAACCACCAGCTATGAGTTATGAACAGCATTGAAGATATTTACGATATTTAAGAAAACATGCACTTAAATCATTGTGCAAGGAAGAGGAGGGCTAAGATTACTGTGCAGTAAGAAGGAGGAAGTGGAAAATGGATGAGATCACTGTACAGGGAGAGAGAGGAAGGAGGAGGAGGGCTGAGATCACTATGCAGGGGGAGGGAGGAAGGAGGAGGAGAGCTGAGATCATGGTGCAGGGAGGAGAAAGGAGGAGGAGGGCCTAGATCACTGTGCAGGGAGAGGGAGGAAGGAGGAGGAGGGCTGAGATCATGGTGCAGGGAGAGGGAGGAAGGAGGAGGAGGGCTGAGATCACTATGCAGGGAGAGGGAGGAAGGAGGAGGAGAGCTGAGATCATGGTGCAGGGAGAGGGAGAACTGAGGAGGAGGGCTTAGATCACTATGCAGGGGGAGGGAGGAAGGAAGAGAAAGTCTAAGATTACTTTTCATGGAGAAGGAGGAGGAGAGGGGCTGAGACCACTGTGTGGGCAGAGGGAGAAAGGAGGAGGAGGGCCGAGATCACAGGTGCAGGGAGAAGGAGAAAGGAAGAGGAGGGCTGAGATTGTTGTGCAGGGAGAAGGAAGGAGGAGGATGGCTAAGATCACTGTGCAGGGAGAAGGTGGAGGAGATGCCCTACCGGTGTGCGCTTGCATGTTCTGCTTTCAGCTTTTTAAGACACCTTTCATTGTATTGACGATCAGACAATTGCTTGGCCATATCCTGCCTTTGTTCATAGCACAAAATGATATGTCACAAATTATCACATTGTATTATTTAATCATTTACGTATGAGTATAAACTATGGCACTAACATATTCCATATTACCGCCCAAGCTAATAATAATAATAGACCTACTATATTATTTCAAAACACTCTTTTTCGGTTATTCCTTTGTATCTCTGTTCATACTGCACCCACACACACAAATGGTGCACCATTTGAAAGGTAAACTTGCCCCTTCAGCAAGAAAATAGCCAAACAAACCACACTTCCACAATGTTATCACAAAATACATTTTAAACATAAATGTTCATAAAACTACAGTAAGGAAAAATGACCTGCAGGTGGCACCACACTACCTCAAAGCACAATACCATTATTATACAATGGTGTAAATACGCTCAGCTATGGGGTCAATTCTCCATCATTTTTACTGTCAAAGTGGCACTGCTGTACAGGGAGCTGCTCCATTCACATTCATAGGGCTGTGTTGCACTTCCCTACACTGCAGATAGATGGCAGTTATGTTTAATTTTGGGGGATCTCCTTTAGGCTGGAGTCACACACAACGTATAAAAGAATCGGTCCACTTTTCATGGACAAGAATTGCAGAAATGTTCCCTGAACAGTGAGCCATATGTCATCCGTGTGCAGTGCGAGGATGCATTTTCTCACATGTAAGCATCCGTGTGACATCTGTATGGCGAGATTTTCTCCCTCGCTTGCAAAATGGACATATAATGGATCCATGGGCTCAAATATTTTGTGAAAACATATATACAGACTATATATATGTATGTATATATATATATATATATATATATTTATATTATATATGTCAGTGAGACACATACCTCTCTGTGTTCATCATCTCATTAATTACATTTACATTTGGCCAGCTTGATTTTCCCAAAATGGCCTGCGCCCCCGACAACCAATGTGCGAAAATTTTGCACGGGCCAACTAGTTATTTATATAATACTAATTGATTTCTTAATTATGATCTATCCCTGATGCACTGTAGAGAATACACACATAGTACAGTTAAAATCTCCAGTGATAGTGTGTAACAGAGCAGGCAAGCATTTTATAATACAGCAGGAATAATCCAGTCTTAGCACAGTGGATAATGTTCCATACAGGATCCTCATTAGTGGAGGAAGAGCACGTCTCGGGCTGGCTTTTACATTACCTCTGACTAGGTCTGGCCATGATCCTCTTCTCTTGTCATGCTATAGATAATTTAGCTGGTGTGCCATCACTACCAAGGTCATAGATTTACAGAAAAGCGGCTTCTCTGTTCTGCTGGAAAACATGACGTGCTCAGTGAACAGTGAAATTCTGCATGTTGTCTACTACCTTCTAAGCTGATGTATTGCTGCTTCCAAGGGCATTCACTGAATAATTCCTATGTTTTTGCCAACATGGTGCAAAGAGGAAACTGCATGAGGATGTAAGGAGGGAGTGAAACTTTGGGGTTGAAGCTAAGACGTGTGGCGTGAGAGTACATGAAGTAGATATTGCAGGTCAATCATCGTGTGCTGGCTGCGGAGAAGGCATTCAGGACTTAAGACTCTCATACCTACAGTCTCAGTCGAACTCAATATCATCAGGAACTATTGTGCTCAGGGACCTCCTGAATCTCTCTAGACAAATAATGTCAGAGACAATGATCTGATGCCCAATCTTTTGCTCTCTGAGAGATAAACCGCCACTAGATGTGTTAGGTGGTGGCTTTCTCCTCTGGGAATATCATGGCTATAATTTGTGGGAAAATTGTTCATCTGAACAGTCATACTGAATACCATGGGTCAGTGCGCTGTCCGTGTGCTATCTGTTTAAAAATTGTACAGCACAGATCCGACATACGCTTGTCTGCATGAGCCCTTACTTATTGGCTTCTTACAATATGGTGGATACTCCTCAGATGGTTCAGTTGCGTTACATTTTTAAAAAGATTTAAAGGGCAAATGTTCTTTACTGTATTTGATTCGAGGACATCTGACACCGCCCAACACCATGCAGGACGCTTGGCATTTGCCACAGAACAACAGGATTGGCAAATTCACCACTGGCGCCCTTTGCTCTTCACAGAAGAAAGCAGGTTCACACTGAGTACATGTGTCAGACATGACAGAGTCTGGAGACGCAGTGGAGAGCGATCTGCTGACTGCAACATTCTTCAGCATGACCAGTTTGGCAGTGGGTCAGTAATGGTGTGGGGTGGCATTTCTTTGGAGGGCCGCACAGCCCTCCATGTGCTCGGCAGAGTTTGCCTAACTGCCAATAGGTACCGAGATGAGATTCTCAAACCCCTTGTGAGACCATATGCTGGTGCGGTTGGTCCTGGGTTCCTCCTAATTCAGGACAATGCCAGACCTCATGTGGCTGGAGTGTGTCAGCAGTTCCTGCAAGATGAAGGCATTGAAGCTATGGACTGGCCTGCCCGTTCCCCAGACCTGAATCCGATTGAACACATCTGGGACATCATGTCTCGCACCATCCACCAATGTCACATTGCACCACAGACTGTCCAGGAGTTGGTGGATACTTTAGTCCAGGTCTGGGAGGAGATCCCTCAGGAGACCATCCGCCACCTCATAAGGAGCATGCCCAGGCATTGTAGGGAGGTCATACAAGCACGTGGAGACCACACACACTACTGAGCATCATTTCCTTGTCTTGAGGCATTTCCACTGAAGTTGGATCAGCCTGTAACTTAATTTTCCACTTTGATTTTAAGCATCATTCCACCTCCAGACCTCCATGGGATATTAGTTGTAATTTACATTGATCATTTTTAGGTTTTATTGTTATCAACACATTCCACTATGTAATGAATAAAGATTTACAACTGGAATATTTCATTCAGTGATATCAAGGATGTGAGATTTTAGTGCTACCTTTATTTTTTGAGCAGTGTATGTACCGCATACATACCCTCTGGTCCCAGCTCAGAAACCGGCGAAACCCTGCTATGCTTAGTGCGTGCGCTGGGGGGGATTCATAAGTCTGCAGTCACACGGAGTCACTGCAGACTTATCAATTTGGACTGGACAACCACTTTAATTACTTAGTATAGCACCTCTGGCTGCTATGACCTGCTGCAAATGTGATGCATAGCCAAACACTAGGTAGGCTGTAGGTAGACCGGTGTAATTCTGGAAACTGCAGGCAAACAGGTAGAACACAGGAAACCGCAGGCAGGAAGGCAGGTGGAGTGCAGGAAACTGCAGACAAGCTGAGGATGTCATGAAAATGCAGTCTGGCAGGTGGAGTATGGGTCGCCCCCAAAACCCGTGGGGTCCTCGGTTCTGGGTCCTTCGGTTCACAGGGGGATGTCACGGTGGCTGACACGGTCCGTGGCCCTGGGACGTCCGTGTAAAAGGGAAAGGTCTTTAAAGGGATAGAGTTTATGTTCGTGATGCCACCTGCACTATTCGGTCAGGGTGACCGACGCTGCTTTAAGGGCTCCGCTGGGGTGATGTTATGGCAGCTAGATGGTATACCTTCCCACAGGTGAAGTATGTCCCCAGGGCTTCCCGGTGTGTAGATGGTTGATGGTGTGAGGCGTAGAGAAGAACGAGGACACAAGTTTGCAGTCTCTTTAACTTTACTGAAGATTTCAGCATCCATTGTCCAGGACACCAGATCACAGGGCAGGCAGAGTCCGGCCAGTTTGGAGGCAAGTCCAGAGTCCCCTTGTCCAGGTGGAAATCAGTAGCCTTCCTTTGCGCTGCGGTGGTGTAGTCTCTTACTGCCTATGGCTTCACATAAGGGTCTCATAGATGTGATGTTTCGCTCTCTCTGTCCCCCATATAGGATAGGACAATACCTGTATGACTGGTGACTTGAGCCTGTTTATAGGGTCTCTTAGATAACCCGGCTCTGTAGGTTGTCACCATGCCTCCTGGGTGTAGGTGTGGACAGATAACCTGCAATTAGCTGTACTGCCGGTCTCGGAAATAAGGCGTAGAGGTCCTTACTCCCTTGGTTTTCCGGCTACCGGGATTTTGTGCCTCAGAAAGAGACAGCTTGAGTGGGGCTGGTCCCCTTCTGGTATCCTCTCCTTTGCTTCGACTCCCTTCACGCTCACTGCAATACAGTTCTGCCTTTCAATGTCGCTTTCTGGGAGCTGCAGCTCTGAGGGCATGCACAACTCCTTCGACCCTCTGTCCTCACACTCTGGTCTGGAACATTGTAACAGAACTCCTGACTGGAGCTCTGTCAGGAACTAACTCCTGTCTGGATCTGACTAACTTTCCCTACAGACTACCAGTTATATATATATGTGGGGAGTGTCCTAATAAATAGGAGCAGGAGCTCCCCCTGGTGGCCTGGAGTGTGAAATGTGTTGCATGTTTGTGATACCTGGATGCAGTTATCCTTCTTTGCCTCCAAACGTAGCATCACTCTCCCCGAGAGGAAAGCAATAACTCTGCGATGACCGGGACCCTGGGGCGCCGCAAGTACAGGAAGCCACAGTCAGGCGGAGAACTTCAGGAAACTGCAGGCAGGTGGCGTGCAGGAAACTGCAGGTAGACAGGTAGTGCAATGCTGATAACCACAGGCAAGTAGCAGATAACACTCTGGAGTAATGGAAAAGCCAGCAACAAAGGAAGACGCACACAGTCAGGTAGACATCCTGAAAATTGCAGGCAGACACAGAGAGGAGGCCCGGAAGACGCAGAGACAGGTAGCCAACAGAACTCCTGAGTCACAAGAAGCCACAGACAAGTAGGTAGGACATCTACCCGCCAAGGTGCTGTGCACACACAAACTGCAATACTAATGTCAGCTTCAATACCGAGGCCCGGGTGTGTGACTTAGAAGACCTTAAATAGGCCCAGGCAGAACATCACATGGAAGCACGTCAGGCCACCTGCGAAGCCCCATGTGGAGCATAGGAAAGTTAAACGATATGGTGCAGATGGAGCAGAGCTAAGACCGGGGACAGGTGTGTAGCCCATATAAATAAGATCTCCTCTGAGTTATCTTTTAGGTAAACAATCCCATTTTTTCTAACCTCTCATCATAAGAGAGGCCTCCATCCCATGTAATAATCTAGCTGAACTGACTAACTTCTGAATGTCTTTTTTAAAATGTGGAGCCCAAAACTGGATCCCATATTTTAGATGCGGCCTCACAAGTAATTTATAGAGAGGTAACAACATGTTGGGATCACAAGACTTTATTTCTCTTTTTATACATCCTAAATTCTCCTTGCTATTGCAACTGCTGCTTGACATTGAGTACTGCTGCTGAGCTGACTTGTAACCAGAATACCCAAGTCCTGCTCCTGTTCTGTAGTTCTGGGTATATTTCCATATAATGTATATGCAACAATATGTTTACTATGGCTGCAGTGCATTACTGTACATTAATCAACATTAAACCTCATATGCGTATTTGCCCATACAGACATTTTATCCAGATCATTCTATAATATTATACTGTCAAGTTCAGTTTTTATTATCCTACATAGTTTTGTGTCATCAGCAAAAACACTTTACCCTCAATCCCGTCCACAAGGTCATTAAGAAAGAGATTAAATTCCTAAAACCCAGGGCCGGTGTCAGCACCTGGCCAATCCGGGCAAGTGCCAGGGCCCTGAGCAGGCAGGGGGCCCAGTCACCATCGGGGACACCGGCGTACTATGGGGGGTCTTTGCCTGTGCCAGTGCCGGGGCCCATAGCAAGCAGGGGGAACTGGCCCCAGCACTGGAACTTGCACTACTCTCCATTGCCTGTTCCACCACTGTGGCGTCTTGCACGTCCTCTGACTGTGATGTTCAGGTCAGAGGATGCGATGACATGACTTGTATGTGCCATCTTCCTGAGCAGTCACAGCGCAGAGAGCCGGAAGATGGCAATTCTGGGGAGTCCAGAGCAGAGCAGCGACCAGCGAGGAGAGGTGAGTATTCAATTTTTTTAATGTTTGGAGCATCTTGAGTCGCCCATCAGGTCTGTGGAGTTCTCGGTACCGGGTCTGGTCGCAATTAAAGGGGTGGTCACGGTGGCAGTGACCCGGTCCGTGGCCCTGGGCACCCAAGTAAAAGGGATGGTCTTTAAAGGGGTTGTGGAAATAAGGAAAGTTTGTTGCGCCACCTGTGGTATTCGGTCAGGAGTGACTGACGCTGCTTAAAGGGGTACTCTGGGGTGATGTTATGGCAGCCGGATGGTATAACTTCCCACAGGTGAAGTAGGTCCCCAGGGCTCCCGTGTGTAGATGGAGATGGTGTAATAAGAAACAGAGGACACAAGGTTGCAGTCTCTTTACCTCTTTACTGGAGCAATTCAGGCAGCCACAGTCAAGGGTACTGGATCACAGGTGCTGGTGGTGGTGCGGTCGGCTTGGAAGTATGTTGGGATTTCTCCCTTACCAGGTGGGGTTAGAAGCCTTCCCTCTAACGCTGTGGTGTAGTTTCTTGCTGCCTATAGCTGTCCAACAAGGTCCTCATGAGGTTTCAGTCCTTTTGTGTAAGTGGGACACTAACCTGTATGATAGGTGGCTCGAGCATTTTCACAGGGTCTCTATCACGACTCAAGCTCTATACGCCACTGTGTCTTCAGGTGTCAGGGTGGGCAAGTGACCTGTAGTTCAGTTGTCCTGCTGGTTTCTGCTGTGAGTCTTAGAGCCCCTCACAACCTCGGTTTCCCGGCCACCGGTGTCTGTGCTCTGTCTTTCCTTCCCAGGAGCTGTACGGCTCCAGCTTTCCTTCCTCACATGTCGCTCTCCTCTCACCAACTAACTAGCTCTTCCTAACTGCCTAGCAACGGCCTAGCAACTGACTCCTCCTCCTGACCAGAGAGAGCTGCTCCCCTGAAGTCGGGTATAGAGCTCCCCCTTCTGGCCTGAAGTCAGAATGGTGTTGTACGTGCTGATTACCTGATAAATGGATCCTTCCCTGCTTCCAAGCGTGACATCACTCTTCCCGTAAGGAAAGCAATGCCACTGCAACATCTGTTTACCTGGGGTGTTACATATGGAGCATCTTATGGGGCCAATTACATATGGAGCATTTTATGGGGCCAATTATATATGGAGCAGTATATGGAGCCCATTACATATGGAGCATCTTATGCGGCCAATTATATTGAGTATCTTATGGGGCCAATTACATATGGAGCATCTTATGGGACCAATAACTTAGGGAGCATCTTATTGGGCCAATTATATATGGAGCATTTTATGGGGCCAATTATATATGGAGCAGTATATGGAGCCCATTACATATGGAGCATCTTATGATGCCAATTACATATAGAGCATCTTATAGGGCCAAAAATATATAGAGCATCTTATGGGGCCAAAAATATATAGAGCATCTTATGGGGCCAATTACATGTGGAGCATCTTATGGGGCTAATTATATATGCAGCAGTATATGGAGCCCATTACATATGGAGCATCTTATGATGCCAATTACATATAGAGCATCTTATAGGGCCAATTACATATGGAGCATCTTATGGGGCCAATTATATATGGAGCGGTATATGGGGCCCATTACATATGGAGCATTTCCTAGAGCCAATTATATATGGAGCATTTTTGGGGGCCGATTCTGTTTTGAACAATATATGGGACCCATCATATTCTGTATGGAGCACTATGTGGTGCCCATAATACTGTATGGAGCAATATATGGGGCTCATTATACTGTATGGAGCAGTATATGGGGCTCATTATACTGTATGGAGCATAATATGGGGCTCATTATTCTGTAAGGAGCACTATGTGGTGCCCATAATACTGTATGGAGGATTATACTGTCCAGTTTCTGAGCCATTGATATCACCCTTAGGCCGGCGTCACACTCGGCGTAAGACAATACGCCACGTATTATACGTCCGTACTACAGCCGTAATACGGAGAAATGTTCCCAAAATAGTGATCCGTAGTCAGGGTGTGTCAGCGTATTTTGCGCATGGCATCCTCCGTATGTAATCCGTATGGCATCCGTACGGCGATATTTTCTCGCAGGCTTGCAAAACCGACATCTAATGGATTTATGTGCTCAAATGTTCATTAAAACATATATACAGTATATATATATATATATGTCATTGAGACACATATATATATATTCTGTATTTAGATTTCATTCAGCGCGATATCTGTGAACAGCCGGTAATTCAATTGCCGGCTTTTCATTTCTCCTGCACAAACCCGACATGATATGAGACATGGTTACATACAGTAAACCATCTCATATCCCATTTTTTTTGGCATATTCCACACTACTAATGTTAGTAGTGTGTATGTGCAAAATTTCAGCGCTGTAGCTGCTAAAATAAAGGGTTAAATGGCGGAAAAAATTGGCGTGGGCTCCTGCGCAATTTTCTCCGCCAGAATGGTAAAGCCAGTGACTGAGGACAGATATTAATAGCCAGGAGAGGGTCCATGGTTATTGGCCCCCCCCGTGGCTACAAACATCTGCCCCCAGCCACCCCAGAAAAGGCACATCTGGAAGATGCGCCTATTCTGGCACTTGGCCACTCTCTTCCCACTCCCTGTAGCGGTGGGATATGGGGTAATGAAGGGTTAATGCCACCTTGCTATTGTAAGGTGACATTAAGCCAGATTAATAATGGAGAGGCGTCAATTATGACACCTATCCATTATTAATCCAATTGTTTGAAAGGGTTAAAAAACACACACACATGATTTAAAAGTATTTTAATGAAATAAACACAGCGGTTGTTTTAATATTTTATTGTTCTCGCAATCCATTTCCAGGCCCTCGCTTGGCAAAATAATTAACGCACAAGATACATACCTTCTGATGTCAGATCACGTCCCACGAAGTAATCCATCTGAAGGGGTTAACTAATATTACAGGCAGGAGCCCTGCTAAATGCAGCGGTGCTCGTGTCTGTAATCCCCCGGCGAATTAATGGACCCTCTCCTGGCTATTAATATCTGCCCTCAGTCACTGGCTTTACCACTCTGGCGGAGAAAATTGCGCGGGAGCCCACGCCAATTTTTTCCGCCATTTAACCCTTTATTTTAGCAGCTACAGTGCACAAATTTTGCACATACACACTACTAACATTAGTAATGTGGAATATGCAAAAAAAATGGGGATATGAGATGGTTTACTGTATGTAAACCATGTCTCATATCATGTCGGGTTTGTGAAGGAGAAGGAAAAAGCCGGCAATTGAATTACCGACTTTTCACTAACACCGCTGCGTATTTCTCGCAAGTCACACTGCTGGTCAGTGTGGAATCCGTATTTTTCTCGCCCCCATAGACTTTCATTGGCGTATTATTTGCGCAATACGCTGACAAACGCAGCATGCTGCGATTTTGTACGGCCGTAGAAAGCCGTATAATACTGAACCGTAATATACGGCTGATAGGAGCAGCCCCATTGAGAATAATTGTGCCGTATGTTATGCGAGTTTTACGGACGTAGTTTCTGCGCTCTTACGTCCGTAAAACTCGCCAGTGTGACGCCGGCCTTATATTGTAAGAAGTAAGTGAAATCTTTTTTCATTATACTATATATTTCTCTGCCGTATCTGTGCATCATGAATTGTGGTATGTGTTAAATGGACCCACTGAGACTCTTTTGCCTGGGGTCCACGAAAACCTGGAGCCGGCCCTGCCTAAACCCTTCCACCAATTAGCTTTCAAATACAATCAAATTATGGCTACGTTCACATTTCTGATTTTGGCTTACAAATACTGACCAAATACTGAATGTGTGATTATTGCCAAAAGTTAGTGGGCGAGAGAAGGGATTGCGGAGCTTACCACGTTGTCGATGAACAGTCGATTTTCAAACTGGAGTTTCTCCTGAGGGTGCCGCACCCACTGGTGATCACAGGCAAAAATAGTAAAAAAGGGAAGTTCACCAGCACATGCATCCAGGACATCATAAAATTATTTCTTTATTGAAAAAAAAAAACATTTAAACATAAAATAGAAACCTCAGAAACCGATGCATTTCTGGTGTATAAAAACATCATCCTTATAAGATAACTACAGTGAAGCATAGTGAGGTGCAAATAAACTTTTTTTATAATTTTATTATATCCTGGATGGTTGTGCTGGTGAACTTCCCTTTTCTATTATTAAAGCTGAGAGTTTGCACTTTAAGCTCACATTGATTATATAACTGTATCTTGAATATGTTTTGTTAAACTGTTAAAATGTCAAAGCTTGTGTTGCTGTCCAAGTATTTCTGGACCTATGTTATGTTTCTTTTTGTAGTCCTAAAAATATTAATAAAAACATTAAAAAAAACAGATTTTATGTGGCGTTTATCTAGCTTTATAACTAATGTTACCTCCATCTCATAAAGGTTTAAACTTTTTGCTGAAAATGTGTCCTGAACGATACAAAAATAAGCCTTCAACAATCAAAATTGTGACTGAGAAACATTGACATAGATTCTTTATGTTTTTACGATGTGCTTCAAATTCTCTTTTGGCCAAAAAAGCAAATAAAGATAAGAAAAAAAGAAATGACTCAAAGGGAAAAAAATTAATTAAGGCGTGACAGTGTGAATACAGCTATCTCCTGAGAGGAGAACGGCTCTAGTATCGGAGTTCTGCAGTTTCTCGGCTTTTTTGTATTTCACAAGAACAAAAATACTTTTGGTGGTTGAAACTTATAATTATATGAAAAATAAAGTGTTTGTACACTCAATGATTCGTTCTTAATTATTTTCTGAATGTTATGACTATTCTTTTATGATAACAAAAACTTTGTTTCTCACCTACCTCTTGCGTCTTGCTCTACGCACTATTGAGGAGGCTAGAGTTCTGGATAATGCATGTTTGATAGAAGAGTCTCAGTGTTGGGGATCAGCTGTAATCTTTGGGGGAGCCTGGCTGCAAATCTTCAATTTCTTGACAGTGCCATCACAGGGTTGTCTTCAAGAGCAAGAGGGCACCCACTTTGTGTAATTTGAGAGTACTTTAGAAAGTATAACTTTGGAAATGTCCTTGGAAATGTAATCTGTCTCTTGCTAACTGAAGGATCCATTTGGTTCTTCACCAATGACCCCATTAAGCACGTTTTGGCTTAAGCAGTCAGATGTTCAAGTCAAGGTCCCTAGAGTAGTCACTGGTTGACAGTGGGAATAACAGCAGTGAGATCACAGGAGAGAAGTCAGAAAAAAAAACTATTACAATGAGAAGATTAACCAGGAATTGAGAGTAGAACATAGTAAAGTGGAAAGTCCAAAGTAGGGTAGTACTGGGGTTCTAAGAGCACATTGTAGATGGAGCAATTATGATTTATTTATAATTAGGCATGACCGAACGAGCTTAGTAATATTCATTGTGTCACTCGAGTATTTGGGTGCTCGGATGTACTAGTAAAGGCCCCGTCTCACTAAGCGATTTACCAACGATCACGACCAGCGATATGACCTGGCCGTGATCGTTGGTAAGTCGTTGTGTGATCGCTGGGGAGCTGTCACACAGACAGCTCTCTCCAGCGACCAACGATCAGGGGAACGACTTCGGCATCGTTGAAACTGTCTTCAACGATGCCGAAGTCCCCCTGCAGCACCCGGGTAACCAGGGTAAACATCGGGTTACTAAGCGCAGGGCCGCGCTTAGTAACCCGATGTTTACCCTGGTTACCAAAAAAAACAAACAGTACATACTCGCCTTTCGGTGTCCGTCAGGTCCCTTGCCGTCTGCTTCCTGCTCTGACTGAGCCGCCGTACACTGAGAGCAGAGCGCAGCGGTGACGTCACTGCTGTGCTCTCACTTCTCACTGTACGGCCGGGAGTCAGTCAGAGCAGGAAGCAGACGGCAAGGGACCTGACGGACATCAGAAGGCGAGTATGTAGTGTTTGTTTTTTTTTACATTTACGCTGGTAACCAGGGTAAACATCGGGTTACTAAGCGCGGCCCTGCGCTTAGTAACCCGATGTTTACCCTGGTTACCAGTGAAGACATCGCTGGATCGGTGTCACACACACCGATTCAGCGATGTCAGCGGGGCCTCAACGACCAAAAAAAGGTCCAGGCCATTCCGACACGACCAGCGATCTCGCAGCAGGGGCCTGATCGCTGGTACGTGTCACACATAGCGAGATCGCTATGGAGGTCGCTGTTGCGTCACAAAACTTGTGACTCAGCAGCGATCTCGCTATGTGTGACGGGGCCTTTACTCGGCGAGCATTGAGAGGGTTAAAGATAATACAATAATTAAAGCAAAAATAATTACTACCATGCTCGTAAGAGTTTACAATCTACAATGAGGTAGGGGGTGACACAAAGTACATGGGCTTATTTGAAATGAAGGTCCTGTCATCTTGCGGAAATGGGGATAAATAAAGGCTGCAGGAGCTAGTCATCAGCTAATAGTCGTAGTGCCTTTGGGTGTAGTGGAGTTTGATGGTGAATGGGCGATATATAAAAAGGACTTCGATTAGGGAATGTGATAGGCCATTCTAAACAGATTTTTATTTAGGGAGTGCCTAAAACTGTGCAAGTTGGTGCTAGTCCTAATTTCTTGGGGTAGAGCATTCTAAAGAATTGGTGCAACTCGTGAGAAGTCTTGGAGGCGGGAGTGGGAGGTTCGGATTAGTGTTGATGTTAGTCGAAAGTCGCTTGCAGAGCGTAGAGTACGGGTAGGCTGATAAACAGAAATGAGGGAGGAGATGTAGGGGGTCTGCCCTGAGGAGGGCTTGGTGGGTGAAAATAAGCAGTTTAAATCGGATCCTATAATGAATGGGCAGCCAGTACAATGACTGGCACAGAGCGGAAGCGTCCGAGTAACGATTAGCCAGATAGCTGACCCTGGCTGCTGTATTAAGGATGGACTGGAGAGGGGGAAGTCTACTGAGGGGGAGGCCAATTAATAGAGCATTACAATAGGCAAGGTGAGGGTGGATCAGGGCAACAGTGAGGGTTTTTCTTGTTTCCATGGTGAGAAAGGGGGAGATTCTAGAGATATTCTTTAGCTGCATTCCTTTTCCAACAGAGATACAACACAGTAAAGTGAAAAACTCAAAGGTGCCCTGTAAAAAGTAGTATACCCTACGTTACAAACCGTCTGTTACCTTGGCACATACCTTAAACTCATCTGGGTTTTTTTTGTGCTCTAGGAGGAGTTTCAAATGTTTGGAGAAAATCATATCTGTTAAAGGATCAGAATATGTTAAAAAAGAAATAAATAGTGGTAGTAAAGACAAAAATACCACGTTTAAAAAGAAATAGACATTTGTCTAATTACTGATGGCAATGTCATTTAAAATAAATATAACGAAAGGTTCCCTGCACTGGATGCAAGTGATAAAAACTGTTAGATCATTAGATCAATAGAGGATCTTTAGTCCCTGATAGGTAACCATTAAAAATGTTTATAGGCAGCAATCAAAGATCTTGAAAACACTGAACAATTTAGCTAAGTAGTATCTAAGGCAGTTAAAGGGGTTGTTTGGTCCAAATCAGTAAGTCAGCAGTCTCTGTGTCACTATACACTTATGAATCCCCCCAGTGCACACAGCCATTCACCAGCTTCCAACATGGGATGGGGAAGTACGAGTTATACATACTCACAGCCAGTGGGCATGGCCTCACTCCATACACTTGACCAGTGATGCGGCCAGCCAGTGGACGCGCCTGACTAGATGGTACGAACTAGCCCCATACAAGTGTATGGGGAGTATGCATAACTCATACATATCCTTCTGTCCCGGGTCAGAAAACGGCAAATTTTTGCAGTGCACAGTGCATTCGCTGGGGGGATTCATAAGTCTGCACTCACGCAGACTTAATTTGGACAGGACAACTCCTTTCATATAGAGTTAATGCACCATAAAATGGCTGCTGCATTCCCTGCTTCTGCTTTCATACAGGGTATGACAGTCACTCCCGATTGGCTATGCTATACCATTTCATGTGATAGCTGCAAGCCAATGTGTTGAAGCCCTCCCGGCCACACCCAAGGTCATATGAGCCTTGTTTTGCTGATGCAGTCTTCTGTAATTTGTAAAATGGTGACGGCAATTGTAGACCCTTCACACAAAGTGAATCACACATTGTTTGAATTCTCTGGGTCATAAAAATTCTAAACTAATTTGATTCACATTAAATCAATTTCCTCATTTCTAAAAGTGAAGCATTTGTTAATGAAACGCTCTGCCGTTATTCTGGCAATATTTGATTAAGAGGCCATAACCTGTGTCACCGTGGAATACGTCTTCCCTCTGCCGTCTGATTGACGTTGATGTGTAGCGCTATCCTTATACCGATATTTACAATCAGTGTAATTGCACATACTGTACAGACCGCCAGAACTGAATATCTCACCATCAATAGCAGAGAAATGATTGTCATGAATTTTCTACTGGATCCAATAACCGGTGACTGATGTTCTAGTTATAACATGAAGGTAGAATTCAGCACGAGTTGTATTTTCACATATGTTGAAATTGAATTACTTTGAATATATATATACTGTATGTCCTAAGAAAAATGTGACTGACTTTTAGAAATGTCACGTATGTCGTAGGAGGTTGGAATATATTTTTAAATCTATGTTGCAACAAACTGACGCTCTTCTATTCTGTAACTACATTTTGGTTTGATCGGTTATTTCTTAAAGGAGTTTGCCACGATTAATCATTATTATTAAAAACTTTCCTTACCCACCACAAGTCTATCTTTACTTCACATCTGCGTTAACAAGCTGCAGCAGTCATGTCACAATTACAGCACATCTAACTGCTGCAGCCCATCATTGAACTCAGTTGTGATGCCGAGGTAGTTGGAACAAGATCCCTTTAAATTTAACTATTACTGTGGTTTCAACAGACTTTGCAAAAATCAATAGTATAAGCGAATATAAGAAACTTTGCCACATTTATTATCAGAGAAATATCCTTTTATTCCTCCAGGCATGAGGTTCTTCTACTGCACTTTTCTCTTACACTCTACATCAACCAGCTAAAATCCATCCTGCTGAAGATAAGAGTGACTGTAAGCTTCCTTAGGGATCAGTTTACATGATGTATTTTAACTTTTATTGGATGAAGAAGGGAAAGAGATAGAAGGAGCAGAGTGAGAAACACAAATACAGACCAATTCTGCTGCTTTCTAGTCTGTTTATCTCATAGCAGTGCTGGATTCACAGTCACACAGCTCAGTAGTGCTGTATACAGTCATGTCCTTCATGCTGCTGCATCTACTGAACAAACATTGTATAGAGACAGGAGAGCAGGAGGAAGTCCCGGTGTACCATTTATAAGAGATATTATTCTTCCTCCACTAGCTTAGAGACAACTGAAATTTCTCCACAGAGAAGAAAACTAATGAAAAGCAGGATGTAAGTCATTTAATGGCCAGAAACAATGGTTTTCCTCATGTACACACACATTATGACTTATTCCGAAAAGTCAACTGAAATGTTATGCTTTAAGTATCCATTAGCTGAGAGAGCAGTAGATCTGTAGAAGAGATCATGTAGTTCTAGACGTAATTGTCCTTTAAGTACAATTCTCCATACATTACAGTGAATAACAAATCTGCTGTTTGGCACAAAATCTGCCAAGAACATCACAACTCACAGTAACAAGACAATAATAGACATTTTATTAGGATGTGCCTCTCTGAGCTATGACAGCCGTGGTCCAATGCTTGACTCATTTTTGGCAGGAGATGGAGTCTAATTACAGCCAAATAAACCTCTTTTGCGAGAAGGAGCCCTTGATTGATGGGAAAGAAGTTTCCAAACGTATCGTGTATTATCTGCCAGAGTGATACAAAAATATGAGACAGAACAGGAAATCAGTAGACGAGTGCCCCCCACCACACGCTGGGTAAATAGGAATTTCCAGGTAGAGCATTCGCACAGGGAGTAAACCATCTTGGAAGGATCCCTCTATAGACGTTAAGTAACGCTTTATACATTCTCCGACACTCAGCCCTAATTTTTGAAAAGTCACCAGAAAACACTCGCTGCATAAGAGAACTGTGCTAAGAACATGAGTATTAAATAAAAAAAAACCCTGAAGCAGAATAAACAGAGAGCAAAACATTCATCACATTATATATCAAGCCCGGTGGTTTGGTGATGGCAGCGCTTATTGGAAAATGTTCATCGACTGCAGAGAAAGAAATGCAGAGAGTTTATGGCCCCGATTCATCATTTGTAGTTTTTTTAAGTCACAATTCTTTTTTTCCCTTACAGCCTTCATTTCCGTGTTTTTGTGTCCAATTCATCAAAACGACGCACGCAGTTCACGCATTATGCACAAAGAAATAAATCATCTTGATTTTTTATCTTTATCCTGTTTTGCGACTTTTTGGTTGCACATTTTGTAAAATGCTGCAAAAATTACACAGAAAATTATTGGTGTACAGAAAATCACTCTGGGAGTACACCTGGAGTACATTAGTGCCAAAAATGTACGACTTTTTAAAAAGTCATAATTGGTAATTCTGCCAAAAACATCTGGAAATTCCCGAACCCCACCCACAATGACATACCAAAACAAAACAGACAAAGCCATAGAAAAGTAACTTCATGACTTTTAATGTTCTTCTTGTTCAACATTCAAATACTTTTGCATTTTTTTGTAATACATGGGGTTTACTTTTTATGTCATTTCTTTATTCCTTTTTTTTGCTGATATTGGAGGAAAAAAGAAAAATAGGATATATGCATCTATTTTTTGGGGGAATGGCATTATAACATATTAGTACATTTTTTTTATTGCTGATATCCCCTGTAACTGGGACTAGTACATTAGTCACAGTTACAGGGGAAATTCAGCCTCCTGCTTGCTTTTCTGATTATGCAACTGTTGGCTATGGAGGGGGAAGCACAGTCAGTGATTTCTAAATCTGTATACATAAGAGGTAGTTCAGCACTGAAATCGAGAAGGTAAACATGATAATACTTCTCTCTGAGAATTGGGTATTGATGTTGTGTAGACTTCCTGGACGTTTATAGTTGATGGGCAGTCGCAGAAGTAGTTAAAATAGGCGCAAATGAAATGATGAATATAGTACAAACAAAAAACAGGTGTAAAACACATAAAGCTAGACAAAAAAGGAGAAAGGGCAATAATGAATCAGCCCCTTGAGCTATATAATTAATTTCTGTCTGAATACAGCCTCCTTACCTTGACAAGCCAGCTGGTATGTCACTCTCCATAAGGAGAAACGATACCCCTTAGACCCCAGTCCAGAGACTCTCACCTAGCCAAATCAGTTCTCATGCTTCGCGCTGACGAGGGCCAACAGCCCGAAACACCGTGTCTGCGAATTGAGATACTGATTTGGCTTTTATCCTAAGTCATATCGCACGACTCGTTAAAGGGTTGATTGTGACTTGTAGGATCGCTACTTCCAACAGGTGGCGCTATAGAGTTTAAGTCCTCTTTTTCTCAGAAGAGGCAATTTGAATGTCTGAATACAGTCACTAGTTAGGGGAGTTCACTGTCCATGGACATATTGAGTTACAAAAAAAAGCTATTATTGCTCTCTGGACCCTACAGTCACAAGATCAGTGAAGGAACAGGAGATGCTGGATCCTAAGAAACCCAGATAGCACTGCCATGTGGACAGTAGGCTGAATTTCCACTGTAATTGGAGCTAACATGCCAGTCCCTGTTACAGGGGAAATCAGCAATAAAAAGAATGGGTTAAAATGTTAAAATACCCTTTCCCAAAAAGGACATATATTTTCAATTTTATCATTACGTTATACACTCAATATGAACATAAAATATAAAAATTACATAAATATTAAACCCATGTGTTATGAAAAAAAAGGCATATTTATTTAAGTATTGAAAAATAAAAATTTTTTAGAGCCAATCTTAGAGGACAGAATATTATGTAGGCTTGGAAAGACCTTACCATGTACCATGAACCCCCCGCTAAGTTGGCCAATGGATTTACACCTGACCAGTGCTGACTCAATGTCTCTGAACGGTCATTTAGCGACTTAGATGGTTGTACAGTAGCTAGCGGCATGTATTCTAAGCTCTATTATTCCCGTGTTGTCACCTGTTTTGCTGGATGAGCTGAAACTGTTTATTTGAATGTTGAAGCTCCAATCTACCTGAGTCATAATAATGATTAATAGTCCCAGCGGAGAGTGTGTAATACAGCTATTACTGTCAGTTTCCATTATAATAATTTGTCAGGAGTTGTCAATTTCAGCAATTTTTATGCATTAGTCTTATGGGACTCAACATATTTATGGAATTACTTCTATATGTTACTTTATGCTGACCTATATTCTCAACATTGTACATAATATTCTTATCCCAACCTCATTCACGCCAGTAGAATTTCTGGTACAAGAAAATCGGTCCGTCTTTTATCAGCGTTTTTGATAAGAGTTTAATAAGATTTTCATTACAGTTTCATCGGGTTCAGTCCAAGTTTCATCAGTTTGTCTCAGATGAAAAATAAAATATGTTTTTCCAGCATCTCCGACCCGTGATATCATCCGGATATACAACCCCTGGCAAAAATTATGGAATCACCGGTCTTGGAGGATGTTCATTCAGTTGTTTAATTTTGTAGAATAAAAGCAGATCACAGACATGGCACAAAACTAAAGTCATTTCAAATGGCAACTTTATGGCTTTAAGAAACACTAAAAGAAATCAAGAATAAAAAATGTGGTTGTCAGTAATGGTTACTTTTTTGACCAAGCATAGGAAAAAATTATGGAATCACTCAATTCTGAGGAAAAAATTATGGAATCATGAAAAAACAAACAAAAACACTTCAACACATCACTAGTATTTTGTTGCACCACCTCTGTCTTTTATAACAGCTTGCAGTCTCTGAGGCCTGGACTTAATGAGTGTCACACAGGACTCTTCATGAATCTGGCTCCAACTTTCTCTGATTGCTGTTGCCCAATCAGCTTCGCAGGCTGGAGCCTTGTCATGGACCATTTTCTTCAACTTCCACCAATGATTTTCAAATGGATTGAGATCCGGACTATTTGCAGGCCATAACATTGACCTTATGTGTCTTTTTTCAAGGAATTTTTTCACAGTTTTTGCTCTATGGCAGGATGCATAATCATCTTGAAAAATGATTTCATCATCCCCAAACATCCTTTCAATTGATGGGATAAGAAAAGTGTCCAAAATATCAACATGAACTTGTGCATTTATTGAAGATGTAATGACAGCCATCTCCCCAGTGCCTTTACCTGACATGCAGCCCCATATCATCAATTACTGTGGAAATTTGCATGTTCTCTTCAGGCAGTCATCTTTATAAATCTCATTGGAACGGCACCAAACAAAAGTTCCAGCATCATCACCTTGCCCAATGCAGATTCGCGATTCATCACTGAATATGGCTTTCATCCAGTCATCCACAGTCCAAGATTGCTTTTCCTTAGCCCATTGTAACCTTATTTTTTTCTGTTTAGTTGTTAATGATGGTATTCGTTTAGCATTTCTGTATGTAAATCCCATTTCCTTTAGGCGGTTTCTTAGAATTTGATCACACACGTCGACTCCAGTTTCCTCCCATTCCTTCCTCATTGGTTTTTTTGTGAATTTGCTGTTTTGGAGACATATTGCTTTAAGTTTTCGGTCTTGATGCTTTGATGTCTTCCTTGGTCTACCAGTATGTTTGCCTTTAACAATCTTCCCATGTTGTTTGTATTTGGTCCAGATTTTAGACACAGCCGACTGTGAACAACCAACATCTTGTGCAACATTGGGTGATGATTTACCCTCTTTTAATTGTTTGATAATCCTCTCCTTTGTTTCAATTGACATCTCTCGTGTTGGAGCCATGATTCATGTCAGTCCACTTTGTGCAACAGCTCTTCAAGGTGTGATCACACCTTTTTAGATGCAGACTAACGAGCAGATCTAGTTTGATGCAGGTGTTAGTTTTGGGTATGAAAATTTACAGAGTGATTCCATAATTTTTCCCCTAAGCTTGGTTAAACTGACTATCACATTTTTTGATTTTTTGTTCTTGATTTCTTTTAGTGTTTCTTAAAGTCAAAAAGTTGCCATTTGAAATGACTTTAGTTTTGTACCATGTCTGTGATCTGCTTTTTTTCTACAAAATTAAGCAACTGAATGAACATCCTCCAAGGCCAGTGATTCCATAATTTTTTCCAGGGGTTGTATAATCACAGCTTCTATCCAGCTATTCTCTCTTCCCGTGCCTTCCCCATTTTCTCTACAATGTCTCTACAATGTCTTCTGTTCTCCTCATGTTACCTTCTGTCTATTTTGTAAAGATCAGTGCACACCCCGCTTCCCATACCTGAGGGAGAGCAGGCAGGTGGATCTGTAACGCTTTTGCACATCATCCAAATATAAAAATGACATACAGAATCCACAGCAGCAAAATTATATCAAGAAATGTAATGGGAGTATTTAGAAAGCAGCTTAACTTTGCATTTAGGAAGGAAATAAACAATTAGAAGAAATCTGTGTGAATGTGTACATAGTCCTTAGGTTACTGTGCAGATTTCATTGGCTACATATTGGACAATTATATGAAGTCTGTATATATTTAGTTTTACACTATTTGAGATAAGGCGCATTGCGCTCAGAGTGGCCCCCACTTGGCCAATGAGGGCACAGGATGTCAGGAGAGGGGCACAAAAGGGGCATTCATTCCATATGTGAGGGGCACAAAATGGAACATTCATTCTGAGTGCGAGGGGCACAAAAGGGGGCTTTCATTCTAAATGTTAAAAGGGAACACAAAAAAACATTCATTCCTTATGCAGGAGACACAATATGGCTATTTTTCCGTATGTAAGGGGCACAAAGGTGGCACTCGTTATGTATGTGGGAACACAAAAGGGGCATTTATTCTGCATGTGGGGGACACAAGAGGGGCATTCCTTCTGAATATGCGGGGTCACAAAAGCAGCATTCTTTCTGTATGTAGTAGACAGTATGTGGGGGTCACAAAAATGGCATTCTTTCTGTATGTAGTAGACATACTATGTGGGGGACACAGTAGGGTCTTAATTCAGAGTGTGTCAGGGACACAAAAAGAGCATAGATTCCATTTGTGTGGGATGCAAAAGGGACATTCATCCCATATGTGAGTGACACAAGATGAGCATTCATTCGTAATGTGTGTGGGGGGGACACAAAAACACTAATTCTGTATGTGAGGACAAATAAAGGAGGCATTAATTCCATATGTGGGGGACAAATTTGGGGGATTCATACCACATATAGGGGACTCTAAAGGAAGCATTCATTCTGTGTATGTAGGACACAAAAGCGGGCAATCTTTCCATATTTGGGGGACACAACATTGGAGATTTATTCCATGTGTAGGGGACACAAATGGCACATTTATTCTGTATGTGGGAAACACAAAAGGGGCTATTTGGAGAACAATAGGACACTATGTAATGCCTAGAAGAAGGCACTATTGCTGTGTGGGTCACAATGGTACTTTTACTATTTATTACTGTACTGTCTATTGCTGTAGATTATTATTACTATTATTGATAATGGTCCCCTAATAATAAGCTAATCTTATGGTGTTTTTCCTGTTGAGTCCTTCAGCAACCAGTTCTACTCTGTAGGGGAATCTAGCAATGTGTTCAATTTTTCTGCAGCACCCCCACAGGATAAATACAGCATTGCACGGTGACCCTGGAAGTCAGTGAACTCTCCAAGTAATGTGTTGGTCTCCACCCTGATTAATTTGGTTAAGCTTATAATCAGAAAGCCTGACAATCCCATTTACATTTTACTGAATTATTGATTGATATTTCTTATTCTACAATTATTCCTTAAAAATAATTTGCTAAAATAAATTTAGCCAATCATATGGTGTTAGCACCACAACAGGTCCCTGCTCTGACAGGCAGGGTCTCCGACGTGTCAGTTCACTCAGTCCGGCTTCACTGCCTGGTTTGCCATCTGCCTATTGGTCCTTCACTGACGTTTTTGACAAGAAAGAGGCCGAGACTTTGCCGCCACGCAGGCCGTATGACTGCCCTATCGACTTGATTCCCGGGTGTACACCCCCTAGAGGCCGAATTTACCCTTTGTCCCCAGATGAGACTCAAGCTATGTCGGACTACATCCAGGAGAATTTGGTTAGGGGGTTCATTTATAAATCCTACTCTCCTGCTGGGGCCGGGTTTTCCTTTGTCAAGAAGAAGGATGGATCTCTATGATCCTGTATAGACTATCGAGGTCTCAACCAGATCACGGCGAAAAATAAACATTCTATCCCACTGATTCCTGAGTTGTTTGACCGATTATGAGGTGCCGGGATCTTGACCAAATTAGATTTAAGAGGCGCCTACAATCTAATTCTCATTCGCCATGGGAGACGAATGGAAGACAGCTTTCAACACCACATTATGAATACCCAGTGATGCCCTTCGCCGGCCGTTTTTCAAGAATTTGTCAGTGACATCTTCCGGGACCTGATTTATTCCTGCGTTGTCATTTATTTGGACGACATTCTTGTATTTCCCCAGATCTGGCCACCCACAGACGAGCAGTTCGGCAAGTTCTTCAACGTCTTAGGGAGAATCGCCTCTACGCCAAGTATGAGAAGTGCGTATTTGAACAGTCCTCTCTCCCCTTCTTGGGTTACATTATCTCAGATACTGGACTCAGAATTGATCCTGAGAAAGTCTCTTCCATTCTTAAATGGCCACTGCCTGTTGGAGTCAAAGCAATACAACGATTTGCTAATTATTATCGGCAATTCATTCCTCATTTTTCCACCCTGACTGCTCCCATTTCTGCTATGACACAAAAGGGAGCTGATCCCAAGAACTGGTCCTCCGAGGCTGAAGAGGCCTTCCACACTCTTAAACGGTCCTTCACCACCGCTCCTGTCCTGCATCGCCTAGATTTGAACAAGCAGTTCTTCCTAGAGGTGGACGCATCCTTGTTAGGGGCTGGAGCTGTGCTCACTGAGAAGTCCTCCTCGGGTCACTGCATGTCCTGCAGATTCTTCTCCAAGGCCTTCTCCGCTCCTGAGCATAACTACTACACCACGGACTGGGAGTTACTCGCCATTAAGATCGCTTTGGAGGAGTGGTGATACCTGCTGGAGGGCGCAGCCTATCCAGTGGTCATCTACACGGACCATAGGAACCTGGCGTATATCCAGTCTGCCCAGAGACTTAATCCACGCCAAGCTAGGTGGTCATTGTTTTTTGCTCGCTTTAATTTTTTTTTTACATTTCAAGTCCAGTGACAAGAGTGTCAGAGCCAATGCCCTCTCTCGCTCTTTTCTGTCCGAGGATCAAGAGGAGGATCCGCAATTTATTATTGAACCATCCAAGATGGTCACTGTTGCTCCAGTCAGTCTGTTGCGAATGCCACCAGGAAAGACCCTTGTGGCTGAATCCGAGAAGAAGCGAGTTTTGTCTTGGGGAACTCGTCCAGATGGCTGGTCACATGGGACAAAGGAAGACTCTGCAATTGATTTCTTCCCACTACTGGTCACCATCCATGAGGAGGGAGATCTATGATTACGTGGCTGCCTGTCCGGTTTGTGCCCAATCGACTTCCTGCCACTTCTCTCCTGCGGTTACCTGTACCATCTGGTCAATGGTAGCACATAGCTATGGACTTTATTAGGGTTGCACCGTCATCTGGGTAGTCGTGGATCGCTTCTTCAAAATGGCGCATTTCACCCCATTGTCTGCTCTTCTGTCCGCTCCTGAACAGGCTGACAGCTTCATCAGACATATTTTCCGCCTGTGCACATGGAAAGAAAAATCCAGCTCCAGGAATAAAAAGTATCAAAAATGTATGTAAACATATTAAAATTTGGAAAACTGCTGACAAGTGAAAAATTACATCATTTGGATGGAAGCTACCTTAGAAGCATGCTGAAGTCTAAGAGCGCCGTTTGTGCTCAAAAGGCGTCCAGCGACTACATGGTAGCTTCCATCCAAATGATGTAATTTTTCGCTTGTCAGCAGTTTTCCAAATTTTAATATGTTTAAATAAATTTTTTATACTTTTTATTCCTGGAGCTGGATTTTTCTTTCCATGTGCACAAGTTTCAACGTCAGACAGAGATGTTTTTTCTTTGCTCGGACATTATGTGGACTACAGACAAATGTTTCTACTGGGTGAGCTGAAAAGTTTTTCTGTTTTTCTACTATATTTTCCGCCTGCACGGATTTCCTCTTCACATTGTGTCCGATCAAGGTTCGCAGTTCCCTTCCAAGTTCTGGCGAGCTCTCTGTAAGCATCTGGATATTACCTGGGATTTCTCATCGGCCTATCACCCCCAGTCCAATGGGCAAGTGGAGCGTGTCAACCAGGTCCTGGGCAATTACCTGCGACTCTTTGTCAATGCCCACCATAATGATTGGGTGAAATTGCTTCCCTGGGCGGAGTTCTCGTACAACAATCACATTGGTGAAGCCTCGGGAGAATTTCCATTCTGCATTGTGTTCGGTTGGCAACCCGAGGTTCCCCTCCCGGTGACGGGTCATTCTGATGTCCCTAGGGCAGATGTGCTCTCCAAGGATTTCGTAAAGTTGTGGGAGGATACCAAAGCCACTTTAGAAACATACTCCGACCGTATGAAGAGACATGCAGACAAAAGACACCTGGACCCTCCATGCTTCTGCCCTGGCGACAAGGTATGGCTCTCATCCAGATATGTCCAGCTGAAGGTTCCTCCTTATAAGTTGGGTCCTCGGTTTATCGGGCCTTTCAAAGTGTTGAAGCGGGTCAACGAGGTTTCCTATAAATTGAAGCTGCCTCCTTCGTTAAGGATTCTGAATTTCTTCCATGTGTCTCTGCTGAAGCCAGTCATCCAGAGTCCCTTCTTCAAGGATCCCAGTACCACGCCCATGCCAACTGTCGCGGATGATGTTTTTGAAGTGGAGAACATTTTGGCTATGAAGAAGATGAGAGGCAAGACATTCTTCCTTGTTGACTAGATGGCATTTGGTCCTGAAGAAAGATCATGGGAGCCGGAGGAAAACATTCATGCTCTGATTCGCCTCCAGAAATTCCTTGATGGCCTGAAGAGGAGGGAGCGTAAAGGGGGGAGTACTGTTAGCACCACGTCGGGTCCCTGCTCTGACAGGCAGGGTCTCCGGCATTTCAGTCCACTCACCCGCACTGCAGTTGGTTCCTCTCTTGCTCATGCTCAGCATGCTCCCAGCAGCACTTCCAGCTGGGTCTCTAGCCATGTTCTAAGGGCATGCATGCGCGCTCCTGCACTCTTAAAGGGCCAGTGCGTGCACTTACTATTTCCTCCCCAGCTAATGGTTATGAGGCATTATGTATATATTGCTTCCTCTCCACTGGGGAGGTGCCTGTTGTGAATTCCGCTCTTGGGCTCCCTCCGGTGGTTGTAAGTAGCATTTTTGTGAATTCTGCTCTTGGGCTCCCTCCTGTGGTTTTGAGTGGTATGGCTGCTTCTTGGATCTAGCATCAGCAGCTGTTTTCACTGATCGTCTTTCTGGCTCGGCTATATTAGTCTGGCTTTATCCCTCATTCAATGCCAGTTGTCAATTGTTCCAGCTTAGAGTCATGGCTCTTAGGATTTCCCTGACACTCTGACCAGTTCAGCAAAGCTAAGTCCTTGCTTGTCCTTTTGCAGTTCACTTGTTGTGGACTTTGTTGTTCAGCACTTTCTATGTTTTGCTCATTTGTCCAGCTTATCAGTATGGATCTATTCAGCTAAGCTGGAAGCTCTGGGCAGCAGAGTTTGCCCTCCACACCTTTAGTCAGGTGTGGAGATTTTTGCATTTCTCTGCGGTGGACTTTTTCTAGTTTTTATTACTGACCGCACAGTGTTCTGTCCTGTACTAATTCTATCTAGCTAGAAGTGGCCTCCTTTGCTAAATCTTGTTTCATACTACGTGTGTCATTTCCTTCTCCTCTCACAGTCATTATCTGTGGGGGGCTGTCCTATCCTTTGGGGATTTTCTCTGAAGCAAGATAGCTTTCCTGTTTCTACCTTTAGGGGTAGCTAGTTCTCCGGCTGTGACGACGTGTCCAGGGAGTGACAGGAACATCCCACGGCTACTGCTAGTGTTTGTGTTAAGATCAGGAACTGCGATCGGTATAGTTACCCCCTGCTCAGAGCTAGTCGCATGTCGCTCCTTAATCACCAGACCATAACAGGTGCCTCAGCAACCTTCCCGTTTACAGTCTATGTTGTGAAAGGTCGTATACCAGTGCAAGGCCTGTTTGCTGTGCTCAAGGTACAAATCCTGCCTGCTGCACTCTAAGTACTAATCCTGCTTGTTGCACTCAGATGCATGTCCTGCTTGCTGCACTCTAGTGTAATTCCTGCCTTCTGAAGTCAGATACAAATTTGGCCAGCTGCACTCTGATACAAGCTCTGCCTGCTGCTCTGTCCAGTCCATCCTTCTGGGTCCAGCTGCTGCATGATCATTGGTCTGTCTTGGAGTGGCACCTGGCGTGCATCAGGAGCCAAGTCTAACCTCACCATCAGAGGCTCTAGTGAACAGTCCAGTGCTCGCTTAGTCATGCCCCTCCAGGCTCTCTGCAGTTCGTGGCACAGTGGTTCCACAAACCATGTCCATGACTTATGGACAGGGTCAGACTGAACTGTCCTGGACTTACTCCTGCAATTTAGACCAAGGGTCCACAATTCAGCTACACAGAAATGTCAATCTACAATGGACCTCAGACCTCATAGCTGGGACCTGGAGGGGATCTGTTTTTGGGCCAATCTTAACTTACACCATTCAGCCATGTACAACATGTGTATTTCTCCTTTAAATATGTGATAATCTCTTCTAGACCTCATAGGCACCCATTATCACAACAGTGCCCAGTGCTTAGGTAGAAACATGTGCAAATAAATACAAACTATTACTCCCTGTTATCACCCACGTCAGACCAAAAACAATATAGCATGATTGCTTTGAATAGTGATATCCTACAAAAGAAAAAAAAATCACCAGTACTATGGTAACAGAACAATATGAAGTTTTAATCCCCTAGAATGTCCCTTTAAATCCATAAAACAGACCTGAGCGCTTTCCTTGCTGACTTTGCAGCAACTATTTTAACCTTTAACCAAGACTTTGCAGTCCTTGCTTCATGATTACACACGAATGACCATGACCCTTACGACTTCAATTTCACAGGTTACATTGACTTTTGGCTCCAGAAGAGCAGTCACCATCACCCAGGGTCAACAATCCAACCGGCAGAAATATGCATTGTGTATAGAAGACTAGTCATCTGCATTTCAGGAAAAGGTAGAAAAGAACTCGGTGATTTGTTTTCCCCATTTTTAGAGTATTTTTTAAAAGGTCACGTCAAAACCCATTTACCTAAAATTGTATTATTAGGCATTGAAAGCAATGACCGTTTCGCAGTCCTGGATATATAACCTCTCCAAAAGAGCCGGCTCCTACCCTGGCACAAAATGCTGCAATGCAGCACAGTGAGCCTCCTAGCCCCTCCAAGAAATTGGTACATAATTCACTGCAGAATCCTCTGTACCGAGCCCTCGATGAATCAAGAGAAGGCAGTGGCAAGATATCGAGCAGAGCAATTCCAAGAATGCATTGGCTTTTTATTATTTCGTTACGACCCTACTATGATAAAGGTGGAAATATGCAGAGACACGGAGGTTCTGTACACAGTGATTTGTACCGGCTCGTGACTCTGCACCGCAGGGCCATTGTTTGATCAGGGTGAAGAATGCATTGTTCATGGCTTCCATTGACTGCACATTATCAATATATAATCAATTTATAACATGGCTTAACATTGCTTCAAGAGCAGTTTTGCATGGGTAATGCTGACTGAGCACTCCGGGTGTAATAATTACCACTAAGATCCCATTCCCCCAGGAGTAATGCAGCATGTAATAGAGAATTCCACCTTGTGTTCTTATTTCTCTTCCTCGACGTGTGACATTTTATGCCGGGGAATTGATGATTATGTGAAATCGATCACTGTTGTTTGGAGGATGGGTAAAAAAAAAAAAAAATCAATTAACTGAAATCCATCCTGTTTTAATATGATTGCATTTGTGAGCTCGGGCTTTGTGTGATTCAGACCAAGGTTTGCCTGAGTGACGTTGGTTAATAGGTTTGTCACAGAAATCGAAGGCTGGAGGGTAGAGGAATTATTCATCACGATCAGGAGCAAGCACAGTACGTTCTTGTGGAACGGTAAAGTGATCGCTGATAAAAAAAAAAGTGGAAGGTTTTATTAAAGGATAAATAGTGTTTTATTTAATTATTTTTTTAAAAAGGGGTTTTGTCTTCTAGATGAATATTTTAGGTTATAGATTCAACTCAATGAACTTGTTTCTTCTTTAAAACTTAAATAGGAGGTCTAAGGGATAACGTCTATCCTTGTGGAGAGAGACATCTTTGACATGTCAGTGTTAGGAGACTTATAGGCCACACAGTGCTCCTCTGGGAAATATAATATGCAAATTGCCTCTTCAGAGAGGAAATCTAGTGCCACGTATTGGAACTAGCGATCCTAAAAGTCAATATCAACCCTTTAACTAGCCGTGTCACATAGCTTAGGATGAAGATCAAACCAGCATTTGCAGACACATGTTTTGCACTATTACCTCTGCTCAGCACAAAGGATGAGATCTGATTTGTCTGTATGAGAAACCTCTAACTGATGTCCAAGGAGTGACAACTTTCCTTGTGGAGAGTGACATACCTTGACATGCCAGTGCAAGGAGACTTATAGGTCATGCAATGCTCCTCTGAAAACTGTCTCTTCACCGAGGAATAGGATTAACCTCTGGTACCACCTATTGGAAGGAGCAATCCTAAAAGTTAATATCAACCCTTTAATAGTTTTGTAGTTTTGTAATTTGAATTAGAATGTCTGGTTTGGCTTTTATCCTATTTGCAGACATGTGTTTCAGTGATGAGGGGCAAATGCCCAGTAACACATGTCTGGAAATAGAGTATCTGGTTTGGCTTTTATCCTAAGTCATGTGACAAGGCTCATTAAAGGGTTGATATTGACTTTTAGGATTGCTACTTCCAATAGGTGGCACAAGAGATCTAGTCCTTTTCCTCCCCGAAAAGATAATTTACATATTTAATTTATCACAGGAACATTGCCCTATAAGTCTCTTTACACCAGCTTGGCACTCTCCACAAGGAGAAATTCTCCCCTTTAGACTTCTTTCAACCTTGGTCCGGAAATCAAAGAAATTTTAATCCCTATCTATTTGATACCATAATCTAAACTAATGTCCAATATGCTTGCATTACCGATTCCTTACCGTTCCCTAAATAAACTAATAGCTATTGTATTTTGTTTCCCTACTTCCTGTGTGATGACGCTTCGCTTGAGAATCCCAGCACATCTTGGGATACTCAAGCGAAGCATCATCAGAGCAGGGGGGAGAGGTTGCGGTCACTATCACAGCCTCTGCTCTCTCCCTGAAACGAAGTGTCATTAGTGACGCTCATTTCAGAGGCGGTGCTGTCTCTGCGCTCTGTCATTGTGCGATGTGCACAATAACAGCGCACTCTGTGTTGCTTTCTCAGGTCAGTAGTAACGAGCTGGTAACATAGAGGAAAGCGTGGTGACAGTATACTCCTAGGGAACAGTAGGGAATAGGGTTGAGCGAAACGGATCGGACAAATTCAAAAATCGCCGACTTTTGGCAAAGTCGGGTTTCATGAAACCCGACCCGATCCTAGTGTCTAGATCTGCCATGCGGTCGGTGATCTTCGTGCCAAAGTCACGTTTCGTATGACGCGTTCAGCGCCATTTCTCAGTCAATGAAGGAGCACGCAGAGTGTGGGATGCGTGATGACATAGGTCTCGGTCCCCACCATCTTAGAGAAGGGCATGACAGTGATTGGCTTGCTTTCTGCGGCGTCACAGGGGGTATAAAGGGGCGTGCACACCGACCGCCATCTTACTTCTGCCGATCTTAGTATAGGGAGAGATTGCTGCAGCTTCGTCAGAAGAAGGGATATAGTTAGGGAGGGAAGATTAACCCCCAAACCGCTTGTGCTGTAGCGATTTCCACTGTCCAACACCACTTTTTTCTTGCAGGGACAGTGGAGGCTATTTTTTTGTGCATCAGCTCTGTAGCTTATTAGGCTGCCTTATAAGGCTCCCTAATAGCTGCATTGCTGTTTGCACGCTGCTGTGCAAACCAACTGCTTTTTTAAAAGCAAAAATCCTGTTGCTCCTTTCTGCAGTTATCTTGTTTATTTGTCCACACTTTTGTGTGCAGCAGTCCTTTTTGTTGCTGCCATACTTGTCCTGAGATCATTTTAGGGAGATTGAAATTGTACTACAGTCCTTGGACTTTTTCAGATATCTTCCAGCCACTTTCTGCCACTTACATTGTGTTGTGTTACACACTGGGCCTGAGTTGTGGTGCTGTCTCCCCCCCCAAAAAATGGAGATTCAAATTGTCACAAAGTGGATATACGTCAGTTCTGTTAGTTTGTCGTATATCAGCCAGCCACGTTCTGCCACTTACATTGTGTTGTGTTATACACTGGGCCTGAGTTGCGGTGCAGTCTCCCCCCCAAAAAAGGGTGTTTCAAATTGTCACAAAGTGGATATACGTCAGTTCTGTTAAGTTTGTCGTATATCAGCCAGCCACGTTCTGCCACTTACATTGTGTTGTGTTATACACTGGGCCTGAGTTGAGGTGCAGTCTCCCCAAAATAAAAAGGGAGATTTAAATTCTCAACAAGTTTATATACACCTTCTACCTTGTTTTACACTACCATATAATGGTTGTTATTTTGGTAACATTTTCCCAAAAATGAGGAAGTCTGGTGGAAGAGGCCGTGGGCGGTCGTTGCCAGCTGGTACTGATGGTGGTGGTGGTGGTGGAGGAGCATCTGGTAGTAGTGGGAAAAGCGAAATAGCACCTAAGGCTGGAGGTGTTGAGCCAGCATCATCGTCTGGCTACACAAGGCCTCGAAGGCTCCCTTATCTTGGAGTAGGAAAACTGCTTTTAAAGCCGGAGCAGCAGGAAAAAGTTTTGGCTTTCCTTGCTGACTCAGACTCCAGCTCTTTCACCTACTCTTCAGAAAGTTCAAAATATAAAAGCAGCGAGTCATCAGTGGATGCTCCTGGTCAGGAACAAGACGTTTCCTTGTGTCCTTCACCCAAACCAAAAGTGAAGGATGCGTCAGGCGACACTACAAGTTACTCCATGGAGCTCTTTACACATACCGTGCCTGGGTTAGAAAGGGAAATTGTTAACTGCCCATTACAAGATGAATCGGACATGGAGTGCACTGATGCTCAGCCACAGCTAGATTATTATGCTGTTCCATTGACTCAGATCTGTCATGATCTCCATGGCCAGAGAACTAGCATAAGCCTCTATAAAAAACAAGCTCTTGGAAGATGTAACTATACTGACCATGAACTAAACCTACCGCATCATCTAGAAGTAGCCAGGTAGCATGTCCTACTTTTTATCCCTATATGCCCAGCGCCGGCCGGAGAACTAAATAATGCTAGCAGAGGGAAATATAAGACCTGACTCACCTCTAGAGAAATGCCCAAAAAAGGAGACAGAAGCCCCCCACATATATTGGCGGTGATATGAGATGAAACAACAAACGCAGCAGGAAAATAGTTTTAGCAAATTTGAGGTCCGCTTTCTAGATAGCAGAAGACAGAAAGCATACTTTCATGGTCAGTAGAAAACCCTAACAAAACACATCCAGAAATTACTTTAGGACTCTGGCATTAACTCATAATACCAGAGTGGCAATTCCTGATCAACAAGAGCTTTCCAGACACAGTAACGAAACTGCAGCTGTGAACTGGAACCAAAATACAAAAACAAAACATGGACGAATGCCCAACTTATCTAGTAGATGTCTGGGAGCAGGAACAAGCACAGAGAGGCTTCTGATAACATTGTTGACCGGCAAGCATCTAACAGAGAAGCCAGGTTATATAGCGACACCCAGATCTAATCAGAACAGGTGAACAGGGAAGATGATGTCACAAGTTCAATTCCACCAGTAGCCACCGGGGGAGCCCAGAATCCAAATTCACAACAGTACCCCCCCCTCAAGGAGGGGGCACCGAACCCTCACCAGAACCACCAGGGCGATCAGGATGGGCCCTATGAAAGGCACGAACCAGATCAGAGGCATGAACATCAGATGCAGTGACCCAAGAATTATCCTCCTGGCCATATCCCTTCCACTTGACCAGATACTGGAGTCTCCGTCTGGAAACACGGGAGTCTAGGATTTTTTCCACAACGTACTCCAACTCACCCTCAACCAATACCGGAGCAGGAGGCTCAACGGAAGGCACAACCGGTGCCTCATACCTGCGCAATAACGACCGATGAAAAACGTTATGAATAGAAAAGGATGCAGGGAGGTCCAAACGGAAGGAAACAGGGTTAAGAATCTCCAATATTTTATACGGACCGATGAACCGAGGCTTAAACTTAGGAGATGAGACCCTCATAGGGACAAAACGAGAAGACAACCACACCAAATCTCCAACACAAAGCCGAGGACCAACACGACGGTGACGGTTGGCAAAAAGCTGAGTCTTCTCCTGGGACAACTTTAAATTGTCCATCACCTGCCCCCAGATATGATGCAATCTCTCCACCACCGCATCCACTCCAGGACAATCCGAGGATTCCATCTGACCGGAGGAAAATCGAGGATGGAACCCCGAATTACAGAAAAACGGGGAAACCAAGGTGGCAGAGCTGGCCCGATTATTGAGGGCGAACTCCGCCAATGGCAAAAAAGCAACCCAATCATCCTGGTCAGCAGACACAAAACACCTCAGATATGTCTCCAGGGTCTGATTAGTCCGCTCGGTCTGGCCATTAGTCTGAGGGTGAAAAGCAGACGAAAAAGACAAATCTATGCCCATCCTAGCACAAAATGCCCGCCAAAATCTAGACACAAATTGGGTTCCTCTGTCAGAAACGATATTCTCAGGAATACCATGCAAACGAACAACATTTTGAAAAAACAGGGGCACCAACTCGGAAGAAGAAGGCAATTTGGGCAGGGGAACCAAATGAACCATCTTAGAAAAACGGTCACACACCACCCAGATGACAGACATCTTCTGAGAAACAGGCAGATCTGAAATAAAATCCATCGAGATGTGTGTCCAAGGCCTCTTAGGAATAGGCAAGGGCAACAATAATCCACTAGCCCGAGAACAACAAGGCTTGGCCCGAGCACAAACGTCACAAGACTGCACAAAGCCTCGCACATCTCGTGACAGGGAAGGCCACCAGAAGGATCTTGCCACCAAATCCCTGGTACCAAAAATTCCAGGATGACCTGCCAACGCAGAAGAATGCACCTCAGAGATGACTTTACTGGTCCAATCATCAGGAACAAACAGCCTATCAGGCGGACAACGATCCGGTCTATCCGCCTGAAACTCCTGCAAGGCCCGCCGCAGGTCTGGAGAAACGGCTGACAAGATAACTCCCTCCTTAAGAATACCTGTGGGGTCAGAGTTGCCAGGTGAATCAGGCTCAAAACTCCTAGAAAGGGCATCCGCCTTAACATTCTTAGAACCTGGTAGGTACGATACCACAAAATTAAACCGAGAAAAAAATAATGACCAGCGCGCCTGTCTAGGATTCAGGCGCCTGGCGGTCTCAAGATAAATCAAATTTTTGTGGTCAGTCAATACCACCACCTGATGTCTGGCCCCCTCGAGCCAATGGCGCCACTCCTCAAACGCCCACTTCATGGCCAAAAGCTCCCGATTCCCAACATCATAATTCCGCTCAGCGGGCGAAAATTTACGGGAAAAGAAGGCACAAGGCCTCATCACGGCGCAGTCAGAACTTTTCTGCGACAACACTGCCCCAGCTCCGATCTCAGAAGCGTCGACCTCAACCTGAAAAGGAAGAGTCACATCAGGCTGACGCAACACAGGGGCAGAAGAAAAACAGCGCTTAAGCTCCTGAAAGGCCTCCACAGCATCAGGGGACCAATTAGCAACATCAGCACCCTGTCTAGTCAAATCGGTCAATGGCTTAACGACATCCGAAAAACCAGAAATAAATCGACGATAAAAGTTGGCAAAGCCCAAAAATTTCTGAAGACTTTTAAGAGAAGAGGGCTGCGTCCAATCACAAATAGCTTGAACCTTGACAGGATCCATCTCAATGGAAGAGGGAGAAAAAATATATCCCAAAAAGGAAATTCTCTGAACCCCAAAAACGCACTTAGAACCCTTGACACACAGAGAATTAGACCGCAAAACCTGAAAAACCCTCTTAACTTGCCGGACATGAGAGTCCCAGTCATCCGAAAAAATCAGAATATCATCCAGATACACTATCATAAATTTATCCAAAAAATCGCGGAAAATATCATGCATAAAGGACTGGAAGACTGAAGGGGCATTAGAAAGACCAAAAGGCATCACCAAATTATACGCCCCACGGAGATCAATCTTAGAGAACCACTTGGCCCCCTTTATGCGAGCAAACAAATCAGTCAGCAACGGCAATGGGTATTGATATTTAACCGTGATTTTATTCAAAAGCCGATAATCAATACATGGTCTCAAAGAGCCGTCTTTTTTTGACACAAAGAAAAAACCGGCTCCTAAGGGAGATGACGATGGACGAATATGTCCCTTTTCCAAGGACTCCTTTATATATTCTCGCATAGCAGTATGTTCAGGCACAGACAGATTAAATAAACGACCCTTTGGGTATTTACTACCCGGAATTAAATCTATAGCACAATCGCACTCACGGTGCGGAGGTAGTGAACCCAGCTTGGGTTCTTCAAAGACGTCACGATAATCAGACAGGAACTCAGGGATTTCAGAGGGAATAGATGATGAAATGGACACCAAAGGTACGTCCCCATGAGTCCCCTTACATCCCCAGCTCAACACAGACATAGCTCTCCAGTCAAGGACTGGGTTGTGAGACTGCAGCCATGGCAATCCCAGCACCAAATCATCATGTAGATTATACAGCACCAGAAAACGAATAGTCTCCTGGTGATCCGGATTAATACACATAGTCACTTGTGTCCAGTATTGTGGTTTATTATTAGCCAATGGGGTGGAGTCAATCCCCTTCAGAGGAATAAGAGTTTCCAAAGGCTCTAAATCATACCCACAACGATTGGCAAAGGACCAATCCATAAGACTCAAAGCGGCGCCAGAGTCGATATAGGCGTCAGTAGTAATAGATGACAAAGAGCAAATCAGGGTCACAGACAAAATAAATTTAGACTGTAAAGTGCCAATGGAAATGGATTTATCAAGCTTTTTAGTACGCTTAGAGCATGCTGATATAACATGAGTAGAATCCCCACAATAGAAACACAACCCATTTTTCCGTCTAAAATTCTGCCGCTCGCTTCTGGACAGAATTCTATCACACTGCATGCTTTCTGGCGTCTTCTCAGTGGGCACCGCCAGATGGTGCACTGGTTTGCGCTCCCGCAGACGCCTATCGATCTGAATGGCCATTGTCATGGACTCATTCAGACCCGCAGGCACAGGGAACCCCACCATAACATCCTTAATGGCATCAGAGAGACCCTCTCTGAAAGTAGCCGCCAAGGCACACTCATTCCACTGAGTAAGCACAGACCATTTACGGAATCTTTGGCAGTAAATTTCAGCTTCATCTTGCCCCTGCGATAGGGACATCAAAGTTTTTTCTGCCTGAAGTTCCAAATGAGGTTCCTCATACAGCAAGCCCAAGGCCAAAAAAAACGCATCCACATTGCGCAACGCAGGATCCCCTGGTGCCAATGCAAAAGCCCAGTCTTGAGGGTCGCCCCGGAGCAAGGAAATCACAATCCCAACCTGCTGTGCAGGGTCTCCAGCAGAACGAGATTTCAGGGACAAAAATAGCTTACAATTATTTCTAAAATTCTGAAAGCTAGATCTATTCCCTGAGAAGAATTCCGGCAAAGGAATTCTCGGCTCAGATACCGGAGCATGAATAATAAAATCTTGCAAATTTTGTACTTTCGTGGTGAGATTATTCAAACCTGCAGTTACACTCTGAAGATCCATTATTAACAGGTGAACACAAAGCCATTCAAAGATTATAAGGAGAGAGAAAAAAAAGAAAGACTGCAGCATAGACAGACTGGCAAGTGATCCAATTAAGAGCACAGAGAAAAAAAAAAAAAAAAAAAACTCTCAGCAGACTTCTTATTTCTCTCCTTTCTCAGCCAAGGATTTTAACCCTTTAGTGGGCCGGTCAAACTGTCATGATCTCCATGGCCAGAGAACTAGCATAAGCCTCTATAAAAAACAAGCTCTTGGAAGATGTAACTATACTGACCATGAACTAAACCTACCGCATCATCTAGAAGTAGCCAGGTAGCATGTCCTACTTTTTATCCCTATATGCCCAGCGCCGGCCGGAGAACTAAATAATGCTAGCAGAGGGAAATATAAGACCTGACTCACCTCTAGAGAAATGCCCAAAAAAGGAGACAGAAGCCCCCCACATATATTGGCGGTGATATGAGATGAAACAACAAACGCAGCAGGAAAATAGTTTTAGCAAATTTGAGGTCCGCTTTCTAGATAGCAGAAGACAGAAAGCATACTTTCATGGTCAGTAGAAAACCCTAACAAAACACATCCAGAAATTACTTTAGGACTCTGGCATTAACTCATAATACCAGAGTGGCAATTCCTGATCAACAAGAGCTTTCCAGACACAGTAACGAAACTGCAGCTGTGAACTGGAACCAAAATACAAAAACAAAACATGGACGAATGCCCAACTTATCTAGTAGATGTCTGGGAGCAGGAACAAGCACAGAGAGGCTTCTGATAACATTGTTGACCGGCAAGCATCTAACAGAGAAGCCAGGTTATATAGCGACACCCAGATCTAATCAGAACAGGTGAACAGGGAAGATGATGTCACAAGTTCAATTCCACCAGTAGCCACCGGGGGAGCCCAGAATCCAAATTCACAACACAGATCACTACATTGCCCTCACAGTGTACTCAGCCAGAATCTGACCCTGATGAGACTATGGTGCCCCGTCCCGAACGCTATAGCACCTTACACGGTGACACAGAGGAAGGTGCACATGACATTGAAGAGCAGGTGATAGATGACCCAGTTGTTGACCCAGCTTGGCAGCCATTGGGGGAAGAGGGTGCCGCTGCCAGTAGCTCAGAAACGGAGGAGGATGATCCGCAGCAGCCATCTACATCGCAACAGCTGTCATTTGGCAGGCCCGTATCAGGCCAAAAACGTGTGTCAAAAACAAAAACAGTTTTAGGACAGCGTGGCCATCCGGTGAAAGTAGCACAGCGTGCAATGCCTGAAAAGGTATTCGATAGTAGGAAGAGTGCAGTGTGGCAATTTTTTAACCAAGATCCGAATGATCAGTCAAAAGTTATCTGTAAGAAATGCTCAAAGACCTTTAGCAGAGAGAAGAATCTTCAAAATTTAAATACAACGTGCATGCGTAGACATTTAACCAGCATGCACTTGCAAGCCTGGACGAACTACCAAACGTCACGTACCATTGGTGCACCTGCTCAGAATGAAGGTAGTCAGCAATGCTACATTGCTTCCCTCACTGTAAGCCCACCGGTTAAGACACGACCAGCAGCAAATGTGGAGGTATCGTCGCAAGGCCAAAGCAGTCAGGGAATCACAGGGTTATTGGTAGGAAACACTGTATGTAGGCCAACATCAAGAATACCATCACCAACCCTCTCTCAATCCGCCATGTCCACCACCACCACCACCGCTAGTTCCACCATATGCAGCTCTCCAGTCCAGCTCACCCTACAAGAGACTCTCGTTACGAAAAGAAAGAACTCATCCTCTTATCCGAGGGTTTGCACACCCACATTGCTAGACTAATCTCGTTAGAGATGATGCCCTACCGGTTGGTTGAAAGCGAAGCTTTCAAAGACCTGATGGCCTACGCAGTATCACGCTAAGACCTACCTAGTCGGCACTTCTTTGCGAGAAAAGCCATCCCAGCCCTCCACCAGCATGTCAAAGACCGCATTGTCCATGCACTGAGGCAATCAGTCAGTGGAAAGGTGCACCTCACAACAGATGCATGGACCAGTAGGCATTGCCAGGGACGTTACGTGTCCATCACAGTGCACTGGGTTAATGTGGTGGATGCAGGGTCCACTGGGGACAGCCATAGTGGGACAGTTCTGCCTAGCCCACGGTCTAGGAAACAATTGGCTGTAGGCATTCTCCACCCCTCCTCCTCCTCCTCCTCCAGAAGCGAAAGCTCGTCCACAGAGCGCAGTCACACGACCACTCCATCCGCAGCTGCCAGTGTTGCACACGAGGTGTCCCATTACCGAACAGCTAGTGGTAAGTGTCAGCAGGCTGTGTTACAAATGAAGTGTTTGGGCGACAACAGACACACTGCGGAAGTACTGGCCGAGTACTTGCAGCAAGAAACTCAGTCATGGCTGGGCAGTGTACATCTTGAGGAAGGCAAGGTAGTCAGTGATAACGGAAGGAATTTTATGGATGCCATAGCCCTTTCAGAACTGAAACACATACCTTGCCTGGCTCACACCTTGAACCTGGTGGTGCAGTGCTTCCTGAAAAATTATCCGGTGTTACCAGCCCTGCTCCTGAAGGTGCGAAGACTTTGCTCGCACATCCGCCGGTCGCCCGTACACTCCAGCCGTATGCTGAACCATCAGCGATCGCTGAATCTTCCCCAGCACCGCCTAATAATCGACGTTACAACAAGGTGGAACTCCACACTGCACATGCTTCAGAGGCTGTGCGAACAGAGACGTGCTGTAATTTATTTGTGGGAGGATACACATACACGGGCAGGCAGTTGGATGGCAGACATGGAGTTGTCTGGTGTGCAGTGGTTGAAGCTACAAGACCTCTGTCAAGTCCTTCAGTGTTTTGAGGAATGCACACGGCTGATAAGTGCAGACGACGCCATCATAAGCATGAGCATCCCACTAATGCGTCTGCTGATGTAAAGTTTGATGCACATTAAGGAGCAGGCGTCTGCAGCCGAAGAGGAGGGAAGCCTTGATGACAGTCAGCCATTGTCTGCTCAGGGAACTCTACTGGATGAGGTGGCGGATGAGGAGGAGGAGGATGATGGGGATGAATATTTATGGGAGGAGGATGCTTCTCGGGGGCAATAGAAACTGGTGGCATTGCAAGGTCAGGTACAGGGTTTTTGCAGGACACAAGTGATGTTGATTTGCAAGAAAGTGCTCCTCAACCCAGCACAAGCAGTGAATTGACACCTGGAACATTGCCCCACATGGCTGAGTATGCCTTGCGTATCCTAAAAAGGGACCCCCGCATTATCAAAATGATGACCGATGATGATTACTGGTTGGCCTGCCTCCTGGATCCACGATATAAAGGAAAATTACAAAATATCATGCCACATGAGAACCTTGAGCAACCGTTTGGTTCAGGCATTCCCAGCACACAGCGGCAGTGATGGTTCTCACACAAGCCGTAGTGGGCAACATGGCAGAGGTGTTAGAGGTGCACAAATCCGAAGTGGCGTTGGACAGAGGGGTTTTATGACCAGGTTGTGGAGTGATTTCGCAACGACCGCTGACACGACAGGTACTGCTGCATCGATTCAAAGTGACAGGAGACACCATTTTTCCAGTATGGTTACGAACTACTTTTCCGCCCTTATCGATGTTCTCCCTCACAGGTCATTCCCCTTTGATTACTGGGCATCTAAAATAGACACCTGGGCTGAATTGGCAGAATATGTATTACAGGAGCTCGCATACCCTGCTGCTAGTGTGCTATCAGAAAGATTATTCAGTGCTGCTGGTTCAATACTGACCGAAAAAAGGACACGTCTGACTACCCAAAATGTTGATGATCTAACCTTCATTAAAATGAACCAATCATGGATTTCAAATTATTTGGACCCACCTTCCCCTGCTGACACATAGCTTGCCTGAAAAATGTCTTGGTTTTGGCCTCCTCTTACTGACTTCTCCAATTCCTCCATTTGCAGCTGCTGAATGTCCACCATAGGCCATTTTTATCCCTCCCTAAATGGGCTGACTCCCCCCACAGGGCCGTGGTCACCACCTGGTGCAAGCACCCGTGCGAGTGCCGTTTGCCTGGACAGGTGGGTGTGCCCACTCTTGGGCGACGGCACTGGCACAGGGTCCCTCATAGTACAATGAAGTGTCTCTGACGGTGGTGGTGCACAACCAACGTCAGATACACCATCGTAATATGAGGGGCCCTGTGCCAGTACCGCCGCCCACGAGAGAGTGTTCCCCCCAGCTCGAACAGTGCTCTACCACTTGCAATACTTACCTCTCCCTGCTCCACCACTGTGTAGTCTGTGCTGTTAAATTCTTCAATGGCACTGCCAATACAAATTTGTTGAAATGATAGATGATAGTTAAAACATACAGGGGCCCTGGCCTCCATTTAGACCAGTTAATACTTTGCACCTACTGCTGTGAATTCCGTTCTGGAGCTCCCTCCTGTGGTTGCTAATGGTATTTTTGTGAGTTCTGCCCTTGGGCTCCCTCTGGTGGTTTCGAATGGAACTGCTGCTCCTTTAGTTAGCTGTAGCAGCTGCCTTCATTAATCGCCTTGCCTGGGTTTGTTATTTAAACCTGCTCTGGGCTTTAGTTCATGCCAGCTGTCAATGTTTCAAGATTGGATTTAGTCTTCTCCTTGGATATTTCTCTTGGCCTGTTCATTTCAGCAAAAGATAAGTTCTTGCTAGTTCTTGTTAGTCCATTTGCTTGGATCTTATTTCTCAGTTTTGTTAGGTCTTTTTGTCCAGCTCGTCATTATGATATATTCAGGCTAGCTGGAAGCTCTGGGGAAGCATATTTGCCCCTCCACACCGTGAGTCGGTGTGGAGATCATTTTTTGTGAACTCTGCGTGGATTTTTAGTTTTGAATTCTGACCGCACAGTATCCTTTCATATTTCTGTCTATTTAGATTAGAATTTGGCCTCCTTTGCTAAAATCTGTTTTCATCTCTGTGTATGTTATTTTCCCCCTCCACTCACAGTCAATATATGTGGGGGGCTATCTTTCCTTTTGTGAATTTCTCTGAGGCAAGATAGTTTTCTATTTCCATCTTTAGGGGTAGTTAGTTCTTAGGCCGTGACGAGGCGTCTAGGGAGAGACAGGAACGTCCCACGGCTATTTCTAGTGTTGGCGTTAGGAGTAGGGTTTGCGGTCAGAAAAGTTACCACCTCCTCAGAGCTTGTCCATGTGTCCTTTTAACCACCAGGTAATTTCAGTGTTGTTCCCTAACCACCAGGTCATAACAGTACAGCTGGCCCACAATGTGTTAAATGCATCTCAAAAGAGGGAAAAGAAAGTTCTGAGTAATTTTTTTTTCCTTTGTAGCTTGTTTTGTCTTTTTTTCCCCCTTGATCTCTGGGTGGTCGGGATTCTGGTGCTGATATGGAGGTTCAGGGTCTGTCCTTGCGTGTGGATCAACTCGCTGCAAGGGTACAGAGTATCCAAGATTACGTTGTCCAGACTCCGGTATTAGAGCCTAGAATTCCTATTCCTGATTTGTTTTCTGGGGATAGACCTAAATTTTTGAACTTTAAAAATAATTGCAGATTGTTTTTTGCTCTGAGACCCCGTTCCTCTAGTGACCCCATTCAGCAGGTGAAGATTGTTATTTATTTGCTGCGTGGTGACCCGCAGGACTGGGCATTCTCCCTTGAGCCAGGAAATCCTGCATAGCTCAATATTGACGCATTTTTTCAAGCGCTCGGATTGCTGTATGACGAGCCTAATTCTGTGGATCAGGCAGAAAAAACTTTTTTGGCTCTATGTCAGGGTCAGGAAGCAGCAGAAGTATACTGCCAGAAATTTAGAAAGTGGTCTGTGCTCACAAAATGGAATGAGTATGCCCTGGCAGCGATTTTCAGAAAGGGTCTTTCTGAAGCCCTTAAAGATGTTATGGTGGGGTTTCCCACGCCTGCTGGTCTGAATGAGTCAATGTCTTTGGCCATTCAGATTGATCGGCGCCTGCGTGAGTGCAAGGTGGTGCACCATATGGCAGTGTCCTCTGAGCAGAGTCCTGAGCCTATGCAATGTGATAGGATTTTGACTAGAGCAGAAAGGCAGAAATTCAGACGTCAGAATGGGCTATGCTTGTACTGTGGTGACTCTACTCATGCTATTTCTGATTGTCCGAAGCGTACTAAGAGGGTCCCTAGGTCTGTTGCCATTAGTACTGTACAGCCTAAATTTCTCTTGTCTATTACCCTGATTTGCTCATTGTCGTCCTTTTCTGTTATGGCATTTGTGGATTCTGGCGCTGCCCTGAACTTAATGGACTTAGAATTTGCCAAGCGCTGTGGTTTTTCCTTGGAGCCTTTGCAGAGCCCTATTTCCTTAAGGGGGATTGATGCTACGCCATTGGCCAAGAATAAACCTCAGTACTGGACACAGTTAACCATGTACATGGCTCCAGCACATCAGGAAAATATTCACTTTTTGGTGTTGCATAATTTGCATGATGTTGTTGTGCTGGGTTTTCCATGGTTACAGGTACATAATCCAGTGCTGGATTGGAAATCTATGTCTGTAACTAGTTGGGGTTGTCAGGGGATACATAGTGATATTCCTTTGATGTCAATTTCCTCGTCCCCTTCTTCTGAAGTTCCTGAGTTTTTGTCGGATTTCCAGGATATATTTGATGAGCCCAAGTCTAGTTCCCTGCCTCCTCATAGGGACTGCGATTGTGCCATTAATTTGATTCCTGGTTGTAAGTTCCCTAAGGGCCAACTTTTCAATCTGCCTGTGCCAGAGCATGCCGCTATGCGGAGTTATGTAAAGGAGTCCTTGGAGAAGGGGCATATTCGCCCGTCTTCGTCACCGTTGGGAGCGGGATTCTTTTTTGTTGCCAAGAAGGATGGCTCCTTGAGACCCTGTATAGATTATCGCCTTCTCAATAAGATCACGGTCAAATTCCAGTACCCTTTACCTTTACTTTCTGATTTGTTTGCTCGGATTAAGGGTGCTAGTTGGTTTACTAAGATCGACTTTCGAGGGGCGTATTGTCATGATCTCCATGGCCAGAGAACTAGCATAAGCCTATATAGGAACAAGCTCTTGGAAGATGGTAACTGTACTGACCATGAACTAAACCTACCGCACAACTAGAAGTAGCCAGGTAGCATGTCCTACTTTTTATCCCTATATGCCCAGCGCCGGCCGGAGAACTAAATAATGCTAGCAGAGGGAAATATAAGACCTGACTCACCTCTAGAGAAATGCCCAAAAAGGAGACAGAGGCCCCCCACATATATTGGCGGTGATTTTAGATGAAATAACAAACGCAGCAGGAAAATAGTTTTAGCAAATTTGAGGTCCGCTTTCTAGATAGCAGAAGACAGAAAGCACACTTTCATGGTCAGTAGAAAACCCTAACAAAACACCATCCAGAAATTACTTTAGGACTCTGGCATTAACTCATAATACCAGAGTGGCAATTCCTGATCAACAAGAGCTTTCCAGACACAGTAACGAAACTGCAGCTGTGAACTGGAACCAAAAAACAAAAACAAACAAGGACGAAAGTCCAACTTATCTAGTAGATGTCTGGGAGCAGGAACAAGCACAGAGAGGCTTCTGATAACATTGTTGACCGGCAAGCAACTAACAGAGAAGCCAGGTTATATAGCGACACCCAGATCTGATGAGAACAGGTGAACAGGGAAGATGATGACACAAGTTCAATTCCACCAGTAGCCACCGGGGGAGCCCAGAATCCAAATTCACAACAGTACCCCCCCCTCAAGGAGGGGGCACCGAACCCTCACCAGAACCACCAGGGCGATCAGGATGGGCCCTATGAAAGGCACGAACCAGATCGGAGGCATGAACATCAGATGCAGTGACCCAAGAATTATCCTCCTGGCCGTATCCCTTCCACTTGACCAGATACTGGAGTCTCCATCTGGAAACACGGGAGTCTAGGATTTTCTCCACAACGTACTCCAACTCACCCTCAACCAACACCGGAGCAGGAGGCTCAACGGAAGGCACAACCGGTGCCTCATACCTGCGCAATAACGACCGATGAAAAACGTTATGAATAGAAAAGGATGCAGGGAGGTCTAAACGGAAGGAAACAGGGTTAAGAATCTCCAATATTTTATACGGACCGATGAACCGAGGCTTAAACTTAGGAGATGAGACCCTCATAGGGACAAAACGAGAAGACAACCACACCAAATCTCCAACACAAAGCCGAGGACCAACACGACGGTGACGGTTGGCAAAAAGCTGAGTCTTCTCCTGGGACAACTTCAAATTGTCCATCACCTGCCCCCAGATATGATGCAATCTCTCCACCACCGCATCCACTCCAGGACAATCCGAGGATTCCACCTGACCGGAGGAAAATCGAGGATGGAACCCCGAATTACAGAAAAACGGGGACACCAAGGTGGCAGAGCTGGCCCGATTATTGAGGGCGAACTCCGCCAATGGCAAAAAAGCAACCCAATCATCCTGGTCAGCAGACACAAAACACCTCAGATATGTCTCCAGGGTCTGATTAGTCCGCTCGGTCTGGCCATTAGTCTGAGGGTGAAAAGCAGACGAAAAAGACAAATCTATGCCCATCCTAGCACAGAATGCCCGCCAAAATCTAGACACAAATTGGGTTCCTCTGTCAGAAACGATATTCTCAGGAATACCATGCAAACGAACAACATTTTGAAAAAACAGGGGAACCAACTCGGAAGAAGAAGGCAATTTGGGCAGGGGAACCAAATGGACCATCTTAGAAAAACGGTCACACACCACCCAGATGACAGACATCTTCTGGGAAACAGGCAGATCTGAAATAAAATCCATCGAGATGTGCGTCCAAGGCCTCTTAGGAATAGGCAAGGGCAACAATAATCCACTAGCCCGAGAACAACAAGGCTTGGCCCGAGCACAAACGTCACAAGACTGCACAAAGCCTCGCACATCTCGTGACAGGGAAGGCCACCAGAAGGATCTTGCCACCAAATCCCTGGTACCAAAAATTCCAGGATGACCTGCCAATGCAGAAGAATGCACCTCAGAGATGACTCTACTGGTCCAATCATCAGGAACAAACAGCCTATCAGGCGGACAACGATCCGGTCTATCCGCCTGAAACTCCTGCAAGGCCCGCCGCAGGTCTGGAGAAACGGCTGACAAAATAACTCCATCCTTAAGGATACCTGTGGGCTCAGAGTTGCCGGGTGAATCAGGCTCAAAACTCCTAGAAAGGGCATCCGCCTTAACATTCTTAGAACCCGGTAGGTATGACACCACAAAATTAAACCGAGAAAAAAATAATGACCAGCGCGCCTGTCTAGGATTCAGGCGCCTGGCGGTCTCAAGATAAATCAAATTTTTGTGGTCAGTCAATACCACCACCTGATGTCTGGCCCCCTCAAGCCAATGGCGCCACTCCTCAAACGCCCACTTCATGGCCAAAAGCTCCCGATTCCCAACATCATAATTCCGCTCAGCGGGCGAAAATTTACGGGAAAAGAAGGCACAAGGCCTCATCACGGAGCAGTCAGAACTTTTCTGCGACAACACTGCCCCAGCTCCGATCTCAGAAGCGTCGACCTCAACCTGAAAAGGAAGAGCCACATCAGGCTGACGCAACACAGGGGCAGAAGAAAAACGGCGCTTAAGCTCCTGAAAGGCCTCCACAGCATCAGGGGACCAATTAGCAACATCAGCACCCTGTCTAGTCAAATCGGTCAATGGCTTAACGACATCCGAAAAACCAGAAATAAATCGACGATAAAAGTTGGCAAAGCCCAAAAATTTCTGAAGACTTTTAAGAGAAGAGGGCTGCGTCCAATCACAAATAGCTTGAACCTTGACAGGATCCATCTCAATGGAAGAGGGAGAAAAAATATATCCCAAAAAGGAAATTCTCTGAACCCCAAATACGCACTTAGAACCCTTGACACACAGAGAATTAGACCGCAAAACCTGAAAAACCCTCTTAACTTGCTGGACATGAGAGTCCCAGTCATCCGAAAAAATCAGAATATCATCCAGATACACTATCATAAATTTATCCAAAAAATCGCGGAAAATATCATGCATAAAGGACTGGAAGACTGAAGGGGCATTAGAAAGACCAAAAGGCATCACCAAATACTCAAAGTGGCCCTCGGGCGTATTAAATGCGGTTTTCCACTCATCCCCCTGCCTGATCCGCACCAAATTATACGCCCCACGGAGATCAATCTTAGAGAACCACTTGGCCCCCTTTATGCGAGCAAACAAATCAGTCAGCAACGGCAATGGGTATTGATATTTAACCGTGATTTTATTCAAAAGCCGATAATCAATACATGGTCTCAAAGAGCCGTCTTTTTTTGACACAAAGAAAAAACCGGCTCCTAAGGGAGATGACGATGGACGAATATGTCCCTTTTCCAAGGACTCCTTTATATATTCTCGCATAGCAGCATGTTCAGGCACAGACAGATTAAATAAACGACCCTTTGGGTATTTACTACCCGGAATTAAATCTATAGCACAATCGCACTCACGGTGCGGAGGTAGTGAACCCAGCTTGGGTTCTTCAAAGACGTCACGATAATCAGACAGGAACTCAGGGATTTCAGAGGGAATAGATGATGAAATGGAAACCAAAGGTACGTCCCCATGAGTCCCCCTACATCCCCAGCTCAACACAGACATAGCTCTCCAGTCAAGGACTGGGTTGTGAGACTGCAGCCATGGCAATCCTAGCACCAAATCATCATGTAGATTATACAGCACCAGAAAACGAATAGTCTCCTGGTGATCCGGATTAATACGCATAGTTACTTGTGTCCAGTATTGTGGTTTATTATTAGCCAATGGGGTGGAGTCAATCCCCTTCAGAGGAATAAGAGTCTCCAAAGGCTCTAAATCATACCCACAACGATTGGCAAAGGACCAATCCATAAGACTCAAAGCGGCGCCAGAGTCGATATAGGCGTCCGTGGTAATAGATGACAAAGAGCAAATCAGGGTCACAGACAAAATAAATTTAGACTGTAAAGTGCCAATGGAAACGGATTTATCAAGCTTTTTAGTACGCTTAGAGCATGCTGATATAACATGAGTAGAATCCCCACAATAGAAACACAACCCATTTTTCCGTCTAAAATTCTGCCGCTCGCTTCTGGACAGAATTCTATCACACTGCATGCTTTCTGGCGTCTTCTCAGTGGACACCGCCAGATGGTGCACTGGTTTGCGCTCCCGCAGACGCCTATCGATCTGAATGGCCATTGTCATGGACTCATTCAGACCCGCAGGCACAGGGAACCCCACCATAACATCCTTAATGGCATCAGAGAGACCCTCTCTGAAAGTAGCCGCCAAGGCACACTCATTCCACTGAGTAAGCACAGACCATTTACGGAATCTTTGGCAGTAAATTTCAGCTTCATCTTGCCCCTGCGATAGGGACATCAAAGTTTTTTCTGCCTGAAGTTCCAAATGAGGTTCCTCATAGAGCAACCCCAAGGCCAGAAAAAACGCATCCACATTGCGCAACGCAGGATCCCCTGGTGCCAATGAAAAAGCCCAGTCTTGAGGGTCGCCGCGGAGCAAGGAAATCACAATCCCAACCTGCTGTGCAGGGTCTCCAGCAGAACGAGATTTCAGGGACAAAAATAACTTGCAATTATTTCTAAAATTCTGAAAGCCAGATCTATTCCCTGAGAAGAATTCCGGCAAAGGAATTCTCGGCTCTGATACCGGAGCATGAACAACAAAATCTTGCAAACTTTGTACTTTCGTGGCGAGATTATTCAAACCTGCAGTTACACTCTGAAGATCCATTATAGACAGGTGCACACAGAGCCATTCAAAGATTAGAAGGAGAGAGAAAAAAAAAAAAAAAAAAAAAAAGACTGCAGCATAGACAGACTGGCAAGTGATCCAATTAAGAGCACAAAAAAAAAAAAAAAAAAAAAAACTCTCAGCAGACTTCTTATTTCTCTCCTTTCTCAGCCAAGGATTTTAACCCTTTAGTGGGCCGGTCAAACTGTCATGATCTCCATGGCCAGAGAACTAGCATAAGCCTATATAGGAACAAGCTCTTGGAAGATGGTAACTGTACTGACCATGAACTAAACCTACCGCACAACTAGAAGTAGCCAGGTAGCATGTCCTACTTTTTATCCCTATATGCCCAGCGCCGGCCGGAGAACTAAATAATGCTAGCAGAGGGAAATATAAGACCTGACTCACCTCTAGAGAAATGCCCAAAAAGGAGACAGAGGCCCCCCACATATATTGGCGGTGATTTTAGATGAAATAACAAACGCAGCAGGAAAATAGTTTTAGCAAATTTGAGGTCCGCTTTCTAGATAGCAGAAGACAGAAAGCACACTTTCATGGTCAGTAGAAAACCCTAACAAAACACCATCCAGAAATTACTTTAGGACTCTGGCATTAACTCATAATACCAGAGTGGCAATTCCTGATCAACAAGAGCTTTCCAGACACAGTAACGAAACTGCAGCTGTGAACTGGAACCAAAAAACAAAAAAAAACAAGGACGAAAGTCCAACTTATCTAGTAGATGTCTGGGAGCAGGAACAAGCACAGAGAGGCTTCTGATAACATTGTTGACCGGCAAGCAACTAACAGAGAAGCCAGGTTATATAGCGACACCCAGATCTGATGAGAACAGGTGAACAGGGAAGATGATGACACAAGTTCAATTCCACCAGTAGCCACCGGGGGAGCCCAGAATCCAAATTCACAACAGCGTATAATCTTGTGTGTATTAAACAAGGTGATGAATGGAAAACAGCATTTAATACGCCCGAAGGCCATTTTGAATACCTTGTGATGCCATTCGGGCTCTCTAATGCTCCATCGGTATTTCAGTCCTTTATGCATGATATCTTCCTGAATTATCTGGATAAATTCATGATTGTATATTTGGATGATATTTTGGTTTTTTCCGATGATTGGGAGTCTCATGTGAAGCAGGTTAGGATGGTATTTCAGGTCCTTCGTGCTAATGCGTTGTTTGTGAAGGGGTCTAAGTGCCTCTTTGGAGTACAGAAGGTTTCTTTTATGGGTTTCATTTTTTCTCCCTTGGCTATTCAAATGGACCCTGTTAAAGTCCAGGCCATTCATGATTGGACTCAGCCCACATCTGTAAAGAGCCTTCAGAAATTTTTGGGCTTTGCTACTTTTTATCGCCGCTTTATTGCTAATTTTTCTAGTGTGGTGAAGACTCTGACCGATTTGACGAAGAAAGGCGCTGATGTGATGAATTGGTCCGCTGCGGCTGTTGAGGCCTTTCAGGAGCTTAAACGCCGTTTTACTTCTGCCCCTGTGTTGCGTCAGCCAGATGTTTCTCTCCCTTTTCAGGTTGAGGTTGACGCTTCTGAGATTGGGGCAGGGACCGTTTTGTCTCAGAGAAGTTCTGATGGCTCTTTGATGAAACCGTGTGCTTTCTTCTCCAGAAAGTTTTCGCCTGCTGAGTGTAATTATGATGTCGGCAATCGGGAGTTGTTGGCTATGAAGTGGGCATTTGAGGAGTGGCGACATTGGCTTGAGGGAACCAAGCATCGCGTGGTGGTCTTGACTGATCATAAGAATCTGATTTATCTCGAGTCTGCTAAGCGGTTGAATCCTAGACAAGCTCGGTGGTCTCTGTTTTTCTCCCGTTTTGATTTTGTGGTCTCGTATATTCCGGGATCTAAGAATGTGAAGGCTGATGCCCTTTCTAGGAGTTTTTTACCTGATTCTCCGGGAGTTCTTGAGCCGGCTGGGATTCTCAAGGAGGGGGTGATTCTTTCTGCCATCTCCCCTGATTTGCGGCAGTTACTTCAGGAGTTTGAGGCTGATAAACCTGACCGCTGTCCAGTGGGGAAACTGTTTGTTCCTGATAGATGGACTAGCAGGGTAATTTCTGAGGTTCATTGTTCGGTATTGGCTGGTAATCCTGGGATTTTTGGTACCAGAGATTTGGTGGCTAGGTCCTTTTGGTGGCCTTCTTTGTCGCGGGATGTGCGTTCGTTTGTGCAGTCCTGTGGGACTTGTGCTCGGGCTAAGCCTTGCTGTTCCCGTGCTAGTGGGTTGCTTTTGCCTTTGCCTATTCCTGAGAGGCCCTGGACGCATATTTCCATGGATTTTATTTCTGATCTTCCTGTTTCTCAGAAGATGTCCGTCATCTGGGTGGTTTGTGACCGGTTTTCTAAGATGGTCCATTTGGTACCGTTGCCTAAGTTGCCTTCCTCCTCTGATTTGGTTCCATTATTTTTTCAGCATGTGGTTCGTTTGCATGGTATTCCGGAGAATATTGTGTCTGACAGAGGTTCCCAGTTTGTTTCTAGGTTTTGGCGGTCCTTTTGTGCTAGAATGGGCATTGATTTGTCTTTTTCTTCAGCATTCCATCCTCAGACAAATGGCCAAACGGAGCGAACCAATCAGACCTTGGAAACCTATTTGAGATGCTTCGTGTCTGCTGATCAGGATGATTGGGTGACCTTTTTGCCGTTGGCCGAATTTGCCCTTAATAATCGGGCTAGTTCGGCTACCTTGGTTTCGCCTTTCTTTTGTAACTTTGGTTTTCATCCTCGTTTTTCTTCGGGGCAGCTTGAGCCTTCTGACTGTCCTGGTGTGGATTCTGTGGTGGACAGGTTACAGCAGATTTGGACTCATGTGGTGGACAATTTGACGTTGTCTCAGGAAAAGGCTCAACGTTTTGCTAACCGTCGTCGGTGTGTTGGTCCCCGGCTTCGTGTTGGGGATTTGGTCTGGTTATCTTCTCGTCATGTTCCTATGAAGGTTTCTTCCCCTAAGTTCAAGCCTCGCTTTATTGGTCCTTATAAGATTTCTGAAATTATCAATCCGGTATCTTTTCGTTTGGCCCTTCCAGCTTCTTTTTCCATCCACAATGTTTTCCATAGATCTTTGTTGCGGAGATATGTGGTGCCCGTGGTTCCCTCTGTTGATCCTCCTGCTCCGGTGTTGGTTGAGGGGGAGTTGGAATATGTGGTGGAGAAGATTTTGGATTCTCGTTTTTCGAGGCGGAAGCTTCAGTATCTGGTCAAGTGGAAGGGTTATGGCCAGGAGGATAATTCTTGGGTTGTTGCCTCCGATGTCCATGCTGCCGATTTGGTTCGTGCTTTTCACTTGGCTCGTCCTGATTGGCCTGGGGGCTCTGGTGAGGGTTCGGTGACCCCTCCTCAAGGACGGGGGTACTGTTGTGAATTCCGTTCTTCGGCTCCCTCCGGTGGTTGTAAATGGCACTTTTGTGAGTTCTGCCCTTGGGCTCCCTCCGGTGGTTTTGAGTGGAACTGCTGCTCCTTGGGTTGAGCATTAGCAGCTGCTTCCACTGTTCGTCTCTCCTGGCTCTGCTATTTAGCCTGGCTCCAGTCTTCAGCCAGTGCCAGCTGTCAATGTTTCTTGGTTGGATTCAGATCTCTCCTTGGATTTCTCTGTAGCCTGTCCATTTCAGCAAAGATAAGTCCTTGCTTGTTCTTTTGTTGTCCACTTGCTGTGGACTTAATCGTTCAGCTCATGTTATGTTTTGTCTTGTCCAGCTTGACAGTATGATATATTCAGCTTAGCTGGAAGCTCTGGGGGAGCAGATTGGCTCCTCCACACCGTGAGTCGATGTGGAGATTTTTTGTAAACTCTGTGTGGATTTTTAGCTTTTAATACTGACCGCACAGTATACTTTCCTGTCCTGTCTATCTAGTTAGTATTGGCCTCCTTTGCTAAATCTTGTTTTCATTCTGTGTATGTCATTTCCCTCTCCACTCACAGTCAATATTTGTGGGAGGCTATCTTTCCTTTGGGGGTTTTCTCTGAGGCAAGATAGCTTTCTGTTTCCATCTTTAGGGGTAGTTAGTTCTCAGGCTGTGACGAGGTGTCTAGGGAGTAACAGGAACATCCCACGGCTATTTGTAGTGTTGGTGTTAGGATCAGGAACTGCGGTCAGTACAGATACCACCTCCTCAGAGCTCGTCTCATGTTGTTCCTTAACCACCAGGTCATAACACTAGACACCTCCACACAGCCGGAGGACTAAATACCCCTATAGATGGAAATAGGAATACTACCTTGCCTCAGAGCAGAACCCCAAAGGATAGGCAGCCCCCCACAAATATTGACTGTGAGTATAAGAGGAAAGACAAACGCAGGCAGAAATCAGGATTTAGCAAAAGAGGCTATGCTAGTTAAATAGGAAAGGATAGGACAGAATACTAAGCGGTCAGTATTAAAACCCTAAAAATATCCACAGCAGATAATACAAAAATTCCACCATCTAACTAAAGACATAGAATGTATCTCTGCATCTCCTGAGAATCCAACTTGACTGAAAATATCCAAACACAGTCTAAGCTGGACAAGAAAAAACAATGAATAGCACTGAATTGTAAAGCACACCGCATGTGTGCAGAAGAAACAAAACCAGACAGTTATCTTGGCTGATTTGGCAGCAGGGCAGGAGGAACCAGACAGAGATGAATAACCTCCAAGAACAATGGACAACTGGCAAGGACTAATGAATCCTGCACACCTAAATACCCCAGTCAGAGCTGCAATCAGCAGGAACACCTGCCCAGGATTGCAACCCAGGGACAACTGCATTACCACCAGCAACCACCGGGGGGAACCCAAGAGCAGAATTCACAACAATATACATTCCATGTCTTTAGTTAGATTGTGGAACTTTTTGTATTATCTGCTGTGGATATTTTTGAAGGGTTTTAATACTGACCGCTTAGTATTCTGTCCTATCTTTCCCTATTTAGCTAGAGTGGCCTCTTTTGCTGAATTCTGTTTTCTGCCTGCGTGTGTCTTTCTTCTACTCACAGTCATTATTCGTTGGGGGCTGCCTATCCTTTGGGGTTCTGCTCTGAGGCAAGGTAGTATTCCTATTTCCATCTATAGGGGTATTTAGTCCTCCGGATGTGTCGAGGTGTCTAGGGTTTGTTAGGCACACCACACGGCTACTTCTAGTTGCGGTGTTAGTTCAGGTTTTGCGGTCAGTACAGTTTCCACCTACTCCAGAGAAAGTTTCATTCGGCTCCAAAGTCACCGGATCATAACAGCACCCGTATGACGGGTAGGCTCGGAGCTCTTCCGGGACCCTAGTGTCGCCCCTCTCCAACTGTTGCCCCCTATGTCTTCTTAGGTGATTTGAGTAAGACAGCCCGCCTATAACTGACTGTCCTGCCGTAGGTTTGAAGTAAGGCCTGGAGCTCAATACTTCCTCGGCGTTTCCGGCCACCGGCTACGCGCCTCAGTAGGATGTTGCCTCGTCTTACAGCACGACTCCTACTGGTGTTTCTCCTTGTTGCGTTGATCTCGTTTCTCACTCAGCACAATAAACCTCGCTTCTTGTCCTTTCTTGGGGTACCGCCGCGATGAAGTGCAGGCGCGGTCCCGTAACATTCTTTCCTGTTCGCTAGGCCTCTGTCAGGATCCCACCCCTGACAGGGACCCCCCTGAATCTTCCCCTGCAACACCCTCTGCCACAGGATGTTGCCTGGTTCCAACCCAGTCAGCTTCTCTCTAACTTCCTATCTAACCCCCAGTTTTACCAGATTGTGAGGAATGGCCTAATACATAGCACCCTTAGCTCCCCCTGGAGGCCAGACTGTGAAGTGTATTGGTGTCTGTGATACCTGGTCAGGTGAACTCCTTCAGTGCCATCAGACGTACCATAGCCCCCCTTAGCGGCGGAGCATCAGTACTGCTACGACCAGGACTCTGGGGCGCTGCACTATACATCGGGGGGGCGCGTGGCTGGGTGTTATGCTGCGGGGGCTGGATGTTATACATCGGGGGAGAGGGGCCTGATGCCATACACAGGGGGCCCAGGGCTGGATGCCAGACACTGGGGGGCGAGGGCCAGATATTATACACTTGGGACAAAGGGCTGTATGTTATACACTGCAGCAATGGGGCTGGATGTTATACACCGAGGGGAGGGGCGGTTGGATGTCATACACCCGGGGGGAGGGGTCAGTAGTTATACACTGGGGACAAATGGATGTATGTTATACACGAGGGGCGCGTGGGTGGATGTTATGCTGCGGGGGCTGAATGTTATACATCGGGGGAGAGGGGCCAGATATTATGCACTGGGGGCGCGGGACTGGATGTTATGCTGCGGGGGCTGGATGTTTTACATCGGGGGAGAGGGGCCAGATGCCATACACCGGGGGCCTAGGGCTGGATGCCAGACACTGGGGGCGAGGACCAGATATTATACACTGGGGACAAAGGGCTGTATGTTGTACACCGCAGCAATGGGGCCGGATGCTTTACACCGAGGGGAGGGGTGGTTGGATGTCATACACCCGGGGTGAGGGGTCAGTAGTTATACACTTGTACCAAGAAGACTGAGTGAAAAACTTGAATTCAATTATTTAGAGGTTGGTCCCAATACTTTTGTCCACATAGTATATTTCCCTATAAAGTGCAGCAACATGTGCCGCTAAATGCATCCAGAAGCCAACTGTGTAGCCCGGTATATTCCCCCATACGGACTGCGGCCACATGCCCCTCAGACTAAGAGTAGTCCAATATCTGTGCCCGCTTCCTCCATCTGGAACACTGACCCCTCATGCCGCATCCTATTTTATTTTCCCAATCAGAAGGAGGCCACATCACTGTGTGACGTAGATACAGATTCCCAAATACACCAGGGTCCATGGTCCCTTGAATGTAGATTTTAGGCATAAAGTGTTTTAGGCTGTGAATCTCAGGATGAATAGGGTATAAATTCTCCTGAGAGCCATGCCATTGCGATGCTGGCGGACTATGCTGTAGTGTATATGAAGCAGAACTTTGCTTTCTTCTGTAGACTTGTCGGTCTCTCCGCACGTGCACGTAACACCTGCAGCATTACAGCGAGCGGCAATGTGTAAAAACTGCAGAACGCAGCTATAAATGAGCTGTGAATTTCAAGCATACAGCGTTTTCATGATTGTCCTGGCTGCACCAAGGAAAAGGCAGATGAGAAGCAAGCCTTAAGCACAACGAGGCGAAAAGAAGCGAGTACGGTATTCTTAGTTTCTTATTTTGATGTTACTAAAAATTTAGAAGATCGCACATTTTTATGATTTTGATGACTGTTTAGACTTATAAAACCATTTTTGTTTCTTTCTAGGCTCCTCACTTACAAGAGAGGATTGAGAGGGAACAGTTGCACATCTAAGGGATCTCTCAGATGAAAGTTTTTTGTGTACCAGTGTTACCCTTGTTTTTCACAGTTTATGAGGATGTTCACATGGCCGTGATTTTTCACTGGCCGAGCAGTCTGGTGCAGAATTGCAGAGACATGTCAGATTTTTATCCACGTGTCAAATCAAAATTGCCAATGCAAGGCTATGTTCAGTGAAAAAACAGCTAGAAAGCTGTTGAAAGTCAGACCAACCTATGGGGAAACTCGGATGACACTGATGAAAATATGATGAAACTCTTATGAAAATTACTGATGAAACTAGGTCCATTTTTCTCATACGTGGAAAAAATAAAAACTGATATGAGACAGACAAGGGGTGGGGGTGAGAGGGCCTGCTCCACTGGGAACACCCATAAAGCTCTAAACTTGCAGGTCCATAAAGACAAGGGTAAAAAAAAAATACTGGTCTTGAAAATAAAATATATGATAAATACATTTATGGCCGAAATATAAAGAAAAAAAAGATATATCATTGAATTTCATCAGGCGCAACTCCATTATACTAATATTTGAGCAACAAGATAAAAGACCAATAATACCAAATATATGGTATATGTGACAATAAAAGAACTACCGTATTTTTCGGATTATAAGACGCACTTTTATGTTCCCCAAAATTAGGGGGAAAATGTGGTTGCGTCTTATAAACTGAACACTGTTCTTACCGAGGGGTCAATGCTGCAGGCCCGGAGCTGGGGATGTTGCGGTGGTCCTGCAGTGTGCGGTGGTGGTACGGCAGCGAGTGGTGGTGGTACGGCAGTGAGAATGAGCCCTGTGGCGACGGCATATGTCGGCCTCCTTTCTTCTTATGGGGTCCGGCTTCCAGCTTCTCAGTCTGCGCAGGTGCAGATGGAGAAAAGCTGAGATCTCCATCCACGCTTGCCTCTACACGATGTCTCCAAGAAAAGGGCCGCGGCATAGGTGCAGATGGAGATCTCGGCACCAAGATCTCGGGAGATGAGATCTCAGCGCCAAGATCTCAATCCGCGCATGCGCAGCTCCGGCAGCCATTTTTCCAGAATCCACCGCATAGTAAACAGTGCGGGGGCTCTGGGCTTTCACAAAATGTCGGTGGAGCCCCCACACCACCTAACACCCGCAGTGCTACTCTTGACTCCTCCAGCAGTGATCCTGGGATCCTGCTCCACTGCGACCTGCACCACCGAACACCCGCAGCATGACACATCCAAACACCCCTTTCTCCCAGTCTGGGATCCGCATAATCGCCCCACTCCTACCTCCGCCAGAAGCGTCCCTGTGACCATGCTTCACCGCAGCCACCACCCTTGGTAATCAATAAGACACCTGGATTGCAAGAAGCACAACCATTTTATTAAAAAAAAATTTTTTTCCTATTTTTCTCCTCAAAATTTGGGGTGCATCTAATAATCCGGTGCATCTTATAAACCGCAAAACATGGTATTTATTTGTAAGGATTTAAAATAGGCATAGAAATGTAAGTGAAGCAACAGAGGCTGCTAAGCACAAAAGCAGGGATTCCTTCCAGTGTAACCCATGGTAAGTATACACATGAAGAGTAAAGTATGTATAGATTCACAAAGCCTAATAGAGTACAATATGTAGAATTGAGAGTCCTCAGTGGTTGATACCTTTTAATGGCTAACTGAAAAGATGGTAACAAATTGCAAGCTTTCAAGACTACACAGGTCTCTTCATCAGGCAAAGACTAAAGCAAATTCTGAAGAATCACATATTTATACACAACACAGCACAGAACTGTCATTATGGGAGAGTGATAAGTGATAAACAGTTTGTCCATAAATATTGGAAAGTTCCTAGATTAGGAGTGAATGCTTTGTTATCCTCTGATTGGGGTCTGGTTCTGTTGTGATGACCCCACATGGTCCGAAGTGCAAATTCCTTAACTGATGTAAAAAGACATAAATCCTTGCGACACATTCATTCCTGCACTAAGTGTGTCAAAGGTTGTCATAAGTTTATATTCCCAGATTCTGCTGTCTCTCTTAGATTTGAAGTTACCTTTCAATACAAGTAATTTCAGGTCCATGGTGCTATGATTAGGCATCCAAAAATGTTTGGCCACAGGTAGATCCACTCTTTTTTCTTTTATTGTATGGCGGTGAGAATTTATCCTTGTTCTCAGTTTTTGCCCTGTCTCCCCAACATACAGACCCCCAGTTGGACATTTAGTACAAATAATTAGGTACACCACATTAGATGTGATGCAGCTGAAGGTACCTGGGATCTTGTAGTCCTGGTGTAAATTGGGGATCTTTATCTTGTCCGTGGTCATTATAAATGGACAGGTTTTACATTTCTTCTGGTTGCAAGGAAAGGTTCCTGCAGCTGTTGGAGAGGACTGGGAGCTTCTGACAATGATGCTTCTTAGATTTGGGGGCTGCCTAAAACACAGTAGTGGGGGGTCTGGAAAAATGGATTGTAAGCGGGCATCTTTTTGTAGTAAAGGTTGTAATTTCCGTGCAGCTCCCCTTAGCACCTCCAGATTTGGATTGTAGGTAACCACTAGAGGTACCCGGTTATTTTCTTCTTTAGCTTAATACAGTACATTAATTCCCAAGTAACATTCCTGTAGGTAAGTATACAAAAGACACGTTAGTAAATAAGTAAATCTATGCAAACTTACATGTGTAAACCAATGCATGTTATGGTTACCATGTATGTTGAAGCGGTAGACCAGTCTGAAGAAATGTGTTTTTAGGGCAAACTTAAAACTGTGTGTTTGGGGGATTAATCAAAGTGTCCTTGGGAATGCATTCCAAAGAATTGGCACAGCGTGCGAGAGGTCTTGGAGATGGCAGTGGGAGGTTCGGATTACTGAGGATTTTAATCTTAGGAAGGTACGTGTAGGGTGAAAGACAAAGACAAGGGAGGAGATGTAGGGTGGTGCTGAACCGAGAGGCGATTTGTGGGTGAGAGTGATACATTTATATTGAGCTATGTATAGATGGATAACCAGTGCAACGACTAGCACAGGGTAGAGGTATCAGTGTAATGGTTGGAGAGGAATATGTGTTGTGAATTTACCTTTTGGCTCCCTCTAGTGGCTACTAGTGATTTGACTCTGGGTATGTCATTCATCCCTTGTATGCTCACCTGGGTCGTTAGGTCAGGGGTGTTGCTATATAAGCTCCCTGGACCTTCAGTTCAATGCCTGGCAACGTTGATATCAGAGCTAATCTGTAGTGCTCTTGTCTACTGATCCTGGTTCCTGTTTGATTAAGCTAAGTCCGCTTTCTTGCTTTTTGCTATTTGTTTTTGTTTGCATTTTTGTCCAGCTTGTGTATTATCTGTTTCCTGACCTTGCTGGAAGCTCTAGGGTGGCTGGTGTTCTCCCCCCGGGCCGTTAGATGGTTCGGGGGTTCTTGAATCTCCAGCGTGGATTTTGATAGGGTTTTTGTTGACCATATAAGTTATCTTACTATATTCTGCTATTAGTAAGTGGGCCTCTCTTTGCTAAAATCTAGTTCATCTCTGTGTTTGTCATTTCCTCTTACCTCACCGTTATTATTTGTGGGGGGCTACTATCCTACTTTTGGGGTCTATTCTCTGGAGGCAAGAGAGGTCTTTGTTTTCCTCTTCTAGGGGTAGTTAGTCCTCCGGCTGGCGCGAGACATCTAGCGACCCATGTAGGCATGTTCCCCGGCTACTGCTAGTGTTGGCGTTAGGAGTAGATATATGGTCAACCCAGTTACCACTGCCCTATGAGCTGGATTTTTGTACGTCGCAGAATTACTTGTTTCTCTGAGACCCTCGCCATTGGGGTCATAACAGTTTGCCAGGCCAGTATTAAATATTAAATGCATTGCAGAAGCGGGATTATAAGAAAGAAAGTTCTGAGTTTTTTTTTCTCTCTCTCATTTTTTTTTTTCTTTTCCCCTTTACCTCTGAGTGGCTTGTGTTTGCTGCAGACATGAATGTCCAGACCTTGATTACAAGTGTGGACCAGCTTGCTGCTCGTGTGCAAGGCATACAAGATTATGTTATCAGAAGTCCTATGTCAGAACCTAAGATACCGATTCCTGAACCGTTTTCCGGAGACCGATTTAAATTTAGAAATTTCAGGAATAATTGTAAATTGTTTTTGTCCCTGAAACCCTGTTCATCTGGAGACTCCGCTCAGCAAGTAAAAATTGTTATTTCTTTTTTACGGGGCGACCCTCAGGATTGGGCCTTCTCGCTGGCGCCAGGAGATCCGGCATTGGCTGACATTGATGCGTTTTTTCTGGCGCTCGGTTTGCTTTATGAGGAACCCAATCTTGAGATTCAGGCAGAAAAGGCCTTGCTGGCTATGTCTCAGGGCCAGGACGAGGCTGAAGTGTATTGCCAAAAATTTCGGAAATGGTCCGTGCTGACCCAGTGGAACGAGTGTGCATTGGCTGCTAATTTTAGAAATGGCCTTTCTGAAGCCATTAAGAATGTGATGGTGGGTTTTCCCATTCCCACAGGTCTGAATGATTCTATGGCCCTGGCTATTCAAATCGACCGGCGGTTGCGGGAGCGCAAAACCGCTAATTCCCTCATGGTGTTGTCTGAACAGACACCTGATTTAATGCAATGTGATAGAATCCTGACTAGAAATGAGCGGAAAATTCAAAGACGCCAGAATGGCTTGTGTTACTACTGTGGTGATTCTACACATGTTATCTCAGCATGCTCTAAACGTCTTACTAAGGTTGTTAGTCCGGTCGCCATTGGTAATTTGCAACCTAAATTTATTCTATCTGTAACTTTGATTTGCTCACTGTCATCGTATCCTGTCATGGCGTTTGTGGACTCGGGTGCTGCCCTGAGCCTTATGGATCTGTCATTTGCCAAGCGCTGCGGATTTGTTCTTGAGCCATTGGAAAATCCTATCCCTCTTAGGGGTATTGATTCTACGCCATTGGCAAAAAATAAACCGCAGTTTTGGACACAGGTTACCATGTGCATGACTCCCGAACATCGGGAGGTAATACGTTTTCTTGTTCTGCATAAAATGCATGATTTGGTTGTTTTGGGTTTGCCATGGTTACAGACCCATAATCCAGTCTTGGACTGGAAGGCTATGTCAGTGTCAAGTTGGGGCTGCCATGGAATTCATGGAGATTCCCTGCCCTTGTCTATTGCTTCTTCTACGCCTTCGGAAGTTCCGGCGTATTTGTCTGATTATCAGGATGTCTTCAGCGAGTCTAAGTCCAGTGCACTGCCTCCTCATAGGGAATGTGACTGTGCAATAGATTTGATTCCTGGCAGTAAGTTTCCTAAGGGGAGACTGTTTAATCTGTCGGTACCTGAACATACCGCGATGCGTTCATATATCAAGGAGTCTCTTGAGAAGGGGCATATCCGTCCTTCTTCTTCCCCTCTTGGTGCGGGATTCTTTTTTGTGGCCAAAAAGGACGGATCTTTGAGGCCTTGTATTGACTATCGGCTTTTAAATAAGATCACTGTCAAATTTCAGTATCCTTTGCCGCTGTTGTCAGATTTGTTTGCCCGGATTAAAGGTGCCAAGTGGTTCACCAAGATAGACCTTCGTGGTGCGTACAACCTTGTGCGCATTAGGCAGGGCGATGAATGGAAAACCGCATTCAATACGCCCGAAGGTCATTTTAAGTACTTGGTGATGCCATTCGGTCTCTCTAATGCACCTTCAGTTTTTCAGTCCTTCATGCATGACATTTTCCGGAAGTATCTGGATAAATTTTTGATTGTTTATCTGGATGATATTCTGTTTTTTTCTGATGATTGGGACTCGCATGTGGAGCAGGTCAGGATGGTTTTTGAGATTCTGCGTGAAAATTCTTTGTTTGTAAAAGGCTCAAAGTGTCTCTTTGGTGTACAGAAGGTTCCCTTTTTGGGGTTCATTTTTTCCCCTTCTGCTGTGGAGATGGATCCAGTCAAGGTCCGAGCTATTCATGATTGGACTCAACCCTCGTCAGTTAAGAGTCTTCAGAAGTTCTTGGGTTTTGCTAACTTCTACCGTCGTTTTATCGCAAATTTCTCTAGCGTTGTTAAACCGCTGACGGATATGACCAAGAAAGGCTCTGATGTGGCTAACTGGGCTCCTGCTGCCGTGGAGGCTTTCCAGGAGTTAAAACGCCGGTTTACTTCGGCGCCTGTTTTGTGCCAGCCTGACATCTCACTTCCCTTTCAGGTTGAGGTGGATGCTTCGGAGATTGGGGCAGGGGCCGTTTTGTCGCAGAGAGGCCCTGGTTGCTCTACTATGAGACCTTGTGCCTTTTTCTCTAGGAAGTTTTCGCCGGCAGAGCGAAATTATGATGTGGGCAATCGGGAGTTGTTGGCCATGAAGTGGGCATTTGAGGAGTGGCGTCATTGGCTCGAGGGTGCTAAGCATCGTGTGGTGGTCTTGACTGATCACAAAAATCTGATGTATCTCGAGTCTGCTAAACGCCTGAATCCTAGACAGGCCCGCTGGTCATTGTTTTTCTCCCGTTTTGACTTTGTGGTCTCGTATTTACCAGGTTGTAAGAATGTGAAGGCCGATGCTCTGTCTAGGAGCTTTGTGCCTGATGCTCCTGGAGTCGCTGAACCTGTGGGTATTCTTAAGGAAGGAGTTATCGTGTCTGCTATTTCTCCAGATCTGCGACGTGTGTTGCAGAGATTTCAGGCTGGTAGGCCTGACTCTTGTCCACCTGACAGATTGTTTGTGCCTGCTAGATGGACCAGCAGAGTCATTTCCGAGGTTCATTCCTCGGTGTTGGCAGGGCACCCGGGAATTTTTGGCACCAGAGATCTGGTGGCCAGGTCCTTATGGTGGCCTTCCTTGTCAAGGGATGTGCGGTCATTTGTACAGTCCTGTGGTACTTGTGCTCGAGCTAAGCCTTGCTGCTCTCGTGCCAGCGGGTTGCTCTTGCCCTTGCCTGTCCCGAAGAGACCTTGGACACACATCTCTATGGATTTCATTTCTGATCTTCCGGTGTCTCAGGGCATGTCTGTCATCTGGGTGATATGTCATCGTTTCTCCAAGATGGTCCATTTGGTTCCTTTGCCTAAGCTGCCCTCCTCTTCTGATCTGGTTCCTGTGTTCTTCCAGAACGTGGTTCGTTTGCACGGCATTCCTGAGAATATTGTGTCGGACAGAGGATCCCAGTTTGTTTCCAGGTTCTGGCGATCCTTTTGTGGTAGGATGGGCATTGAGTTGTCGTTTTCATCCGCTTTCCATCCCCAGACTAACGGACAAACGGAGCGAACTAATCAGACTCTGGAGGCTTATTTGAGGTGTTTTGTCTCTTCTGATCAGGATGATTTGGTGACCTTCTTGCCGTTGGCTGAATTTGCCCTTAATAATCGGGCTAGTTCCGCCACCTTGGTTTCGCCATTTTTCTGCAACTCTGGTTTCCATCCTCGGTTTTCCTCGGGACATGTGGAGCCTTCTGACTGTCCTGGGGTGGATTCCGTGGTGGATAGGTTGCAGCGGATCTGGGGGCATGTGGTGGACAACTTGAAGTTGTCACAGGAGAAGGCTCAGCGTTTTGCCAACCGCCGCCGCGGTGTGGGTCCCCGACTTCGCGTTGGGGATTTGGTATGGCTGTCTTCTCGATTTGTTCCTATGAAGGTCTCCTCTCCCAAATTTAAGCCTCGCTTCATTGGTCCTTACAAGATATTGGAAATCATTAATCCTGTATCCTTTCGCCTGGATCTTCCGGTGTCGTTTGCCATCCACAACGTATTTCATAGGTCCTTGTTGCGGCGGTACGTTGTGCCTGTGGTTCCTTCTGCTGAGCCTCCTGCTCCGGTGTTGGTTGAGGGTGAGTTGGAGTACGTGGTGGAGAAGATCTTAGATTCTCGTCTCTCCAGGCGGAGGCTTCAGTACCTGGTCAAGTGGAAGGGCTATGGTCAGGAGGATAATTCCTGGGTGGTCGCCTCTGATGTGCATGCGGCCGATTTAGTTCGTGCCTTTCACGCCGCTCATCCTGATCGCCCTGGTGGTCTTGGTGAGGGTTCGGTGACCCCTCACTAAGGGGGGGGGTACTGTTGTGAATTTACCTTTTGGCTCCCTCTAGTGGCTACTAGTGATTTGACTCTGGGTATGTCATTCATCCCTTGTATGCTCACCTGGGTCGTTAGGTCAGGGGTGTTGCTATATAAGCTCCCTGGACCTTCAGTTCAATGCCTGGCAACGTTGATATCAGAGCTAATCTGTAGTGCTCTTGTCTACTGATCCTGGTTCCTGTTTGATTAAGCTAAGTCCGCTTTCTTGCTTTTTGCTATTTGTTTTTGTTTGCATTTTTGTCCAGCTTGTGTATTATCTGTTTCCTGACCTTGCTGGAAGCTCTAGGGTGGCTGGTGTTCTCCCCCCGGGCCGTTAGACGGTTCGGGGGTTCTTGAATCTCCAGCGTGGATTTTGATAGGGTTTTTGTTGACCATATAAGTTATCTTACTATATTCTGCTATTAGTAAGTGGGCCTCTCTTTGCTAAAATCTAGTTCATCTCTGTGTTTGTCATTTCCTCTTACCTCACCGTTATTATTTGTGGGGGGCTACTATCCTACTTTTGGGGTCTATTCTCTGGAGGCAAGAGAGGTCTTTGTTTTCCTCTTCTAGGGGTAGTTAGTCCTCCGGCTGGCGCGAGACATCTAGCGACCCATGTAGGCATGTTCCCCGGCTACTGCTAGTGTTGGCGTTAGGAGTAGATATATGGTCAACCCAGTTACCACTGCCCTATGAGCTGGATTTTTGTACGTCGCAGACTTACTTGTTTCTCTGAGACCCTCGCCATTGGGGTCATAACAAATATGATCCTGGATTCTGCATTCAGGAAGGATTGGAGAGAGGAGAGTTTAGTAAGAGGGAGACTGATTAGTAGAGAGTTGCAATAGTCCAGACGAGAATGAATAAGAGCAACAGGAAGAAAATATCAAATTATAGAATAGTTTTTGAGGTGTAGATGACAAGAGCGATCGAGTGATCAGATGTAAGGCGTGAATGAAAGATGTGAATCATGTATGACCCCAAGACAGCAGACATGTTGCTGCGGAGTAATAGTAGAACCACACATGGAAATGGCAATATTGGGTATAGGTAGGTTAGTGGAGGGAGGAAACACAAGGAGTTCAGTTTGAGATAGAGGGAGGACATGATGTTAGAGAAAGCGGTAAGACAATCACCGGTGTTTTGTAATAATATAGAGGTGATATCAGGAGTGGAGGTGTATAATTGGATGTCATCAGCATAGAGATGTACTGGAAACCAAATCTACTGATTGTAAAATAGGGGCAGTATACAAGGAGAAGGGGAAGGGGCCTAGGAATGATCCTTGAGGAACTCCAACAGTAAGGGGAAAAGGAGAGGAAGAGGATCCAGCAAAAAATACAGTGAAGGAGCGGTCAGAGAGATAGGAAGAGAATGGTGTCCTTGAGGCTGATGGAGTGGAGCATAGTGAGGAGGAGCTGGTGATCCACAGTGGTTGAATGCTGCAGAGAGATCCAGGAAAATCAGCAGGGAGCGGTGACCATTAGATTTAGATGTTAGTAGATCATTAGAGACGTTAGTGAAGGCAGTTTCAGTAGAGTGTGAAGAGCGGAAACCATTAGTTTAGAAATGAAGGTAAGATTAGAGACAGATCGATAGTTAGCAGCACAGTTTTGGCCAAGGCATTGTGTTTTGAGTAATGGATGTATGCTGGCATGTTTAAATGAGGAGGAAAAGATTCCAGATGATAGAGAGAGGTTGAATATTTTGTTAGATGAGTGGTGACAACTAGTGACCGCGTATAGCCCATTTGTGAATTTTTTCCCCAACATCACTCCCCCAAACCGGCCACTTGTAACCAAACAAAATTCCGCCACCCCCCACTTAACGCTAATTATGCAATAAAAACATAACACATTAAATTCTTTGGATAATTTTGGCCATAGCGGCCAGTTTATTAACAAACAACAATTAATTATTATAATTATAACAAAAAATATCTGAAAACTTGAGGGGGAGGGTTCTTGGAGCTAAAAGATCATGCATCATATATATAGGCAAAAAATGACCCAAACTTTTTTAACCAACACTTTTTTTACCCTCAGCCGTGACCACCAGCTCGAGGGCACCATGTAACCCTTTTCAGGGCAGACCAAAAAACCCCAAAGCTCCAGAGGACAATCCCCGTCCAGAGCCTGTAACCACAAGCCAGATCCACCCCCATCCAATTGATCTTCCTCCAATAAAACATCACCAACTCCAAGAACAACCCTGACCACCTCAGCCACCACAGCCAATGCCCTTTTGCCTCCTGCAGGGCGAGCGCCCACAAATCAATACCGATATCATTCAGGTGCACAACATCTTCTCTCCAGAAATTACCAACCCCAGCCTCCAACTCAAAATGCCTCACTGCAATTCATCCATTCCTGGATACAAACTTCGCCACTGCCCTATTATGTTTTATCCTGGCCCTATTAATGCCTTTCAAGGATCGAGCCAACCTCCATTGCTTCCTAGGCACGATGTCAGACCACACCATCAGAACTCCCGGATAAGAGACCCACAATCTCAAAAAATCAAAACGGATGTCCCTGATCAACTCCCTAACCGGTTTCGTACCCATGTGCACCAGTAAAATATCCGGAGCTCTATCCAAACGCACGGCCCAGGAAAAATCTGGCAACACTCTGTTCCATAGTATACTGTTGTGAATTTGCTTTTTGCTCCCTCTAGTGGTTACTAGTTTTTTGACTCTGGTTTTTCTGTCATTCCTTTTATCCGCACCTGGGTCGTTAGTTAGGGGTGTTGCTATATAAGCTCCCTGGACCTTCAGTTCTATGCCTGGCAACGTAGTTATCAGAGCTAGTCTGCTGTGCTCTTGTCTACTGATCCTGGTTCCAGTTATATCAGCTAAGTCTGCCTTTTGCTTTTTGCTATTTGTTTTGGTTTTGTATGTTTGTCGAGCTTGTTCCAAATCTATATCCTGACCTTTGCTGGAAGCTCTAGGGGGCTGGTGTTCTCCCCCCGGACCGTTAGACGGTTCGGGGGTTCTTGAATTTCCAGTGTGGATTTTGATAGGGTTTTTGTTGACCATATAAGTTACCTTTCTTTATTCTGCTATCAGTAAGCGGGCCTCTCTGTGCTAAACCTGGTTCATTTCTGTGTTTGTCATTTCCTCTTACCTAACCGTCATTATTTGTGGGGGGCTTCTATCCAGCTTTGGGGTCCCCTTCTCTGGAGGCAAGAAAGGTCTTTGTTTTCCTCTACTAGGGGTAGCTAGATTCTCCGGCTGGCGCGTGTCATCTAGAATCAACGTAGGAATGATCCCCGGCTACTTCTAGTGTTGGCGTTAGGAGTAGATATATGGTCAACCCAGTTACCACTGCCCTATGAGCTGGATTTTTGTATTCTGCAGACTTCCACGTTCCTCTGAGACCCTCGCCATTGGGGTCATAACAGTTTGCCAGGCCAGTATTAAATGTTTAATGCATTGCAGAAGAGGGATTATAAGAAAGAAGATTCTGAGTTTTTTTTTTCTTCTTTTTCCCCTTTACCTCAGAGTGGCTATGCTTGCTGCAGACATGAATGTCCAGACCTTGATTACAAGTGTGGACCAGCTGGCTACTCGTGTGCAGGGCATACAAGACTATGTTATCAGAAATCCTAGGTCAGAACCTAAAATACCGATTCCTGAACTGTTTTCCGGAGACAGGTTTAAGTTTAGGAATTTTCGTGAATAATTGTAAATTGTTTTTGTCCCTGAGACCCTGTTCATCTGGAGATTCTGCTCAGCAAGTAAAGATTGTTATTTCGTTCTTACGGGGCGACCCTCAGGATTGGGCTTTTTCGCTGGCGCCAGGAGATCCGGCATTGGCTGATCTTGATGCGTTTTTTCTGGCGCTCGGTTTACTTTATGAGGAACCCAATCTTGAGATTCAGGCAGAAAAGGCCTTGCTGGCTATGTCTCAGGGGCAGGACGAGGCTGAAGTGTATTGCCAAAAATTTCGGAAATGGTCCGTGCTGACACATTGGAACGAGTGTGCACTGGCCGCTAATTTTAGAAATGGCCTTTCTGAAGCCATTAAGAATGTTATGGTGGGTTTTCCCATTCCCACAGGTCTGAATGATACTATGGCACTGGCTATTCAAATTGACCGGCGGTTGCGGGAGCGCAAAACCGCAAATTCCCTCATGGTGTTGTCTGAACAGACACCTAATTCGGTGCAATGTGATAGAAAAACCGCAAATTCCCTCATGGTGTTGTCTGAACAGACACCTGATTTAATGCAATGTGATAGAATCCTGACTAGAAATGAGCGGAAAATTCATAGACGCCGGAATGGCTTGTGCTACTACTGTGGTGATTCTACACATGTTATCTCAGCATGCTCTAAACGTATAGCTAAGGTTGTTAGTCCTGTCACCGTTGGTAATTTGCAACCTAAATTTATTCTGTCTGTAACTTTGATTTGCTCACTGTCATCTTATCCTGTCATGGCGTTTGTAGATTCAGGTGCTGCCCTGAGTCTCATAGATCTTTCATTTGCTAAGCGCTGTGGTTTTACTCTTGAACCATTAGAAAATCCTATTCCTCTTAGGGGTATTGATGCTACACTATTGGCAGCAAATAAACCGCAGTATTGGACACAGGTTACCATGTGCATGACTCCTGAACACCGCGAGGTGATACGTTTCCTGGTTTTACATAAAATGCATGATTTGGTTGTTTTAGGGCTGCCATGGTTACAGACCCATAATCCAGTCCTGGACTGGAAGGCTATGTCAGTCTCAAGTTGGGGCTGTCGTGGTATTCATGGGGATTCCCTGCCTGTGTCTATTGCTTCTTCTACGCCTTCGGAAGTTCCGGAGTATTTGTCTGATTATCAGGATGTCTTCAGTGAGTCTGAGTCCAGTGCACTGCCTCCTCATAGGGACTGTGACTGTGCTATAGATTTGATCCCAGGCAGTAAATTTCCTAAGGGAAGACTGTTTAATCTGTCGGTACCTGAACATACCGCTATGCGTTCATATATCAAGGAGTCTCTGGAGAAAGGACATATTCGTCCGTCTTCTTCCCCTCTTGGTGCGGGATTCTTTTTTGTGGCAAAAAAGGACGGATCTTTGAGACCTTGTATTGATTATCGGCTTTTAAATAAGATCACTGTCAAATTTCAGTATCCTTTACCGCTGTTGTCTGACTTGTTTGCCCGGATTAAGGGTGCCAAGTGGTTCACCAAGATAGACCTTCGTGGTGCGTACAACCTTGTGCGCATTAAGCAAGGTGATGAATGGAAAACCGCATTCAATACGCCCGAAGGTCATTTTGAGTACTTGGTGATGCCTTTTGGGCTCTCCAATGCACCTTCAGTTTTTCAGTCCTTTATGCATGACATTTTCCGGAAGTATCTGGATAAATTTTTGATTGTTTATCTGGATGATATTTTGGTTTTTTCTGATAATTGGGATTCGCATGTGGAGCAGGTCAGGTTGGTCTTTAAAATTTTGCGTGAAAATTCTTTGTTTGTCAAGGGCTCAAAGTGTCTCTTTGGTGTTCAGAAGGTTCCCTTTTTGGGGTTCATTTTTTCCCCTTCTGCTGTGGAGATGGACCCAGTCAAGGTCCGAGCTATTCTTGATTGGACTCAGCCCTCGTCAGTTAAGAGTCTTCAGAAGTTCTTGGGCTTCGCTAACTTCTACCGTCGTTTTATCGCTAATTTTTCTAGCATTGTGAAACCTTTGACGGATATGACCAAGAAGGGCTCCGATGTAGCTAACTGGGCTCCTGCTGCCGTGGAGGCTTTCCAGGAGTTGAAACGCCGGTTTACTTCGGCGCCTGTTTTGTGCCAGCCTGACGTCTCACTTCCCTTTCAGGTTGAGGTGGATGCTTCGGAGATTGGGGCAGGGGCCGTTTTGTCGCAGAGAGGCCCTGGTTGCTCTGTTATGAAACCTTGTGCCTTTTTCTCTAGGAAATTTTCGCCTGCCGAGCGAAATTATGATGTGGGCAATCGGGAGTTGTTGGCCATGAAATGGGCATTTGAGGAGTGGCGTCATTGGCTCGAGGGTGCTAAGCATCGTGTGGTGGTCTTGACTGATCACAAAAATCTGATGTATCTCGAGTCTGCTAAACGCCTTAATCCGAGACAGGCCCGCTGGTCATTGTTTTTCTCCCGCTTTGATTTTGTTGTTTCGTATTTACCAGGTTCAAAGAATGTGAAGGCCGATGCTCTTTCTAGGAGCTTTGTGCCTGATGCTCCTGGAGTCGCTGATCCTGTTGGTATTCTTAAAGATGGAGTTATCTTGTCAGCTATTTCTCCGGATCTGCGACGTGTGTTGCAGAGATTTCAGGCTGATAGGCCTGAGTCTTGTCCACCTGACAGACTGTTTGTCCCGGATAAGTGGACCAGCAGAGTCATTTCCGAGGTTCATTCCTCGGTGTTGGCAGGTCACCCGGGAATTTTTGGCACCAGAGATCTGGTGGCCAGGTCCTTTTGGTGGCCTTCCTTGTCAAGGGATGTGCGGTCATTTGTGCAGTCCTGTGGGACTTGTGCTCGAGCTAAGCCTTGCTGTTCTCGTGCCAGCGGTTTGCTCTTGCCCTTGCCTGTCCCGAAGAGACCTTGGACACATATCTCCATGGATTTCATTTCTGATCTTCCGCTATCTCAGGGCATGTCCGTTATCTGGGTGATATGTGATCGCTTCTCCAAGATGGTCCATTTGGTTCCTTTGCCTAAGCTGCCTTCCTCTTCCGATCTGGTTCCTGTGTTTTTCCAGAACGTGGTTCGTTTGCACGGCATCCCTGAGAATATTGTGTCAGACAGAGGATCCCAGTTCGTTTCCAGGTTCTGGCGATCCTTTTGTAGTAGGATGGGCATTGATTTGTCGTTTTCGTCTGCTTTCCATCCTCAGACTAATGGACAGACGGGGCGAACCAATCAGACTTTGGAGGCTTATTTGAGGTGTTTTGTCTCTGCTGATCAGGACGATTGGGTGACATTCTTGCCGTTGGCTGAGTTTGCCCTTAATAATCGGGCTAGTTCCGCCACCTTGGTTTCGCCTTTTTTCTGCAACTCTGGTTTCCATCCTCGCTTTTCTTCGGGTCATGTGGAGCCTTCTGACTGTCCTGGGGTGGATTCTGTGGTGGATAGGTTGCAGCAGATCTGGAATCATGTGGTGGACAACTTGAAGTTGTCACAGGAGAAGGCTCAGCGCTTTGCCAACCGCCGCCGCGGTGTGGGTCCCCGACTACGCGTTGGGGATTTGGTATGGCTTTCTTCCCGCTTTGTTCCTATGAAGGTCTCCTCTCCCAAATTTAAACCTCGTTTTATTGGGCCTTACAAGATATTGGAAATCCTTAATCCTGTATCTTTTCGTCTGGATCTTCCTGTGTCGTTTGCTATTCACAATGTATTTCATAGGTCTTTGTTGCGGCGGTACATTGTGCCTGTAGTTCCTTCTGCTGAGCCTCCTGCTCCGGTGTTGGTTGAGGGCGAGTTGGAGTACGTGGTGGAGAAGATCTTGGATTCTCGCCTCTCCAGGCGGAGGCTTCAGTACCTGGTCAAGTGGAAGGGCTATGGTCAGGAGGATAATTCCTGGGTGGTCGCCTCTGATGTTCATGCGGCCGATTTAGTTCGTGCCTTTCATGCCGCTCATCCTGATCGCCCTGGTGGTCGTGGTGAGGGTTCGGTGACCCCTCACTAAGGGGGGGGTACTGTTGTGAATTTGCTTTTTGCTCCCTCTAGTGGTTACTAGTTTTTTGACTCTGGTTTTTCTGTCATTCCTTTTATCCGCACCTGGGTCGTTAGTTAGGGGTGTTGCTATATAAGCTCCCTGGACCTTCAGTTCTATGCCTGGCAACGTAGTTATCAGAGCTAGTCTGCTGTGCTCTTGTCTACTGATCCTGGTTCCAGTTATATCAGCTAAGTCTGCCTTTTGCTTTTTGCTATTTGTTTTGGTTTTGTATTTTTGTCGAGCTTGTTCCAAATCTATATCCTGACCTTTGCTGGAAGCTCTAGGGGGCTGGTGTTCTCCCCCCGGACCGTTAGACGGTTCGGGGGTTCTTGAATTTCCAGTGTGGATTTTGATAGGGTTTTTGTTGACCATATAAGTTACCTTTCTTTATTCTGCTATCAGTAAGCGGGCCTCTCTGTGCTAAACCTGGTTCATTTCTGTGTTTGTCATTTCCTCTTACCTAACCGTCATTATTTGTGGGGGGCTTCTATCCAGCTTTGGGGTCCCCTTCTCTGGAGGCAAGAAAGGTCTTTGTTTTCCTCTACTAGGGGTAGCTAGATTCTCCGGCTGGCGCGTGTCATCTAGAATCAACGTAGGAATGATCCCCGGCTACTTCTAGTGTTGGCGTTAGGAGTAGATATATGGTCAACCCAGTTACCACTGCCCTATGAGCTGGATTTTTGTATTCTGCAGACTTCCACGTTCCTCTGAGACCCTCGCCATTGGGGTCATAACAGTATACCCTGGAAACCCAACCATCGAATCACTACCGTATCGCGGTCAAAACCTAACTGCCCGCCGTCCGGCCTGGCGTCAACCCGCGCCGCACCCCAATACACAAACGAATGTCCGAAAATCCAGGTCAATAAAGGGGGCCGACCTGAAAACCAGAACAACAATTATATACCAGCAAACTCAATACACCCCAAAACACCTAACGATGTACGTAAGTCAAATAACGATTAGAATTCCATCACCCAATCCGTTTAATCACTTCGGCTCCTAAACCCAAACCATCTGCCTTCGTAGCAGCCCCAAGTCTAAACGAGTGAGACCCGCAGAATCAAATCCCAACTCCACCAAAACCTTTTTCAAAACTGCCAAAAATTGAAAACGGGACAAAAAGGTCCCGTCTTGGTGACAAAGCAGTGGGCCTGATCTACCAGACCACAGACTCCAGTACTCCTCCAAACAGCGCTGTGGGCACATCAAACATCCATCGACCCTCCCTAAGACCACCCGCTTACCCTTTCCATACCTGTCAGTTTTCGACTGCCGAATCAAAAAAGAAATACCTCCTGCCCAGAAATCAATGTCCTCTGCCAACAAACCTCCTGCCTAAGTTTGCTAGGAGACACCAGCTCCCCCAATCTCAAAGCCCCAAAGAACGCCCAAGAATAAGCCAACCTAAACAGGGAAGCTTCGAAATGAAAACAACAAATTCTCCCAACAACATCTCCCAACCTAGTTAACAAACTAAACGAAATGGGTCTGCGCTTGTTGACGCTAACGTTCCCGCTACGAAAACCCTTCAGGGCCTGCGTTATCAGAAAGTTTTTGGTAATATCGACCGATCCCTGCAGCTTAAAACCAAAGCCAAGCCTGCCATAAATGTATGCACTTTTGATACGGACCAGCCCCACTCCGCCGCTTTGCCCACCAAAAACAATACCGCCAGCATCCTGTCACTGTCTGATTCCACCCCTCCCCATTGACCAGACCAGCTCCCCCAGATTTCCTAAGCCGATTTGTAAGGTAGCCACGTTGACCTCGAGACCGAGGACTGAATCAACCGACCTCCTCGTCCTCAACAATTTTCCACAAACGTGAAGGGCATACCACTCCTGAGGCGTCCGCGTCTGGCGCAAACTCCCGGAAATGTTCCAACTGTGAACGAGACAAAGCATCTGCTATAGAATTTTGCACACCCGGTACGTGTACCGCAGAAATGTATGCATTCAAATCCAAGCATCGCAACACCAGCTCCCTAACCAATCTAATCACCGGTGGAGAGGAAGAAGTTAGACTATTGATAATAGAGACCACACTTAGAATATCAAAGTGAAACCTGACTTTCCTATTTTGAAAGATGTCACCCCAAGTCACAACTGACACAATTGGGAACAATTCTAGCAGTGCGAGATTCTTGTTTAAACCCTGTTTTCACCATCCCTCTGGCCACACCGCGGCGCTCCACCAACCTCCGCAATACGCACCGTATCCAACCCTGGCTGCGACCGTGTAAATCTCGCAATCAAAATCATTCACGGTTTCCAACTGAATCAACGATCTACCATTGTAAATTGATAAAAAACGCTGCCAAACCACCAAATCTTCTCTATTCTCCTTAGTGAAACGAACAAAATGATGTGCCGCCCTGATTCCGGCCGTCGCCAACGACAACCTGCGGCAAAAACTCCTACCAATGGGCATAATCCGGCACACAAACTTCAAACGCCCCAAAAGGGACTGCAACTCCTTCAAAGTCACCTTACGCAACCGACTAATCCTGTGTACCTCTTGTACCAGCAACAAAAGCTTGTCCTCAGGCAACTTACACTCCATTCTCTCTGAATCAATAAGGATGCCCAAAAAACTCAAAACCTTGCCCGGTCCCTCCGTCTTCTCTTTTGCCAACGGCACGCCAAAAAGCCCAGCCATCCACTCCATGGTAGCCAACAAATTCCTGCATACTACAGAGTCCGGGGGAACAATAAACAAAAAAATCATCCAAATAATGAATGGTGGAAGGAACTCCGGTAACGTCCCTAATCACCCATTCAAGAAAAGTGCTAAATGTCTCAAACAATGAACCAAAAGAAATCAAACAGCACATAGGCAAACATCTATCTAAATAAAAACCACCGTTCCAAAAACAACCCAGCAAAGAAATGCTATCCGGGTGAACCAGGAGCAACCGAAAGGCCGATTCAATATCCGTCTTAGCTAATAAAGCCCCTTTGCCATACCGCTGTACCCATTATACTGCTGAGTCAAATGAAGTGTACACCTCTGAACATAACTCCTCATCTATGCCGTCATTAACTGACCTACCCCGTGGATACGACAAATGCTGGATCAGCCGAAACTTGTTCGGCTCCTTCTTAGGCACCACCCCCAGTGGTGAAACAATCGTGCCTTCAATCGGCAAAGAACTAAATGGTCCAGCCATCCTACCCAGTTCCACCTCCTTCGCCAACTTACTGCTGACTACTGCAGCATGTAGGTCCGCTGACCTCAAATTCTTGGTAGTAAAGGGAACCGCATGAGTAGGAGCCGGAATCCGAAAACCATCAGAAAACCCGAGTAAAAGAATTCCTGCCTTTTCTTGATCCGGGTATCTATTTAGATAAGGGGCCATCTTTTGAAGCCTCACTGGGGTCTCCCCCTTGACTGCCACCCACTCCTGGCTTACCCCTGGCTTTCTTGAAACATTTCGACGCTCCGTCGGAGCCTCCGTTGCAATGGGAACAAACATGCTTAAATTTGCAGGAGGTCCAGTACTTACATTGGCCGTCATTAAACTGCCAACAGGTTCCTGACTTATCTTTCCCACCCTGGGCCCCCTGCCCTCTTCTGCCATGTACTGACTGTTGGTTGCCACCACCTCCGCTCCCGTGAAAGGACTGCCCATACCTCACCGGGGCCATGACTTTCAACCAAAGCCCAATGTCCTTTTGGTCCCATTTTATTTCTGGCCTAACAGCCTTCCTCTGTTGGAACTGCTCATCATAACGCAGCCACGCCTGACCCCCATAGGTACGATATGCCTCACCTATCGAGTCAAAGTAACAAAAAAGACCCGAACAGTTGTCCGGAAATTTCTCGCCTATTACGCTAGCCAGTATCGCAAAAGCCTGCTGCCAATTAACGAAGGTTTGCGGAATCAACCGCCACCTTCTCTTCTCCTCCTCCTCCTTTTTACTATCCTCCTTCTTACTCTTGTCCAAGTTAAACTTTTCTAAAGGAAGGAGGGAGAAAATCTCCACATACTCATCCTTCCAAATGTTCTCCTTCACCTCCTTCTTTAGATACGCACCATAGAGGTGGAGCCGCATATTCATTACTGTAATGAGCGGTACCATGTGACTGCTCACTGCAGGAGGAAGCTGTGGCTCAGGAAACAGACGTGCAGCGACGGCGCCAGGAGCAGGTGAGTATGACGAGGGGCAGTGTGCGATATTCACCTGCTCCTCGTTCCGTCGGCACCGCCGCGTCTTCCGCAGTGACGTTCAGGTCAGAGGGCGCGGTGACGCGATTAGTGTGTGCCGCCCTCTGCCTAATCGTCGGTGCAGAGGATGGAATACACAGCGGCGCCCGGCAGCGGTGGAACGCGGAGCAGGTGAATATAACAAGTGCCGGGGGCCTGAGAGGTGAGTATGTGATTTTTTTTTTTTTTTAATCGCAGCAACAGCATATGGGGCAAATATCTGTATAGGGCATCTTATGTGGCCATGTGCACCATTATATGGGGGCAAATATCTGTATGGAGCATCTTATGTGGCCATAATCAACATTTGTGCAGCATTATATGGGACAAATATCTGTATGGAGCATCTTATGGGGCCATAATCAACATTTGTGCAGCATTATATGGGGCATATTTTAATATGGAGCATCTTATGGAGGCCATCATAAACTGTATGGAGCATTATATGGGGCTCCTGATTCAATATGGATATTCAAAAACACTTAAACTACTGATGTCTCAATTAATTTTACTTTTATTGGTATCTATTTTTATTTTTTAAATTTACCAGTAGCTGCTGCATTTTCCAACCTAGGCTTATACTCGAGTCATTAAGTTTTCCCAGTTTTTTGTGGCAAAATTAGGGGGGGTCGGCTTATACTCGGGACGGCTTATTCTCGAGTATATACGGTATCATCATTAGGCATTTAGGACAACATTGGATCATTCATAGATCCACAATGAACTTCCCGAGTGAGTTTGCTGCACTGAAAGTAAAGGGGACGAATAATATTGCACGCCCCACTTTTCAGTTTTTGAATTTCCACAAAAATTTAAAATAACCAATAAATTTCGTTCAACTTCACAATTGTGTTCTACTTGTTGTTGAGTCTTCACCAAAAATTTACATTTGGTATCTTTATGTTTGAAGCATGATATGTGGGAAAAGGTTGAAAAGTTCCAGGGGGCCGAATACTTTCACAAGGCACTGTGAATATATATATATATACATATATATATACAGTACAGACCAAAAGTTTGGACACACCTTCTCATTTAAAGATTTTTCTGTATTTTCATGACTATGAAAATTGTAAATTCACACTGAAGACATCAAAACTATGAATTAACACATGTGGAATTATATACTTAACAAAAAAGTGTGAAGCAACTGAAAATATGTCTTATATTCTAGGTTCTTCAAAGTAGCCACCTTTTGCTTTGATGACTGCTTTGCACACTCTTGGCATTCTCTTGATGAGCTTCAAGAGGTAGACACCGGGAATGGTCTTCCAACAATCTTGAAGGAGTTCCCAAAGATGCTTAGTACTTGTTGGCCCTTTTGCCTTCACTCTGCGGTCCAGCTCACCCAAAACCATCTCGATTGGGTTCAGGTCTGGTTACTGTGGAGGCCAGGTCATCTGGCGTAGGACCCCATCACTCTCCTTCTTGATCAAATAGCCCTTACACAGCCTGGAGGTGTGTTTGAGGTCATTGTCCTGTTGAAAAATAAATGATGGTCCAACCAAACGCAAACCGGACGGAGTAGCATGCCGCTGCAAGATGCAGTGGTAGCCATGCTGGTTCAGTATGCCTTCAATTTTGAATAAATCCCCAACAGTGTCACCAGCAAAGCACCCCCACACCATCACACCTCCTCCTCCATGCTTCATGGTGGGAACCAGGCATGTACAGTCCATCCGTTCACCTTTTCTGCGTCGCCCAAAGACACAGTGGTTGGAACCAAAGATCTCAAATTTGGACTCACCAGACCAAAGCACAGATTTCCACTGGTCTAATGTCCATTCCTTGTGTTCTTTAGCCCAAACAAGTCTCTTTTGCTTGTTGCCTGTCATTAGCAGTGGTTTCCTAGAAGCTATTTTACCATGAAGGCCTGCTGCACAAAGTCTCCTCTTAGCAGTTGTTGTAGAGATGTGTCTGCTGCTAGAACTCTGTGTGGCATTGACCTGGTCTCTAATCTGAGCTGCTGTTAACCTGCGATTTCTGAGGCTGGTGACTCGGATAAACTTATCCTCATAAGCAGATGTGACTCTTGGTCTTCCTTTCCTGGGGCGGTCCTCATGTGAGCCAGTTTCTTTGTAGCTCTTGATGGTTTTTGCAGCTGCACTTGAGGACACTTTCAAAGTTTTCCCAATTTTTCGGACTGATTGACCTTCATTTCTTAAAGTAATGATGGCCACTTGTTTTTCTTTACTTAGCTGCTTTTTTTACGACTATCAGCTGTGCATCCAACAGATTCTGCTCAACACAGCTGATGGTCCCAACCCCATTTTTAAGGCAAGAAATCCCACTTATTAAACCTGACAGGGCACACCTGTCAAGTGAAAACCTTTCCCGGTGAAGCTCATCAAGAGAATTCCAAGAGTGTGCAAAGCAGTCATCAAAGCAAAAGGTGGCTACTTTGAAGAACCTAGAATATAAGACATATTTTCAGTTGTTTCACACTTTTTGTTAAGTATATAATTCCACATGTGTTAATTCATAGTTTTGATACCTTCAGTGTGAATTTACAATTTTCATAGTCATGAAAATACAGAAAAATCTTTAAATGAGAAGGTGTGTCCAAACTTTTGGTCTGTACTGTATATATATATATATATATATATATATATATATATATTACTGTCTATATATATATACACACACCTATACTATGTGTATATTTCTATTCTATCTATTCTATTGTAAGCTGTCAGTGTGATTTTACATTACACTCCACTGAATTCCCGGCTTTTCTAAAGGACACGGGTGCGTATTTCTCGCAAGTCACACTGATGGTCCGTGTGGTGTGTGAGTTTTTCTCGCACCCATAGACTTGTATGGCGAGTTTCAGCATATATACGCAGCATGCTGCGATTTCACTCGCACGTATAATACGGCCGAGAGAAGAACGGATGATAGGAACTGCCCCATATATTAAAATTGGTCCGAGTGCTATGCAATTTTTTCTCACATAGCACTCGTCTGAATTCCTCTCTATTGTGACTCCGGCCTTAATGTGCATATACCAGTGTTTGTGTATCAGTGACACTCATCAGCATAAATAAAATTGGCACAATGTTCCTGAAAAGTAGGATGACCGTCATGGGAGTACAATGCAATTTTTCTCACCTAACATCCTTATGAAATTTTGTACTTAATGACTTAGCCAATTTTTACAATTCTGACCACTGTCACTTTATGAGGTTATAGCACTTGACCCTGGTATTGTCGACGGGGTAGTCTTTACTCCCAGGACTCCCCCCAGCCGCCACGGCCACAATGACCCAAAGTAAAAAACGACCTTGCCATTGAACAATCAAAAACTAACAGAACCCCCTTTTGAAAAACAGCAATAGGGCGGGAGGGCGGGACTGCTCACGATCCTCTAAGAGCGGGAAGTGTCTGATCCCACCCCCAAATTCCCATATAACTCTCAGGCCAGAACCTCCCCCCCCCCTCATTACCATACCACCTACCCCTCTCCCCCCCATTGTCATGCAGGCCTTCGCCTACGCCATGGGGGGAGGGGTACAGCTTGCTCCAGCATTTTCTTGACCCTGGTATTGTCGACGGGGTAGTCTTTACGGTAAAACACCCCCACACATCTTCTTCCCAACCGTGACCCCGCAGCTATCATTCCTATACCCAATAAAAACACGACCACCTTAATTCTTTGGAATGATATAGGCCACAGTAGCCTTTTTATTAAACATAAAACAATAAATACATTGATACAAAGCAATAATAACATTTTAAAGGCTAGAAGGAGTCCTCGGAGCCCCAAGAATCTGGTGATTGACAACCCATACCGTGAACGTACATAACACCAACTTTTACTCCCAGCCGTTCAAAACCCTTGCTCGGGAGCACCAAAAACCCAAACAAGGGTTCACTGTTCACGGTAAAAAATCCCAGGAGATCCGGCCACCCCTGCCGGAACTCCCCAACCACTATTCACCAGATTCAAAAGATACCAACACCAAAACAGAGGAGCCATAAGCCAAAATGGATCCCCAAAACCAATTTTTACCAACTCCCAGGACTCCCCCCAGCCGCCACAACGAGAGGCCCTTTGAACACCTCAAAGGCCCGAGACCCCACCACTCCAAAAAAATATGGCCCGTTCAATGCCCTCCTGAATAGCGAGGGCCCAAAAGTCCATACACACCGCATTCAAATGGACCCCATCAGCCAACCAAAAGGCCCCTTTCCCTTTTTCCAGCTCGAAATGCCGCACCGCCACTCCTCCATTCCTGGCCACAAAACCAGAGACCGCCCGATTAACCTTTATCCAGGCTTTATTCAACTTGTCCAAAAACCTCATGTTCCTCCACTGTTTGCACAGCACGATTTCTGACCAAAGAATGGTCAAACCGGGGTACAGTACCCACAAACGCAGACAGTCCTGCTTAATGTCTTTTATCAAATCCCTAAAAGGTCGGGCACCCAAATCATTGCCCCCGACGTGCAATACTAAAATATCTGGAGCCCTGTCCAGCCGGACACTATCGTTAATCTCCTTCAAAACTCTAAGCCATACCAACCCCCTAAAACCCAACCAATGGATTACCGCCACCTCACGATCAAAACCCAATTGCCTCCCCTCGTTCCGCACGTCGGCACGCTGCGCTCCCCAATGGACGTATGAATGGCCGAAAATCCACACCAACAACGGCGAGGAACCTGAAAAACACAAAGCAGAAACTCAAAACAACACGACCAAAAAACAAACGGCCATACAGCCCCCGCCTTCCAAAACGCACCTCAATCTACGGGCGCACGTAGCTCCGATATCTATCAGAGCGCCACCTACCAATGCACTGAATTGCCGGAACACCCAGTCCCCTGTCATGATTCTCAAATGGCGAGAGAACATAGCCCAGCATATATGAGAACTAGCTCTTGGAAGATGGAAACTATACTGACCATGAACTAAACCTGCCGCACAACTAGAAGTGGCCGGGTAGCATGCCTACGTTTTTTATCCCTAGATGCCCAGCGCCAGCCGGAGAACTACCTAATCCTAGCAGAGGAAAAGACAGTCCTGGCTCACCTCTAGAGAAATTTTCCCAAAAGGCAGACAGAGGCCCCCACATATATTGGCGGTGATTTTAGATGAAATGACAAACGTAGTATGAAAATAGGTTTAGCAAAATCGAGGTCCGCTTACTAGATAGCATGAAGACAGAAAGGGCACTTTCATGGTCAGCAGAAAACCCTATCAAAACACCATCCAGAAATTACTTTAAGACTCTAGCATTAACTCATAACACCAGAGTGGCAATTTCCGCTCACAAGAGCTTTCCAGACACAGTAACGAAACAGCAGCTGTGAACAGGAACAAAATGCAAAAACACACAAGGACAAAAGTCCAACTTAGCTAGGAGTTGTCTAGTAGCAGGAACATGCACAGAAGGCTTCTGATTACATTGATGACCGGCATGAAACTGACAGAGGAGCAAGGTTATATAGCGACTCCCACATCCTGATAGGAGCAGGTGAACAGAGGGGATGATGCACACAAGTACAATTCCACAAGTGGCCACCGGGGGAGCCCAGAATCCAATTTCACAACAGTACCCCCCCCTCAAGGAGGGGGCACCGAACCCTCACCAGAACCACCAGGGCGATCAGGATGAGCCCTATGAAAGGCACGGACAAGATCGGAGGCATGAACATCAGAGGCAGTGACCCAAGAATTATCCTCCTGACCGTATCCCTTCCATTTGACCAGATACTGGAGTTTCCGTCTGGAAACACGAGAGTCTAAGATCTTTTCCACAACGTACTCCAACTCACCCTCAACCAACACCGGAGCAGGAGGCTCAATGGAAGGCACAGCCGGTACCTCATACCTGCGCAACAATGACCGATGAAAAACATTATGAATCGAAAAGGATGCAGGGAGGTCCAAACGGAAGGACACAGGGTTAAGAATCTCCAATATCTTGTACGGGCCGATGAACCGAGGCTTAAACTTAGGAGAAGAAACCCTCATAGGGACAAAACGAGAAGACAACCACACCAAGTCCCCAACACAAAGCCGAGGACCAACACGACGACGGCGGTTGGCAAAAAGCTGAGTCTTCTCCTGGGACAACTTCAAATTGTCCACCACCTGCCCCCAAATCTGATGCAACCTCTCCACCACAGCATCCACTCCAGGACAATCCGAAGATTCCACTTGACCGGAGGAAAATCGAGGATGAAACCCCGAATTACAGAAAAACGGGGACACCAAGGTGGCAGAGCTGGCCCGATTATTGAGGGCGAACTCCGCCAAAGGCTAAAAAGCAACCCAATCATCCTGATCCGCAGACACAAAACACCTCAAATATGTCTCCAAGGTCTGATTAGTCCGCTCGGTCTGGCCATTAGTCTGAGGATGGAAAGCAGACGAAAAAGACAAATCTATGCCCATCCTAGCACAGAATGCCCGCCAAAATCTAGACACGAATTGGGTCCCTCTGTCAGAAACGATATTCTCCGGAATACCATGCAAACGAACAACATTTTGAAAAAACAGAGGAACCAACTCGGAAGAAGAAGGCAACTTAGGCAAGGGAACCAGATGGACCATCTTAGAGAAACGGTCACACACCACCCAGATGACAGACATCTTCTGAGAAACAGGCAGATCCGAAATAAAATCCATCGAGATGTGCGTCCAAGGCCTCTTCGGGATAGGCAAGGGTAACAACAATCCACTAGCCCGAGAACAACAAGGCTTGGCCCGAGCACAAACGTCACAAGACTGCACAAAGCCTCGCACATCTCGTGACAGGGAAGGCCACCAGAAGGACCTTGCCACCAAATCCCTGGTACCAAAGATTCCAGGATGACCTGCCAACGCAGAAGAATGAACCTCAGAGATGACTCTACTGGTCCAATCATCAGGAACAAACAGTCTACCAGGTGGGCAACGATCAGGTCTATCCGCCTGAAACTCCTGCAAGGCCCGCCGCAGGTCTGGAGAAACGGCAGACAATATCACTCCATCTTTAAGGATACCTGTGGGCTCAGAATTACCAGGGGAGTCAGGCTCAAAACTCCTAGAAAGGGCATCCGCCTTAACATTCTTAGAACCCGGTAGGTAAGACACCACAAAATTAAACCGAGAGAAAAACAACGACCAGCGCGCCTGTCTAGGATTCAGGCGCCTGGCAGACTCAAGGTAAATTAAATTTTTGTGGTCAGTCAATACCACCACCTGATGTCTGGCCCCCTCAAGCCAGTGACGCCACTCCTCAAAAGTCCACTTCATGGCCAAAAGCTCCCGATTCCCAATATCATAATTCCGCTCGGCGGGCGAAAATTTACGGGAAAAAAAGGCACAAGGTCTCATCACGGAGCAGTCGGAACTTCTCTGCGACAACACCGCCCCAGCTCCGATTTCAGAAGCGTCGACCTCAACCTGAAAAGGAAGAGCAACATCAGGCTGACGCAACACTGGGGCGGAAGAAAAGCGGCGCTTGAGCTCCCGAAAGGCCTCCACAGCATCAGGGGACCAATCAGCAACATCAGCACCCTTCTTAGTCAAATCAGTCAATGGTTTTACAACATCAGAAAAACCAGCAATAAATCGACGATAAAAGTTAGCAAAGCCCAAAAATTTCTGAAGACTCTTAAGAGAAGAGGGTTGCGTCCAATCACCAATAGCCTGAACCTTGACAGGATCCATCTCGATGGAAGAGGGGGAAAAAATGTATCCCAAGAAGGAAATCTTTTGAACCCCAAAAACACACTTAGAACCCTTCACACACAAGGAATTAGACCGCAAAACCTGAAAAACCCTCCTGATCTGCTGGACATGAGAGTCCCAGTCATCCGAAAAAATCAGAATATCATCCAGATACACAATCATAAATTTATCCAAATAATCGCGGAAAATGTCATGCATAAAGGACTGGAAGACTGAAGGGGCATTTGAAAGACCAAAAGGCATCACCAAATACTCAAAATGGCCCTCGGGCGTATTAAATGCGGTTTTCCACTCATCCCCCTGCTTGATTCGCACCAAATTATACGCCCCACGGAGATCAATCTTAGAGAACCACTTGGCCCCCTTTATACGAGCAAACAAATCAGTAAGCAGTGGTAACGGATATTGATATTTAACCGTGATTTTATTCAAAAGTCGATAATCAATACACGGCCTCAAAGAGCCGTCTTTCTTAGACACAAAGAAAAAACCGGCTCCTAAGGGAGATGACGAAGGACGAATATGTCCCTTTTCCAAGGACTCCTTTACATATTCTCGCATAGCCGCGTGTTCAGGCACAGACAGATTAAATAAACGACCCTTAGGGTATTTACTACCCGGGATCAAGTCTATGGCACAATCGCACTCCCGGTGCGGAGGTAGTGAACCAACCTTGGGTTCTTCAAAAACGTCACGAAAGTCAGACAAGAATTCAGGAATCTCAGAGGGAATAGATGATGAAATGGAAACCAAAGGTACGTCCCCATGAGTTCCTTTACATCCCCAGCTTAACACAGACATAGCTCTCCAGTCGAGGACTGGGTTATGAGATTGCAGCCATGGCAATCCCAGCACCAAAACATCATGTAGATTATACAGCACCAGAAAGCGAATAACCTCCTGGTGATCCGGATTAACACGCATAGTCACTTGTGTCCAGTATTGTGGTTTATTACTAGCCAATGGGGTGGAGTCAATCCCTTTCAGAGGTATCGGAGCCTCCAATGGCTCCAAATCATACCCACAGCGTTTGGCAAAGGACCAATCCATAAGACTCAAAGCAGCGCCAGAGTCGACATAGGCGTCCGCGGTAATAGATGACAAAGAACAAATCAGGGTCACAGATAGAATAAACTTAGACTGTAAAGTGCTAATTGAAACAGACTTGTCAGGCTTCTTAGTACGCTTAAAGCATGCTGATATAACATGAGTTGAATCACCACAATAGAAGCACAACCCATTTTTTCGTCTAAAATTCTGCCGCTCGCTTCTGGACAGAATTCTATCACATTGCATATTTTCTGGCGTTTTCTCAGTAGACACCGCCAAATGGTGCACAGGTTTGCGCTCCCGCAGACGCCTATCGATCTGAATAGCCATCGTCATGGACTCATTCAGACTCGCAGGCACAGGGAACCCCACCATAACATCCTTAATGGCATCAGAGAGACCTTCTCTGAAAATCGCCGCCAGGGCGCACTCATTCCACTGAGTAAGCACAGACCATTTGCGGAATTTTTGGCAGTATATTTCAGCTTCATCTTGCCCCTGAGACAAGGACATCAAGGCCTTTTCCGCCTGAAGCTCTAAATGAGGTTCCTCATAAAGCAACCCCAAGGCCAGAAAAAACGCATCCACATTGAGCAACGCAGGATCCCCTAGTGCCAATGCAAAAGCCCAGTCCTGAGGGTCGCCCCGGAGCAAGGAAATTACAATCCTGACCTGCTGTGCAGGGTCTCCGGCAGAGCGAGACTTCAGGGACAAAAACAATTTGCAATTATTTTTAAAATTTTGAAAGTGAGATCTATTCCCCGAGAAGAATTCAGGCAAAGGAATTCTAGGCTCAGACATAGGTGCATGAACAACAAAATCTTGCAAATTTTGTACCTTTGTGGCGAGATTATTCAAACCTGTAGCTACACTCTGAAGATCCATTTGAAACAGGTGAACACAGAGCCATTCAAGGATTAGAAGGAGAGAAAGAGAGGAAGGCTGCAGCATAGGCAAACTAGCAAGTGATTCAATTCAGAGCACACTCAGAACTAGAGGGAAAAAAAAAAAAAAAAAAAAATTGTAGCAGACTTCTTTTTTCTCTCCTTTCTCAGCCAGTAATTTAACCCTTTTTTGGGCCGGTCAAACTGTCATGATTCTCAAATGGCGAGAGAACATAGCCCAGCATATATGAGAACTAGCTCTTGGAAGATGGAAACTATACTGACCATGAACTAAACCTGCCGCACAACTAGAAGTGGCCGGGTAGCATGCCTACGTTTTTTATCCCTAGATGCCCAGCGCCAGCCGGAGAACTACCTAATCCTAGCAGAGGAAAAGACAGTCCTGGCTCACCTCTAGAGAAATTTTCCCAAAAGGCAGACAGAGGCCCCCACATATATTGGCGGTGATTTTAGATGAAATGACAAACGTAGTATGAAAATAGGTTTAGCAAAATCGAGGTCCGCTTACTAGATAGCATGAAGACAGAAAGGGCACTTTCATGGTCAGCAGAAAACCCTATCAAAACACCATCCAGAAATTACTTTAAGACTCTAGCATTAACTCATAACACCAGAGTGGCAATTTCCGCTCACAAGAGCTTTCCAGACACAGTAACGAAACAGCAGCTGTGAACAGGAACAAAATGCAAAAACACACAAGGACAAAAGTCCAACTTAGCTAGGAGTTGTCTAGTAGCAGGAACATGCACAGAAGGCTTCTGATTACATTGATGACCGGCATGAAACTGACAGAGGAGCAAGGTTATATAGCGACTCCCACATCCTGATAGGAGCAGGTGAACAGAGGGGATGATGCACACAAGTACAATTCCACAAGTGGCCACCGGGGGAGCCCAGAATCCAATTTCACAACAGTCCCCCCAACGCTGCTTCCATCGCTGCCCCAATCCTGAAAGAGTGAGGAGTGAAACCACCCACCTCCAGACCCAGCAACCCAATTGCCTTTCTAAAAATCGCCATAAACTGATACCAGGACAACGAGGAACCGTCCATATGGCATAACAACGACCGATCACGACTAGGCCGCAATTCCCAAAAATTTGCTAAACAGGTAACCGGGCACATAACCGACCCCGGCACCGAACCTAACACAATCCTGCTACCCCTACCTTCCTGATCAGACTTAGACCGCCGCAGCCACAACTTGACCCTCCCTGCTGATAAAAACACATCGCGAGCCAACAGTCCTCCCATAACGTTCTTACTAGGTGAAACCAACTCGCCAACCCGCAATGCCCCAAAAAAGGCTAAAGAAAAAGCTAGCCGAAATAAACGCAATTCAAAACCTGACACACAGACTGAAGGCAAAACCCCGCCCAGACTTTCCAACAAGCTGAAAGACACGGGACGTCTGGCATCCATGCGCCGCGGTCGCCGCCGAAAACCCTTCACCGCTTGCTTCACCAGAAAGATCTTAGTTAAATCCGATTGACCACGTAATTTAAAACCAAATGCCAGACCTGATATAACACGTGACACCTTAGCAGGAGACCAACCCGCTGCAGCTCCTCGACTCAACCAAGGCAACAACACCCCAGCTTGCTCCTGCTTGCTTGGCCCACAACCGACAGCCCGCAACAACTCCACCCACTCCAGCCAAGTAGCCTGGTAAGCCTCCCACGTTCTGGGAGCCAACGACGACTTGATCAACGCCTCTGCATCTCGAACACCACAAGCCAAAGTTCTGCAGGGCATTCCAACCCAACGATCTCCGCATCCGGAGCCAGCGACCGAAAACGTTCGAACTGTGAACGGGAGAGAGAGTCGGCAATGGAATTATGAGTACCAGGAACATGTGTCGCAGTTATATGCGCGTTCAATCTCAAACACGATAAAACCAGCTGTCTCAATACATGCACAACAGGGGGCGACGAAGCCGACAAATTGTTTATCGCACAAACCACCCCCATGTTGTCACAATAAAAACGAACACGCCTGTTCCGAAAAACCTGTTGCCACAAATGCACCGCCACCAAAATAGGAAAAATTTCCAAAAGTGCGATATTCCGAACCAAGCCAGAAGAAATCCACGATGCCGGCCACTTTGCTGCGCACCATTGCCCCTGAAAATACGCACCGAAGCCTGACCCCCTGGCAGCGTCCGTAAACAACTCCAACGACTCGTTGTCAACCACTCCCTCTTGTAACAACGACCGGCCATTGTAGCTCTGCAAGAAACTACTCCACACCGACAGATCATCTTTATGGTCAGCCGACAACCGCACAAAATGATGAGGAGCATGAACTCCCGCCGTAGCCATGGCCAATCGCCTAGAAAAAACTCTGCCCATAGGCATAACTCGACAAGCGAAATTTAGCTTTCCAAGGAGTGATTGCAACTCCCTTAATGACAACTTCCGCAAACGACAAGCCCGCAGCACCTCCTCGCACAAACTCACAACTTTGTCAATGGGCAACCTGAACTCCCACTGAATGGTATCGATTACAATACCAAGGAAAGACAAACACGTTCTCGGGCCCTCCATTTTACCCGGAGCCAACGGAACTCCGAAACAATGCGCCACCAGTTCTATTGCTCTCAAAATCGTCTTACAACGGTCAGACCCAGCCGGGCCGACGCACAAAAAGTAATCCAGATAATGAATGACAGAATCGCAACCCGAAACATCACGAACCACCCACTCCAAAAAGGAACTAAACGCCTCAAACAATGCGCAAGAAAGCGAACACCCCATGGGCAAACACCTATCAACAAAAAAGCGATCCTCCCAAAAACAACCCAGCAGCCGAACGCTATCTGGAAGAACTGGCAATAAACGAAAAGCGGATTCTATATATGTCTTAGCTAGCAGAGCCCCTTTTCCGGATTTTCGAACCCATTCTACCGCCATGTCAAAAGACGCGTAAACCACTGAGCAAAGCCCAGGGTCAATCCCGTCATTAACCGACATACCTCTAGGATAAGACAGATGCTGAATCAAATTACATTTCCCTTCCTCCTTTTTAGGCACGACCCCCAAAGGAGAAACCACCAAATCCACAAAAGGCGGTGACTCAAACGGGCCCGCCATCCGACCCAAAGCAACCTCCTTCCGCAACTTTTCGGAAACCACATGAGCATGTAACAAAGCCGACCGCAAATTCTTCCTAACACAAGGAACATCAAACGAAGGGGCCCGAATTACAAAACCTTCTTGAAAACCTGACAACAATAACTCCGCTTTTTCCCTATCTGGATATCTACTTAGATAAGGGACCATCTTTTCCTACATCACCGGTGTCACCCCCATGGGTATTACCGCTTCCTGACTTCCCTCTACCCTTCTTAAAACATTTTGCCGCCCCGTGTGTGGAGCCGCTACAGTGGGAACACAAGTGTTTAAACTTGCAGTTGACCCCGAATCTACACTGGCCTTCGTTAAACTGCCAGCAAACATCCAACTTTTGAACCCCTGCTTGGCTAGCGGAACCCGAGGACCCTGAGGCACCGGACTGAAAACCCTGGCCGGAACTCCGGCCCCTCCATGAAAGGGATGGCCGAACTTGTACTGCGCCTTCACCCGCAACCATAGCCCGATATCTTTTTGATCCCAGCGAATTGCTGGCCGAACCGCTTTCCTCTGTCTGAACTGCTCGTCATACCTGAGCCACGCCTGACCACCATAAACCCTATAAGCCTCATTAATAGAATCCAAGTAACAGAACAGACCCGAGCAATTCTCGGGCGCCTTTTCTCCAATCACACTAGCCAGAATGGCAAAGGCCTGCAGCCAGTTAGCAAACGTCTGAGGAATTAAGCGCCATCGCCGCTTTTCCTCATCCTCCTTCTTACCCTCATCTTTCTTTTTCTTATCCAAATTAAATTTCTCTAACGGAAGTAACGAAAATATTTCAACATATTCGTCCTTCGCAATCTTTTCCTTAACTTCCTTTTTAAGATGCGCCCCTAAGGGGCCCTCAAAACACACATAAACTTCGCCGTGAGCCCTGACATCTAAATGCACCCTACTCTTTTTCCTTCTCCGTCTGCACTGAAACCGATATCGGTGCAGGCGCCACTACTGGTGCCGCCACTGCCCCAAAAGCCCCCACCTGCAGGCTCGACCAAGCCCCTAAATGTCTCTGAGCGGACATACTCTGCTCTAACCTGGATAACAAAACCTGCACGCTACCCAAAAGCTCACGAACCCCCGCTGAACCCGCATCGCCCTCCACCCTCTCAACACTACCAACCCCTGACTACCCATGAAAGCGGGCGATGCCAAATAAGGAGTACACAGACCCGACACAGACATATACTCACCGGGCTGCAAGGGATCTGTGGTCCCCCCAGCCGAAGTGCTGGCATCCAGACATCCCCGGCTCGCCGTGTCCACGAAAGATCCGCCCGAATCCAACCGATGATGAAGCCCCAGGAGGTCTTCTTGCGTGCCCTGTCCAGGTACAGGCACGGCAGATAAAGAGGCCAGACTCTGACTTCCAGAGGAGCATGGTGCCTGCGTGGATGAGCTGGCAGCGCACCAGCTCGCATTCGCTCCAGCGCCAGCCGCCACCGCCATGACGCTATCCTGCCGACCTGATGCAGGAGAGGTCCCCGCCGCTGAAGGTAGGGCCAGCCCGGATCCATCCTGCCTCGGGCCGCCCGCCCCGACATCACTCGCCGTAACCGCCGCACTCCCGGATGTGGCCGAGGCAGGCCGCGCGGCAGGAGCCTCACCGCTGCGGCCTCCAGTTCCAACAGGCCCCGGACGCTGCCCGGCGTGCCGAAGCCCCGCCCCCGCTGCACTGCAAGGTGTAGGCCTCCCAACCGCCGCTGAGCCCCGACCGGCAGATGGATTCCTCCCAGGCCGGGACCGCACAGCCGCTGATCTTACTGGCGCCCGGCCTGGAGGGTCCCGCGAGGGGCTCCTGCACCTTCGGGGGGCTCGAGGACCGGAGTCTGGGGAAAGTCGCTCGGGGGGCCGCGTCCTCCGAGACCGCCGTTCCAGCGGCGCTGCAGCACCGGACGGCCCTGCACCGTCCAACATGATGTGGGCCACCTGCACCTGCAACCAACCAGGGGGATGTAATGCTGCTGCCGCCCTGAGGCCCTCAAGGATCGCGTCAACGCCAGACATTTCAGGTATGTCTGCTCACGATCCTCTAAGAGCGGGAAGTGTCTGATCCCACCCCCAAATTCCCATATAACCCTCAGGCCAGAACCTCCCCCCCCCCCTCATTACCATACTACCTACCCCTCTCCCCCCATTGTCATGCAGGCCTTCGCCTACGCCGTGGGGGGAGGGGTACAGCTTGCTCCGGCCTTTTCTGAAACGCTTCAACGGATCCCACTGATTCTTAGATTGTTTTTTTCAAGATATATTGTAGTTCATGATAGCGGTAAAATTTATTTAATATGACTTGTGTTTATTTGTGAAAAAAAACAGAAATTTGGCAAAAATGTTGAAAATTTAGCAATTTTCAAAGTTTTCATTTTTGTGCCCTTAACTTAGAGTCATATCACAAAATATAGTTAATTGTTAGGGCTAGCGGAACGCACCTAATGAATGTATATATTTTATTAGGATAGATGCGTTCGCAGCCCGGGGTCCACCGTGCAGGAGAACCTGCTGCTAGCAAATAGCGGAACTATATGGCGGTGTTAACTAACTCTGTTACTTCACAGAGCAGCCGTGAACTCAAAGCACTTCGCCCTGTTAGACTCCACAGAGGCACAGGCTAACTGTCTAAACAAAAACAGTCAGTGGTCTTGCATGCACATGAAACTCCTCGCCGGAGGTACCAGCATTCTAGGGGCTTATTTTGGCCAGGTCCCTGAACACACACATACAAGACCACACTGACGCAAAGTACATAAATAAAAGCAATACTAGCGCATGGCCGTGCGGCCATGCGAGCCTTAAATAGTTGCAGCACGTACAGGACCTTCCAAGAAGGACCAATGAGAGGCTGCCACAGAGCGTGAGCACCTACAGGACCTTAGCTGCAGTGTCTGATCATGTGACCCTCGATCTCCACTGAGAGATCTTACTCTGGGCATGCTCAGAACGAGAAAAGCAGGACTTAGTCCCAGAAGTGACTGCTCGCTGCTGCCCAGCACTGACTTCAATGGCAGAAGCAGGAAAAGCAGCAGCAACTCTCTGTACAGAGTCAGACTGAGCGAGACGCTGGGACCGACGTCTCCGCTGAGCAGACTCCACTGCGGCAGGAGAAGAATGGGAGACCGCAGAGGAGATGGCCCGAGATTCCCTCTATGCAGAGACAGGAACTCGACCCCTAACATTACCCCCCTCCTAGGGCCCCCCTCCTTGGACCTCGCTACGCTCGAAGGCAGCAATGAGCTGTGGAGCCCGAATGCGCTCAGCAGGCTCCCAGGACCTATCCTCAGGACCGTAACCCTTCCAGTCCACCAAATAAATTTTTTTGCCACGAACCACCTTGCACCCCAGAATTGCGTTCACCTCGTAATCGTCCGTAGACGAACCCGATGTCCCGGCAGATGACTCGGAAAACTGGGACATGTATACAGGTTTCAAGAGGGACACATGAAAGGTGTGGGTGATACCCAGGCGTGGCGGGAGGGCTAAACGATAGACCACAGGGTTAACTTGTTCGAGGACCTTGAAAGGGCCCAAGTAGCGAGGTGCAAACTTAGTGGACTCAACTGGCAGCCTGATGTTACGGGCGGAAAGCCACACTAAGTCGCCGGGAGCAAAAGTCGGACCGGGGCGCCGATGTGCATCGGCGGAGGACCTCATTCTCTCCTTGGAGGCCTGAATGGCATCCTGAGTGCGGTCCCAAATATCCCATGCTTCCACAGCCCAGTCTGCCACCCTGGAGTCGGCAGAAGTCACGGGCATAGGCACAGGTACCCGAGGATGCTGACCATAGTTGAGGAGGAATGGGGTTTGTCCGGTGGAGTCAGCAACCGCATTGTTCAGCGCAAACTCTGCCCAAGGTAGCAAGGATGCCCAGTCATCCTGCCTGGCTGAGACAAAATGTCGCAGATATGTGACCAAGGTCTGATTGGCCCTCTCTACCAATCCATTCGTCTCGGGATGATATGCGGAGGAGAGATTTAACTCAATGCTGAGAAGACGACAAAGCTCTCTCCAGAATCGAGATGCAAACTGGGGATCCCGGTCACTGACAATCTTGTCTGGCATACCGGGTAGGCGAAAGTTGTGCTTTATGAACAACGCTGCCAAGGCCCGTGCCGAAGGTAACCGCGGAAGCGGCACCAAATGCACCATTTTGGAGAAGTGATCAGTGATAACACAAATGATGGTACAGCCCCGAGACTTGGGCAAACCCACCACAAAGTCCATCCCGACCATCTCCCAGGGCCTGTCTGCCACCGGCAATGGATAGAGTAACCCAGCTGGCCGTTGTCGAGGAGACTTATTTTTGGCGCAGGAGACACACGCCAGAATATAATCCCTGACATCACGGACCATATGTGGCCACCAATACGTCCTCGCCAACAGCTCAGATGTCCTTTTTGTCCCAAAATGTCCACCCACCCTGGACGAATGAGCCCACGAGAGAACCTCCGGTCGCAAATTGGATGGTACAAAAGTCTTGCCCGGAGGCACAGACTCTAACAAAACTGGAGCTACGGTTCTCAGGCTCTCAGTGGGGACAATAAGCCGAGGCTCCTCTTCCTCCTCCACAGATGACACAACGGAGTGAGAGAGAGCGTCGGCACGAATGTTCTTCTCCCCAGAAAGAAAATGGAGGGTGAAATGGAACCGGGAGAAGAACAAGGACCATCTAGCCTGGCGAGAATTTAACCGCTGGGCTGTCTGCAGGTACACCAAATTTTTATGGTCTGTGAAGACTTGGAAAGGAAAACGAGCTCCCTCCAAGAGATGTCTCCACTCCGAGAAAGCCAACTTCATGGCCAGCAACTCCCTGTCCCCGATGGACTAATTCCTCTCTGCTGGTGAGAAGGTCTTTGAAAAGAAGAAGCAAGGATGCTTCCGACCTTGAGCATCTATTTGGAAGACGACTGCTCCAGCACCAACAGATGAGGCATCCACCTCCATGATAAATGGTTTGTCTACATCGGGGTGATGTAGGATGGGAGCGCTAGTGAAGTGTGACTTTATGGAATTAAAGGCCTTGGAGACCTCCTCAGACCACAATTTGGGATTTGCTCCCTTCTTGGTAAGGGCAACCAAGGGAGCTACCAACGTTGAGGAGTGTGGAATGAACTGTCGATAGTAGTTAATGAACCCCATAAAGCGCTGCACCGCTTTAAGAGAATGGGGTTCCTGCCAGTCCATCACAGCCTGTAGCTTGGCAGGATCCATAGCCAAACCCTGGGCAGAGATGATATAACCAAGAAATGGCAAGGACTCCTGCTCAAACGCACACTTCTCCAACTTGGCGTAGAGGGAGTTTGCCCGTAAGAGGTCAAAGACTTTGCGAACATCTCTCCGATGGGAGTCGATATCTGGAGAGTAGATGAGAATATCATCCAGATAGACTATGACCGAGGTGGTGAGCATATCCCGGAAGATGTCGTTCACAAAGTCTTGGAAAACGGCAGAGCCCGAAGGGCATCACCAGATACTCATAGTGCCCATCCCTGGTGTTAAAAGCCGTCTTCCATTCGTCCCCCTCATGGATGCGAATCAGGTTGTAAGCACCCCGCAGGTCTAATTTTGCAAATACCCTTGCTCCCCGTAGCCTATCGAAAAGCTCAGATATCAGGGGTAATGGGTATTTGTTCTTAACGGTGATGGCGTTAAGACCCCTGTAGTCTATACATGGACGCAGTTCCCCATTCTTCTTCTGAACAAAGAAGAACCCAGCCCCAGCAGGCGACACTGACTTCCTGATGAACCCTCTTGCCAGATTTTCTTGGATGTACTGAGACATAGCCTCCGTCTCCGGGAGAGATAATGGATAAACTCTACCCCGGGGAGGCTCAGCACCAGGCAAGACATCAATAGGACAGTCATAGGGGCGGTGAGGTGGAAGGGTCTCCGCCGCCTTTTTGGAGAACACGTCCGCATGAGACCAGTATTGTTTGGGGAGAGAGGATAGATCTGCGGGTACCTCTGTAGTAGCAACCTGAACGCACTCCCTTTGACACCTACCCTCACAAGTCTCACCCCATCCCAAAATTCTGCCTGAAGACCACTCGATATGTGGAGAGTGGTACCGTAACCAAGGTATCCCCAACAGGACCTCATCAATACCCTCAGGTATGACGAGCAGAGATATTGTCTCCTGATGGGATGGCGACATGGACAGAGTAAAAGGAATGGTCTGGTGAGTTATCTGTGAAGGCAGTGTCGACCCATTCACAACTCGTACCGTAACTGGTTGCGCAAGCATAACCAGGGGTATTGCGTGACGTTGGGCAAAGGCTGAAGACATGAAATTGCCCTCCGCCCCAGAATCCACTCAGAGCTCTACTGAGTGGGAAGATGAGCAAATAATAATTGTCCCCTTAAAGGACAATTTTGAGGCAAACGTCGCCATATCTAGAGTACCTCCACCGACTACCACTAGAGGCTGACGTCTCCTCGACCGCTGGGAACATCTTGTGGCAAGATGTCCAGACTGCTGGCAAACATGACAGACCTTGGATGCCCAAGCGGTCCGGGACTTAGAATCCGCTCGTGACACCTCCCTGGCCTCATGTGACTCAGGAACCAGGACCGGAGATTCCAGAGGTCTGGCGAAGGTGGGAGCCAGCCGAAACCTCTGCCTACACTGGGCTCGCTCTAACCTCTGCTCGTAAAAACGGAGGTCAATACGGGTAGAGACAGTTATTAACTCCTCCAGTGTGGCTGGAATCTCCCTAGCGGCCAGAGCGTCCTTAACGTGATCAGCCAGCCCCCTCCAAAATATGGGGATAAGGGCTTTTATCCGACCACTCCAGCTCTGAAGCTAAAGTTCGGAAACGGATGGCAAATTGGCTGACCAAGGACTCACCCTGAGTTAATGCCAGCAGTTGGAGCGCCGTATCATGGGTGACTTGAGGTCCTAGGAAGACCTGTTTCAGAGTGCTCAGAAACAACGGAGTACTCTGCACCACATGATCGCTACGCTCCCACAGCGGCGTAGCCCATTTCAACGCCCTGTCCGACAAGAGGGACACAATAAATCCCACCTTAGCCCGCTCTGTGGGAAAACGTGCAGCCAGAAGCTCAAGGTGAAGAGAGCACTGACTCACGAATCCCCTACAAGATCTGCTTTCTCCAGAAAATTTTTCTGGGAGCGGGAGGCGCTAAAATGTCGGAACAGGGGTGGCAGTGGACAAGGTTGCTGTAGCCACGCTAGCAGCCTGTACAGCAACTGCGGAAATATCCACAGCTGAGGTTGAGCTCTCGAGAGCCGCCAACCTACCCTCCAGCTGCTGGATATACCGCAAAGATTGCTGTATGTCCGCCATTTTCTAGCCAGACCCTGGCGCTAGTATTATGTTAGGGCTAGCGGAACGCACCTAATGAATGTATATATTTTATTAGGATAGATGCGTTCGCAGCCCGGGGTCCACCGTGCAGGAGAACCTGCTGCTAGCAAATAGCGGAACTATATGGCGGTGTTAACTAACTCTGTTACTTCACAGAGCAGCCGTGAACTCAAAGCACTGCACCCTGTTAGACTCCACAGAGGCACAGGCTAACTGTCTAAACAAAAACAGTCAGTGGTCTTGCATGCACATGAAACTCCTCGCCGGAGGTGCCAGCATTCTAGGGGCTTATTTCGGCCAGGTCCCTGAACACACAAGCATACAAAATCCTCGCCGGAGGTGCCAGCATTCTAGGGGCTTATTACAGCCGGGTCCCTGAACACACACATACAAGACCACACTGGCGCAAAGTACATAAATAAAAGCAATACTAGCGCATGGCCGTGCGGCCATGCGAGCCTTAAATAGTTGCAGCACGTACAGGACCTTCCAAGAAGGACCAATGAGAGGCTGCCACAGAGCGTGAGCACCTACAGGACCTTAGCTGCAGTGTCTGATCATGTGACCCTCGATCTCCACTGAGAGATCTTACTCTGGGCATGCTCAGAACGAGAAAAGCAGGACTTAGTCCCAGAAGCGACTGCTCGCTGCTGCCCAGCACTGCCTTCAATGGCAGAAGCAGGAAAAGCAGCAGCAGCTCTCTGTACAGAGTCAGACTGAGCAAAGCGCTGGGACCGACGTCTCCGCTGAGCAGACTCCACTGCGGCAGGAGAAGAATGGGAGACCACAGCGGAGATGGCCTGAGTTTCTCTCTGTGCAGAGACGGGAATTCGACTCCTAACGGTTAATAAATAACATTTCTCACGTGTCTACTTTACATCAGCACAATTTTGGAAACATAATTTTTTTCTGTTAGGACGTTATAAGGGTTAAAAGTTGACCATCAATTTCTCATTTTTCCAACAAAATTTACAAAGCCATTTTTTTAGGGACCACCTCACATTTGAAGTGAGTTTCGGAGAGTCAATATGGCAGAAAATACCCAAAGGTGACACCATTCTAAAAACTACACCCATCAAGGTGTGCAAAACCACATTCAAAAAGTTTATTAACCCTTCAGGTGCTTCACGAGAACTAAAGCAATGTGGAAAGAATAAATGAACATTTTACTTTTTTCACAAAAAATTTTTACTTTGGAACCAAACTTTTTTATTTTCACAAGGGTATTAGGAGAAAATGGACAAAAAAATGTGTTGCGCAATTTCTCCTGAGTACGGCGATACCCCGTATGTGGGGGAAAGCCAATGTTTGGGCGAATGGCAGGGCTCAGAAGGGAGGGAGCACCTTTTTGACTTTTTGAACGCAAAATTGGCTGGAATCAATGGCGGGCGCCATGTCGCATTTGGAGACCCCCTTATGTACATAAAGAGTGGAAACCCCCAATTCTAACTCCAACCCTAAAAGAGCTCTAACCCCAACCCTAACCCCGACACACCCCTAACACTAATCCCAACATTAACCGTAACCCTAACCACAACCCTAAACCCAACACCACCCTAAACCCAACACCACAAGCCTAACCCCAACACAACCCTAACCCAAATACAACCCTAATACAACCATAACCCCAACCCTAGCCTCAACTCCAACCCTATCCCCAACCATAACCCTAGCCCCAACCCTAACCCAACCGTAACCCTAGCTCTATCCCTAGCCCCAACCCTAGCCCAACCTTAACATTAGCTCTAAACCCAACCCTAACCCTAGCCCCAACCCTAACCCTATCCCAAACCTAACCCTAGTTCTAACTCTAGCCATAACCCTAACCATAGCACAACCCTAACCCCAACCCTAACCGTAGCTCTAACCCCAACCATAACCCTAATGGAAAAATGGAAACAAATACATTTTTTTATTTTATTATTTTTACCTAACTAAGGGGGTGATAAAAGGGGTTTGATTTACTATTTTATTTCTTTTGATAACTGTGATAGGGTCTATCACAGTGATCAAAATTAACCCATAGTAAAAATCTCCTATTGTTGTTGGGTGGTGGCCAGCAGATCTCGGGGGGCACACTACGCATGCGCCCGCCATTTTCCTCCCAGAAGATGATGCTGAGGGCCAGGGGACAGAACCGGGGGGGATGCAGGAGGTGGCGAAGGTACCGGGGGGGCTCTGGGGACCCCATTTCTCTCTCCTCTGATGTGCTAGATCATTTCAGAGGAGAGAGAAATCGGAAATCAGATTTTTAACGGCAATCACAACACTGGGGATGGTAAAAAGTGATCATGTTCTCCTGCATCTCAGCGACCCCTGGTAGCCGAGACCCCGGAGATTTTCCGACGCTGGGGGCACTATAACCTTATTTCTCAGTGCCATTAAAAAGCAGTGCTGAGGAATAAGTACCCTTCACTCCTGCCGTTAAAAGACGTATTGGCGGTTGTTAAGGGGTTAAGAATAGGTTTTTCATGCAGTGACTCTATGTCCTTTCAAGCTAGTTTACTAGCTATTGAAGCAATCTTAGATACAGATATAGATAGAAAGATAGATAGATAGATAGATAGATAGATAGATAGATAGATGGAATGGAGATATATAATCAGTGCAGTGCAGCTTACTGTACATTGTAAGGTTTTACTCACTCAGCTGTGGTTTGAGAAAGGCGCAGGAAGCGGTTTTCATAAAAAATGTCCAATCAGGTTTATTAGCTCCATAAACCTGCTTAAGCACAAGCAAACAAAAGACAGCCTTCTCCAGCACAAAGTGAAAACAAACAGCAAATAAACAGTCCATATAGCACTGCGAGTCCGCCTGATCAGGTCAGTGTCTTTAGCAAACACAATGGAGGCCACCACACCTCTAGTCACAGACACTGAATGAGACACTGGGGCTCCATTTTATCTGCCAATTCTCGCTCCTGGGATGGGGATATGTAAGCAGTCATTCCCACCCATCTCTTTTGACTGCTCGTAAAACCCAGTCCTGGAATAGCCTAATAACTCTCTCAGCACTATATGTGCTGGAGCATGCTTCCCGAGCTCACATCACCAAAGCTACCAACCGCAATGACACATATCTCCCCTCAAGGACCTGTCCAGTGGCTATCTTACACACCCCTATCTGCCCAAATCCAGGTGACTTGGTACCTTATATCAAACAGTGGACTCTCGACAGAGCGTCAGTATTGGCATGCAGTTTCCCTTGTCTATTCTCCACATGGAAGTTAAAATCCTGACGTTCTAGGAACCATCTGGTCACCCAGGCATTGTTCCCCTTCTTCTCCCTCATCCACTTTAGTGGGGCATGGTCTGATACTAGTCTCAACTTCCTGTCTAAGAGGTGGTACCTTAGAGTGTCCAATGCCCACTTGATAGCCAAACATTCCTTCTCCACTATGGAGTAATTCTTCTTGCAGATGACAACTTCCATCTCAAATACATTATGGGGTGCTCTTCCCCTTTCACCTCTTGGGATAAGACAGCGCCCAGCCGGACACCTGATGGCTCCGTCTAGACCATGAACTCCTTGGAGAAATCCGGTGCCACTAGCACCAGCTGTTTACACAGGGCTACCTTCACTTCCTGGAAGGCCATGTCAGATTCTGGAGACCACTTAGCCATAGCCGACTTTGTCCCTTTAAGGAGGTCCATCAGAGAGGCAGCTATCATGGCGAAGGTTGGGATAAACAGGTGGTAATGGCCCATAATGCCCACGAACACTCTGACCTGCTTCTTTGAGAAGGGTAGTGGCCAACTCTGGATCACCTCAACTTTATTTACAGTATTTGGGGCTTTATTTGGCTTCCTCCATTCCCAAGGCACATTTCTTTGGGTTTATTGAAAACCCCGTTACATAGTTGTACGGCCTCTGGATACCATGTAGCATAGTCCAGTACCAGTAAGATATAATGGTGCCCTCTGGCAGACTTGACCAGGGGTCCAACAAGATCCATGGCTATGCGATGAAATGGAACCTCAATGATGGGCAATGGCACTAAAGGTCTATGTAAGTGAGCCACCGGGGAGGTCAGCTGGCAGATGGTAAAGGACCTACAGAAATTCACAATATCACGCTGACAACTGAGCCAGTAGAACCTATGGAGGATCTGTTCCTGGGTTTTTTCTCCCCCAGATGACCACCTAGCACATGGGTATGGGAAATATCTAATACCTTACGTCTGTATGGCCCTGGTGCTAGTAACTTCTCTATTACCTCTTCACTCAGCTTGGTGACCCAATATATTAACTCTCTATTCATGGCAAAATATGGGTATTGGGTGTCAGCCCCCGGGTCTTGAGCAACACCATTAAGTATCATCACATTATCAAATGCCCCTTTTAGAGTTAAATCCCTGGGTTGGGCGGTTCCAAAGTTTCCCCCGGACACCTTCAGCTCAGAGATGTTGGCATCTGGGTATGCTGCCTCATCCTCATTGCCAACAAGCACACAAAAAGGAAACCTGTCAGCTGCGGCCTGCGATGAGGTTTCTTTATGAGCGACCTGGCTGTTGTCCAGGTAACCAAATGTCCTCCCTTTTCCCCACAAGTCCCAAAATAAAGCAAAGTCCCATCCTACTATAATGCGGTGCAATAGGTCTTTGACTATGCCCACCTCGTGGGACTCAGTTTATGTTTATGACCACTTAGGCCACAGGGTAGTCTTTAGTGTCGCCATGAATACAACAGAAACCCACCTTCTTTCCAGGAGTCAGCCGATGAGGAATGGTGGCCCTCGCTAGGGCTACCAAACTCCCCGAGTCTGGCAGGCCATTCATTTTCACTCCGTTCACTAACTCAGGACATGTCTGCGGCCCCTCTCCTGTTTGAGGGACACCACTGCAGGCAGGATATGCAAAATACAAGCAGTGCCGTCCTGTGCTGCAGTCCACTGGCTCAGTGGTCATGGGGCAATGGGCGGCTATGTGACCTGGGGTATGACACCTCAACAAATTACACTATTGGATGGGGCCTTTGACAATAACTCAGACACCGGCCTAGGTAGGGAATGTATTAACCTGTCCATGATGACCCTCTCCAGCATCTGTTCTGAGGAGGAAGTTTAGGTTGCAACCATTTTTGGACCAGGTGTAGGAGATCAAACCTTTGGGACTGGGGAGCTTTGTCACTGCAATAGGTCCAGTGGTGCACCAGTTGTGCCCTGACAATCACAGTCACTCCTAATTGAGCCAAAATCTCAGTGTTTAACTTGGCATATTCTCTTGCGTCCTGCAAGGCCGGGTCATAATAGGCCTTCTGTGGTTCCCCGTTAAATATGGCTTGCTTCGGAGGCAATTTCTCCCATTCCACTACCCTCTCGAAAATCTTCAGAAATGGCTCAACATCATCACCCGGGGTCATCTTTTGCAATGCTCTTACCGTCTTCCACACGTGAAAGTCATCACCTGGATTTGGGGTTGGGGCAGTTGCCCTACCACAGATCGCTTCAGCTAGGAGTTCCATCTGCTGCCTGTGCTGCTGTTGCATCTGCTGCTCCTGTTGCCACTGCGCTGCTGTTAATGCTGCTGCTGCCATATCTGTTGCTGCTGGAGATTAGCCTGCACCAGTTGTTTTATCAATTCCACCATGTTTTCGGCTTCAGTTGCTTTCACCCAGGACATGCTGTATCTGTGCGGTTGTCATACTGCCCTTTTGGATTCGTGCCCATGCTTCTAACACCAATTGTAACATTGTACTCACTCAGCTGTGGCTTGAGGTAGGCACAGGAAGCGATTTTCATAAAAAATGTCCAGTCAGATTTATTAGCTTCATAAACCTGCTTAAGCACAAGCAAACAAATATAGCCTTCTAGAGCACAAAGTGAAAACAAACAGAATATAAACAGTCCATATAGCACTGTGGGTCCGCCCGCTCAGGTCAGTGTCTTTAGAAAACACACTAGAGGACTCACACCTAGAGTCACAAACACTGAATGAGACACTCGGTCTCCATTTTATATGCCAAACCATGCCCCTGGGGTGGGGATATGTGAGCAGTCATTGCAACCCATCTATTTTGACTGCTCGTAAAACCCAGCCCTTGAATGGCTTAACTCTCTCAGCACTATATGTGCTGGAGCATGCTTTTCAAACTCACATCACCGAAGCTACCATCTGTGATGACTAGTGTTGAGCATTCCGATACCGCAAGTATCGGGTATCGGCCGATACTTGCGGTATCGGAATTCCGATACCGGGATTCCGATACTTGCCGCGTATCGGATACCGGAATCGGAAGTTCCAAGATTCAAAATGCAGAAATTCAGCCAATGAGAATGATTTCAAGTGTGGGCACATCCTGTTCAGCATGGAGGGCATGAAACTACTGGCATGGCTGTGATTGGCTGCTGAAATGATGTCATGATGCAGTTTAAAAGTCGCTGGCGCCATTTTGTGATCACTCTGCTGTGAATTCAGTTAGTGACAGGACGCTGTTTGCTGACTGAGGGCCAGTTTAGAGATAGCGATTTGCTTCTTTGTGCTTTCCAAAGGCTAATTTAGCAACCGCTGTGTTCACCTACTATTCACCTTGCTTTTGCCTTGTAGCGCTGTTTTCACAGCGATCTGCAAGGTCTGTGTGTGTGTGTGTGTGAGTGCAGCCCACTCTCTAGTCTGAGTGCAGCCACATAGGCCATCCATTGCTGGTTGTATTCAGTTCAGGGAGGGTGGTTCATTGCCTCATACTGTTCTTTTTTTTTTTTTTTTTTTCCAAGTAGTGTAGTCTGCTGCTAAGTTTTAACAAAAAATCCTATTAGTGTCTTTCCACCCGTCTCCAGCTAATTTGTGGAAAAACACTACATAGGATAACGTAGAGGAGGGTTTTTGGGCCTTGCAGCGCCGTTTACGGCTGTCTGCACGGTCTCCGTGTGACTGCAGCTCGCCCTGTAGTCTGTGAGCAGCCATAGCCTGGTTGTCTCCAGCTCAGGGTTGTTCACTGCGTCATACCGCAAAATCAATTTTCATTTTGTTTTAAGTAGTGCAGGCTGCTGCACATTTTTTCAAAAAATTCCTATTAGTGTCTTTCCACCCGTCTCCAGCTAACTTGTGGAAAAACACTACATAGGATAACGTAGAGGAGGGTTTTTGGGCCTTGCAGCGCCGTTTACGGCTGTCTGCACGGTCTCCGTGTGACTGCAGCTCTCTCTGTTGTCAGTTCAGCCCCCAAAAAATAAATAAATAATAAAGTTCACCAAACACACCAGTGACACCACTTTACATTTCTGTAGGCCACATTAGCTCATATTAAAGTCTAGTCCACACTTTAGAAAATTAGTGTTTCTTATACCTGTTAGGAGGAGTTGTTCAGGAATAAGCACACAAAGCCGTTAGTGCTTTTCTGCTTATCTTTATCAGTCACCCAAGATGAAGAAGGCAGTGAGTAAGGCACGTGGGCGTGGGTGCGGAGCAGGGAGGGGACGTGGGGATTCTGTGCCCGCTGCGGGCACCGGTGACTCATCAGCACCCACTTTCACAAGGGAACAGTCATTCATGCGCAGCTTTGTCGCAGAGCGCCGTACACCGCTGCTGCGTGAAGACCAAATTGAAGCCGTTGTCGGATGGATGGCAGCTAATGCATCAACTTCAATTAGTGCCACATCCTCTCAGACACAGAGCACTGGAGAGCAGCCATCTGTCTCTTCACCACCTGCCAAATTGCCCAGGCAGACAGAGAGCCCAGGACAGGAGCTGTCTCTACTTCTGTTCTCTGAATCTCTTGGCTCGGAAACAGGGGGCCAGCCAAGCAGCATTGGAGAAATGGAAGAAGAGGCAGGGTGCAGTGATGCCCAACAGCTTTTTCTCTCTGAGTCTGAAGAGGCGGGTGGGCCAGTGGCTCCGGTCACCACATCGCAGGCCGCATCCGCTGATGATGATACTCAGGTGCCACTTACTGGTGCGTGCTCTGCTGCTGAGACTACCCAGGAGGAGCAGTTGGGGGCAGAGGGTAGTGTAGATGATGAGGTCCTTGACCCATCTTGGCGTGAGGGACAGGAATGTGGTGGGAGCAGCTCTGAGGAAGAGATTCCCCGTACGGCCCAAAGAGGGAGAGGGAGGGGGAAGACTGCGGATCCTGCAGCCTCCGCTTTGGCACCCGTTAGGAGCATGTCTCTTCCAAAAGCCAAAAAGGGCGCTCCCAAGACTTGCAGTGCCTGGGCCTTTTTTGACACAGTTGCAGATGACATTTGCTATGTCAAATGCAAGGTGTGTCATCAGAAAGTCAAAAGAGGTCGAAATGTCAGCAGCCTCAATACCTCCAACATGTGGAAACATGTGCGCACCAGGCACGCGGCGTTGTTAGAAAAACACACTGAAGAGCTAGGCCAACCAACAGCGGCAGCTACCACCTCTTCAGCTCGTGTTGCCTCTTCCTCCAGCTCACACGCAGCTGGTTCGGCTTCCTCCCAGGATCGCCGTGGAAGAACCTCTGGCCCTGTTGTCCAGAGACCCACTGTAATTCCACCCGCAGCACCACTTTCCCAGTCATCCACACACTCCCAGCCCAGTCTACAGCCATCGGTAGTACAGGCATGGGAGAAAAGGCGGCCTTTCTCGTCAAACCACCCACGAGCACAGGCTCTGACTGCAGGCATTGCCAAACTTCTGTCACTGGAAATGCTGTCATTCAGGCTGGTGGAGACTGACAGCTTCCGTGACTTGATGTCATTGGCAGTCCCCCAGTACAATGTGCCCAGCCGCTTTTACTTCAGCAGGCAAGCCGTCCCTGCCCTGCACAAGCATGTGGAGGGACACATAAAACACGCGCTACTGAACGCCGTCAGTAGCAAGGTCCACCTCACCACCGATGCGTGGACCAGTCACCATGGACAGGGGCGATACCTTTCCCTCACTGCCCATTGGGTTAATGTCGTTGAGCCGGGAACAGACCGTGCGAGTGGCGCAGGACGTGTCCTGCCCACTCCAAGGATTGCAGGAATCCATTCTGTACGCATTGACTCCTCCTCCTACACCAGTTCCTCAGAATCATCGCTGCAGGAGCCGTCACAGTCCACCTCCACATGGACCTGTGATGAACGTGTACCTGTTACGACCGACATGAGCACAGCCGTGGCCAAACGTCAACAGGCCGTCTTGAAATTAATTTCTTTGGGGAATCGAAGCCACACAGCGCAGGAGCTCTGGAATGCCATCAAGCAGGAGAGCGATGTGTGGTTTGTGCCAGCGAATCTCCAGCCAGGCATGGTAGTGTGTGATAATGGCCGAAATCTGGTGGCAGCTCTGGGCCTCGGCAACCTCACTCACATCCCATGTCTGGCACATGTGCTCAATTTGGTCGTGCAGAGTTTTCTGAGGGACTATCCGGATCTTGATGCACTGCTGCACAAGGTCCGCCTAGAGTGTGCTCACTTGCGGCGTTCCAGCACGGCAAAAGCGCGCATTGCGGCTCTGCAGCACCGACACCGCCTGCCGGAACATCGCATCATATGTGACCTACCTACCAGGTGGAATTCCACGTTACATATGTTGGAGCGGTTGTGTGAGCAGCAGCAAGCTGTAATGGAGTACCAGCTGCTTCAGGCGCAAAGAAGTCGCACTCAGCGCCGTACAGACTTCACAACCATAGAGTGGGCCACTATGAATGACGTCTGCCAGGTTTTGCGTCCCTTTGATTATTCCACGTGGATGGCGAGTGCAGATGATGCACTAGTCAGCATGACTGTCCCCCTTATCTGCCTGCTTGAAAAATCACTGCAAGCGCTAAGGGATGATGTTGTGGAAGAGGTGGAGGATGAGGATTCAGCATTTCCATCATCTTCTGGACAGTCAGCGCCACGTGGTTCCTCACAAACGCGTAGGCAGGGGACAGTTTGTGAGGAGGATGAGGAGGAGTCAATGGAGGAGGAAGACATCCGTCCAGAGGAGGGAGTTACACAATTGTCCAGTAGTCAGTGTGTACAGCGAGGGTGGGGTGATGACGAGCGGGCAGAGATCACGCCTCCAGCAGGGGACAGCGTTTCTTGGGCAGTTGGCAGTCTGCAGCACATGGTGGATTACATGCTGCAGTGCCTGAGAAACGACCACCACATCGCCCACATTCTCAACATGTCTGATTATTGGGTGTTCACCCTCCTCGATCCTCGCTACCGGGACAACGTAGAAAGCCTCATCACACCGTTGAACCGGGAGCGAAAAATGCGGGAGTACCAAGACACACTGGTGAATTCCATCATCTTCTCCATTCCAAGTGAGAGAAGTGCTGCTAGTGCATTCCAAAGCAGCTCAGTGCGTCCAGGCAGTGGTGGAGGCTCTGCACAAAGAGGGAGCAGAAGCAGTGCCTCTGCCCAAGGCAAGACCAGTATGGCCCAACTGTGGCACAGTTTTCTGTGCCCGCCACAAAAGTCTACACCATCACAGACGGCTCCAGTCAGCAGGAGGCAACGGTTCCGTCAGATGGTGACAGACTACATGTCTTGCCCTCTTGCTGTACTCCCAGACGGCTCTTCCCCTTTCAAGTTTTGGGTCTCAAAGCTGGATACATGGCCAGAGCTAAGCCAGTATGCATTGGAGGTGCTGTCTTGCCCTGCGGCCAGTGTATTATCGGAACGTGTCTTTAGTGCTGCAGGTGGTGTACTAACTGACCGTCGCATGCGACTATCCTCCGATAACGTTGACCGGCTTACTTTCCTGAAAATGAACAAGGCCTGGATCTCGCAGGAATTTGCCACTCCTCTTCCTGATTAAATAATTAGGTGACTGTCTACAGTATCCAGGTCTCCTGTTGTGTTCATCTTTCTACCACCCGAACTTAAATTCCTGGGCTCCAACACCGCCAGTTGAGGCTCAGAAGTGCCGTCTGCACAGTCAAAACATACGACCCAGTGTTATTGGGTTTCAGTAACGTCAGCTGATCCCCAGCTGTGTAGCCGGCAATGTGTCCTGCGACCGCCACGCTGACACAACAACTGAAATGTAAGGGAACCTGTCCCCCCCCCCAAGGCGTTTGTTACTGAAAGAGCCACCTTGTACAGCAGTAATGCTGCACAAGGAAAAGGTAGCTATTTTTGTTTAGCTCCTTGCACACGCAGAACTTAACACTTATAAAATGTGTCCACTGATACCGTAAAACCGTCCCGGAGGTGGGACTTTCCTTCGTAATATGACGCAGCACAGCCGTCATTCCTACCCCCTTGTCGGCGTGCCCCGGCTCCTCAGCGTTGTTTGATTCCGTCCCGGAGCCTGCGCTGTTATGTTATCCCTTGGCCAGGCACACTTAGCGCTGCCCGTCTTCTGACATCATTTGGTGTCAGGATGGCTGCGCCTGTGCGGCCGCGCTGGCCGAGAGCCCGCCTCGCAGTGTCTTCTGATTTCATCCCACTGGGGGCCTGAGATCCATGGACATGCGCAGTGCATATCTGAACCTCCACCTCTCACTCATCTCCCTACGGCTTCTTCAGACTGTGCGGTGTCAGCTGGTCCCTAATAGCATGCCACGGCCGTGACACCGCACAGTCTTAAGAAGCCGTAGGGAGGGGAGTGAGAGGCGAGGATATGCACTGCGCATGGCCACGGATCCCAGGCCCGCGGTGGGATTACATTAGACGACACTGCGAGGCGGGCTCTCGGCCAGCGCGGCCGCACAGGCGCAGCCAGCCTGACACCAAATGATGTCAGAAGATGGGCAGCGCTAAGTGTGCCTGGCCAAGGGATAACATAACAGCGCAGGCTCCGGGACGGAATCAAACAACGCTGAGGAGCCGGGGCACGGCGCCAAGGGGGTAGGAATGACGGCTGTGCTGCGTCATATTACGAAGGAAAGTCCCACCTCCGGGACGGTCACACGGTATCAGGGGACACATTTTATAAGTGTTTAGTTCTGTGTTTGCAAGGAGCATCATGAAAAGAGCCACCTTTTCCTTTTGCATCTTTTTTGCTGCACAAGCTGGCTCTTTCAGCTACAAACGCCTTGGGGGGGGGTTAAAGGTTCCCTTTCGACTTTCTCCAATCAGGCTTCGGCCTACATTGTGTTCCTCTGCTTCTCCTCCTGTCCCTGGGCTCCAACACCGGGGTTCAGTAACGTCAGCTGTTCCCCTGCTGTGTGTGTGGCAATCCCTCCTACCTCCTCCACCTCCTCCTCCTCCACCTGTCCCTGGGCTCCAACACTGCTAGTTGTTGCCTGGTAGTGCTGTCCGCGCAGTCCCGACAGTCCCTCCTCTGTTATCGGGGTTCAGTAACGTCAGCTGTTCCCCTGCTGTGTGTGTGGCAATCCCTCCTATCTCCTCCACCTCCTCCTCCTCCACCTGTCCCTGGGCTCCAACACCGCTAGTTGTTGCCTGGTAGTGCTGTACGCGCAGTCCCGACAGTCCCTCCTCTGTTATTGGGGTTCAGTAACGTCAGCTGTTCCCCTGCTGTGTGTGTGGCAATCCCTCCTACCTCCTCCACCTCCTCCTCCTCCACCTGTCCCTGGGCTCCAACACCGCTAGTTGTTGCCTGGTAGTGCTGTACGCGCAGTCCCGACAGTCCCTCCTCTGTTATTGGGGTTCAGTAACGTCAGCTGTTCCCCTGCTGTGTGTGTGGCAATCCCTCCTACCTCCTCCACCTCCTCCTCCTCCACCTGTCCCTGGGCTCCAACACCGCTAGTTGTTGCCTGGTAGTGCTGTACGCGCAGTCCCGACAGTCCCTCCTCTGTTATTGGGGTTCAGTAACGTCAGCTGTTCCCCTGCTGTGTGTGTGGCAATCCCTCCTACCTCCTCCACCTCCTCCTCCTCCACCTGTCCCTGGGCTCCAACACCGCTAGTTGTTGCCTGGTAGTGCTGTACGCGCAGTCCCGACAGTCCCTCCTCTGTTATTGGGGTTCAGTAACGTCAGCTGTTCCCCTGCTGTGTGTGTGGCAATCCCTCCTACCTCCTCCACCTCCTCCTCCTCCACCTGTCCCTGGGCTCCAACACCGCTAGTTGTTGCCTGGTAGGGCTGTACGCGCGGTCCCGACAGTCCCTCCTCTGTTATTGGGGTTCAGTAACGTCAGCTGTTCCCCTGCTGTGTGTGTGGCAATCCCTCCTACCTCCTCCACCTCCTCCTCCTCCACCTGTCCCTGGGCTCCAACACCGCTAGTTGTTGCCTGGTAGTGCTGTCCGCACAGTCCCGACAGTCCCTCCTCTGTTATTGGGGTTCAGTAACGTCAGCTGTTCCCCTGCTGTGTGTGTGGCAATCCCTCCTACCTCCTCCACCTCCTCCTCCTCCACCTGTCCCTGGGCTCCAACACCGCTAGTTGTTGCCTGGTAGTGCTGTACGCACAGTCCCGACAGTCCCTCCTCTGTTATTGGGGTTCAGTAACGTCAGCTGTTCCCCTGCTGTGTGTGTGGCAATCCCTCCTACCTCCTCCACCTCCTCCTCCTCCACCTGTCCCTGGGCTCCAACACCGCTAGTTGTTGCCTGGTAGTGCTGTCCGCGCAGTCCCGACAGTCCCTCCTCTGTTATTGGGGTTCAGTAACGTCAGCTGTTCCCCTGCTGTGTGTGTGGCAATCCCTCCTATCTCCTCCACCTCCTCCTCCTCCACCTGTCCCTGGGCTCCAACACCGCTAGTTGTTGCCTGGTAGTGCTGTACGCGCAGTCCCGACAGTCCCTCCTCTGTTATTGGGGTTCAGTAACGTCAGCTGTTCCCCTGCTGTGTGTGTGGCAATCCCTCCTACCTCCTCCACCTCCTCCTCCTCCACCTGTCCCTGGGCTCCAACACCGCTAGTTGTTGCCTGGTAGTGCTGTACGCGCAGTCCCGACAGTCCCTCCTCTGTTATTGGGGTTCAGTAACGTCAGCTGTTCCCCTGCTGTGTGTGTGGCAATCCCTCCTACCTCCTCCACCTCCTCCTCCTCCACCTGTCCCTGGGCTCCAACACCGCTAGTTGTTGCCTGGTAGGGCTGTACGCGCGGTCCCGACAGTCCCTCCTCTGTTATTGGGGTTCAGTAACGTCAGCTGTTCCCCTGCTGTGTGTGTGGCAATCCCTCCTACCTCCTCCACCTCCTCCTCCTCCACCTGTCCCTGGGCTCCAACACCGCTAGTTGTTGCCTGGTAGTGCTGTCCGCACAGTCCCGACAGTCCCTCCTCTGTTATTGGGGTTCAGTAACGTCAGCTGTTCCCCTGCTGTGTGTGTGGCAATCCCTCCTACCTCCTCCACCTCCTCCTCCTCCACCTGTCCCTGGGCTCCAACACCGCTAGTTGTTGCCTGGTAGTGCTGTACGCACAGTCCCGACAGTCCCTCCTCTGTTATTGGGGTTCAGTAACGTCAGCTGTTCCCCTGCTGTGTGTGTGGCAATCCCTCCTACCTCCTCCACCTCCTCCTCCTCCACCTGTCCCTGGGCTCCAACACCGCTAGTTGTTGCCTGGTAGTGCTGTCCGCGCAGTCCCGACAGTCCCTCCTCTGTTATTGGGGTTCAGTAACGTCAGCTGTTCCCCTGCTGTGTGTGTGGCAATCCCTCCTATCTCCTCCACCTCCTCCTCCTCCACCTGTCCCTGGGCTCCAACACCGCTAGTTGTTGCCTGGTAGTGCTGTACGCGCAGTCCCGACAGTCCCTCCTCTGTTATTGGGGTTCAGTAACGTCAGCTGTTCCCCTGCTGTGTGTGTGGCAATCCCTCCTACCTCCTCCACCTCCTCCTCCTCCACCTGTCCCTGGGCTCCAACACCGCTAGTTGCCGTCCAGAAGTGCTGTCCGCACAGAGCCAAACACCTCGCCAATGTGTTAGTGGGGTTCAGTAACGTCAGCTGTTCCCCTGCTGTGTATACGGCAACGTGTACTGCGACCACCACGCAGGCACAACAAGTTAAATTTAAGGGAACCTGTCCCCCCCCCCCAGGCGTTTGTTACTGAAGGAGCCACCTTGTGCAGCAGTAATGATGCAAAGGGAAAAAGTGCCTCTTTTCGTGGTGCTCCTTGCACATGCTGAACCTAACACTTATGAAAAGTGTCCCCTCCTACCGTGATACCGTCCGGTAGGTGGAACTTTCCTTTGTGATGTGACGCGGCACAGCCGTCATTCTTACCCCCTTGGCGCCGTGCGCCGCCTCCTCAGCGTTGTTTGAATCAGTCCCGGAGCCTGCGCTGTTAGGTTAGCCCTTGGCCATGCACACATTTTGCGCTGCCCGTCTTCTGACATCATTTGGTGTCAGGCTGGCTGCGCCTGTGCGGCCGCGCTGGCCGAGATCCCGCCTCGTACTGTCTTCTGATTTCATCCCACTGGGGGCCTGAGATCCATGGACATGCGCAGTGCATATCTGAACCTCCACCTCTCACTCATCTCCCTACGGCTTCTTCAAACTGTGCGGTGTCAGCTGGTCCCTAATAGTATGCCACGGCCGTGACACCGCCCAGTCTGAAGAAGCCGTAGGGAGGGGAGTGAGAGGCGAGGATATGCACTGCGCATGGCCACGGATCTCAGGCTAACAGCGCAAGGCCAAGGGATAACACGACAGCGCAGACTCCTGTGCAGCAAATAAAGATGCTCAGGAGGCCGCGCCAAGCACCAAGGTGGCATTTTTGCCAGCTGTACTGCGTCTCTTTACGAAGGGAACTCACGCCTCAAAATCAGTTTGACTGTGTAAGGGCCTAAATGTTATACGTGTTCCTTTCAGCGTGTGCAAGGAGCAAAATTAATAGAGCAACCTTTGACTTGTGCAGCATTACTGCTGCATAAGCTGTGGCTCTTCTACTTTGTAACACCTGAGGGGGGGTTAAAGGTTACCTTTGAAATTGGTTCAATTAGGCTTCGGCCTACACTCTGCTCCCCCTGCAGAGCCCGGGCTCCAACACCGCCAGTTGGGGCCCGGTACTGCTAGCTGCACAGAGAAAAACACCAGCCAATGTGTCAGTGGGGTTCAGCACCGCCAGCTGTTCCCCTGCTGTGTAGCCGGCAACGTGTCCTGCAAAAGCCACGCAGACACAAGAACTGAAATTGAAGGGAACCTGTCCCCCCTCCCCCAGGCATTTGTACGTTTTACAGCCACCTCGTACAGCGGTAATGCTGCATGTGTGCAAGGTGGCTCATAAACGTATTCTCCTCGCACATGTGGAACTGAAAACACGTCTGAAATGTGTCCTCTGTGTGACCATTTAACCATCCCGGTGGTGTGACTTTCCTTTGTAATGACACGCTGCAACCCCCTTGGTAGCGCTGCCCGTCTTCTGGCATCATTGTTTGGCTGCCTGCGCCTCTGCGGCCGCCCTGACCCACACAACGCCCCTCGGTGTCTTATTTATTGGGACTGCGAGGGTGTGATTGATGGGCATGAGCAGTGCATATCTTCGCCTGTTGTCACTCATCTCCTTCCGCCTTCTTCAGACTGTGCGGCTTCATGGCCGTGGCATGCGATAAGGGATCAGCTGACGCCGCACAGTCTGAAGCGGGTGTAAGGACCCGAGTGTGAGAGGCGAACATATGTGCTGCGCCAGGCCATGAATCCCAGACCCGCAGTGTTTTAACAATGTTAAGACACTGCGGGGCTGGGATTCATGGTCATCGCGAACCGCAACGGCCGACATTACATGATGTCAGAAGATGGGCAGCGCTAACAGCGCTAGGCCAGGGGATAACACGACAGACTCCTGTACAGCAAATAACAACGCTCAGGAGGCTGCACCCAGCACCAAGGTGGGATTCTTGACATCTGTGCTGCGTCTCATTACGAAGGGAACTCGCGCTTCCAACACAGTTTGACTGTATAAAGGGCTAAATGTTATACGTGTTTCATTCAGCGTGTGCAAGGAGAAAAATTAAAAGAGCAACCTTTGACTTGTGCGGCACTACTGCTGCATAAGCTGTGGCTCTTCTAGTTTGTAACCCCTGAGGGGGGGTTAAAGGTTTACTTTAAAATTGGTTCAATTAGGCTTCGGCCTACACTCTGCTCCCCCTGCAGAGCCCGGGCTCCAACACCGCCAGTTGGGGCCCGGTACTGCTAGTGGAGCGCCCCCACACCGCCGCAGGGCCGAGGGGTACCCGGAGCCGGGCCTCTGGGTCTCAGTCCTGGGGTTGTCACGGTGGCTAGACCCGGTCCGTGGCCCTGTCTGTCAGTGGGGGACGTCCGGTGCAATAAGTGGTGTTGTAACGGTGCAGTTGTGGGGTGCAGGTCGCGGTAAATAATGAGGACACCAGGTTGCAGTCTCTTTACCTCTTTACTGAAGATCTCTGAGTCCTCAGTCCAGAATACGGTTCACCAGGCTGCGCAAGTCCGGCCGGTCCAATGGCACTTCCAGAGTTCTCTTCACAGGAGGAAATCTGTGCCTTCCCCCTAGCGCTATGTGTTGTAGTCCTTCCCTGCTGTGCTTACGGAAAGTACCCCACAACTGTTGTGTCTGTTTCTGATGTTCCCTCACAACTCGACTAGATGATGTTCTGCTAATCTTCCGTCCCTCCCTGAGGTTCGGGTAGGAACGGCACCCGTTTGACGGGTAGGCCTGGAGTTCTTCCGGGACCCTAGAGACGCCCCTCTCCCGCAATTGCCTCCCAAGACTTCATAGGTGATTTGAGTTAGACAGCCCGCCTGAGACTGACTGCCCTGCCGCTGTTTGGAGTATTGCTTGAAGCTGAATGTTATTCTACTCCCTCGGCGTTCCGGCCACCAGTAATGCGCCTCAGTAGGATGTTGCTTCGGTCTTACAGCACGACTCCTACTGGTATTTCTCCTTTGCGTGATCCCGTTTCTCACTCAGCACAATCTATCTCTCTTCTAATCCTTTCTTGGGCACCGCCGCTACCCGGAGCAGGCACGGTCCCGTTACGTTCGTTCTCGTTGCCAAGCCTCTGTCAGGATCCCACCCCTGACAGAGACCCTACTGTATCTTCCCCTACAACACCCTCTGCCACAAGGTGTTGCCTGGTTCCAACCCAGTCAGCTTTCTGATCTAACTTCCTGCCTGACCCCCAGTTTACCCACTATGGTGGGGAGTGGCCTAATGAATAGCACCCTTAGCTCCCCCCGGAGGCCCGGCTGTGAAATGTATTGGTGTCTGTGATACCTGATCAGATGAACTCCTTCAGTGCCATCGGACGCACCATAGCTCCCCATAGTGGCGGAGCCACAGTACTGCAATGACCAGGACTCTGGGGCGCTGCACTCCCCCCTGGTTAAACACAGTACTCCGGGACTGGGAAGAAAACAACAATACAAGTTTAGCAAAAAGACATACAATTTTGTTGAGTGCAAATAACAATACGTATACTTGAACAAGCTTCCCTTTATGGGAGGTGAGGACACTTGAACGTTACAAACACATGGTTAAACATTAAACATTATAAATTACAGGCTAATAATAACTCCTGTTACCCAACCGGGTATTCTACTAAGTGCAAAAATTGCTGAACAGTACTTTAACATTGCCCTTAAGGACATACACTCCGTATCCACCAAAGGCCTTCCTATAATCACATTATAAGGTAAGTTAACTTTTCATTCTCCTTCTTTAAATCTGCAGGACCGCCTGTCCTATCGGCACCAGACCTACTGCCTCTCCTCTCGGTTACAGGACCGCCCCGTTCAGCCAGGGCCTACTGCCTTTTCAACTTCTATACACAGTACAGATCATAACATTACTTTCAGTTTTAGAAGCACTGAGCCATCTACGCATAGCTCCTAGGAGGACTCACTACCTAACCCCTACGGGTTCACTTTCTGTCCTCTGTAACACATTATTAACTCTTTCTTTGCAATAACTGACTTACTATGGAGGACTCAGGGTTTACCTTCTATCCCCAGTTTCTTATCAACATTATCACCTCATTACTACTTTCTTTCTGGAAACATCATCTGCATTTCTTTACATTTAACCAATCAAATACATATAACTTTTACATGTACACATTATCATCACTTTCTTTCATCAAACATTATTGCTACCCGTCTTAAAGCAATATCACCGTTTAAGTGCAACAATTGAACATCCCCTTTAAGAAGGGACCAAGTCTCTATGAGGTAGCATTTCTTCTCAAGCTACCAGTCCTTACTCAGCAAAGGTTCCGGTATGGTATCTTCGCAAAGAGTCTCTTTCCAAGTAAGACCAGTAGGAAGCGCCTTTAAGAAGGTGCAAACTATATACAGGAAGTTTGTATCATGCACTGTTCATGATTCAACAGTTTTTATAACATTGTGGAACAAAAAAGCAAAAATGAAAGTGAAAGCAAAAATAAAAAGCAATAGGGATCCCGGGTAAACAAAGAGATCCCTTTAAGAGTTAACCCAGGACGGGTTTTAGCAGCAAAATAGCAAGGAAATAAACAGTTAACTATTTACAGTTTCAGGTTTCCGAGGCTTAGTTGGACGGCTTCCAGGGCTGCACCTGGCACTTAACCCTTCTTGGCTTGGGCAAAGTGAGGTCCAGGGTTACACCCAGTGCTGGACAAACGCCGTTAATCCGTCTTTCATGTACGATTAAATCATGCGCAGCGATGGAGGTCTGCGCAGCTCGAGTATGGGCATTTGCTGCAGCAGAGGTAGCGGCTGCTGCGAGATCAGTCACTGGAACGGAGTCAGCAGCTGTGGCACTAGCAGTCGCTGGAGTGGTGTCGGTCGTCAGGGCAGGGTGGCTCTTCCTACCTGCTTCAGATGCGGTTCCTCCGGTGCCGGTCTGCTCCGCCTCCGCTGGGGTCTGGAACGCTGGCTGCGGGGCCTTGTGCTGCGACGCTGTCATCTCTACTTGCAGCACCTCGCTTTCCGGCTTCGGAGCGCTGGAACTTCTTTCTTGCTCCGGACCAGACGAGGCTGCCGACAGACGTCTGGCGAGGCTCCCGATGATGGTCTTCTTCCACCCGGCCTCAGTGCTCAGCTGCATCCGCCGGGGTTGATGGATCAGCACGTCCGCTCCGGTCTGCAGGAGGTCAGCGTCAACTGTGGAGGTCTGGCTGCAGTGCCTCTCCGGGTAGCTGGGGGAGTCCTCGGCTCCGACCCCACGCTCCGGCTCCGGGAGGCTGGCCATGGCGGCCTCCATGTTGCTCGCTCCTTCTTCCTGGTCCTTTTCCCGCTCTCTTCTTCGTGGGTGGTTTCGTTTTCGTTGTCTCTGCCCACCATTAAGGATCAGGAGGCGGACCTCGGCTGCTGACGGACACGTCCTCAAGGGGCCGAGATATTTAGACTGGGCGGCCATTGTCTTTCGCGCTCTTCAGCTTGTTCACGCCCACTTCCACGCCCTTCTTCTCCTGCGCTCTCCTTAGCGCTGTAATGGCGGCGGTTTTGGCGGGAACTTCTGGCGGCAAGTGGCAACACACAGTCCTTGTAATAAAGCACAGTCCAAGCACGATAAATCACAGTTCCAAGGCACACATGACCTGATTCTTCAGGCTTAAGTAGATCCTGTTCGTGACGCCAAGTTTGGAGCGCCCCCACACCGCCGCAGGGCCGAGGGGTACCCGGAGCCGGGCCTCTGGGTCTCAGTCCTGGGGTTGTCACGGTGGCTAGACCCGGTCCGTGGCCCTGTCTGTCAGTGGGGGACGTCCGGTGCAATAAGTGGTGTTGTAACGGTGCAGTTGTGGGGTGCAGGTCGCGGTAAATAATGAGGACACCAGGTTGCAGTCTCTTTACCTCTTTACTGAAGATCTCTGAGTCCTCAGTCCAGAATACGGTTCACCAGGCTGCGCAAGTCCGGCCGGTCCAATGGCACTTCCAGAGTTCTCTTCACAGGAGGAAATCTGTGCCTTCCCCCTAGCGCTATGTGTTGTAGTCCTTCCCTGCTGTGCTTACGGAAAGTACCCCACAACTGTTGTGTCTGTTTCTGATGTTCCCTCACAACTCGACTAGATGATGTTCTGCTAATCTTCCGTCCCTCCCTGAGGTTCGGGTAGGAACGGCACCCGTTTGACGGGTAGGCCTGGAGTTCTTCCGGGACCCTAGAGACGCCCCTCTCCCGCAATTGCCTCCCAAGACTTCATAGGTGATTTGAGTTAGACAGCCCACCTGAGACTGACTGCCCTGCCGCTGTTTGGAGTATTGCTTGAAGCTGAATGTTATTCTACTCCCTCGGCGTTCCGGCCACCGGTAATGCGCCTCAGTAGGATGTTGCTTCGGTCTTACAGCACGACTCCTACTGGTATTTCTCCTTTGCGTGATCCCGTTTCTCACTCAGCACAATCTATCTCTCTTCTAATCCTTTCTTGGGCACCGCCGCTACCCGGAGCAGGCACGGTCCCGTTACGTTCGTTCTCGTTGCCAAGCCTCTGTCAGGATCCCACCCCTGACAGAGACCCTACTGTATCTTCCCCTACAACACCCTCTGCCAGAGGTGTTGCCTGGTTCCAACCCAGTCAGCTTTCTGATCTAACTTCCTGCCTGACCCCCAGTTTACCCACTATGGTGGGGAGTGGCCTAATGAATAGCACCCTTAGCTCCCCCCGGAGGCCCGGCTGTGAAATGTATTGGTGTCTGTGATACCTGATCAGATGAACTCCTTCAGTGCCATCGGACGCACCATAGCTCCCCATAGTGGCGGAGCCACAGTACTGCAACGACCAGGACTCTGGGGCGCTGCACTAGCTGCACAGAGAAAAACACCAGCCAAAGTGTCAGTGGGGTTCAGCACCGCCAGCTGTTCCCCTGCTGTGTAGCTGGCAACGTGTCCTGCGACTGCCACGCAGGCACAACAGACCCAAAGCTGCCGCCAGTGCAGGCTTCGGCCTACACTCCCCTCCCCCTGCTCCTCCTCCTGCTCCTCCTCCTGCTGACCCTGGGCTCTAACACCGCCAGTTGGGGCCCGGTACTGCTAGCTGCACAGAGAAAAACACCAGCCAATGTGTCAGTGGGGTCCAGCACCGCCAGCTGTTCCCCTGCTGTGTAGCCGGCATCGTGTCCTGCAAAAGCCACGCAGACACAAGAACTGAAATTGAAGGGAACCTGTCCCCCCTCCCCCAGGCGTTTGTACGTTTTACAGCCACCTTGTACAGCGGTAATGCTGCATGTGTGCAAGGTGGCTCATAAACGTATTCTCCTCGCACATGTGGAACTGAAAACACGTCTGAAATGTGTCCTCTGTGTGACCATTTAACCGTCCCGGTGGTGTGACTTTCCTTTGTAATGACACGCTGCAACCCCCTTGGTAGCGCTGCCCGTCTTCTGGCATCATTGTTTGGCTGCCTGCGCCTCTGCGGCCGCCCTGACCCACACAACGCCCCTCGGTGTCTTATTTATTGGGACTGCGAGGGTGTGATTGATGGGCATGAGCAGTGCATATCTTCGCCTGTTGTCACTCATCTCCTTCCGCCTTCTTCAGACTGTGCGGCTTCATGGCCGTGGCATGCGATAAGGGATCAGCTGACGCCGCACAGTCTGAAGCGGGTGTAAGGACCCGAGTGTGAGAGGCGAACATATGTGCTGCGCCAGGCCATGAATCCCAGACCCGCAGTGTTTTAACAATGTTAAGACACTGCGGGGCTGGGATTCATGGTCATCGCGAACCGCAACGGCCGACATTACATGATGTCAGAAGATGGGCAGCGCTAACAGCGCTAGGCCAGGGGATAACACGACAGCGCAGACTCCTGTACAGCAAATAACAACGCTCAGGAGGCTGCACCCAGCACCAAGGTGGGATTCTTGACATCTGTGCTGCGTCTCATTACGAAGGGAACTCGCGCTTCCAACACAGTTTGACTGTATAAAGGGCTAAATGTTATACGTGTTTCATTCAGCGTGTGCAAGGAGAAAAATTAAAAGAGCAACCTTTGACTTGTGCGGCACTACTGCTGCATAAGCTGTGGCTCTTCTAGTTTGTAACCCCTGAGGGGGGGTTAAAGGTTTACTTTAAAATTGGTTCAATTAGGCTTCGGCCTACACTCTGCTCCCCCTGCAGAGCCCGGGCTCCAACACCGCCAGTTGGGGCCCGGTACTGCTAGCTGCACAGAGAAAAACACCAGCCAAAGTGTCAGTGGGGTTCAGCACCGCCAGCTGTTCCCCTGCTGTGTAGCCGGCAACGTGTCCTGCGACCGCCACGCAGGCACAACAGACCCAAAGCTGCCGCCAGTGCAGGCTTCGGCCTACACTCCCCTCCCCCTGCTCCTCCTCCTGCTCCTCCTCCTGCTGACCCTGGGCTCTAACACCGCCAGTTGGGGCCCGGTACTGCTAGCTGCACAGAGAAAAACACCAGCCAATGTGTCAGTGGGGTCCAGCACCGCCAGCTGTTCCCCTGCTGTGTAGCCGGCAACGTGTCCTGCAAAAGCCACGCAGACACAAGAACTGAAATTGAAGGGAACCTGTCCCCCCTCCCCCAGGTGTTTCTATGTTTTACAGCCACCTTGTACAGCAGTAATACTGCATGTGTGCAAGGTGGCTCGGAAACTTATTCCCCTTGCCCATGGGGAACTGAACACGTCTAAAATGAGTCCTCTGAGACCATTAAAACATCCCTCAGGTGTGATTTTCCTTTGTATTGACACGCAACAAGCTCCTTGGTAGCGCTGCCCGTCTTCTGGCCTCATTGTTTGGCTGGCTGCGCCTCTGCCGCCGCCTTGCCCCACACAACGCCCCTCGGTGTCTTATTTATTGGGACTGCGAGGGTGTGATTGATGGGCTTGATCGGTGCATTTCTTCGCCTGTCCCTCATCTCCTTTCGCCTTCTTCGGACTGTGCGGCTTCATGGCCGTGGCATGCGATAAGGGATCAGCTGACGCCGCATAGTCTGAAGCAGGTGTAAGAACCCAAGCGAGAGGCGAACATATGTACTGCACCAGGCCATGAATCCCAGCCCCGCAGTGTTTTAACAATGTTAAGACACTGCGGGGCTGGGATTCATGGTCATCGCAAACCGCAACGGCCGACATTACATGATGTCAGAGGATGGGCAGCGCTAACAGCGCAAGGCCAAGGGATAACACGACAGCGCAGACTCCTGTGCAGCAAATAAAGATGCTCAGGAGGCCGCGCCAAGCACCAAGGTGGCATTTTTGCCAGCTGTACTGCGTCTCTTTACGAAGGGAACTCACGCCTCAAAATCAGTTTGACTGTGTAAGGGCCTAAATGTTATACGTGTTCCTTTCAGCGTGTGCAAGGAGCAAAATTAATAGAGCAACCTTTGACTTGTGCAGCATTACTGCTGCATAAGCTGTGGCTCTTCTACTTTGTAACACCTGAGGGGGGGTTAAAGGTTACCTTTGAAATTGGTTCAATTAGGCTTCGGCCTACACTCTGCTCCCCCTGCAGAGCCCGGGCTCCAACACCGCCAGTTGGGGCCCGGTACTGCTAGCTGCACAGAGAAAAACACCAGCCAATGTGTCAGTGGGGTTCAGCACCGCCAGCTGTTCCCCTGCTGTGTAGCCGGCAACGTGTCCTGCGACCGCCACGCAGGCACAACAGACCCAAAGCTGCCGCCAGTGCAGGCTTCGGCCTACACTCCCCTCCCCCTGCTCCTCCTCCTGCTCCTCCTCCTGCTGACCCTGGGCTCTAACACCGCCAGTTGGGGCCCGGTACTGCTAGCTGCACAGAGAAAAACACCAGCCAATGTGTCAGTGGGGTCCAGCACCGCCAGCTGTTCCCCTGCTGTGTAGCCGGCAACGTGTCCTGCAAAAGCCACGCAGACACAAGAACTGAAATTGAAGGGAACCTGTCCCCCCTCCCCCAGGCGTTTGTACGTTTTACAGCCACCTCGTACAGCGGTAATGCTGCATGTGTGCAAGGTGGCTCATAAACGTATTCTCCTCGCACATGTGGAACTGAAAACACGTCTGAAATGTGTCCTCTGTGTGACCATTTAACCGTCCCGGTGGTGTGACTTTCCTTTGTAATGACACGCTGCAACCCCCTTGGTAGCGCTGCCCGTCTTCTGGCATCATTGTTTGGCTGCCTGCGCCTCTGCGGCCGCCCTGACCCACACAACGCCCCTCGGTGTCTTATTTATTTGGACTGTGAGGGTGTGATTGATGGGCTTGATCGGTGCATTTCTTCGCCTGTCCCTCATCTCCTTCCGCCTTCTTCAGACTGTGCGGCTTCATGTCCGTGGCATGCGATAAGGGAACAGCTGACGCCGCACAGTCTGAAGCGGGTGTAAGGACCCGAGTGCGAGAGGCGAACATATGTACTGCGCCAGGCCATGAATCCCAGCCCCACAGTGTTTTAACAATGTTAAGACACTGCGGGGCTGGGATTCATGGTCATCGCGAACCGCAACGGCCGACATTAAATGATGTCAGAAGATGGGCAGCGCTAACAGCGCAAGGCCAAGGGATAACACGACAGCGCAGACTCCTGTACAGCAAATAACAACGCTCAGGAGGTTGCACCCAGCACCAAGGTGGGATTCTTGACATCTGTGCTGCGTCTCATTACGAAGGGAACTCGCGCCTCCAACACAGTTTGACTGTATAAAGGGCTAAATGTTATACGTGTTTCATTCGGCGTGTGCAAGGAGAAAAATTAAAAGAGCAACCTTTGACTTGTGCGGCACTACTGCTGCATAAGCTGTGGCTCTTCTAGTTTGTAACCCCTGAGGGGGGGTTAAAGGTTACCTTTGAAATCGGTTCAATTAGGCTTCGGCCTACACTCTGCTCCACCGGCAGAGCCCGGGCTCCAACAACGCTAGTTGCTGTCCGGAAGTGCTGGCTGCACAGAGCCAAACACCTCGCCAATGTGTCAGTGGGGTTCAGCACCGCCAGCTGTTCCCCTGCTGTGTAGCCGGCAACGTGTCCTGCGACCGCCACGCAGGCACAACAGACCCAAAGCTGCCGCCAGTGCAGGCTTCGGCCTACACTCCCCTCCCCCTGCTCCTCCTTCTGCTGACCCTGGGCTCTAACACCACCAGTTGGGGCTCTAGGAAGACAAGCTTGAATAGGTCCCCATCCTGGTTCCAGTACCGTCAGCTGGTTCCGGGCAGAGCCTTTGGCTTAGGTGCCTCCCTCTGGGTATCCGAGTTCCACCAACGTCAGGTGGTCCTTGGTAGTGCTTTCAGGCACGGGTACCTCCTGCTTAGTAACCGGGTTCCAGTAACGTCAGCTGGTCCTCGGTAGTTCCATTGGCTCTTGGACCTTCGGCTACCCATCCGGGTTCCAGTACCGTTAGCTGGTTCTCGGCAGTGTCTTTTGCTCTTGTACCTTCTGCTCCCCATCCTGGTTCCAGTACCGTCAGCTGGTTCCGGGAGAGCCTTTGGCTTAGGTGCCTCCCTCTGGGTATCCGAGTTCCACCAACGTCAGGTGGTCCTTGGTAGTGCTTTCAGGCACAGGTACCTCCTGCTTAGTAACCGGGTTCCAGTAACGTCAGCTGGTCCTCGGTAGTTCCATTGGCTCTTGGACCTTCGGCTACCCATCCGGGTTCCAGTACCGTCAGCTGGTTCTCGGCAGTGTCTTTTGCTCTTGTACCTTCTGCTCCGCATCCTGGTTCCAGTACCGTCAGCTGGTTCCGGGCAGAGCCTTTGGCTTAGGTGCCTCCCTCTGGGTATCCGAGTTCCACCAACATCAGGTGGTCCTTGGTAGTGCTTTCAGGCACGGGTACCTCCTGCTTAGTAACCGGGTTCCAGTAACGTCAGCTGGTCCACGGTAGTTCCATTGGCTCTTGGACCTTCGGGTAGCCATCCGAGTTCCAGTTCCATCAGCTGTTTCTCGGCATTTTCTCAGCCTTCTTGTACCTTCTGCTACATTTCCAAGTTCAAGACCCTAAAGACGATGACCCGGAAGACCACCCCTAAGATGATGACGACACCAGAGACGACAACCACCGAGATGACGACGACCCTGGAGACGATGACCCTGAAGACGACCCCGATGACGACGACCCCGATGACGACGACCCCGGAGACGACGACCCTGGAGACAACGACGACAACCTGGAAGACCGAGAAGCAGAAGAACAAGAGGCTGCAGAACAAAGAGCAGAAGAACATTAAGCATAAGACTAAATATAAGAGCAAAAGATATTATCTAAATTATAAGCAGAAGAAGACTAAGCAGTGTATGGGGGTGAGTCCGTTCCTCCTCGTGGTGCCCCTGGATAAAGCCTGATGCTGCAGGCCTAACTGAACGCGGACAAATGTACCTCTTTTGTGACAGGCAGAACGGAAGGTGTAATCTTCAAACTTTTATAGATAACAACTACGGGAATGCCTGTCACAAATAAGAATATGATGAAGACGTTGAATATGAAAAAGATAATAGTAAAATAAAAAGAATATGAACAATGTAAAAAAAAAAAATTATAGGTAGAAGAAGAAGAAGATGAATAAGGTGAAGATAGTTGATGTCAAAGAAGCTGATGATGAGGATAATGAAGAAGAAAGTGTGGGAGAAGTAAAAAAGAAGGTGAAGGACGTGGAAGTAGTGAAACATCAATATCTGACAAAATAAAAAAAAAAAATAGTCAAAATCTTTCTAACGCCGAACGTCATAAAAAAAAACAAAAAAACCTGCTATTCTATTTGTTTGGGCTAAACCTCTGTGCCTTTAATGTCTCCGCCACCTCCCCCAATACATCCTATATTATTCTTAGTTGTTTTCCTTCATGTAGAATGAACCTACAAGGAAAGAAAGGGTTTATTTTAATTCCGATATTTTCGTCCCATTGACTTGCATTGGGATCGGGTATCGGTATCGGATTAGATCCGATACTTTGACGGTATCGGCCGATACTTTCCGATACCGATACTTTCCGATATCTGAAGGTATCGCTCAACACTAGTGATGACACATATCGCCCCTCAAGGACCCATGCAGCGAATATCTTAGAACATGTATTTATATTATAATTAAATACGTAAAAAAAATGGCAATGGGTTATCCTAATGTTTATTAACCAGCAGTGGAAATCTGACAGTTGGGGGCTGATGTTTACAGTCTGGAAAGGGGGTAATAACATGGAGCTTCCAAAGTTAGCTCACAGCATCTACTTAACCTTTCCTTGTTATTAACACGTAGTGACCCCCAAAAATAATGACATGAGGTCCCTCCTATAATTAATAACCAGCAAAGGCTAGGCTGTTAGGCCGGCCTCACACTCAGCGTATAAAAATACGGTCCGTTTTTTACGGCCGTAATACGCAGAAAAGTCCCCAAAATAGTGGTCCGTATGTCATCCGTAGGCAGGGTGTGTCAGCGTATTTTGCGCATGGCATCCTCCGTATGTAATCCGTATGGCATCCGTACTGCGATATTTTCTCGCAGGCTTGCAAAACCGACATCTAATGGATTTATGTGCTCAAATGTTCGGAAAAACATATATACAGTATATATATATATATATATATATATATATATATATATATATATATATGTCATTGAGACACATATATACACTCACCGGCCACTTTATTAGGTACACCATGCTAGTAACGGGTTGGACCCCCTTTTGCCTTCAGAACTGCCTCAATTCTTCGTGGCATAGATTCAACAAGGTGCTGGAAGCATTCCTCAGAGATTTTGGTCCATATTGACATGATGGCATCACACAGTTGCCGCAGATTTGTCGGCTGCACATCCCAAAGATGCTCCATACAAGGCAGGATGGATCCATGCTTTCATGTTGTTTACGCCAAATTCTGACCCTACCATCCGAATGTCGCAGCAGAAATCGAGACTCATCAGACCAAGCAACGTTTTTCCAATCTTCTACTGTCCAATTTCGATGAGCTTGTACAAATTGTAGCCTCAGTTTCCTGTTCTTAGCTGAAAGGAGTGGTACCCGGTGTGGTCTTCTGCTGCTGTAGCCCATCTGCCTCAAAGTTCGACGCACTGTGCATTCAGAGATGCTCTTAGGCCTACCTTGGTTGTAACGGGTGGCGATTTGAGTCACTGTTGCCTTTCTATCAGCTCGAACCAGTCTGCCCATTCTCCTCTGACCTCTGGCATCAACAAGGCATTTCCGCCCACAGAACTGCCGCTCTCTGGATTTTTTTTCTTTTTCGGACCATTCTCTGTAAACCCTAGAGATGGTTGTGCGTGAAAATCCCAGTAGATCAGCAGTTTCTGAAATACTCAGACCAGCCCTTCTGGCACCAACAACCATGCCACGTTCAAAGGCACTCAAATCACCTTTCTTCCCCATACTGATGCTCGGTTTGAACTGCAGGAGATTGTCTTGACCATGTCTACATGCCTAAATGCACTGAGTTGCCGCCATGTGATTGGCTGATTAGAAATTAAGTGTTAACAAGAAGTTGGACAGGTGTACCTAATAAAGTGGCCAGTGAGTGTATATATTCTGTATTTATATTTAACTCAGCGCGATATATGTGAAAAGCCGGTAATTCAATTGCCGGCTTTTCATTTCTCCTTCCCAAACCCGACAGGATATGAGACATGGTTTACATACAGTAAACCATCTCATATCCCCCTTTTTTTGCATATTCCACACTACTAATGTTAGTAGTGTGTATGTGCAAAATTTGGGTGCTGTAGCTGCTAAAATAAAGGGTTAAATGGCGGAAAAAATTGGCGTGGGCTCCCGCGCAATTTTCTCCGCCAGAGTGGTAAAGCCAGTGACTGAGGGCAGATATTAATAGCCTAGAGAGGGTCCATGGTTATTGGCCCCCCCTGGCTACAAACATCTGCCCCCAGCCACCCCAGAAAAGGCACATCTGGAAGATGCGCCTATTCTGGCACTTGGCCACTCTCTTCCCACTCCCGTGTAGCGGTGGGATATGGGGTAATGAAGGGTTAATGCCACCTTGCTATTGTAAGGTGACATTAAGCCAGATTAATAATGGAGAGGCGTCAATTATGTCACCTATCCATTATTAATCCAATTGTATGAAAGGGTTAAAAAACACGCACACATTATTAAAAAGTATTTTAATGAAATAAACACACAGGTTGTTTTAATATTTTATTGCTCTCTCAATCCACCAGAAGACCCTCGCTTGGCAAAATAATAAACCAACAATATACATAGAACAAATAGAGGAGAAAATCCAGCTTCCAAAAATATCAAAATTTATTAAAGATAAAATCCAAAGTCCAAAAACATGGTTCACAGGAGAAGAAATAGCAGCAAGCTACATGTTTCGAACAATAAGTTCTTTTTCAAAGCTGCTCACCATGCACCAGAGTGAGGTTTAAATAGCAGCTGTGAAAATCACAGAAAATCACTCCACCACCTGATGCAGCAGTGATTATATACAATAAAAACGCAAAAATATCACAAAAACCATCACAAAAAAACAAAGAAATATATAATATACATATGTGAAATATATAGTACAACTAGACAATGTGAATCTCTCAGTAATGAAACATGATTTCCTTGCGAGCATTTAAGCCCATGGGATGGCAAGTGTTAAGGTAAAACATCCAATAAGCTTCACGCGTCATAAGACGTCTCTTCAAGTCTCCTCCTCTGGCTGTCACTCCAAGCCTCTCAATGCCGACAACCCGAAGGAATGCAGTATTTCTTTGATGACTGGTGATAAAATGCTTAGACGCATGAGACACAGAACGATTATTATTAGTGGACACAACAATATCAGTGATATGTTCAGAGATACGCGTCTTTAACATGCGAGTGGTACAACCTATGTAACTTAATTTGCATTTCATGCATGTTATCATATAAACCACATTCTTACTATTGCAGTTAATAAATTGCTGGATTTTATGTTCTTGTTTATCACTGCTATCAGTAAAAGAATGCGTGACAACAGAATGGGCACATGTGCGACATTTAGAAGCACCACAGTGATAAAAACCTATATGGTGTAACCATGTATGGGAGACTTTACTAGATTTAAATAGGCTGGGTGAGAGAATGTCAGACAAAGTGGTAGCCTTTTTTGCAATCACCTGACAGCCTGAAGATAGAATTTCAGAAAGAATCTCGTCCTCATATAAAATAGGAATGTTTTTCAAGATAAGAGATTTAATATCGTTGTATTGAGGACTATATTTGATAGAGCAAAAGGTTTTTTGATTTTGATACACTTTTTTCTCCTTATTTTTTGATACCAGCATATCGCTGCGTTTTTTTTGTTGTACTATATTTTTAGCTCTATCAAGAGCCCACTTAGAATAGCCTCTTTTTTCTAATTTTTTACAACACAGATCGGTCTCTTGCTTTAAAATACTGGCATCATTACAATTCCTGGTTATTCTGGTAAGCTCGCCCACTGGTATGGACTTTATTGTATGTCCAGGATGGCTGCTGGACGCATGTAAAATGCTATTGCCAGAGAGGGGTTTATGAAATGTGGAGATGGTAATAACATGGCCCACAGTACTGCACAGTGTCAAGTCCAAAAAAGAGAGTCTCTCAAAAAACCTGGAACTCTCACAACCAATGGCTGTAGAAGAGAGTCAACCCATTGGCTTAGACGTTCTGTTAGAGAACCCATCCCTGATAATATAGGGCGCATTGGTGGAGGTGTAATACCTTTGTGTACTTTGGGTAAGCCATACATAGTAGGTATAGTGGGGCAATCAACCTTGAGATACTCAACATGTGTTCTGGTTAGAACACCCAAAGCTGCGCCTTCATCTATCAAGCTTTTTTGAGAGACTCAAGAGATGTTCTACATCAGCTCTCTAATATTGCATGGTGTGATGGTTTTCAATGGATAAGTTGTGATGTCATTTCATTGTATACCTGTATTCCACAAAACATTGTCATTCAAGCACTAGAATTTCATCTGCATAAGTACAGTAACTACACTATTGATTTGTGCAATTATGTTATACAGGTTATCTTTTTCTTAATGACTCATAATTATTTCTCCTTTGATCAGCAGTTCTTTCTCCAATGCAAAGGAGTTTCTATGGGAGGTAAACACTCACCATCTGTTGCTAACTTGGTAATGTCATATTGGGAGGAATTGTTTTTTTATTCGGATTGCAACCCATTTGCGATGGACATTTTCTGGTATGGTAGATACATCGACGATTTACTCCTCATCTGGAGTGGCGATGTGTCTGCCATACCAGAGTTTCTTGTCCATCTCAATTCTAATGACTTCAATCTTCGCTTCACATGCAGTCATAATCCGCACATGATCTCTTTTTTGGACTTGACACTGTGCAGTACTGTGGGCCATGTTATTACCACCTCCACATTTCATAAACCCCTCTCTGGCAATAGCATTTTACATGCGTCCAGCAGCCATCCTGGACATACAATAAAGTCCATACCAGTGGGCGAGCTTACCAGAATAACCAGGAATTGTAATGATGCCAGTATTTTAAAGCAAGAGACCGATCTGTGTTGTAAAAAATTAGAAAAAAGAGGCTATTCTAAGTGGGCTCTTGATAGAGCTAAAAATATAGTACAACAAAAAAAACGCAGCGATATGCTGGTATCAAAAAATAAGGAGAAAAAAGTGTATCAAAATCAAAAAACCTTTTGCTCTATCAAATATAGTCCTCAATACAACGATATTAAATCTCTTATCTTGAAAAACATTCCTATTTTATATGAGGACGAGATTCTTTCTGAAATTCTATCTTCAGGCTGTCAGGTGATTGCAAAAAAGGCTACCACTTTGTCTGACATTCTCTCACCCAGCCTATTTAAATCTAGTAAAGTCTCCCATACATGGTTACACCATATAGGTTTTTATCACTGTGGTGCTTCTAAATGTCGCACATGTGCCCATTCTGTTGTCACGCATTCTTTTACTGATAGCAGTGATAAACAAGAACATAAAATCCAGCAATTTATTAACTGCAATAGTAAGAATGTGGTTTATATGATAACATGCATGAAATGCAAATTAAGTTACATAGGTTGTACCACTCGCATGTTAAAGACGCGTATCTCTGAACATATCACTGATATTGTTGTGTCCACTAATAATAATCGTTCTGTGTCTCATGCGTCTAAGCATTTTATCACCAGTCATCAAAGAAATACTGCATTCCTTCGGGTTGTCGGCATTGAGAGGCTTGGAGTGACAGCCAGAGGAGGAGACTTGAAGAGACGTCTTATGACGCGTGAAGCTTATTGGATGTTTTACCTTAACACTTGCCATCCCATGGGCTTAAATGCTCGCAAGGAAATCATGTTTCATTACTGAGAGATTCACATTGTCTAGTTGTACTATATATTTCACATATGTATATTATATATTTCTTTGTTTTTTTGTGATGGTTTTTGTGATATTTTTGCGTTTTTATTGTATATAATCACTGCTGCATCAGGTGGTGGAGTGATTTTCTGTGATTTTCACAGCTGCTATTTAAACCTCACTCTGGTGCATGGTGAGCAGCTTTGAAAAAGAACTTATTGTTCGAAACATGTAGCTTGCTGCTATTTCTTCTCCTGTGAACCATGTTTTTGGACTTTGGATTTTATCTTTAATAAATTTTGATATTTTTGGAAGCTGGATTTTCTCCTCTATTTGTTCTATTGCCTCACGTGAAGACTGCACGTCATCCGGGCTTCCCCACAACAAATGCCTAGTAGGTGAGCTGGTTTTGTCTCATTTTTTTTTTCTTCTGTTATAGAACAATATACATACCTTCTGATGAACTGTCAGGTCCCACAAAGTAAATCCATCTGAAGGGGTTAACTCATTTTACAGGCAGGAGCTGTGCTAAAGCACTCGCTCGTGCCTGTAACCCCGGGTGCTGAAAGGAAAGCTGGGTGATCTGTACTTACATTGAGTTGCGGTGAGGCGCCCTCTGGTGGATGAACTCATGAACTGGAGCCTTGGAAAAGTTCCCACGCTCGAGTTCATATGAGTTCATCCATGTATTCCTATGGCCTCAATACGCCTCCATGCGTATTCCGGGAAGATAGCTACTGACCTCAGTGATTGTCTACAGCGCTGTCAACTTGACAATAAAGCTGAGGCATAATAACAGAGGCCAGGGCAGCAGAGGAAACCTCTCAGTTAGCTGCACATGGGTGATTTTGTGTGTAGCTTTGTTAATCTAAGGCCTCTTTCACACTTGCGTCGGTACGGGTCCGTCGCTATGTGTCGGGCCGACGTACCGACGCACGTTGTGAAATTTGTGCACGACGTGGGCAGCGGATGCAGTTTTTCAACACCTCCGCTGCCCATTCTGAAGTCCGGGGAGGAGGGGGCGGAGTTTCGGCCGCGCATGTGCGGTAGAAAATGGCGGATACGACGGACAAAAAAAGTTCACTTAAATGTTTTTTCGTGCTGACGGTCTGCCAAAACACGACGGATCCGTTGCACGACGGACGCGACGTGTGGCCATCCATCGTGATCCGTTGCTAAAACAAGTCTATGGGAAAAAACGCATCCTGTGAGCACATTTGTAGGATCCGTTTTTTTCCCAAAATGACGGATTGCGACGGATGCCAAACGACGCAAGTGTGAAAGAGGCCTAAGCTAAAAAGAAGTGCGCAGCATGGTAATTGAGAGGGCTGAACTGTGCACTGGTCCCTTTTTAATGGTTATTGTCCTTGTATCTTATCAAAAATGTTCAGTCTGCAGGCTCATTTAGAGGTAAAAATAAACATTATGTGTCTTACTTATCCTTCAAGGGTCCAGAGCTTTGTCTCCACTATTGCCATAGACTCTGTCCATCCATAGATGGCTGTCACATGTAAATGCAGTATAGCAATCAATTAAGAAACGTGTTGCTGTAAAGTGACTACGAGCGGTAGCCATGACTGAGCTGCTGTTGCATAACTCCCTGGAACTTTAAAGTAAAATTGTGTTACAGTCCCAATGTGCTATCATGTGTGTAATGGATCACACTCACTTGTAGGCCGCGGGCCTTCACCTTCTCCAGACCACCATCTTCAGGAATCACCGCACATAGAGCAAAGGACACCCGGTTCTTTGAACACATAAATGTTTTCTGGACAGTTTAAGTTCATCAGATTGCAACATGCATTATTGGGCACCACATTTGCCACTCCTTGTTACCTTAACACAGTATCAGCATTGCTATCGGTTCCTCCTGGACTATCCCCACATTCACTGGCTCTCTCAGCCCCTGTGATTTCCGGCCCAATCCTGCCATCCATCCAGGTTCCTTGACTCTCCCTTTTTGCAGTTTGACGTCCATCATCTCCAGTATGCCAGAAGATAAGGCACTCTCCATAGTACCTATACCAAATCTTGAGCTCTGAGTGTTGCTGGAATGTCAGCAAAGGATACTAGTAAGGCCTCCCACTGCCGTGAACAATAGACATTTGTTGGCGCTAGCAACCCACTGCTCTTGAACTTGACCTTGTTACTGTACTTACTTATCTGAATCACTACCAGAAAAAACTTGCAACACTTGCGCACGCCGTTGAAGCGCGTTGTGGTTTTACCCTAAACTGGTGTCTGTGTTCTCCTTCTGCGCTCCTGAGACCGGCTATTCTGTTCCTGTTGCAAGTCTTTCTCCCCAGTTGTGGGGTATGCGGCTGGAGCTGCGGGGACCTGCGCACTTATTTCCTCCTCATTGGGACGGCCGCTAGCGCTCCTTCCACAAACCCCCATTTGTTGTTCTACTACCAGGAAAAAGTCACTTTTTACTGGGCCTTATCCCTCCCACTATGGGCTAGTCCCAACCTTTAACTATGTCTGTCACAACAGCATGTTTCTGGCAGAACTTCGTTAACCAATATACAGGGTTGGCCATGTATATGGATACACCTAAATAAAATGGGAATATTTGGTGATATCAACTTCCTGTTTGTGGCACATTAATATATGGGAGGGGGAAAACCTTTCAAGATGGGTGGTGACCATGGCAGCCATTTTGAAGTCGGCCATTTATTTTTTCCAATGGGAAGAGGGTCATGTAACACATCCATCTTATTGAGAATTTCACAAGAAAAACAATGGTGTGCTTGGTTTTAATGTAACTTTATTCTTTCATGAGTTATTTACAAGTTTCTCCTTGTTTACAGACATTGACATGTCGCAGAGGTTAACACGTGAGGAGCAGATAGAAATTGTGTTGATGTCTGGTGAACGCAGTACCCGGGTCATTGCAGCAGATTTCAATGCAAGACACCCTACGCATGAAAATTGTCACTATTCCCATGTTATTTAGGTGTAGCCATATAAATGGCCCACCCAAAAAAGTTTGCCTCATCACTGAACATAATGTTCTGTTTAAACTGAGGGTCCGGTTCAAATTTTAGTTTTGCCCATTCTGCAAATTCAGCGCACTGATCTGGGTCATCCTCGTTGAGATGCTGCAGCAGCTGGATTTTGTAAGGGTGCCATTTGTGAGTAGCTAATACCCACCGAAGGGATGTTCGACTGATGCCAGATGCCAAAAACCATTGTTTTTCTAGTGAAATTCTCATTAAGTTTGATGTGTCACATGAGCCTCTTCACATTGGAAAAAATAAAGTTGGATTCAAAATGGCCGACTTCAAAATGGCCACCATGGTCGCCTCCCATCTTGAAAAGTTTTCCCCCACCAATACACTAATGTGCCACAAACAGGAAGTTGATATCACCAACCATTCCCATTTTATTTAGGTGTATCCATATAAATGGCCCACCCTGTACACTGAATATATTACACCAATAATGCTTACCCTATAGTTATTATCTCTCAACAGTATGTACTAAGACTATTTTGTTTATCCTATGCCCTAGATTTACGTCCCTACCCTATGCTGTACACTATATATCGCAGTTTATGCACAATATACACTAAAACCGTAGAACCTAGTTTACATTTCACATAACACATTATATGTTCAAAGCGCATGATATTATATACATGATGGGATTGGTGTTTTCAGGGGTGGTAACGTGACAGTAAAGTCCATCACTCTTACATCGTGACTGCACCAAGTCACTTCAGCTGTGTATTAGAGGAAGAGCCAAACACTGGGGCGGGCATACCATTGGTGCAATGTGTGCAACTACACAGCAGCTCAAGAGGGTGGAATTCTGCATTATGAGGAGCTATTGGACTGCAAAGGGCCCATATATTGTTCTTGCACTGGGGCTGTTTTCTCTGTCTACCAGTGGCCAAACTGAATACTTGTCTTGAGTGCAGGAAAACCTAGATTTGCCTCTAAAAAAATCTCTGCAGTCAATGAAAAGCCTGAGTTTTTATAACACAGTAACTGACGACATGGTGATGAGTAAAGAAGGATAGGATACAATACAGCAGTTTCTCTTGGAAAGCTTTTGTATGCTATGAGAGGGGAGAAAGAAGCAGTAGGTGACACATCTGGTTCACTCAATGTATAGTTCTGATATTCCACCACGAAAAACCCACCCACTTAGCAGAATGAAAAGGAGAACATTCTATACACATAAAGTAGTAGATGTATCCATGTTACACAAACCAATTTGGGCAGCACTATGACTGAGATTCCTTGTCCCACCAATGAGGAGATGGTTCTGAAGGCCCTCCATCCATACAGTACATGTGCACATACACTTTTTAATGGACATCGTCATCAATGATGTCTAATTGGTTACTCGTGAGCATACATATAGACTCAAGCGGTAAGTGGTTGCTGGCAAAGTAAAGCCAATGAGATGACACATGGAGCTTTCTCCCTCTGTCTAACTCCTTAGATCCTCTGTTCAAATTGACTGCATCTAAGTGATTATATGAACGTGATTGGAGCTATGTGCAATTCCAGCTGCTGGAGCACGATGTTGGCTGTTTATCTGATTTGGTGACATTGACCAGTGAGTGATTCAATCGGTTTAATAGGAGAAGTACTCATTGACCATCACTGCTCTTCTCTTGTGCATCAACAGTTAATACATTTTTTTTTTTTATAAAAAATGTAAAAAAAATTATTGGGAAAAAGTAGTAAAATGTCCTCCGGTAAGTAAAACTTGAAGTTTATTTCACAAAAACATTAAAACCAGGAATGATAAAACAGAGCAGACCAGACTACAGAGAAATGAAGCAGTGTCTGATAAATTTTGGCATACAGCCTAAGGCTGCTTTCACACTTGCGTTTTTGTCTGCAGCGTTTTTTGCACAAAAAACGCATGCGTTTTTTTTTCCTATATTTAACATTGAAAACGCATGCGTTTTTTTGCACATGCGTTTGGTCGCGTTTTCAAACGCATGCGTTTTTTGACTGCATGCGTTCATTTTCAAAAATGCTACCTGCAGTATTTTCTTGCGCGTTTTTTTGCCGCGAAAAAACGCATGCGTTTTTTCGCGGCAAAAAAATGCATTGCTGTCTATGTAAACACATGCGTTTTTAAGCACATGCGTTTGTTTGCGCTAAAAACGCATGCGTTTTTATAGAAAAAAAACAGAAAACACACTAAAAAGTCACCCACCACCATCAAGGTGATAAAGGGATCCAAACCCTAACCCTAACTCTACCCCTAACCTCACCCCTAACCGTTTAATGAACATTTTCTGACAGTCATATTGCCACGTATTTAAGTGCCACGTATCACGTATTTCAGTGCCACGTATGCCACGTGCCACGTATTTAAGTGCCACGTGCCACATATATAAGTGCCACGTGCCACATATATAAGTGCCACGTGCCACATATATAAGTGCCACGTGCCACGTATTTAAGTGCCACGTATTTAAGTGCCACGTGCCACGTATTTAAGTGCCACGTGCCACGTATTTAAGTGCCACGTGCCACGTATTTAAGTGCCACGTGCCACGTATTTAAGTGCCACGTGCCACGTATTTAAGTGCCACGTGCCACGTATTTAAGTGCCACGTGCCACGTATTTCAGTGCCACGTATGCCACGTATTTAAGTGCCACGTGCCACGTATTTAAGTGCCACGTGCCACGTATTTAAGTGCCACGTGCCACGTATTAAAGTGCCACGTATTTAAGTACCACGTATTTCAGTTGCACGTATTTCAGTGCCACGTATTTCAGTCACGTTTAGGGTTAGGGGTAGGGGTAGGGTTAGGGTTAGGGTTTTCTTGTTTTTTCTTGTTTTTTCTTGTGTTTTCTTGTGTTTTCTTGTGTTTTTCTATAAAAACGCATGCGTCTAAAAAACGCATGCGTTTTACCGCGTTTACATGCGTTTTTCACACATGCGTTTTTTTTAAAAACGCATGCAGACAAAAACGCAAGTGTGAAACTAGCCTTAATTATGGTCATCATGGCCGTCTGTATGTTGAAACTTGTTAGTCATGCTTCATTTCTCAGCAGTCTGTTAGCTCTGTGCTATCATTCCTGGTTTTAATGTTTTTGTGAAATAAACTTCAAGATTTACTTACCAGAGGACGTTTCGCTGGAGAATGTACTTTTTTTCTGGGCAGCTCCATTTGCTGTTCCTCCTCGTGGCACAGGCTTTTCATCGTTGGTGAGCTGACATCTCCTGTTTTCTTTTACGTAAATTTATCCCCCCCCTTCATCCTCTTGTACCTTCTATGCCATACTTATGGGATTAGTACGTTTAGGAATATCTTCGGACCTCATGATGCTTCATAGTAGAATCGAAATCTACGGCACAGACTGTAGTGGACATCAAGCAAAATTAGAACACGCCCTTTAATTAAACCTCCCCTATGTCCAACCAACCATCTAATATATATCATAAACATAGTTGTAAGATCCTAGCTTCCTGCTAGCTTTTGACAAGAATTTCCTCTATAGATAAAGCAAAATTTTTTATTTTTCCCGTTTTAGATTTAATGTCCCTTTCTGACAGACAGACCAGCAGAAAAATATCCCTTCTCCTGATTTTCTAAACGTCTGCTAATTTCATGGGTTCTTACTCTCTGTTCTTAATCTGAAATTGTTTCATTTATGTACCATCAAACAATGAAGAATTATTCTTTTGTCTTTTTCTAAATGTATTCATCATCTTTTTTAGTGTTACATTTGAGTTCAATGCTGTCTGCATGTTACCTAATTCTGATTATGCCTTGGAAACAGTTTTGTGGAGTTCACTATATGTCATCCTAGCTGGACTCTACATAGGAAAAACAAGATGTAGACAAGAACATCAAGTATAATTTAATTCTACTCGAATATACAAAAATATGTATTTATGGGAAAATCGTATTTTTGTAAATTTGCTTCTCACTGGCCAAATTTTTGCTGAACCATAAACATAAAAGTTTTACTCATCTATTACCCATGTGGCACCTCCGCAGCCTCTGCTACTTGTTGCCCACCCTCCGGTCCTCAGAGCTACCTTCTTTCCCTTAATGCAACCCACATCTCCCGATCTGTTTACATAGTGACCTCTGACGTGCAACATACAGTGACCTATGAGACCTGGTCACTGCCTGAAGTTCTGGCCTAAAGTGAACAAGCCAGACCTATGATGGTGGAAAGAAGAGGACCGGATGGTGGAGAACGAGCAGTGCTAGTGTAAGAGGGTGGTGCTGTTATGACAGTAGGGAACACGTTGTCACTTTAAGAGGCTGCACCCCCTTGTCTGGCATGATGGAATGTTCTACTTCTCCCCTGCAAGAGTCGGTGTAATGAACTAGTCGGTGCAGAGTGCAGGTGTGGAGCTGGAGCAGCGTGTGTGAGCTGAGGCTGCTGCAGAGAGGACTTTTTGTGCTGATAGCTGAAAGAGAGAACTGTGTCCTGATATAGCTGCAAGAGAGCCACGAAGATACAGAGAAAGAGATTTACAGTTACCAGGAGCATCCCTAGGATCCAGAAGCAAGGAGAAGACCACGTTTCACAGAGCTGACAGAAAGCCGTGCGCACCACCGTATTAGACTGCTGGGAGCCCTCCTGGGACTGGAGCTGATTCTCCAACATCACCGTGAGTCTGTTCCTGTTTGGTGCACCTGTTAGGGCCTAGTGTAGGCTTCAATAGTCAGTACACGGGAGCCGTGTGGCCTGCTTAGTAAAGGCCAGGGAGGTTATACGTAGAGTAGCATCATCACTTGTTTATTGTTTACATTTGTTGGTTAGACATATTTTGAGTCTGCAATAGTTGTAGCACCGTGCTATTTTACGGAAAAGATAAAGTTTATTACTCTTGTAAATTGTCTGTTGCCATTGTATACCCCTGTTTGCATCTTCCTCATTCCCTTCATTCCTTGCCTTCCAATAAATCTACCCTTTGTTGTTTGCACCTCATCTTGTGTACAGTAGTCTTCCTGCACCGTGGTGGTCCCCCGGCCATCACTTCAAGTGGCGCTGCGAGCAGGGTACTGTCACCAAGATGGAGGCAGCAGACAGCAATGGCGGGAGTGCTAATGTTAATGGAGATGCTGTGGGCATTGGTGGAACCCCTGCAAGGACACTCCCTATGGGCACCATATTTAGTGTGCTACCAAAGTTTGATGGCAAGAATATGCCACTGTCCGACTGGGTGTCCCGGCTGCAAAGCACCCTGAAGATTTATAACATCAGCCCAGACCTTGAAGTGGACATTGCGTTAACTGCCCTAGAGGGAGAAGCCCAGAAAAACATCTGCCTACAACTAGAATTCACCTGCAGTACCCTGAAGGAGCTAGTGAAGTTCCTGGAAGAGATCTACGGCAAGACTGCTAGCGCAGAACACCTTCGCGCCAAATTTTTCTCTAGGCTGCAGCGGGAAGAAGAAGGAATTTCTCAGTATGCAACAGCACTGCAAGAAGTGTTAGCAGAGGTGCAGAGAAAGGAGGCAGATGGATTTGGCGGCATGGGCTCTAAAGACCGGATACTCCGGGAGCAATTAATTCTGGGACTGCACTACACATCATTGAGGCGAGCACTGTCAGAACGGGTCTGGGCAGATCCAGCTCTTATGTTTCGTCAAATCCTGGCAGAAACAGTGGCCTGAAGTAAAGAGAGCTATGCGTCTAGGGTGATGCGTGTCTAGGGCGCCAATACCAGAGGGGACCCAAACCATCAGGAGCTGCTGGTCCAGGTGGTGCAAGACTTGCAGCGGTCCCTTGTCAACGTGCAAGAGAAACTGACCCAGATGGAGTGAAGAGTGGGGGAACTACAACAGTCTGACCCACCATACTCATGCAACCATTCTTCAGCCCGACCGATAAGGGATCAGTGGGAGCAAGCCCCCTCCCGTCAGGCATCGGAGGCACGAGGACAGGCTCGAGGTACCCCTCGGCGAGGAGGAGGCATTCAATGCTGGGAATGTGGAGGACGGGGGCACCTTGCCAGAGACTGTCGGAACTACACACAAGGCCAGCGGAAGCCACCGTTAAACTACTAACCCCCGCAGTAATGCGGCACTGTGCGGGGGAGGCGAGAAGAGAGGCTGCTCCATATCATAACGAACACTTGATTGCTGGGAGCCCCATCCTACGTGCTGAATTCAAAGGAGTTCTAGTGGATTGCCTGATAGATACCTGTCATGATCTCTGCAGGCAGAGATCATAGCAAGCCTATAGAGGGACAAGCTCTCGGAAGATGGAACTATACTGACCATGAACTAAGCCTGCCGCGCAACTAGAAATAGCCAGGTAGCATTTCCTATTTATCGCTAGATGCCCAGCTCTGGCCTAAGACCTAAATAGCTAGCAGAGGGAAATATAAGACCTGGCTCACCTCTAGAGAAATATTCCAAAGAAGACAGTAGCCCCCCACATATAATGACGGTGAGTTCAGATGAAACAACAAACGAAGCAGGAAAATAGTCTTAGCAAATTTGAGGTCCGCTTACTAGATAGCAGAAGACAGATAGTATACTTTCATGGTCAGCAGAAAAACACTAACAAAACACCATCCAGAGATTACCTTAAACTCTGACATTAACTCATAACGCCAGAGTAGCAATCCCTGATCAACGAGAGCTTTCCAGACACAGTAACAAAACTTCAGCTGTGAACTGGAACAAATAGGCAAAACAAACATGGACAAAAGTCCAACTTATCTAGTAGTTGTCTAGAAGCAGGAACAAGCACTGAGAGGCATCAGATAACATTGTTGACCGGCAAGAAACCACCAGAGAAATGAGCTTAAATAGCGACACCCACTACTGATGGAACCAGGTGAAACAGGAAAGAGGATGACAAGTCCAATTCCACAAGCGGCCACCGGGGGAGCCCAGAATCCAAATTCACAACAGTACCCCCCCCTCAAGGAGGGGGCACCGAACCCTCACCAGATCCACCAGGGCGACCAGGATGAGCCCTATGGAAGGCACGAACAAGATCAGAAGCATGAACATCAGATGCATTGACCCAAGAATTATCCTCCTGGCCGTAACCCTTCCAGTTGACCAGATACTGGAGTCTCCGTCTGGAAACACGAGAGTCCAAAATTTTCTCCACAACGTACTCCAACTCACCCTCAACCAACACCGGAGCAGGAGGCTCAACTGAAGGTACAACAGGTACCTCATACCTGCGCAACAACGACCGATGAAAAACGTTATGAATGGAAAAGGACGCAGGGAGGTCCAAACGGAAAGAAACAGGATTAAGAATCTCCAATATTCTATAAGGGCCGATGAACCGAGGTTTAAACTTAGGAGAAGAGACCCTCATAGGGACAAAACGAGAAGACAACCACACCAAATCTCCAACACAAAGCCGAGAACCAACACGACGATGACGGTTGGCAAAACGCTGAGTCTTCTCCTGGGACAACTTCAAATTGTCCATAACCTGCCCCCAGATGTGATGCAATCTCTCCACCACCGCATCCACTCCAGGACAATCCGAGGATTCCACCTGACCGGAGGAAAATCGAGGGTGAAACCCCGAATTACAGAAAAACGGGGACACCAAGGTGGAAGAGCTGGCCCGATTATTGAGGGCGAACTCTGCCAATGGCAAAAAAGCAACCCAATCATCCTGGTCAGCAGAGACAAAACACCTCAGATATGTCTCCAGGGTCTGATTAGTCCGCTCGGTCTGGCCATTAGTCTGAGGGTGAAAAGCAGATGAAAAAGACAAATCTATGCCCATCCTAGCACAGAATGCCCGCCAAAATCTAGACACGAATTGGGTCCCTCTGTCAGAAACAATATTCTCAGGAATACCGTGCAATCGGACAACATTCTGAAAAAACAGAGGAACCAACTCAGAAGAAGAAGGCAACTTGGGCAGAGGAACCAAATGGACCATTTTAGAGAAACGGTCACAGACCACCCAGATGACAGACATCTTCTGGGAAACAGGCAGATCTGAAATAAAATCCATCGAGATGTGTGTCCAAGGCCTCTTAGGAATAGGCAAGGGCAACAGCAGTCCGCTAGCCCGAGAACTACAAGACTTGGCCCGAGCACAAACGTCACATGACTGCACAAAGACTCGCACATCTCGTGACAGGGAAGGCCACCAGAAGGATCTTGCCACCAAATCCCTGGTACCAAAAATTCCGGGATGACCTGCCAATGCAGAAGAATGTACCTCAGAGATGACTCTGCTGATCCAATCATCCGGAACAAACAGTCTATCAGGCGGACAACGATCCGGTCTATCCGCCTGAAACTCTTGCAAGGACCGCCGCAGATCAGGAGAAACGGCCGACAAAATTACTCCCTCCCTAAGGATACCTGTGGGTTCAGAATTACCAGGAGAGTCCGGGTCAAAACTCCTAGAAAGGGCATCTGCCTTAACATTCTTAGAACCCGGTAGGTATGACACCACAAAATTAAAGCGAGAAAAAAATAAAGACCAGCGCGCCTGTCTAGGATTCAGGCGTCTGGCAGTCTCAAGATAAATCAAATTTTTGTGGTCAGTCAATACCACCACCTGATGCCTAGCCCCCTCGAGCCAATGGCGCCACTCCTCAAACGCCCACTTCATGGCCAAAAGCTCCCGATTCCCAACATCATAATTCCGCTCTGCGGGCGAAAATTTGCGAGAAAAGAAGGCACAAGGCCTAATGACGGAGCAGTCGGAACCTTTCTGCGACAACACTGCCCCAGCTCCGATCTCCGAAGCGTCAACCTCAACCTGAAAAGGCAGATTCACATCAGGCTGACGCAACACAGGTGCAGAGGCAAAACGGCGCTTAAGCTCCTGAAAGGCCTCTACAGCATGAGGGGACCAATTAGCAACATCAGCGCCTTGTCTGGTCAAATCAGTCAGTGGTTTAACGACATCCGAAAAACCAGCAATAAATCGGCGGTAAAAGTTGGCAAAGCCCAAAAATCTCTGAAGACCCTTAAGAGAGGAGGGCTGAGTCCAGTCACAAATAGCTTGCACCTTGACGGGATCCATCTCAATGGAAGAGGGAGAAAAAATATACCCCAAAAAGGAAATTTTCTGGACCCCAAAAACGCACTTAGACCCCTTCACACATAAAGAATTAGACCGCAGAACCTGAAAAACTCTCCTGACCTGCTGGACATGAGAGTCCCAGTCATCAGAAAAAATCAGAATATCATCCAGATATATTATCATAAATTTATCCAGAAAATCGCGGAAAATATCATGCATAAAAGACTGGAAAACTGAAGGGGCATTAGAAAGACCAAAAGGCATGACCAAATACTCAAAGTGGCCCTCGGGCGTATTAAATGCGGTCTTCCACTCATCCCCCTGCCTGATCCGCACCAAATTATACGCCCCACGAAGATCAATTTTAGAGAACCACTTAGCACCCTCTATACGAGCAAACAAATCAGTAAGCAATGGCAATGGGTATTGATACTTAACAGTGATCTTATTCAGAAGCCGATAATCAATACATGGTCTCAAAGAGCCGTCTTTTTTTGAGACAAAGAAAAACCCAGCTCCCAAGGGAGAAGAAGATGGACGAATATGTCCCTTTTCCAAAGACTCCTTTATATATTCCCGCATAGCAGCATGTTCCGGCACAGACAGATTAAACAAACGACCCTTTGGATATTTACAACCCGGTATCAAATCTATGGCACAATCGCACTCACGGTGCGGAGGTAACGACCCAAGCTTGGGTTCGTCAAAGACGTCTTGATAATCAGAGAGGAACTCAGGGACTTCAGAGGGAATGGACGACGAAATAGAAACCAAAGGTAAGTCCCCATGAATACCCTTACATCCCCAGCTCAACACAGACATTGCTCTCCAGTCCAAGACTGGGTTGTGAGACTGCAACCATGGCAATCCCAGTACCAAATCGTCATGTAAATTATACAGCACCAGGAAACGAATAATCTCCTGGTGATCCGGATTGATACGCATGGTTACTTGTGTCCAGTATTGTGGTTTATTATTAGCCAATGGGGTGGAGTCAATCCCCTTCAGAGGAATAAGAGTCTCCAAAGGCTCTAAATCAAAACCACAACGATTGGCAAAGGACCAATCCATAAGACTCAGAGCGGCGCCAGAGTCAACATAGGCGTCCGTGGCAATGGATGACAAAGAGCAAATCAGGGTTACAGACAAAATAAACTTAGACTGAATGGTGCCAATGGAAACAGACTTATCAAGCTTCTTTGTACGCCTAGAGCATGCTGATATAACATGAGTAGAATCCCCACAATAGAAACACAATCCATTCTTCCGTCTAAAATTCTGTCGCTCGCTCCTGGACAGAATTCTATCACACTGCATACTTTCTGGCATCTTTTCCATAGACACCGCCAGATGGTGCACCGGTTTGCGCTCCCGCAGACGCCTATCAATCTGAATAGCCATGGTCATGGACTCATTCAGACCTGCAGGCACAGGGAACCCCACCATAACATCCTTAACGGCATCAGAGAGACCTTCTCTGAAAGTTGCCGCCAAGGCGCACTCATTCCACTGAGTAAGCACAGACCATTTACGGAATTTTTGGCAGTAAACCTCAGCTTCGTCTTGCCCCTGAGATAGTGCCATCAAAGTTTTTTCTGCCTGAATTTCCAAATGAGGTTCCTCATAAAGCAAGCCCAAGGCCAGAAAAAACGCATCCACATCGCGTAACGCAGGATCCCCTGCTGGCAATGAGAAGGCCCAATCTTGAGGGTCACCCCTGAGCAAGGAAATCACAATCCTAACCTGCTGAGCAGGGTCTCCAGCTGAACGAGACTTCAGGGACAAATAAAGCTTACAATTATTTCGGAAATTCTGGAAGCTAGCTCTATTCCCTGTGAAGAACTCCGGCAAAGGAATTCTCGGCTCAGATACCGGAGCATGTACCACAAAATCTTGTAAATTTTGCACTTTCGTGATGAGATTATTCAAACCCGCAGTTACACTCTGGAGATCCATTATTGTCAGGTGCACACAGAGCCATACAGAGATTAGGAGGAGAGAGAGAAAAAAAGACTGCAGCAAGGCAGACTGGAGGAAAAAAAAAAAAAAAAAATTCCAGCAGACTTCTTATAACTCTCCTTTCTCAACCTGGGTCTTTAACACTTTACTGGCCGGTCAAACTGTCATGATCTCTGCAGGCAGAGATCATAGCAAGCCTATAGAGGGACAAGCTCTCGGAAGATGGAACTATACTGACCATGAACTAAGCCTGCCGCGCAACTAGAAATAGCCAGGTAGCATTTCCTATTTATCGCTAGATGCCCAGCTCTGGCCTAAGACCTAAATAGCTAGCAGAGGGAAATATAAGACCTGGCTCACCTCTAGAGAAATATTCCAAAGAAGACAGTAGCCCCCCACATATAATGACGGTGAGTTCAGATGAAACAACAAACGAAGCAGGAAAATAGTCTTAGCAAATTTGAGGTCCGCTTACTAGATAGCAGAAGACAGATAGTATACTTTCATGGTCAGCAGAAAAACACTAACAAAACACCATCCAGAGATTACCTTAAACTCTGACATTAACTCATAACGCCAGAGTAGCAATCCCTGATCAACGAGAGCTTTCCAGACACAGTAACAAAACTTCAGCTGTGAACTGGAACAAATAGGCAAAACAAACATGGACAAAAGTCCAACTTATCTAGTAGTTGTCTAGAAGCAGGAACAAGCACTGAGAGGCATCAGATAACATTGTTGACCGGCAAGAAACCACCAGAGAAATGAGCTTAAATAGCGACACCCACTACTGATGGAACCAGGTGAAACAGGAAAGAGGATGACAAGTCCAATTCCACAAGCGGCCACCGGGGGAGCCCAGAATCCAAATTCACAACAGATACCGGGTCACAAGTGACAATGATGCCAGAAGCGTATTTCAAGCAGTATTTCCAGGACCTGGCCAAGCTAGAAAAAGAGACATTGATCCGGTTGTTTGCTGCCAACCAACAACTGATCCCGGTCACAGGGGTCGTATGGATGAATATTCGAATCTGTGGGCAAGAAGTTGGGAGAAAAGGGATCCTGCTAGTCCCTGAGCCTATCAAGGAGGATGTGCCTGTAGTACTGGGAATGAATATCCTACGTGAACTCAATCAGATTATATTTACCAAACGGGGACCTGGATATTGGAAGAAGGCTACTACACATTAGCCTACTCAAGAAGCCCTTCAACGACTGATCCGCGTTTGTGGGATGCAGAAGAGTGTGCCATCTTATCAGACGGTAGGGGTCATCAGGGCTCCTGGTAAAGAACCTGTAATCCTACCTCCCGAGCGAGAAACTATAATATACCTTCCAGTGGGGACTCACCGCAACCTTGACGGGTTGGAAGTGGTTGTTCAGCCTGTGGTAGGCGGAGGAGTGGACCAAGAAGTTATGATAGCTTGAACGATAGCTGTGGTCCAGCGAGGACATGTCCCCATAAGAGCTTTGAATGTGGGCCACGGGGAGGTCACCTTGCCACAAGGGACAGATCTGACCCTGGTGTACCTACATAAGAGTGAAGTGGTGAGTCAGAAGGAGATGTCTTTATCACCGAAAGAAGGCGCGGGGTGGACCCTAGCAGTTACTGCGGGGGACAAAGAGACGCCATCCCCGGAGTGGAGTGGGCGGGTCATCCTTAATCAAATAGAAGTGGATGTGAAGGCTCTGGGCCCTGAGCATGTGCAAGCAATAGAAACTATGCTGTGATGGCCGAGGACGACCATCATTAAGAAGGGAGGCATGTAAGAGGGTGGTGCTGTTATGACAGTAGGGAACACGTTGTCACTTTAAGAGGCTGCACCCCCTTGTCTGGCATGATGGAATGTTCTGCTTCTCCCCTGCAAGAGTCGGTGTAATGAACTAGTCGGTGCAGAGTGCAGGTGTGGAGCTGGAGCAGCGTGTGTGAGCTGAGGCTGCTGCAGAGAGGACTTTTTGTGCTGATAGCTGAAAGAGAGAAGAACTGTGTCCTGATATAGCTGCAAGAGAGCCACGAAGATACAGAGAAAGGGATTTACAGTTACCAGGAGCATCCCTAGGATCCAGAAGCAAGGAGCATTTCACAGAGCTGACAGAAAGTCGTGCGCACCACCGTATTAGACTGCTGGGGGTCTGGGACTGGAGCTGATTCTCCAACAGCACCGTGAGTCTGTTCCTGTTTGGTGCACCTGTTAGGGCCTAGTGTAGGCTTCAATAGTCAGTACACGGGAGCCGTGTGGCCTGCTTAGTAAAGGCCAGGGAGGTTATACGTAGAGTAGCATCATCACTTGTTTATTGTTTACATTTGCTGGTTAGACATATTTTGAGTCTGCAATAGTTGTAGCACCGTGCTATTTTACGGAAAAGATAAAGTTTATTACTCTTGTAAATTGTCTGTTGCCATTGTATACCCCTGTTTGCATCTTCCTTATTCCTTTCATTCCTTGCCTTCCAATAAATCTACCCTTTGTTGTTTGCACCTCATCTTGTGTACAGTAGTCTTCCTGCACCGTGGTGGTCCCCCGGCCATCCCTTCACTAGCTCACAGTCAAGTCCTCTTCTTTCCACTATGGCATCTTTGACCAGCTCTAGACTGGAATTTCTGACCATGACTTTACGTGGTGCAAATGGAGAGTCACATTGGCATTGTTCAGGAATCCACAGTTGGCAGAAATTACTGAGGCATAAATGTTTTTCATCTCCTGATAATGGGGACAACCATTGATGATAAATCTTATCACTCGTACCTAAAATTTGATGTTAGAAACTTTTTTCTTATGTCTTGAGTTTGTTCACATGACTGTTTTTGCTCAGTTTTCTTGTTCTTCTTTATACTAAAATTTAGGAAAGGTTCTGGAGTTGACAACCTACTAGATTTGTCCTCTCTTTGCTTACTTCAAAGACTAAGGATACGCTCAGGGTTACATAGAGGTAAAATTGTTCCACTTTGCAATTTACATTCCTTCTTTATTCTTTAGACCCCTGGTGTGCATTTTGCAACCAACTCCTAGTTTCACAGCTATTTATGGATGTGTCCCCTCAAGTAATACATGCTGGACTTGTTAATCTATTATTTTGTTGCCTTCACAAGGTCATGTATCTGCACAGCTTCATTAACATATTGCGTTCTTCATCTATAATATCTACGTTATATCTTCATAATTGTACAGACGCTGGTGATGCTGTGTGTTATGTCCACTTTTGTTCTGTAGATGGATTTCGGGCAGACTTCACCTGAAAAAGACACCATGTGGACATAAGTCTTTTTGCTAAGTTTTTGAAGCGGAAAGGCTAAAAAGCGCCGCAGCCACTGCCAAAAAGTGGCATAATGTACAGCAATCTTAAAACGACTTTGCTGTGCACATGTTCCAGGTTTTTATTTCTTTTAACCACTTCAGGATTCGAAAACCCTAGAACGGTTAAAAGTAGTAACGCTCACAAAGTAACGGTTTCATTTGTAAGCTGTCCTCTCTATATAATAGAAGACATAGGAAAAATATATTGGTGGCAGAAACTACACCAATAGGCTTCATAAAAAAGACGTCATTTTTAAAGTAGAGTCCTTCAATTTCTGATAGGATTGCAGTATTTTAGATCAGTATTTCTAAGCCAAAACCAGGAGAGGAACAATCAGGAGAAAAGTATAATAGAAGCACGTCACCACTTCTGTATTTATCATTACAAATACTGATGTAAAATACTGACCAAATACTGAAAGGGTGAACGTGGCCTAAGTTTCTGCTAAAAAAAACCTCCTTGAAAAACTCTGCACATAGATTAAGGGTATGTTCACTGGCATCTTTCACTCTATACTCTCAGTGACCATGTGAATGAATATGCAACTTCTTTTATCTGCTTCAGGGTTTTTCATCAGAAAATAACCTATTGTTTAAATTAATTTTAATGTTGACAATTTTTTTTAACAAGTCTTGATATGTTTTTATTTTATTTTCTTTATCACTAAATTAAAAAAAAATCTTGCAATACTGCACCTTAGCCACTATGCCTAATTTAAGAAACTTCTTGTTCTTTGCAGAATACTTTTTAGAAGTTTCGTTATCGTCATACTAAGGCTGGTGTCACACTTGCAACCGCAATGCGAGAAACTCACGCGAGTCTCTCGTCTCAATACCCGGCACTCGGTACCGGACATGTGTTTTTATGCAGCTGAATGCTCCGGGCATTGATGCGAGAGACTAGCACGAGTTTGTCGCATTGCAGTTGCAAGTGTGACACCGGTCTAAGGAATACAATGGCAGGTTAAAAAAGATGAATAATTTTTGCCCTAATCAGAACATGTTCATTACCTATTAGTCTATTTGTGTTTTTTTTTAAGAACAGGAAGTAACGGGTCTAGAATTAGGCTTGATAGCCAAAGTGAAAATTACAAGATTTATGATTTATTAATACAAGTCATGACGATGTGAAAAATAAAAAAAATTCCCTGAAATAAAAAAAATATAGATTAATTTTGCATAAATCTAATATAAACAATAGATTATTTCCAAATGAGACGTTCCGCTTACATTTTTAATTTTTTTTGGAGATAGAGTTCATTTAAATTTGATACAATGATTAATTTTTTAATGTTATTTTAGGTTATTTAGTCTATGCTATCTGCATACTACCTTACATTTTCTTAGAGTATGAGGACATCTTTTTCCTTTCTCTTCATGCAATTTTTTATTTCTGTTCATAATTCATCCTTTATCTCCAAGTCACATATTTACGGAACATTGAAGGTCAGTTAGTTTTTCAAACTGTTCCGGAAGAATCCCGCCCAAAAAATGGACGCAAAACAGCCCCATAAAATGAACATTTTGCACAACAATCTAAAAAGCAACATTGTGTACATGTCACTTCTTTTGACTGCTTTAGGGTTCAGAAATCCTGGAGTGATTAAAAAGTGACATGCTAATGCTTATGCTTCACAGTAAGGACAACGACAAAGCTGCTGATGAAGCCACCTCATAAAAATGACCATTTGCTTTTTCATGAAGCAGCTATGCTGAGGAAATCTTAATGGCTGCATCGGTGTCTAAAAGAAATTATATGCACACAGCCAATAGGAGCATGAGAATATGTTCACACTGAGAACTTTTTCAAGGAAAACTCTCCAAAATCCCCCTCAAAAACTGCTTCAAAACTCTTCCAATTTAAAAATTCAGGGTGAACATACCCCTAGGCCAGTGTTCCCCAAGTCCGGTCCTCAAGAGCCACCATCAGGTCATGTTTTCAGGATTTCCTTAGTATTGCACAGGTGACGGAATTATTGCCTGTGAAGGTCATGCAGTTATCACATGTGCAATACTAAGGAAATCCTGAAAACATGACCTGTTGGTGGCTCTTGAGGACCGGACTTGGGAAACACTGCCCTAGGCTAGTCTTTTTTCTTAGTTTTCGGAGCAAAAACTAAGTGAAAACTCAACATTTTTGAGGAGTTTTGAGATCTAGATGAGGATTGAAGGCATGCACAAGACATCTTCTCCTAGCGGATTCCAGATGGACTAAGGCTATGTGCACACGTTGCGAATTTGGCTGTGGATCTGCAGCGGATTGGCCGCTGCAGATTCACAGCAGCTTTCCATGAGGTTTACAGTACCATGTAAACCTATGGAAAACCAAATCCGCAGTGCCCATGGTGCGGAAAATACTGTGCAGAAATGCAGCATTGTATTTTCCACAGCATGACAATTCTTTGTGCGGATTCCGCAGCAGTTTACACCTGCTCCTCAATAGAAATCCGCAGGTGTAAAACCAAAGGTGGAATCCGCACAAAAACTGCAGGAAATCTGCTGTAAATCCGTGGTAAAACGCAGTGCATTTTACCTGCGGATTTTGCAAAACCGGTGTGGAAAAATCGAATCCGCAACGTGGGCATATTTAGACTGAAAGAGTACCACAATAGCACCTCATAAAATGAACAAAATTGTGAGGAAAAAAATCATGAAAAGTTAAATGAGAGCCGCACTCACAACTGGTACATGAAAAAAGCAGCACTTTTTTATGGTCATGACATAAGTAGAGGAGACTAGTCAGGGGTGGACATATCATTGGTGCAACCTGTGCAACTGCACAGGGGCCCAAGGGGTAAGGGGGCCGATTTCCACCTCAAAAGCAAGTGTAATTTTGCATTTATAGGAGCTCTTGGTCTGGAAAGGGCGCGTATATTGTTCTTGCACAGGGGCCCTTTTCTGTCTGTGTCCGCCAGTGAGATTAGTGATGAGTGAGCGTGCACAGATGAGGTGTTCTAACCGAGTGTCTTTGGCGTGCTCGAATACTATGAGTCACCGTGGCTGCATTTCTCACAACTGTTCGACATCTGTAATACATGCAGTGATTGCCGGTTTGTTATGAAATCCCTGCATGTGTTATGGCTGTCAAATAGCCGCGAAACATGCAGGAGTAGCATTCGAGCACGCCGAAGACACTTGGTTAGCACATGAGCGTACTCAGACAACTTATTCGAGCACGGTCAATCAACACCAGAGGTCACATAAAGAGGTAAGTAAGCGACAGCTGTTTCATGTAAACTACGTTTCTTCCAACTGAGCACAATGAAGTGCTGTTTTTTCATGTACCAGTGGCGAGTGTCAATTTTACCTAGCTTTCCATGCTTTCTCGCTCACATTTTTGTTCTGCTATATCTCAAGCTGAGCACCACTATATTTAGCAATCTGCAATCAAGATCAGCCTTAATGCATTCCTGGAGGATGTGTTAGCATTGCCAGCATTTCTGCCTTTTATTTTTTACAAAATGAACAAACCCTGAAGCCGTTAAAGATGTGACATACAGAAGCGCCGCGGGAACAATGACAAAGCCGCTGGCAAAGTCTCTTCAGGAAAACAACCGATAGCGGTTTTCTAAAGTGGCTTTGCCAATGTCTACAAGGTGCTGTGTCCACAAAGCCTTAGAAGTTCTCTTTTTAGCCGTTCTCCAATGTCGTAGGAGAAGCTTTCTTTTGTGCCCATTATTGTCCACTGTTGAAAATCGTAACCTCTATGGTCAGCCAAGAGTATTTCGGAAAGGGAAGGTACACCAGGTCAGAGAACTTTTTGGAACAATTATGAATTCCAAGCCGACCTAGTAGTCAGTATGTCAAATTGATAAATTTAATACAGCTTTATGTGGAGTACACTGCCCACCTATGGGCAAGAAGATTAATCTTGATTATTAGAAAACTCAATTAGAAAGAAAAGTTAAAATAAGAAAGTATATGCATCACCCAACATGTTCTTAAGAAAAGGAACACGGAATTGCATTTGTATGCAGTTGAGCTCACACACCACATTTCTCCATGTCCTTGCATGCACTGTATATTTCCATGATATACTGTTGGTGAAGCAATAAACATTTCAGCTGTACCAGAATAATGTGATTGAGTTCATCGAGTATCTACCCTCAGGGGTGCTATCTATCACAGGGATCAGGCTTCTCCTCACTACATAGTCAGGGGGGATTTTGTAAATTTTGGCTATGTAATATAAATGCTCCTGGTCAATAATTTCTCTGAAATATTTATTATCAATTAGAGATTTGTGATATTTGCATCTTCAGCCTGAAATATTCAGAGATTTGTCAGAATTTGCAAAGAAATCATATATAAAGTTAATAGTTGTCTTTTGTCGCCTGAAGAGCTGCGTGCATGGATCCTACATTATGGAACCTGGCGTCAACCAGTGTGCTTCCTTATGGTGCGACTGTATGGCGCTGTACACGGAATTTTCTTCTCACCAAATGGCGCACACTAACATTTTTCCCTTAAGGCTATACAAATTAAATGGAAATCAGTCAACACAACATTTTCAGTGGAATTGGTGGCCAATCAGATGTTTCTGGAAGTTTATGACTCTCTCCTGACATTATCTGCAAAGATCAAGTGGTTTGGCTACAATGCTTTTTGTTAGGCTATGTTCACACATTGCATTTTGTAGCCACAATTGCTGTGGAACGTTTTTGAAACAATTTTGTCTTAGGGTATGTGCACAGGTAGTTTTGAGCTCTGCGGATTTTTCCGCAGCGGATTTGAGAAATCTTCAGGTAAAAGGAACTGCGTTTTACCTGCGGATTTACTGCAGATTTTACGCAGATTTTGTGCGGATTCCACCTGCGGTTTTACACCTGCGGATTCCTATTATGGAGCAGGTGTAAACCGCTGCGGAATCCGCACAAAGAATTGAAATTAATTGAAATCACACTGACAGGTTGCAATAGAATAGATAAAATAAATGTCTACACAGGTGGCGCTATAGAGTTAAGTCCTCTTTTTCTCAGAAGAGGCAATTTGCATACACATAGTATAGGTATATATATATATATATATATATATATATATATATATATATATATATCTACTATATAATTGTCTAAGGAGTACTTCCATCTTTCTGTCTGTCTTTCTGTCTGTCAAACATGCCCCCGGAAGAAGGATAGGTGAAACGCTACTTCGGGGTGAGATACAGCTGGGCTGACACGCTATCCAGGTATTTATGCAAGTATGCACTTATAGGCATCTATATATATAATTGTCTAAGGGTTTTTCTGTCGGTCTGTCTGTCCGGGAAATCCCGCGTCTCTGATTGGTCGAGGCGGCCAGTGTTGTGATTTTGCTTTTTGCTCCCTCTAGTGGTCATTAGTGATTGGACTCTGGAGCTTCTGTCTTTTCCTATATCCTCACCTGGGCCGTTAGTTCAGGGGCGTTGCTATATAAGCTCCCTGGACCTTCAGTTCAATGCCTGGCATCGTTGAAATCAGAGCTAATCTGTTGTGCTCTTGTCCTATGATCCTGGTTCCTGTATTTCAAGCTAAGTCTGCTTCCTTGCTTTTTGCTTTTGTTTTGTTTGGTATTTTTGTCCAGCTTGTTCCAATCTGTATCCTGACCTTTGCTGGAAGCTCTAGGGGGCTGGTGTTCTCCCCCCGGACCGTTAGACGGTTCGGGGGTTCTTGAATCTCCAGCGTGGATTTTTATAGGGTTTTTGTTGACCAGATAAGTTATCTTGCTATATTCTGCTATTAGTAAGCTGGCCTCTCTTTGCTGAACCTGGTTCATTTCTGTGTTTGTCATTTCCTCTTACCTCACCGTTATTATTTGTGGGGGGCTTGTATCTTGCTTTGGGGTCCCTTTCTCTGGAGGCAAGAGAGGTCTTTGTTTTCTTCTCCTAGGGGTAGTTAGATTCTCCGGCTGGCGTGAGTCATCTAGCGATCACCGTAGGCATGATCCCCGGCTACTTCTAGTGTTGGCGTTAGGAGTAGCTATTTGGTCAACCCAGTTACCACAGCCCTATGAGCTGGATTTTTGAATATCGCAGACTTACACGTTCCTCTGAGACCCTGTCCACTGGGGTCATAACAGTATGCCAGGCCAGTATTAAATGTTTAATGCATTGCAGAAGTGGGATTATAAGAAAGAAAATTTTGAGGTTTTTTTTTTCCCTCTCTCATTTTTTTTTTTTTTTTCTTTTCCCCTTTACCTCAGAGTGGCTTAAGCTTGCTGCAGACATGAATGTCCAGACCTTGATTACAAGTGTGGACCAGCTTGCCGCTCGTGTGCAGGGTATACAAGATTATGTTACCAGAAATCCTAGGTCTGAACCCAAGATTCCGATTCCTGAACTGTTTTCAGGAGACCGATTTAAGTTTAGGAATTTCAGGAATAATTGTAAATTGTTTTTGTCCCTGAAACCTTGTTCGTCTGGAGACTCTGCTCAACAAGTAAAAATTGTTATTTCATTCTTACGGGGTGACCCTCAAGATTGGGCTTTTTCGTTGGCGCCAGGAGATCCGGCATTGGCTGATATTGATGCGTTTTTTCTGGCGCTCGGTTTACTTTATGAGGAACCCAATCTTGAGATTCAGGCAGAGAAAGCCTTGCTGGCTATGTCTCAGGGCCAGGACGAGGCTGAGGTGTATTGCCAAAAATTTCGGAAATGGTCCGTGCTGACACATTGGAACGAGTGTGCACTGGCCGCTAATTTTAGAAATGGCCTTTCTGAGGCCATTAAGAATGTTATGGTGGGTTTTCCCATTCCCACAGGTCTGAATGATACCATGTCCCTGGCTATTCAAATTGACCGGCGGTTGCGGGAGCGCAAAACCGCAAATTCCCTCATGTTGTTGTCTGAACAGACACCTGATGTGATGCAATGTGATAGAAAAACCGCAAATTCCCTCATGGTGTTGTCTGAACGGACACCTGATTTGATGCAATGTGATAGAATCCTGACTAGAAATGAGAGGAAAATTCATAGACGCCGGAATGGCTTGTGCTACTACTGTGGTGATTCTACACATGTTATCTCAGCATGCTCTAAACGTATATCTAAGGTTGTTAGTCCTGTCACCGTTGGTAATTTGCATCCTAAGTTTATTCTGTCTGTAACTTTGATTTGCTCACTGTCATCTTATCCTGTCATGGCGTTTGTAGATTCAGGTGCTGCCCTGAGTCTTATGGATCTCTCATTTGCTAAGCGCTGTGGTTTTATTCTTGAACCATTAGAAAATCCTATCCCTCTTAGGGGTATTGATGCTACGCCATTAGCAGAAAATAAACCGCAGTATTGGACACAGGTTACCATGTGCATGACTCCTGAACACCGCGAGGTGATACGTTTTCTCGTTCTACATAAAATGCATGATTTGGTTGTTTTGGGGCTGCCATGGTTACAGACCCATAATCCAGTCCTTGACTGGAAGGCTATGTCAGTGTCTAGTTGGGGCTGTCGTGGTATTCATGAGGATTCCCTGCCTGTGTCTATTGCTTCTTCTACGCCTTCGGAAGTTCCGGAGTATTTGTCTGATTATCAGGATGTCTTTAGCGAGTCCAGGTCCAGTGCATTGCCTCCTCATAGGGAATGTGACTGTGCAATAGATTTGATTCCAGGCAGTAAATTTCCTAAGGGAAGACTGTTTAATCTGTCGATACCTGAACATACCGCTATGCGTTCATATATCAAGGAGTCTCTGGAGAAAGGACACATCCGTCCGTCTTCTTCCCCTCTTGGTGCGGGATTCTTTTTTGTGGCTAAAAAGGACGGATCTTTGAGGCCTTGTATTGACTATCGGCTTTTAAATAAGATCACTGTCAAATTTCAGTATCCTTTGCCGCTGTTGTCTGACTTGTTTGCCCGGATTAAAGGTGCCAAGTGGTTTACCAAGATAGACCTTCGTGGTGCGTACAACCTTGTGCGCATTAAGCAAGGGGATGAATGGAAAACCGCATTCAATACGCCCGAAGGTCATTTTGAGTACTTGGTGATGCCTTTTGGGCTCTCTAATGCCCCTTCAGTTTTTCAGTCCTTTATGCATGACATTTTCCGGAACTATCTGGATAAATTTTTGATCGTTTATCTGGATGATATTCTGGTTTTTTCTGATAATTGGGACTCGCATGTGGAGCAGGTCAGGATGGTCTTTAAAATTTTGCGTGAAAATTCTTTGTTTGTCAAGGGCTCAAAGTGTCTTTTTGGTGTACAGAAGGTTCCCTTTTTGGGGTTCATTTTTTCCCCTTCTGCTGTGGAGATGGACCCAGTCAAGGTCCGAGCTATTCTTGATTGGACTCAGCCCTCGTCAGTTAAGAGTCTTCAGAAGTTCTTGGGTTTCGCTAACTTCTACCGTCGTTTTATCGCTAACTTTTCTAGCATTGTGAAACCTTTGACGGATATGACCAAGAAGGGCTTCGATGTGGTTAATTGGGCTCCTGCTGCCGTGGAGGCTTTCCAGGAGTTGAAACGTCGGTTTACTTCGGCGCCTGTTTTGTGCCAGCCTGATGTCTCGCTTCCCTTTCAGGTTGAGGTGGATGCTTCAGAGATTGGAGCAGGGGCCGTTTTGTCGCAGAGAGTCCCTGGTTGCTCTGTTATGAGACCTTGCGCCTTTTTCTCTAGGAAGTTTTCGCCTGCGGAGCGAAATTATGATGTGGGCAATCGGGAGTTGTTGGCCATGAAATGGGCATTTGAGGAGTGGCGTCATTGGCTCGAGGGTGCTAAGCATCGTGTGGTGGTCTTGACTGATCACAAAAATCTGATGTATCTCGAGTCTGCTAAACACCTGAATCCTAGACAGGCCCGCTGGTCATTGTTTTTCTCCCGTTTTGACTTTGTTGTCTCGTATTTACCAGGTTCAAAAAATGTGAAGGCCGATGCTCTTTCCAGGAGCTTTGTGCCTGATGCTCCTGGAGTCGCTGAACCTGTTGGTATTCTTAAGGATGGTATTATCTTGTCAGCTATTTCTCCAGATCTGCGACGTGTGTTGCAGAGATTTCAGGCTGATAGGCCTGATTCTTGTCCACCTGACAGACTGTTTGTGCCTGATAAGTGGACCAGCAGAGTCATTTCCGAGGTTCATTCCTCGGTGTTGGCAGGTCACCCAGGAATTTTTGGCACCAGAGATCTGGTGGCCAGATCCTTTTGGTGGCCTTCCTTGTTTAGGGATGTGCGGTCATTTGTACAGTCCTGTGGGACTTGTGCTCGAGCTAAGCCTTGCTGTTCTCGTGCCAGCGGGTTGCTCTTGCCCTTGCCTGTCCCTAAGAGACCTTGGACACATATCTCCATGGATTTCATTTCTGATCTTCCGGTGTCTCAAGGCATGTCTGTTATCTGGGTGATATGTGATCGCTTCTCCAAGATGGTCCATTTGGTTCCTTTGCCTAAGCTGCCTTCCTCTTCCGATCTGGTTCCTGTGTTTTTCCAGAATGTGGTTCGTTTGCACGGCATTCCTGAGAATATTGTGTCAGACAGAGGATCCCAATTCGTTTCCAGATTCTGGCGATCCTTTTGTAGTAGGATGGGCATTGACTTGTCGTTTTCGTCTGCTTTCCATCCTCAGACTAATGGACAGACGGAGCGAACTAATCAGACTTTGGAGGCTTATTTGAGGTGTTTTGTCTCTGCTGATCAGGACGATTGGGTGACCTTCTTGCCGTTGGCTGAGTTTGCCCTTAATAATCGGGCTAGTTCCGCCACCTTGGTTTCGCCGTTTTTCTGCAACTCTGGTTTCCACCCTCGTTTTTCTTCGGGTCATGTGGAACCTTCTGACTGCCCTGGGGTGGATTCTGTGGTGGATAGGTTGCAGCGGATCTGGAATCTTGTGGTGGACAACTTGAAGTTGTCACAGGAGAGGGCTCAGCGCTTTGCCAACCGCCGCCGCGGTGTGGGTCCCCGACTACGTGTTGGGGATTTGGTGTGGCTTTCTTCCCGCTTTGTTCCTATGAAGGTTTCCTCTCCCAAATTTAAACCTCGTTTTATTGGTCCTTACAAGATATTGGAAATCCTTAATCCTGTATCCTTTCGCCTGGATCTTCCTGTGTCGTTTGCTATCCACAACGTGTTTCATAGGTCCTTGTTGCGGCGGTACGTTGTGCCTGTGGTTCCTTCTGCTGAGCCTCCTGCTCCGGTGTTGGTTGAGGGCGAGTTGGAGTACGTGGTGGAGAAGATCTTGGATTCTCGTCTCTCCAGGCGGAGGCTTCAGTACCTGGTCAAGTGGAAGGGCTATGGTCAGGAAGATAATTCCTGGGTGGTCGCCTCTGATGTTCATGCGGCCGATTTAGTTCGTGCCTTTCACGCCGCTCGTCCTGATCGCCCTGGTGGTCGTGGTGAGGGTTCGGTGACCCCTCACTAAGGGGGGGGTACTGTTGTGATTTTGCTTTTTGCTCCCTCTAGTGGTCATTAGTGATTGGACTCTGGAGCTTCTGTCTTTTCCTATATCCTCACCTGGGCCGTTAGTTCAGGGGCGTTGCTATATAAGCTCCCTGGACCTTCAGTTCAATGCCTGGCATCATTGAAATCAGAGCTAATCTGTTGTGCTCTTGTCCTATGATCCTGGTTCCTGTATTTCAAGCTAAGTCTGCTTCCTTGCTTTTTGCTTTTGTTTTGTTTGGTATTTTTGTCCAGCTTGTTCCAATCTGTATCCTGACCTTTGCTGGAAGCTCTAGGGGGCTGGTGTTCTCCCCCCGGACCGTTAGACGGTTCGGGGGTTCTTGAATCTCCAGCGTGGATTTTTATAGGGTTTTTGTTGACCAGATAAGTTATCTTGCTATATTCTGCTATTAGTAAGCTGGCCTCTCTTTGCTGAACCTGGTTCATTTCTGTGTTTGTCATTTCCTCTTACCTCACCGTTATTATTTGTGGGGGGCTTGTATCTTGCTTTGGGGTCCCTTTCTCTGGAGGCAAGAGAGGTCTTTGTTTTCTTCTCCTAGGGGTAGTTAGATTCTCCGGCTGGCGCGAGTCATCTAGCGATCACCGTAGGCATGATCCCCGGCTACTTCTAGTGTTGGCGTTAGGAGTAGCTATTTGGTCAACCCAGTTACCACAGCCCTATGAGCTGGATTTTTGAATATCGCAGACTTACACGTTCCTCTGAGACCCTGTCCACTGGGGTCATAACAGGCCAGGTCTCGACCAATCAGCGACGGGCACAGTATCGACGTAGATGTCATAATGGTTGCCATGGCGACGATGATGTCATAAAGGTTGCCTTGACCAATCAGCGACGGACACAGTCTGCCGTGAATTCTGAAATCATCATTGTCCATATACTACGGGGACATGCATATTCTAGAATATGGCCTGGGCCTCGACCAATCAGCGACGGGCACAGTATCGACGTAGATGTCATAATGGAAATCCCATGTCTCTGATTGGTCGAGGCCGCCAGGCCTCGACCAATCAGCGACCGGCACAGCATGGCGACGATGATGTCATAAAGGTTGCCTCGACCAATCAGCGATGGGCACAGTCTGCCGCGAATTCGCCTCGACCAATCAGCGACGGGCACAGTATCGACGTAGATGTCATAATGGTTGCCATGGCGATATACTACGGGGACATGTGGGGGTGCTTTGCGGGCCACCACCTAGTATATTTATATTGGTGGCCCGATTCTAACGCATCGGGTATTCTAGAATATGCATGTCCACGTAGTATATTGCACAGCCCACGTAGTATATAGCACAGCCCATGTAGTATATTGCACAGCCCACGTAGTATATTGCCCAGCCACGTAGTATATTGCCCAGTGACGTAGTATATTGCCCAGTTACGTAGTATACAGCACAGAGCCATGTAGTATATTGCCCAGTTACGTAGTATACAGCACAGAGCCATGTAGTATATTGCACAGTTACGCAGTATACAGCACAGAGCCACGTAGTATATTGCCCAGCGAAGTAGTATACAGCACAGAGCTACGTAGTATATTGCACAGTGAAGTAGTATACAGCACAGAGCCACGTAGTATATTGCACAGCGACGCAGTATACAGCACAGAGTCACGTAGTATATTGCCCAGCCACAGGTTAAAAAATAAAAAATAAACATATACTCACCTTCCTTGAAGTTCTGTCGCCTGTGTGCGGTGCAGGCGGCAGCTTCCCGTCCCAGGGTGTGATGACGTCGCGGTCACATGACCGTGACGTCATGGCAGGTCCTTCTCGCGCAGGCGCGCAGGACCTGTGATGACGTCGCAGTCACATGACCGTGACGTCATGGAAGGTCCTTCTCGTCATGGAAGATCCTTGCCACCGGAACCTGCCGCTTGCATGGAGCGGTCACCAGAGCGTCGTGAGGAGCGGGAAAGGCGGCGTAGCTGAGTATATAATGATTTTTTATTTTTTCATTATTTTTAACATTACTGTAGATGTTTTTACTATTGACGCTGCATAGGCCGCATCAATAGTAAAAACTTGGTCACACAGGGTTAATAGCGGCGGTAACGGAGTGAGTTACCTGCGGCATAACGCGGTCCGTTACCGCTGGCATTAACCCTGTGTGAGCAGTGACTGCGGGGAGTATGGAGCGGGCACCGGGCACTTACTGCATGGGAGTAAGGAGGGACTAATCGGACTGTGGCCGTCGCTGATTGGTCGCGGCAGTCATGTCAGAGACGCGGGATTTCCATTATGACATCTACGTCGATACTGTGCCCGTCGCTGATTGGTCGAGGCCCAGGCCATATTCTAGAATATGCATGTCCCCGTAGTATATGGACAATGATGATTCCAGAATTCGGGGCAGACTGTGCCCGTCGCTGATTGGTCAAGGCAACCTTTATGACATCATCGTCGCCATGGCAACCATTATGACATCTACGTCGATACTGTGCCCGTCGCTGATTGGTCGAGGCCTGGCGGCCTCGACCAATCAGAGACGCAGGATTTCCAGGACAGACAGACAGACGGAAAAACCCTTAGACAATTATATATATAGATATATATATATATATATATATATATCAGTGAGACACATATTTATATATTTATATTTCATACAGAGCTAGATAGCATAAAAGCCGGTAATTCAATTGCCGGCTTTTGCCATCTCTTTATCAAACCCCACAGGATATGAGACATGGTTTACATGCAGTAAACCATTTCATATCCCTTATTTTTTTACATATTCTGCACTAATAATGTTAGAAGAGTCTGTGTGCAAAATTTGGGAGCTATAGGTGTTAAAATAAAGGGTTAATTCACGGAAAAAACTGGCGTGGGCTCCCTGGCAGCTTGAAACAGTAAGCTGGAAGTTAAAGTAGGATGTGGTGCTCTCCATTTGGCTGGAGCAGGAGCTGATATCTCCAGTTGGACAGCACTCACACCCATATTGTCAACAGCACTGCAGGCCCAAACCACCCAAATCTAAGTGGCTGGAAAGAACCTGCTCCTTCCAGTGTTTCTGTTTCCAACATCTCTTCTATCACCAGCACCTTCGTATTCATTCTGTAGGCAATGCTGGTGATAGAAGCAGGTGTTGCAGGATCAGGTCCTGGTAGAGATGTGACTATACGGATGACAACATACAGTTGTGCTAAAAAGTTTACATACCCCATCAGAATTTTTGCTTTCTTGGCCTTTTTTCAGAGAATATAAATGATAACACCAAAACTTTTTCTCCGCTCATGGTTAGAGGTTGGGTGAGCTACGTGAAAAGGTAGTTGAACTGTATAAAACAGGAAAGGGATACAAAAAGATATCCAAGGAATTGATAATGCCAGTCAGCAGTGTTGAAACTGTGATTAACAAATGGAAAATCAGGGCTCTGTAAAAACAAAACCATGGTCATCATCAACTGCCTGGAAAATTGTTCGGTATGCAAAGAAAAACCCACAAACATCAGCTGATATACAGGACTCTGAAAACTAGCAGTGTGGCTGTTTCAAATGCACAATAAGGAGGCACTTGAAGAAAAATGGGCTGCATGGTCGAGTCACCAGGAGAAAGCAAAGCCATTACTGCGCAAATGCCACAAAGTATCTCTCCTACAATAAGCAAAACAGCACAGAGACAAGCCTCAAAACTTCTGGAACAAGGTAATTTGGAGTGATGAGACCAAAATTGAACTATTTGGCCACAACCATAAACGTTACATTTGGAGAGAAGTCAACAAGGCCTATGATGAAAGGGACACTATTCCAACTAGATGGATTTACAGCGTGGGACATGACTGAGCGCCGGAGAGGTATGGGATATTGTTGTTTGTTTGTTTTTTACCTTTTTTACAGAAGACAAGGGTCGTCATTTGGATTGAGCATATAATAAACATATTACAACACCCTGTGTCTTTATTTCATTAAAATACTTTTTTCTAATGTGTCTTATTGACACCTCTCCATTATTAACCTGGCTTAATGTCATCTTACATTAGCAAGGTGACATTAACCCTTTATTACCCAATATCCCACTGCTACAGGGGAGTGGGAAGAGATGGTGGTGGTGGGACGGTCTTCTGCTAGTGGTACCGTGCAATCAGTTGGTACCTGCAGCAGTTTCCATATTGAGACACCCATCACTTGGGTGTCCCAATATGGTGGTCGGTGGAATTCTGGGATACGGTGACATCTGGACAGAACAGTAAATGAAAACATTACGAGGCAATTATTATTATTATTATTATAGTGCTTTGGCACAAAGCACTATATTGTTATTCCATCGTGGTAAACTTCTTCTTATTCTTCTTATTATTCAGTCCGCACGTAATGCGGCCCGAACCGCTTCACTCACAGACTCCAGTGAGGTGTCATTTCGAAGCCAGCGTGTCGATCGGATTTGTAGTTTTGGTGCAACTTGCGTTTGAAAAAAGTGTCTCAATGCGTTTCAATAGGGAAATTTTCCCATACGTTTATAATGGGCTGGTTTCTGAGGCAATTTCTAAAAATAACTGCTAACTGCCACCTGGCTGATTAGCTCATTGATATGCGCAGTCAGACACAGTTACTATGCCAACGCCTATGAACTCTACATCAGCCCACCAGGTCACAAGTTTTGTCAGATAATATCAGCTGTTAAAGTGACAGTACAGCACAATTCCAAAGCACTATCTGTAGTCTTATTATTATTACTAGATGGTGGCCCGATTCTAACGCATCGGGTATTCTAGAATATGTATGTCCACGTAGTATATTGCACAGCCACATAGTATACAGCACAGAGCCACAGTGCAGAGCCACACAGTATACAGCGCAGAGCTGCGCAGTATACAGCGCAGAGCCATTCAGTATACAGCGCAGAGCCGCGCAGTATACAGCGCAGAGCCGCGCAGTATACAGCGCAGAGCCTCGCAGTATACAGCTCAGAGCCCCGCAGTATACAGCGCAGAGCCGCGCAGTATACAGCGCAGAGTGGCCCCGCCCACCAAATCGGCCCCTGAGGGGCCCCGCTCACCAAATCGGCCCCTGAGGTGCCCCTCCTACCAAATCGGCCCTTGAGGGGCCCCGCCCACCAAATCAGACCCAGAGTGACCCCGCCCACCAAATCGGCCCCTGAGGGGCCCCGCCCACCAAATAGGCCCCTGAGGGGCCCCGCCCACCAAATCGGACCCAGAGTGACCCCACCCACCAAATCGGACCCAGAGTGACCCCGCCCACCAAATCGGACCCAGAGTGATCCCGCCCACCAAATCAGTCCCTGAGGGGCCCCGCCCACCAAATCGGCCCCTGAGGGGCCCCGCCCACCAAATCGGACCCAGAGTGGCCCCGCCCACCAAATCAGACCCAGAGTGGCCCCGCCCACCAAATCGGCCCCTGAGGGGCCCCGCCCACCAAATCCTCAACCCTGAGGGGGACCCAAGTGTGAAAGTCTTGCAGGGGCAGCCCGGGCACCATTCCAAAGCACTATCTGTAGTTCCTTCAGGAAATACCCATCTAGTTATTATTATTATTCATTTATATAGCACCATTAATTCCATGGTGCTGTACATGAGAAAGGGGATACATACAGAGTTATAGATATCGTTTACAGTAAACAAGTTTACAGTGACAGACTGGTACAGAGGGGAGCGGATATAAATTATTTAATAGATTATATAATTATAGAAATAGATTTTGCTCTTCCTGCTCTATATAATGGTGCTTGTTCGACATGACTACTTCCCTTTAACACATTGCGTTAAACCCGTCCGTTAGATGGACTACGTTAAACCGCGGCATAACGCGGTGTAATGTAGTCCGTTAACGCCACCATTGAATCCAATGTCGGACGCATCGCTAGCGCACGCCCACAATGGGCGTGCGCTAGCGATGTACCGTCATTGAGTGACGGACCCCGAGACACCGGCTGCAGCGTTTCCGGGTCCGTTACCGCTAGCGCAGATAGAGCTAGCAGATGCTCTATCTGCACTAGCGCGCTGCCTATACTGGTACTTGCGTTAACAGCAGCTTATTAACGTATGTGTTAAACGGGCTGCTGTTAACGCAATGTGAACCCGGCCTAAGCCTCACACCACATAACAAAATAATAATGATTGAAAAGGAGATTTTTTTTTTGTCAAAAAGAGGACATTTTTGTTGTGCCCCCACAATACCTGAACTTTCTATTACAATTATTGTACAATGTTTTAAAGCAGTGTACAAAACTTTGCAAATTCAATAATTCATCATTCTGAAAAGTCAGGCATTCAATTTGCTATACTAAGTAAATGGTTTCATATGCCATAAATTAAGAATTTTCCTACTTTCTTGAAAATCTAAGCAGATTTTATCTGACACTTGTGGCTGTTATTATTCAGCTGACGTATCAGTAGAGGCTTCAAAATCTTTAATCATTACCGAATATGTATTATCTGGTGCTCGTCATGTATATCAATAAACATAATTAAAAGGCAGCTTCCTACATCATCACATTAATGCGAAGATACTTTCATTTCCATTCTCGGTTAGGCAAATCTAAGCAACATGTTCATGCAGCGCCCCAGAGTTCTGGTCGTTGCAGTAACGTCGCTCTGCCGCTAAGGGGAGTGATGGTACGTCTGATTGCACTAAAAGAGTTCACCTGACCAGGTATCACAGACACACATTACACTTCACACTCCGGCCACCAGGGGGAGCAAAAGGTTCTATGTATTAGACCACTCCTCACACTCTGGTAAAACTGGGGGATAAGAAGTTAGGCAGAAGCTGACTGGGTTTTGCCCAGGTAACATCTAGTGAGAGAGAGTGTTACTTGGGAAGATTCAGGGGGGTCCCTGTCAGGGGTGGGATCCTGACAGAGGCCTAGCGAACAGGACAGATCATTACGGAGCCGTGCCTGCACCTCATTGCGGCGGCATCTTAAGAAAGGACACGAAGCGAGGTGTATTGTGGAGAAGTGAGAAACGAGATCACAGCACAGAGGAGATAGAACCAGAAGGAATCGTGCCCCGAGATCGGCAACATCCTTCTGAGGCACGTAGCCGGCGGCCGGAGCACTGAGGAAGTAATAGGCTCTACGCATTACTCTGAACTACGGCAGGGCAGTTAACTTTAGGTTGGCTGTCTCTCCTTTTACACCTAATGAAGACAATGGAGGCAATTGTGGGAGAGGAGCGTCTCTAGGGTCCCTATAAAATAACTCCAGGCCTACCCCATCATACGGGTGCGTCCTAGCCATATCATCTGGGGGACGGAGAGAAAGAACAGAAACATACACGACAGTTGTGAGGACTATCCCGTGGTGCTCAGCAGGGAAGTACTACAACACCCAGGCGCTAGTAGGTAGGCACTGATTTCCACCTGCAAAGGGAACTCTAGATGTGCCTTCGGACCGGCCGGTCTCAGCCAGCGCGGTTAGAAGTGCTCTGGATTGCGGATGCCGAAGCCTTCAGTAAAGAGGTAAAGAGACTGCAACCCTGTGTCCTCATCATTTACTGCAACCTACACCGTCACCTACACCTTTTATTGGGCGCCCCTTAGCAGGGCCACGGACCGGGTCGGGCCACCGTGACATCCCCAGAACCGAGAGACCCGGTACCGAGTACCCCACAACCCTGCGTCTGGGGGCCGCTCCATTCAAATCATGGAGAAAGCAAAAAACAAAAAGTTTTTTTTTTTAGGTGGTTTGTTGCATTTAGGGTGGGTGAGTGTTGGTAAAGGGGTTATACAGTAAGACATTGGATGTAAGTGGACCATTTGCCAAGTCAACCAGCAGCTATTGTGCATTTGTCCTATTAATTAGAATAGGATCAGTGCACAATACCTTCCTGAAATTGAAGGGTCTACAAATGTCCTACCAGTGTTCAACAGTGTCTCAGGTGCAGGGGCCTACTGCTCACAGCTGCAGACCATGTGACCTCAAAGGGGCCTGTGACCTGGGGGGCCCTGGTGCCAAGCAGCCCCATTCCTTTGGTAGGGCAGTCTGATTTCAACGGTATCTGCATACAAACTGTTAAATAGAATGGTGTCTGAGTCTCAGCACAGTAGGCTCAATGACATCATTACTAGATTATGCCTGCTCCACAGAGCCTTAGTCCACAGGCTGCACAGAGCAGTACACTGAGAATGGGAAGAGGTTAGTATTTTTTTATATTTTGTCATTACTTGTGATAATCATATCGATTGGGAGCTGAGGTGACATCATACTGTATGGGGGCAGTTGGGGCCTTCATGCTGCATGTGGGAGCTTTACGGTATCATACAGTGTTGGTGGACATTGTGATTATCATACTGTGTAATTGACTGTGTAGGCCCTCATACTATGTGTGGGGGACAGTGGAGTCATTATGCTGTGTGTGGCGGACATTGGGGTCACCATACTGTGTGTGGGGAAGGTTCTGGGGACATCATATTCTACATAGGAAAATGTGGGGCCATTAAATTGTGTTGGGGGATGATGGGGGCATAATACTATGTTGAAGGCAGTGGTGACCATCATACTGTGTGGGGGACATCATATTGTGTGGGGAGTTTATGGTGGCCATTATAGTGTGGGTGAATTGGGAGCATAATATAATGAGGTGGTTGTCATCATACTATATGGGGTGTACATCCTAGTGTGTTGGGGCCATCATACTGTGTGTTTGGGGCAATGGAGACAATCATACTGTCTGAGGGGTTATTGAAACCATCATACTGTGTATAGGTCTGTGAGGCCATCTCATACTACACGGGAGTCTGTGGGGTCCAACGTATTTTGTAAGGGGCATTGTACAGTGTGATGGACTATGGGAGTCATCATACTGTGTGGGAGAATTATGAGGGCCTTCATATAGTGTTCAGGGGACTGCGATGGCCATCACATTGTGTGGGGGACTGTAAGGGCCATCATATTAAATGGAGGGGATTCATACTGTGTGGTGTGACTGTGGGGACATCATACTTTGTAGGCAACTGTTGGATTTTCATATAGTGTGGGGGACTGTGGAAGTCATCATACTGTGTAGAGGGGCATCACACTGTATGCAAAAACATCATACATTGTGGGGGTATCTGTGGGCCGACATACTGTGCATATGGGGGTACTATGGTGACAAACTGTGTGGGGGGAATTCACTTTGTTGTATTATATATTTTTGTGAGGAATATTTATCATTCTGAATGTGGGCCATGATTGGGTAGCATAGTTGTGAGAACATTACGGGGCTTCAGCAGGGGCAGTATTCACTGCAATCTGTCAGGATTCTTTGGTACTGCTGGCAAGAGTGGGTGGTCACTTATATTTATGTGGCACAATATGGAGCCAATAAACATTAGGCACTACTGTTTTAGGAGTCCTTTTCTAGTAACAGATTAGATAGACAGAATATATTGCATTGTGAGCAGCCTCATCTTACCTCAGCAACCCTGGTATTCCCAGTATTAGATCAGAAAAACATGATGAATGAGTAGTGTGAGCAGCTTCTTCTTAGCCAAGCACCCCTGTATCTCCAGTATTAGATACTATAGACAGAGTGGACAGCACTGTGATCAGTGTATTCCTACATCAGCACCCCTGGTATCTCCAGTGTTAGATCAGAAAGACTGGGTGGACAGCAGTGTAAGTGCAGCGCCCCAGAGTCCTGGTCGTTGCAGTACTGACGCTCCGCCGCTAAGGGGAGTGATGGTACGTCTGATGGCACCTAAGGAGTTCACCTGACCAGGTATCACAGTCACACTTTACACTTCACATTCTGGCCACCAGGGGGAGCAAAGGGTTCTATGCATTAGGCCACTCCTCACAATCTGGTAAAACTGGGGGCTGGATAGGAAGTTAGTCAGAAGCTGACTGGGTTGGAACCAGGCAACATCCTGTGGCAGAGGGTGTTGCAGGGGAAGATTCAGGGGGGTCTCTGTCAGGGGTGGGATCCTGACAGTGGCCTAGCGAACAGAACAGAACATTACGGAGCCGCGCCTGTGGCGGCATCCTAAGAAAGGAAGAGAAGCGAGGTTTATTGTGGAGAAGTGAGAAACGAGATCGCAGCAAAAAGGAGATAAAGCCAGTAGGAGTCGTGCCGTAAGATCGAGGCAACATCCTACTGAGGCGCGTAGCCGGTGGCTGGAACGCCGAGGAAGTATTATGCTCCAAGCAATACTTCAAACAGCGGCAGGACAGTTAATTTTAGGTTGGCTGTCTCACCTAAATCACCTAAGCAGACATAGGGGGCAATTGTGGGAGAGGGGCGACACTAGGGTCCCGGAAGAACTCCAGGCCTACCCGTCATATGGGTGCGTCCTATCCATATCATCTGGGGGACGGAGAAGAACATCAGATAGTTGTGAGAAAGAACAGAGAAAAGAACATCAGAGAAAGAACATCAGAAACAGACACAACAGTTGTGAGGACTATCCCGTTGTGCTCAGCAGGGAGGTACTACAACACACAGGCGCTAGAAAGTAGGCACTGATTTCCACCTGCAAAGGAAACTCTGGATGTGCCATCGGACCGGCCGGTCTCAGCCAGCCCTGTTAGCAGTACTCTGGATTGAGGATCCTGAAGCCTTCAGTAAAGAGGTAAAGAGACTGCAACCCTGTGTCCTCGTTACTCATCGCGACCTGCACCACGCATCATCATCACATCTTTCATTGGACGCCCCTTAGCAGGGTCACGGACCGGGTCTAGCCACCATGACAACCCCAGAACTGAGACAGAGAGGCCCAGTACCGAGTACCCCGCGGCCCTGCGTCTGGGGGCGCTCCATAAGCAGCTTCTTCTTATCTCACCATATTATTTTCTAACCAAGCCTGGAATCTCCAGAATTAGATCAGAAAGATAAGTTGAACAGCAGTGTAAGCAACATCATATCTCTTTGGCACTTAAAGTATCTCCAGTACTCGATCAGAAACAAATGCTGGACAGCAGTGTGAGCAGCCTCTTCTTACCTCAGCACCCCTGGTATCTCCAGAATTAAATCAGATAGACAAGGTGAACAGCAGTGTGAAAGGCCTCTTCTAACCTCCCCATACCTGATATCTCCAGTATTACATTAGACATACCGTGTGGATAGCAATGTGAGCAGCCTCTTCTTACCTGAGCACCTGATGTAAAGTGCTGGTTTAAAAGGTCAGATGGGACATCAGCCACTCATTCCCCATTGAAATAGCTTACGCGAAATGTACATCTGGGGTGGTCCTGGGAATCCTCTTGGTTCGTGCACCAGCACTTCACATCATGGGTAAGTGTCCTTCATATGAGTCATTTAGGCACAGATATGCATGCTTTTTTGTTGCCTCTTTTCCACATATGAACCTACCTCATAACAGTAATACCTCTAAGCACAAGCACTTTATGTGAACGGTATGATATGGTTCTGCTCAAACTCTAATATTTGCACAGTGAAAGTTACTGTTTACATGAGTCTCTGATATTACATATTAATGTATATTGTGAAATCATTTTCTTACCCAAACCTCCCATTCCCAGAGCACTTATTTTGGAATCCTTCTTTATCAACCTCTATATTTATGTTCTGATATACCACATTATGTATAATTGTATTAATAAAATTATGTTTATTTTATGAAGTCAGCACTCCATTCTCTTTTGTTCAGTAGTTATTCCAGGAGTTTCTTCTTTACTATATCCTCACTTGATTAAGACTATACTTTGAATTATATTGATTGCATTGTTTTTTTATTTGTATTATTATCAGTGTTTCTGTGAACTATTTAATATAGTCATCCATACAGTGTAATATGCTCTATAAAATTACGGTGGTTTAAAATTTTGAACAACCACATGGCCTGCTACAGTTGACCAACATTTTTGGACCAAAAATTGACTGTTGTCTTCCATACAATTGAACCTGCTTTGAGTTAAATTACGGTGGTTTAAAAAATGTTAAAATTGCATGGCCTGCTACAGTTGACCACATTTTTTGGTTAATTAAAAAAATTGAGTTTCAGTTAATAAAGAAAACTTGGTTTCCAGAGACATGGCAATTAGAAAATATGTAAGATGTGTGGAAAGGGACGTCAAAGTGGAAGTGCTTATAATGGTGCACGCAGACCGAGGATGTGGGGCAGTTGGGACTACACGTGTTGCTGGAGCACAAGAAACACGCCCATTCATGACACATAGCTTCTTATCCCACTTTGCATGAAGGCATGGGACACCACTTCTGAAGCCAGACCAGTTCAAATAGGTGGTCAGTTAATGCCTCCAGCATGCTTGCCAGCCCCACCCAGTCTTCCACACGGTCTAGTCTCACCAACCAACAGTCTGGATCACTTAATCCTCACCCTGATCCTTCTTCCTCCCACCATGTTGAATCCCAGGAGACCAGTGATCCTACACTAGGACACTCTGAGGAGCTCTTTACAACATAATATGGCTTCTCACCCAGCATGTTCCAAAAGGGAGAGAAAAAGATGCTATGTAGTGATGTACAAAACTTAGAGCAGCCAGTCACAAGAAGATAATGGTGGGGAACGGCAAATTTTGTCTAAGGAGGTTGATGATGATGAGACACAGTTGCTGATAAATCAGGTTCTTGTTAAGTCACCAAGTCAGGAGGAACAGGGCGCAGCGGTGGACGACGAAGTGGTGGATGTTGAAGTCACAGACCCAACCTGTGAAGCTGGCATGCAGAGCAAGGCCAGCAGCACTGAGGGGGAGGGATCTGCAGCCCCGAAACAGGCAGCAATAGGCAGTGGGGTGACCACAGGTAGAAGATATGCAACTGTTCCACACAGTACCATCTCTTGCGAATTTCTCCTTCAAAGAGTTAGGTGTTCCACAATCTGGGACTTTTTTAAAGAGAGTTCTGAGACAAAAAATGGTTATTTGCAACCTGTTCCATGCCATGATCAAAAATGGCCTTACCATTAAGAACCTAACCACCACCAGCATGATTAGACACATGTCATATAAGCACCTGACTTGGTGGGCCAAACGTCAGGGTCCATAATTGGGTCCAGCGAGTGACACCACTGCCTCTTCCCCTCTGCTAGGTGCTTGCTAATCCCCTGTCCATGACAGTGGTACAGATGCCTCCCGCCCTGCACCATCATCAGGCACTTCCAAAAACTTGTTCCAGCATAAGTGTAAGGAAGTGAAGGATGATGTTCCCTTTTTCTTAATGTATATATATATATATATATATATATATATATATACATTACTTTGGTACTCCTACACTTATAGTGTATTACCATTGCCTATTCAATTGGTACTGCTACATCGCTTGGTGTATTACAATCAGTGTTAAATGTTTATTGTTTACATTGTATAGGGTAAGTGTAGTGTGTAGGATTTACCACTAGATGGGGGCATCCTAGTATACACAATTTACAGTTAGTGGATAGAGTTTGTATAGGGTTAATCACGTAGAAGGGGCTGCTGCTTGATAAGACAGGTAATAGTTGTTGGAACAGTTCAGCAGGGTGGAAGCGCCCAAAGGGTCCACATAGGCTATAGGCGCAGGACACATCAGCAGTTCCATAGTGAGGAATAGTCAGGCCTAGCCATCCACAACAGCAGGTCCAAACAGCAAAAGACCCTAAGCAGCATCAGTATGTGGGCGGACACTCTAAGGCCCGATGCGAAACGGTCGGAGGACCCCACACAAACAGTGCGTACACACAGAAGGAACTTGGCACCTACATATAGCGCAACAAAGAAAAGTAGCTTACTCTCCCAGTGGCAACTGACTCTGGTAATTAATGAACTTGAGTCTTGTGTGAAACAGACCGAGGGATGCTTAACCATAGCAGAGCCGTACAGAGAGTATCCGGAGGAACCATCAGGGATGGACCAACCTGGGCCCGTGCTATGTAACTGTGAGAGAGGTGCAGGGAAAGGCAAGTAGCAATTCACTGTGGAACCTGTTGTAAATGCTGTAGAGACCTCGGATGTGCTAAGTACAGTATCTAGTAAAGATGTTCATGTTGAAGTTACAAAGGACTGTGTCTCAATTATTGTAAGTTTGACTAGAGAGGGTCTCCCGCAGCATAGGGAAGATCAAGAAGGAGCCGGACCTGAAGGCACAGGTATGCTGACTCATGGACATCATTTTCTTGTGAAGGGAGACCAAGGTACAGAAACCACGGTGTCCTTAGCCACCACTACTGCCCCGGCCGAACCTTACATATGTCCAGGAACATCACTTATGCCCTTTTCAAGCCAGTTACTGGGATTATACACTTAACGACTGACACATGAATAAGTGCATGACACTGAGTGAACATTGTGGAGGCTTGGGTTGAGTTCCACCTTGGCACAGCACACGTGCTACTGACGCCGAGGATTACTGACCCTACTTCTATCAAGGTTTCCTCCAACTCCTACACCAGTTCCTGCACCCCCTCCTACTACTCCTTATTCTCCATCTCCAATTTGGTATCTCAGAGTGCATCATCCACATCAGCCAGAAGCTGAAAGCTCTGCAGCACTGCCTCAGCAAAGCGGCAACAGGCTTTGCTGAACCTAATTTGCCTAGGAATAACAGACCAGACAAATCTGTGGCTCTCGTTCCTGAACCTCCAATCAGGCATGGTTGTGTGTGATAATGTCCATAACCTGGAGACAGCTTTGAAGCTTGGCAAGCTCACACATATATGATGCTTGGCCCACTTGTTACATTTTGTGGTTCAGCAGTATCTGAAAACTCACCCAGATTTATCACAGCTTCTGGTCAAGGTATGCTGTGTCAGCGCCCATTTCCCCAAGTAGGCTGCAGGTGCCATTGCTCTGGCAGTGCTGCAGCAGCGCATGCAAGTGCCAGCTCACCGACTGGAGTGCGACGTCACCACGCATTGGAACTTCACACTGCACATGCTATGCAATGCTTTGTGAGCATAAGAGGCCAGTTTTAGAATACCAGCTCCAACACGCCCATTGGTATTCTGGTCAGCCTCCGCACATAACAACTGAAGAGTGGGCATGGATGTCTGACATTTGTGCAGTTCTCCAAGACTTTAAGGGCTGCACAAAGATGGTGAGCGGTGATCCCGTCATAATCAGTGCAAAGATCCTGCTTGGGTGCCTACTTAAACAGTCACTGGTCACAATTAAAGCTCAAGCTTTGCATGCATACCAGGTGGAATGGAGGAAGACATGAGATAGGGAGATACTATCCATCCCAGCCTCATTTAATCTGCTCAGTGTGAATTTGGAAACTATGAGGAGGTGGAGGCTGAGGAGGAGGAACAGGAGCTGATTGCTAGCGCAACATAGGCTAGTACCCACGCAAGCTTCGTCACGTCTTTCCTACATGGATGGGTTGAGGAGGGGAATAAGTAGGAAGAGATGGAGAGTCGTCATCATGGTGGAAACAGGGAAGTGTTGGCTGTAAGGAGCTTGGCACATATGGCTGACTTTAGGTACCGCTGCCATTCCTGTGACCCTCGTGTTACATTCATCTTAGCTAAAAAAGAGTATTGATTATTCATCCTGCTAGACCCATGCTACAAGGAGAACCTTGCATCTCTGTTTCCAGAGATGGAGAGGTCTACTAAAATGGTGCTATATCACAAGGCCATTGTAGAAAATATGTTGAAAAAACTCGCAGCAGAAAATGCTAGTGGAGAGGCGAGGGAGACACACACCAGGTACAGCAGACTCAGAGGTACACTGTCAAAGCGCTGGCCCAACTTCGTAACACTCTCCCAGCATCCATGCCCTGATGACCTGGTATTTTTTTTACAAAGATGGTCAAGCAATACCTGGCAGACAAAACCATTGTACTCGTACTCCCTAATTCCTCTGCGACATTCAACTATTGGGTCTCAAAGCTGAACATGTGCATGAGCTGTCCCTCTATACTATGAAGGTTTTGTGCAGTCCTGCCTCTAGCGTCTTGTCTAGTGTTGAGCGATACCGTCCGATGCTTGAAAGTATCGGTATCGGAAAGTATCGGCCGATACCGGCAAAGTATCGGATCTAATCCGATACCGATACCCGATACCAATACAAGTCAATGGGACACCAAGTATCGGACGGTATCCTGTATGGTTCCCAGGGTCTGAAGGAGAGGAAACTCTCCTTCAGGCCCTGGGATCCATATCAATGTGTAAAAGAAAGAATTAAAATAAAAAAATAGGGATATACTCACCCTCCGACGCAGCCTGGACTTTACCGCCGTAACCGGGAGCCGTTGTACCTAAGAATGCGCGCTTGAATGTCCGCAGCTTCTGATTGGTCGCGTAGCGGTCACGTGACCGCTACGCGACCAATCACAAAGCAGTGACGTCTTCTAAGGTATTTCAAGCGCTTGAAAGACCTTAGGTGACGTCACTGCTTTGTGATTGGTCGCGTAGCGGTCACGCGACCGCTACGGACCAATCAGAGCGCAGTGACCTCATCTAAGGCCCTTCAAGCGCGCATTCTTAGGTACAACGGCTCCCGGTTACGGCGGTAAAGTCCAGGAGCCGCCGGAGAGGTGAGTATATCCCTATTTTTTATTTTAATTCTTTATTTTACAAATTGATATTAATCTTGATACCGATTCCCGATACCACAAAAGTATCGGATCTCGGTATCGGAATTCCGATACCCGCAAGTATCGGCCGATACCCGATACTTGCGGTATCGGAATGCTCAACACTAGTCTTGTCTGAACAGGTTTATAGTGACAAGCTCACTCTGATAAAAATTAACAAAACCTGCATTAGGCCCAACTTTTCCACACCACCAGATTACAGCAGCACATAAAGTATTTTTAACCTGTCAGTTGTTGTCTTCAAGGGTCTATGGATGACCCTGCTTCTAATTTTTGGCAGGTTTTGCACTGTGTGCAGAGCTTTTATGAGTATGGCAGTGTCACAACTACATTTTGTTCACAATATTTGAATGAGGTACTACAGCTGGTGCCTTCAAGGTTGTATGACCCTGCTTCTAATTTTTGTCAGCCTTTTCACTTAGTGCATATACTTTATGTGAGTGCCATAAGTGAGGTGATTGGGATTAATTAGCTATGAACTCCGGTCACATTTCTCATCGCTGGTTAGCACTATATATTGCAGGCGCTGCAGTGTGAGCCACCTGAATCATCCGGATTGTCGTGGGATAGACAAGGATTATCTGTTCATTGGACAGGTGAGGAATATAGTTATTATTTTTGTTTGTTACAGGGGACATGGATATTGGAGGATTATCTTCACATCAGACAGGTGAGGAATTTAGTGGTTTATTATATTATTCCTTTACAGGGGACATGGTCTTCAGTGGAGTAGACGTAGAGGCGATTACAACTTTGCATTTTTACTTTCATTTCAAATAATGGTGTCAGTGTCTTTATTCCAATTACAGGACTTTCTTCTGGTTGTGTCTTTCTTGCAATCTAACTATGTTCTTAGCAATGAGGGTGTCTTATAAACAACTCTCTATTACTAACCCCTGGGCTTGATGTCAACGGCCATAAAACAGCTGACATCATCCCTAAACCAATTATCCCACTTGCCACCGCACTAGGGAAAGTGGGAAAGTGGGAAGAGTCTGGCAAAGTGCCAGAATTGGCATATCTAAAAGATGTGCCTTTTCTGGGACAGCTGTTGACTGCTATTTTTAGGCTGGTGAGAGCCAATATCCATGACCGCTTACCAGTCTGAGAATACCAGCCCTCAGCTGTCTGTTTTAGCTTTGTTGATTAGTAAAAATGGGGGGACTCCATTTTTTAAAATGATTTAAATAGTTTACAAAAACGCGTGGGACCCCCTCTATTCTTGATAATCAGCCAGGGTGAAACTCACAGCTGAGGGTTTCAGCATGCAGCTGTCAGTTTTGCCTGCACTGGTTACTAAGAATACAAGAGACCCCACGTAATTTTTTTTTATTATTTACTTATTTATTGCACTGGCACCGGCTGAGGAATGCTGTCATCAGGCTCATCTGCTCTTGCGGCTATCTGAGACAGTAGGCGTATGCTGATTAGAGTAGCACTCTCTTATCAGCTGACACCAGTGACCGGCAGTAAACTTTTTCAGCTCTTGGCTCTCACGCTGTCATCTGACAACATGGGAACCACAGTGCTCTGACTAGCAGTAACGATATTACCGCCGATCAGAGCCCGTGTATGCCGCGCTGTTATGCAGATGACAGCATGGCAAGAAACGGATGTTCTGGCCCCCCTTTCATCTGAATGGAGTCCACATTCGAGTTAGAGTTCAGGTACTGTTCTGATATCGTAAATGAACTTTTTTTAAATGATCATCCGAAACACGGCCAGACCCGAGCTTCCACAGGTTCGCCCATCACTAGCCGGGGTATGCATATTCCATACTTTCAGTCACATGAACATCTGGTCTTGCTGTCATCACTGGAGAATCCTGACAGCATGCAAGTGCATATTAGTGACAGCAGCCTTTTGTGCAAAACTGGGACCAACCCTTTATATTGAAGATTATCTCAATCTGGAGAGATGAGCTTTCAGCTTTTGTTACATGTGATTGGCAATTTGAGAGAAATGGAAAGTCCCAAGGGAAGGACATGAACAGGTGGAGAGCTGATGAAAGGAAAGAAGAATATGGTTGGAGCAGAAACTTGATTTTTTAAATGGAGCCTAGTAATCCATGAACCATATTAGAAAAAACATTATATATAAAAACTCACTTGAAGAACCTGTACTTTCAAGTAACATTTCAGAATAAGGTTGTCTTTTGTATGTTCATGAAGAATAACATTGTTTATTGCCATAATATTTGTCCCATACAATTTCTCCAGTTTTCCCTTCTGCAGGGTCTATCTCTTTATTTTCAATAACTCTGAGCCTATGGGAGGAGACTAGCTGCCATATTGTCCCCCATACACATCATAGCACACAGAGATGGATTCCTACTCTTCAGTCTTTTTTTTAACACACAGAGAAAAGGAGTGGCAGCATGAAGGAAATTATACAGCAATCCTGAGCTGTCTGGATGTGAATAAAGCACTCTGTAGTGGTAACAGACTTGTGGTAACTTCCATCCCCCACCTGTCTGATACATCAACTCACTCACCCAAGGCCATGCTGTGAGTTCTGTCTGCTGCTGGCTCCATGCTGTGAGCCTCATGGCTGCTTGCTCTGTGTACACTTCCTGGCTAGGTGGGCGGCGCTAGCAAATCCAGGTTCTTATTGAGACTGTGTGCACCTCCCTAAGGTGTCCCTGGCCAATTGCCTAGAGGCCTCTGATACTTAAGCCGTCCTCATCCATTGGAAGAACTATCTCTCTCATTTAGCATCGTGCTACTGAGGTGCCAGGTCCCGTCTCTGTCCTCCTTGTCCGCCACCCTGTGGGGTGTCGTACCCTGAATCTGTGTTCTGTTACTTCTGTGTCTGACTCTGAGGCCTGCAATCCGCAGGCCTATATCCGTGTCCAGTTCTAGTATCTGTGTCTGTTCCTATCTGAACTCTGGTCTATGTATGTTCCTGTTCCTTCTTTTTTTGTTTGCCATTCTAACTCTGCTGTGTGTACCTCTACATTCCCTCTCTGCTCTGCTTGCCACAATCCGTGGTCTGCACCTCTCTGCTCTGCTTACCTCTACCAGTGGCTCTGCACCTCTCTGCTCTTCTCGCCACAGCCTGTTGCTCTGCACCTTCTGGCCCTTGGCTCTGCCTCCAGAGGGTCCACTCTTGGCTCCGCCTCCAGCAGATCAGCTCTTGGCTCTGCCTCCTCCTTCTCTGCCCTTAGCTCCACCTCTTCCTTCTCTGCTCTTGGCTCCACCTCCTACATTTCTGCTCTTTGCTCCACCTCTTGTGGTTCTACTTTGCATCCGCTCTTGCCGTCTTGCTCGACCTCTGTTCTGCAACTTGTTGTACAGGTCTCTACCTGTTTCCTTATATTCACCAGTCCAAACAGGTCCCTACCTGTTCTAATATATCCTCCAGTCTGAACAGGTTCTTACCTGTTTCCATACACCCACCTGTATACCAGTTCCTACCTGTCCTACCAGAGTATCAGCCTTGTCTGCCTGTCCTGCCAGTGCCAGCCATGCCCACCAGCCTGCCAGTGTCTCTGCTGTGCCTGTCTGTCTGCCAGTGTATCTGCCCTACCCGTCCGCCTGCGATTGCCATGCCTGCCTGTGTCCTGTCCCCCGGTGGGATCAGCAGCCACAGCCAGACACCACCCTGGAGTGGTACCTGGTAGCTACCTGCCACACAAGTCTGACCAGAGGCTCCAGCGAACACCTAGGAAGCTACTTAGTTATGCCCCTTCCAGGGTACCCTGGTGAGTGGTCCAGTGGGGCCACACCCCCGGACGCCTGCGCAAACCAGTCTGGGCGTGAGCGTTACAGATTGCTCAGGCCATGGTCCCCGCTGAGTCCCTTGAGCCGTCGCTCTTGGAGCAAGATGAACTTTCTTCTTGCCAGCATAGGCGAACGAAAAATGTTTTTACCAGATCAGAATTCCAGACTGTCTCTGCAGTAGATCAATTCATAGTCTCTGATTAGATGTATAATCAGCTTGCAGCTTATGAAAAACTCCTTCTGAAGCCTCCGCCAAGATTCTATGGGGGATCCAGAGGAGTGCATGGAGTTCCTGGAGCGTTGCTTGCTGTATATCGAAAAGAATGCTGCCAATTTCACCTTCAATCGGGCCAAGGTGGGATTCCTTATGTCCCACCTAGCAGGAGATGCGTTGAGTTGGATTAATCCCCTTTGGGAAGCAAGGGATCCTATCCTCTCAAACCTGGATGCCTTCCTGATGGTCTTCCTTAAAGCCTTCAAAGCACTTAAGCCCATTCCTCCTGCAAAGTCTTCCCTCACTAGATCCCAGAGGCGGTCCAGACGAGCAAATCCCCCGAAGAAACCTCCACGTCAGACCAAGACCGTTGAAAACCCGCCTGTTCCTCAACCTGTCCAGGCAGCTACCCAAGCAAAACCCAAGAAGGATGATAAAAGTGGGCTGGCAAAGCAGCAGCCCGAATCCAGCCGCAAGAAGGGAACGCGGTATCGCTACGGTTGTAAGGAACATCCAGACGGTCTCTGCCCTGTGAATCTAAAACTCAGAAACCCGGGGCCAGCAGGAGAGGCTGTTCTTGGCAAGAGTCCTTCCTCTCCATCCAAATTAAAGACTCTGTTTCGGTTTTCCAGGAGCTTTGGCGTGGTAAAGTCGCCAGCCATTTGGAGTCAGTGTGTGGTCTCCGTCATACAGCTCCAGAACCCGGTGAGGGCATTGTCTGAAGATGGTCAAGCCCTACTCTGGAGCAGTCTAGTCCTTCAAGGACAACTACAGCTAAAGGATGGAGTCTTATACTCAAAGAAGTTTGTCTTCCGTATGCTGTCTGTTATGCCCATGGGTCATTCTAAGCCAAGGACTCTACTAACCGCTCTGGTCTAGAGTTCCAGCAAAATGTGTCATTTGAATTTACCCAGTCATGAGAAGTGTCTGGTTCCCATGCGTCAAAAGACAGTCAACTGTGTCGTCTTCTTCAGCTGGTCTGCTAGTTGTCGAGTCCCGGTGTGCGGACGTCACCAAATATGGGGAAGTGGTGACGATCTCTCCACACGTCTCCAGTGACTATACCAGTAATCTGTTAGTCATCGAGTCAAGGTGTGCTGATGTCACCAAAGATGGGGAAGCGGTGACAATCTCTCCACACAACTCCAATGACTCTGCCTGTAATCTGTTCCTAGGAACATCCCCGCCTCTTGGATGTTTTCTTCTGGATAACGGGCAGAAGATGGTTCCTATGTGGGTACCTTCAGCATCCATGTGGCCGGTTGGTGAAGATTCCAAAACAGAAGTTTCCTCCTTTCAATTTTTCTCTGATCCGGTGGAGTTGTTGTTCTCCTCACTCAGCTCCAATGACTTTTCCTGTCTTCAGTACCCAAGAACATCACTGCTGCCTGTAAATTTGTCTCTGGATATCGGGCAGAAGATGTATCCTGTGAGAATTCCCTCAGCTTCTGTGTGGCCGGCTGGTGAAGATACCAAAACAGAAGTTTTCTTGCCTCTCATTTTTCCTGATCTGAAAGAGGAGGACCTGTTTTCTCGGAATTACAAGCAGAAGTTGAACCCAGTAAGAGGGTTTCCAGTTTCCAAGTGTTCGGTTGATGCCAATGTCAAGTCAGTAGCATCCAAGACCCTGCTTCTTATCTACCCGGAGGAAATGGTCCAGCCCATTGTGGAAGCTAACCCCACTAGGCACAAAGAGATTTTGCTATCTGAGATTCCTGGTGACTCGTCTGCTTTGTTCTACCCTAAAGATGTCTTGCTGACTTGGTCTGTGAGTGAACCCTTTCTTCTACAGATCATTCTGGCGGGTTTAAAGAAGAGGGCCCATAAAGGAGGGGGTACTGTAACAACCCTGCCGGCATCACTGCATGGCCTTCCATCCCCCACCTGTCTGATACATCAACTCACGCACCCCGGGCCATGCTGTGAGTTCTGTCTGCTGCCAGCTCATTGCTGCTTGTTCTGTGTACACTTCCTGGCTGTTTGTATAGGGGGCAGCGCTGGCAAATCCAGATTCTTATTGAGACAGTGTGCACTTCCCTAAGGTGTCTCTGGCCAATTGCCTAGAAGCCTCTGATACTTAAGCCGTCCTCACCCATTTGAGGATGCCTAAGCAAACTATCTCTCTTAGTTAGCATCTTGCTACTGAGGTGCCAGTTCCCGTATCTGTCCTCTGTGTCCGCCACTCAGTGGGGCGTCGTACCCTGGTCTGAATCTGTGTTCCGTTACTTCTGGGTCTGACTCTTAGGCCTGCAATCCACAGGCCTATATCCGTGTCCAGTTCTAGTATCTGTGTCTGTTCCTGTCTGAACTCTGGTCTTTGTCCGTTCCTGTTCCTTCTTTGTTTGCTTGCCAAATACACCTGCCTGTATACCAGTTCCTACCTGACCTACCAGAGTATCAGCCTTGTCTGCCTGTCCTGCCAGTGCCAGCCGTGCCCGCCAGCCTGCCAGTGTCTCTGCCGTGTCCGTCTACTGTGAACGCCCACCAATCCTGAGAACAAAGAAAATTCAGCATTGCTGCATTCCCTTCACTGGTTTTCCTTTCCCTGCTACCACCTAATTATGCAGGTTTATTGTGACCTTATCGTTTAAGTAGGTCTGTCTGCAGTTCCTGCACATGTGGCTGGCTGGATGGTGCTTATGGAGCACTGGGAATCTCTTAAAATAGGATGCATTAACACTGTGTTCTCTTTTTCTAAAGATTTTTTGGGGTTACAAAGAATGGACCCCCTTCAACCATAACATATGGTCATGGGGATATCCTAGGAATAGGCCAGGTAAAGCTGTCACTTTATGATATGAGAGAATCCCATTAAGAGCTAAATGATCAAAGCAACTAATAGCCCAAACGGTGACGTCAATGTGTTACACATGACATCAACATTGCAGTGATTAGCAAAAGTATTAAATAACATTTGGAGCAATTAATGACAATTTTAAGGCACAAAAACCCCGCTAATACAGATTCTGCTCTTTTAGGCCATCCTGCAGCTTCAGATGTACTCCATAATCCCTTTACCGATCATGTCTTCTTCTAAAAAATCATTAAGGTTTCTAACTACATGCGTAATATCTTAGAGGAGGATATTATGACCCCATGAAACATGAGTAATGCTGGAATGATTGCCACTTTGCAATCTGTCCAAGTTGTTGGGCACACATCCCAGAGAATTTCTGTATTGTTCGCTGCTGAATGGCTTTGATCTCAAATATTTTGAGCAATCTGACACTACGATATTATATCAGTGACTGAACCCCAATCTCCCTCACTGCCTAATGTAAATGCAAATATTCAAGCTTGTAACTTCTTACAATAACCAGAGATTGGATAACACAAAGGAGTTTGACAATGCAATAAGGTGTCAACCATATCACCAATTCTGACAATCTTCCGTTCGAATGCACACTTCTTGACAACCCATTGGCAACTTGCAATTGCATTTGTGGTGGTACCTTTGGGGTGCAAGATGAACCCTCTTAGGGCAAGTCATTACAGGGCAAGTCATCTTTGGTAATGGCAGAATGACAGCTCCTAAGCTCGCTTTATCATCGTAGGGTAATAGTTTGGCAGTTTGTAAGAAAAACCCACATAGAGGAATGTATTACTACCATAGAGGTGAGAAAGAGTTAAAAGAAAACTCTAGGAAAAATTCCTGGTATACTGTATGACTTTGCAGTTCCTGTGTCATGCTTGGACCCTCAGGCCTGCACAAGACATAACACAGTATGTCAGTTTTATTGGATTGTTCCTGTAAATATATGAGAAGAAAAATCCTTGCCTGAAGTGCAAATCTGTTCAAATTTGGTGCACTGATATTTTTTTTCCAGCAGGTGAATTTCCAATTGAATGGGAGAAATATGGATAAATTTCAGCCTCCGTGGGGGAACAACCGCTCAATCATAGGTAGTCAACCATTGTAAATTATTAATTTTCACATCAAATATATAAGTAGAGGTCGAATTCACATCCCTTTAATGTTGGTATTAAACATCCACTTGGATGGTAGGGGCAATTACCTGAATTTGAAACTGCTGTTATCTAGTGTGTTGTTTTGGGGGATCATTGGTTAGAGGAGCCCTAAAATGCAAAGGTTCTGGAATAACTTTTAAGTGCTAGCATGTTTGATAACTAATAGGAGATAGTATAGAAAAAGAAAATGCTCCACGATAGTTAGAGTAGATTTCCCAGTGAGTGAGATGCATATTCAGGACTACCAGCTCAGCTCCTCCTCCACCCCTCAAACCTTCCACAGTCCACTGCCCACTCTTAGGAAAACTCCACTTCTGCACCACGTCCTCACCATTAACAGTTCCCATCGAACACCATATCACATACTTAACCAACAGCTTTTGTTTTGGCCAAAAGATTTTTTGAGCCTGCCACCATAACAATTTATACTCTTTTGGCAGGGCCCTACTCTAATCTATTAAAAATGTCTTAAAATATCCAATACTCTTTTTAGTTATATTTTTCTTTATTTTTCTTTAAGGAAATGTGTCACATACATTTTTTAAAATGACCAATAATACCACATACAAGGAACAAATACCATCACACCATGACCAGACCACATATTACCACCACATAGTGACCAAACAATACCAAATACAAGGGAGAAATACTGTCACACCATGACCAGACCACATAGTCACGGTCACAGAGACGTCGGCTGATACGAGTACTACTCCCATCAGCCTACGCCTGCTGCCGCTAATAACAGCGAGAGCAGGTGAAGCTGATGGGAGTATTAATCAGCCAGCATCTGCGCTATAAATAAATATTTTATTTTTTTAATGACGTGGGGTCTTTCTATTTATTATAACCAGCATGGCAAAACTGACAGCTATGAGCTGCAAACCTCAGCTGTCAGCTTTATTATGGCTGGATATCAAGAATAGAGAGGTTCTTACACTGTTTTTTAAAATTATTTAAATAAATAATTTAAAAAACTGCCATGAGGTCCACCCCATTTCTGACAACCAGCCAAGCTAAAACAGACAGCTGGGAACCTGCATAATTCATTAGGGGAGCTTAGGGACAGGTACAGGTTGGTGTCAGGATGTATCCCATCCCTCGCTCCCATTAGGGCCCTCCTCTCCCTTTTCCATCCCATCGTATTTGTATGCTGTGTCATCCCCGGACTTACCCGTGTCCGAGCGTGACATTATTACAGTCAGTAAAATTTTTCCAGAGACCCTATGGCTCAAGTGGGGTTTTTTACATGCCTGATCCAGACCCTCACGGATGAATTACAGTCTCAGGTAGTGCAGCAGTTTCAGCTTGAGTCTGGATTCTTGTTCTCATGCCCTGTCTCAACTGGAACCTAAGATTTCTCTACCTGGCAGGTTCTCTGGATGGAGAGATAAATTTACGGTGTATAAGGAAGCCTGTAAGTTATATATCTTGTTCAGCCCTCATTCCTCAGGGAGTGAGGAACAACGAGAGAGGATTATAGTCTCCCTTCTTAACCCCTTCCCGACCCATGACGCCACATAGGCGTCATGAAAACCCGTGCCAATCCGACCCATGACGCCTATGTGGCGTCATGGAATGATCGCGTCCCTGCAGATCGGGTGAAGGGGTTAACTCCTATTTTACCCGATCTGCAGGGAGAGGGGGAGTGGTGCTTCAGCCCAGGGGGGGTGGCTTCACCCCCCCCGTGGCTACGATCGCTCTGATTGGCTGTTGAACGTGAAACTGCCAATCAGAGCGATTTGTAATATTTCACCTAAAAAACTGGTGAAATATTACAATCCAGCCATGGCCGATGCTGCAATAACATCGGCCATGGCTGGAAATACTAAAGTGCCCCCCCCCACACCCACCGATCGCCCCCCCAGTGCTCCGTTAGTCCTCCGGTCCCCTCCGTCCGCCTGCCGGCTCCCCCGTCCTGCTGTCCGCTCCCTCCTTGCTCAGATCCCCCCCCCCTGTGCTCCGATCACCCCCCCTGTGCTCCGATCCACCCCCCCACCACCCCTTCATACTTACCGATCCTCCCGGTGTCCGGCCGTCTCCTCCCTGGGCGCCGCCATCTTGGAAAATGGCAGGCGCATGCTCAGTGCGCCCGCCGAATCTGCCAGTCGGCAGATTCCTTACAGGTACATTTTGATCGCTGTGGTAGGTTCTATCACAGCGATCAAAATAAAAAAAATAATAAATAACCCCCCCCCCCTTTATCACCCCCATAGGGACAATAATAAAATAAAGAATTTTTTTTTTTTTTTTTTTTCCACTAGGGTTAGGGTTAGAACTAGGGGTAGGGTTAGGGGTAGGGTTAGGGTTACAGGTAGGGTTAGGGGTAGGGTTATGGCATGTGCACACAGAGCGGATCGGCCGCGGATCCGCAGCGGATCGGCCGCGGATCCGCAGCGGATCCGCAGCGGATCCGCAGCGGATTGGCAGCGGATTGGCAGCGGATTGGCCGCGGATCCGCAGCGGATTGGCAGCGGATTGGCCGCGGATCCGCAGCGGATTGGCAGCGGACCCGCAGCGGATTGGCCGCGGATCCGCCGCGGATCCGCAGCGGATCCGCAGCGGATCGGCAGCGGATCGGCAGCGGATCCGCAACGGATCCGCAGCGGATCCGCAGCGGATCCGCAGCGGATCCGCAGCGGATCGGCCGCGGATCCGCAGCGGATTGGCAGCGGATCCGCAGCGGATTGGCAGCGGATCCGCAGCGGATTGGCAGCGGATCCGCAGCGGATCCGCAGCGGATTGGCCGTGGATCCGCAGCGGATTGGCAGCGGATTGGCCGCGGATCCGCAGCGGATTGGCAGCGGATTGGCCGCGGATCCGCAGAGGATTGGCCGCTGCGAATTCGAAGCAGTTTTCCATCAGGTTTACAGTACCATGTACACCTAAGGAAAACCAAATCCGCTGTGCCCATGGTGCGGAAAATTCCGTGCAGAAACGCTGCGTTGTATTTTCCGCAGCATGTCAATTCTTTGTGCGGATTCCGCAGCGTTTTACACCTGTTCCTCAATAGGAATCCGCAGGTGAAATCCGCACAAAAAAACACTGGAAATCTGCTGTAAATCCGCAGGTAAAACGCAGTGCCTTTTACCTGCAGATTTTTCAAAAATCGTGCGGAAAAATCTCACACGAATCCGCAACGTGGGCACATAGCCTTAGTGTTAGGGTTGGAATTAGAGTTAGGGTTGGAATTAGGGCTAGGGTTTGAAATAGGGTTAAGATTAGGCTTGTGGTTAGGGTTACGGATAGGGTTAGGGGTGTGTTGGGGTTACAGTTGTGGTTAGGGTTGGGATTAGGGTTACGGTTGGGATTAGGGTTAGGATTAGGGTTGGAATTAGGGTTACGGGTGTGTTGCGGTTAGGGTTGTGGTTAGGGGTGTGTTGGGGTTAGGGTTGTGATTAGGGTTATGGCTACAGTTGGGATTAGGATTAGGGGTGTGTTGGGGTTAGTGTTGAAGTTAGAATTGAGGGGTTTCCACTGTTTAGGCACATCAGGGGTCTCCAAACGCAACATGGCGCCACCATTGATTCCAGCCAATCTTGCGTTCAAAAAGTCAAATGGTGCTCCCGCCCTTCCAAGCCCCGACGTGCACCCAAACAGTGGTTTACCCCCACATTTGGGGTACCAGCGTACTCAGGACAAACTGGGCAACAACTGTTGGGGTCCAATTTCTCCTGTTACCCTTGCAAAAATAAAAAATTACTTGCTAAAACATAATTTTTGAGGAAAGAACAATTATTTTTTATTTTCACGGCTCTGCGTTATAAACTTCTGTGAAGCACTTGGGGGTTGAAAGTGCTCACCACACATCTAGATAAGTTCCTTCGGGGGTCTAGTTTCCAAAATGGGGTCACTTGTGGGGTGTTTCTACTGTTTAGGCACATCAGGGGCTCTGCAAATGCAATGTGACGCCCGCAGACCATTCCATCAAAGTCTGCATTTCAAATGTCACTACTTCCCTTCCGAGCCCTGACGTGCGCCCAAACAGTGGTTTACCCCCACATATGGGGTATCAGCGTACTCACAACAAACTGGGCAACAAATATTGGGGTCCAAATTCTCCTGTTACCCTTGTGAAAATAAAAAATTGCTTGCTAAAACATCTTTTTTTGAGGAAAGAAAAATGATTTTTTATTTTCACGGCTCTGCGTTGTAAACTTCTGTGAAGCACTTGGGGGTTGAACGTGCTCACCACACATCTAGATAAGTTCCTTGGGGGGTCTAGTTTCCAAAATGGGGTCACTTGTGGGGGGTTTCTACTGTTTAGGCATATCAGGGGCTCTGCAAACGTAACATGATGCCCGCAGACCATTCCATCAAAGTCTGCATTCCAAAACGTCACTACTTCCCTTCCGAGCCCCGGCATGTGCCCAAACAGTGGTTTACCCCCACATATGGGGTATCAGCGTACTCAGGAGAAACTGGACAACAACTTTTGGGGTCCAATTTCTCCTGTTACTCTTGCAAAAATAAAAAATTCTGGGCTAAAAAAATATTTTTGAGGAAAGGAAACACATTTATTATTTTCACGGCTCTGCATTATAAACTTCTGTGAAGCACTTGGGGGTTCAAAGTGCTCACCACACATCTAGATAAGTTCCCTTGGGGGTCTAGTTTCCAAAATGGAGTCACTTGTGGGGAGTTCCTACTGTTTAGGCACATCAGGGGCTCTGCAAACGCAACATGATGCCCGCAGAGCATTCCATCAAAGTCTGCATTTCAAAACGTCACTACTTCCCTTCCGAACCCCGACGTGTGCCAAAACAGTGGTTTACCCCCACATATGGGGTATCAGCGTACTCAGGAGAAACTGGACAACAACTTTTGGGGTCCAATTTCTCCTGTTACTCTTGCAAAAATAAAAAAATTCTGGGCTAAAAAAATATTTTTGAGGAAAGGAAACATTTTTTATTTTCACGGCTCTGCGTTATAAACTTCTGTGAAGCACTTGGGGGTTCAAAGTGCTCACCACACATCTAGATTAGTTCCTTGGGAGGTCTAGTTTCCAAAATGGGGTCACTTGTGCGGGAGCTCCAATGTTTAGGCACACAGGGGCTCTCCAAACGCGACATGGTGTCCGCTAATGATTGGAGCTAATTTTCCATTCAAAAAGCCAAATGGCGTGCCTTCCCTTCCGAGCCCTGCCGTGCGCCCAAACAGTGGTTTACCCCCACATATGGGGTATCATCGTACTCAGGACAAACTGGACAACAACATTTGGGATCCAATTTCTCCTATTACCCTTGGGAAAATAAAAAATTCTGGGCTAAAAATCATTTTTGAGGAAAGAAAAATTATTTTTTTATTTTCACGGCTCTGCGTTATAAACTTCTGTGAAGCACCTGGAGGTTATAAGTGCTCACTATGCATCTAGATAAGTTCCTTGGGGGGTCTAGTTTCCAAAATGGGGTCACTTGTAGGGGAGCTCCAATGTTTAGGCACACAGGGGCTCTCCAAACGCGACATGGTGTCCGCTAACGATTGGAGCTAATTTTCCATTCAAAAAGTCAAATGGCACGCCTCCCTTTCCGAGCCTTGCCGTGCACCCAAACAGTGGTTTACCCCCACATATGAGGTATCGGCATACTCAGGAGAAATTGCCCAACAAATTTTAGGATCCATTTTATCCTGTTGCCCATGTGAAAATGAAAGAATTGAGGCTAAAAGAAATTTTGTGTGAAAAAAAAGTACTTTTTCATTTTTGCGGATCAATTTGTGAAGCACCTTGGGGTTTAAAGTGCTCACTATGCCTCTAGATGAGTTCCTTGGGGGGTCTAGTTTCCAAAATGGGGTCACTTGTAGGGGAGCTCCAATGTTTAGGCACACAGGGGCTTTCCAAACGCGACATGGTGTCCGCTAACGATGGAGATAATTTTTCATTCAAAAAGTCAAATGGCGCTCCTTCCCTTCCGAGCCTTACCATGTGCCCAAACAGTGGTTTACCCCCACATGTGAGGTATTGGTGTACTCAGGAGAAATTGCCCAACAAAATTTAGGATCCATTTTATCCTGTTGCCCATGTGAAAATGAAAAAATTGAGGCTAAAATAATTTTTTTGTGAAAAAAAAGTACTTTTTCATTTTTTCGGATCAATTTGTGAAGCACCTGGGGGTTTAAAGTGCTCACTATGCTTCTAGATAAGTTCCTTGGGGGGTCTAGTTTCCAAAATGGGGTCACTTGTGGGGGAGCTCCAATGTTTAGGCACACAGGGGCTCTCCAAACGTGACATGGTGTGGGCTAAAGATTGGAGCCAATTTTTCATTCAAAAAGTCAAATGGCGCTCCTTCCCTTCCGAGCCCTGCCGTGCGCCCAAACAGTGGTTTACCCCCACATATGAGGTATCAGCGTACTCAGGACAAATTGGACAACAACGTCCGTGGTCCAGTTTCTCCTTTTACCGCTGGGAAAATAAAAAAATTGTTGCTAAAAGATCATTTTTGTGACTAAAAGTTAAATGTTCATTTTTTACTTCCATGTTGCTTCTGCTGCTGTGAAACACCTGAAGGGTTAATAAACTTCTTGAATGTGGTTTTGAGCACCTTGAGGGGTGCAGTTTTTAGAATGGTGTCACTTTTGGGTATTTTCAGCCATATAGAACCCTCAAAATGACTTCAAATGTGAGGTGGTCCCTAAAAAAAATGGTTTTGTAAATTTTGTTGTAAAAATAAGAAATCACTGGTCAAATTTTAACCCTTATAACTTCCTAGCAAAAAAAAAAAATGTTTCCAAAATTGTGCTGATGTAAAGTAGACATGTGGGAAACGTTATTTATTAACTATTTTGTGTCACATAACTCTCTGGTTTAACAGAATAAAAATTCAAAATGTGAAAATTGCGAAATTTTCAAATTTTTTGCCAAATTTCCGTTTTTTTCACAAATAAACTCAGAAATTATCGACCTAAATTTACCACTAACATGAAGCCCAATATGTCACGAAAAAACAATCTCAGAATCGCTAGGATCCGTTGAAGCGTTCCTGAGTTATTACCTCATAAAGGGACACTGGTCAGAATTGCAAAAAACGGCAAGGTCATTAAGGCCAAAATAGGCTGGGTCATGAAGGGGTTAAAGGGAAGGTGCCATCAAAAAAAAATTTTTTGCAGCAATTGTAAAAATGTAAAGAATTAATGTTTACATTTTCTTAAAAAATATTATCATTTGTTTATAATTTAGTAAAATATGAAAAATAATTTGAAAAGTTTTGGAATTTCCACTTTTAAACACTAGGGGGAGCAGCTGCTGAAATTTCAGAAAAACCTAGTGTACAACTAGCTCACATTACAGCACTGCAGTAATTATGGGCGGAGTCTGCTGACATGTGTGTGATGTCTCCTCTCCTTCCCTTCTAGGTGTTTGCTAAGGGATAAGAGCGGATGATATTCAGGAATCCAGTGAGCAGCCATTTTGTTGGTGACTGCAGAGTAAGGCTGCCGTCACACTAGCAGTATTTAGTCAGTATTTTACCTCAGTATTTGTAAGCCAAAACCAGGAGTGGGACAATGAGAGGAAAAGTATAATAGAAACATATGCTCCACTCAGTGGCGTAACTACAAAGTTATGGGCCCCGGTGCGAACTTCCAAATGGGGCCCCCCCCCTACCCCCTCCCACCTTCCCCCGCCCCCACAACCCCCCCACCTTCCCCCGCCCCGCTTCCCCTAGATACGCCTCGGACTGTTGCAGGAATCTCCTGCACTGCAACATGGTGTTGGGTGCCAGCACAGCCCGCACAGTGGTATATCCAGCACAGCCCGCACAGTGGTATATCCAGCACAGCCCGCACAGTGGTATATCCAGCACAGCCCGCACAGTGGTATATCCAGCACAGACCGCACAGTGGTATATCCAGCACAGACCGCACAGTGGTATATCCAGCACAGACCGCACAGTGGTATATCCAGCACAGACCGCACAGTGGTATATCCAGCACAGACCGCACAGTGGTATATCCAGCACAGCCCTCACAGTGGTATATCCAGCACAGCCCGCACAGGGGTATATACAGCACAGCCCGCACAGGGGTATATACAGCACAGCCCGCACAGGGGTATATACAGCACAGCCAGCACAGGGGGTATATAGAGCACAGCCCTCACAGTGGTATATCCAGCACAGACCGCACAGTGGTATATCCAGCACAGACCGCACAGTGGTATATCCAGCACAGACCGCACAGTGGTATATCCAGCACAGACCGCACAGTGGTATATCCAGCACAGCCCTCACAGTGGTATATCCAGCACAGACCGCACAGTGGTATATCCAGCACAGACCGCACAGTGGTATATCCAGCACAGCCCGCACAGTGGTATATCCAGCACAGCCCGCACAGTGGTATATACAGCACAGACCGCACAGTGGTATATCCAGCACAGACCGCACAGTGGTATATCCAGCACAGACCGCACAGTGGTATATCCAGCACAGACCGCACAGTGGTATATCCAGCACAGACCGCACAGTGGTATATCCAGCACAGCCCTCACAGTGGTATATCCAGCACAGCCCGCACAGGGGTATATACAGCACAGCCCGCACAGGGGTATATACAGCACAGCCCGCACAGGGGTATATACAGCACAGCCAGCACAGGGGGTATATAGAGCACAGCCCTCACAGTGGTATATCCAGCACAGACCGCACAGTGGTATATCCAGCACAGACCGCACAGTGGTATATCCAGCACAGACCGCACAGTGGTATATCCAGCACAGCCCTCACAGTGGTATATCCAGCACAGACCGCACAGTGGTATATCCAGCACAGACCGCACAGTGGTATATCCAGCACAGACCGCACAGTGGTATATCCAGCACAGCCCGCACAGTGGTATATACAGCACAGACCGCACAGTGGTATATCCAGCACAGACCGCACAGTGGTATATCCAGCACAGACCGCACAGTGGTATATCCAGCACAGCCCGCACAGTGGTATATCCAGCACAGCCCGCACAGTGGTATATACAGCACAGCCCGCACAGGGGTATATACAGCACAGCCAGCACAGGGGGTATATACAGCACAGCCCTCACAGTGGTATATCCAGCACAGCCCGCACAGTGGTATATACAGCAGAGCCCGCACAGTGGTATATACAGCAGAGCCCGCACAGTGGTATATACAGCACAGCCCGCACAGTGGTATATACAGCACAGCCCGCACAGTGGTATATCCAGCACAGCCCACACAGTGGTATATACAGCAGAGCCCGCACAGGGATATATAGAGCACAGCCCGCACAGTGGTATATCCAGCAGAGCCCGCACAGTGGTATATACAGCACAGCCCGCACAGTGGTATATACAGCACAGCCCGCACAGTGGTATATACAGCACAGCCTGCACAGTGGTATATACAGCAGAGCCCGCACAGTGGTATATACAGCACAGCCCGCACAGTGGTATATAGAGCACAGCCCGCAGTGGTATATAGAGCACAGCCCGCACAGTGGTATATAGAGCACAGCCCGCACAGTGGTATATAGAGCACAGCCCGCACAGTGGTATATAGAGCACAGCCCGCACAGTGTTATATACAGCAGAGCCCGCACAGTGGTATATAGAGCACAGCCCGCACAGTGGTATATACAGCACAGCCCGCACAGTGTTATATACAGCAGAGCCCGCACAGTGGTATATAGAGCACAGCCCGCACAGTGTTATATACAGCAGAGCCCGCACAGTGGTATATAGAGCACAGCCCGCACAGTGTTATATACAGCAGAGCCCGCACAGTGGTATATAGAGCACAGCCCGCACAGTGTTATATACAGCAGAGCCCACACAGTGGAATATACAGCAGAGCCCGCACAGTGGTATATACAGCAGAGCCCGCACAGTGGTATATACAGCAGAGCCCGCACAGGGATATATACAGCACAGCCCGCACAGGGGTATATACAGCACAGCCCGCACAGGGGTATATACAGCAGAGCCCGCACAGGGATATATACAGCAGAGCCCGCACAGGGATATATACAGCACAGCCCACATCTCATCTCATCCCCCCCCGATAATGGCCCCACAGTCCGGTTAAAAAGAAAAAAAAAAAAAACTCTCCTCACCTTTCCTTTTGCCCGCGCTGCTCCTGGCGGCTGCAGTCTGCCCAGGACACTGCAGGTGCGCGATGATATGACGTCATCGCGCACCCGCAGTGTACTGTCAGAGGCAGAGCGGGGAATGATGGGAGAGGAAGCGTCAGGTGACGCTCTCTCCTCCCATCATTGCATTGAACTATACCGGTGTCATAGACGCCGGTATAGTTAAATGCGGCGGCGGCACTGGGGGGGTTTCGGGGGAGGAACAGTGCAGCGGCCCACTACTGGCATCGGCTCTTCTGGCATTTGCCAGAAGTGCCCGATGGCCAGCCTGGCCCTGCTCAGACCTGCCGGCCCGGGGCCCCTGACCTGCGGGGCCCGGTCGCAATGGCGACCGCTGCGACCGCGGTAGTTACGCCCCTGGCTCCACTTCTGCATTTATCACCCACTCCTGGTTTTGGCTTACAAATACTGAGGTAAAATACTGACCAAATACTGAATGTGTGACCGCAGCCTTAGGCTACTTTCACACTAGCGTTGTTTGCAATACGTCGTAATGCGTCGTTTAGGAGAAAAAACGCATCCTGCAAAGTTGTCTGCAGGATTCGTTTTTTCACCATAGACTAACATTACCGACGCATTGCGATGTATTGCCACACGTCGCAACCGTCGTGCGACGGTTGCGTCGTGTTTTGGCGGACCGCCGCCACAAAAAAATGTTACATGTAACTTTTTTTGTGCGTCGAGTCCAACATTTTCGACCGCGCATGTGTGGCCGAAACTCCGCCCTCTCCTCCCCGGACCTTACAATGGGGCAGCGGAAGCGTCGTAAGACTGCTTCCACTGCCCACGTCGGGCATTTCTTTCACAGCATGTGTCGGTACGTCGGGCCGACGCACTGCGACGGGCCCGTACCGACGCTAGTGTGAAAGCAGCCTTAGGGTATGTTTCCACGTTCAGGAAACGCTGCTTGTTTGACGCTGCGCATTTGATGAAATCCCGTCTCCACTATGCGTGGAAACCCGCACGCGGCGGCCCTGCGACTACGGACATGCTGCACGTCTTTTCAGATCGCAGCATGCCCGTACACCTTGCGGGGACGCAGCGTCCCCGCAAGGCATATCACAGGGCCCTATGGGACAGAGCGATCATCCCGGATGTGAAGAGTTAACACATCCGGCATGATCGCGTCCCATTAAGGGGGCGGGGCTTAGCGCCGAGCGGCTTCGCCGCTGCGGCGATACCGCCGCCCATCCGTACCGTGGAGTCATACCCTTATACTGACAAGTAGACAGTCACCGAGGATGGCAGGCAGCAAGGATTCTGGGAGATATGTGGTGGAGGGAGCAGGGTGACAGCAGCACAGAGTATTTCAGGAGAGCAGTGTGCTGGTCTATGGGGGGCACCCTGTTTAGTGCGCGGAGCAGCCAGGGATTGTACACAGAGCACTGTCTTTTATACACATGGATGGACCGTCTCCTCAGAAATCCAGGAAACATTTCTGTGGATTGATGGCCTGTTCTGATCCAGACTTTGCATGCAGACCCCATTCCCCTCCTCAGATCCTGTCTTCTCCATCCTGTCCTGGCGATGTGTGAAAGCGAGGTGACAGGCGCAGTCTGGGGTGACGCTGGGAAGGAAATGTAGCCATATAGTAACGATAAAAATGAGACTCCTCTTCAGCTGCCTCACCAGCCTTCCCCTGACTGCACCTAACTGGAGGTCATGCTGCCCCCTCTATTACCCCAGACCCGCGTGCAGGTGCTCAGCCAGAACCACCCTATAATGGTCCGCTTTCTGAAGATAATACTGCCATAGTGTTCTCACATAATACCGCCATATAGATCACACATAATACCGCCATATAGATCACACACAATACCATCAAATAGATCACACAATACTGTCATACAGTTCTCACATAATACCACCATATAGACCACACATAATACCGCCAGTGTTCTCACATACCGCCATATAGATCACACATAATACCTCCATAGTGTTCTCACATAATACCGCCATATAGATCACACAATACCGCCACATACTTGTCACAATGCCGCCATATAGATCTCACATAATACCGCCTTATAGATCACACACAATACCACCATATAATTCTCACAATACTGATAAAGCATAATACCACCATACAGATGACATAATACCGTCATATAGATCTCACATAATGCCATAATACAGCATGACCCCTGCAGCTCCTGTTATCGCACGCATTGAGTTGTGTGTGCAATGGGGAAAGACATGCAGGGGGGAGAGGAGTGCATAGGAGAGGATTAGATACACTGTTCACCAGACAGTATCACACAGGATAGGATTAGATACATGGCTCAGCAGACAGTATCACACAGGAGCGGATTAGATACACGGCTCAGGCTACTTTCACACTTTCGTCTTTAGGGATACGTCACAATGCTTCGTTTTGGAGAAAAACCGCATCCTGCAAAGTTGCCTGCAGGATGTGCTTTTTCCCCATAGACTTACATTAGCGACACATTGCGACGTATGGCCACACGTCGCATCCGTCGTGCGACGGATGCGTTGTGTTTCGGCGGCCGCGACGCGCAAAAAAAAGTTCCATGTAACTTTTTTTGTCCGTCGGTTCCGCTTTTTCTGCCCGCTCATGCGCGGCCGGAACTCCGCACCTTCCTCCCCGCTCATCACACTGGGTAGCGGATGCGTCGTAAGACTGCATCCGCTGCCCACGTTGTGCTAAATTTAGCACAACATCCGTCGGTACGTCGGGCCAACGGTTTGCGACGGCCCCGTACTGACGGAAGTGTGAAAGTAGCCTCAGCAGACAGTATCACACAGGAGCAGATTAGATACACAGGTCAGCACAGTATAGGATTAGATACACGGTTCAGCATAGTATCACACAGTATAGGATTAGATACACGGTTCAGCATAGTATCACACAGTATAGGATTAGATACACGGTGCAGCAGACAGTATCACACAGGATAGGATTAGATACACGGCTCAGCAGACAGTATCATACAGGATAGGATTAGATACACGGCACAGCATAGTATCACACAGGATAGGATTAGATACACGGCTCAGCATAGTATCACACAGTATAGGATTAGATGCATGGCTCAGCACACAGTATCACACAGGATAGGATTAGGTACACGGCTCAGCAGACAGTATCATACAGGATAGGATTAGATACACGGCTCAGCATAGTATCACACAGGATAGGATTAGATACACGGCGCAGCAGACAGTATCACACAGGATAGGATTAGATACACGGCTCAGCAGACAGTATCATACAGGATAGGATTAGATACACGGCTCAGCATAGTATCACACAGGATAGGATACACGGCTCAGCATAGTATCACACAGTATAGGATTAGATGCATGGCTCAGCACACAGTATCACACAGGATAGGATTAGGTACACGGCTCAGCAGACAGTATCATACAGGATAGGATTAGATACACGGCTCAGCATAGTATCACACAGGATAGGATTAGATACACGGCGCAGCAGACAGTATCATACAGGATAGGATTAGATACACGGCTCAGCATAGTATCACACAGGATAGGATTAGACACACGGCTCAGCATAGTATCACACAGTATAGGATTAGATGCATGGCTCAGCACACAGTATCACACAGGATAGGATTAGATACACGGCTCAACATAGTATCACACAGGAGAGGATTAGATACACGGCTCAGCATAGTATCACACAGTATAGGATTAGATGCATGGCTCAGCACACAGTATCACACAGGAGAGGATTAGATACACAGCTCAGTTAGTATCACACAGGAGATGATTAGATGCATGGCTAAGCAGACAGTATCACACAGGAGGAGTAGATACACAGCACAGTAACACACATGGGAGGAGATAACTGCTCAGTCAGCACCACAAAGGAGAGGATTAGATTCCCTCTCCCCCTCCCCACTGATACTTACTTCACGGCTCCCGGCTGAGTCCTTCTCCCTCCCGTCCTTGGTCTCCTCCTCCTCCTCCTCCTATGACTGCAGGGCTCCTGTGATTATCCTGGTAAGCTGGAGCTCACAGCTGCAGTGTGAGCTCCAGGAAGATGGCGCTGGTCTCCTGCCTCTACTGTGGTGTGGACGGCTTAGGGGGCGTGGCCAGAGCACAGCAGGGAGCAGATAATAATGGTAGGTATAGAGTCGGCTCCCGACTGCAGATCTCTATGCCCTGGGCTGCCGTAAATGCAGAGTGTAAGTGACGTGCAGCTTCACTTACACTCCTGCAAAGCAAAATGGCGGCGCCCAGTGGCTGAAAAAAAAATTAATAATAAAAAAAATGTTAAAGTTAAAAAATGTAAATTTGTATTAAAAATAATTGTTTATATAAACAATCATTTTTAATACAAAAAATAAACTGCGGCACCTTTCCTTTAAGGGTGAGCATTCTCCATGCCGACCGATTCTCCATCTTTGCGATCTTTGGATGAGTTTTTTGTGGCTTTGCTGCTGGTGTATGGCAATCCTGATGGCATCACCCTGGCTGAGTCTAAATTCCTTAAGATCAATCAGGGGCCCGGCCGACTGAGGAGTGCTCGAAGTTCCAGAGATGGGCCACTGACACTCAGTGGAATGACCCTGCCCTTAGGAGTCATTTTTGTCAGGGTCTGTCAGCTAGGCTTCAGGATTCTCTGGTGCAATATGCTACTCCTAGGTTGTTGGAGGCTGCCATGGCCCTTGCTTTTAGGGTAGATAGTTGCCTCATGGAGAGATATATACCAACTCTTCCCTCTGTTATTCTTCCTAGGAAGGAGGCCACACAGGTGCTGACAGATGAACTCATGCAGTTGGTGGGAGTCTCCTTTCATTCTAGGTTGCTTGCAGTTCACTAGGGGCATGATTTTATTGTGGTCTTATTGATCATTACATTAAAGTCTGTCCATCTCGCACCAAAATTGGTACTCCAGCACAAAAGCACTGCTCCCCTGGTCATTTAGAGGGAGACAACCAGGGTGTGTCCCTTTCCACCACTTTTTTGTCTCAGTTTACCATTTTGGCTGAAATAGTGGTTGGTGGAAAAGTTTAGACTATTCTGGTTCTTGTGGATAGTGGAGCTGTAGTCAGTTTAGTGGATTCTCGACTTGATCAGACAAATGGTCTGATCGGTAGGATGCTTGTGAGACCCATTAATATTCCTGCGATTGAGTCTGTTCCTGTCAGTCAGAAGAGTTTGACCCAAGTCGTAAGTAATGTGAACTTGAGCATAGGGTCTCTTCATAGCTCCTGTCGTGCTACGTATTGGAGAGTATGCCTACTCCCATCATCTTAGGCCTTCCCTGGCTGAAAAAAAACACAATCTGGTCATTGATTGGCTGTTCAGAGAAGTAGTCAGTTGGGGCAAGTTTTGTAAAAGCTGTTGCCTGGGAGCTACGATCTCTGCTGTCCTTGTTAAATCTTCCCCTTCTTCTTCAGTGGAGGTAGCTAAGGTGCTACCGGGGAATAGGGTCAGGACTCTACCCACATCTCATTGTAGATTGTAAGCTTTTATGGGCGGGGTCATCATAATCTTTGCTTTAATTATTTTATCTTTAACTTGGTTACTTGCTCGTGCATGCCCTAATCATCTCCCGCCTCGACTACTGCAACATACTCCTCTGTGGCCTACCTTCTAACACTCTCGCACCCCTCCAGTCCATCCTTAACTCTGCTGCCCGTCTAATTAATCTCTCTCCTCGCTACACTCCTGCTTCCCCTCTTTGCAAATCCCTTCACTGGCTCCCAATTTCTCAGCGTATCCAGTTTAAATTACTAACACTGACCTACAAAGCCATCCATAATCTTTCTCCTCCGTATATTTCCACACTAATCTCTCAATATCTTCCCTCACGTAATCTCCGGTCCTCCCAAGACCTCCTCCTTTCCTCCACGCTTATTCGCTCCTCACCCAATCGCATCCAAGACTTCTCCCGAATATCACCCATCCTCTGGAATTCAGTGCCCCAACACATCCGGTTATCCACTACTTTTGGATCCTTCAAAAGAAACCTGAAAACCCATCTCTTCAAAGAAGCTTACAGCCTGTAAAGACTACACGGCCACCTCAACACCACTGGAGCTACTGCAACCCTTGACCTACTGTCTCCTTCCCCACAATCCTGTAGATTGTAAGCCCGCAAGGGCAGGGTCCTCTTCCCGCTGTACCAGTCTGTCATTGTTAGTTTTGTTTACTGTAAGTGATATTTGTATTTTGATGTAACCCCTTCTCATGTACAGCACCATGGAATTAATGGTGCTATATAAATAAACAATAATAATAATAATAATAATACTTATGACTTGTATATGAACTGCTGAATTGTACAGCACTGCGGTATCTGTTGGTGTTATATAAACAAAGGTTATTATTATTATCTCAGGTAAACTCTTAATCTCAATGTCCTCCTGGGAAGATTGGTCCAGGATGGGTGGTGGTTGCCTCTGAGTATCCTAAAGTTATCAGTTTGGAGACACTGGGGGACATCTCTGTTTTTTGTCCCTGAAGGAGAGTACCATCTTGTGTCAAATGTGGGTATGGTAATAAATGTTCAGGTCCAGACCTGTGTGTGAATGAATATGTGTGGATGTCCGCTAAAAACACATGGAAGTACATGGAAGTACGTATCAGGGATTTGGAGTTCTAGGGTGATCAGGCCATATAGGGTATTGGCCGTTCTCAGCCCTGGGACCTTCCAGCTAGAGGTACCCCTAGTAATGCCTGTACATAACGTATTTTCATACTGTGTCGTCCTCCAGACTTACTCATGTCCAAGTGTGACCGTTGTATCATTAGGAAATCCAATTGCAAATAGTATAAATAATAAAATATAAAAAATAAAGACTATGGAAAACAAAAATCTTAACTTTTACTGCAACATGTTACAAATAAAGATGCAACCAAAAAATGTCCTGCAATTTTCAAGCCATAGGCGAAGTGAGACTTTTGTTCAATTTGCAGTCAAGAAGGATCAGCAACTGGACAGCTCCCTTGTCTGTACTTACACATTGTTTGCAACAAAAGTTATTCAGTAAAATGGCCTCCTCATGTCTCTGAGACTGTGATTTTTGATGTACATAGCAATGCTGATGCACTACTACTTATAGCAGAAGCTATCAGATTATCGCAGGTTCAAGTCCCCTAAGGGAACCAGTACAAAGTGAAAAAAAAAGTTTTTAAAATTTTTAAGAAATACAAAACTTCAAATCACCCCATTTGCCCTACTAAAAATAAAACGATAAAAAATACATATATTTAGTTTCACTGAGTTTGCAAAAATGTGATATATATACTGTACATTGCTCAAAAAAATAAAGGGAACACTTAAACAACAGACCATAACTCCAAGTAAATCAAACTTCTGTGAAATCAAACTGTCCACTTAGGAAGCAACACTGACAATCAATTTCACATGCTGTTGTGCAAATGGAATAGAAAACAGATGGAAATTATTGGCAATTATCAAGACACACTCAATAAAGGAGTGGTTCTGCAGGTGGGGACCACAGACCACATGTAAGGTTCTCAGTCTCTTTTGCTATATCTGCTGTGATTTTCTGTTATTGTAACCTGGTTTCTCCGTCGGCCATTTTGCTTTGTCTTGCTGCAGCTACTTTGCCCTGAGTCAGTATGGAGTTTCTAGCTTCTATGTTTCCGCCCTGTTCTCTGCCTCTTGCCTTTTTAAGCAGCCTCAGCTGTTCAATCAGTGCTTCTGAATCATGTCTGCAGTGAGCCTGTGACCTGCTCATGGAAGTCTTGGACTTAGTAATCCAGCCATCTCCTACTGTGGATCTCTGGGACACTTGTGGACACTGGAACTCTGCTGCATGCTAAACAACATTTACCAGGGAAGTAACAGATAGACTCTGAACCTGCTTTGTCCTTAATACTGAACTTAAGGTTTACTCTTGTCTGCTGTGTCGCCCGCCGTGTCTCCTGCCTCTGTACCTCTGTACCTGCAATTATGTAACACCTGTTTCTCTGTGGCATACTTGTATGAAGTAATACAAGCACGTCCTAACTAAACCTGTGTCTCCTGTGTCTTCCTCGCACCCAAGCACAAGACTCTAAATAGACTATGTACAAAACATTACAAGATTCAGAAGCCAACTTTAGTGTCTGCTGGGTCTGAGGACGCCGAGTCTGCTGTGGACCATGTATCCGTTTATTCCTTCTGTGATGACAGCGGTTGTGACTTCTCACAACCATTTCAGGTGAGCGCATTCCCTTCTTTTTCAGTCAGGTGTGTTACCACGGGTAAACCCTATTGTGTGCCTTTTTCCTTTTCCAGCACTTCTGCCTTAAAGTATCTGGGAAGATGGAGGCTCACGTAAAGGAATTATGTGAAGTCACCGATCGAATCCTTGCGGATATACAGGCTTTAAAGAACTGCTTTGCAAGTCTGCAGGATCTTAACAATCACAATCTGCAAGTTTTTGGACAAAATACTCAGGATTTACGAGTCAGGATTGAGGCTCTGGAGGAACGAGATCAGGCACCATCCCTACCCCCAGGGTCTGGGATTCCCAAGTTACCTCCTTTTCGTTTTGGTGGCGAACGTGAAAAATTCAGAGGGTTTACTAACCAATGCAAACTGTTTTTCTCTGCACATGCTTCACAATTTACCTTAGAACGATCCAAAGTGCTTACTATAATCATGCTGCTCTCTAACAAAGCCCTAATGTGGGCAAACCCTCTGATTGAGACTGAGGATGAATGTTTGAATAATCTTGATGCTTTCATTTCAGCCATGGGACAGGTGTTTGATGACCCTAACCGAGGTGCAACAGCTGAAGCAGCCATGTTGACTTTGTGCCAGGGTAAGCGCTTAGTAGCTAAATATGCCCTGGATTTCAAGAGATGGGCCCTCGATACCACTTGGGACAGTTCTGCCAAAAAATCTATTTTCCGGAAAGGGTTGTCTCCCATGATCAAGGATAAACTTGCTTGTGCTGACCCTCCCACTGCATTAGGAGACTTTATTAACTACTGCATTCGTATTGATGCCCATCTTACTGAACGCAGACAGGAGAGATGGTCCAAAAATAATCGAATTAACCATTTCCTACCTTCCTCCCCAGCTAGGGAACCTTTGAGCAAGATCACACGGGAACCAGAACCTGAACCCATGCAGGTGGACTCTTTACAGAGACGGGTTAGTGATGCACGCAAAGAACATCGCCTAAAAGAAAATCTATGTTTCTATTGCGGTAAGTCAGGACATTTCATAATAAACATGCCCCAGCCGTTCTCGTAAGACTACTGCAGCAGTCATTCACTGTGTGTTGCGAAAGGAGATCAGTCATATCCGAACCTCAGGCCCCAGAAAGATCTGTAGCGATAGATGTTGATTTCTCGGACTTAAACTCTGTTATTTCTGATTCTGATGAGTGTGTAAATGTGGCAGTTTTTCAAGTTTCCTCAGCAGTGTCCCAGCTGAGCTGTAAGAAGAACAACTCTCATTGCTTTCTTCCCATCAAACTCTGGGTTGGCTCGGTCTGGGTATCTAGTTCTGCTATGATTGACTCAGGGGCAAGCGATAATTTTATGGACATCTCCATTGATCAGAAACATGGGATACGTTCAGTGAAGAAGGCTACTCCTGTACAGATGGAGACTGTGGATGGTTCCCTGCTAAGCTCTGGACCAGTGGATCAGGAAACGGAGCCTTTGAAGGTCCTTATGGGTAAAGATCATCAGGAGAGGCTGTCTTTTATGCTCCTCTCTTCTCCCCACATCCTAATTATTCTAGGGCTACCATGGCTGCAGGCTCAGAACCCTACAATTAACTGGGAGACCAAGGAGCTGCATTTTTGAGAGAAACAGATGGGCCCAGAAGTTTCAGCTTGTTCGGTTCCTAAGAGATCCACGTCCGTCTCTGAACTACCAGCCATATACCAGGAGTATGCGGATGTATGTGATAAGAAGAATGCAGATCAGCTTCCCCCTCACCGTCCGTACGACTATCCAATTGAATTATGTGCATGAGCTGTCCCTCTATGCTTTGGAGGTGTTGTGCTGTCCTGCCGCTAGTGTCTTGTCTGAACAGGTTTTTAGTGCTGCCGGGGGGGGGGGGGGCATAACAGACAGATGCTTTTGGCTGTCAACAGAAAATGCTGACAAGCTCACTCTGTTGAAAATTAACAAAACCTGTATTAGGCCCAACTTTTCCAAACCACCAGATTATAGCAGGTATTTTTAACCTGTCATTTGTTGTCTTCAAGGGTCTATGGATGACCTTGCTTCTAATTTTTGGCAGGCTTTGCACTGTGTGCAGAGCTTTTATGAGTGTGCAAGTACCACAGTTACACTTTGTTCATAATATTTGAATGTGATACTCCAGTTGGTGCCTTCAAGGGTGTATGAATAACCCTGATTCTAAGTTTTGGCAAGGTTTTGCACTGTTTACAGAGGTTTTATCAGTGTGGCAGTGTCACAACTACATTTTGTTTCCAATATTTGAATGAGGTACTACAGCTGGTGCCTTCAAGGTTGTATGACCCTGCTTCTAATTTTTGTCAGCCTTTTCATTTAGTGCATAAACTTTATGTAAGTGAGTGCCATAAGTGAGGTGATTGGGATTAATTAGATATGAACTCCGGTCACATTTCTCATTGCAGGTTAGCACTACACATTGCAGGAGCTTCAGCATGAGCCACCTGAATCATCTGGATTGTCGTGGGATAGACAATGATTATCTGCTCATTGGACAGGTGAGGAATATAGTTATTATTTTTGTTTTTTACAGGGGACATGGATATTGGAGGATTATCTTCACATCAGACAGGTGAGGAATTTAGTGGTTTATTATTTTATTCCATTACGGGGGACATGATCTTCAGTGGAGTAGGCGTAGAGGCGAGTACAACTTTGCATTTTTACTTTCATTTCAAATAAAGGTGTCAGTGTCTTTATTCCAATTACAGGACTTTCTTCTGGTTGTGGCTTTCTTACAATCTAACTATGTTCTTAGTAATGGGGGTGTCTTATAAACAACTCTTCATTACTAACCCCTGGGCTTGATGTCAACGGCCATAAAACAGCTGACATCAACCCTAAACCTATTATCCCACTTGCCACCGCACTAGGGAAAGTGGGAAGAGTCTGGCAAAGTGCCAGAATTGGCATATCTAAAATGTGCCTTTTCTGGGACAGCTGTTGACTGCTATTTTTAGGCTGGGGAGAGCCAATATCCATGACCGCTTATCAGTTTGAGAATACCAGCCCCCAGCTGTCTGTTTTAGCTTTGTTGATTAGTAAAAATGGGGGGACTCCATTTTTTAAAATGATTTAAATAGTTTACAAAAATGCGTGGGACCCTCTATTCTTGATAATCAGCCATGGTGAAACTCACAGCTGAGGGTTTCAGCACGCAGCTGTCAGTTTTGCCTGCGCTGGTTACTAAGATTACAAGAGACCCCACATAATTTATTTTTACTATTTACTTATTTATTGCACAGGCACCGGCTGAGGAATGCTGTCATTGGGCTCATCTGCTCTTGTGGCTATCTGAGACAGTAGGCGTATGCTGATTAGTCTTAGCAGTTTTTGGAATGTTTAAATAAAAATGAACATTAACTTTTTTACACAAATTTACTTCAGATCCAATTTGTTTTATTTTACCAAGGGTAACAGGAGAAAATGGACCCCAAAACTTGTTGTACAATTTGTACTGAGTACGCTGATACCCCATATGTGGGGGTAAACCACTGTTTGGGCGCAAGGGAGAGCTCGGAAGGGAAGGAGCGCCGTTTGACTTTTCAATGCAAAATTGACTGGAATTGAGATGAGACGCCATGTTGTGTTTGGAGAGCCCTGATGTGCCTAAGCATTGAAACACCCCACAAGTGACACCATTTTGGAAACTAGACCCCCTAAGGAACTTATCTAGATGTGTGGTGAGCACTTTGACCCACCAAGTGCTTCACAGAAGTTTATAATGCAGAACCGTAAAAATAAAAAATCATATTTTTTCACAAAAATGACATTTTCGCCCTCAATTTTTTATTTTCCCAAGGATAAGAGAAGAAATTGGACCCCAAAAGTTGTTGTCCAATTTGTCCTGAGTACGCTGATACCTCATATGTGGGGGTAAACCACTGTTTGGGCGCATGGCAGAGCTCGGAAGGGAAGGAGCGCCATTTGGAATGCAGACTTAGATAGATTGGTCTGCAGGAGTCACGTTGCATTTGCAGAGCCCCTGATGTAACTAAACAGTAGAAACCCCCCACAAGTGACCCCCATATTGGAAACTAGACCCCCCAAGGAACTTATCTAGATGTGTTGTGAGAACTTTGAACCCCCAACTGTTTCACTACAGTTTATAACGCAGAGCCGTGAAAATAAAAAATATTTTTTTTTACACAAATTATTTTTTAGCCCCAGTTTTGTATTTTCCCAAGGGTAACAGGAGAAATTGGACCCCAAATGTTGTTGTCCAATTTGTCCTGAGTACGCTGATACACCATATGTTGGGGTAAACCCCTGTTTGGATGCACAGGAGAGCTCGGAAGGGAAGGAGCACTGTTTTACTTTTTCAACGCAGAATTGGCTGGAATTGGGATCGGATGCCATGTCGCGTTTGGAGAGCCCCAGATGTGACTAAACAGTGGAAACCCCCCAATTCTAACTGAAACCCTAACCCAAACACACTCCTTACCCTAATCCCAACCCTAACCACACCCCTAACCCTGATCCCAACAGTAAATGTAATCCAAAACCTAACTTTAGCCCCTACCCTAACTTTAGCCCTAACCCAAACTTTAGCCCCTACCCCTAACTTTACCCCCAACCCTAACCCTAATTTTACCCCCAACCCTAAGCCTAACTTTAGCCCCAACCCTAACCCTAACCCTAAAGGAAAAATGGAAATAAATACATTTTTAAAAATTTATTTTTCCCTAACTAAGGGGGTGATGAAGGGGTGTTTGATTTACTTTTATAGCATTTTTTTTGGTGGATTTTTATGATTGGCAGCCATCACACACTAAAAGACGCTTTTTATTGCAAAAAATAGTTTTTGCATCACCACATTTTGAGAGCTATAATTTATCCATATTTTGGCCCACAGAGTCATGTGAGGTCTTGTTTTTTGCGGGATGAGTTGACGCTTTTACTGGTACCCTTTTTGGGCACATGACACTTTTTGATCGCTTTTTATTCCAATTTTTGGGAGGCAGAATGAACAAAAACCAGCAATTCCTGAATTTCTTTAAAGGGGGCGTTTATACCGTTCCGCTTATAGTAAAATTGATAAAGCAGCTTTATTCTTCGGGTTAGTACAATTACAGAGATACCTCATTTATATAATTTTTTTATGTTTTGGCGCTTTTACACAATAAAAACTATTTTATATAAAAAAATAATTGTTTTTGCATCGCTTTATTCTGAGAGCTATAACTTTTTTATTTTTCTGCTGATGATTCTGTATGGTTGTTTTGTTTTTTTTTGCGAGACAAGGTGACGTTTTCAGTGGTACCATGGTTATTTATATTTGTCTTTTTGATCACATTTTATTACACTTTTTGTTCTGCAGTATGATGATAAAGCATTGTTTTTTGCCTAGTTTTTTGTTTTTTTTGCGGTGTTCACCGAAGGGATTTACTTGTGGGATAGTTTTATAGAGCTGGTCGTTATGGACGTGGCAATACCAAATATGTGTACTTTTATTGTTTTGTTTTTTTATTTACATAAATAAATGGATTTATTGGAAAATATTTATTTATTTTTTTCTTTATTTGGGGATTTTTTTTTATTTTTTTTATACGTTCTATTTTTTTTTTTTTACTTTATAACATTGTCCCAGGGTGGGACATCACTATATTTCATCTGATCGTTGATCTGACACTTTGCATAGCACTGTGTCAGATCAGCGATCTGACAGGCAGTGCAGGAGGCTTTCCAGCGCCTGCTCTGAGCAGGCGCCAGCAAGCCACCTCAGTGAAGGAGCCCCGTGGCCATTTTGGATCTGGGGACTCCTTTCAGAACACCGAAATAACGCGATCGCATCGTGTTGTTCTGGTAGGAGACCGCAGGGAGCCCCCGTCCCTGCGCGATGCCCCTCTATGTTGCTGTCACTACTGACAGCGGTTTTAAAGGGGTTAAATGCCCACGATCGGTGCTAGCTGACACCCGCATGCGATCGCCGCGGTGCTCACTGTGAGACCGCGCGATCATGCCGCCATACCAGTACTGCGGTTTGCGGGAACTCAGTTCCCGCAGAGCAGTACTAGTACAGCGCATGTCGGGAAGGGGTTAAACAATAAAAGTTCATTTGACAAATTTAGTGTTTATTGCTTTCCTTGTCCACGGCTTTGCTGTATCTTGGGTAACCATGGCTTACACAAGAGCAATAACAAGGGACTAGTGGTAAAAGCAGCCAAAGAAACATGCCTTCAATTATAGTTACAGTTAGTGATGAGCGAGCCTGTTTGCCACTACTTGGTGCTTGGCCGAGCATTGCAGTGCTCGCGATGCTCGGAGATCGCCAAGTATTTACGGCTTTGCTCGGCGGGAATTCGGGTCACCGCCCTGCATGTTTGGCGCTCTTTAGAGCACCAATCAACATGCAGGGATTGTCTGCCACACACTTTAATGCCGCAGCCATGTTGATTGTGGCATTACAGTGATTGGTTGGTCGCACAGCGTCATCAGGTCTATATCAGACCTGCGCCACCCTGTTCGTCAGTCAGCTCCGGAGTCGCACAGTGTAGGGAGAGTTGCTGCTGAGAGAGGGAGAGATTTTCAATTTTATTAGATAATGTAGGTATACCATCTGCAATACACAAATCAATCTCAACCAACAGTCTTTCTAAGGACTAATCAAGGTGTATATACACTCACTGGCCACTTTATTAGGTACACCTGTCCAACTTCTTGTTAACACTTAATTTCTAATCAGCCAATCACATGGCGGCAACTCAGTGCATTTAGGCATGTAGACATGGTCAAGACAATCTCCTGCAGTTCAAACCGAGCATCAGTATGGGGAAGAAAGGTGATTTGAGTGCCTTTTGAACGTGGCATGGTTGTTGGTGCCAGAAGGGCTGGTCTGAGTATTTCAGAAACTGCTGATGTACTGGGATTTTCACGCACAACCATCTCTAGGGTTTACAGAGAATGGTCCGAAAAAGAAAAAAAATCCAGTGAGCGGCAGTTCTGTGGGCGGAAATGCCTTGTTGATGTCAGAGGAGAATGGGCAGACTGGTTCGAGCTGATAGAAAGGCAACAGTGACTCAAATCGCCACCCGTTACAACCAAGGTAGGCCTAAGAGCATCTCTGAACGCACAGTGCGTCGAACTTTGAGGCAGATGGGCTACAGCAGCAGAAGACCACACCGGGTACCACTCCTTTCAGCTAAGAACAGGAAACTGAGGCTACAATTTGTACAAGCTCATCGAAATTGGACAGTAGAAGATTGGAAAAACGTTGCTTGGTCTGATGAGTCTCGATTTCTGCTGCGACATTCGGATGGTAGGGTCAGAATTTGGCGTAAACAACATGAAAGCATGGATCCATCCTGCCTTGTATGGAGCATCTTTGGGATGTGCAGCCGACAAATCTGCGGCAACTGTGTGATGCCATCATGTCAATATGGACCAAAATCTCTGAGGAATGCTTCCAGCACCTTGTTGAATCTATGCCACGAAGAATTGAGGCAGTTCTGAAGGCAAAAGGGGTCCAACCCGTTACTAGCATGGTGTACCTAATAAAGTGGCCGGTGAGTGTAGATATCAGTGCTAGGCAGGCAGGCAGTGTATGTGGGTATATAGATATCAGTGCTAGGCAGTGTATGTGGCAGACTTAATTGCATATAGCAAGAGGGTTCATTCCAGTTCTGTCTGCTGCCGCCTATTACAGATATTTATATACATAGTCCCAGGTATCAGAGACCAGGAATATTTTTGGGGGGATCTTAATCCTGATTATTATCTTTTAAAGCAATCCATAGCACACCGTTTTTTTTGCTCCATTTGCTGGCTGGCTCTGCAGAATACAGCCAGATGCTGTCTATATTACAGAGTAAAAATCAAGCTATTTTAAACAGGTGTTTGTCCGTCACACGGATCACATCTCAGTGCACTGAAAATTCTGCCATTTGTGGCCTACTGTTAAATTTTGTTGTAGTGTCTTAGATAAGACACTAGTTTGCTGAAAAAAAAATAGTTACCCACAGGACAGCTATTTTAAGCAGGGGTTTGACCATCACATGGATTGCCTATCAGTGCATTCAAAATTGTGCCATTTCAGGCCTCAATTTAAATCTTGCTGCAGTGTCTTAGGCAAGCTATTGACACTAGTTTGCTGAAATTTTTTTTTACCTACATGTGAAATATTTTGCACTGGGGTTTGTCCTCCACACGGATCGCCTATCAGTGCAGTCAAAATTATACCATTTCAGGTCTCAATTTACATATTGTTGCAGTGTCTTAGGAAACTTATTGACTCCAGTTTGCTGAAAAAAATTATAGTTACCTGCAGGCCAGATATTTTACACTGCGGTTTTCCCTCACACGGCAATTCAGCCATTTGTAGTGAACGTTGAAAATATTGTACTCCATTTAAAATTGGCAAGGCGCGTGGCAAGGGACAGGAAATTCAACGTGATGGTGCATGCAGAGGCCGAGGCCGTGGGCAAACTGAAATTGTACCACAACAAACACCCACATCTTCTCGCGCGACCTTCCTGTCCCAATTACTAGGGGACCGCAGCAGCACACTACTATTGAACCCAAAGCAGTGTCTAAAGATTGTTGGTTGGATTGCTTCCAGTCACTTTGCTGCCACCCCCACCACCACCCTGTCTTCCACATGGTCAAGTGTGAGTAGCCATGAGTCTGGACCACATATTCCTCACCCTGATCCTCCTTCCTCCCACCATGCCGAGTGCCCAGAGAATACTGATCCCACACTTGGACACTCTGAAGAGCTGTTCACTTTTCCATTTATAGATTCGGGCCTCTCGCCTGGTGAGCCGAAAGCTGCTGAAGCACGGCAAGGGCAGTGGAAGCTGTAGCTGATTTTCTAAAATGAGCGCACAGGCGGTGTACTTTGACAAGCAGATCTGTCAGCTCTGGGTAGGATTTGAGAAACAGCTGAACCACGAGGTTAACCACATGGGCCAGGCATGGTACGTGTGTGAGCTTGTGGAACGCATGCCAGGGCCTAGGGGTACTCGGTACCGGGTTTGGTACTTAAAGGGGATGTCACGGTGGCGGCGACCCTGTCCGTGGCCTTGGGCACCAAGTAAAAGGGAATGTCCTTAAAGGAGTTTTGAATAAAGTTTGTGTTCGTGACTAGTGTTGAGCATTCCGATACCGCAAGTATCGGGTATCGGCCAATACTTGCGGTATCGGAATTCCGATACCGAGATCCGATACTTTTGTGGTATCGGGAATCGGTATCGGAACCATATTAATGTGTAAAATAAAGAATTAAAATAAAAAATATTGATATACTCACCTCTCCAACGCAGCCTGGACCTTACCGGTGTAACCGGCATCTTCTGTTCCTAAGAATGGCGCTTGAAAGACCTTTAGATGACGTCGCGGCTTGTGATTGGTCGCGTGGCGGTCACGTGTTGCCCAGTGACGTAGTATATTGCCCAGCCATGTAGTATATTGCCCAGTGACGTAGTATATTGCCCAGTGACGTAGTATATTGCCCAGTGACGTAGTATATTGCCCAGTGACGTGTATATTGCCCAGTGACATAGTATACAGCACAGAGCCACGTAGTATACTGCCCGGCCACGTAGTGTGTTGCCCAGTTACGTAGTATATTGCCCAGCCACGTATGACACAGGTTAAAAAATAAAAAATAAACATATACTCACCTTCCGAGGGCCCCTTGTAGTTCTGTCGCCTCCTTCTCGGCAAGGCGCGCAGGACCTGTGATGACGTCGCGGTCACATGACCGTGTCGCAGTCACATGACCGTGACGTCACGGCAGGTCCTTCTCGCGCAGGCGCGCAGGAACTGTGATGACGTCGCGGTCACATGACCGTGACGTCATGGCAGGTCCTTCTCGCAGATCATCCTTGCCACCGAAACCTGCCGCTTGCATGGAGCGGTCACCGGAGCGTTGCGAGGAGCGGGAAAGGCGGCGGAAGGTGAGTATATAATGATTTTTTATTTTTTTTATTATTTTTAACATTAGATGTTTTTACTATTGACGCTGCATAGGCAGCATCAATAGTAAAAACTTGGTCACACAAGGTTAATAGCGGCAGTAACGGAGTGAGTTACCCGCGGCATAACGCGGTCTGTTACCGCTGGCATTAACCCTGTGTGAGCGGTGACTGCGGGGAGTATGGAGCGGGTGCCGGGCACTGACTGCAGGGGAGTAGGGAGGGACTAATCGGACTGTAGCCGTCGCTGATTGATCGCGGCAGCCATGACAGGCAGCTGGCGAGACCAATCAGCGACTTGGATTCCATGACAGACAGAGGCCGCGACCAATGAATATCCGTGACAGACAGACAGACAGAAGGACAGACGGAATTAGATAGTAGATGTTCATGTATACCCCCCAGGGGTGAATGTTTGTCAGCCCATACACTTAGTTCATGAGCATTACAAGTATAGGAGACCTGCTCCTTTGTAATGGGAACATTTTTATGAGGCCCTTCTCCATGTCTCGTCAAAGAGGTATTGGGTGCGACCAAATTTTTGGCCGCCCTTTCATTCACCGAATATGCAAACAGCATGGGAGACCCACTTTCTAATAATGGGAAAATAGTTTTATGAAGCCCTCCTCCACGTTTCTTCCAAGGGGGAATTGGGGTACATTCAAATTTGGGCCAGCTCAAGCATTCACTACATAGGCAAACAGTATGGGAGCCCCACACCCTTTTGGGCCTCTGCCCCCTGTTGGGACCACCTGTATGGAGTGGGCTGCTTTCCTACGGAACTTTACATCCCCTGGTATCTCTCGAACAGTCCGACCAATTCATCAGCATTACGGGGATCACCCTGGGCAACCCAAGTCTGTACAGGCCTAGGCAGGGAGTGCACAAACCGGTCCATCACCACCTGTTCTACCATCTGCCTAGGCATAGAGGACTCTGGCTGCAGCCACTTCTGGACCAGGTGCAACAGGTCAAACATTTTGCAGCGCGAAGGTTTGTCCCTGTGATACACCCAACGGTGAACCCGCTAGGCCCTGAGAGTCATTGTTACCCCCAAGAATACAAGAATCTCCATTTTTAGCTTGCCATACTCTTTAGCGTCCTGCAAAGCTAAATCATAGTATGCTTTCTGGGGTTCCCCGTCACGTATGGCACCACTACCTGTGCCCACTGCTCTAGCAGGAGTTTCTCCCTCTCGGCAACCCTTTCAAACACCGTCAGGAAAGCATCAACATTGCAATTCTCCATTGTAGGTTTTTCAGCCTCAACAATGCAGTTCTCCACTGCATGTTGTTCAGCTTCAACATTGAAATTCTCCACTGCAGGTTCTTCAGCATAAACACTGCAATTCTCCAATGCCGGGTCTTCAGCCTCAACACTCCAATTGACTGCAGGTTCTTCAGCTTCAATATTGCAATTCTCCACTGCTAGGTCTTCAGCCTCAACACTGCAATTGACGGCAGGTTCTTCAGCTTCATTATTGCAATTTTTCACTGCCGGGTCTTCAGCCTCAACACTGCAATTGACTGCAGGTTCTTCAGTTTCAATATTGCAATTTTCCACTGCCGGGTCTTCAGCCTCAACACTGCAATTGACTGCAGGTTCTTCAGCTTCAACATTGCAATTCTCCACTCCCGTGTCTTCAGCCCCAACACTGCAATTCTCCACTTCCGGTTCTTCAGCCTCAACACTGCAATTCACTGTATAGGCAAACAGTACGGGAGTACCAACTTTGTAATAATGGGAACATTGCTTTCAGGTGGCTATCCTGTACATCTGTTCAAAGGGTTATTGCGGTGCATCTAAATTTGGGGCAGGCCAGGCCTTGCATTCACTTCATGGGCAAACAGTATGGGAGTACCAAATTCCTAATAATTGGAACATTGCTTTCAGTTGGCCGTCCTGTACGTCTGTTCAAAGGGTTATTGGGGTGCATCCACATTTGGGGCAGGCCTTGCCTTCACTTAATGGGCAAACAGTATGGGAGTACCAACTTTGTAATAATGGGAACATTGCTTTTAGGTGGCCATCCTGTACGTCTGTTCAAAGGGATATTGTGGTGCGTCCAAATTTTTGGCAGCCCTGCCAATCACTGCATAGGCAATAACAGTATAGGAGACCCACTGCTTAATAATGGGAACAACAAAGCTTAGTCGGCTGATGGATGAATAGTAAAGGCCGCCTGAGGGTTCTATAAAAATAGGCTTTGTGACTTTCAGAGTCCCTCCTTCATAAATGAAACAGGATGTGTCTGATGATGTGTCACACACCACATGACAAGCTAAGGTTGTAAAATGTTAAAATGACATTTCCCAGTGAATGCATTTTTCTTAGTTGAAAGCAATGCTAAAGCTGATAAACGCATCAAAATCGCTGCGTGTGAACATAGCCCAAGGGGTGGAGGAGCATTTATGTGTTTGGTTATTTATTTTGTCTTATATACAAGTCATTATTCTGGAAAGGAGGTTTCTTAACATATTTCACAAGAAAATCCATTTTGTTTTTGTTTTTGTATGTTTTATTGTGAGTCTGTAAGAGTGGCATAAGACTCTGACAACATTGTTCACAGCAGTGACCTGGGAGTCAGAAATCCTTTCAGGGGTCTTCCCCATGATGTTCCCATGTCATTTGAGCCCTGTTCCCATTGATTTATAGTCACTGTATAGTCCCCCGGGGGTGACTGCAGTAAAAATTCTCGAGTTTCCCATAGACTTACATAGGGCTCATTACTCGGGTCGAGCACCCGAGTATTTCTATATGCTCAACCCGAGCAACGAGCACCTGAGCATTTTAGTGCTCGCTCATCACTAGTTACAGTACACATGTTGCAACCATTTTTTGTCATTATTTTTGGATCAGTATTTCCTTTATCAGACTTAGAGGAGGATACATGAAGCCCTTCTAGCAATTTATATGAGGAAAGTGGAAAAATATCAGTCAGCTAAAAGTCGGCAGCAGAAAATGATTTGTGAGGAAAGGCTAGACAGTGCTGGAGCTCCTCACCACCATAAATAATGTATCTGTCTTTCAAAGAGGGAGGATAATACATCTCTACAAAGCAGAAGTGATAATTAGGAAAATGTTCTTTTCATTCCTCCTGCATACCAAATTTAGCCAACGCATATGAAAATAAAGAGGATATTTAAATGTACAACCCACAGCTGCTCTATTTTTACACTACATTTATTCACGTTTGCTACATTTTCCCTTAATTATTTTAATGGGACAGGAGAAAAATATAAAATGCAAATGTAAAATATACCACTTAAACATGAAAATGATAAAATATTGTGAGTATGAACATAGAGGAAATATATTGCTGTGAGGATTGGTTTAACTATTGTGTAATTGTTTTACTACTACAGAATAAACCAACCTGTCTGACACATAAAATATGTGGTTGCAAATGAGAGGCCAGCCAACCATCTAATCCTCGGGCCAGAAAGCGTCACCACTCCAGCTGATATGAAACCACAACTCCCAGCATTCCCAGTTTGGTGGCTGTCAGGGAAGTTTTGAAACTGTAGATTCCCAGTGGCCATATGTTGCTGATCCCTGATCTAAGAGGGCCTCCAAAAACTCTGATAACGGATTATGTCAGATTCGAGAAGGTCAGCTGTAGGTGTAGGCGTCTTGCCAGTGGCTTACTTTGCCCTCCCCATTGAAAAAAAAAAATGACGAACCTTTCATGTATAAAAGGGAAAGTTTTCTGTTGGTTTAAATGCAGGGTTAAGGACAAGAGGCACATACCTGATTTGTCATCCTCTTGCTGTCCTCTGTGTAGGCAAAAAGCATCCTTCACCAAGGAGAGGACTGGGGATGAAAATGTATTATACAATTGCAAATTGCTTTGAATCGACACCAATTAATATTACATTCATTTGTAGTGAATACATTGATTTGTGTCCCAATAATCTCTATACCAAGACCAAAATTGATATTACCCCCATATGGTGACCATGTAGTGGTAGAAATCAGTGCTGCTGAACACGTAATAATTACAGTTACAGATAATGACTTACAGCATATGCTTTTTCTGATGGAATCATTCACTTTTCCCGTCTTTTCTATCTGGCCCAGACCGACAGGATAATTTCTCCAGCCAGGACTCATCTGCAGAGATTACAACAAACACATATTTTACTTCTCACATTTCCAGGATCGTTCCCATCTGTCCACAACCTGCACAAACACCTTATCCTGCTCATAAAACCCCAATGAGCCACTGCTGCATCTTTTGTGTGGTACTGTGTGCCCTCTAAATGGTAAAACAAACCTCTACAATATAGTAATGCCCTGTGGAAGGGCCCTAAAAAGCAGTCAACACATTGTGCCCCCTAGAAAATAATAATGTCCTCTGTGAAAATAACCGGAGTTCCAAAATAATAATAAGTGTCCACTTAACATTTAATAATGTCCCAAGTCTCCCCCTGTACAGCTGCACAGTATGATGCTCTCTTACACATAATGTAATGCCCCCTCACTGTGTAGTACCACCCACACAGTATACTGACTCCTTAGTAGCCCCCAAACTATTTGATAGCTCCAACACTGTATGATAGCCCCCACACAGTACAAATACCCCACATTATCTCCCACACTGTATGATGGCCCCCTCGCTGTAATCTCCACACTGTATGATGGCACCCTAAATAGCCTCCATAAAGTGTAATGCACCAGACAATATAATGCACTCCCCATAGGCTTCCATATTTTACAATGCACTCCCCATAGGCTTCCATATTGTACAATGCACTCCCCATAGGCTTCTATATTGTACAATGCACTCCCCATAGGCAGACTCTATATAGTACAATGTACTCCCCATAGGCAGACTCTATATAGTACAATGAACTCCCCATAGGCAGACTCTATATAGTACAATGCACTCCCCATAGGCAGACTCTATATAGTACATTGCACCCCCATAGGTCTCTATAGTATAATGCACTCCCGATTAAAAAAAAAACATATCTGGACTGTGGGCACCAAGTAATGACGTCATCGCACCCGCTGTCAGTGTCTGTGTCAGAGACGTTAGACACAATGAGAGATTGATGGGAGAGAGGAAGCATGACCCTCCCTCTCCATCACAGGTGTGTCAGAGGCTGCAGACCGTCGCACTGCATCTGACTGCAGGTCTCAACAGTTTGCTTTGCAGACTTCTTGCTGGTCCTTCTGACTCTAGAACACAGTTGCAAAATCCTTCTACTCTAATGGACACACCTGGACTGGGGTGTTTATAACTCCCAGCTTGCTGCTGGAAGTTGCCGGTCATATTTCCATTTCCCTGTTGTGGCTTGGAGCTATAGGAGCTATATATGATCTTTCTCTTTGGTGTTTGGAGGACATCTGTATTTCTCTCTGAGTCTACTTAACCTAAGTGTTCCCCTTGTTTGTGTATCCCATCTGTCTTTAGTGGTAGTGGGGATTGACCAGTGTTAATGTTGTCCTTCCCTATGCAGGGCTTATCGCCAGTGTCAGGCAGGGTTAGGTATCCTGCTCGACGATAGGAGCGGAACCTATATAGGGACGCTTAGGACAGACAGGGTGACGTTAGATATGCCTAGGGGTCTCTATTATTCCCCCCTTCCCTAGTGTTGGGTTCCCTTCCTCTTATCCCTTCGTGTACTTAGTCTTTCCTGCACTGTGCGTGACACTCTCTCATCATTACTTTCAACCGATACAGTTGAACTTGCAATGATGGGCAGGGGGCTCACTGCTGGCACAGGGCCCCCGTCTCACAGGCCCCACGATCTAGTCTCCCTGCTCTGTCACAGTGTGTTACTTGATTGGTTTTCAGCACATGCCGATACATTTAACAGTAGCGTAGCTCCAGGTGGGCCCCTCTGAGCATGGGGCCAGGGGCGACTGCCCCTTCTGCCCCCCCCCTCCCGATAGCTGTGTTACTCTGAACACTTTGATCAGATCTGGACCAAGATGGTTTGTTTTAAAGAACAATTATATTAAATATTATTTACATTTTAAAGAACTAAATGATTCCTAATTCTGAACAGTTCTTACAGTTTTTTGCATATGCTAACGGCCACCTCTACAGTCCATCACAGGTAGTCAGTTTCCTAGGCAAGGAGCGCAAACTTGCAACTTGTTGCTCTAGAGCTAGTGAGTGCTGCTCTCATGATGGCTCGATTGCTATATCCTGCCAGCTTCAGTGCCTCTGCTACTACAACGCTGAAGAGGTGTAATAATTATAGGGGATAATTCAGGAGACTCTTTGCGTGGAACAAGACAACAGGACACAGTTTTATAAATGGTAAAGTTTATATTATCACACGGTGATTCAAACAGGTGCAGAGAGAAACTCAAGTCCACAACACTTGGTGCAAATAATAAACGCAGCTTAGCAGTAAATAGGAAACTTCAGAGGTAGATGCAAACAAACAGAAAGTCTATGAAGCACAGTTATTCTTGAGGAAACTTGACACGAATAGATCCTTGACTTAGTCCAGACACAGATAGATATGCTATAAGGCAGTTCAAATCATATCTTAGCTCAACCAGGGAGGCCTGGTTAATAGTCTCAGGTTTTGCAGAGCAGAAACAGCTTACATGTCCAGCAAATGCAGATGGAAGTAACACGAGCAGCAGATGAAGGAGGATTACTGAACACTGGTGTATGTGGAGTGCCCCCACTGCCGCAGGGCCGAGGGGTACCCGGTACCGGGCCTCTGAGTCTGTTCTGGGGTTGTCACGGTGGCTAGACCCGGTCCGTCACCCTGCTGAGGGGCATCCAATGAAAGGTGTGGATGGTGATGATGTTATGGTGCGGTGCAGGTCGCAGTAAATAACAAGGACACCAGGTTGCAGTCTCTTTACCTCTTTACTGAAGGCTTCAGGATCCTCAATCCGGAATACGGTTAACCGGGCTGCGCAAGTCCGGCCGGTCCAATGGCACCTCCAGAGTTCCCTCTGCAGGTGGAAATCTGTGCCTACCTTCTAGCGCTTGTGTGTTGTGGTCAGTCAGCTTCTGTCTAACTTCCTATCCAACCCCCAGTTTTACCAGATTGTGAGGAGTGGCCTAATACATAGTACCCTTAGCTCCTCCTGGAGGCCAGACTGTAAAGTGTGTTGGTGTCTGTGATACCTGGTCAGGTGAACTCCTTCAGTGCCATCGGATGTACCGTAGCCCCCCTTAGCGGCGGAGCATCAGTACTGCAACGACCAGGACTCTGGGGCGCTGCACTCCCCCCCCCGGTTAAATCCAGTACTCCTGGACTGGGAAGAAAACAACAATACATGTCAGCAAAAAGACATACAATTTTGAAATGCAATAACAATAAGCAAATTTGAACAGAGCTTCCCTTTATGGGAGGTGAGGACACTTGAACGTTACAAACATGGTTAAATACTTTAAATAACATACTATAAATAACTTCTCTTACCCAACAGGGTATTCTACTTAGTGCAATTTCTGAACAATAATTTAACGTTGCCTTTAAGGACGTACACACTGAATCCACTAAAGACCTTCTCATAAAACACTATAAGGCTAATCAACTTTTCTTCATTTTCCACCTTTACATCTGCAGGACCGCCTGTCTATCTGCCCCAGGCCTACTGCCTCTCGCTCTGTTGCAAGACCGCCCCTTTCTGCCCGGGCCTACTGCCTTTCTGCTACTATACACAGTATAGAACTTATCATCCTTCTCTCAGTTCAGGATCACTGAGCCATCTCGGTATGGCTCCTAGGAGGACTCACCGACTAACCCCATACGGGTTCACTTCCTGTCCTCATTCTTCTAGCAACATCATTAAACATTTCTCACAATTAACTAGCTCATTACATATAACTTTTATATATAAGCATTATTAGTACTTTCTTTTAAAGCATCATCATTCTTTAAGTGCTATTGATGAACGTTCCCTTTAAGAGGGGACCAAGTCTCTATGAGGTAGTGCAACTTCTCAAGCTGCAAGTCCGTATACAGCAAGGACTCCGATACTGCTTCCAGGAACAGTTTCTTCGCAAAGAGTCCTTTTCTTTGTAAAACCAGTAGAGGGCACCTTTAAGAAGGTGCAAACTATTTACAATAAGTTTGTAATCATGCAGTGTTCATGATCCAGCAGTTCTTCTCAACAATGATAAGACGAGAAACAAAAACAAAAGCAAAAGAAGGGATCCCGGGTAAACAAAGGGATCCCTTTAAAAGTAACCCCCGGTCGGGTTGTAGCAGGGGGTTTGTTGTCCCATCTGGGGGTCTGCGTACCCACTGTCTTCAGTTCTGAGGCAGCAGGGGCACCGAACTCCTGAGGAGGCGCCTCCTTGGCCACGAGGGTGGTGGAGGTGGTGATGCTGCAGGTCGTAGTTTTGACAATGGTGCATGTTGGGGTGACCACGGTGGTCTTGGTGATAATCGTGGGCTGACCACAAGGGGGCACCTTCGCTATGGGGGACAGCTTTACCGGCACCTTAGTCGGGGATGGCACGGGGTTTCGCTTCTTATGGACATTCAGGGCGAACCACCCCTTTTCCCCAAAATGTCGAGTGTAAGTGACTTCGTCCCCCGGGTAGAGATCCCGGTCTGGATGGCCTTCTCTGAGATGAGACTCCACATACCGCCGGTTGACGAAGACTTCAGCGTACAGGCCCGGCTCTTTTATAAAGCCCCAGCCTCCGCGGAGCTTGAAGGCAACGACGGTGCCCTGCCTGCGCGGGGCCTGGTGAGCGGTGGGGTCCTTGCGGGCCCGGTCCTTGACCGACAAGTCTTTTTGGTGGTGGGCCTCTAGCCCGGCCTGGTACGCCTTTTCCTTCTCCGCCCACTGCTGTTCCAGCTGCGCCTGGTATTCCTCCCAGCTCAGGGCCTGCACCATCTCCCCTTCCTGTGTCTTCACCCCGGGGAACCCCATGAGGTTGGATCCTGGGTTCACCCAGCGGCACACTGTGCGCTCCGCATGGACCTCACACAGCAGGGTAGTTGGTGGAATCGGGGCTTTCAGGAGGTGTTCCATACCCGTGGTCTCCTCCCATGGCAACAGGCGTTGGAGTCTATGGGTCCCAGGGAGAGGGGGTGCCGCGACGGGGCCTATCAACAGACCCTCAGCAAGCGGGACAGGGTCGGCGGACTCACCAGTCGGTGCAGGCCCCTCCTCCTTGGTCGGCTCCGCTGGCGGTATGGTCGATAGGAACGTCGGCTGGAGTTCCGGCAGCGACGCAGGGTCAGGCGTTGGAAGGCCCTCCACCGGTGCCTCCATCCGCAGCTGGAGGAGTTGTTCGATCAGGCCTTCCATTTCAACCTGCAGGAGGCAGGTCCCAATCGTGGAGAGCTGACCACTGTGCTTGTCTGGGTGGCTGGGGGAGTCCTCGGCTCTGACCCCGCATTCCTGGTCTGAGCGACTGGTCATGGCGTCCTCCACGTGGGTCACCTCCTGGTCTTTTTCCCGCTCTCTCCTTCGTGGGCGGTTTCGTTTTCTCTGCCTCCGCCCACCATTGAGAATCAAGAGGCGGATCTCGGCTGCTGACGGACACGTCCTCAAGGTACAGAAATATTTAGACTGGGCGGCCATTGTCTTTTCGCGCTCTTTAGCTGGTCCACACCTACTCCACGCCCCTCTTTTCCTCCTGCGCTCTCCTCAGCGCTGTAATGGCGGTGGTTTTGGCGGGGACTTTTGGCGGCAAGTGGCAATGCACAGTCTTTGCAATAAGTCACAGTCCAAGTATAATAAATCACAGTTCCAAGGCACACATGACCTGATTCTTCAGGCTTAAGTAGATCCTGTTCGTGACGCCAAGTTGGAGCGCCCCCACTGCCACAGGGCCGAGGGGTACCCGGTACCGGGCCTCTGAGTCTCTGTTCTGGGGTTGTCACGGTGGCTAGACCCGGTCCGTGTCCCTGCTGAGGGGCGTCCAATGAAAGGTGTGGATGGTGATGATGTTATGGTGCGGTGCAGGTCGCAGTAAATAACAAGGACACCAGGTTGCAGTCTCTTTACCTCTTTACTGAAGGCTTCAGGATCCTCAATCCGGAATACGGTTAACCGGGCTGCGCAAGTCCGGCCGGTCCAATGGCACCTCCAGAGTTCCCTTTGCAGGTGGAAATCTGTGCCTACCTTCTAGCGCTTGTGTGTTGTGGTCCTCCCCTGCTGTGCTTACGGGATAGTCCCCACAATGGTTGTGTCTGTTTCTGAAGTTCCCTCACAACTCGATTATGATGTTCTGCTTCGTCCCCCAGATGATATGGCTAGGGCGCACCCGTATGATGGGTAGGCTCGGAGGTCTTCCGGGACCCTAGAGTCGCCCCTCTCCAAATGTTGCCCCCTATGTCTGCTTAGGTGATTTTGGGTGAGACAGCCCGCCTATAACTGACTGTCCTGCCATAGGTTTGAAGTAAGGCCTGGAGCTCAATACTTCCTCGGCGTTCCGGCCACCGGCTACGCGCCTCAGTAGGATGTTGCCTCGTCTTACAGCACAACTCCTACTGGTGTTTCTCCTTGTTGCGTGATCTCGTTTCTCACTCAGCACAATAAACCTCGCTTCTTGTCCTTTCTTGGGGTACCGCCGCGATGAAGTGCAGGTGCGGTCCCGTAACGTTCTTTTCTGTTCGCTAGGCCTCTGTCAGGATCCCACCCCTGACAGGGACCCCCCTGAATCTTCCCCTGCAACACCCTCTGCCACAGGATGTTGCCTAGTTCCAACCTAGTCAGCTTCTGTCTAACTTCCTATCCAACCCCCAGTTTTACCAGATTGTGAGGAGTGGCCTAATACATAGTACCCTTAGCTCCTCCTGGAGGCCAGACTGTAAAGTGTATTGGTGTCTGTGATACCTGGTCAGGTGAACTCCTTCAGTGCCATCAGATGTACCATAGCCCCCCTTAGCGGCGGAGCATCAGTACTGCAACGACCAGGACTCTGGGGAGCTGCATATGCAGCAGGAACTCAGAGCAGAGTGGCAGGATCTCCAACACAGGTTCACAGGAGCAGGTGCAGGTGCAAGGCCAGGGAGTAATCAGGAGCTGGATGCAAAGCAGAATAATCTAGTACAGACTGAAGGCTGGGGTCGAGTTTTATAGCAGGAAGACAAGTGCACATGAGACCAAAGACGCCATGTTGGAAAAGGGCAGTAATGCACAAAAGGTAAAAAATGTTCAGAGTCCTGACAAGAGGCATCTGCTTGCAGCATAGGAGAGTGCACAGTTTAGACCAGCAGCATGACAATGCCGCTAGTATGAATTGTCAAACATCAGGAGCACAGCAACCCACGGCAAGCACAAAGCCAGTTACTAAAGAAAGAAGTTGAGACAACCCTACAAAAAGGACCATCTAGGACTTTGATACTGAGGCCATGTCCATAGTGTAGGTAATCAGATTAGGATCCGACACCTGATTGTTTGCTGCTCCTATAGAAGCTGGGTGTACAAAGTTTGCAGAGCCAAAACACTACAGCTCGGTACACTACAGTATGTAGAATCTGTGATGCAGTGACCCCTGCTGCAGAGCACTGTGTGTGCTCCTCGGGATACGCATGGAGGCGTATCTGTAATGGTGATAATGAAACAGTGTCCGGCATGATTGTAAATGGTCGGTATGTGTCGCAGAGGGAGTCTGCACTGTAAGCCTGTAGTATTGTTGTTCTGGGACCTGTAGTTCCACAAGTGTTTATATAGTTAAAAGGGAGGCTTGCAGGGATAGTCGGAGAGCTGGGCGGATCTGGCTAACCACACACCCCTCCCACCAATGGGAGTGGTTACAGGTACGTAATGTGACCATGGTGTTTTTACTTGGTCTGTGTGATGGAGAGTGTGTAGGTCCTGGATGGCTTGTGTGTTGAGAGGTCCTGTGTAGAGACCGGATCTCTGAATAGCGCACTGAGAGGCCATGGACCTGAAGACTTGCGTGTTGGGAGATCCTGGGAGTAGGATCGGATCCCTGAATAGCGCACTGAGAGGTGTGTGTTGGAAGATCCTGGGAGTAGGACTTCCTGAATAGCACAACCTGTGTTGGAAGATCCTGGGAGTAGGACTTCCTGAAGAGCACATGGAAAGGCATATATGCAGAGTCTGCAATGGCAATGCATTGGGGGAGCTACAGCCCATCAGAGGATCTGGACTGTCAGGTGACCAGGTGAGCCAGGCATTGTCCGGGACGGTGATCCCAGTTCGGCAGCTTCCCTGGGAGAGAGGGAACTGACATGGAGTCAGTGGGTGGAGCAGGAGCTACCATAAGGTACCTCCACAGACTGTTGTGTTCCATGAACTAATGAATAGTGTTGAGCGATACCTTCCGATATTTGAAAGTATCGGTATCGGATTGGATCGGCCGATATCACAAAAATATCGCATATCGCATATCGCCGATACCGATACCCGATACCAATACAAGTCAATGGGACACAAATATCGGAAGTGATCCTGGATGGTTCCCAGGGTCTGAAGGAGAGGAAACTCTCCTTCAGGCCCTGGGATCCATATTCATGTAAAAAATAAAGATTAAAAATAAAAAATATGGATATACTCACCCCCGGACCGCCCCTGGCTGTCACCGCTGCAAGCATCTGCCTCCGTTCCTAAGAATGCAGAGTGAAGGACCTTCGATGACGTCGCGGCTTGTGATTGGTCGCGTGACCACTCATGTGACCGCTCACGCGACCAATCACAAGCCGCGACGTCATCGCAGGTCCTACACTCACTGCATTCTTAGGAACGGAGGCTGCCGGTTGCACCGCTGAGGTCCGGGTCCGTCGGAGGGGTGAGTATATCCATATTTTTTATTTTTATTCTTTATTTTTTACATGAATATGGATCCCAGGGCCTGAAGGAGAGTCTCCTCTCCTCCAGACCCTGGGAACCATACGCACCGCACATGCCTGGGAACTTATAGGAACTTCCGATTCCGATTTCCGATATCACAAAAATATCGGAACTCGGTATCGGAATTCCAATACAGCGAATATCGGCCGATACCCGATATTTGCAGTATCGGAATACTCAATACTATTAATGAACTGTGCGGCATACGGTCACTCATGTCATGGCAACTAGGCAAAGTAAGGTCCAGCATGTTTAGTGTCTGTGAGTTAAAGCCGTTTACTATGAAGTGCTGTGGAGTGTGTGTTAAGCCTGTGATATATAACATGGCCTCAAGTGGTTTATGACGTGTTTTTAAACAAAATAGACTGTTTTGATGTGAAAAACCGTGCCTGTCTATGTTTATCCCGTTGCCAAGCGAGTGTCCCCCAACACATGCAGTAAGCGCTATCTTACAAAGCATTTCTTGGATATTGCGGTCCTAATAAATCTAATAAATTGAATAGAAGCTGATCTGAAGTACCCGAGAATGGCCACTACTAGTGTTGAGCATTCCGATACCGCAAGTATCGGGTATCGGCCGATATTCGCGGTATCAGAATTCCGATACCGAGTTCCGATACTTTCAGTGTATCGGAAACCGGAATCGGAAATTCACATCATGCAAACGCCCGGTTTTTTATGAATCAGCCAATGAGGAATGATTTGAAGTGTGGGCACATCCTGTTCTGCATGGTGGGCATGTAACTACTGGCATGGCTGTGATTGGCTGCTGAAATGATGTCACGACGCCCTTTAAAAGTCGCCGCCGCCACTTTGTGCTCACTCTGCTGTGAATTCAGTTAGTGACAGGACGCTGTGTTCTGACTTAGGCCCAGTTTAGAGATTGCGATTTGCTTAATTGTGCTTAATCCAGGCTAAATTAGCAACCGCTGTGTGTTCACCTTGCTTTTGCCTTGCAGCGCTGTTTTCACAGCTGTCTGCAAGGTCTGTGTGTGTGTGTGTGTGTGTGTGTGTGTGTGTGTGTCTGTGTGTGTGTGTGTGTGTGTGTGTGTGTGTGTGAGTGCAGCTCACTCTGCTGTCTGTCCATAGCCACAGCCGGTTGTGTTCAGCTCAGGGTGCTTCACTGCCTCATACTGCTAAATCCTTTTTTTTTTTAATTTAGTGCAGCCTGCTGCACATTTTCTCAAATATATCCTATATTAGTGGCTTTCCATCTGTATCCTGCTAGATTGTGGAAAATCACTATATAGGATTAGATAGAGGAGCTTTGTTTGGCCTTGCATCGCCGTTCGCGGCTGTCTGCACGGTCTGTGTGTGAGTACTGCACTCACTCTGTAGTGTCTGTTCTGCAAAATAAACCCGAAGTTCACCAAACACTCCACTTTACTGTTGTGTAGGCCACATAAGCTCATAATAAAGTCTAGTCCACACTCCATAAAATGTAAATAAAAAAGAAGTGTTTCTTATACCTGTTAGCAGCTGTTCAGGAATAAGCACACTAAGCCGTTAGTACTTTTCTGCCTATCTTAACCACTCAGTCAGGATGAAGAAGGCAGGGAGTAAGGCACGTGGGCGTGGGCGTGGAGCAGGGAGAGGACGTGGGGATTCTGCGCCAGCTGCGGGCACCGGTGACTTATCATCCCCCAGTTTCAGCAGGGAGCAGACCTTCATGCGCAGTTTTGTCGGAGCTCGCCGTACCCCGCTGCTGCGGGACGAACAAATTGAAGCCGTTGTCGGATGGATGGCAGCTAACGCATCAACTTCAATTAGTGCCACATCCTCTCAGGCACAGAGCACTGAAGAGCAACCATCTGTCTCTTCACCACCTGCCAAATTGCCCAGGCAGTCAGAGAGCCCAGGACAGGAGCCATCTCTACTTCTGTTCTCTGAATCTCTTGGCTTGGAAACAGGGGGCCAGCCAAGCAGCATTAGAGAATCAGAAGAAGAGGCTGTATGCAGTGATGCCCAACAGCTTTGCCTCTCTGAATCAGAAGAGACGTGTGGGACAGTGCCTCCGGTTACAACTTCTCAGTACGCATCAGATGATGGGACTCAGGTGCCAGTTTCTGGTGCGTACTGTGCTGCCGAGACTACCCAGGAGAAGCAGTTGGAGGCAGAGGGTAGCGTAGATGATGAGGTCCTCGACCCATCATGGCGTGAGGAACAGGAAGGTGGTGGGAGCAGCTCTGAGGAAGAGATTCCCCGAATGGCTGGGAGAGGGACGGGGAAGACTGCGGTGCCTGGAGCCTCCACTTCGGCATCCGTTAGGAGCATGCCTCTTCCAAAAGCCAAAGCGGGCGCTCCCAAGAGTTGCAGTGCCTGGTCCTTTTTTGACACAGTTGCAGATGACATTTGCTTTGTCAAATGCAAGCTGTGTAGTCAGAAAATCAAATGAGGTAGAAATGTCAGCAACCTCAATACCTCAAACATGTGGAAACATGTGCGGACCAAGCACGCGGTGGAGTTACAAAAACACACTGAAGACCTAAGCCAACCTACAGCGGCACCTACCACCTCTTCAGCTCGTGTTGTTGCCTCTTCCTCCAGCTCACACACTGCTGGTTCGGCTTCCTCACAGGATCGCCATGGAAGAACCTCTGGCACTGTTGTCCAGAGACCCAGTGTAATTCCACCCACAGCACCACGTTCCCAGTCATCCTCACACTCCCTGCCCAGTCTACAGCCATCAGTAGCACAGATATGGGAGAAAAGGCGGCTATTCTCGGCAAACCAACCACGAGCACAGGCTCTGAATGCAGGCATTGCCAAACTTCTGTCACTGGAAATGCTCTCATTCAGGCTGGTGGAGACTGACAGCTTCCGTAACTTGATGGCATTGGCAGTCCCACAATACAATGTGCCCAGCCGCTTTTATTTCAGAAGGCAAGCCGTCCCTGCCCTGCAAAAGCATGTGGAGGCAAACATCAAACATGTGCTGCTAAACGCCGTTAGTAGCAAGGTCCACCTCACCACCGATGCGTGGACCAGTCACCATGGACAGGGACGATACCTTTCCCTCACTGCCCGTTGGGTCAATGTTGTGAAGCCGGGTACAGACATGGCGAGTGGCGCTGTACGTGTACTGCTAACGCCAAGGATTGCAGGAATCCAGTCTGTGCACATTGACTCCTCCTCATACTCCAGTTCCTCAGAATCATCGCTGCAGGAGCCGTCACGGTCTACCTCCACCTTGACGCGTGAACGCTTACCTGTAACAACCGATATGAGCACAGCTGTGGCCAAACATCAACAGGCCGTACTTAAATTAATTTCTTTGGGGAATCGAAGCCACACAGCGCAGGAGCTCTGGAATGCCATCAATTCTGAGAGCGACAAGTGGTTTGCGCCAGCGAATCTCCAGACAGGCATGGTAGTGTGTGACAATGGCCGAAATCTGGTGGCAGCTCTGGCCCTTGGCAACCTCACTCACATCCCATGTCTGGCACATGTGCTCAATTTGGTTGTGCAGAGTTTTCTGAGGGACTATTCGGATCTTGATGCACTGCTGCACAAGGTCCGCCTTGAGTGTGCTCACTTGCGGCGTTACAGCATTGCCAGATCGCGCATTGCAAGTCTGCAGCGCCGATTCCGTCTTCCGGAACATCGCATCATATGTGACCTCCCCACCCGGTGGAATTCCACGTTACATATGTTGGAGCGGTTGTGTGAGCAGCAGCCAGCAGTAATGGAGTACCAGCTGCATCAGGCGCAAAGAAGTCGCACTGCGCGCCGTTCATTCTTCACAACCACTGAGTGGGCCACTATGAAGGACATCTGCCAGGTTTTGTGGGCCTTTGATGAATCCACGCGGATGGCGAGTGCAGATGATGCGCTAGTCAGCATGACTGTCCCCCTTATCTGCCTGGTTGAAAGAACCCTGCAAGCGCTAAGGGATGAGGTGGTGGAAGAGATTGAGGATGAGGAGTTTCCAATTCCATCAGCTTCTGGACAGTCTGCGTGACATGGTTCCTCACAAAGGAATAGGCAGGGGACCTTTTGTGAGGAGGATGAGGAGGAGTCAATGGAGGAGGAAGACATCTTTCCAGAGGAGGGAGTTACACAAATCTCCAGTAGTCAGTATGTAGAGCGAGGGTGGGGTGATGCAGAGCAGGCAGACATCACGCCTCAAGCAGGGGGCAGCGTTTCTTGGCCAGTTGGCAGTCTGCAGCACATGGTTGATTTCATGCTGCAGTGCCTGAGAAACGACTGCTGCATCGCCCACATTCTTACCACGGCTGATTATTGGGTGTACACCCTCCTCGACCCGCGCTACAGGGACAATTTGCAAACCCTCATACAACCGTTGCAGCGGGAGCGTAAAATGCGGCTTTACCAAGACACACTGGTGCAGTCCATCATCTTCTCCAGTCCAATCGAGAGAAGTGCTGCGCCTGCTACTGCTTTGCAAAGCAGCTCTGTGCATAGAGGCAGTGGAGGAATCTGCACAAAGAGGTAGCAGAAGCAGTGGCCCAGCACAAGCCAAGACAAGTCTGTTCCAACAGTGGCAAAGTTTTGTGTGCGCGCCACAAATGTCTACACCATCACTGACGGTGACGGATCCAGTCAGCAGGAGGCCACGTTTCCGTCAGATGGTGACAGACTACATGTCTTGCACTCTCAGCATACTCCCAGACGGCTCTTCCCCCTTCAAGTTTTGGGTCTCTAAGCTGGATACATGGCCAGAGCTTAGCCAGTATGCGTTGGAGGTGCTGGCTTGCTCTGCTGCCAGTGTATTATCGGAACGCATCTTTAGTGCTGCAGGTGGTGTACTAACAGACCGTCGCATGCGACTATCATCCGATAACGTTGACCAGCTTACTTTTTTGAAAATGAACAAGGCCTGGATCTCACAGGAATTTGCCACTCCTCTTACCGATTAAATAATTGGTTGCCAACAGTATCCAGGTCTCCAGCTGTGTTCATGTTTCAACCACCTGAACTTTAATCCCTGGGCTCCAGCACCGCCAGTTGCTGCCCAGAAGTGCCGGCTGCACAGACAACACATGACCCAGTGTTATTGGGTTTCAGTAACGTCCGCTGATCCCCTGCTGTGTATCCGGCAACGTGTCCAGCGACCGTCACGCTGGCACTACAACAGCAATTAAAGGGAACCTGTCCCCCCCCAGGCGTCTGTAACTGAAAGAGCCACCTTGTGTAGCACAAATGCTGCACAAGGAGCAGGTGGCTCCTTTAGTTCTGCTTCTTGCACACGCTGCACTTAACACTTATAAAATGTGTCCCCTGATACCGTGATACAGTCCCACAGGTGGTACTTTCCGTCGTGATGAGACGCAGCACAGCCGGCATTCACACCCCCATGACGCCGGGCGCCGCCTCATTAGCGTTGTTTGCATCTGTCCCGGAGCCAGAGCTGTTATGTTTAACCTTGGACATGCACAGTTAGCGCTGCCCATCTTCTAACATCATTTGGTGTCATGGTAACTGTGCCTGTGCGGCCGCACCGCCCGAGAAACCGCCTCGCAGTGTCTTCTGATTTAGTCCCACTGCAGGGCTGGGATTCCTGGGCATGCACAGTGCATATCTTCGCCTCTCCCTCTTCTCCCTCCGCCTTCTACAGACAGTGTGGCGTCAGCTGATCCCAATTCACATGCCACGGCCGTGACGCCGCACACTCTGAAGAAGGTGGATGGAGAGTAGTGAGAGGCGAAGATATGCACTGCGCATGCCCAGGAATCCCAGCCCTACAGTGGGACTAAATCTGAAGACACTGCGAGGCGGTTTCTCGGGCGGTGCGGCCGCACAGGCACAGTTACCATGACACCAAATTATGTTAGAAAACGGGCTGCGCTAACTGCGCATGGCCAAGGTTTAACATAACAGAGCGGGCTCCGTGACAGATTCAAGCACCCCTGATGAGGCGGCGCCCCGCATCATGGGGGTGTGAATGCTGGCTGTGCTGCGTCTCATCACGACGGAAAGTACCACCTGTGGGACGGTATCACAGTATCAGGGGACACATTTTATAAGTGTTTAGTTCACCGTGTGCAAGGAGCATAATTAAAAGAACCACCTTGTGCTGCACAAGTTGGCTCTTTCAGTTGCTAATGCATGGGGGGGTTAAAGGTTCACTTTTAACTTGACCCAATTAGGCCTCAGCCTACACGCAGCTCCTCCTGCTGTCCCTGGGCTCTAACACCGCCAGTTGGTGCCTGGAAGTGCTGGCTGCACAGTTAACACTTGCTGCCGTGCTATTGGGGTTCAGTAAAATCAGCTGCTCCCCTGCTGTGTATCTGGCAAAACAAATCTGCTCCTCCTGCTGTCCCTGGGCTCTAACACCGCCAGTTGGTGCCTGGAAGTGCTGTCCGCACAGTCAACAGTCGCTCCTCTGTTATTGGGGTTCAGTAACGTCAGCTGTTCCCCAGCTGTGTGTGCAGCAATACCTCCAATCTGCTCCTCCTGCTGTCCCTGGGCTCTAACACTGCCAGTTGGTGCCTGGAAGTGCTGGCTGCACAGTTAACATTTGCTGCCGTGTTATTGGGGTTCAGTAACGTCAGCTGCTTCCCTGCTGTGTATCTGGCAAAACAAATCTGCTCCTCCTGCTGTCCCTGGGCTCTAACACCGCCAGTTGGTGCCTGGAAGTGCTGTCCACACAGTCAACAGTCGCTCCTATGTTATTGGGGTTCAGTAACGTCAGCTGTTCCCCAGCTGTGTGTGTGGCAATACCTCCAATCTGCTCCTCCTGCTGTCCCTGGGCTCTAACACCGCCAGTTGGTGCCTGGAAGTGCTGTCCGCACAGTCAACAGTCGCTCCTCTGTTATTGGGGTTCAGTAACGTCAGCTGTTCCCCAGCTGTGTGTGCGGCAATACCTCCAATCTGCTCCTCCTGCTGTCCCTGGGCTCTAACACCACCAGTTGGTGCCTGGAAGTGCTGGCTGCACAGTTAACACTTGCTGCCGTGTTATTGGGGTTCAGAAACGTCAGCTGCTCCCCTGCTGTGTATCCGGCAACATGTCATGCGACCGCCACGCTGACACAACTACTGAAATTTAAGGGAACCTGTCCCCCCCCAGGCGTTTGTTACTGAAAGAGCCACCTTGTGTAGCACAAATGCTGCACAAGGAAAAGGTGCCTCTGTTCGTTGTGCTTCTTGCAAACGCTGAACTAGACACTTATGAAATGTGTCCCAAAAACACGGTAAAACCGTCCCAGAGGTGGGACTTTCCTTTGTTATGTGACGCAGCACAGCCGTCATTCCTACCCCCTTGGCGCCGTGTGCTGCCTCCTCAGCGTTGTTTGATTCTGTCACGGAGCCTGCGCTGTTATGTTATCCCTTGGCCAGGCGCACTTTGGCTGCCCGTCTTCTGACATCATTTGGTGTCAGGCAGGCTGCGCCTGTGCGGCCGCGCTGCCCGAGATCCCGCCTCGCAGTGTCTTCTGATTTAATCACTGTTATGAATTCCGCTCTTGGGCTCCCTCTGGTGGTTTCAAGTGGAACTTAGCAGCTGCTTTTACTAATCGGTTCCCTGGCCTTGTTATTTAACTGGGCTTTTGGCTGTAGTGGATGCCAGCTGTCAATGTTTTTCCTGTGGATTCAGTTCTTTCCTGGAAGTTCTCTGTTGGCCAGTCCATTTCAGCTTAAGATAAGTTCTGCTAGTTTTTGGGTGTTTCCCTGCTTATGACCTTCTGTTCAGTTTAAGTTATGTCTCTTTTGTCCAGCTTGTCATTATGAAATATTCCGGCTAGTTGGAAGCTCTGGGGTTGCAGATTTGCCCCTCCACACCGTGAGTCGGTGTGGAGGTTATTTTTGTAAACTCTGCGTGGACATTTAGTTTTTATACTGACCGCACAGTAGCCTTTTCTATCTCTGTCTATTTAGATAGTATTGGCCTCCTTTGCTAAAATCTAGTTTCATTTCTGCGTTTGTCATTTCCCTCTTCACTCACCGTTAATATTTGTGGGGGGCTATCTTCCTTTGGGGGTTTCTCTGAGGCGAGATAGTTTTCCGTTTCCATCTTCAGGGGTAGCTAGTTCTTAGGCTGTGAAGAGGCGTCTAGGCAGAGATAGGAATGCTCCACGGCTATTTCTAGTGTTGGTGTTAGGAGTAGGGATTTCAGTCAGTAAAGCTACCACCTCCTCAGAGCTAGTACATTATTTGTTTTACCCACCAGGTCATTTCAGTGCTGCTCCGTAATCACTAGGTCATATCAGTGATTACTGTCTGTGGAGCTGCCACCTCCTCTAAGCTTGTCCATGATTAGTTTTACCCACCAGGTCATCTCAGTACTGCTCCGTAACCACCAGGTCATAACAGTACAGCTGGCCCACAATGTGTTAAATGCATCTCAAAAGAGGGAAGAGAAAGTTCTGAGTCATTGTTTTGTTTTGTTTTTTCTTGTTGCTTGTTTCGTCTTTTTTTTTCCCCTTGATTTTTGAATGGTGCAGGAGCTTGGTGCTGATATGGAGGTTCAGGGTCTGTCTGCGCGTGTTGATCATCTCGCTGCAAGGGTACAAAGTATCCAAGACTATGTTGTTCAAACTCCTGTTTCTGAGCCTAAAATTCCTATCCCTGATTTGTTTTCTGGGGATAGATCTAGGTTTTTGAACTTTAAAAATAATTGCAGATTGTTTTTTGCTCTGAGACCCCTTTCCTCTGGTGACCCCATTCAGCAGGTGAAGATTGTTATTTCTCTGCTGCGTGGCGACCCGCAGGATTGGGCATTCTCCCTTGAGCCAGGGAATCCTGCATTGCTCAATGTAGATTCATTTTTTCAAGCACTTGGATTGCTTTATGACGAACCCAATTCTGTGGATCAGGCAGAAAAATTTTTGCTGGCTCTGTGTCAGGGTCAGGAAGCGGCAGAGATATATTGTCAGAAATTTAGAAAGTGGTCTGCACTTACAAAATGGAATGAGGATGCCCTGGCGGCTATTTTCAGAAAGGGTCTTTCTGAAGCTCTTAAAGATGTTATGGTGGGGTTTCCCACGCCTGCTGGTTTGAACGAATCAATGTCTCTGGCCATTCAGATTGATCGGCGCCTACGTGAACGTAAGGTTGTGCACCATATGGTGGTGTCCTCTGGGCAGAGTTTTGAGCCTATGCAATGTGATAGAGTTTTGACGAGAGCAGAACGGCAGGAGTTCAGACGTCAGAATGGGCTGTGTTTTTATTGTGGTGACGCTACTCATGCTATCTCTGACTGCCCGAAGCGAACTAAGAGGGTTGCTAGGTCGGTTACCATCAGTACTGTACAGCCTAAATTTCTCTTGTCTATTACCCTGATTTGCTCATTGTCGTCCTTTTCTGTAATGGCATTTGTGGATTCTGGCGCTGCCCTGAACTTAATGGACCTAGAATTTGCCAAGCGCTGTGGTTTTTCCTTGGAGCCTTTGCAGAATCCTATTCCCTTGAGGGGGATTGATGCTACGCCATTGGCCAAGAATAAACCTCAGTACTGGACACAGTTAGCCATGAACATGGCTCCAGCACATCAGGAAAATATTTGCTTTTTGGTGTTGCATAATTTGCATGATGTGGTTGTGCTGGGGTTTCCATGGTTACAGGTACATAATCCAGTGCTGGATTGGAAATCTATGTCTGTGACTAGTTGGGATTGTCAGGGGATACATAGTGACATTCCTCTGATGTCAATTTCTTCGTCCCCTTCTTCTGAAGTTCCTGAGTTTTTGTCGGATTTCCAGGATATATTTGAGGAGCCTAAATCCAGTCCTCTGCCTCCTCATAGGGACTGTGATTGCGCTATTAATTTGATTCCTGGCTGTAAGTTCCCTAAGGGTCGACTTTTCAATCTGTCTGTGCCAGAGCATGCTGCTATGCGGACTTATGTAAAGGAGTCCTTGGAGAAGGGGCATATTCGCCCGTCTTCGTCACCGTTGGGAGCGGGGTTCTTTTTTGTTGCCAAGAAGGATGGCTCCTTAAGGCCCTGTATAGATTATCGCCTTCTCAATAAGATCACGGTCAAATTCCAGTACCCTTTGCCTTTGCTCTCTGATTTGTTTGCTCGGATTAAAGGGGCTAGCTGGTTTACCAAGATTGACCTTCGAGGGGCGTATAATCTGGTCCGCATCAAACAGGGTGATGAATGGAAAAACGCATTTAATATGCCCGAAGGCCATTTCGAATATCTTGTGATGCCTTTCGGGCTCTCTAATGCTCCATCTGTGTTTCAGTCCTTTATGCATGATATTTTCCGGGAGTATCTGGATAAATTTATGATTGTATATTTGGATGATATTTTGTTTTTTTCTGATGATTGGGAGTCTCATGTGAAGCAGGTTAGGATGGTATTTCAGATTCTTCGTGCTAATACACTGTTTGTGAAGGGGTCTAAGTGCCTTTTTGGAGTTTAGAAGGTTTCTTTTCTGGGGTTCATTTTTTCTCCCTCGGCTATTGAAATGGACCCTGTTAAGGTCCAGGCTATTTATGATTGGACTCAACCCACATCTGTGAAGAGCCTTCAGAAATTTTTGGGCTTTGCTAATTTTTATCGCCGCTTCGTTGCTAATTTTTCTACTGTGGTTAAACCTCTGACCGATTTGACCAAGAAAGGTGCAGATGTGGTGAATTGGTCCTCTGCGGCGGTGGAGGCCTTTCAGGAGCTTAAGCATCGTTTTACTTCTGCCCCTGTGTTGCGTCAGCCAGATGTTTCTCTCCCTTTTCTGGTTGAGGTTGACGCTTCTGAGATTGGGGCAGGAGCTGTTCTGTCTCAGAGAAGTTCTGATGGCTCTGTGTTGAAGCCGTGTGCTTTCTTCTCCAGAAAGTTTTCGCCTGCTGAGCGTAATTATGATGTCGGCAATCGGGAGTTGTTGGCTATGAAGTGGGCATTCAAGGAGTGGCGACATTGGCTTGAGGGAGCCAAGCATCGTGTTGTGGTCTTGACCGATCATAAGAATCTGATTTACCTTGAGTCGGCCAAGCGGTTGAATCCTAGACAGGCTCGGTGGTCTTTGTTTTTCTCCCGTTTTGATTTTGTGGTCTCGTATCTTCCGGGATCTAAGAATGTGAAGGCTGATGCCCTGTCTAGGAGTTTTTTGCCTGATTCTCCTGGAGTCCGTGAGCCGGCTGGTATTCTCAAGGAGGGGGTGATTCTTTCTGCTATCTCCCCTGATTTGCGGCGGGTGCTTCAGGAGTTTCAGGCTGATAGACCCGACCGCTGTCCTGTGGGGAAATTGTTTGTTCCTGATAGATGGACTAGTAAGGTGATTTCTGAGATTCATTGTTCGGTGTTGGCTGGTCATCCTGGGATCTTTGGTACCAGAGATTTGGTTGCCAGGTCCTTTTGGTGGCCTTCTTTGTCACAGGATGAGTTCCTTCGTGCAGTTCTGTGGGATCTGTGCCCGGGCTAAGCCCTGCTGTTCTCATGCTAGTGGGTTGCTTTTGCCTTTGCCTATCCCTGAGAGGCCCTGGACGCATATTTCCATGGATTTTATTTCTGATCTTCCTGTTTCTCAGAAGATGTCTGTCATCTGGGTGGTTTGTGACCGGTTTTCTAAAATGGTCCATTTGGTACCTTTGCCTAAGTTGCCTTCCTCCTCTGATTTGGTTCCTTTGTTTTTCCAGCATGTGGTTCGTTTGCATGGTATTCCGGAGAATATTGTGTCTGACAGAGGTACCCAGTTTGTTTCTAGGTTTTGGCGGTCCTTTTGTGGTAGAATGGGCATTAATTTGTCTTTTTCTTCGGCGTTTCGCCCTCAGACAAATGGACAGATTGAGCGAACCAATCAGACCTTGGAAACCTATTTGAGATGCTTTGTGTCGGCTGATCAGGATGATTGGGTTACCTTCTTGCCGTTGGCCGAGTTTGCCCTTAATAATCGGGCTAGTTCTGCTACTTTGGTTTCGCCTTTTTTTTGTAATTTCGGTTTTCATCCTCGCTTTTCTTCAGGGCAGGTTGAGCCTTCGGACTGTCCTGGGGTAGATTCTGTGGTGGACAGGTTGCAGCGGATTTGGACTCATGTGGTGGACAATTTAACATTGTCTCAGGAAAAGGCTCAACATTTTGCTAACCGCCGTCGGTGCGTTGGTCCCCGTCTTCGGGTTGGGGATTTGGTCTGGTTGTCTTCTTGTCATGTTCCTATGAAGGTCTCTTCCCCTAAGTTCAAACCTCGTTTTATTGGTCCTTATAGGATTTCGGAAATTATCAATCCGATGTCTTTTCGTTTGGCCCTTCCAGCTTCATTTTCCATTCAAAATGTGTTCCATAGATCTTTGTTGCGGAGATATGTGGTGCCCATGGTTCCCTCCGTTGACCCTCCTGCTCCGGTGTTGGTTGAGGGGGAGCTGGAATATGTGGTGGAGAAGATTTTGGATTCTCGTCTTTCAAGGCGGAAACTTCAGTATCTGGTCAAGTGGAAGGGTTATGGCCAGGAGGATAACTCTTGGGTTTTTGCCTCCGATGTCCATGCTGCTGATTTGGTACGTGCTTTTCATTTGGCTCGTCCCGATCGGCCTGGGGGCTCTGGTGAGGGTTCGGTGACCCCTCCTCAAGGGGTGGTACTGTTGTGAATTCCGCTCTTGGGCTCCCTCTGGTGGTTTCAAGTGGAACTTAGCAGCTGCTTTCACTAATCGGTTCCCTGGCCTTGTTATTTAACTGGGCTTTTGGCTGTAGTGGATGCCAGCTGTCAATGTTTTTCCTGTGGATTCAGTTCTTTCCTGGAAGTTCTTTGTTGGCCAGTCCATTTCAGCTTAAGATAAGTTCTGCTAGTTTTTGGGTGTTTCCCTGCTTATGACCTTCTGTTCAGTTTAAGTTATGTCTCTTTTGTCCAGCTTGTCATTATGAAATATTCCGGCTAGTTGGAAGCTCTGGGGTTGCAGATTTGACCCTCCACACCGTGAGTCGTGTGGAGGTTATTTTTGTAAACTCTGCGTGGACATTTAGTTTTTATACTGACCGCACAGTAGCCTTTTCTATCTCTGTCTATTTAGATAGTATTGGCCTCCTTTGCTAAAATCTAGTTTCATTTCTGCATTTGTCATTTCCCTCTTCACTCACCGTTAATATTTGTGGGGGGCTATCTTCCTTTGGGGGTTTCTCTGAGGCGAGATAGTTTTCCGTTTCCATCTTCAGGGGTAGCTAGTTCTTAGGCTGTGAAGAGGCGTCTAGGCAGAGATAGGAACGCTCCACGGCTATTTCTAGTGTTGGTGTTAGGAGTAGGGATTACGGTCAGTAAAGCTACCACCTCCTGAGAGCTAGTACATTATTTGTTTTACCCACCAGGTCATTTCAGTGCTGCTCCGTAATCACTAGGTCATACCAGTGATTACTGTCTGTGGAGCTGCCACCTCCTCTGAGCTTGTCCATGATTGGTTTTACCCACCAGGTCATCTCAGTACCACTCCGTAACCACCAGGTCACAACAAATCACACTGGGGGCCTGGGATCCATGGGCATGCGCAGTGCATATCTTCACCTCAGGCTCTCACTCATCTCCCTCCGCCTTCTTCAGACTGTGCGCCGTCAGCTGATCCCTAATAGCATGCCACGGCCGTGACGCCGCACAGTCTGAAGAAGCCGGAGGGAGGGGAGTGAGAGGCGAGGATATGCACTGCGCATGCCCATGGATCCCAGGCCCGCAGTGGGCGCAGCCAGCCCGACACCAAATGATGTCAGAAGACAGGCAGTGCTAAGTGCACCTGGCCAAGGGATAACATAACAGTGCAGGCTCCGTGACAGAATCAAACAACGCTGAGGAGGCGGCGCACGGCGCCAAAGGGGTAGGAATGGCGGCTGTGCTGCGTCACATTACAAAGGAAAGTCCCACCTCCGGGATGGTTTTACGGTGTTTTTGGGACACATTTCATAAGTGTCTGGTTCAGCGTTTTCAAGGAGCATAATTAAAAGAGCCACCGTTTCCTTTTGCAGCATTAGTGCTGTACAAGATGGCTCTTTCAGCAACTAACGCCTGGGGGGGGGATTAAAGGTTCCCTTTCAACTTGCTCCAGTGCATGCTTCGGCCTACACTCTGCTCCTCCTGCTGTCCCTGGGCTCTAACACCGCCAGTTGGTGCCCGGAAGTGCTAGCTGCACAGAGAAAAACACCCGTCAATGTGTCAGTGGGGTTCAGCAACGCCAGCTGTTCCCCTGCTGTGTAGCCGGCAACGTGTCCTGCAAACGCCACGCAGACACAACAGATATTAAACTGCCTCCAGTGCAGGCTTCGGCCTACACTCTGCTCCTCCTGCTGTCCCTGGGCTCTAACACAGCCAGTTGGTGCTCGGAAGTGCTAGCTGCACAGAGAAAAACACCCGTCAATGTGTCAGTGGGATTCAGTAATGCCAGCTGTGCCCCTGCTGTGTAGCCGGCATCGTGTCCTGCAAACGCCATGCAGACACAACAACTGAAATTAAAGGGAATGTGTCCCCCCCCCCCCAGGCGTTTGTATGTATAACAGCCACCTTGTACAGCAGTAATGCTGCATTTGTACAAGGTGGCTTTCAGTTTTATTCCTTGCACACGCTGAACTAAACAAAGTTATAATAATATGTTTCCCCTGATTAAGTACTACCGTCCTGGAGATGTGATTTTCCTTCCTAATGACACGCAGCAACCCCCTAGCCAGCGTGTGCCACCTCCTTAGTGTTGTTTGAATCTGTCCCGGAGCCTGCGCTGTAATGTTATCCCTTGGCCATCCGCAGTTAGCGCTGCCCGTCTTCTGACAACATTTGTAGTCAGGCTGGCTGCTCCTGTGCGGACGCGCTGCCCAAGATCACATGCCTCAGTGTCTTATTTGTTCTCACTGCGGTGCTGGGATTCATGGGAATGCGCTGTGCATATCTTCGCCTCTCACTCATCTCCTTCCGCCTTCCGCAGACTGTGCGGCTTCACGGCCGTGGCATCCAATAAGGGGTCAGCTGACGCCGCACAGTCTGAAGCAGGAGTAAGGACATGAGTGACAGGCGCCGATATTTACTGCACAAGGCCATGAATCCCAGCCCGGCAGTGTAAGTAAATCAGAAGACACTGCGGGGCTGGGATTCATGGCCTTGCGCAGTAACAGCGCATGTCCAAGGGATAACACAACATTGCAGACTACGGAACACAAAAAAGCAACACTCAGGAGGCAGCGCCCAGCACCAAGGTGGTATTTTTCACAGCTGTGTTGCGTCTCATTAAGAAGGAAAGTCACGCCTCCAAGACAGTTTGACTGTATAAGGGGCTAAATTTTATACGTGTTTCATTCAGCCTGTGCAAGGAACGAAATTAAAAGAGCAATCTTTTACTTGTGCAGCATTACTGCTGCACAAGGTGGCTCTTCTAGTTTGTAACACCTGACGGGGGTTTAAAGGTTGCCTTTCAATTTGCTCCAATTAGGCTTCGGCCTACACTCTGCTCCTCCTGCTGTCCCTGGGCTCTAACACCGCCAGTTGGTGCCCGGAAGTGCTAGCTGCACAGAGAAAAACACCCGTCAATGTGTCAGTGGGGTTCAGCAACGCCAGCTGTTCCCCTGCTGTGTAGCCGGCAACGTGTCCTGCAAACGCCACGCAGACACAACAGATATTAAACTGCCTCCAGTGCAGGCTTCGGCCTACACTCTGCTCCTCCTGCTGACCCTGGGCTCTAACACTGCCAGTTGGTGCTCGGAAGTGCTAGCTGCACAGAGAAAAACACCCGTCAATGTGTCAGTGGGGTTCAGCAATGCCAGCTGTTCCCCTGCTGTGTAGCCGGCAACGTGTCCTGCAAACGCCACGCAGACACAACAGATATTAAACTGCCTCCAGTGCAGGCTTCGGCCTACACTCTGCTCCTCCTGCTGACCCTGGGCTCTAACACTGCCAGTTGGTGCTCGGAAGTGCTAGCTTCACAGAGAAAAACACCCGTCAATGTGTCAGTGGGGTTCTGTAACGCCAGCTGTTATCAGGTATCGGTATCGGCGAGTTCCGATATTTTGCCAGTATCGGCCGATCCAATCCGTTACCGATACTTTTGAATATCGGAAGGTATCGCTCAACACTAGCCACTACACAATGTATGTGTGGTCCTGGCTCTATACGCGAAGTACATCCAGCCTCCACATGAGCTGCAAACAGCTAAATGGTGTGGATGCTAAATGATGAACCACTACCAATATGATATGCATTTGCAAATCCTAGCCAATCTCTTTAAAGACAATGTGTCAGCAGGATTGCACACCTCATACTATTAATATGCACATGTAGCTCTTTGAAAGACAATACCGTTATATGGCCAGGAGCTTCCTCCCTTACTGAGAAATCAGCGTTTGAATTGATATGCAAATGAGACTGATGAGCTACTGTGATAGAAGCCTCTGTCACTCCTCTTCCACAATTCCCCACCCAGAGCCGCCTTCTCCTGCTTGACTGACAACCTCTATGCTTTATGACTTCAGGCAAAGGAGCCATCAGTCAAGTAGGAGGAGGCTTAGGTAATAGAGCTGGAGTGACAGAGGTAGACTTATAAATTTGTTGATCATTTTGTCACACAGCATTGATCCAAATGAAGGTCATAGGCTACGTTCACATTTGCGTTGGGCGCCGCAACGCACAACGCAAACAAAAACGCAGCAAAACGCATGCAAAACGCTGCGTTTTGCGCCGCATGCGTCCTTTTTTTCATTGATTTTGGACGCAGCAAAAATGCAACTTGCTGCGTCCTCTGCGCCCGGACGCGGGCCCGGCAGGGACGCATGCGGCGCAAAACGCAAGTGCGACGCATGTCCATGCGCCCCCATGTTAAATATAGGGGCGCATGACGCATGCGGCGACGCTGCGGCGCCGACCGCAAATGTGAACGTAGCCATACCGAGAAGTCTTGCTCCTTTCTTCTGTTGTCTTCTGCATCACTCCTGACCATGCATTTAAGTGAACTCTCATGAGTTACAACAGCAAACAAAGACCATGGATCTAACACAATTCCATTGCTAGCAATTTCTTCTGCTTACCAATAAACATTAAATCAAACATATTTTACTGTTCCCTGTTGTCCCTTTAGCCATTCATCACTCTATATGAAATATCCTAGAAGAAAATAAATCAATGAGAAAAGAGCTGCAGAGGGACAAAATGATGAAGGATGAATATTACTGGCAGCTGCAAGTCCAGATGTCACAATTTATTGAGTTTTCTTCCTCGTCTGCACACTATTTTGCATGGTACATTGACAATGAGCCTTCTGGCAAGAGCTCATTGCGATTTCTTGTGCTGGTAAGGTTATATTCAGGTTAAGATCAGAACTTGGCTTTCTAAAATTCGATTTAACTGTTGTGTAAAAATATGATTTCCGTCAAATAAATAGAAAATCACAAGTGTCTGAACCCTATTGATTCATGAAGAAGCATCTCCGCTACAGTAGGTTCCTCTCTACACGTGACAAAGATTCAGATTACTGTTTTAGTTTGCTATCAAACTACCGTAGCAAAAGAGTCGAATTTGATGCCCACTGTCCACCCCTCTGACGACACCCAGTATGAGAGGCAAAAGTGATTCTACATTTTTCTTTTCTAACTCTTTGCATATTGGGTCTTACATGTACATAAAAATGCACCCTCAAAGCTAGTCATAAGGGCGTGACTGTGAGTCACAGTAATGATTCAGAATTAAAAGATTGCAGGAATCATAAAATCAGTGAATACCATAAGAAAATCTAAAAATAAAGTCATAATTGCTATTATTTTTTCAGCCTCTACAAAATAAAATAACATGGATGGCAAGAACAACACACAAATACATTTTGGAACAAATCAAGCTAGACATGTCACTCAAAACAAGGATCACCAAGCCACGACTTGACTACTTTGGACACATCATACGAATAGAACAATCACTGGAGAAGGACATCATGGTCAGAAGAATAGAAGTTGGAACAAGATGAAGACGAAGACCAAAAACCCGATGGCTTGATACTATCAAGATATAGAAAAAAGCAAAAGGAAATGGGATCACAACAGATCTCCACGCCTAAATGTATCCTATATAGCAGTGTTCCCCAACTCCGGTCCTCAAGAGCCACCAAGAGGTCATGTTTTGAGGATTTGCCTAGTATTGCACAGGTTATTGAATTCTTGCCTGTCCAGGTGATGCAATTATCACCTGTGCAGTACTAAGGAAATCCTGAAAACATGACCTGTTGGTGGCTCTTGAGGACCGGAGTTGGGGAACACTGCTATAGAGGATAAGTCATACAAATCCAAGATGTATAGTAGTAGCAAAAAGGATTTTATCAATAAAACTTAACTTTTAATTTAAATGTAGTAAAAATTCACAAAATATCTCTATTTCTAATCCTAGAAATACCTATATTAGAATGTAGTTAGCACAGCAATAGGTATGAATACATCCAAAAGGATTTTAATCCTACACTGACAGTGGTCAGAAATAGGTGGTCCATGGCAACATAACTACCCCCTAATAAAAATATGCAATGTAATTGACAACCATAGAAGTCTGAAAGTCAAATACACCAGAAAAAATAACAACAGACTGGCAGTGGTCAGTACTAACAGAGGCAGTCCGCATATTAATATAACCACCCCAAAAATGAGAGATCGTAACCTCATTTGCATAATGACAATAGAAAAGGGGAGCAAAAATAAAACGATCTCACCAATGGAGATGTTATGACATGGTCCTGGGATAGCTCAGTCAGTCGTGTCCCTCAGTTTGATGATCATCATTTCAAGACAGTCAAACAATCACCCAGCACAGCTATATGTATTCAGAGACGAGTCGTAGTTTGAATGAGCCCAACTCAGAAGAGAAATGGATAAGTGCTGAACTCCCTTGATGAACCCTACTTGGTGGAAACATGTCGGGATGAGCGCGAAGGAATAGTCAGGGTGACGATAGTCCTCAGGGTCTTCTGTAGGAACAGCGTTCGACTGTCTTGAAATGATAATACTACTACTTGATACTATCAATATAACGGCAGAGATGACCCTGGTGGACCTATGTAGGCTTGCACAAGATTGATCTTCCTACAAATCATTCATCCATTAAGACCACCAAGATCGAGCCGAAGGCCATAAAAAGAATACAAATTTAAAAGGTTTTTGCTAAGCTTTTAATATCCTTAGGATAAGTCATTAACCCCTTCACCCCCGGGCCATTTTCCATTTTTGCGTTTCAGTTTTTTGCTTCCCTTCTTCCAAGAGTCATAACTTTTTTTTATTTTTCTGTCAATATGGCCATGTGAGGGCTTGTTTTTTTGCAGGACAAGTTGTACTTTTGAAAGACACCATTGATTTTAACATATTGACTACTTGAAAACGGGAACAGAATTCCGACCACTATGACTTCTTCAATACAGTACTAGTCTCTGCAGAATGTAAGACACAAACATCTATGGCTCATCACTTCTAATGCATCTTCTTCACTTTTTCCCCCATGTATACACAGCACTGGATAAAGAAAGAAAAGTGCTATAATGCCACTCTGGTGCACTGCAGAGTAACATAGCCTCTCTTTTGTTAGTATCACTAGCCTCAAAAATAAAATATATTATATTAGTGATGTCTACGTTTGTGACCCCTTCATAGTAGAAATGTCCCCTTCTGTGGCCCCCATACAGTATTAATGCAAATATCCCCTTTTGTGGCCCCCAAAATTCCTCTTTGTGCCCCCATACATTAGTAATGTCCATGCTCAAATATAGCAGCAATTGTTGTGTTGTGGTATAAAGGTTATGGGGAAAATGTTCGTGATGCCACCCATAGTGTTCGGCTATAATAGCCGACGCTGCAGTCAGATCCTCTGGGGCGATGGTGGGGCAGCAAAGATGGTGCAGCTCTCCAAGAGTAGAGTTAGCCCCAGGGCATATGTAGAGTTAAGTGTTAATATGGTTGTTGTGGTTGTGCCAGGCAGGTGACGCAGCAATAACTAGAAGGACATAGCAAGGTGCAATTTCCACTTTTACTCACAGTTCTCCAGTCCACAAACGCCAGCCGGATGCTGTGTTCTCCGGGTCAGTGGTCCAGCAAACGTCCAGGTAAATTGGGGTGCACCTTTCCAGGACTCCTTTCTTATGGCTTTCTCTGGCCGTCTAACTACACTGGCTTCCACTTCTCCTGCCTAGTGTCTCACCCACAGTGTCCCAAGCCAGCAGCCGCGAGCCTGGTTGGGCAACGTCCTCTGAGTCCCCTGGATTCTATCCGGCTGCCATTTTGGCGAGTTATGGGATGATGTGGCAGTGACTCTTACAGATGCCACAGCCTCCGATTTCTTAGCTGAACTTGAAGATTTCTACTAAGTTGGGGCCGGTCCCCTGACTGCGACCTGGTCCCTCCAGCTGGCGATGGTCAGCCTGGATGCGGGCCCCATGGGTGGCTTCTGCACTTCCCGTGCCCCTAGGACCCCTTCTGTCCTCCCGGGAGCTTCCTTCTTGCTCTCCCTCTCAATTCTCTCCTCAGCCATGTTTCTCACTCCTTCTACTTTGGTCTCACAAGACCAACTGCTCTAGCACACTGTCTTTGCTGCCTTCTAAGCTTCTCCCCGTTTCCTACCTATCCCACCCACTCCCACCACCCAGTCCTATCCAGCCTGGGATGAGGCCTTCCTCACTAAGGGTACGCCCAGGTGTCCCGACTGAACTGGTGTGTGTTGGATGTGAGTGTTAGAGTCCTTGGTAGTGCCCCCTCCTTGCCTAAGAGTTGGACACCACACTTCTATGTGAGGTGCAGTACCTCTGTGGCAACTGGACCCCCAGGACCCAACACTTACACTCTATAGGAGAGAGACAGGACCCTGCTGACCATAAGCGCTAACATTATACTGGAGAGAAAGATATGACCCTGCTGATCATAAAAGTTTACACTCGACAGGAGAGAGAGAATTACCCAGTGATTCCCTAGATGAAAAACCACTCTGTCATAGAAACTGTTCTCAACTGAGATCCGCTGATCTGTGATGGACCAGGAACTGACCACCACTGTACAAATTGTGATGATAATTAACCCAAAAACCACAAGATGCAAAAAAAATCATAATAACAGGATCATATAAGGACATTTGAAGCACTTTAGACTCAATTCGCCCCCCTCTGTATGTATTAAGGTATGATAATCAGCAGTGGCGTAACTTGAAACTCATGGGCCCGATGCGAAAGCTCCAACGAGGCCCCCAAATATTTTAAATCTTCAATAGCAATTGTCTTTTTCTATAAGACAAAGGGACTTTTACGGCCCCCTAGACTTCAGGGCCCGGGTGCGATTGCAACCCCTGCACCTGTTGTAATTATACCCCTGATAATCAGTAAGATGTTTCTTCCACTGGGGGGGTGCAAGTGGTGGGTATCAAGAGAAGAATAGAGTCTAGGTCACGTAAAGTAAGTATCGGCGAGTTCCGATATTTTGCCAGTATCGGCCGATCCAATCCGTTACCGATACTTTTGAATATCGGAAGGTATCGCTCAACACTAGCCACTACACAATGTATGTGTGGTCCTGGCTCTATACGCGAAGTACATCCAGCCTCCACATGAGCTGCAAACAGCTAAATGGTGTGGATGCTAAATGATGAACCACTACCAATATGATATGCATTTGCAAATCCTAGCCAATCTCTTTAAAGACAATGTGTCAGCAGGATTGCACACCTCATACTATTAATATGCACATGTAGCTCTTTGAAAGACAATACCGTTATATGGCCAGGAGCTTCCTCCCTTACTGAGAAATCAGCGTTTGAATTGATATGCAAATGAGACTGATGAGCTACTGTGATAGAAGCCTCTGTCACTCCTCTTCCACAATTCCCCACCCAGAGCCGCCTTCTCCTGCTTGACTGACAACCTCTATGCTTTATGACTTCAGGCAAAGGAGCCATCAGTCAAGTAGGAGGAGGCTTAGGTAATAGAGCTGGAGTGACAGAGGTAGACTTATAAATTTGTTGATCATTTTGTCACACAGCATTGATCCAAATGAAGGTCATAGGCTACGTTCACATTTGCGTTGGGCGCCGCAACGCACAACGCAAACAAAAACGCAGCAAAACGCATGCAAAACGCTGCGTTTTGCGCCGCATGCGTCCTTTTTTTCATTGATTTTGGACGCAGCAAAAATGCAACTTGCTGCGTCCTCTGCGCCCGGACGCGGGCCCGGCAGGGACGCATGCGGCGCAAAACGCAAGTGCGACGCATGTCCATGCGCCCCCATGTTAAATATAGGGGCGCATGACGCATGCGGCGACGCTGCGGCGCCGACCGCAAATGTGAACGTAGCCATACCGAGAAGTCTTGCTCCTTTCTTCTGTTGTCTTCTGCATCACTCCTGACCATGCATTTAAGTGAACTCTCATGAGTTACAACAGCAAACAAAGACCATGGATCTAACACAATTCCATTGCTAGCAATTTCTTCTGCTTACCAATAAACATTAAATCAAACATATTTTACTGTTCCCTGTTGTCCCTTTAGCCATTCATCACTCTATATGAAATATCCTAGAAGAAAATAAATCAATGAGAAAAGAGCTGCAGAGGGACAAAATGATGAAGGATGAATATTACTGGCAGCTGCAAGTCCAGATGTCACAATTTATTGAGTTTTCTTCCTCGTCTGCACACTATTTTGCATGGTACATTGACAATGAGCCTTCTGGCAAGAGCTCATTGCGATTTCTTGTGCTGGTAAGGTTATATTCAGGTTAAGATCAGAACTTGGCTTTCTAAAATTCGATTTAACTGTTGTGTAAAAATATGATTTCCGTCAAATAAATAGAAAATCACAAGTGTCTGAACCCTATTGATTCATGAAGAAGCATCTCCGCTACAGTAGGTTCCTCTCTACACGTGACAAAGATTCAGATTACTGTTTTAGTTTGCTATCAAACTACCGTAGCAAAAGAGTCGAATTTGATGCCCACTGTCCACCCCTCTGACGACACCCAGTATGAGAGGCAAAAGTGATTCTACATTTTTCTTTTCTAACTCTTTGCATATTGGGTCTTACATGTACATAAAAATGCACCCTCAAAGCTAGTCATAAGGGCGTGACTGTGAGTCACAGTAATGATTCAGAATTAAAAGATTGCAGGAATCATAAAATCAGTGAATACCATAAGAAAATCTAAAAATAAAGTCATAATTGCTATTATTTTTTCAGCCTCTACAAAATAAAATAACATGGATGGCAAGAACAACACACAAATACATTTTGGAACAAATCAAGCTAGACATGTCACTCAAAACAAGGATCACCAAGCCACGACTTGACTACTTTGGACACATCATACGAATAGAACAATCACTGGAGAAGGACATCATGGTCAGAAGAATAGAAGTTGGAACAAGATGAAGACGAAGACCAAAAACCCGATGGCTTGATACTATCAAGATATAGAAAAAAGCAAAAGGAAATGGGATCACAACAGATCTCCACGCCTAAATGTATCCTATATAGCAGTGTTCCCCAACTCCGGTCCTCAAGAGCCACCAAGAGGTCATGTTTTGAGGATTTGCCTAGTATTGCACAGGTTATTGAATTCTTGCCTGTCCAGGTGATGCAATTATCACCTGTGCAGTACTAAGGAAATCCTGAAAACATGACCTGTTGGTGGCTCTTGAGGACCGGAGTTGGGGAACACTGCTATAGAGGATAAGTCATACAAATCCAAGATGTATAGTAGTAGCAAAAAGGATTTTATCAATAAAACTTAACTTTTAATTTAAATGTAGTAAAAATTCACAAAATATCTCTATTTCTAATCCTAGAAATACCTATATTAGAATGTAGTTAGCACAGCAATAGGTATGAATACATCCAAAAGGATTTTAATCCTACACTGACAGTGGTCAGAAATAGGTGGTCCATGGCAACATAACTACCCCCTAATAAAAATATGCAATGTAATTGACAACCATAGAAGTCTGAAAGTCAAATACACCAGAAAAAATAACAACAGACTGGCAGTGGTCAGTACTAACAGAGGCAGTCCGCATATTAATATAACCACCCCAAAAATGAGAGATCGTAACCTCATTTGCATAATGACAATAGAAAAGGGGAGCAAAAATAAAACGATCTCACCAATGGAGATGTTATGACATGGTCCTGGGATAGCTCAGTCAGTCGTGTCCCTCAGTTTGATGATCATCATTTCAAGACAGTCAAACAATCACCCAGCACAGCTATATGTATTCAGAGACGAGTCGTAGTTTGAATGAGCCCAACTCAGAAGAGAAATGGATAAGTGCTGAACTCCCTTGATGAACCCTACTTGGTGGAAACATGTCGGGATGAGCGCGAAGGAATAGTCAGGGTGACGATAGTCCTCAGGGTCTTCTGTAGGAACAGCGTTCGACTGTCTTGAAATGATAATACTACTACTTGATACTATCAATATAACGGCAGAGATGACCCTGGTGGACCTATGTAGGCTTGCACAAGATTGATCTTCCTACAAATCATTCATCCATTAAGACCACCAAGATCGAGCCGAAGGCCATAAAAAGAATACAAATTTAAAAGGTTTTTGCTAAGCTTTTAATATCCTTAGGATAAGTCATTAACCCCTTCACCCCCGGGCCATTTTCCATTTTTGCGTTTCAGTTTTTTGCTTCCCTTCTTCCAAGAGTCATAACTTTTTTTTATTTTTCTGTCAATATGGCCATGTGAGGGCTTGTTTTTTTGCAGGACAAGTTGTACTTTTGAAAGACACCATTGATTTTAACATATTGACTACTTGAAAACGGGAACAGAATTCCGACCACTATGACTTCTTCAATACAGTACTAGTCTCTGCAGAATGTAAGACACAAACATCTATGGCTCATCACTTCTAATGCATCTTCTTCACTTTTTCCCCCATGTATACACAGCACTGGATAAAGAAAGAAAAGTGCTATAATGCCACTCTGGTGCACTGCAGAGTAACATAGCCTCTCTTTTGTTAGTATCACTAGCCTCAAAAATAAAATATATTATATTAGTGATGTCTACGTTTGTGACCCCTTCATAGTAGAAATGTCCCCTTCTGTGGCCCCCATACAGTATTAATGCAAATATCCCCTTTTGTGGCCCCCAAAATTCCTCTTTGTGCCCCCATACATTAGTAATGTCCATGCTCAAATATAGCAGCAATTGTTGTGTTGTGGTATAAAGGTTATGGGGAAAATGTTCGTGATGCCACCCATAGTGTTCGGCTATAATAGCCGACGCTGCAGTCAGATCCTCTGGGGCGATGGTGGGGCAGCAAAGATGGTGCAGCTCTCCAAGAGTAGAGTTAGCCCCAGGGCATATGTAGAGTTAAGTGTTAATATGGTTGTTGTGGTTGTGCCAGGCAGGTGACGCAGCAATAACTAGAAGGACATAGCAAGGTGCAATTTCCACTTTTACTCACAGTTCTCCAGTCCACAAACGCCAGCCGGATGCTGTGTTCTCCGGGTCAGTGGTCCAGCAAACGTCCAGGTAAATTGGGGTGCACCTTTCCAGGACTCCTTTCTTATGGCTTTCTCTGGCCGTCTAACTACACTGGCTTCCACTTCTCCTGCCTAGTGTCTCACCCACAGTGTCCCAAGCCAGCAGCCGCGAGCCTGGTTGGGCAACGTCCTCTGAGTCCCCTGGATTCTATCCGGCTGCCATTTTGGCGAGTTATGGGATGATGTGGCAGTGACTCTTACAGATGCCACAGCCTCCGATTTCTTAGCTGAACTTGAAGATTTCTACTAAGTTGGGGCCGGTCCCCTGACTGCGACCTGGTCCCTCCAGCTGGCGATGGTCAGCCTGGATGCGGGCCCCATGGGTGGCTTCTGCACTTCCCGTGCCCCTAGGACCCCTTCTGTCCTCCCGGGAGCTTCCTTCTTGCTCTCCCTCTCAATTCTCTCCTCAGCCATGTTTCTCACTCCTTCTACTTTGGTCTCACAAGACCAACTGCTCTAGCACACTGTCTTTGCTGCCTTCTAAGCTTCTCCCCGTTTCCTACCTATCCCACCCACTCCCACCACCCAGTCCTATCCAGCCTGGGATGAGGCCTTCCTCACTAAGGGTACGCCCAGGTGTCCCGACTGAACTGGTGTGTGTTGGATGTGAGTGTTAGAGTCCTTGGTAGTGCCCCCTCCTTGCCTAAGAGTTGGACACCACACTTCTATGTGAGGTGCAGTACCTCTGTGGCAACTGGACCCCCAGGACCCAACACTTACACTCTATAGGAGAGAGACAGGACCCTGCTGACCATAAGCGCTAACATTATACTGGAGAGAAAGATATGACCCTGCTGATCATAAAAGTTTACACTCGACAGGAGAGAGAGAATTACCCAGTGATTCCCTAGATGAAAAACCACTCTGTCATAGAAACTGTTCTCAACTGAGATCCGCTGATCTGTGATGGACCAGGAACTGACCACCACTGTACAAATTGTGATGATAATTAACCCAAAAACCACAAGATGCAAAAAAAATCATAATAACAGGATCATATAAGGACATTTGAAGCACTTTAGACTCAATTCGCCCCCCTCTGTATGTATTAAGGTATGATAATCAGCAGTGGCGTAACTTGAAACTCATGGGCCCGATGCGAAAGCTCCAACGAGGCCCCCAAATATTTTAAATCTTCAATAGCAATTGTCTTTTTCTATAAGACAAAGGGACTTTTACGGCCCCCTAGACTTCAGGGCCCGGGTGCGATTGCAACCCCTGCACCTGTTGTAATTATACCCCTGATAATCAGTAAGATGTTTCTTCCACTGGGGGGGTGCAAGTGGTGGGTATCAAGAGAAGAATAGAGTCTAGGTCACGTAAAGTAATTATCCCCCTCCACTCCTCCTTGGTCAGGCCTCATCTGGAATACTGTGTTCAGTTCTGGGCACCACATTTTAAAAAAAGACATCGAAAAACTGGAGCAAACTCAGAGAAGAGCTACCAGGATGACGAGTGGACTGAAAACTATGTACCATGAGGAAAGGGATCTGGGGATGTTTAGCTTGCAAAAAAGAAGGCTAAGAGGAGACTTAAGAGCCATCTACAAATATCTGAAGGGCTGTCACCATGTATAACACGTATCCTTTAAATCTTATAGTAAAGCCTCAAAAATCATACAAAACAACAATTCCCATATGTGAACATGGAAAAACAAAGGCAAACAAAGAAAATTAAAAAATAATATTTTTATTATATAGAAACAAACAATCAGTAACAATTTAACCACAAATCTATTAAACAAGATGAATCTCAATTAAAAACAACGGAGGCGGCTACAGAGCGATAGTAAGTGAAATAACAGACTTCTCTAGACCAGGTTATTCGCTTGTTCAATTAATGAATATATTTTTTGTGCCAGATAGAAAAATGCAACAAAAGTTGGTGCCCAAAGGAAAAAAGCTACCATAAAAAATAAAAATGACGAGGCAACAATTATATAGGGAGCCACTCATACAGAGACTATGCGTAAGGTGCAAAAGTGCAAAAGACATATAGCCATATGAAGGCTTAATAGTCACCTAACATTAAACTCTCAATGAATACTCCTAAAATATGGCCCCATAATGTGCTATAGTGCAAATGTAATAAGAAAACATATCTGGCACCTTAATGAAACAAGAAAATCAAGCATGAAAACCTCATAACACTTACATGAGTAAAGACTGTGTATATCGCCTGTGCCACCACCCCTTACATTTGCACTATAGCACATTATGGGGCCATATTTTAGGAGTTTTTAATTTTCTTTGTTTGCCTTTGTTTTTCCATGTTCACATATGGGAATTGTTGTTTTGTAGGGCTGTCACCATGTAGAGGGATCATCCTTATTCTCATTTGCACATGGAAATACGAGAAGCAATAGAATGAAACTCAAAGGGAGAAGATACAGATTAGATATTAGATAGATAGATAGTAAAAACTTTTTCAGTGAGGCTGATCAATGAGTGGAACAGGCTGCCACGAGAGGTGGTGAGTTTTTCTTCAATGGAAGTCTTCAAGCAGAGGCTGGATAGACATTGGTCTGAGATGGGTTAGTGAATCCTGCATTGAGCAGGGTGTAGGACATGATGACTCACCCACAGTGTCCCAAGCCAGCAGCCGCGAGCCTGGTTGGGCAACGTCCTCTGAGTCCCCTGGATTCTATCCGGCTGCCATTTTGGCGAGTTATGGGATGATGTGGCAGTGACTCTTACAGATGCCACAGCCTCCGATTTCTTAGCTGAACTTGAAGATTTCTACTAAGTTGGGGCTGGTCCCCTGACTGCGACCTGGTCCCTCCAGCTGGCGATGGTCAGCCTGGATGCGGGCCCCATGGGTGGCTTCTGCACTTCCCGTGCCCCTAGGACCCCTTCTGTCCTCCCGGGAGCTTCCTTCTTGCTCTCCCTCTCAATTCTCTCCTCAGCCATGTTTCTCACTCCTTCTACTTTGGTCTCACAAGACCAACTGCTCTAGCACACTGTCTTTGCTGCCTTCTAAGCTTCTCCCCGTTTCCTACCTATCCCACCCACTCCCACCACCCAGTCCTATCCAGCCTGGGATGAGGCCTTCCTCACTAAGGGTACGCCCAGGTGTCCCGACTGAACTGGTGTGTGTTGGATGTGAGTGTTAGAGTCCTTGGTAGTGCCCCCTCCTTGCCTAAGAGTTGGACACCACACTTCTATGTGAGGTGCAGTACCTCTGTGGCAACTGGACCCCCAGGACCCAACACTTACACTCTATAGGAGAGAGACAGGACCCTGCTGACCATAAGCACTAACATTATACTGGAGAGAAAGATATGACCCTGCTGATCATAAAAGTTTACACTCGACAGGAGAGAGAGAATTACCCAGTGATTCCCTAGATGAAAAACCACTCTGTCATAGAAACTGTTCTCAACTGAGATCCGCTGATCTGTGATGGACCAGGAACTGACCACCACTGTACAAATTGTGATGATAATTAACCCAAAAACCACAAGATGCAAAAAAAATCATAATAACAGGATCATATAAGGACATTTGAAGCACTTTAGACTCAATTCGCCCCCCTCTGTATGTATTAAGGTATGATAATCAGCAGTGGCGTAACTTGAAACTCATGGGCCCGATGCGAAAGCTCCAACGAGGCCCCCAAATATTTTAAATCTTCAATAGCAATTGTCTTTTTCTATAGGACAAAGGGACTTTTACGGCCCCCTAGACTTCAGGGCCCGGGTGCGATTGCAACCCCTGCACCTGTTGTAATTATACCCCTGATAATCAGTAAGATGTTTCTTCCACTGGGGGGGTGCAAGTGGTGGGTATCAAGAGAAGAATAGAGTCTAGGTCACGTAAAGTAATTATCCCCCTCCACTCCTCCTTGGTCAGGCCTCATCTGGAATACTGTGTTCAGTTCTGGGCACCACATTTTAAAAAAAGACATCGAAAAACTGGAGCAAACTCAGAGAAGAGCTACCAGGATGACGAGTGGACTGAAAACTATGTACCATGAGGAAAGGGATCTGGGGATGTTTAGCTTGCAAAAAAGAAGGCTAAGAGGAGACTTAAGAGCCATCTACAAATATCTGAAGGGCTGTCACCATGTATAACACGTATCCTTTAAATCTTATAGTAAAGCCTCAAAAATCATACAAAACAACAATTCCCATATGTGAACATGGAAAAACAAAGGCAAACAAAGAAAATTAAAAAATAATATTTTTATTATATAGAAACAAACAATCAGTAACAATTTAACCACAAATCTATTAAACAAGATGAATCTCAATTAAAAACAACGGAGGCGGCTACAGAGCGATAGTAAGTGAAATAACAGACTTCTCTAGACCAGGTTATTCGCTTGTTCAATTAATGAATATATTTTTTGTGCCAGATAGAAAAATGCAACAAAAGTTGGTGCCCAAAGGAAAAAAGCTACCATAAAAAATAAAAATGACGAGGCAACAATTATATAGGGAGCCACTCATACAGAGACTATGCGTAAGGTGCAAAAGTGCAAAAGACATATAGCCATATGAAGGCTTAATAGTCACCTAACATTAAACTCTCAATGAATACTCCTAAAATATGGCCCCATAATGTGCTATAGTGCAAATGTAATAAGAAAACATATCTGGCACCTTAATGAAACAAGAAAATCAAGCATGAAAACCTCATAACACTTACATGAGTAAAGACTGTGTATATCGCCTGTGCCACCACCCCTTACATTTGCACTATAGCACATTATGGGGCCATATTTTAGGAGTTTTTAATTTTCTTTGTTTGCCTTTGTTTTTCCATGTTCACATATGGGAATTGTTGTTTTGTAGGGCTGTCACCATGTAGAGGGATCATCCTTATTCTCATTTGCACATGGAAATACGAGAAGCAATAGAATGAAACTCAAAGGGAGAAGATACAGATTAGATATTAGATAGATAGATAGAAAAAACTTTTTCAGTGAGGCTGATCAATGAGTGGAACAGGCTGCCACGAGAGGTGGTGAGTTTTTCTTCAATGGAAGTCTTCAAGCAGAGGCTGGATAGACATTGGTCTGAGATGGGTTAGTGAATCCTGCATTGAGCAGGGTGTAGGACATGATGACTCACCCACAGTGTCCCAAGCCAGCAGCCGCGAGCCTGGTTGGGCAACGTCCTCTGAGTCCCCTGGATTCTATCCGGCTGCCATTTTGGCGAGTTATGGGATGATGTGGCAGTGACTCTTACAGATGCCACAGCCTCCGATTTCTTAGCTGAACTTGAAGATTTCTACTAAGTTGGGGCCGGTCCCCTGACTGCGACCTGGTCCCTCCAGCTGGCGATGGTCAGCCTGGATGCGGGCCCCATGGGTGGCTTCTGCACTTCCCGTGCCCCTAGGACCCCTTCTGTCCTCCCGGGAGCTTCCTTCTTGCTCTCCCTCTCAATTCTCTCCTCAGCCATGTTTCTCACTCCTTCTACTTTGGTCTCACAAGACCAACTGCTCTAGCACACTGTCTTTGCTGCCTTCTAAGCTTCTCCCCGTTTCCTACCTATCCCACCCACTCCCACCACCCAGTCCTATCCAGCCTGGGATGAGGCCTTCCTCACTAAGGGTACGCCCAGGTGTCCCGACTGAACTGGTGTGTGTTGGATGTGAGTGTTAGAGTCCTTGGTAGTGCCCCCTCCTTGCCTAAGAGTTGGACACCACACTTCTATGTGAGGTGCAGTACCTCTGTGGCAACTGGACCCCCAGGACCCAACACTTACACTCTATAGGAGAGAGACAGGACCCTGCTGACCATAAGCGCTAACATTATACTGGAGAGAAAGATATGACCCTGCTGATCATAAAAGTTTACACTCGACAGGAGAGAGAGAATTACCCAGTGATTCCCTAGATGAAAAACCACTCTGTCATAGAAACTGTTCTCAACTGAGATCCGCTGATCTGTGATGGACCAGGAACTGACCACCACTGTACAAATTGTGATGATAATTAACCCAAAAACCACAAGATGCAAAAAAAATCATAATAACAGGATCATATAAGGACATTTGAAGCACTTTAGACTCAATTCGCCCCCCTCTGTATGTATTAAGGTATGATAATCAGCAGTGGCGTAACTTGAAACTCATGGGCCCGATGCGAAAGCTCCAACGAGGCCCCCAAATATTTTAAATCTTCAATAGCAATTGTCTTTTTCTATAGGACAAAGGGACTTTTACGGCCCCCTAGACTTCAGGGCCCGGGTGCGATTGCAACCCCTGCACCTGTTGTAATTATACCCCTGATAATCAGTAAGATGTTTCTTCCACTGGGGGGGTGCAAGTGGTGGGTATCAAGAGAAGAATAGAGTCTAGGTCACGTAAAGTAATTATCCCCCTCCACTCCTCCTTGGTCAGGCCTCATCTGGAATACTGTGTTCAGTTCTGGGCACCACATTTTAAAAAAAGACATCGAAAAACTGGAGCAAACTCAGAGAAGAGCTACCAGGATGACGAGTGGACTGAAAACTATGTACCATGAGGAAAGGGATCTGGGGATGTTTAGCTTGCAAAAAAGAAGGCTAAGAGGAGACTTAAGAGCCATCTACAAATATCTGAAGGGCTGTCACCATGTATAACACGTATCCTTTAAATCTTATAGTAAAGCCTCAAAAATCATACAAAACAACAATTCCCATATGTGAACATGGAAAAACAAAGGCAAACAAAGAAAATTAAAAAATAATATTTTTATTATATAGAAACAAACAATCAGTAACAATTTAACCACAAATCTATTAAACAAGATGAATCTCAATTAAAAACAACGGAGGCGGCTACAGAGCGATAGTAAGTGAAATAACAGACTTCTCTAGACCAGGTTATTCGCTTGTTCAATTAATGAATATATTTTTTGTGCCAGATAGAAAAATGCAACAAAAGTTGGTGCCCAAAGGAAAAAAGCTACCATAAAAAATAAAAATGACGAGGCAACAATTATATAGGGAGCCACTCATACAGAGACTATGCGTAAGGTGCAAAAGTGCAAAAGACATATAGCCATATGAAGGCTTAATAGTCACCTAACATTAAACTCTCAATGAATACTCCTAAAATATGGCCCCATAATGTGCTATAGTGCAAATGTAATAAGAAAACATATCTGGCACCTTAATGAAACAAGAAAATCAAGCATGAAAACCTCATAACACTTACATGAGTAAAGACTGTGTATATCGCCTGTGCCACCACCCCTTACATTTGCACTATAGCACATTATGGGGCCATATTTTAGGAGTTTTTAATTTTCTTTGTTTGCCTTTGTTTTTCCATGTTCACATATGGGAATTGTTGTTTTGTAGGGCTGTCACCATGTAGAGGGATCATCCTTATTCTCATTTGCACATGGAAATACGAGAAGCAATAGAATGAAACTCAAAGGGAGAAGATACAGATTAGATATTAGATAGATAGATAGAAAAAACTTTTTCAGTGAGGCTGATCAATGAGTGGAACAGGCTGCCACGAGAGGTGGTGAGTTTTTCTTCAATGGAAGTCTTCAAGCAGAGGCTGGATAGACATTGGTCTGAGATGGGTTAGTGAATCCTGCATTGAGCAGGGTGTAGGACATGATGACTCACCCACAGTGTCCCAAGCCAGCAGCCGCGAGCCTGGTTGGGCAACGTCCTCTGAGTCCCCTGGATTCTATCCGGCTGCCATTTTGGCGAGTTATGGGATGATGTGGCAGTGACTCTTACAGATGCCACAGCCTCCGATTTCTTAGCTGAACTTGAAGATTTCTACTAAGTTGGGGCCGGTCCCCTGACTGCGACCTGGTCCCTCCAGCTGGCGATGGTCAGCCTGGATGCGGGCCCCATGGGTGGCTTCTGCACTTCCCGTGCCCCTAGGACCCCTTCTGTCCTCCCGGGAGCTTCCTTCTTGCTCTCCCTCTCAATTCTCTCCTCAGCCATGTTTCTCACTCCTTCTACTTTGGTCTCACAAGACCAACTGCTCTAGCACACTGTCTTTGCTGCCTTCTAAGCTTCTCCCCGTTTCCTACCTATCCCACCCACTCCCACCACCCAGTCCTATCCAGCCTGGGATGAGGCCTTCCTCACTAAGGGTACGCCCAGGTGTCCCGACTGAACTGGTGTGTGTTGGATGTGAGTGTTAGAGTCCTTGGTAGTGCCCCCTCCTTGCCTAAGAGTTGGACACCACACTTCTATGTGAGGTGCAGTACCTCTGTGGCAACTGGACCCCCAGGACCCAACACTTACACTCTATAGGAGAGAGACAGGACCCTGCTGACCATAAGCGCTAACATTATACTGGAGAGAAAGATATGACCCTGCTGATCATAAAAGTTTACACTCGACAGGAGAGAGAGAATTACCCAGTGATTCCCTAGATGAAAAACCACTCTGTCATAGAAACTGTTCTCAACTGAGATCCGCTGATCTGTGATGGACCAGGAACTGACCACCACTGTACAAATTGTGATGATAATTAACCCAAAAACCACAAGATGCAAAAAAAATCATAATAACAGGATCATATAAGGACATTTGAAGCACTTTAGACTCAATTCGCCCCCCTCTGTATGTATTAAGGTATGATAATCAGCAGTGGCGTAACTTGAAACTCATGGGCCCGATGCGAAAGCTCCAACGAGGCCCCCAAATATTTTAAATCTTCAATAGCAATTGTCTTTTTCTATAGGACAAAGGGACTTTTACGGCCCCCTAGACTTCAGGGCCCGGGTGCGATTGCAACCCCTGCACCTGTTGTAATTATACCCCTGATAATCAGTAAGATGTTTCTTCCACTGGGGGGGTGCAAGTGGTGGGTATCAAGAGAAGAATAGAGTCTAGGTCACGTAAAGTAATTATCCCCCTCCACTCCTCCTTGGTCAGGCCTCATCTGGAATACTGTGTTCAGTTCTGGGCACCACATTTTAAAAAAAGACATCGAAAAACTGGAGCAAACTCAGAGAAGAGCTACCAGGATGACGAGTGGACTGAAAACTATGTACCATGAGGAAAGGGATCTGGGGATGTTTAGCTTGCAAAAAAGAAGGCTAAGAGGAGACTTAAGAGCCATCTACAAATATCTGAAGGGCTGTCACCATGTATAACACGTATCCTTTAAATCTTATAGTAAAGCCTCAAAAATCATACAAAACAACAATTCCCATATGTGAACATGGAAAAACAAAGGCAAGCAAAGAAAATTAAAAAATAATATTTTTATTATATAGAAACAAACAATCAGTAACAATTTAACCACAAATCTATTAAACAAGATGAATCTCAATTAAAAACAACGGAGGCGGCTACAGAGCGATAGTAAGTGAAATAACAGACTTCTCTAGACCAGGTTATTCGCTTGTTCAATTAATGAATATATTTTTTGTGCCAGATAGAAAAATGCAACAAAAGTTGGTGCCCAAAGGAAAAAAGCTACCATAAAAAATAAAAATGACGAGGCAACAATTATATAGGGAGCCACTCATACAGAGACTATGCGTAAGGTGCAAAAGTGCAAAAGACATATAGCCATATGAAGGCTTAATAGTCACCTAACATTAAACTCTCAATGAATACTCCTAAAATATGGCCCCATAATGTGCTATAGTGCAAATGTAATAAGAAAACATATCTGGCACCTTAATGAAACAAGAAAATCAAGCATGAAAACCTCATAACACTTACATGAGTAAAGACTGTGTATATCGCCTGTGCCACCACCCCTTACATTTGCACTATAGCACATTATGGGGCCATATTTTAGGAGTTTTTAATTTTCTTTGTTTGCCTTTGTTTTTCCATGTTCACATATGGGAATTGTTGTTTTGTAGGGCTGTCACCATGTAGAGGGATCATCCTTATTCTCATTTGCCCATGGAAATACGAGAAGCAATAGAATGAAACTCAAAGGGAGAAGATACAGATTAGATATTAGATAGATAGAAAAAACTTTTTCACAGTGAGGCTGATCAATGAGTGGAACAGGCTGCCACGAGAGGTGGTGAGTTTTTCTTCAATGGAAGTCTTCAAGCAGAGGCTGGATAGACATTGGTCTGAGATGGGTTAGTGAATCCTGCATTGAGCAGGGTGTAGGACATGATGACTCACCCACAGTGTCCCAAGCCAGCAGCCGCGAGCCTGGTTGGGCAGCGTCCTCTGAGTCCCCTGGATTCTATCCGGCTGCCATTTTGGCGAGTTATGGGATGATGTGGCAGTGACTCTTACAGATGCCACAGCCTCCGATTTCTTAGCTGAACTTGAAGATTTCTACTAAGTTGGGGCCGGTCCCCTGACTGCGACCTGGTCCCTCCAGCTGGCGATGGTCAGCCTGGATGCGGGCCCCATGGGTGGCTTCTGCACTTCCCGTGCCCCTAGGACCCCTTCTGTCCTCCCGGGAGCTTCCTTCTTGCTCTCCCTCTCAATTCTCTCCTCAGCCATGTTTCTCACTCCTTCTACTTTGGTCTCACAAGACCAACTGCTCTAGCACACTGTCTTTGCTGCCTTCTAAGCTTCTCCCCGTTTCCTACCTATCCCACCCACTCCCACCACCCAGTCCTATCCAGCCTGGGATGAGGCCTTCCTCACTAAGGGTACGCCCAGGTGTCCCGACTGAACTGGTGTGTGTTGGATGTGAGTGTTAGAGTCCTTGGTAGTGCCCCCTCCTTGCCTAAGAGTTGGACACCACACTTCTATGTGAGGTGCAGTACCTCTGTGGCAACTGGACCCCCAGGACCCAACACTTACACTCTATAGGAGAGAGACAGGACCCTGCTGACCATAAGCGCTAACATTATACTGGAGAGAAAGATATGACCCTGCTGATCATAAAAGTTTACACTCGACAGGAGAGAGAGAATTACCCAGTGATTCCCTAGATGAAAAACCACTCTGTCATAGAAACTGTTCTCAACTGAGATCCGCTGATCTGTGATGGACCAGGAACTGACCACCACTGTACAAATTGTGATGATAATTAACCCAAAAACCACAAGATGCAAAAAAAATCATAATAACAGGATCATATAAGGACATTTGAAGCACTTTAGACTCAATTCGCCCCCCTCTGTATGTATTAAGGTATGATAATCAGCAGTGGCGTAACTTGAAACTCATGGGCCCGATGCGAAAGCTCCAACGAGGCCCCCAAATATTTTAAATCTTCAATAGCAATTGTCTTTTTCTATAGGACAAAGGGACTTTTACGGCCCCCTAGACTTCAGGGCCCGGGTGCGATTGCAACCCCTGCACCTGTTGTAATTATACCCCTGATAATCAGTAAGATGTTTCTTCCACTGGGGGGGGTGCAAGTGGTGGGTATCAAGAGAAGAATAGAGTCTAGGTCACGTAAAGTAATTATCCCCCTCCACTCCTCCTTGGTCAGGCCTCATCTGGAATACTGTGTTCAGTTCTGGGCACCACATTTTAAAAAAAGACATCGAAAAACTGGAGCAAACTCAGAGAAGAGCTACCAGGATGACGAGTGGACTGAAAACTATGTACCATGAGGAAAGGGATCTGGGGATGTTTAGCTTGCAAAAAAGAAGGCTAAGAGGAGACTTAAGAGCCATCTACAAATATCTGAAGGGCTGTCACCATGTATAACACGTATCCTTTAAATCTTATAGTAAAGCCTCAAAAATCATACAAAACAACAATTCCCATATGTGAACATGGAAAAACAAAGGCAAGCAAAGAAAATTAAAAAATAATATTTTTATTATATAGAAACAAACAATCAGTAACAATTTAACCACAAATCTATTAAACAAGATGAATCTCAATTAAAAACAACGGAGGCGGCTACAGAGCGATAGTGAGTGAAATAACAGACTTCTCTAGACCAGGTTATTCGCTTGTTCAATTAATGAATATATTTTTTGTGCCAGATAGAAAAATGCAACAAAAGTTGGTGCCCAAAGGAAAAAAGCTACCATAAAAAATAAAAATGACGAGGCAACAATTATATAGGGAGCCACTCATACAGAGACTATGCGTAAGGTGCAAAAGTGCAAAAGACATATAGCCATATGAAGGCTTAATAGTCACCTAACATTAAACTCTCAATGAATACTCCTAAAATATGGCCCCATAATGTGCTATAGTGCAAATGTAATAAGAAAACATATCTGGCACCTTAATGAAACAAGAAAATCAAGCATGAAAACCTCATAACACTTACATGAGTAAAGACTGTGTATATCGCCTGTGCCACCACCCCTTACATTTGCACTATAGCACATTATGGGGCCATATTTTAGGAGTTTTTAATTTTCTTTGTTTGCCTTTGTTTTTCCATGTTCACATATGGGAATTGTTGTTTTGTAGGGCTGTCACCATGTAGAGGGATCATCCTTATTCTCATTTGCACATGGAAATACGAGAAGCAATAGAATGAAACTCAAAGGGAGAAGATACAGATTAGATATTAGAAAAAACTTTTTCACAGTGAGGCTGATCAATGAGTGGAACAGGCTGCCACGAGAGGTGGTGAGTTTTTCTTCAATGGAAGTCTTCAAGCAGAGGCTGGATAGACATTGGTCTGAGATGGGTTAGTGAATCCTGCATTGAGCAGGGTGTAGGACATGATGACTCTGGAGGTCCCTTCCAACTCTAACATTCTAGGATTCTATGTGTCTTCTACTGATCTGACTGTGTTGTCCTCACCATTTTTATTGTGTGCACATTCCTTTCCTATAAGTCTGCATGCATTTAACATCTACTTGATATTTGTGTTAATGACAAAAGTAAATCATTGATTTGCAGTTGTGTACTTGATAACAAAAGTGCAGCATATAAAGTCTGTCTGTGATGTATATTTCACTCAGTAGTTGTCAATGCTGTAAAATAACCCTTTACTTACCGGCTCTTTCACGAATTGTCATTTTTTTTAATTAATATATAAAAGTCAAAGAAAAAAAAACGCACTACTCATGCATATAGATCTTGGATCACATAAAATACGGTCTGGAGCTGTAGAGGGAAAGCTCTGCTGTGCGGAGATAAGGAAAACGCTGACACACTGCTGGGAAGAATATTGTTCCCAAGGATATCTCTACTACACACTGTCTCCATATGGAAATCTATTGGAGAACCTGAACGTATAGAACTGCCCTTGGTACAAAGCGATTCAAGATCAATGTACATTTGCAAAAAGCAGTAATAAAAGGAGATATGCTGTATGTCTGAAGATTTCAACAACTAACATAAAATCCTGCAATATTCTTCAAATAGTAAAATAATGAATATGCAATTATATTAATATCAAGTCCTTGAAACCCAATGGCTGAAAAGTCCAGAAGATACTTTGAATATGGTTTTTGAATGTTTTTTTTTTCCTTTTGTGAAGTTAAATTTGTGCTTTTTATTATATTTCTTACCCTATGATGGGTCAATGCATAACCCAAGAATGCTTGACTGCTTCAATATCATGTTATTAGACTACATTTTGTACTGAATAATTTATCCTTATAGTTACCAAAGCTCTGTTTTCCCCCACAAAAATCTCCAAATCCTCATGCACAGTAAAATTCAGGCACTTTCAACCACCACTAGAGGGAGCTCATGGTATACTAATAGTACATTGGACAGTATGCAGTATGCTCTTAAAGGGAACCTTTCACCCCCCCCCCCCCCCCAAAGGCGTTTGAAACTAAAAGAGCCACCTTGTGCAGCAGTAATGCTGCATTCTGACAAGGTGGCTATTTTAGTTATTGGTGCTGTAACTGCAGAAATAATCTGTTCTGTAATTTGTCCTAAATACCTTTCTTCAGTCAAGGAGGCCGGCCTTTTCCCCCCTGCTGCAGACGCCACACAGCCGTCACTCAAATCTTCTTGTCGCCTGGCTCCACCTCCTCATCGCTGTTTTGAAATGAGCCGGCCCCTGCACTCTTTTCTCCTTCCTTGGGCAGGTGCAGTGAGCGCTGCCCGTCCTCTGTCCTCATATGCAGTCTAGCTGACTGCGCCTGTGCGGCCGCCCTGCCTGTGAATCCCAGCCCCGCAATGTGAATAAATCAGAAGTCACTGCGGGGCGGGGATTCCCAGGCTGGGCGGCCACACAGGCGCAGTCAGCTGGACTGCATATGAGGACAGGACGGGCAGCGCTCACTGCACCTGCCCAAGGCAGGAGAAAAGAGCGCAGGCGCCGGCTCATTTCAAAACAGCGGCGAGGAGGCGGCTTCCGGCGCCAAGAAGACTTGAGTGACAGCTGTGTGGCGTCTGCAGCAGGGGGGGAAAGGCCTGCCTCCAGGACTGAAGAAAGGTATTTAGGACAAATTACAAAACGGATTATTTCTGCAGTTACAGCACCAATAACTAAAAGAGCCACCTTGTCAGAATGCAGCATTACTGCTGCACAAGGTGGCTCTTTTAGTTTCAAACGCCTGGGGGGGGGTGACAGGTTCCCTTTAAGTTCCCTCTAGTGGTCACTAAAAGCAGCAAGAATGCTGCAATGCAAATTTGCCACTATGAGGCCTCTATCACTGTGATAATCAAGAAATAAACATCACAAAATGTTTGACCTGACAAATTGCTGATAACAATCAATGGAAACCTTGTTTTAAATTAAATCTATTTTTAATACTTTTTTAATGTGACTATGATTTTCATCCATTTACTTTTAGATGATGTCACTTGCTCTGGATTATTTTTGGACGTCTAGAATGGGGAAGGAGTTCTCACCACTTATTCATCTTTTTATGTCCTTAAAGGGATTTTCCATTTTTTTCCAGCTAATCTCTGCCAATGTAGATGGCATGAGTTGCTGAAATCCCTGAAGAGCTATTGACATGATGACAGCAGTGCAGACAGACAGTAAAAATGGAGAAGCATCCGAGACTCAGCGTCTGATCTGGGGAAGGTCAATAAAGTTCAGCTTGTTTGTGTTTTTTATATAAAACTGTGCCTTAAGACCAGTAGCATAGCTACCGGGGGGCAGAGGGGGTGGTGCATAATGGCCTAATGGGAGTGCATTATACTATACAGACTGCCTAATGGGGGTGCATTATACTATACAGGCTGCCTAATGGGGGTGCATTATACTGTACTGACTGCCTATAGGGGTGTATTATACTATGCAGGCTGTCTAATGAGGGTGCATTATACTGTACTGGCTGCCTATGTGGGTGCATTATACTATACAGGCTGCCTAATGGGGATGCATTTTACTGTACTGGCTGCCTATAGGGGTGCATTATACTATACAGGCTGCCTAATGGGGATGCATTTTACTGTACTGGCTGCCTATAGGGGTGCATTATACTATGCAGGCTGCCAAATGGGGGTGCATTATACTGTACTGGCTGCCTATGGGGGTGCATTATACTGTACTGGCTGCCTATGGGGGTGCATTATACTGTACTGGCTGCCTATGGGGGTGCATTATACTATGCAGGTTGCCTATGGGGGTGAATTATATTGTACTGGCTGCCTAATGGGGATGCATTATACTATGCAGGCTGCCTAATGGGGGCGTATTATACTGTATTGGCTACCTATGGGGGTGCATTATACTGTTCTGGCTGCCTACGGGAGTGCATTATACTATGCAGGCTGCCGATTGGGGTGCATTATATTATACTTGCTGCCTAATTGGGGGTGCATTATACTGTACTGGCTGCCTAATGGGGGTGCATTATACTATACAGGCTGCCAAATGGGAGTGCATTATATGTACTGGCTGCCTATGAGGGTGTATTATACTATGCAGGCTGCCTAATGGGGATGCATTATACCGTACTGGCTACCTAATTGAGGTGCATTATACTGTACTGGCTTCCTTTGGGGGTGTATTATACTATACAGGCTGCCTAATGGGGGTGTATTATACTGTACTGGCTGCCTATGGGGGTGTATTATGCTATGCAGGCTGCCTAATGGGGATGCATTATACTATACTGGCTGCCTATGGGGTGCATTATAGTATGCAGGCTGCCTAATGGGGGTGCATTATACTGTATTGGCTGCCTATGGGGGTGCATTATACTATGCAGGCTGCCTAATGGGGGTGCATTATACTATACTGGCTGCCTATGGGGGCGCATTATACTATGCAGGCTGCCTATGGGGGTGCACTATACTGTACTGGCTGCCAAATGGGGGTGCATTATACTGTAATGGCTCTCTAATGGGGGTATATTATACTATACTGGCTGCCAAAGGGGGTGCATTATACTATTCTGGCTGCCTATGGCGGTGCATTATACTGTCCTTGCTGCTTATGAGGGTTCATTATACTGTACAGTCCTATGGGGTGTGCATTATACTATACAAGCCTATGGGGAGTGCATTATACTATACAGGCCTATGGGGAGTGCATTATACTATACATGCCTATGGGGAATGCATTATACTGCACAGGCCTATGGGGAATACATTATACTATACAGGCCTATGGTGAGTGCATTATACTATACAGGCCTATGGGTAGTGCATTATACTATACAGGCCTATGGGGAATACATTATACTATACAGGCCTATGGGGAGTGCATTATACTATACAGGCCTATGGGGAGTGCATTATACTATACAGGCCTATGGGGAGTGCATTATACTATACAGGCCTATGGGGAGTACATTATACTATACATGCCTATGGGGAATGCATTATACTATAGAGGCCTATGGGGAGTGCATTATACTATAAAGGCCTATGGGGAGTACATTATACTATACAGGCCTATGGGGAGTGCATTATACTTTACATGCCTATGCGGAACATATTTTACTATATTAAGGACTATCTGGCACATTATACTATATGGAGGCTATCTAGGGGGCCATCATACAGTGTGGTGATTACAGTAAAGGAGCCATCACACAGTGTTGGGGCCATCATGCAGTTTGGGGGCCACTAAGGGGTCAGTATACTGTGTGGGGGTACATTACAGTGAGGAGGCATCATGTTATGTATAAGAGAGCATTATACTGTGTATAGGGGAGCTGTACAGAAGGGAGACTCGGGACATTATTAAATGTAAAGTGGGCACTTATTGTTATAGGGGAACTCAGGTTACTGTGACTATCAAAGGGGCACACAGGGCATTATTACTTTCTAGGGAGCAGAATGTGGGTACTGTTTTCTAGGGCACTTGCACCCGGCATTACTATATGTCATTGAGAGCATCTGAAATCATAAGTACCTCCTTTTGCTAGCTGTTATCAGTTATGTGGTGGTTACCTATCACCATGTGTCATTGAACGTTTATCTGTTCTATATTGACAGTGTGTGTTTCCTTTACTGCCTTTTTTGAATATATGACTACCTGATATATTTTAGATAATAATTAGGGACTCTTGGGGACAGACGTCATGGAGCGGGGGCGCCATATCCGCTGACAAGTAGGGTGCCTACCTCCGCTGTTAGGCAGGTTTACATCCGCAGGGAACAGCATAGTGAGGTACAAATTGCACTTATCACTTTGTTATTCACCCTATTGCACATTGCCATCATCATCATCGTCTACTCTTTATTATCAATCCTCTCACTGGCAATCTCTTTGTTGCTCCTTTTTCCTGTATAATTGGATGAATATGTGATTCACCAGCACAGGGCTATCTATGAGTCTCAGGGAGAGCCGCCGAGGAGCGGGGGCGCCATTTCTCGTTTTTTGTGTCTAGGGTGCCCACCTCTGTGGGTAGGCATTGTAATAGGATTTGCTGTGCAGGGTGCAAGTAGCCAGCACGTTTGGCTGCATGGTGATTGTTTTATATATGATGTCTGTTTTAAAGATACGAATTAAAGGTTACATTTTATCTGATTCATCATTTTTGGTAGAAGGTTATTTTGTTTGATTTTTTTCAGCATTAAGGTTCACCAATGCCAGCCTCCCACTCAGTACGGTGGCCCCCCAATGTTAGCCCCCTTCTTAGTATGAGGGTCCCCAATGCCAGTCCCTCATTCAGTGTGTGTCCCCAATGCCACTTAGTATGAGGGTCTCCACAGCTAATGACATTAAAAAGTAAATAAATAAACAGTGGCGCGCTGCTCCATTCTGTGCAGAGTGAGTACTGATATTTTGCATTGCAGGCGCGATGGAGTGACGCCATCATGCGTGTAATGTACAGAGTCTCAAACTCACAGCGCATGCTGAATGGTGGACTGTGGAGTCTTCAGCTCCCTGATCCGCCATTCTTTTGAACAGTAAAATTGTGGAAGCAGGCAGAGGAAGTGGACCGGTTCCGAGAGGCACTGCCCCCATCACTGGATTACGGGACCCATACTGGCCAAGTGATCTTCCACTATAGGCAGTACGCCCTAGCTACCCAAGAAATCCCTTTCTGTTAAATTCCTTTTAAAATCCAGCACAATCTTCGGTACTTTATTTTTTCTTTCCCATCTTCAGTACATGTCCTCTACCCATTCAAGTGGTGAATTTCTTACTGCAGATCTAAGGCTGTAGTCCTCACTTGTGATACGTGACATCACCAGAAAAAGATCTTTCTTTCTCCTCTGTACTTCTACACATCACGAATGACCTCCTGCCCGTCAAAATCTATTTTCACCCACACACCAGACTGCAGCCTCTAACAGTCCAAGGTTTCTGCAGAACCTTCACATAAGAAGGAAGCTTTGATATTTTTATTCCAGATAACTTTTAACATGAGCCCGGAGAATGGCACTATGTACAAATCGAGAGAGAAGGATGTCACAGATGCCCAAACAGATGACGGGCCTCACACAAAAGACATGTCCTGGGGCTGAGTCAATTCCTAAAAGAATATGAGCAGCTTCCAAAAACCTGACCTGTCATTATGACAAATTGTACTTGTTGCAGCACTTCAGACAAAATTGTGGAAAATTATGATCTGTAATAACATAAGGTTTGTAAATATCCAGAATAATATTTCAGATGATGATAATAATAATAACACGAAGAAGAAAGAAGAAGAAGAAGAAAGAAGAAGTAGCAGAAAGAAGTAGAAGAAAGATGAAGTAGAAGTAGAAGAATAAAGTAGAAGAAGTAGAGGAAAGAAGAAGAAAGAAGTAGAATGAAGAAGTAGCAGGAAGATGTAGTAGGAAGAAGAAAGAAGTAGAAGAAAAAGAACAAGCAGAAGTAGAAGAAGTAGAAGTAGACGGAAGAAGTAGAAGAAAGAAGAAATATGAAGTAGAAGAAAGAAGAAGTAGAAGAAGAAGAACAAGTAGAAGAAGAAGTAAAAGAAGTATTAGAATGAAGTAGAAGGAAGAAGTAGAAGAAAGAAGAAGAAATATGAAGCAGAAGAAAGAAGAAGAAAAAGAAAGAAGAAAGAAGTAGAAGAAGAAAGAAGTAGAAGAAAGAAGAATAGAAGAAGAAAAAAGACATAGAAGAAAGAAGTAGAAAAAAGAAGTAGAAGAAGAAGTAGAAGAAGAAGTAGAAGAAGAAAGAAGAAAGTAAAAAAAGAAGAAAGAAGAAGTAAGTTATGAATAACCCATTGATTTCATTTTATCCAGTGTGGATTTTCATTACTGTTTTTGAGATAAGTTTCATCAGTGAAAAAATAAATGAACTAATAACTAAATAATTTGCACAGCTTCTTCAACTCAATGCAATGTTAAAAAAAAATATGGACAGCACACAGTGTTCAATTAAGATGAACTGCAATAAACGCAGCCTTTGGAAAGATGTGGCATTGATTCTAGATTAAAATACTTTTATTTTATCTTAAAGGGAATCTGTCAGCAGGTGTTTGTATGCATTCTGACAGCAGCATGGTCTAGGGGAAGAGACCCTGATTCCAGTGATGTATCACATAGTTTACTGGGTGCAGCAGTTGTGATAGAATCATTGTTTTCTCTGCTGCAGATCTAGCAGAGCTCAAATACTGAGCTGTGTAAAACCCCGTCCACACCACTGATTGGCAGATTTCTGTGTACACTGTGCATAGGCAGAAAGCTGCTTACCATTGGTGGTGGTGTAGTTGGACTAGTAGGCACAAGGAAGCTTGTCCTTTAGTGATAATCTCCTGCTGATAAAACACTGATTTAATTGAAACAGCAAAACACAGCCTAGTAAGTGATATATCGCTGGAATTAGTGTCTCTGCCCCTACATCATGATGCTCTCAGGCTACATATCTAAAAAATCTGCTGACAGATTACTTTTAATTTAACACTTATCATTTTTTTTTCTTGTCTTGACTAGTGTACTGCCATATGGGGTCTCCTTACAACTCTACAATACTGTGCCAAATTGGCACGTTAATATTTTATTCCATTAGATTTATACAGAGCCTGACTAAAAGTCTCTCTGCTTCCCTCCGTATATATATACATTGTATAGTTCTCATCTTTAGTCGAGGTAACAATGATCGTAATTCTTGGTGACTGCAAGCTTCAAGTTGTCGCTTCTTAGTAACCTTTTCCTACAAGGAGCAGGACATATCATTGTCAGTAATATACTGTATAATGATATTCATTGCAGGATCATGTCCCCCAAAATGAATAATAATATAACGATCTCTCTGACCTTTGCGGATTGCGACAAACAAAAGGAAGAATTCAAAGTTATCGGATACATTATTTGCAGTTAATGCAGGCTGAAGGCATCAAAGTAATGGAAAACGTCCCTGTTGGTATGCATACTACAAGAGCGCGGCTTACAGCAGGGAGCTCAGAGTTTTAGCGTCTTGTCAGCAGAAGCGGGATTTTGCAATCTTCATGAAATCGCTTCATCAATCATAAACCTATTGAAACTGTATTAACTGATAAGCCGTTGAACACAGCGAAAAATAATGCGTTGGCGGTCTACAAAAGCCGTTATTAATGATGCTGTAGTCTAAAGCATTCTGGCCATTTTTGTTTTGGAGAAAGCAAGAAAATATTTGGAAGTGAAATATTTGACGTGGAAACAGCCTCTAATATATTATAATGCTACACTGTGTGCAGAATTATTAGGCAAGTTGTATTTTGCTCACATGATACTTTTTATACATGTTGTGCTACTCCAAGCTGTTCAGGCCTGAGAGCCAACTACCAATTAAGTAAATCAAGTGATGTGCATCTCTGTAATGAGGAGGGGTGTTGTCTAATGACATCAAAACCCTATATAAGGTGCGCTTAATTATTAGGCAACTTCCTTTCCTTTGGCAAAATGGGTCAGAAGAGATATTTGATGGGCTCTGAAAAGTCCAAAATTGTGAGATGTCTTGCAGAGGGATGCAGCAGTCTTGAAATTGTCAAACTTTTGAAGTGTGATCACTGAACAATCAAGCGTTTCATGGCAAATAGCCAACAGGGTCGCAAGAAGAGTGTTGGGCAAAAAAGGCGCAAAATAACTGTCCATGAATTGAGGAAAATCAAGTGTGAAGCGGCCAAGATGCCATTTGCCACCAGTTTTGCCATATTTCAGAGCTGCAATGTTACAGGAGTAACAAAAAGCACATGTGGCGCCCCAGGGTCCTGGTCGTCACAGTAGCATTGCTTTCCTCTCGGGGAGAGTGATGTTACGCTTGAAGGCAAGAAGGGATAACTGTAACCAAGTACCACAAACATGCAATACATTCCCACTCCAGGCCACCAGGGGGAGCTTTTGATCCTATTTACTAGGTGACCACCCCATATATATATGGTAGTCTGTAGGGAAAGTCAGACAGTTCTTGCCAGGAAACAGACTGGACCAGCCGAATACATTGCAGTGAACATGCAGGAGAGCAAATCACAGGAGAGGATACCAGGGGGAGACCAGCCCCAAGAAGGCTGCCTCCTTCTGAGGCACAGAGACTGGTAGCCGGAACACGGAGGATCGTATGGCTCTCCACGACTTACATCAGAGACCGGCAGGACAGCTGAATTCCATGTTCCCTGTCCGCCTTAGTACCCAGGAGGCACGGTGACACCCTTAGAGGCTGGGGCGTGCTAGAGTCCCTATAAACCGCCTCAAGTCACCAGTCATACGGGTTGTGTCGTATCCTATACGGGACAGAGAGAGAACATCTGTGAGGACCTTATGTGAAGCCATAGGCAGCAAGGGACTACAACACCACGGCGCTAGAGGAAGGCTTTGATTTCCACCTGGATAAAGGGACCCCTAACTTGCCTCCAAGCCGGCCGGACCCTGCCTGCCCTGTGATCTGGTGCCCTGGACTGTGGATGCTGAAGTCTTCAGTAAATAAGGTAAAGAGACTGTAAACCTGTCTCCTCGTTCTTCACTGCACCTCTTACCATCTCCCATCTACATATTGGGAGCCCTGGGGATATAATTCACCTGTGGGAAGGTATACCATCTAACTGCTATAACATCACCCCAGAGGACCCCTTAAAGTAGCATCGGTCCCCATTGACCAAATCACACAGGTGGCGCCACAAACATAAACTTCATTCCCTTTAAAGACCTTTCCCTTTTACATGGGTGCCCAGGGCCATGGACCGAGTCGCCACCGTGACATCCCCCTGTGAAACAGCAGGACCCGGTACCGAGTACCCCACGGCCCTGGCGGGCGACTCACACAAGGTGTGCGATACTCAGGGACATGGCCAAGGTAAGGAAGGCTGAAAAACAACCACCTTTGAACAAGAAACATAAGATAAAACATCAAGACTGGGCAAAGAAATACAGTATCTTAAGACTGACTTTTCAAAGGTTTTATGGACTGATGAAATGAGAGTGACTCTGATGGGCCAGATGGATGGGCCAGAGGCTGGATCAGTAAAGGGAAGAGAGCTCTACTCCGACTCAGACGCCAGCAAGATGGAGGTGGGATACTGGTATGGGCTGGTATCATCAAAGATGGACTTGTGGGACCTTTTCGGGTTGAGGATGGAGTGAAGCTCAACTCCCAGACCTACTGCCAGTTTCTGGAAGACAACTTCTTCAAGCAGTGGTGAAGCGATGGCCGGGGGACCACCATGGTGCAGGAAGACTACTGAACACAAGATGAGGTGCAAACAACAAAGGGTAGATTTATTGGAAGGCAAGGGATTAAGTGAATGAGGAAGATGCAAACAGGGGTATACAATGGTAAAAGACAATTTACAAGAGTTATAAACGTTATCTTTCCCGTAAAATAGCACGGTGCTCCAACTATTACAGACTCAAAATATGTCTAACCAGCAAATGTAAACAATAAACAAGTGATGATGCTACTCTACGTATAACCTCCCTGGCCTTTACTAAGCAGGCCACACGGCTCCCGTGTACTGACTATTGAAGCCTACACTAGGCCCTAACAGGTGCACCAAACAGGAACAGACTCACGGTGATGTTGGAGAATCAGCTCCAGTCCCAGGGGGCCCCCAGCAGTCTAATATGGTGGTACGCATGGCTTTCTGTCAGCTCTGTGAAGCGTGGTCTTCTCCTTGCTTCTGGATCCTGGGGATGCTCCTGGAAACTGTAAATCCCTTTCTCTGTATCTTCGTGGCTCTCTTGTACCTATGTCAGGACACAGTTCTTCTCTCTTTCAGCTATCAGCACAAAAAGTCCTCTCTGCAGCAGCCTCAGTTCACACACGCTGCTACAGCTCAACACCTACACTCTGCCAGACTAGTTCATCACACTGACTATTGCAGGGGAGAAGCAGAACATTCCATCACGCCAGACAAGGGGGTGCAGCCTCTTAAAGTGACAGCGTGTTCCTTACTGTCCATAACAGCACCACCCTCTTACATGCCTCCCTTCTTAATGATGGTCGTCCTCAGCTATCACAGCATCAGGGTCAACGTGTAATGGAGGAACATTCAATGCGGAAACAGCACCTATAGAGGAGGCAATAAAGTTGCAAAAACAGACAGAGCACACTGTTCTACATATCGGACTGGTGGAACCCCTGCATTAGACCTCTGGGATCTCCGAAGCTCTTGGCTGTCAGGCAAGGCATGACTATCTTCCAGAGGAACACTTGTTGCAGGAGACATTGTGAGCTCTTGTCTGGTCTCGTCCTTGCATGGCAGTACAGGTACATCCATGGGATTACCGTCTCTGTGCGGCTGAGGACCCCCTCCTGTGTCAGGGACAGTCCACCACTCATCATCGATTTCACCATCAGGCATGACAGATTCAGGAAGTGGAGTAGCGCCTTCAGGCGACAATGGCGTAGAACAGACCTCAGACCGGCAAGGCCGCAGCATATTTCTGTGAAGTACTCTAGGGGCGGATGCCCCAGTCTCAGTCGGTACCTTGTAGACAGGGCCGTTAGCATACACTCGCTCGATAACTTTGTACGGCTGTACTTCCCATCTCTCACTTAGTTTTCCCTTGGGGCGTTTCTCTCTGACTAATACTCGGTCTCCAGGTTGGAGGGGTAACTCTTCAGTCGGTTTGCGGCCCGTATGTTCTTTTTCTTGCAGCTGCTGACCCGCCAACCGCCGTATCGTTTGCAATCGTTGCCGATGCTCTTTCACCCATGAGGTGACAGTTCGCTCCATCAGCTCCTCTGGCTGTTCCAAATTCAGCTCAATGATTTCTCGTCCAGCTCTTCCAAACAACAGTAGATAGGGGGTATAACCTGTAGTGGAGTGAACCCGATTGTTGTAGGTCCAGATCAATTCCGGCAGATAGTCTGGCCAACACGCCTTCTAATCCTCCTCCAACGTTCTCAGCATTTGAGGTAAGGTTCGGTTGAAGCGTTCACAAGCTCCGTTGCCTTGAGGGTGGTAAGGGGTGGTCCGGGACCGCTCGATGCCATACATATGATACAATTCTTCTATCAGCTTGCCTTAGAAACATGCGCCTTGGTCGGAGTGGATGCGCTTTGGGCACCCATACACCCGGATGAAGTCTTGACAGATGGCTCGCGCCGCCGATTCAACAGTCTGATCTCTAGTTGGAGTGACTACTGCGAACTTAGAGAAATGATCGGTCATCACCAAACAGTATTGCAGCCCCCGGGCCGAGTGTCCCACGAGGAGATAGTCGATCATTAAGACTTCTAGCGGTTCCTTAGTTTGTATGGTTTGGATGGGTGCCCTCTGTTCGGTACTCTTAATGAGGTCACATACTCGACATTGCCGGCAAACCTCTTCCACCACAAACTCCAACCGGGGGCAATACACATACCGCTGTAACCATTGGTAGGTCTTTGTGGGGCTGAAGTGTGCTCCAAATTCGTAGGCTTCTTTAGCTACTTCTTGAGCCATTCTTCCTGGGATGACCACTTGCCACCTTACTTCCATATCTTTTGGCTGTTGCCTCTTACGATATAGCACTGACTCTCGCACTTTCAGTCTATCCCACTGGTGTAACACACTCCTCATTTCAGAGTCCAGATCATCTCTCTCTTGTTTTCCAGGCTTCCGCTTTTGAGTTACCCACCATTTCATCTGTCTCAGCCCTTCGTCTTCATCCTGAACGTGTCCCCATTCCTCATTGGTTCTCCCCAGGGACCGGGGTAATGCGCAGGCCTCCCTTCTTGACTGGGCCGCAACCATTGGGGGCTTAAACTTACGAAAGTCTGGGGTTTCTTCCTCTTCGAGTTGCTCATGAAGATCTCCCACTGGAGTCTCCACAGTCACTCTTGACAGACCATCAGCATTTGCGTTTTCGGTAGCAGAGCGATAACGGATGGTAAAGTCGAACTTGGCTAGGCGAGCCACCCACCGTTGTTCCAAGGCCCCAATTTAGCATTCTCAAGGTGGGCCAGGAGATTATTGTCTGTTCGAACTTGAACCTTGGTACCTGTCAGGAAGCCTGCAAACTTTTCTGTCATGGCCACACCAGGGCCAGGAGCTCTAACCGGAAGGAGCTGTAATTGTGAGGGTTTCTTTTGCTGTCTCGCAGGGACCTGCTAGCATACCCGATGACTCTCTCATGTCCATCCTGTATCTGAGAAAGTACTGCACCGAGTCCATGAAGGCTACCATCTGTGTACAACAGGAATGGTTGATCGAACTCTGCGTAGGCCAAAATCGGGGCTGAGGTAAGGGCATTCTTTATAGCCTGGAAGGCCTCGTCTTGTCCCTGTGCCCAGGGGATGCGCTGGGTCTTCGGCACTCCAGCGGTCCCCCTCAACAACTCATTAAGAGGACCCGCCACCTTCGCAAAGTCTTTAACAAACCGGCGGTAGTACCCAGCGAGTCCCAGGAAGGCCTGGAGTTCTCTCACTGTTCAAGGGACTGGCCACTTCTGGATAGCAGCCACTTTTTCTGGTGAGGGTAGAACTCCATCTTGTGACACTATGTGGCCCAGGTACTCTATCTCTCTCTTGAAGAGGTGGCACTTCTTTGGCTTCACCTTCAGGTTATGAGCCCGCAGTCTTCCAAGTACCTGTCCAAGCCGGGCAAGGTGTTCTTCGAATGAGGCTGAAAACACAATGATGTCATCCAGATAGATCAGGATAGCCTCAAAATTTAAGTCTCCCAAACACTTTTCCATCAGCCATTGAAATGTGCCTGGAGCATTGGAGAGGCCGAAGGGCATCCGGTTAAACTCGAACAGCCCCATAGGGAGGATGAAGGCGGTTTTCTCTTTGTCTTTCTCTGCCACGGCTACTTGCCAGTATCCGCTTGCTAGGTCCAGGGTGGAGAAGTACTTGGCTTTCCCCAATGCTGTCAAGGATTCCTCGATGCGGGGCAACGGATATGAGTCTCGAACAGTGCAGGCATTGAGTTTCCTGTAATCTACACAGAACCGGATGGTCCCATCCTTTTTCTTGGCGAGCACCACCGGGGCTGCCCAAGGGCTCTGACTACTCTGCACCACTGCTGAATCCAGCATCTGCCTCAGTAATGTTTTCACCTCTTGTTACATCTTGGCCGGGATCTGCCGATATCGTTCTCGAATTGGACGAGCTTCCCCAGTCGGTATCTCATGTGTGATGGCTTCAGTACAGCCGAAATCTTCGGCGTGACGGGCGAATGCGGCCTGATTTTCCCACAGCGTAGTTTCTATTGCTTTCACACGCTCAGGGCCCAGAGCCTTCACATCCACTTCCATTTGATCAAGGATGACCCGTCCACTCCACTCCGGGGATGGCGTCTCTTCGTCCCCTGTAGCAACTGCTAGGGTCCACCCCGCACCTTCTTTCGGTGATAAAGACATCTCCTTCTGACTCACCACTTCACCCTTATGTAGGTACACCAGGGCCAGATCTGTCCCTCGTGGCAAGGTGACCTCCCCGGGGCCCACATTCAAAGCTCTTATGGGGACATGTCCTCGCTGGACCACAGCTATCGTACGAGCTCTCATGACTTCTTGGTCCACTCCTCCGCCTACCACAGGCTGAACAACCACTTCCAACCCGTCAAGGTTGCGGTGAGTCCCCACTGGAAGGTATACTATAGTTTCTCGCTCGGGAGGTAGGATTACAGGTTCTTTGCCAGGGGCCCTGATGACCCCTACCGTCAGATAAGATGGCACACTCTTCTGCATCCCACAGACGAGGATCAGTCGTTGAAGGGCTTCTTGAGTGGGCTTAAGTGTAGTAGCCTTCTTCCAATATCCAGGTCCCCGTTTGGTAAACATAATCTGATCGAGTTCACGTAGGATATTCATTCCCAGTACTACAGGCACATCTTCCTTGATAGGCTCAGGCACTAGCAAGATCCCTTTTCTCCCAACTTCTTGCCCACAGATTCGAATATTCATCCACACGACCCCTGTGACCGGGATCCGTTGTTGGTTGGCAGCAAACATCTGGATCAATGTCTCTTTTTCTGGCTTGGCCAGGTCCTGGAAATGCTGCTTGAAATACGCCTCTGGCATCGTTGTCACTTGTGACCCGGTATCTATCAGGCAATCCACTAGAACTCCTTCGAATTCAGCACGTAGGATGGGCTCCCAGCAATCAAGTGTTCATTATGATATCTAGCGGCCTCTCTTCTCGCCTCCCCCGCAGAGTGCCGCACTACTGCGGGGGTTGGTAGTTTAACGGCAGCTTCCGCTGACCTTGAGTATAGATCCGACAGTCTCTGGCAAGGTGCCCCCGTCCTCCATATTCCCAGCATTGGATGCCTCCTCCTCGCCGGGGTGTACCTCGAGCCTGTCCTCATGCCTCCGATGCCTGATGGGATGGGGCTTGCTCCCACTGATCCCTTATCGGTCAAGCTGAAGAATGGTTGCATGAGTACGGTGGGTCAGACTGTTGTAGTTCCCCCACTCTTCGCTCCATCTGGGTCAGTTTCTCCTGCACGTTGACAAGGGACCGCTGCAAGTCCTGCACCACCTGGACCAGCACCTCCTGATGGTTTGGGTCCCCTCTGGTATTGGCACCCTGGACACGCATCACCCCAGACGCATAGTTCTCTTCTTTACTTTGGGCCACTGTTTCCGCCAGGATTTGATGAAACGTAAGAGCCAGATCTGCCCGGACCCGTTCTGACAGTGCTCGCCTCAAGGATGTGCTGTGCAGTCCCAGAATGAATTGCTCCCGGAGTATCCGGTCTTTAGAGCCCATGCCGCCAAATCCATCCGCCTCCTTTCTCTGCACCTCTGCTAACACTTCTTACAGTGCTGTGGCATACTGAGAAATTCCTTCTTCCCGCTGCAGCCTAGAGAAAAATTTGGCGCGAAGATGTCCGGCGCTAGCAGTCTCGCCGTAGATCTCTTCCAGGAACTTCACTAGCTCCTTCAGGGTACTGCGGGTGAGTTCTGGGTGTAGGCAGATGTTTCTACGGGCTTCTCCCTTTAGGGCAGTTAACGCAATGTCCACTTCGAGGTCTGGACTGATGTTATAAATCTTCAGGGTGCTTTGCAGCCGGGACACCCAGTCGGACAGTGGCATATTCTTGCCGTCAAACTTTGGTAGCACACTAAATATGGTGCCGATAGGGAGTGTCCTTGCAGGGGTTCCACCAATGCCCACAGCATCTCCATTAACATTAGCATTCTCGCCATTGCTGTCTGCTGCCTCCATCTTAGTGACAGTACCCTGCTCGCAGCGCCACTTGAAGCGATGGCCGGGGGACCACCACGGTGCAGGAAGACTACTGTACACAAGATGAGGTGCAAACAACAAAGGGTAGATTTATTGGAAGGTAAGGGATGAAGTGAATGAGGAAGATGCAAACAGGGGTAAACAATGGTAAAAGACAATTTACAAGAGTTATAAACGTTATCTTTCCCATAAAATAGCACGGTGCTCCAACTATTGCAGACTCAAAATATGTCTAACCAGCAAATGTAAACAATAAACAAGTGATGATGCTACTCTACTTATAACCTCCCTGGCCTTTACTAAGCAGGCCACACGGCTCCCGTGTACTGACTATTGAAGCCTACACTAGGCCCTAACAGGTGCACCAAACAGGAACAGACTCACGGTGATGTTGGAGAATCAGCTTCAGTCCCAGGGGGGCACCCAGCAGTCTAATATGGTGATGCGCATGGCTTTCTGTCAGCTCTGTGAAGCGTGGTCTTCTCCTTGCTTCTGGATCCTGAGGATGCTCCTGGAAACTGTAAATCCCTTTCTCTGTATCTTCGTGGCTCTCTTGCACCTATGTCAGGACACAGTTCTTCTCTCTTTCAGCTATCAGCACAAAAAAGTCCTCTTTGCAGCAGCCTCAGTTCACACACGCTGCCACAGCTCCACACCTGCACTCTGCCAGACTAGTTCATCACACCGACTATTGCAGGGGAGAAGCAGAACATTCCATCACGCCAGACAAGGGGGTGCAGCCTCTTAAAGTGACAGCGTGTGTTATGATCTGGTGGCCTAAGAGCAGCATGAGACGTACTCTGGAGAAGGTGGAACCTGTACTGTCCGCAGACCCTACACCTAACACCGCAACTAGAAGTAGCCGTGGAATGTACCTAGCACTCCCTGGACATCTCGACACAGCCGGAGGACTAATTACCCCTAAAGATAGAAAAGGGAAAACTATCTTGCCTCAGAGAAAATTCCCAAAAGATAGGCAGCCCCCCACAAATATTGACTGTGAGAGGAGAGGGAAAAAACATACACAGACTGAAATCAGAATTTAGCAAAGGAGGCCACTTCTAGCTAAATAGAAAGGATTGGACAGAGTACTATGCTGTCAGTATTAAAACACTAGAAAATATCCACCACAGAAAATACAAAAACTCCACAGCTAACTAAAGATATGGAGGGTATATCTGCATCTCCAGAGATACCAGCTTGGCTAAACAAATCCTTATACAGACCAAGCTGGACAAGACAAAAAAACATGGAAAAGAACTGAACAATAAGGCCACAGCATGTGGACAGCAAAAAAATCAAGGCCAGAACTTATCTTTGTTGAAAAGAACTGCAAAGCAGGAGAGACCAGGCAGAGATGTGAATCCTCCAGGAACAATGGACAACTGGCACTGACTAAAGGGTGAAGCAAGACTAAATAGCCCAGTCCAAATTGCAAAAAGTGAACACACCTGATAAATGCTGTGATTCAGAGACAGCAGCGCTACCACTTACAACCACCAGAGGGAGCCCAAGAGCAGAATTCACAACAGTACCCCCCCCTTGAGGAGGGGTCACCGAACCCTCACCAGAGCCCCCAGGCCGATCCGGACGAGCCAAATGAAAGGCACGAACCAAATCATCAGTATGAACATCGGAGGCAACAACCCAAGAATTATCCTCCTGGCCATAACCCTTCCATTTGAGAAGATACTGAAGCCTCCGCCTCGAAAAACGAGAATCCAAAATCTTCTCAACCACATACTTCAACTCCCCATCAATCAACACCGGGGCAGGAGGATCAACAGAGGGAACAACGGGCACCACATATTTCCGCAACAAAGATCTATGAAAAACATTATGGATGGAAAAAGAGGCTGGAAGGGCCAAACGAAAAGACACTGGATTGATAATCTCAGAAATCCTATAAGGGCCAATAAACCGAGGCTTAAACTTAGTGGAAGAAACCTTCATAGGGACATGACGGGAAGACAACCAGACCAAATCCCCAACCTGAAGCCGGGAACCAACACAGCGACGACGGTTAGCAAAACGCTGAGCCCCCTCCTGAGACAACACCAAATTGTCAACAACATGAGCCCAAATTTGCTGCAACCTGTCAACCACAGAGTCCACCCCAGGACAATCAGAATGCTCAACCTGCCCTGAAGAAAAACGAGGATGAAAACCAGAGTTACAAAAGAAGGGTGAAACCAAGGTAGCAGAACTAGCCCGATTACTAAGGGCAAACTCGGCCAATGGCAAGAAAGCCACCCAATCATCCTGATCAGCAGACACAAAGCATCTCAAATAAGTTTCCAAAGACTGATTAGTTCGCTCGGTTTGGCCATTTGTCTGAGGATGAAACGCGGAAGAAAAAGACAAATCAATGCCCAGCCTAGCACAAAAGGCCCGCCAAAACCTAGAAACAAACTGGGAACATCTATCGGACACAATGTTCTCCGGAATGCCATGCAAACGAACCACATGCTGAAAAAACAACGGAACCAAATCAGAAGAGGAAAGCAACTTAGGCAAAGGTACCAAATGAACCATCTTAGAAAACCAGTCACAAACCACCTAGATAACTGACATCCTCTGGGAATCCGGAAGATCCAAAATAAAATCCATAGAAATATGCGTCCAAGGCCTCTCAGGGACCGGCAAAGGCAAAAGCAACCCACTAGCGCGGGAACAGCAAGGCTTGGCCCGCGCACAAGTCCCACAGGACTGCACAAAAGAACGCACATCCCATGACAAAGAAGGCCACCAAAATGACCTACCAACCAAATCTCTGGTACCAAAAATCCCAGGATGACCGGCCAACACTGAACAATGAACCTCCGAAATCACTTTACTAGTCCATCTGTCAGGAACAAACAATTTCCCCACTGGACAGCGGTCAGGTTTATCAGCCTGAAATTTCTGAAGAACCCGTCGTAAATCAGGGGAGATGGCAGAAAGAATCACCCCTTCCTTCAGAATACCGACCGGCTCAAGGACCCCAGGGGAATCAGGCAAAAAGCTCCTAGAGAGGGCATCAGCCTTAACATTCTTAGAACCCGGAAGATACGAGACCACAAAATCAAAACGGGAGAAAAACAGGGACCATCGGGCCTGTCTAGGATTCAGCCGTTTGGCAGACTCGAGATAAATCAGATTCTTATGATCGCTCAAGACCACAATACGGTGCTTGGCCCCCTCAAGCCAATGTCGCCACTCCTCAAATGCCCACTTCATAGCCAACAACTCACGATTGCCGACATCATAATTGCGTTCCGCAGGCGAAAACTTTCGAGAAAAGAAGGCACACGGTTTCATCAAGGAACCATCAGAATTCCTCTGAGACAAAACGGCCCCTGCCCCAATCTCAGAAGCATCAACCTCAACCTGAAAAGGAAGAGAAACATCCGGCTGACGCAACACAGGGGCAGAAGTAAATCGGCGTTTAAGCTCCTGAAAGGCAGAAACAGCCGCAGAGGACCAATTCGTAACATCAGCGCCTTTCTTCGTCAAATCGGTCAGGGGTTTAACCACACTGGAGAAGTTGGCAATGAAACGGCGATAAAAATTAGCAAAGCCCAAAAATTTCTGAAGGCTCTTCACGGATGTGGGCTGGATCCAATCATGAATGGCCTGAACCTTAACCGGATCCATTTCTATAGATGAGGGAGAAAAAATGAAGCCCAAAAAAAGAAATCTTCTGTACTCCAAAGAGGCACTTAGACCCCTTCACAAACAAGGCATTATCACGAAGGATCTGAAATACCATCCTGACTTGTTTCACATGAGACTCCCAATCATCGGAAAAAATCAAAATATCATCCAAATATATAATCATGAATTTATCAAGACAATTCCGAAATATATCATGCATGAAGGACTGAAACACAGATGGAGCATTAGAGAGTCCGAATGGCATCACAAGGTATTCAAAATGGCCTTCGGGCGTATTAAACGCAGTTTTCCATTCGTCACCCTGCTTAATACGAACCAGATTATATGCCCCTCGAAGGTCAATCTTAGTAAACCAACTAGCCCCCTTAATCCTAGCAAACAGATCAGAAAGCAAAGGCAAAGGGTATTGGAATTTGACCGTGATCTTATTCAAGAGGCGATAATCAATACAGGGTCTCAAGGAGCCATCTTTTTTGGCAACAAAAACAAAACCTGCTCCCAATGGTGAAGAAGATGGCCGAATATGCCCCTTCTCCAAGGACTCCTTAACATAGCTCCGCATGGCGGTATGTTCTGGCACAGACAGGTTGAAAAGTCGGCCCTTAGGGAACTTACAGCCTGGAATCAAGTCAATAGCACAATCACAGTCCCTATGCGGTGGAAGGGAACTGGACTCGGGCTCATTGAATACATCCTGGAAATTTGACAAAAACTCAGGAATTTCAGAAGAGGGGGAGGAGGCAATTGACATCACAGGAACGTCATCATGAACCCCCTGACAACCCCAACTAGTCACAGACATAGATTTCCAATCTAATACCGGATTATGCACCTGTAACCATGGGAAACCCAGCACAATAGCATCATGCAAATTATGCAACACCAGAAAACGACAATCTTCCTGATGGGCTGGTGCCATGCACATGGTCAGCTGTGTCCAAAACTGAGGTTTATTTTTAGCCAACGGTGTAGCATCAATGCCCCTCAAAGGAATAGGACTCTGCAAAGGCTGCAAGGGGAAACCACAACGTCTGGCAAATTCTAAGTCCATTAAATTTAGAGCGGCGCCTGAATCCACAAATGCCATGACAGAAAATGACGATAATGAGCAGATCAGGGTCACAGATAACAGAAATTTAGGTTGTACAGTACTGATGGTAACAGAACTAGCGATTCTCTTGGTACGCTTAGGGCAATCAGAAATAACATGAGCAGAATCGCCGCAGTAAAAACACAACCTATTCTGACGTCTGAATCCTTGTCGTTCAGCTCTAGACACAATCCTATCACACTGCATAGGCTCAGGACTCCGCTCAGAAGACAATGCCATAGTGTGCACAACTCTGCGTTAGCGCAAGCGCCGATCAATCTGAATGGCCAGAGACATAGAATCACTCAGACTAGCAGGCGTGGGGAACCCCACCATAACATCTTTAACGGATTCAGAAAGACCCTTTCTGAAGATTGCCGCCAAGGCATCCTCATTCCATTTAGTCAGTACAGACCATTTTCTAAACTTCTGGCAATAAGATTCTGCCGCTTCTTGACCCTGAGACAGGGCCAACAAGGTCTTCTCAGCATGATCCACTGAATTAGGTTCGTCATACAATAACCCAAGCGCCTGAAAAAAGGTGTCTACATTAAGCAACGCCGGATTCCCAGGTTCCAGGGCAAATGCCCAATCCTGGGGGTCCCCATGCAGCAGAGATATAATAATTTTAACCTGCTGGATGGGATCACCAGAGGAACGGGGTTTCAGAGCAAAAAACAGTTTACAGTTATTTTTAAAGCTCAGAAATATGGATCTATCCCCAAAAAACAAATCAGGAGTTGGAATTCTAGGCTCTAAAACTGGAGTCTGAACGATATAATCGGAAATACCCTGTACTCTAGCAGCAGGTTGATCCACACGAGAAGCCAATCCCTGAACATCCATACCAGCGCCGAACTCCTGAGCCACCCAGAGGCAAAGAGGGAAGAGAAAAAAAAAACACAACAGACTACAGAAAAAAAAATGGCTCAGCACTTTCCTTCCCTTCTTCTGAGATGCGGTTAACTCATTGTTGGCCAGTTGTACTGTTATGATCTGGTGGCCTAAGAGCAGCATGAGACGTACTCTGGAGAAGGTGGAACCTGTACTGTCCGCAGACCCTGAACCTAACACCGCAACTAGAAGTAGCCGTGGAATGTACCTAGCACTCCCAGGACATCTCGACACAGCCGGAGGACTAATTACCCCTAAAGATAGAAAAGGGAAAACTATCTTGCCTCAGAGAAAATTCCCAAAAGATAGGCAGCCCCCCACAAATATTGACTATGAGAGGAGAGGGAAAAAGCATATACAGACTGAAATCAGAATTTAGCAAAGGAGGCCACTTCTAGCTAAATAGAAAGGATAGGACAGAGTACTATGCGGTCAGTATTAAAACACTAGAAAATATCCACCACAGAAAATACAAAAACTCCACAGCTAACTAAAGATATGGAGGGTATATCTGCATCTCCAGAGATACCAGCATGGCTAAACAAATCCTTATACAGACCAAGCTGGACAAGACAAAAAAAACATGGAAAAGAACTGAACAATAAGGCCACAGCATGTGGACAGCAAAAAAATCAAGGCCAGAACTTATCTTTGTTGAAAAGAACTGCAAAGCAGGAGAGACCAGGCAGAGATGTGAATCCTCCAGGAACAATGGACAACTGGCACTGACTAAAGGGTGAAGCAAGACTAAATAGCCCAGTCCAAATTGCAAAAAGTGAACACACCTGATAAATGCTGTGATTCAGAGACAGCAGCGCTACCACTTACAACCACCGGAGGGAGCCCAAGAGCAGAATTCACAACAAGCGTGTTCCTTACTGTCCATAACAGCACCACCCTCTTACAGTGGTACAGGAAGAAGTCGGTATCGTTCAAAAAATAGATGATTTTCATGCAGGACAATGCTCCATCACATGCCTCCAACTACTCCAAGCGTGGCTGGCTAGTAAAGGTCTCAAGAAAAAATAATGACATAGCCCCCTTGTTCACCTGATATGAACCCCATAGAGAACCTGTGGTGCGTCATAAAATGTGAGATCTACAGGGAGGGGAAACAATCCACCTCTCGGAACAGTGTCTGGGAGGCTGTGGTGGCTGCTGCATGCAATGTTGACCGTAAACAGATCAAGCAACTGACAGAATCTATGGATGGAAGGCTGCTGAGTGTCATCATAAAGAAAGGTGGCTATATTGGTCACTAATTTTTGGGGTTTTGTTTTTGCATGTCAGAAATCTTTATTTCTAAATTTTGTGCAGTTATATTGGTTTCCCTGGTTAAAATAAACAAGTGAGATGGGAATCTATTTGGTTTTTATTAAGTTTCCTAATAATTCTGCACAGTAATAGTTACCCGCACAAACAGATATCCTCCTAAGATAGCCAAATCTAAAAAAAAACACTAAAACTTCCAAAAATATTAAGCATTGATATTTATGAGTCTTTTGGGTTGATTGAGAACATAGTTGTTGATCAATAATAAAAATAATCCTCTAAAATACAACTTGCACAAGTCTGCACACAGTGTAGTATATTGGAGTCCAAACAAGCTTCTCAGGTCTGGAATCTCTCTTAGCAGCACACTGATTTTAAGTTGAGCGCTCGCTTCCTCTGGTTAACTTTGTTATTAAAAGGTGTAGGAAAGTCAGGTAGGCTAGGGTTTAAATCCTAGCACTACAGGTCCTGATCAGGTGCGCTAGGATAGCTATGACTAGAACCAGGCCATGTGTTCACTAATGTCAGTCAGCTGGTGGAAGCTGACCAGAGTGGTTGCGCTGGAGCTGGAGCAAGACAATGAGTGTAGCAAGGCGTCTATCAAATATGTGTTTTTCTGTTTTTGTAAAATGCAACCCATCTCTACCAAGCAGTCCATCATACAGGTAATTCACTCCACGGTCAAGAAACCCAAAACATTGCTCATGACACCATTGACGAAGCCAGTTATTCACCTGTAGAATCATGTTCAATCTCCTTGGTCCATGTCCATCTACTGGGAGGATGGATGAGAAGATGATCTGCATACCCAGTTCCTTCACTTTCCGGTCTAGGTCTTCAAAGTCGCTGCATATAGTTTCCAGGTCCTTTTTGCTGTGTCATTTGTTCCGACGTGTATTAGTGGACATGTGTAATCTGTAGCACTGAAGAGTCTTGATACACTATCAGACATATCTTTGACTTGGGCACCTTCAAGACAGCACACTTCTCGTGAGGTAATGTCCGGTTGGCAGATAGGGGTTTCTGTTCCTCTCAGTGGGGAATCCCCCACGATCAACACTCTCCTTTTCTTCTTCATCACAGTGCTTCTTTTTCTCCATTCAAGAGGTTTCTGATTCTTACTGAAGTGTTCTTTGTGGGCAAAACACTTTTGTAGTGTCCTGCGTGAGATCCTGGTAGCGTTTCTTCAGCTGTTTGGGTGCTGACTGCCTCCTAATCATCCTGCTTCTTTTGGGTCACATGGGTCCATTTCTCTTCTTCTGCAGGTACAATGAAAGGTACTTCTCTTTGAACATTCTAAATAGTTATTTCTACTCTGTCATTAGCTTCTGCAGGAACACTAAAAAGTTCTTCTCTTGCAACATTCTGAAGAGATTATTCTGCTCCATCAAGGAAATCCTCATCTTCTTTGATAAGCTTCAGTGTAGCTATTCTTGCCTGAAGACTTGGCACTTTTTCCTCTAAGAGTCACAAGCTTGCATTTCTGACATGTAAAGTTTTTCGTTTCCTCTGACAAGTCTGTAAACATATAGCACACACTGCAGCACATCACATGGGTAATCTCCTTCTCCATGTTGGGCAAAACAAATTTATGTGGAATCACTGTAAAGATTCCCAAAGATCCTCCGACTCGCAGACTTATTTGACTAACACAGAAAGAAAATCTATCTATAAGTACATACACATACATATACAGTATATATATCTATATATATATATACACAGTAGATATATATATATATATGTATATATATATATATATATATATATATATATATATATATACTGTACACAGTGGGGGAAATAAGTATTTGATTCCTTGCCGATTTTGTAAGTTTGCCCACTGATGAAATTACAAAAAAATGACTGGCACATCCAAACTAGTGTGAATAGGTGCATACCAGGAGCAGCTACCTCCATATACAATATACAGAAAAAGGTTGCACTCTATCGTGCCAAAGCATGTTGAATATGAAATACATGAAATATGAATAGCAAAATGGCTTTTTGAACATTAGGAAAAATATTTATGAGATGCTTTGCACAGAATTTGATCATTGTCATTTTGTACTATCCCTTCAATATATAAATTAAGTGTTTTTACTGGTTATCTAATAAAGTTTTTGATACTTTTACTTGGTTCTTGTAGTGCTGTTGCAGCGCCCCAGAGTCCTGGTCGTTGCAGTACTGTTGCTCCGCCACTAAGGGGGGCTATGGTACGTCTGATGGCACTGAAGGAGTTCACCTGACCAGGTATCACAGACACCAATACACTTCACAGTCTGGCCTCCAGGGGGAGCTAAGGGTGCTATGTATTAGGCCACTCCTCACAATCTGGTAAAACTGGGGGTTAGATAGGAAGTTAGACAGAAAGCTGGCTGGGTTGGAACCAGGCAACATCCTGTGGCAGAGGGTGTTGCGGGGAAGATTCAGGGGGGTCCCTGTCAGGGGTGGGATCCTGACAGAGGCCTAGCGAACAGAAAGAACGTTACGGGACCGTGCCTGCACTTCATTGCGGCTGTACCCCAAGAAAGGACAAGAAGCGAGGTTTATTGTGAAGAGTGAGAAACGAGATCAACGCAACAAGGAGATAACACCAGTAGGAGTCGTGCTGTAAGACCGAGGCAACATCCTACTGAGGCGCGTAGCCGGTGGCCGGAAACGCCGAGGAAGTATTGAGCTCCAAGCCTTACTTCAAACCTACGGCAGGACAGTCAGTTATAGGCGGGCTGTCTCACCTAAATCACCTAAGCAGACATAGGGGGCAACAGTTGGAGAGGGGTGACTCTAGGGTCCCGGAAGAACTCCAGGCCTACCCATCATACGGGTGCGTCCTAGCCATATCATCTGGGGGACGGAGAAGAACATCAGAATCAGTTGTGAGGGAACTTCAGAAACAGACACAACAGTTGTGAGGACTATCCCGTGGTGCTCAGCAGGGAGGTACTACAACCCACAGGCACTAGAAGGAAGGCACAGATTTCCACCTGCAAAGGGAACTCTGGAGGTGCCATCGGACCGGCCGGTCTCAGACAGCCCGGTTAACCGTACTCTGGATTGAGGACCCTGGAACCTTCAGTAAAGAGGTAAAGAGACTGCAACCCTGTGTCCTCGTTATTCATCGCGACCTGCACCACACCACATCATTCTCAACTTTCACTGGACGCCCCTCAGCAGGGTCACGGACCGGGTCTAGCCACCGTGACACTCCCAGAACCGAGCCCCAACTGTCAAACCATGGATAGGGGATAACTTTCAAACCTGAGAATATCCCTTTAATAAAAATGCGCTCCCTTCTATAAAGTTGTAGGAAAATGAGAAGTGATCATGAAGTTGTGTGGTGTGTGGCCTCATACGTTGATATATTATTTGTATTGTTTAGAGAGGGGAGGCACATAATAGAAAAAATTACTATTATTTTTAGTGATGCATTATTTGGGATATTTGGATACAATGTATCAATAATACAAAAATAGATAAAGGGCTTTTAATGTACATCTAAATAAATAGACTTACCAATAAATGTAGTGAAAATCTACGAAATTAATCTGATGTGTCATAGATAGTGTTGAGCGATACCGTCCGATACTTGAAAGTATCGGTATCGGAAAGTATCGGCCGATACCGGCAAAGTATCGGATCCAATCCGATACCGATACCCGATACCAATACAAGTCAATGGGACTCAGGTATCGGACGGTATTCCTGATGGTTCCCAGGGTCTGAAGGAGAGGAAACTCTCCTTCAGGCCCTGGGAACCATATTAATGTGTAAAAGAAAGAATTAAAATAAAAAATATTGCTATACTCACCTGTCCGACGCAGCCTGAACCTCAGCGAGGGAACCGGCAGCGTTGTTTGTTTAAAATTCGCGCTTTTACTTGGTTACGTGAGGTCCCGGCTTGTGATTGGTCAGGGTGGCCATGTTGCCGGGACGCGGACCAATCACAGCAAGCCGTGACGAAATTACGTCACGGCTTGCTGTGATTGGTCCGCGTCCCGGCAACATGGCCGCCATTAACCAATCACAAGCCGTGACGTCACGGGAGGCTGGACATGCGCGTATTTTGAAAAGCGCGCGTGTCCAGCCTCCAGTGACGTCCCGGCTTGTGATTGGTTAATGGCGGCCATGTTGCCGGGACGTCACTGGAGGCTGGACACGCGCGCTTTTCAAAATACGCGCATGTCCAGCCTCCCGTGACGTCACGGCTTGTGATTGGTTAATGGCGGCCATGTTGCCGGGACGCGGACCAATCACAGCAAGCCGTGACGTAATTTTGTCACGGCTTGCTGTGATTGGTCCGCGTCCCGGCAACATGGCCGCCCTGACCAATCACAAGCCGTGATGTCACGGGAGGCTGGACACGCGCGCTTTTCAAAATACGCGCATGTCCAGCCTCCCGTGACGTCCCGGCTTGTGATTGGTTAATGGCGGCCATGTTGCCGGGACGTCACTGGAGGCTGGACACGCGCGCTTTTCAAAATACGCGCATGTCCAGCCTCCCGTGACGTCACGGCTTGTGATTGGTTAATGGCGGCCATGTTGCCGGGACGCGGACCAATCACAGCAAGCCGTGACGTAATTTCGTCACGGCTTGCTGTGATTGGTCCGCGTCCCGGCAACATGGCCGCCCTGACCAATCACAAGCCGGGACTTCACGTAACCAAGTAAAAGCGCGAAATTTAAACAAACAACGCTGCCGGTTCCCTCGCTGAGGTCCCGGCTGCGTCGGACAGGTGAGTATAGTGATATTTTTTATTTTAATTCTCTTTTTTACACATTATTACATTAATGTTGTTGCGATACCCGATACCCGATACCACAAAAGTATCGGATCTCGGTATCGGAAATTCCGATACAGCAAGTATCGGCCGATACCCGATACTTGCAGTATCGGAATGCTCAACACTAGTCATAGATGCATCCAATCGATTCACATGGATGAAGTCTGTGATCTTTAACCGCTAACAGGCCTTTTGAGCTCAAACCTCTGACACAACAGTCTAAGCTTCGGTCCATTGAGATCAATATTAATGTGCTGAGATGAATGTGTCTGATTTCCCATCAGAGATATCTCTGAGCTGCACCAAAGGTTTTTGACATCTATAGAGATTTCTCATTCTGGAAATCAGTGACGGTAGGAGGTTAGTCACTTCAAGATGCTCTTGATCTATTAACTATAACATATCATAAAATTGTGGATTCAGTGCAGAGTTCACAACTTTCAAAAGTTATTCTCTTCTTTATTACATAAGAAACTACACAAGGAGAAACGATACTCCTTGGATACTGGTCAGATGCCTCTCACACAGCCAAACCAGATCTCACACTTTGCACTGATGAGGTGCAGCACCCCCAAAACACAGTATCTGCAAACTGAGATTCTGGTTTTGGCTTTTATCCTATGTCATGTGTCAAGGCTCGTTAAAGGGTCAACATTGACTTCTAGGATTGCTACTTCCTGTAGGAGGCACTAAAGTTCTAGTCCTCTTCCTCTCTGAAGAGACAATTTGCATATTTCACAGAGGAGCATCGCGGCTTAAAAGTCTCCTTATGTCGGTATGCTTGACATGTCACTCTCCGCAAGGAGAAACGATACCCCTTGGATCCCGGTCAGAGGCCTCTCACACAGTTAAACCAGATCTCATACTTAGCACTGATGAGGGGCAGTACCCCGAAACACAGTGTCTGCAAACTGAGATTCTGGTTTTGGCTTTTATCCTAAGACATGTGACAAAACTTGTTAAAGGGTCGACATTGACTTCTAGGATTGCTACTTCATGTAGGTGGCACTAGAGTTCTAGTCCTCTTCCTCTCTGAAGAGACAATTTGCATAAGAAACTAATGTAACACAATGTAGAATCTGGTGTCATGTTCTACTTAATCCCATGAAGTCATGAGTAGGGAGTCCTGCCAACAAGAACAAACGCACAGGAACATTGGGCTTCTTTTTCCGGCTTGTTTACCGCTTAAATACAGGTGTAAAACAGGGACACTGGGATTAAATACAAAGATACTTCTAAATAATGAGAGAACATTCTGTAACAGCCCAAGTGACACTATGTTCAGCAGCAAAGTATTTTATACTATCTTATTTCACATTCCCTGCTAGAGTCAAAAAGTACAAGCTGAATATGCACAGTCATCAGTGAAAAGCGAGAAATAAATGTTTATCCTTATTTTGATATATACAGTAGATTGGCCCATATTCATTCCCATTAAGTCCAAATGATCAGAAATACAAAAATAAAATTGTTTTAGGACCAAGAAAGTTCCAAATTTGCCTGATTAATTTCATTGTAAAATGTTCCTGTTGTGCAAATAGAGCTATCTTTTGGTGTTTCAGACCGAAAAAAAAAGCTTTGGATTTGCATAAAAAACCTATTACTTTACACTGACAGGTTCAATACACTGCAATACTGAAATATTCTAAAGCATAGTGGGAGCGATCAGACTTAGGCCCCCGTCACATGTCAGTTTCTCCTGTATGTGATTCTTCTTCTATCCGCACACCCATTATAATCTATGGGGATGCACACATTGCCGTGTGTTCACATGGATCATGTGTCCGTGTGACCAACACCTAGACATGTCCAATTTTTTTCCAGCTGCAAGGATATCAATACATACCGCAAAACGTGCACACGAATGACATAACATGTGGCTTACTGTACATTTATTAAACTAATAAATATATTTATTTTAAAAAATGCCGGGTCCCGCCTGTTTTTGATAACCAGCAAAGGTAAATAATACAGCTGTGAGCTGATATTATCAGGTTGGGAAAGTCCCTGGCCCACCTCAGAAATGGCGCATCACATGAGATGTGACAATTCTGGCACTTTTTCCCGCTCTTCCCAATTGCCCTAGTACGGTGGTAATCAGTTTAATGGTAATGGTTGGGGTTGATGTCAGCTGTATTACAGCTGGCATCAAGCCCTGGTGTTAGTAATGGAGAGGTGTCTACCAGACACCCCCATTACTAACCCTGAATGTAAGCCCGCAAGGGCAGGATCCTCTCCCCTCTGTATCAGTCTGTCATTGTTAGTTTGTTTATTGTAAGTGATATCTGTAATTTGTATGTAACCCCTTCTCATGTACAGCACCATGAAATTAATGGTGCTATAGAAATAACTAATAATAAAAAAAAGAAAAACACATAAAAAAAATACTTCATTTGAAAAAACACTCCCCCATCTGTCATTTCTATCTATTGCAGTATGTCAGATACCACCGGTACTAGTTTTTCCAGTTTCGGAAATATCAGGATGTGTAAAGGAGGCCTAATACAAGTTTAAGTCCCAGACTGGAACTTGGAAAAAAAGAAAAAAGTAGAAAAAAAAAGTTTAAGAATAATTGAAAACATAATAAAAGATTAAGATCCCCTCAAAACATCTTCCCTTATATAAGATATTTTACTATTAAAACATATGATACATATTTGTCATCCCTTGAAGGAGATATACACTAGTTTAGCTGTTTAATCTGTAAAATGGACTCCGTAAAAACTAAGATAAAAAAATAATAGCAAAACAATTTTTTGTTCACCATCACCTCACAGAGAATGGAAGAAAATTATACTAATAAAAATGTCATCTTGTCCCACATAAAAACTAGGCCACCATCTTTATGTGTTTATGTTTATACTGAGTTTTTATATGTATATCTTGAAATAAATCCGCTTTAAAATCCATATTAAAAAATCAATTCAAATATTATTTATATAATCTTCGATGCAGATTTTTAAGGAAGTCTTATAAGAGGCAAAACATAAGGCGTGAGTGTTTCTGTAACCATGTAAGTCCCAAAAAGAAGGGACATATGACCTTAAGCAAGATATGGAAGACAATTTGTTTCTAATGAAGCACATCTACTGTACTTGCAAGGTTTAAGGAACAGTCAGTGACCTGATAGCTTATCGTTAGGCAGGACTTTTCCATTAACAGAAGCAATAGAAATTTGTTTCTCCAGAATATCTATTGAAGCCTTATGATTGCAAACCAGGAATTGGTATGAAAATTTCCTGAGGTGTCCTGAATCTAGATAGCTTCTGCTGTTTAGCATCATAAGCTGATATAGAAATTGTCAAAAAATTGAATTTTGCCCAGAGTAGAATCTACTATGTTCCATAAGTATTGGAGTTTTCTAGCTTCATAGGACGGTCTCTAAAAGTGACCTTTGTTTCCATAGTACAGGTAAAGATGGCTGCTACACCTGTATTTACGCTTAGCATCAGAAGTGTCAGCGTTTCCACCTTAATAGGGTTCTGTAAAGGAAAAGAGTAGTGTAGCTTGCAGTGGATTCTGAAACATTCTCCCTTTCCCTACACATTGACAATGAGAGCTGCAAGTAGTGTTTGTAAAGACATCCAGCTCTGCTCTACTCTATCCCCCCTGCTTGTACTGTACACACAGTAGATGCCAGTTGTGGGTAACATGGTAATTCAATGATTAGCACTGTAGTCTTTCAATGTTGGGGTCCTGATTTCAATCCGCACTAAAAACTACATCAGGAGTTTGTACACTCCCTGACAGAAGATATGTCGCTTATCCATGTTATGTAAATAAAAGCTTATAACCTGACATTAAATTCATCCATTGGTTGAATAAATTATTCTTTTGAAAGCTGAAACCCTCCGAAGTGTGGTTTAGGTTAAGAAAATAAATTGGCATCAATGCAGAAATGTTGATCAGTTAATGGACGCAGAATGGTCAGATTTTGGCAAGACAAAAGTTTTGTCGCCCACAGAAGGTAATGTGATATTCAAACAAATAATTAACTTGGGGTGTTCTCCCCATGTTTGAGTGGGTTTCCTTCAGATACTCTGGCTTCGTCCCACCTTCTCACGACACACTGATAGGGTATTTAGATTGTGAGCCCAATAGGGACAGTGATGATAATGTCTGTAAAATGTATACTAAATACAGTAGATCAGTCAGGAGATCATTAATGTGTACGATGTGTACATGTGTCACACAGAGGAAGCTTGGTTTGATTATTTTTTTTTTCCCCTCTGCATTAGTCCTCTTGCTTATGATTGGTCAATGTCATGCAAGGCAAAAAGTAATGGCACTGAAAGACAAAACTCTGGTAATGAACCCTTGGTCTTAGCAATAATTAGAACTTAAGGTTTACAAGCTAATATCTCCGCATTAGAGATGAGAAAGTAAAAAACAAAAAAAATATTTTTTACACAGATGTGGCCTAATTAATGTGTTCAAAGTGGTGAAATTTCCTCTTTAAGTTCACCTTAGAAGCCATGCTCCAGAACTGGATGGTGTAATGGTCATCTGTAGAACTTTCTATTTTAGCCAAAGCAAAGATGATACTTTAGATGAGTCTTGACCCTGAACAGTTTAAGTAAGACCTCACCATGTTATTCTGTTTCCAGATTGGGTTATCCCAAGCCAGACATTGGCCAGATGACAAGGAAGTGATATAGGCCCCATTGCCTTATCAGATGGAATATGGGGAGTCTGTGCTTGCAATTGAATAGAGTTCTGACTGAGGAACCTCTGGAGGTCTTTGGATTTCCATAATAATATAGAGATGAAGGAAAACAAAGGTCAAAAGAGCAAAACAAATGACTGAAGGTGCATGAGTTTGACTGGCGGTAAAGCGATGGTCATAAACGTCAGCTATGGCCAAAAGTAAACATACACATGAAACCTACTTGGGAAAATGAGGTTCTTCTGGGTTGCAACAGATTTTTATTGGAAGGTTAAATCCTTGAACCATAAACAGAGGCCTGAACTTATCTGTTGGAAATCCCAAGGTCACTACCCTCAGAGTAGACTCTGCTAGCAAAGTGGATGTATTGCAGATTCCAATGGACTGAACAGTCCTACAGAAGCAGATGGATAATGTAGATACTGTAGATGGACTGACCCAGATAAGGCCCAGCTTAGTCTTCTAGCACAGAAGCAGGAAGTCAGTCTCAATCAGAGCACCTGTGGCTGATAAAGAACATCACATGAGTTTTTCTATTCGTTTTTGCAGTTTATCAGTTGTAAACTTCTGTCAGAAGACATGGCCAAGAGCAGCATTGGAAGAATGCATTTAATACTGAACTGTAAATATGACCTTTCCTTTTTATGAGTACCACTTGCTTCCTTTCATTTCTCCACAGTTTATGGTAAATTGGAAAAAAATCTAGGTTTGCAACATGAACATAGAATAACAAAGAAAGGTGAGTTTTCTCTTTGTTTTTTTTAAGTTCTACTCTATATATTTACTATGCCATTCTCTGCTCAATTAACCAATCATTGTCTACCTGACAGGTTCGTTAGTTCATTTAAACCCTAGGACTCGATATTCAGCCACTGTCTGTTTTAATAAATGCAATTCAGTGAGCAATTCAGCATAGTACTAATTACTAATGGAGAACAAGCAATTATCTTTCTTTGCTCTACTTGCAAGTGACATGTTGTGTTTCCCATTCCCATTATTAACTGTACCTGGTTTTATTTTAGTACTTACCAAGAAATCTACACTCTTTTACAGCTGGATTAACCCTCTGACATCTGGTGAGCAGTGGGAACCCCTCATGGGCTATTGTATGGGAATAGATGTATTTGGTAATTTTGGTAAATAAGTCACAGATTAGATGCTATTTGGACAATTTAATGTGTTTCTGAAGACTGGAAGACACACATGGGCATCTATGAGAAGGAGAAAAGGTTTATCATGGCTTGATATTTGTAGTGCTTGCCATCAAAACCCCACTATAAGTGGATCCAAATATTGTAGATCTGGCAGCTGCTGAACTTTCTCTTCTGCTTAAGTCGGTTGTGTACTACTGGGCAACCCCTTAATAATGGGCATAGTGAGGTGAGAAAAATCAAGGAGATGGACATATTGCCCACGTTCCCCCCTTTGAAGAATTAGTGAATTTTTGTTTTATGTAATGTGAACTGTGATATGTGTTAATAGTGTTGGTATTGTGTTCTGCCCGACAGTAGGGAGAGTTAGAGTTAATGGCTGGGACAAGCCCAGAGCAAGAGGGAGGCTAAGCAGAAGGGACAGCGACATTTTTCTCTTAAACTGTCAAATGCATACATCTGAAGTAGACTTAAGGTCTGGATAGTAAGCAGTTCCGCATAGTGTGAAGCGTCATGAAGTGAGGAGAGACCGCAACTGTGGTTAGCATGAACCAGAGTAAAGAGAAAAGGAAAACCGACAAGAGGAGAGAGTGATCAAAAGTAAGAAGATCTTGGAAGATGCCTAAGTAAGGCCCAGAGTTTATAACTCAGAGAGGTAGACAGGACAGACTATGTGAGATGACGAGAGTGCCCCGGGCGTGAGTTCCAGAGCATCCTTGACAGAGAAGTTAAGTACCGGTCATACTGGCAACATAGTTCACTTGAGGGGAAAGAAGACATGGAACTGCGGGTTGACAATAGGACTCTTGCCAACTGGACATTAGCACTGACCTGGGTTGTGGTGAGGAAAGTGAAACAGTGGAGATAGAAAACAAACGAGTAACGAGAAAGGAATTGGAACTGTGTGTGGAAAATGTTCTGTGTTGTGGAGGAAACAGTCATAAAGTTGTGCACCCGTTATCTCCTGTATATAATCCCCGCCATGTTATCATTCAGTAAAAAGTTTATTTTTGATTTTTGGTCGCCCTCATTGAACTGTTCATCATCTGGTCCTGGGCAACCCAAGTCATGAGTAACATATGGCCTGTAAGGATGTAGAGCCCCTATAGCACAAGTCCAAGCAGGAACCCACTTTCATGTAACGTGGCGGGCATAAGAAAGGAGTACTTCACCCATGGCTACCACAATGTACTATGTTAAACAGGCATTGACCCTCTGTAATCAGCGATGCGTAGCCTCTCGGTCTGCTTGAATCAGTGTACATGTAACACCTCCACTGGACATTGATCCCAGCAGACCAGTAGGGGGTGCAACGCTGGGTACAGGGGATCAGTGCCCAAGTTGAGTATCAGGTTTTTTCCTCAGTATGTTTTGGTGACAAGGACTGGACAGGATCTCATACGGCAAAAATCTGAACACCTGTCTCAAAAAAAGGAGAGATCTAGTGGGCTCTTGGAAAAGTTGCTAATTGTTCTGACTGATTGTCATGAACAGTGTAGGACAGACTAAGTGCAACACAAAGGGATAAGAGGAAGGGGGGCCCAACACTAGGGAAGCAGGAAGTGAAGACCCCTTGTGTTGTGGATTCTGTTTGTGGGCTCCCTCTGGTGGTTGCTGCTGGTACTGGGTGACTTTGGTGGGTTGCGGCCTTTGGTTTCCACCTGTCCATCAGAGGCTGGGTGTTTCCTATTTTACCTGGCCTTTCTGTCATTTCCTTGCCGGCTATCAATGTATTCAGATGTGCTCTGTTTTGTTCCTGCCTACCTGCTCCCAGATCTTTCAGGATAAGCTAAGTGCTGATTTTCAGTTGTTTGGTTTTTTGTCCAGCTTGCTTATTATGTCTCTATGCTAGCTGGTAGCTCTAGTGGACTGAGGTTCTGCCCATGTGCCATGAGTTGGCACATGGGTTCTTGTAATCTCAGGATGGTTTTTTGATTAGGGTTTTTTGCTGACCGCTCAGACCCCTTTTGTATCGTTCTGCTTTCTAGTTTACAGCGGGCCTCTATTTGCTAAACCTATATATATCATCTCTATGTGTGTGCCTTCCTCTCATTTCACCGTCAATACATGTGGGGGGCAACTATACCTTTTGGGGTTCGTTCCTCTGGAGGCAAGTGAGGTCTTTATTTTCTCTGCAGTACTAGTTAGCTCTTAGGCTGGTGCGTGGCGTCTAGAACCAACGTAGGCACGCTCCCTGGCTATCTCTAGTTGCGTTTGTCAGGCGTAGGGCAGCGGTCAGCCCAGGTTCCATCACCCTAGAGCTCGTCCGTTATATATTTGTACCTTGCTTGTCCTGTGCTTCCCTAGCCATTGGGATTCATGACAGTATAGCCGGCCCACAAAGTGTTAATTGTTTGGGCTGAAGCAGGAGAATAAGAAGTGTTTAAGGGAAATTTTTTTTTTTTTTTTTTTTTTTCCCTTCAGAGTTTTGCTGCCTAGCCCTTAATTGCTGTCTAGCTGCTTCTTACCTCCTCTTAACCCTTGAATGGCTCTGATCTTAGCTGTTTAACATGGATGTCCAGAGTTTGGCTTCCAGCCTGAGTAATCTCGCGGCAAAAGTTCAAAACATACAGGATTTTGTTGTTCACACTCCCATGTCTGAACCTAGAATTCCTATTCCAGAGTTCTTCTCTGGAGATAGATCTACCTTCCTGAATTTCAGGAACAATTGTAAATTGTTTCTTTCTTTAAAATCTCGCTCCTCTGGAGACCCTGCTCAACAGGTCAGGATTGTAATATCTTTCCTGCGGGGCGACCCTCAGAATTGGGCATTTGCATTGGCACCAGGGGATCCTGCATTGCTCAGTGTGGATGCGTTTTTTCTGGCATTGGGATTGCTCTATGAGGAACCCAACCTGGAGATTCAGGCTGAAAAGGCTTTGTTAGCCCTCTCTCAGGGGCATGATGAAGCGGAAATATATTGTCAAAAATTTCGGAAATGGTCGGTGCTTACTCAGTGGAATGAGTGCGCCCTGGCTGCAAACTTCAGAAATGGTCTTTCTGAGGCCATTAAGGATATTATGGTGGGGTTCCCTACGCCTACAGGTCTGAATGAGTCTATGGCTATGGCCATACAGATTGATCGGCGTTTGCGGGAGCGCAAACCCGTGCACCAGTTGGCGGTGTCTTCTGAACAGGCACCTGAGACTATGCAATGTGATAGAATTCAGTCCAGAAGTGAACGGCAAAATTATAGGCGGAAAAATGGATTGTGTTTTTATTGTGGTGATTCAGCTCATGTTATATCAGCATGCTCTAAACGCACAAAAAAGCTTGATAAATCTTTTGCCATTGGTACTCTGCAGCCTAAGTTCATTTTGTCTGTGACTCTGATTTTTTCACTGTCTTCCATTTCCGTTGATGCCTATGTGGATTCGGGCGCTGCCCTGAGTCTTATGGATTGGTCATTTGCTAAACGCTGCGGTTTTAGTCTGGAGCCTCTGGAAGTTCCTATTCCTCTGAAGGGAATTGACTCTACGCCATTGGCTATGAATAAACCGCAGTATTGGACACAAGTGACCATGCGCATGACTCCCGTTCATCAGGAGGTGATTCGCTTCCTTGTACTGTATAATTTACATGATGTACTAGTGCTGGGGCTGCCATGGTTACAAACTCATAATCCTGTCCTGGACTGGAAAACAATGTCTGTGTTAAGCTGGGGATGTCAGGGGGTTCATGATCATGCACCTCCGATTTCAATCGCTTCATCTACTCCTTCTGAGATCCCTGAGTTTTTGTCTGACTATAGGGATGTTTTTGAGGAGCCTAAGCTCAATTCGCTCCCTCCTCATAGAGATTGTGACTGTGCTATAGAATTGATTCCTGGCAGTAAGTTCCCTAAGGGTCGTTTATTTAATCTGTCACTGCCAGAGCATACTGCTATGCGGAATTATATTAAGGAGTCCTTGGAAAAGGGACATATTCGTCCATCTTCGTCCCCACTGGGAGCAGGTTTTTTTTTCGTGGCAAAAAAAGATGGTTCCCTGAGGCCTTGTATAGATTATTGCCTTCTGAATAAGATTACAGTCAAATATCAGTATCCATTGCCATTATTGACTGACTTGTTTGCTCGCATTAAGGGGGCTAGTGTTGTGAATTTGGATTCTGGGCTCCCCCGGTGGCTACTGGTGGAATTGAACTGTGTCTTCATCTTCTCTGTTCACCTGTTCCCATCAAGATGTGGGAGTCGCTATATAACCTTGCTGCTCTGTTAGTTGCTTGCCGGTCAACAATGTTATCAGAAGCCTCTCTGTGCTTGTTCCTGCTCCTAGACAACTACTAGATAAGTTGGACTCTTGTCCATGTTTGTTTTTGCATTTTTGTTCCAGTTCACAGCTGTAGTTTCGTTACTGTGTCTGGAAAGCTCTTGGGAACAGGAATTGCCACTCTGGTGTTATGAGTTAATGCCAGAGTTTTAAAGTAATTTCTGGATGGTGTTTTTTGATAGGGTTTTCAGCTGACCATGAAAGTGTCCTTTCTGTCTTCTGCTATGTAGTAAGTGGACCTCAAATTTGCTAAACCTATTTTCATACTACGTTTGTTATTTCATCTCAACTCACCGCCAATACATGTGGGGGGCCTCTGTCTCCTTTCGGGGTATTTCTCTAGAGGTGAGCTAGGACTAATATTTTCCTCTGCTAGCTTTATTTAGTCCTCCGGCTGGTGCTGGGCATCTAGAATCAACGTAGGCATGCTACCCGGCCACTGCTAGTTGTGCGTTAGGTTTAGTTCATGGTCAGCTCAGTTCCCATCTTCCAAGAGCTAGTTCCTATATATGCTTATGCTATGTTCTCTTGCCATTGAGATCATGACAGTTTGACCGGACACACCAAAGTGTTAATTGTTTGGGCTGAAGCAGGAGAAAAAGAAGTGTTGAAGGGAAATTTTTATTTTTTTTTTTTTCCCCTCAGAGTTTTGCTGCCTAGCCCTTAATTGCTGTCTAGCTGCTTCTTACCTCCTCTTAACCCTTGAATGGCTCTGTGTCCACCTGTTTGTAATGGATCTTCAGAGTGTAACTGCAGGTTTGAATAATCTCGCCACGAAGGTACAAAATTTGCAAGATTTTGTTTGTCATGCACCTGTATCTGAGCCGAGAATTCCTTTGCCGGAATTTTTCTCGGGGAATAGATCTGGGTTTCAGAATTTTCGAAATAATTGCAAATTATTTTTGTCCTTGAAATTTCGCTCTGCCGGAGACCCTGCACAGCAGGTCAGGATTGTGATTTCCTTGCTCCGGGGCGACCCTCAAGACTGGGCTTTTTCATTGACACCAGGGGATCCTGCGTTGCTCAATGTGGATGCGTTTTTTCTGGCCTTGGGGTTGCTTTATGACGAACCTCATTTGGAGCTTCAGGCAGAAAAAACTTTGATGTCCCTATCTCAGGGGCAAGATGAAGCGGAAATTTACTGCCAAAGATTCCGTAAATGGTCTGTGCTTACTCAGTGGAATGAGTGCGCCCTGGCGGCGACTTTCAGAGAGGGTCTCTCTGATGCCATTAAGGATGTTATGGTGGGGTTCCCTGTGCCTGCGGGTCTGAATGAGTCCATGACAATGGCTATTCAGATCGATAGGCGTTTGCGGGAGCGCAAACCAGTGCACCATCTGGCGGTGGCCACTGAGAAGTCGCCAGAGAGTATGCAGTATGATAGAATTCTGTCCCGAAGCGAGCGGCAGAATTTTAGACGGAAAAATGGGTTGTGTTTCTATTGTGGTGATTCTACTCATGTTATATCAGCATGCTTTAAGCGCACTAAAAAGCTTGATAAATCTGTTTCCATTTGCACCTTACCGTCTAAGTTTATTCTATCTGTGACCCTGATTTGCTCTTTGTCATCTATTACCACGGACGCCTATGTCGACTCTGGCGCCGCTTTGAGTCTTATGGATTGGTCCTTTGCCAAACGCTGTGGGTATGATTTAGAGCCTTTGGAGACTTCTATTCCTCTGAAGGGGATTGACTCCACCCCATTGGCTAATAATAAACCACAATACTGGACACAAGTAACTATGCGTATTAATCCGGATCACCAGGAGATTATTCGCTTTCTGGTGTTGTATAATCTACATGATGATTTGGTGCTAGGATTGCCTTGGCTGCAATCTCACAACCCAGTCCTCGACTGGAGAGCTATGTCTGTGTTGAGCTGGGGATGTAAGGGGACTCATGGGGATGTACCTGTGGTTTCCATTTCATCATCTATTCCCTCTGAAATTCCTGAGTTCCTGTCTGACTATTATGACGTCTTTGAAGAATCCAAGCTTGGTTCGTTACCTCCGCACCGAGAGTGCGATTGTGCCATAGATTTAATTCCGGGTAGTAAATACCCAAAGGGTCGTTTATTTAATTTGTCTGTGCCTGAACATGCTGCTATGCGAGAATATATAAAGGAGTCCTTGGAAAAGGGACATATTCGTCCATCGTCATCTCCCTTAGGAGCCGGTTTTTTCTTTGTGTCAAAAAAAGACGGCTCTTTGAGACCATGTATTGATTATCGGCTTTTGAATAAGATCACTGTTAAATATCAATACCCATTGCCGTTGCTGACTGATTTGTTTGCTCGCATAAAGGGGGCCAAGTGGTTCTCTAAGATTGACCTTCGTGGGGCGTATAATTTGGTGCGAATCAGGCAGGGGGATGAGTGGAAAACCGCATTTAATACGCCCGAGGGCCACTTTGAGTATTTAGTGATGCCTTTTGGTCTTTCAAATGCTCCGTCAGTTTTCCAGTCCTTTATGCATGATATTTTTCGCGATTATTTGGATAAATTTATGATTGTGTATCTGGATGATATTCTGATTTTTTCGGATGACTGGGACTCTCATGTCCAGCAAGTCAGGAGGGTTTTTCAGGTTTTGCGGTCTAATTCTTTGTGTGTGAAGGGTTCTAAGTGTGTTTTTGGGGTACAGAGGATTTCCTTTTTGGGATATATTTTTTCCCCCTCTTCCATTGAAATGGATCTTGTCAAGGTTCAAGCCATTTGTGATTGGACGCAGCCCTCTTCTCTTAAGAGTCTTCAGAAATTTTTGGGCTTTGCTAACTTTTATCGTCGATTTATTGCTGGTTTTTCGGATATTGCTAAGCCATTGACCGATTTGACTAAGAAGGGTGCTGATGTTGCTGATTGGTCCCCTGATGCTGTGGAGGCCTTTCGGGAGCTTAAGCGCCGTTTTTCCTCTGCCCCTGTGTTGCGTCAGCCTGATGTTGCTCTACCTTTTCAGGTTGAGGTCGACGCTTCTGAGATCGGAGCTGGGGCAGTGTTGTCGCAGAAAAGTTCTGACTGCTCCGTGATGAGGCCTTGTGCCTTCTTTTCCCGTAAATTTTCGCCCGCTGAGCGGAATTATGATGTTGGGAATCGGGAGCTTTTGGCCATGAAGTGGGCTTTTGAGGAGTGGCGCCATTGGCTTGAGGGGGCCAGACATCAGGTGGTGGTATTGACTGACCACAAAAATTTGATTTATCTTGAGACCGCCAGGCGCCTGAATCCTAGACAGGCGCGCTGGTCATTATTTTTCTCTCGGTTTAATTTTGTGGTGTCATACCTACCGGGTTCTAAGAATCTTAAGGCGGATGCCCTTTCTAGGAGTTTTGAGCCTGACTCGCCTGGTAACTCTGAGCCCACAGGTATCCTTAAGGATGGAGTGGTATTGTCAGCCGTTTCTCCAGACCTGCGGCGGGCCTTGCAGGAGTTTCAGGCGGATAGACCTGATCGTTGCCCACCTGATAAACTGTTTGTTCCTGATGATTGGACCAGTAGAGTCATCTCTGAGGTTCATTCTTCTGCGTTGGCAGGTCATCCTGGCATTTTTGGTACCAGGGATTTGGTGGCAAGGTCCTTCTGGTGGCCTTCCCTGTCACGAGATGTGCGAGGTTTTGTGCAGTCTTGTGACGTTTGTGCTCGGGCCAAGCCTTGTTGTTCTCGGGCTAGTGGATTATTGTTGCCCTTGCCTATTCCTAAGAGGCCTTGGACGCACATCTCGATGGATTTTATTTCAGATCTGCCTGTTTCTCAGAAGATGTCTGTCATCTGGGTGGTGTGTGACCGTTTTTCTAAGATGGTCCATTTGGTTCCTCTGCCCAAGTTGCCTTCTTCTTCCGAGTTGGTTCCTCTGTTTTTTCAAAATGTTGTTCGTTTGCATGGTATTCCTGAGAATATCGTTTCTGACAGAGGGACCCAATTCGTGTCTAGATTTTGGCGGGCATTCTGTGCTAGGATGGGCATAGATTTATCTTTTTCGTCCGCTTTCCATCCTCAGACTAATGGCCAGACCGAGCGGATTAATCAGACCCTGGAGACATATCTGAGGTGTTTTGTGTCTGCTGACCAGGATGATTGGGTTGCTTTTTTGCCATTGGCGGAGTTCGCTCTCAATAATCGGGCCAGCTCTGCCACTTTGGTGTCCCCGTTTTTCTGTAATTCGGGGTTTCATCCTCGATTTTCCTCTGGTCAGGTGGAATCTTCGGATTGTCCTGGAGTGGATGCTGTGGTGGAGAGATTGCATCAGATCTGGGGGCAGGTGGTGGACAATTTGAGGTTGTCCCAGGAGAAGACTCAGCTTTTTGCCAACCGCCACCGTCGTGTTGGTCCTCGGCTTTGTGTTGGTGATTTGGTGTGGTTGTCTTCTCGTTTTGTCCCTATGAGGGTCTCTTCTCCTAAGTTTAAGCCTCGGTTCATCGGCCCGTATAAGATATTGGAGATTCTTAACCCTGTTTCCTTCCGTTTGGACCTCCCTGCATCCTTTTCTATTCATAACGTTTTTCATCGGTCATTATTGCGCAGGTATGAGGTACCGGTTGTGCCTTCCGTTGAGCCTCCTGCTCCGGTGTTGGTTGAGGGTGAGTTGGAGTACGTTGTGGAGAAAATCTTAGACTCTCGTGTTTCCAGACGGAGACTCCAGTATCTGGTCAAGTGGAAGGGATACGGCCAGGAGGATAATTCTTGGGTGAATGCATCTGATGTTCATGCCTCTGATCTGGTTCGTGCCTTTCATAGGGCCCATCCTGATCGCCCTGGTGGTTCTGGTGAGGGTTCGGTGCCCCCTCCTTGAGGGGGGGGTACTGTTGTGAATTTGGATTCTGGGCTCCCCCGGTGGCTACTGGTGGAATTGAACTGTGTCTTCATCTTCTCTGTTCACCTGTTCCCATCAAGATGTGGGAGTCGCTATATAACCTTGCTGCTCTGTTAGTTGCTTGCCGGTCAACAATGTTATCAGAAGCCTCTCTGTGCTTGTTCCTGCTCCTAGACAACTACTAGATAAGTTGGACTCTTGTCCATGTTTGTTTTTGCATTTTTGTTCCAGTTCACAGCTGTAGTTTCGTTACTGTGTCTGGAAAGCTCTTGGGAACAGGAATTGCCACTCTGGTGTTATGAGTTAATGCCAGAGTTTTAAAGTAATTTCTGGATGGTGTTTTTTGATAGGGTTTTCAGCTGACCATGAAAGTGTCCTTTCTGTCTTCTGCTATGTAGTAAGTGGACCTCAAATTTGCTAAACCTATTTTCATACTACGTTTGTTATTTCATCTCAACTCACCGCCAATACATGTGGGGGGCCTCTGTCTCCTTTCGGGGTATTTCTCTAGAGGTGAGCTAGGACTAATATTTTCCTCTGCTAGCTTTATTTAGTCCTCCGGCTGGTGCTGGGCATCTAGAATCAACGTAGGCATGCTACCCGGCCACTGCTAGTTGTGCGTTAGGTTTAGTTCATGGTCAGCTCAGTTCCCATCTTCCAAGAGCTAGTTCCTATATATGCTTATGCTATGTTCTCTTGCCATTGAGATCATGACAGGCTAGGTGGTTCACTAAGATAGATCTTCGCGGTGCGTATAATCTGGTGCGGATAAAACAAGGTGATGAGTGGAAAACCGCATTTAATACGCCTGAGGGCCATTTTGAGTATTTGGTAATGCCTTTTGGACTCTCCAATGCTCCGTCAGTCTTTCAGTCCTTTATGCACAATATTTTCCGTGAATATCTGGATAAGTTTATGATTGTGTATTTGGATGATATTTTGGTGTTTTCTGATGACTGGGAGTCTCATGTTCTACAGGTCAGGAAGGTGTTTCAGGTTCTGCGGGCCAATTCTCTGTTTGTGAAGGGCTCAAAGTGTCTCTTCGGAGTCCAGAAGATTTCTTTTTTGGGGTACATTTTTTCTCCTTCTACTATTGAGATGGATCCCGTCAAGGTTCAGGCAATTTGTGACTGGACACAACCTACATCTGTTAAGAGCCTACAGAAGTTCTTGGGGTTTGCTAATTTTTATCGTCGGTTCATTGCAAATTTTTCCAGTATTGTTAAACCTTTGACTGATTTGACTAAAAAGGGTGCTGATGTTGCTAATTGGTCTCCTGCGGCTGTGGGGGCCTTTCAGGAACTTAAGCGCCGGTTTTCTTCTGCTCCTGTGTTGTGTCAACCAGATGTTTCACTTCCTTTTCAGGTTGAGGTTGATGCTTCCGAGATTGGAGCGGGGGCGGTTTTGTCACAGAGAAGTTCTGATGGCTCGGTGATGAAGCCATGTGCATTCTTCTCTAGAAAATTCTCGCCCGCCGAGCGCAATTATGATGTGGGTAATCGGGAGCTTTTGGCCATGAAGTGGGCATTTGAGGAGTGGCGTAATTGGCTTGAGGGTGCTAAACATCGTGTGGTGGTCTTGACTGATCACAAGAATCTCATTTACCTTGAGTCTGCCAGGCGTTTGAATCCTAGACAGGCTCGTTGGTCGTTGTTTTTTTCTCGTTTCAATTTCGTGGTTTCATACCTGCCAGGTTCAAAGAATGTGAAGGCAGATGCTCTTTCCAGGAGTTTTGTGCCTGACTCTCCTGGAGATTCTGGGCCTACTGGTATCCTTAGGGATGGGGTAATATTGTCCGCCGTATCCCCAGACTTGCGACGTGCATTGCAGGAGTTTCAGGTGGATAAACCGGATCGTTGTCCACCAGAAAGACTGTTTGTTCCGGATGATTGGACCAGTCATCTCCGAGGTCCATTCTTCTGTGTTGGCTGGTCATCCTGGAATATTTGGTACTAGAGACTTGGTGGCCAGGTCTTTTTGGTGGCCTTCCTTGTCTAGGGATGTGCGTACCTTTGTGCAGTCTTGTGAAGTGTGTGCTCGAGCTAAGCCTTGCTGTTCTCGGGCCAGTGGGTTGTTGTTATCCTTGCCCATCCCGAAGAGGCCTTGGACGCACATTTCCATGGATTTTATTTCTGATCTCCCGGTTTCACAGAAAATGTCCGTTATCTGGGTTGTGTGTGACCGCTTTTCTAAGATGGTTCATTTGGTGCCCTTGCCTAAGTTGCCTTCCTCCTCTGAGTTGGTCCCTTTATTTTTTCAGAACGTGGTTCGTTTGCATGGGATTCCGGAGAATATCGTTTCTGACAGGGGCTCCCAGTTTGTGTCTAGATTTTGGCGGACATTTTGTGCCAAGATGGGCATTGATTTGTCTTTCTCGTCTGCATTCCATCCTCAGACGAATGGCCAGACGGAGCGAACTAATCAGACCTTGGAAACTTATTTGAGGTGTTTTGTTTCTGCTGACCAAGATGACTGGGTTGCTTTTTTGCCACTGGCCGAATTTGCTCTTAATAATCGGGCTAGTTCTGCCACGTTGGTCTCTCCTTTTTTTTGTAATTCGGGGTTTCATCCTCATTTTTCCTCTGGTCAGGTGGAGTCTTCGGATTGTCCTGGAGTGGACGTGGTGGTGGACAGGCTACATCAAAATTGGAATCAGGTGGTGGACAATTTGAAGTTATCTCAGGAGAAGACTCAGCAGTTTGCTAATCGCCGTCGCCGCGTGGGTCCCCGACTTCTTGTTGGGGATTTGGTGTGGTTGTCTTCTCGTTTTGTCCCTATGAAGGTCTCTTCTCCTAAGTTCAAGCCTCGGTTCATCGGTCCTTATAGGATCTCGGAGATTCTTAACCCTGTATCTTTTCGTTTTGATCTCCCAGCATCGTTTGCTATTCATAATGTGTTCCATCGGTCGTTGTTGCGGAGGTATGAGGTGCCCGTTGTTCCTTCGGTTGAGCCTCCTGCTCCGGTGCTGGTGGAGGGAGAATTGGAGTATGTTGTTGAGAAGATCTTGGATTCTCGTGTTTCCAGACGCAAACTCCAGTATTTGGTTAAGTGGAAGGGTTATGGTCAGGAGGATAATTCCTGGGTGGTCTGTTGTGAATTTGGATTCTGGGCTCCCCCGGTGGCTACTGGTGGAATTGAACTGGTGTTTTCATCTTCTCTGTTCACCTGTTCCCATCAAGATGTGGGAGTCGCTATATAACCTTGCTGCTCTGTTAGTTGCTTGCCGGTCAACAATGTTATCAGAAGCCTCTCTGTGCTTGTTCCTGCTCCTAGACAACTACTAGATAAGTTGGACTCTTGTCCATGTTTGTTTTTGCATTTTTGTTCCAGTTCACAGCTGTGGTTTCGTTACTGTGTCTGGAAAGCTCTTGTGAACAGGAATTGCCACTCTGGTGTTATGAGTTAATGCCAGAGTTTTAAAGTAATTTCTGGATGGTGTTTTGATAGGGTTTTCAGCTGACCATGAAAGTGCCCTTTCTGTCTTCTGCTATGTAGTAAGTGGACCTCAAATTTGCTAAACCTATTTTCATACTACGTTTGTTATTTCATCTTGATTCACCGCCAATACATGTGGGGGGCCTCTGTCTCCTTTCGGGGTATTTCTCTAGAGGTGAGCTAGGACTAATATTTCCCTCTGCTAGCATTATTTAGTCCTCCGGCTGGTGCTGGGCATCTAGAATCAACGTAGGCATGCTACCCGGCCACTGCTAGTTGTGTGTTAGGTTTAGTTCATGGTCAGCTCAGTTCCCATCTTCCAAGAGCTAGTTCCTATATATGCTGATGCTATGTTCTCTTGCCATTGAGAACATGACAGTTTGACCGGCCCACTAAAGGGTTAAAATCCTTGGCTGAGAAAGGAGAGAAATAAGAAGTCTGCTGAAAATTTTTTTTTTTTTTTTTCTCCTTCTAATCTTTGAATGGCTCTGTGTCCACCTGTTTGTAATGGATCTTCAGAGTGTAACTGCAGGTTTGAATAATCTCGCCACGAAGGTACAAAATTTGCAAGACTTGGTTTGTCATGCACCTATATCTGAGCCGAGAATTCCTTTGCCGGAATTTTTCTCGGGGAATAGATCTGGGTTTCAGAATTTTCGAAATAATTGCAAATTATTTTTGTCCCTGAAATTTCGCTCTGCCGGAGACCCTGCACAGCAGGTCAGGATTGTGATTTCCTTGCTCCGGGGCGACCCTCAAGACTGGGCTTTTTCATTGACACCAGGGGATCCTGCGTTGCTCAATGTGGATGCGTTTTTTCTGGCCTTGGGGTTGCTTTATGACGAACCTCATTTGGAGCTTCAGGCAGAAAAAACTTTGATGTCCCTATCTCAGGGGCAAGATGAAGCGGAAATTTACTGTCAAAGATTCCGTAAATGGTCTGTGCTTACTCAGTGGAATGAGTGCGCCCTGGCGGCGACTTTCAGAGAGGGTCTCTCTGATGCCATTAAGGATGTTATGGTGGGGTTCCCTGTGCCTGCGGGTCTGAATGAGTCCATGACAATGGCTATTCAGATCGATAGGCGTTTGCGGGAGCGCAAACCAGTGCACCATCTGGCGGTGTCCACTGAGAAGTCGCCAGAGAGTATGCAGTGTGATAGAATTCTGTCCCGAAGCGAGCGGCAGAATTTTAGACGGAAAAATGGGTTGTGTTTCTATTGTGGTGATTCTACTCATGTTATATCAGCATGCTCTAAGCGCACTAAAAAGCTTGATAAATCTGTTTCCATTTGCACCTTACCGTCTAAGTTTATTCTATCTGTGACCCTGATTTGCTCTTTGTCATCTATTACCACGGACGCATATGTCGACTCTGGCGCCGCTTTGAGTCTTATGGATTGGTCCTTTGCCAAACGTTGTGGGTATGATTTAGAGCCTTTGGAGACTCTTATTCCTCTGAAGGGGATTGACTCCACCCCATTGGCTAATAATAAACCACAATACTGGACACAAGTAACTATGCGTATTAATCCGGATCACCAGGAGATTATTCGCTTTCTGGTGCTGTATAATCTACATGATGATTTGGTGCTAGGATTGCCTTGGCTGCAATCTCACAACCCAGTCCTCGACTGGAGAGCTATGTCTGTGTTGAGCTGGGGATGTAAGGGGGCTCATGGGGATGTACCTGTGGTTTCCATTTCATCATCTATTCCCTCTGAAATTCCTGAGTTCCTGTCTGACTATCATGACGTCTTTGAAGAATCCAAGCTTGGTTCATTACCTCCGCACCGAGAGTGCGATTGTGCCATAGATTTAATTCCGGGTAGTAAATACCCAAAGGGTCGTTTATTTAATCTGTCTGTGCCTGAACATGCTGCTATGCGAGAATATATAAAGGAGTCCTTGGAAAAGGGACATATTCGTCCATCGTCATCTCCCTTAGGAGCCGGTTTTTTCTTTGTGTCAAAAAAAGACGGCTCTTTGAGACCATGCATCGATTATCGGCTTTTGAATAAAATCACTGTAAAATATCAATACCCATTGCCGTTGCTGACTGATTTGTTTGCTCGCATAAAGGGGGCCAAGTGGTTCTCTAAGATTGACCTTCGTGGGGCGTATAATTTGGTGCGAATCAGGCAGGGGGATGAGTGGAAAACCGCATTTAATACGCCCGAGGGCCACTTTGAGTATTTAGTGATGCCTTTTGGTCTTTCAAATGCTCCGTCAGTTTTCCAGTCCTTTATGCATGATATTTTTCGCGATTATTTGGATAAATTTATGATTGTGTATCTGGATGATATTCTGATTTTTTCGGATGACTGGGACTCTCATGTCCAGCAAGTCAGGAGGGTTTTTCAGGTTTTGCGGTCTAATTCTTTGTGTGTGAAGGGTTCTAAGTGTGTTTTTGGGGTACAGAGGATTTCCTTTTTGGGATATATTTTTTCTCCCTCTTCCATTGAAATGGATCCTGTCAAGGTGCAAGCTATTTGTGATTGGACGCAGCCCTCTTCTCTTAAGAGTCTTCAGAAATTTTTGGGCTTTGCTAACTTTTATCGTCGATTTATTGCTGGTTTTTCGGATATTGCTAAGCCATTGACCGATTTGACTAAGAAGGGTGCTGATGTTGCTGATTGGTCCCCTGACGCTGTGGAGGCCTTTCGGGAGCTTAAGCGCCGTTTTTCCTCTGCCCCTGTGTTGCGTCAGCCTGATGTTGCTCTACCTTTCCAGGTTGAGGTCGACGCTTCTGAGATCGGAGCTGGGGCAGTGTTGTCGCAGAAAAGTTCTGACTGCTCCGTGATGAGGCCTTGTGCCTTCTTTTCCCGTAAATTTTCGCCCGCTGAGCGGAATTATGATGTTGGGAATCGGGAGCTTTTGGCCATGAAGTGGGCTTTTGAGGAGTGGCGCCATTGGCTTGAGGGGGCCAGACATCAGGTGGTGGTATTGACTGACCACAAAAACTTGATTTATCTTGAGACCGCCAGGCGCCTGAATCCTAGACAGGCGCGCTGGTCATTATTTTTCTCTCGGTTTAATTTTGTGGTGTCATACCTACCGGGTTCTAAGAATGTTAAGGCGGATGCCCTTTCTAGGAGTTTTGAGCCTGACTCGCCTGGTAACTCTGAGCCCACAGGTGTCCTTAAGGATGGAGTGGTATTGTCAGCCGTTTCTCCAGACCTGCGGCGGGCCTTGCAGGAGTTTCAGGCGGATAGACCGGATCGTTGCCCACCTGATAAACTGTTTGTTCCTGATGATTGGACCAGTAGAGTCATCTCTGAGGTTCATTCTTCTGCGTTGGCAGGTCATCCTGGCATTTTTGGTACCAGGGATTTGGTGGCAAGGTCCTTCTGGTGGCCTTCCCTGTCACGAGATGTGCGAGGTTTTGTGCAGTCTTGTGACGTTTGTGCTCGGGCCAAGCCTTGTTGCTCTCGGGCTAGTGGATTATTGTTGCCCTTGCCTATTCCTAAGAGGCCTTGGACGCACATCTCGATGGATTTTATTTCAGATCTGCCTGTTTCTCAGAAGATGTCTGTCATCTGGGTGGTGTGTGACCGTTTCTCTAAGATGGTCCATTTGGTTCCTCTGCCCAAGTTGCCTTCTTCTTCCGAGTTGGTTCCTCTGTTTTTTCAAAATGTTGTTCGTTTGCATGGTATTCCTGAGAATATCATTTCTGACAGAGGGACCCAATTCGTGTCTAGATTTTGGCGGGCATTCTGTGCTAGGATGGGCATAGATTTGTCTTTTTCGTCCGCTTTCCATCCTCAGACGAATGGCCAGACCGAGCGGACTAATCAGACCCTGGAGACATATCTGAGGTGTTTTGTGTCTGCTGACCAGGATGATTGGGTTGCTTTTTTGCCATTGGCAGAGTTCGCTCTCAATAATCGGGCCAGCTCTGCCACTTTGGTGTCCCCATTTTTCTGTAATTCGGGGTTTCATCCTCGATTTTCCTCTGGTCAGGTGGAATCTTCGGATTGTCCTGGAGTGGATGCTGTGGTGGAGAGATTGCATCAGATCTGGGGGCAGGTGGTGGACAATTTGAGGTTGTCCCAGGAGAAGACTCAGCTTTTTGCCAACCGCCACCGTCGTGTTGGTCCTCGGCTTTGTGTTGGGGATTTGGTGTGGTTGTCTTCTCGTTTTGTCCCTATGAGGGTCTCTTCTCCTAAGTTTAAGCCTCGGTTCATCGGCCCGTATAAGATATTGGAGATTCTTAACCCTGTTTCCTTCCGTTTGGACCTCCCTGCATCCTTTTCTATTCATAACGTTTTTCATCGGTCATTATTGCGCAGGTATGAGGTACCGGTTGTGCCTTCCGTTGAGCCTCCTGCTCCGGTGTTGGTTGAGGGTGAGTTGGAGTACGTTGTGGAGAAAATCTTAGACTCTCGTGTTTCCAGACGGAGACTCCAGTATCTGGTCAAGTGGAAGGGATACGGCCAGGAGGATAATTCTTGGGTGAATGCATCTGATGTTCATGCCTCTGATCTGGTTCGTGCCTTTCATAGGGCCCATCCTGATCGCCCTGGTGGTTCTGGTGAGGGTTCGGTGCCCCCTCCTTGAGGGGGGGGTACTGTTGTGAATTTGGATTCTGGGCTCCCCCGGTGGCTACTGGTGGAATTGAACTGGTGTTTTCATCTTCTCTGTTCACCTGTTCCCATCAAGATGTGGGAGTCGCTATATAACCTTGCTGCTCTGTTAGTTGCTTGCCGGTCAACAATGTTATCAGAAGCCTCTCTGTGCTTGTTCCTGCTCCTAGACAACTACTAGATAAGTTGGACTCTTGTCCATGTTTGTTTTTGCATTTTTGTTCCAGTTCACAGCTGTGGTTTCGTTACTGTGTCTGGAAAGCTCTTGTGAACAGGAATTGCCACTCTGGTGTTATGAGTTAATGCCAGAGTTTTAAAGTAATTTCTGGATGGTGTTTTGATAGGGTTTTCAGCTGACCATGAAAGTGCCCTTTCTGTCTTCTGCTATGTAGTAAGTGGACCTCAAATTTGCTAAACCTATTTTCATACTACGTTTGTTATTTCATCTTGATTCACCGCCAATACATGTGGGGGGCCTCTGTCTCCTTTCGGGGTATTTCTCTAGAGGTGAGCTAGGACTAATATTTCCCTCTGCTAGCATTATTTAGTCCTCCGGCTGGTGCTGGGCATCTAGAATCAACGTAGGCATGCTACCCGGCCACTGCTAGTTGTGTGTTAGGTTTAGTTCATGGTCAGCTCAGTTCCCATCTTCCAAGAGCTAGTTCCTATATATGCTGATGCTATGTTCTCTTGCCATTGAGAACATGACAGTGGTCGCCTCCGATGTTCATGCGACTGATTTGGTCCGCGCCTTCCATAGAGCTCACCCTGATCGCCCTGGGGGTTCTCGTGAGGGTTCGGTGACCCCTCCTCAAGGGGGGGGTACTGTTGTGGATTCTGTTTGTGGGCTCCCTCTGGTGGTTGCTGCTGGTACTGGGTGACTTTGGTGGGTTGCGGCCTTTGGTTTCCACCTGTCCATCAGAGGCTGGGTGTTTCCTATTTTACCTGGCCTTTCTGTCATTTCCTTGCCGGCTATCAATGTATTCAGATGTGCTCTGTTTTGTTCCTGCCTACCTGCTCCCAGATCTTTCAGGATAAGCTAAGTGCTGATTTTCAGTTGTTTGGTTTTTTGTCCAGCTTGCTTATTATGTCTCTATGCTAGCTGGTAGCTCTAGTGGACTGAGGTTCTCCCCATGTGCCATGAGTTGGCACATGGGTTCTTGTAATCTCAGGATGGTTTTTTGATTAGGGTTTTATGCTGACCGCTCAGACCCCTTTTGTATCGTTCTGCTTTCTAGTTTACAGCGGGCCTCTATTTGCTAAACCTATATATATCATCTCTATGTGTGTGCCTTCCTCTCATTTCACCGTCAATACATGTGGGGGGCAACTATACCTTTTGGGGTTCGTTCCTCTGGAGGCAAGTGAGGTCTTTATTTTCTCTGCAGTACTAGTTAGCTCTTAGGCTGGTGCGTGGCGTCTAGAACCAACGTAGGCACGCTCCCTGGCTATCTCTAGTTGCGTTTGTCAGGCGTAGGGCAGCGGTCAGCCCAGGTTCCATCACCCTAGAGCTTGTCCGTTATATATTTGTACCTTGCTTGTCCTGTGCTTCCCTAGCCATTGGGATTCATGACACCCTTGGCAGATCTAATGTCACCCTGTCTGCCCTAAGAGACCCTAAATAGGTTCTGCACTTATTGTCAAGCAGGATACCTAGTCCTTGTCAGACCCTGCTTAGGGATGGAAGGGGGTGAACGCTGGTCAAACCCCACTAACACTACAGACAGCTAGGATACACAAACTAAGGGGAAAGTTAGCTTGAGTAGACTCTGAGAGAAAAAAATTCATCCTTCAAACTCCAAAGAGGACGCTAGCTGAATGCTGCAGTTTCAAGCCTCAACAGGGAAGTGTAAATAGAAAATAACATCCACAACTCCCAACAGGGAGTTGAGAGTTATAAACATCCAGATCCAGGTGGCACCATTAAGGCTGGAGGAGGTGACCACTAGTCAGCAAGGCCAACCGCTGAGACCTTCTGCAGTAAGATGCAGTGCGACTGTCTGCAGCTCACCCGTTACACTGATACAGATACAGATGCCTCACAGGACATTCTGGCCATGGAATGCTTCATCAAAATGTTTCCAGATGTACAGTTAGGGCTCATTTCCACTTGCGAGCAAAACGGACAAGTGCAATCTGATAAAAAATCGGTTTGCACTCGGACCAATGTTATTCAATAGGTGTCTTTTCCTATGCGATTTTTTTCTCAGCCGAAATCGGACTGAGAAAAAATCGCAGCATACTGCGTATTGCTGCGATTCTCGGACGAGACTCGCCAATGCAAGTCAATGGGTGCGAGAAAAAAATCGCACAGCACTCGCACCATTTTTACGCACCGGTGTCTGTTATGATCCGGTGACCTTGGAGCCGCATGAGAGACTTTCTCAGGAGTAGGTGGTACCTGTACTGACTGCAAACCCTAAACTAACACTGCAACTAGAAGTAGCCGTGGGATGTACCTAACACGTCCTAGACACCTCGACACAGCCGGAGGACTAAATACCCCTATAGATGGAAATGGGAATTCTATCTTGCCTCAGAGCAGAACGCCAGAGGATAGGCAGCCCCCCACAAATATTGACTGTGAGTATAAGAGGAAAAACACACACGGGCAGAAAAACAGGATTTAGCAAAAGAGGCACTTCTAGCTAAACAGAAAAGGATAGGACAGAATTCTAAGCGGTCAGTATTAAAATCCTAAAAATATCCACAGCAGATAATACAAATATACTACATCTAACTAAAGACATAGAAAGTATATCTGCATCTCCTGAGAATCCAGCATGACTGAAAAATCCAAACAAAGTCTAAGCTGGACAAAAACACAATGAATTGCACTGAATTGCAAAGCACACTGCATGTGTGCACAGAGACAAAAACCAGACACTTATCTTAGCTGAATTGGCAGCAGGGCATGAGGAACCAGAGAGAGATGCAATCCCTTCAAGTACTATGACAACTGGCAAAGACTCATGGATCCTGCACACCTAAATACCTAATAGAGCTGCAATCAGCAGAAACACCTGCCCTGGATTACAACCCCAAGACAACTGCACTACCACCAACAACCACCGGAGGGAGCCCAAGAGCAGAATTCATAACAGTACCCCCCTTGAAGAGGGGTCACCGAACCCTCACCAGAACCCCCAGGCCAATCAGGACGAGCCAGATGAATGGCATGAACCAAATCAGCAGCATGGACATCAGAGGCAAAAACCACAACGCCTGGCAAATTCAAAGTCCATTAAGTTCAAAGCGGCGCCCGAATCCACAAACGCCATGACAGAAAATGACGACAATGAGCAGATCAAGGTCACAGATAACAGAAATTTAGGTTGTACAGTTCCGATGGTAACTGAACTATCGATTCTCTTTATACGCTTTGGGCAGACTGAAATGACATGAGAAGCATCGCCACAATAAAAACACAACCTATTCTGACGTCTAAATCCTTGTTGTTCCGTTCTAGACAGAATCCTATCACACTGCATAGGCTCGGGCATCTGCTCTGAGGACAACGCCACAGCGCGCACAGTTCTGCGCTCCCGCAAGCGCTGATCAATCTGAATGGCCAGAGACATAGAATCACTCAGACCAACAGGCGTGGGAAACCCCACCATAACATCTTTAACAGATTCAGAAAGACCCTTTCTGAAAATTGCCGCCAAAGCATCCTCATTCCATTTAGTCAGCACAGACCATTTTCTAAATTTCTGACAATACAATTCTGCCGCTTCTTGACCCTGAGACAGGGCCAAAAAGGTCTTCTCCGCTTGATCCACAGAATTTGGTTCATCATATAATAATCCTAGAGCCTGAAAAAAGGCATCTACATTATGCAATGCCGGATTCCCAGATTCCAGGGAAAATGCCCAATCCTGAGGGTCGCCACGCAGCAGGGAGATGACAATTTTAACCTGCTGAATGGGATCACCAGAGGAACGAGGCTTCAGAGCAAAAAACAGTTTACAATTGTTTTTAAAACTCAAAAATTTGGACCTATCCCCAAATAACAAATCAGGAGTAGGAATCCTTGGCTCTAACAGCGGAGTCTGAACAATATAATCAGAAATACCCTGTACCCTAGCAGCAAGCTGGTCTATACGAGAAACTATTCCCTGAACATCCATGCTAGCACAAGACTCCTCAGTCACCCAGAGGAAAAGAGGGAAGAAAAGACAAAGCAGGCTACAGAAAAAAAAAATGGCTCTTTCTTCCCTTCTTCTGAGATGCATTTAACTCATTGTTGGCCAGTTGTACTGTTATGATCCTGTGACCTTGGAGCTGCATGAGAGACTTTCTCAGGAGTAGGTGGTACCTGTACTGACCGCAAACCCTAAACTAACACCGCAACTAGAAGTAGCCGTGGGATGTACCTAACATGTCCTAGACACCTCGACACAGCCGGAGGACTAAATACCCCTATAGATGGAAATGGGAATTCTATCTTGCCTCAGCGCAGAACCCCAGAGGATAGGCAGCCCCCCACAAATATTGACTGTGAGTATAAGAGGAAAAACACACGCGGGCAGAAAAACAGGATTTAGCAAAAGAGGCACTTCTAGCTAAACAGAAAAGGATAGGACAGAATTCTAAGCGGTCAGTATTAAAATCCTAAAAATATCCACAGCAGATAATACAAATATACTACATCTAACTAAAGACATAGAAAGTATATCTGCATCTCCTGAGAATCCAGCATGACTGAAAAATCCAAACAAAGTCTAAGCGGGACAAAAACACAATGAATAGCACTGAATTGCAAAGCACACTGCATGTGTGCACAGAGACAAAAAACCAGACACTTATCTTAGTTGAATTGGCAGCAGGGCATGAGGAGCCAGAGAGAGATGCAATCCCTCCAAGTACAATGGACAACTGGCATTGACTCAAGGATCCTGCACACCTAAATACCTAATAGAGCTGCAATCAGCAGAAACACCTGCCCTGGAATACAACCCCAAGACAACTGCACTACCACCAACAACCACCGGAGGGAGCCCAAGAGCAGAATTCACAACAGGTGTCCTTTGAAAAGCCGGCAATTCAGCGCGGTGTACAGTAAAATCACACTGACAGGTTAGAATAGAATAGATATATACACATAGAATAGGTATATATACATATATATATGTCAGTGAGACACCTATATATATATTTATATTTAATGCAGTGCTAGATATCATAAAAGCCGCTAATTCAATTGCCAGCTTTTGCTATCTCCTTCACAAACCCGACAGGATAGGAGACATTGTTTACATACAGTAAACCATCTCATATCCCTTCTTTTATTACATATTCCTCTTTACTAATGTAAGAAGTGTCTGTGTGTCAAATGTGGGGGCTCTAGCTATTAAATTAAAGGGTTAAATCGCGGAAAAAATTGGCGTGGGCTCCCGTGCAATTTTCTCCACCAGAGTGGGAAAGCCAGTGACTGAGGGCAGATATTAATAGCCTAGAGAGGGTCCATGGTTATTGGCCCCCGCTGGCTAAAAACATCTGCCCCCAGCCACCCCAGAAAAGGTACATCTGGAAGATGCGCCTATTCTGGCACTTGGCCACTCTCTTCCCACTCCCGTGTAGCGGTGGGATATGGGGTAATGAAGGGTTAATGTCACCTTGCTATTGTAAGGTGACATTAAGCCAGATTAATAATGGAGAGGCGTTAATTATGACACCTATCGATTATTAATCCAATATTACGAAATGGTTAATAAAACACACACACATTATTACAAAGTACTTTAATGAAATAAAGACACGGGGTGTTTTAATATTTTATTATACTCTTAATCCACCTGAAGACCCTCGTTCTGTAAAAAAGGAAAAATAAAAAATCAACAATATCCCATACCTTCCGTCGTTCAGTCACGTTCCATGATGTAAATCCATCTGAGGGGGTTAAATCATTTTACACCCAGGAGCTCTGCTAAAGCAGCTGTGCTTGTGGCTGTAAAAATATGAGGAATGAATGGAGTGCAGGGGAATGTCCTGTAGTTACCTTGAGTCGCGGTGATGCGCCCTCTGCTGGATGTCCTCATATGAACTCGAGCGTGGGAACTTTTCATCGTGGGACGTGACTGAACAACGGAAGGTATGGGATATTGTTGATTGGCAGATACCTGTGTACACTGTTAACAAGCTGCCAGTCAGTGGTGGGGGCGGGTTACACAGATTAGTCTGAGTGCTTTGCATGCGCCACCTAGTCCTCTAGTGATAATCTCCTGCTGATAAAACACTGATGGTATTAAAACTATAGCAAACTGCTGAGCAAATGACTCATTGCTGGGATCAGGACCTCTGCCCCTATATTATACTGCTCTAAGATGAAATAGAAAAAAACTCCCTGACAAATTCCCTTTAATTATCCCTGAAAAATATTTTTAGTTTCAATAGCACTTATCATTGTATAAAAACATCGGATTAGGCTTAGGAATTTCTGGTGCAGATTCTGCCTCTCCTGGCAGAAAAAGCACCTGCGGTTTTTTGTGCGGTTCCGCAGCATTTTTTTGTGCGTTTTGCTGCGGTTTTCTTGCGGATTTGCTGCGGCTTTTACCCCTGCGGTTTTCTATAATGGAATGGGTACAAAAACGCTGCAGATTCACAAAAAAAGAAGTGACATGCTACTTCTTTTAAACCGCAGCGTTTCCGCAGCGGATTTTCCGCAAAGTGTGCACAGCTTTTTTTTTCTCATTGATTTACATTGTACTGTAAATCAATTGCGGATCTGCAGTGTTTCTGCACTGCAAAAAACGCTGCAGATCCGCAGAGAATCCGCAACGTGTGCACATACCCTTAAAGCAGGCAAGTATGGTTGTAGGGCTAGTGGATAGTCAGTATGGACTTCATTTAATTTAATCGACCAGTCATAAGAAATCAAAATAAGGAACCAGTTTTTAAACTACTTATGTTCGGTGTTGTGCTCCAGATTTCTGACCACTGATCAGTATATTATGCTAATTCTACTCCATATTTGAATAAATATACATCCAAATTATAGATGCAAATATAGTTGAATAAACAATTTACACGCAGATTCCATAACAGATGTGAGTTGTGATGGTTTGTGGTTTTCAGACATGAATTAATAATTACATTCAGTTGGTTGCTTGTAGTACGATGAAACAAAAATAAAACACCGTATTAAAAGTATTTGCCCCTATTCATGTGTCCCCAGGTGTCATTCAGATTATGCAGAGCAATTTAGTAACATGTCTGAATTAACTCTTTCATGACAATTTTCCTTTTATTGCTTTCAATTCTTCATCTCTGTCTCCCTTTGATGTAGCCATCTGAGGACTTACCGGTATTTTTTTTGTAGGACATTTTACAGGTTTTAATTTCACCATTTAATTTATTACACAATACAAATTTCTATTGTTTGTTGTTTTTTTTTTACTAATATTGGGTTTTCCTTACTACTTTCACAAAATAATAAACTTTAAAACAGAAGTTTGTTTTTTTTGTTGCCGTATTTTGAGAACCACTCTTTCGTTTTTCTGCTAAATCCATCTATGAAATGGTTTGTTAGATTTTTTGCGCGTGGGACAAGCTGTAGTTTTCTTGGTACTATTTTGGCAAATGTGCAAGCTTTTTGGTCACTTTTTAGTTCAGGTTTTTTATGGATGGGAAAGGGATAATGATGTGACCATAAACAGCAATTCTGGGATTTTTATTATATGTTTTACATATATTTAACAGACGGAATAAAGAACATTACATTTTAATAGTTCAAATTGTCGCAATGCTTTACTATTCTTGAGATTTTTTGCTATTGACTGCGCATCTATGATATTTGGCTGCAGCGGTCATCTTCTGTCTGAGTCGGAAAAAATAGTCTCCTAGCCGGAGAAAGGCTGAGATGAAGCCGAATTCTGCAGTTTGGGCTCTTGAACACAACTGACTTTCTCATCCGATTGCTCTCCGTGGTTTTCATCGATAGCCCTCGTTCCTATGATATTCTATGGGGCTGTGCACATGTCCGATTTTTTTTTAATCAGACCCAGTGAGTGTCGGTTCAAAATTGGCAATGCAAGACTATGGGTCTGTGAGAATAACACATATATGACCCACCTATATAAGACATTTGAGTGTGATCTGATTTTCACAGATGGACAGAATCGGGGAGATGGAGAAACTTTTTTTTCCTTCCTCTCTGCATCCTAGAAAAACTGATGCCATTCTGATCATACGCTGATCAAAGTCTGATCAGAATAATGGGAGCGTTTTTCTCGGATGTGGAGAAAACGGTTGTTTGACACTAACCTTTGCCTTACAATACACTTACTTACAACTACTTTAAGAGTTTATATCCAGTCACCTAGCTTTGTCTTTCTGGTCAAACAGAATGTGACCATTGCAGCCAATTAGTACTAGAGAGGATCATCAGAGGCAGGCTTGGACTGGCCCATAGGGTAACAGAGGAATCCCCCAGAGAACCCCTGTGCAGATCTGGGCCCCTAACTCCACTGTATGGACAGTACTTGGTAAAATTCACTTGATTCACTCTGTACAGAAAAAAAAGCAGCATCTCATCATTCATTACCTATGAATGTAATATTTGTATGTAGGTGAAAAGTGGGCCGCCAAAGTCAATGTTACTGGTGGGCCCTTAGCACCCCAGTCCGACACTGGTCAGAGCGTAGATAGATGAGCATGCATTTTATTTTTACATTTAGGGCTCATTCACATGTCAATATTTGAACAGTAATTATATACCAAAATCAGGAGAGGAACAAACAGAGAAAAACTATAATTGAAAGATTGACACTCGTTCTGTGTTTTGGAGGCACACCTGGTTTGTGGCATATAAATACTGATGAAATACTGATCAAACATACAAATGTGTGAATAGGTTATATTTCATAAACAAAACCACTGTCCATATGCCCTGTTAGAGAATACAGACATCATGGCTTGGACCCTCTGTTGAAGCTGATCCCATAAGTCGCCATATAACACTGCATAGTCAATGCAGTACCTGAGAAAACATGCAATAACTAGTGATATACAGAATTTAAGCAGGGCAAATACTTTTTACAAATTATGTAAGTTTTCATCTATTTCCTCTATATTCATCCTTCCTTTCTTCATTCCTTCTTTTCTTATTTCTTTTTTTCTCTTCCTATAAACACAATGTCACCGGTTTATTGTTGCATTTGTGCCTGTTTTCTGTCTAGTTGTTTGTATTTTTTGACTGCTTTCATTTGCATTTTATTCTTCTTGTAGTTTATACCTTTTTTAACCCATTCACTACATGGTAAATGAACATCGCACTTGCAGAGCCTTGCGCAGCGCCAGCGTTTCTCTACGGTAGTCGGTCTTGCAGCGATCGGGACTCCTAGAGTCCTGCAAGTGCTGGGATTCTGGGGCAGAGCCACAGCTCTGACCTGCAACATCATCGGGATCTGAATGGCTCAGGTCCTAATGATGTTACCCCTCTATTATCTTCCAGATGCCACAATCAATAGCAATCGCAGCATTTAGAAGATTGTGAGAGGGAGTGGGCTCCTTCTCTCACCCATCCGGCACCACTGCGATGTGATCACGGGGGACCAATGGTTTCATGGTAGCCTAAGGGAAATGATGACCTCTGTGTCTGCCAGCTACGTGGCCTGTTAGACTTAGGCTAGGTTCCCATTGCGTTAATGGGATAGCGCTAACGGACAGCGTTGCACGGCGAAATTAACGCCGTGCACCGCGTCCGTTAGCGCTCCCATTGCCGGCAATGTTAGAGCGCATTGCTAGCGCGTGTCATTTTCGGCACGCGCTAGCGATGTGCCGGTCTTTTGTAGCGCGCCTCGGACGCTGCTTGCAGCGTCCGCGGCGCGCCAGAGGTCCGTTCCCCGCTCTCGCAGATCGGGGATCTGCAAGAGCGGGGACGTTAACGCGACCCCTGAACGTGGCCCCGAAAAAGACATTGCGTTAGCGCAATCCGCTAGCGCTCGCGCTAAACGGATTGCACTAACGCAATCTGAACCTAGCCTTAGACAGCAGCAAGGTCTAACAGGCAATTTCCCAGTGTAAAACTGACAGTTCTCATGCATTGAAATACAGCTGGGCAGAATGTATGGGCACTACAATGTAAGGGCAGTACACTAGCAGATTTGCATTTTAACTAATCAACATACATTGCTGCTTGCTTCCGGAAAACAAGCATGGAGTCAAAATTGTCACTGCACCTGTAGATAAATTCCCAGAGAGGCGCAATTTCCAAAATGGAGTGACTTGAGGGGGAATTCTGCTCTTCTGGCACTTAGGGGCTCTGTATATGGAGTCCGCAAACTATTCTATGAAAATTTGTTCTCCAAGAGTCAAATAGCACCCCTTCCCTCCTGAGTCCCACCGTGTGGCTAGCAGTACTGTACAGTCACATATGGGGTATTGCCATGTTCAGCAGAAATTTTGTGACAAATTTTGGTGCCATGTTTACCCATTTCTCCTTGTGAAAATGTAAAATCTGAGGCTTTTTTTGTGGTCAGCACCTAAAGGGTTAATAAACTTCTTGAATAAGGTTTTGAGCACTTTGAGGGGTGCAGTTTTTAAAATGTTGTCTCTTTTCTGTCATATAAACCCCTCAAAATCATTTCAAATATGATGTGGGCACTTAAAAAATTGGTTTTGTAAATTTTGTTGTAAAAATTAGAAATTGTTGAAATTTTTTTACCCCTTCTATCTTCCTAACAAAAAAAGAAAATTAGGTTTTATGTTTCAAAAATGATGCAGATGTGGTACATGTTATTTAATAACTATTTTGTGTGATATAAATATCTGGTGTAAGAAAAAGGAGGGAGAAGGAACCTCCAGCGATGAAATCAAGAAGGAAAGTTATCTATTTTGCAAAAAAAAAAAAATTAATTTTTTTTATTAAGTACAGTAGTACATTAAAAAAGACATGGATCCTTGTCACCACAACCTGGGATGAACAACCAACATGTTTATTTTCCCTCTATTGTTTTATCTGGTTTAAGTGCATAAAAATTTAAAATTTGAAAATTGCAAAATTTTCCCCAACGTACCGATATTTTCACAAATAAATGTAAAAAAAATCGACCTAAATTTACCACTAACATGAAGTACAATATGTCACTGCAAACCACTGAAGCGTACAAGCCTTATTACCATATAAAGTGACGCTGGTCATAATTGAAAGAATTGGCCTGGTCAGGAAGTTGAAAACAGTCTCTGTTTGGGATTTCCAGATGTTTTTGATTTATCTGTGTAAAAAGTCACAAAAATTCGGCACATCTGTAGTTCAGTATCCTACCCTGGAGTGATTTTATGCAGATCAAGTAAAAAGCTCAATTTTTTGCAACATTTTGAAAAAAAAAATGCAACTTTTTTGCTAAAAAAAGGTCGCAAAAAATGGTTGACGGGTTAAAAAAAAGCTAACTACTGACTTTGTACAAAATCCAAAAATCCATGAATGAACTTCGCCATTTTAGTGAATTTGGGGCAATAAACTTCACGAATACAACATAAAAAAACAAAAGAAGGCAAATGATGGCCAATATTGTTTTATGTACATACACATTTGCGGGATTTATGTTTGCAGTAAGCCTCCGTCCATTTCAATTTAGGTTCATTGCTAGAACATTTCATAATTATTAACCTGATGGGACCTTAATGATATTGTGATGTCCATATACAAAAGGTCACTGATGCAGAGATAAATACATTCCCGCTGTTCATTCCTGCAAATGTAACGGGCATTGACGTAGACGGTCCATTCCAAAAATTCATTATGGCTGACAATTTTTGTCATCACATCCCATAGTCACAATACTGTTCTTCCAACTGGTCACTGGTATGCCTAATGGACTTACATTTTTGCAGTGCTGTGATATTATATTTGCAAAATACAATCATAATTATTTTTTTCTTGAAGGGGAAAAATTTCATCGGTATTCCCATGAGATCAGATTCAAATTTAGACAAAGCAAAAATGTTTTGCCTGTTTATAATGGCTAGGGTCAGCTTTGACTGTATGGTAATCTTTGCTGAAATCATTGTTTACACAGATCAAATAGTTATTTTATTATAACATTGGGGTAAAAAAAACAGTCCAAATCTATGTTAACCAACAAAAAGTTCTAAATTTTGTAACTCTTAATGAAAAATAGTTCCTAGAAGCAGGTGATTAGCTCCAACAACTTCAAATAGGGTTAACTTATGATGCAGTTTTTGGGCCTTTTTATTGTGGGAGACTATCAGGTCCTTTGCCCATTGAAAGATCCCCTGATGGGTCATTTGGACCCTTGCAGTTAGTTGCTAGGTATGTCACCTGGGGGCGTTCATACCTCTGGGAAACCTTGTAGAACCTGTCTTTTTTCCACTTTCTAAACTTTTTATCCACTCCTTCTAGTAACATTTTAATTAATATTAAAGGGAACCTGTCAGCAGGATTGTGCTGAGTAACCTACAGACACTGTCAGGTGGGCGCCGATAGATGCTACTGCGCTGGCGTGGCAAGCTGCATTTTGAGAAAGATTTTTTTTTTCAGAATCAATGTATATGACTAAATTAAAAAAAAAAATTAATGCACATTATACATGCGATCATGCTGCAGCACAGACACAGAAAAAGACTGACCAGCACATTCCTGTTAGTGTGAATAGGTGCCAGCTAACATAATTCTAAGAAAATATAAAGCTGCACTGTGAATTGTTTAGAATGGTACATCTAGAAAATTGGAACTGCATTACTGCTATAGAACATTGGTTAAGCGCTTTATTACATACATGTGGAATTTTGTAAAATTTGGAAATGCTAAATTTGCTATAAGAAAATTTACAGTAAAAAGAAGGTACTTAGCACATAGATTGCCAATGTATATGAGTCCAACTGTAACGTCAATGCGTACCTTATAGTTGGGTCCCTGACCTGATAAGACACCTCTTCTGGACTAAAAAGCCTACAATATATGGGGTAGTAAGGAACCTGAATCTGCTGCACAGACACAGATGTCGCCGTATATATTGCAATTTTGGTTTATTTAGAGGTGGTTTGGCATGTTGCCTTCACCATCATTAGAAATTTCCTTTGAGAGCACAAAAATATTTTGTTCAAATGAATGTTTCAGAAGTAGTCTTCTTTAGTCTCTATTATAAGGGCTCTCTGAGCGGATTTCCTCCGAGTATAACCTAACAGCTTGATGCTGTCTATCTAATATTTCCTAGTGTATAGAGTCTCTTTGTACTTTCACCTGACATGCTCGACTTGGCAGTAAAACAAGAAGCCCTTATACAATATTGAAGCCTCTAATCAAATTCAATCTCTTTCAAGCCGCTTAACATTTTTTCTTTTTTTTTTACAAGTGGTAAAGCGGGGTCTTTCAATGTACAGCATTTGCATGTAGGGAGATTCCAATATTGCCTTATTATTCGGGTGTTAAGAGGAACTGTTAATCCTTTCTAAGAATATACTTTCATTAATCATAAAAGAAGTTCACCTTTCAAGCGAGGCAGGGAAAAGCGAGCTTGTGGTCTGCCTTTTTATCTTTTATTCAGTCGTCGCTCGGCACCGTTGAGTAGACAAGGCCATCCGCACTTTTTAAAGAATTAATTTTAAATGAGTCCATGAGTTAAAATCCCGATAACAGTAATTTCCTTGTAATAAAAAAGCTCTGACAAATTATACACTGCTCCCCTTTACTTGAGAAATAATTTAGACTTCAATATAGAATTGTTCTTAGACTAAGAAAGAAGAGAAAAAAAAATCACCTGATGTCTTCCATGGTCTCTTCTATAAAAAGGAAACTACCAATATTGGTATATCTCATTGCACAATGTATTCTTGAAGTCTTTCCAAATAATTTGGCAAGTGATCCTATGACTATGAAAAAGTTAGAATAGAAGAATAATACATGTGAATACTTCCTAATGTGTCTTAGTCTCTGCTCACAGCTAGTTTTATGTCTGTTTTACTATAAATAGCTTCTAATCATTAGGTTAAAAGGAGGCGGTGATGGACACCTAGCCATAACCTATACACAATGTGCTTTTCATGACATGTATGTTAAAAAGTGGTAGTCGTGGCATCGGGCTGTAGTGTTCCCACACCCTGGAGCCCCACAGGTGAAATACAATGTCCCTTCTGCTGCATGTGCAGTGTGCGCAGCAGTACACTCACATTTACTGTCAGAGTCCCCTTGGCTTCTGTCACTCCAGCTCTGTATCGAAGAGCTGCACAAACCATCTCAGAGACAATGTCCTTTTCAACAGTTCAACTTTACTTAGCAGTAGGGTATCCATCACACAGGCAGCACAATATGTACAGCGTGGCATCTCTCACACTTTCCCTGCCTTCCCATCAACCTCTATTCTTCTCAGCAGTCCCTGCCTCGCTTCTGGCAATCCCTGCCTCACTTCCAGCAATCCCTGCCTCGTTTCTGGACAATCTGTATCCCCCTCCTGGACAATCTCTGTCCCGTCCATGCCTTCATGATCACCAGCTTCCTACCATCCCCTGGCCTGACTTCAATAGGAAAAGGTGCCAGGCTTGCCATCTCAGGTTCACCTGCGCCGGGCGTAGACCCCGAATCCTCTTCAGGTTGGTTTCTATTCACGCTGGTGACCACCTGTATGATACTCAGCCTGGGGCCCCTTCCTGCCTTAGCATCCTTATCCCCATGACTGGCAGACTGTCTCCTTTCACTGCTGCATCCTGACTACCTCCATCCAGGAAGATTCTGCCTATATCTCCCTGCTCTATGCAGTACTAGTCTGTTGCCCCTCCCAACTGGAAAACCTCTATGCTAACCAAACATAAACTATTACTCCTATTCCCTATCTCTAATGTGCCCCGCTAATCTAATCCTACTATCACCCTATGCTATCTTCTATTCTATCCCTACTTCTATGCACAACACACATCAAATACATCACATTACAATACATAAACAGTACAACAACATTACACTAACATTAGTGAACGACAAGGTACCGCACGTAATCATGTGAACAGTGTCAAAAGAAGGGGAGGCACATGACGACCCTGGTAACCCCCTTACAATAGTCCTCCATAAATCATATAAAACTTGCCCATTCAAATCTATGAATAATTGGATATAATACGGAGCCACAAGATAGCATCCATTTCTTACGGATACATCGAATTTTTGGAACATAGCAAACTGTCGAACAGCATGCAGGTGTGGGGACTCGAACATATTATTCAAACACGCCAAAGTCACTTGGTTAGCACACGAGCATGCTCGGATAACACCTTATTCAAGCTTGTTCGCTTATCATTAGAGATGAGTGAATCTGTTTGGATCCCTTTTTGTTCAGCAAGCTATAGCGCTTACCAAATAAGCTGCAGAGGGAACCCGGCTTCCTGGATCGCTCCTGCTGATCAGCTGTCCGGCGTCGTGCTGCATGTGTCGCGGCTAGTGTTGAGCGATACCGTCCGATAATTGAAAGTATCGGTATCGGATAGTATCGGCCGATACCCGAAAAGTATCGGATATCGCCGATACCGATACCCGATACCAATACAAGTCAATGGGACACCAAGTATCGGAAGGTATCCTGATGGTTCCCAGGGTCTGAAGGAGAGGAAACTCTCCTTCAGGCCCTGGGATCCATATCAATGTGTAAAATAAAGAATTAAAATAAAAAATATTGATATACTCACCTCTCCGGAGGCCCCTGCACCTTACTGCTGTTAACCGGCAGCCTTCTTTGCTTAAAATGAGCGTGTTTAGGGCCTTCCATGACGTCACGGCTTCTGATTGGTCACGTGCCGCTCATGTGACCGCCAGGCGACCAATCACAAGCCGTGACGTCATTCTCAGGTCCTAAATTCCTAGAATTAGGAATTTAGGACCTGAGAATGACGTCACGGCTTGTGATTGGTCGCGTGGCGGTCACATGAGCGGCACGCGACCAATCAGAAGCTGTGACGTCATGGAAGGTGCTGAACGCGCTCATTTTAAGCAAAGCAGGCTGCCGGTTACTACCAGGGCGCGTCAGAGGGTGAGTATATCCCTATTTTTTATTTTAATTCTTTATTTTTTACATGGATATGGATCCCAGGGCCTGAAGGAGAGTTTCCTCTCCTTCAGACCCTGGGAACCATACACTGGGAACTTCCGATTCCGATTCCCGATACCACAAAAGTATCGGATCTCGGTATCGGAATTCCGATACCGCAAGTATCGCCCGATACCCGATACTTGCGGTATCGGAATGCTCAACACTAGTCGCGGCTGTTTCACTGTCACCACACATGCATGGAGAACTCAACAAACAGGCTCTCCATGCATGTGTTGTGACTGGAGCGATCCAGGAAGCCAGGTTCCCTCTGCAGCTTATTCGTTATAGCTTGCCGAATAAGGAGGGACTCGAACAGATTCGCTCATCTCTACTCATCACTAGAACTTAACCTTGCAATTGCAGCATTTAATGGGTCAAATGGCCAATATCGGAGATATCTTTGAAGCGATGGCCGGGGGACCACCACGGTGCAGGAAGACTACTGTACACAAGATGAGGTGCAAACAACAAAGGGTAGATTTATTGGGAGACAGGGAATGAAGGGAATGAGGAAGATGCAAACAGGGGTTAACAATAGCAAAAGACAATATAAATGAGTAATCTTGTCCGGAAAATAGCACGGTGCTCCAACAATTACAGACTCAGAATTTATCTCACAAGCAACTTTAAACAATAAAACCAATAACGATGCTACTCTATGTATAACCTCCCTGGCCTTTACTAAGCAGGCCACACGGCTCCCGTGTTCTGACTACTGAAGCCTGCACTAGGCCCTGACTGGTGCACCTTACAGGAACAAACTCACGGTAATGTTGGGGACACAGGTCCAGTCCCAGGGGGCCCCCAGAAGTCCATCACGGTGGTGCGCACAGATTCCTGTCAGCTCTGCGAAGCGTGGTCTTCTCCTTGCTTCTGGATACTGTAAGTCCCTTTCTCAGTATCTTCGTGGCCTCACAAACTAGCACAGAACAGCCACCTTTGCTGTAAAGTCTTGCAAATTTCAGAAGTTCACTCTGTCCCAGCCTGGGACCTTTCTCGTAGCAAACAACACACAGATCGCTCTAGAAGCTTCTCCTCTCACATGCAGCACAGGCTCAACTCCTCCCCTCAAGCTAGGGCAGTTCATCTTTACAGCCTTAAGCAGGGGACAAGCAGAACATTCCATCTCACACCAGACAAGGGGGTGCAGTCTCTTAAAGTGACAGCGTGTTCCTTACTGTCCATAACAGCACCACCCTCCTACATCTTGGCAGTTGCAGATGGGTGTCAGTTATATAACACAGCCAAGACCCTCTGTGAACAGAGAGAGCTCAACCCTTCTGGGCACTCATAATTGGCTTGACATGTACAGGTGTGACCTTTCTTAAAATGACAGAGATATCACAATGCAGACAGATATTCCCAATGCAGAAACGTGTAACTCGACCAACAGCTAAACAAATTCAATGGCTTTAAGTTGAGAATTAACTTTCTACATCATGGTTTTTCTTGTCTGATAGTTTAAGAAAGGCTACATATGCACATCACATGTTAGGAGGGTGTTAAAGGTAATCTATCAGTAGGATCATCCCTCCTAAACCGTCTATATGGGCATGTATGTCATAGGAAGCTGAATAAAATACCTTCATATGTGCGATCCACTGTCTCATTTCAAAGAAAACCTCTCCATCACCAGACCCAGTACTCAACCAGCATAGTATTTATATGAGAAGGAAGCAAAATAAGGTAATGAAGTATATTACAAAAAATGCTGACTTTGCAATGTTTAGGGTTTAGGTAAAAAAAAGTTTAGATTCTCTTCAATGCACATTTAAAGTCTGTATAGTGTAGGGTCCCATCTGCATGGGGTTTCCTTGTAAGAGCGGATGGGCTCTTGTGGTTTGACCAAAATGTTTGCTAAGAACCAAACATTTCTAAGTATAGTAGTAGTAAATCAAGATATAAGGCAATTTTACATAATTTATACATTTAGTGTTTTCATAAAACTAAGCAATGAAAGAGTGCTGCTGGGCCTTTTATTTTTTTTTTTTGTGAAGAATTATAGTTGTTAGGCTTTTTTTTCAAGTAAGTGCGCACTTTTTCTTAAAGTGTGACACTCTGTTTATGGTCTAAAGCTCATCCCCAGGCACAGCTAATGGACAATAAAAGTGCAGTTTCAGGAAGTTAGAAAAAAAACTTGGATGTGATTGCAGTGTCTTATGTCATGCGCCATCACTCCACTGCCAACTGCTCCTCCATTTAAAAGTAAAAATCCACTTTAAGTTGGTTCTCAGTATGTGAAAATATCAGACATTGTGCAAATTGTGTCGTTTATTTGAAATAAAATAAAAAATTGCAGTAAAATAGTGTAGTATAGTGTGATGTGTTCCCATATAATTTAGGTTGTCTGTAGGTCCTGCCAAAATTAGCAGGATCCACCTACAATATTTTAATATCCATAGACTTAAAGGTGTTGCCGGATGAAAACAAGTTATCACCTATCCAGTGGATTGGTGATAACTAATTGATCTGTGATGTCTGACCAGTGGGACCCGCTCTGATCGGCACAATGGGGAACTTTTATACCCCCTTCAATGTAGTGGCTCCATTTGTTCCCTATGGGGCTGCTGGGCTCTGCGCTTGGCTTTTTATGGCAACTGCACAGAGAACAAATGGCTTGGCAATTGGACTTCCATCTTTGTTATGTCTGTTAGAGGCCACAGGCTTAGACAGACTTGGCACAAGCTACTTAGTTTGGCAGATTCCAGAGGAACCCAAGCCTTCGCTGTTACAACGGGATCTACTGAATTGTTTCCACAGAAGGGCTGCCATCCAGAGAAGTAAACCAGAACAATAAGGGTCATCATGCTGGGTCAATATCAGGAAGTCACATTGGGACAAAATCAGGAGGCAAACGGGTAATCAAAATACAGACCAGGGCCAGACAACAAGATACACAAAATCACACAGGCGCAAGGTGTCAGAAACCAGGTCTAGATGAAAAATAGCTAATAACTAGCAGCTAGAGTCAGTCTGCTTGGGTTTATATAAAAGAGAGCCTCGCCCATGGCTCCCAGCAAAGAGTTATTTACCTACCAGCACACTGCAGTGAAACACAGGTGTTTGGAAAGACAGAACAAGCCTCAGCAATCTTAAAGCTAAATGCCCACATAGGGGGTGTGATATTGATCCTTTAGGATGTTTTATTTAATACATTAACCAGTGTATTATCACCCCTGTATATGATTACTGCTACACCTAGAGTGTATTACTCTGTATATGTAAATGTCTGATAATTTGCATATTTACTGTTTGATAGGGAAGGTAAGTACCCCGGGCCGGCCATTAGGTTTAGTGTTAGGGGAGCAGTACCCCAAATTGGCCACTAGATGGGGGCATTATTAGTGGGATAGTAATAGTTAATTGTAGGAGGACACGGTGGGATAAGTAGTGAGGTTTTCCCGGGTTTAGGCAGTTGGGACCGGGGCGCCCATGTGGTACACAGGGTTGGCTAGCCCAGGGCAACACCATGCCCTGCAACGTTGGTCAGAAGAGTGGGCCAGCAGTTATTATCCAGGGGGCTAGAGTCCAGAATGAAGCACAGCGACACCAGAGATAGCGGTGCAGTATAACTGGGACTGCAATGCTACGGGAAGAAGGCTAAGCAAAACGGGAGCAAGGTATCCAAAATGTGGCAGATTTTAGCGTGGGCCACTATTCTAAGGATTGGTGCAAAATGGCAGAGAATACCCCCACGAGAAGCAGGAATTCTAGCCATTGAGGACACTGAGAGACCGGAGGAAGCAAACCGTCCCAAGGACAGGCTTAGCGGCAGAGAGAAGAGGCAAGGGAAAGCGTTGCCAAATGTTATGATTGACTGTGCCCTGGATAATGCTGTGTTAAGTAAAGAAGTTGAAGTTAAAGTGAAGCCGGACTGTGACTCTTTAATTACGGAGCCGTCTGTAAGGAATAGACTCTCATGCCAGGAGATCCCAGATGACACAGAGAAGCAGCAACGAGGTACTCAGAGAAGAAACCATGATCTTGTGCTGGGAGGGGGCCAGGGGTGATACTGGGGTTACTGTTGACCATGACAGCAGCCCTGGCCCCGGCTCCCTACACCCACATGCTGCCAGTGTCCAACAGTGTCAATAGTGTTAGTGCACCGCAACCTAGAAACTAGAGCAGAATTTACAGCAGTACATTCACAATTTTGTAATGATTATGAAAATTCCCTGTTTTGACAATTGGTGTGGGTCAAAATGGTCAGACCCCCACTGATCAGTAAATTGTTAGATAAGAAGAGAACTTGTTTTCACCTGGCATACCTTTAATGAAGGGTGACCATTTTAACAGGAATACACTCTGGGGATGACTCATCAAATTGTTTTTTTGGTAGAATTCTGGAGTAAAAGTTTTAAATGTCACAAGATTTTGTGACTTTTGTCATTCCTACACCTGTCTTGGCAAGCTGCAGCAATATTTTGTAAAGTAGGTGGTACCTAATACAGCTAAGAAACTGGTTATTTACACCACACATTTCTTGCAGTGGCACAAGATGAATGCCTTTTAGTAAATTTGGCAAATTTTGCTTGAACGCTCCATTCATTAATATTGACATACAAAATGCAGATTTTGATAAATTGTGGGCCAATATGTTCACTGTGAAGCTGGTAGCACTCTACTCAAGTCAACGAGAAAAAAGTAAATGCAAAAACAATGACTAAAGCTTTATCTTGATTTTAATGATAAATGTAAGGAGTCATGCCCTGACCTTTGTGGGTGAGGGGTCTACCGACACCAGCGAATACTTCAGCTGGATGTACAGTACATCCAAGGATGTACATTCAACCAAGGTGTATTGCGGTGCAACATTTAAAGAGATCACCCATACAACGTTGACTAACCACTGTGACTCCCATTATCACCCCCAAAACATATGGTTCTGAAACGGCCCAATGGAATGAAACAATGGTAGCGAATGTGGACCCTTGCGCCATTATTTATGGGTCTGTCGCAGGAAGCCAAATAATCCCACTTTCAGGGAAACAGGGCTCAGAAATGCCCCTTGGAAATCGAACAATGAGCACCACTTGATTCATTCTCCATATCAGACCCATGGAAATTAATGGAACTGTGTCGCAAATCCACAAACACTGTTTCGTCCCTAGGGAGCTTTTTTCAATATCATGGGCAACCCAGTAGTCAGAGAATGAATGCAGTGATGTCTTACATGCACAGCCACCATTCAACTCTGTCGGGGCACTGGGATCAGTGTTAGTCCAATTGCTCAGAATGCTACTGATTCACAAGTTATCCCCTATTCTGTGGATGATAATGTAACATGTTGGGAATAACCATTTAATGTTTTATCTGTAAGCAGACAAAAACCATACTGATGTGCCATCAGAACGCTACTTCTGAATGTGAATTCATCCTACACATACAAAAATTCTCCTGCCGATTTTGCATCTTATGGGAATAATACACAAAGCATCTGTTTGTACTTTAATAATCAGTTTAATATTATTTTTTACAAAACTCTTTTTTTACTGAAAGCATAAAACTCCATTAAAGTACCACTCAAGTGTTTTTTGTGTTTGCTGAAGTAACAACTCAATGTAAGTCTATGAGAGCCAGAACAAGGCCAGATTGAGGATCTCATTGACTTACACTGAGAGCTTGTGACCATTACGTCTGGTTTCCGGTGACTCAGAACTAGCGGTCACAAGATGGCGGCACGAGACCTGAGCGGTGCTGGGCAGAGCAGATGACAGCTGCTGATGAGTATAATGGTAGAGTCAGAGGACTTAGATAAGTTGCACCACTTCAGGCCTTTAATAATAAAAAAAAACGCTGCAGTGGTGCTTTAAAGGAGTTCCCTTTCAAATATAAATTGTCCATTTTGTTTATTAAAAAAAACAAACTCACACTGCACTCACCTTCCCCAGGTCGAGTCTTCGCTGCTGCTCCAGGTGTCTGGCATTGGCTGCAGTGCTTATATCATGTTAAAAGGGCGGCAACCAATTAGAGAACTCAGAGGATTAGAACTGGGCATTCTGTCTACACTGGATTGTCCGCTCAGAGCTGCTGAGCTCAATGATTGGCTGCAGCGCTGTCAAGATGAGCAGCTGTGGAAACTCTTCACGGAAGGTGAGTACAGAGTGGTTGTTTTCTTTTTAAAACAAAATGCAGAGAGTCAAACTATATTTGAAAGCGAACAACTCCTTTAAAACAATTCAATAACTCTGAAGTTCCTTGGTAAGAGCCTCAGGACAGTGCATTTTTCTCTATATAAACATCAGAAATAAGACTGAACAGAGCAATAACATACGGATAAAGCATGGACTGTATTCACATCTGCAGGGATACATTTAGAACAAAAAATATTTCCCAATTTAATTTAGTTAAAACATTCAAACACCTGTAAGCATTATGCCTATAACACATCTTTTCAACAGGACTTATTTCTTTGAACCATCCTTATAAATCCTCACCAATAGCAATACCATCTATTTATGCCATCTCCGTAGTATGAATCTTCTATCGGAGATAAGGATGAAGCTGTTTAATCTTTGCTTTCTTTGACAGGCCAATCCTAAGAGGACCTGAGCGTGTCTTGAGTGGTGTCACTCTTCCAATCCCATGAGAAAATGTCACTGCTGGGGAGAAGATAAAAATGTCTTATCGTGAGACGCAGTTCAGTAATGATATTCTCATTTTTTCGTTGAAATAATAGATAAACAACAGCGCCGAGTATTGTTGGGAATGACAGGCTCTACTTGACAGACAGATGACCAGCTGGGAATAAAGATTTACGTTTCATAATTTTATAATAAATCAAATCCATGAATTCAACTAATTCCATTCTGTCACTTCTGCTACACTATACATATATTTCTTCCTGGTAAAGTCTTATAAATAATGCAAAATTTAATTTTCTTCCACACTGGAAAACCAGCATCTTCCCGGGAGATGGTTATGATCTGTGCTGGCAGCCTGCCAGAAATGCAACATCGGCTGCTACTGCACTTGAACATATGTAAGACGCGAAAATGTTATGGTGACTTAATACTAGGACCACCCTCCTTTTACTAGTTCACTCCCCCAGTCTGAGATTTCCAGACATACAAAGGCTGCAAAGTGAAGTGCAGACCCCAAAGTGTCCTCCCTACAAGGAGCCATACACCAGTAGCACAGCCTTTCTTTATGTTATATCAAAGGGACAACAGCTTCTTGTATCATCATTTTAAGCCATATGGTCGGGTTTAATTTCGTTCAGAACAAACTATGGAATTAGGACATAAGTTGCACATTCAATTTTGTGTTATTATGTGATCCCCTACTGAACTAATTACTGTTAAAAATGTTTAATTTGTAATATTGGCTAACCTTTAATAAGACGACTGAGATATAAATGTAGTGGTTCACCCCAGTTAATTGTATCGTTTCACCATATATAGGGCACTGACTATTGACATCAATCAAGACCTCAAAAGAAAAATCCACATATTTTCCAGATCCTTTTGAAATGTGAAGGAAACCGATTTCCTTGTCTGTTATACTGACGAGCAAAAGGGTAAAAATGTTTTGAACTTTTGACTTTCAGGCTCCATATCTCACCATTCACTACTGCTTCGAACGTGAGACTGCCATCAATTTATAGACAATCATGTTGGATATCTAATACATAAATATGACTTACAACTATTTAGCATATGATTAGTTATGCAGATTCTTGTTGTTACACATGTGATTGTGGAACCACTGTGCCACCGACCGGGGAGAACCTGAGCATAACTAAGCGACTATCTGGTTTTTCATTAGAGCTTCTGATGGTGTGATTAGACCTGAACCCAGGTGCATGCCAAGTGCTACTTCAGGAAAGACCTCGGAACCACGGCAGCTGACCCTCAAAGGGGCAGGGAAGCAGAACTAGCCAGGAACTGGATAACAAGGGTATGTGCGGCTGGTAGACAGAACAGGTACAGGATTAGGAGCAGACAGGATAGGTTCAGAAATACATGATAGATTCAGGTACAGGATCACAGGTGCAGGTTCAGACTGGACTGGTGAGGGTAGCGGTATAGGTGCGGACATGATGGATCAGGCTCTGGACATGGTAAAGGCAGGATGGACTCAGGAACAGGCTACAGCAGTGCAGACAAGAACCATTTCAGTCAGGGCAAGCAGGGTCAGGTGTGGGCAGGATGGACGGACAAAATTGGGTTCAGGCAGAGTGGACAGGATGGTCAGGATCAGGTTCAGTGAGCACAACGTGGTAGCCAGAAACACACAGAAAGCTAAATTTGATGAGGCACCTCCCAATAGGAAAGGGTGCCTTAAATATCAGATATCTCCCAGCTATTGGCTGGGAACATTTTTAGAAGCGCGCATGCAGAGACGTCGGCGCTGTTCTAATACTTGTCATGTCACTGCATTGCTACTGGTGGTGGAAAAATATTTTTTCCTGTATACTACAAAATACAACCTGTTGTCACATTCCCTAATAGCTCAATGTTTAATTAGGTTGGTTGCTAAGCAAAAGGGCATTCACTTGTATTAAAAGAGGTCACGCATGTCTTGTCGGCATGTAACCGCATTTATGCAAATCGCACATTTGCGGTCACACTCCAGCCCGCTCCTGATGCCGGTACCGGGTAGTCCTGACAGTGCGTACACATATAGTGACCGCAGACTTGCACCCCAAGCCTGGGCAACACCTTTAACTCTATCATTTGTAAAGAACAGTGATTGTTAATGATGCAATTCTGAAGCAATATTTGAAAATCAAATATAATTCTTTATACTGTATAATGTTTACTTTAGTATGAAGTTATCAAATAGAGATTATAGTGATGACACCATGATAACATCTGACTTGTGAGGTGAAAATGTGTGTGTACAATAGATAAAATAGGAAGCTTTATATTTATTCATAGCTGTCAGCCAAAGTCGGCATAGATCCACCTTTTAAAAATAACCTTAAAAAATCTGAAATATTGATCTGAAATATACATCACATTATTTGAAATATTGATCTGAGATATACACCACCATATCTGAAATATACACCACATTATAATGAAAATATAAGTAACAAAAACATCTCTGTTGAATGTGGACTTTTATATGGTGTATCTGACTTTCATACGAGCTTCTAAAACCTCCTGGCGATATGAACAGAGCAGCCACATTTAGTTTGCAGCAGCTCAGCCTCTGATGCCCTGTGTCTTAAAACGTGTCTAAGAGGGGAAAAGACACAATATTAGATGAAAACTATGTGTGAAGGGACCTTGCATGTGGGTGTTTGGTGCCATGGTTTCAAAATCAGAATCAAAGCCCACATGATACGCATAGGAGAAGAGAATAGGAAAAAAATGCATGTAAATATCCCATGCAATGCAGTACACGCAGTTTAGATTAGCATCTGTTCCTAGAAAGTGTTTCCTTAAAAACAAAGCGGCGCTGGAAACCGAGGAAGACGGCGACCAGCAAGTATATTACCGCACGTACTTTATTCTACATATATATTTACACAGATATAGTCAATACAATGTTTCATGTAAGTGCTTCTTTATCAAATTGTGTATTTATTTTGAGGAATTTATGTGCGTATGATTAAGTCTAAGGGAGTTCCAATTTGCTGTGGAAACACTGCAGAAAATCTCATTCAATTCTGTACACGTCCAGATTCTCTTCAGGGCCCTAGAGAGCCAGGACTTTCCAATGTATTATGTAATTTGTTCATAGACATTTTGGACATTTCACATTTCACAGCAGTTCATACAATCTGTACTTTTACCTTTCTCAGGGTACGATGATACAATATTGGTTTCTGTGTCACTACTATTCAGAAAGGCTGGTTTCCAGGATAAAGATTTTGGAATGGCTTCTGTAAAATATGTGTTATAATAAGATAATAGTTACACAGTTTATTTATTTTAGACATTAATATAGTGCATTGCTGTACGGAAATTGCCATCGCTTACATCTGTCTTGTCCTCATCGGGGCTAAAAGTCTAGATTTAAATTAATAAATCAGTAAGTTTTTGGAGCGTGGGAGGAAATCGATAAAATCACAACGAGTACATACTAACTTAAGGGAACAGTGACATAAAATATGACAAATTTTACTCATTGGTAATGTTGGTGATAGATCTTTTTGCATTTAAAAACTATATTGCTACAGTATATCTAATGTTAAAAACACTGAAGCAATTGTCCCGATGTAAATAAAAAAATTCTGGTTGGTGTATACAGCTCCTATGCAGATCGATGTGTCCTTCAATAACACACCTTGGTGGTTATCGCTGAGATTATTACTGGTTGTCTGAGGAATGTTCTGCGGCACTAAATGCACTTGGGCAAATCATCAAGATTCTCTGCTGGCAGCTCCATTGCAATTTCCGATGAATGATGTCGTAGGTGTGCTCGATAGGAGACAAGTCTGGAGACGCTGAATGCCATAGCAGCACGTTTAGGTCACACAAGCTGCTCAGAGTAGCACAAGCAACATACGGCCTGGTGTTGTCATGTTGAAAAAAGGCTTGTGAGGCACTTTTCTAGAAATGACCGTACCACTGGTAACACCCCCAAATCAATGTAACACTGAGTTGTTAGTATACCTGGAATGACAACTAGAGGGGTCCAGCTACCATACATTATGTCACCCTTCGCCATAATCCTGGAGACGGGACTGGAGCAATGAAGGCTGGAGTTGATGTTTATCCTCTTCTTCAATACATTCTGCTTTTCTCTTGGAAGCAATGATACCCAAAGATTGGCCTGGAGACCACATGGGTAACGCCATGAAGAGGCCTTCATGAGGGAACATCACACCAGTCCTACTCTCGGGATTATAGTGTTGGGTGACAAAATGTTAATTAGCTTTCATTGCGGGCACACTAACAGCTTGACATTACATTAATTCCCAAAATGTCCCATGAGCAGTTTTTCAATATAACACCAGGCCGCATGTTGCTTGTGCTACTGTGCATGACCTAAACGTGATACCATGGCCTGCAACATCTCCAGGCTTGTCTCCCACTGAGCACATCTGAGACGTCATTATTCGGCAAAAAGGGAGCTGCCAGCTGATGTTTTGAAATGTGGTTTCCATTTTTTCATTATTTGCAGATCATTAATATGTCTATCCATCCGTGATTTCCATAATTCCACAATTTTTTTTCTTTTGGTGTGGCAATTTCAATATTGAGGAGAGTAATTAAATAAAATTGAGTCTCAGCAACCTCTGAACGTTGGATTTTACTGAGCAGTACCTCAAACAACAGCTGTGCTGATACTTTTTACATATAGTGATGAACCATACAGTGAATCTGTGGAATTATGAATGATTTGTTGGATAGTTGCACTTGGAATATTTATAGATCTATTGCTCTAAAAAACCAGCGTACAATATTCTTGGCACGCACTGAACATATGTAGAGGCATGAATATTAATGAAGTATCTAAGAACCACATTTACATCCTTACATAAAGAAAAAAGTCTTTCTACTGTCAAAATGAAAAATACAGTTAAGCGATGTATATCCTTCATTGTTATTCATCCTTTTCAACAGAGCCCTAGCCACCCCCAATGTAGAACACTTTGGCATCACCCCATTTATGTCAACAGGAGGAAGTTGCAGTTTACTAGCTGGGTAGATAGGATCACTGCTGTGCAGAAAAAATGTGGGCAGCTCAGTGGTTGCCCCAGAAGACCTCCACAGAATAAAAAGTGATTAAATATCTTTGTGATATGCCAGCACTTAAAGGGAACCTATCACCCCCAAAATCGAAGATGAACTAAGCCCACCAGCATCAGGGGCTTATCTACAGCATTCTGGAATGTCCTTTCCTGGCGCCTGCGCACTGCAGTACTTTGCTCTGCCCTCAACAGGGCAGACAAACTACGCCTGCACCAGAGCCCCAGCATGAATACAAGAAGAGGACGTCATCGTATGAAGAGGGGAGACCACGGACCGGATTGCGACGCCCATCAGACCGGACCGCAGCGGGACCACCCCTGGGTGAGTATAATCTAGCCTCTTTTTCTTATCTTTGAGGGTACATCGGGGGCTTATCTACAGCATTACAGAATGCTGTAGATAATCCCCTGATGCCGGTGGCCTTAGCTCACATACGATTTTGGGGGTGACAGGTTCCCTTTAATTAGCTGTTCAAATGTGGTTTCTGTGATTTTACAAGATCTTTTGCAATTGTAGGGACTCGTATTAATTAAAAAATAAAATTACTTACTCCTTGACTCCTCAGCCACTCCTGCATCACTGCACTGTTATTCCCTGCCATGCAATGATGATGTCCCTTTCATCACTCACCTGAACACTGCAGCCAATCGCCTCAGTAGTGAAATTACTCCCCTGGCCATAACCCAATCCATGTCCATTTACAATTAATTTTCTATCCTGGCAGGAGGGGATTTCAGAGGGACGGTGGCAGTGAGAGAAATGCAGCAGAGGCCAGAGACTACAAGGCATAGACCTAAATCCAGGACTGCCTGCTGTATCAAATGACTAGGACTAGAAATGAGTGGATCGCTTCACGGGACTCCGGTCCAGCGTGCAGGTCAGTGGCACCTGGTGGCTGGACGGGAGGCCAGAGAATTTCTTACCTTTCAACGCCCCGGTGCAGCTTTTGATCAGCCACGGTTGGCAGGATGTTATCTGTGTCCTGCTCATCTTGGGGTCTGTGGAGTTATTTTTTTGTTCATTCATTCACAGTCGTAACAGCCAGAACTTTATCATCTTTATGTAGTTTCACTATATGACATCTAGCTGTTTGGTGTCTGTAAAGCAGTGTTCACACGTTGCGTAAATATTGTGCTTTTTGTTTTCTGCAGGATCTGCACCAAACTACACAATAACAGTCTTCTCTGATTATTGCATTAGCTGCCTTTTTTGTCTTTTCCCCCATATTTGATAAATTTTTGGTGCAGCGTTTTTATAGTACATAAAAACTTTGATTCTGCACTTAAAAAGGTAACTGGAAAGTTTTTACATGATTTTTTAGGCTCCACATAAAAGCCTCTGGAGAAAAAAAAAGCACCAAAACCGCACAGTTCAGCAGCATCTTTACACTCCCCAAGGGCAGAGTTTTCATAAGGTCTCATCCCTTTGCTTGGACATTTAGGCTGTGTTCTGTAAAGGTTTCTATGTGGAGCCTGAAAAAAACACATGTAAAAAGAAAATAACGTTGCATTTTTAAGAGCAGAATCAAAGTTTTTCTGTAGTATTAAAAAAGTGTTAAAAACACAACTTCAATTCTTCACCATAAACGTATAAAATAGGTAGGTATAGGCATAATAGAAACACAGCAAAATCACAATAATCAGAGAACATTGTTATTGCATGGTGTGGACATGTGCAGAAAATGTCCAGTAAAAAACTGCAGCATTTACACAACGTGCGAATGTAAGGAGGAAGACCGGGCTGCAGGTGCCTGCATCATGCTGGGTCCGGAACTGCTGAGGCTGCGTCCCCAGGGGAAAGAATAGGGGACAGGACAAGCCCCATGACCCAGGGAGAGGGGGCGTGACTAAGCCAGGCAATGAGAAAGCGCGCAAAGAAACAGTCAGTTTCCCACCGGCAGTGCGAGCAGAAGCAGGTGTGCGGCGTGCTCCGCAAAGTGACAGGCCGCGCAGCAAAGATAACGACTGCACAGCACAGATCCAGGACAGCTGCGTGAGTGACTTACAGCGTGAGAGACTTTCTGGTATCAGGAGACACCCAGAGCAGCGTGTGCCGGGCAGTTAGGCGTGAATCAGCAGCAGTGCACCGCCAGGTGAGCAGCGTGCTCCGTCCTCTGAGCACCGACACCGCGACAGGCTGAGTTGTTTGGTCCCCGCCGCCTTCAGCGAGACCACTGCAGAGAGAAGCGCCATGCGCTCAGTAGCTGCAAGAGACAGAAGAGGCCAAGTACCAGACAGACTTTTGTGGCCTCTTGCCACTTGCTTCCCTCCCGTTTATGTTAGACTCTGAGGGTACCGCAGCCTTGTTTGTTTCAGCCACACGTGCTTATGGACTAGGGGCTCAGCGGAAGGAACTGGAGACCAACCGCTACCGCCAGAAGACGTACCAGCGTTTAAAGGACCCCATCTGAGAACATGGCCTGGCCATTGCTGGTTCTACAACCCCCTGTGGGATCATCTTCTGCAGAGGACCATGCAGGACACGATAAGTGATTTAATAAACTGCCGTTTTCTTGTTTATTGCTCATTAACTCTACCTATTGCCTACTCTTGAACTGTTTAACCCTCATTCAACTGTTTATCTCCCTGCGTGGAGTATCCCCTGTTAAATCAGACTCTCGCCTACCATAGAAACCTTGAAAAAGAACCTGAAGACTCACCTCTTCCGACAAGCCTGCAGCCTGCAGTGATCCTCAACCTACTGTACCACCGCATAACCAGCTCTACCCTCTCCTAGTGTATCCTCACCCATCCCCTGCAGACTGTGAGCCCTCGCGGGCAGGGTCCTCCTTCCTTATGTACCTGTATGCCTTGTTTTTTTTGCTCATGTTTAATTGTATTTGTCTATATTTGCCCCCTTTTCACATGAAAAGCGCCATGGAATAAATGGCGCTATAAAAATGAATAATAATAATAATACATTAAAACTGTTATCCCTTGTTTTGCCTTCTGTCTGTCACTGCATCCTGCAACCTGCTTACACAAACACGGCCTCAGTGTTACATTTTTATTACATTTTTTATGAGTTTCACAGAAGAAATAAATCAATCATGCCATTTACCGATCGCCATAAATAATCTAATCGCTCCGCAAAAGTATGTTTTATGGCCAATGTGAACATGATTTTATGTGCTGCATGTATACCAACTCAAACCTAGCTCAATTTTTGTGTTTTTTCTTTGTATTTTTGCATTCTGTGCAAGCCAGGGTGCGGCCTCCCTTTCCTGAGCTGGAAATCACATTTAGGGCTCCTTTTCACTTGTGAGAAATACGTGCGAGTCTCGCATGTTAAAACCAAGCTCTGACGCCGACACTCCAGAGTGGAGCGTGCAGCTCCATGTATTGCTATGCAGCCGCGCGCTACGCTCTGCAGTGCCGGCGCCAGAGCTTGGTTTTAACCTGCAAGACTCGTACGTATTTCTCGCAAGTGAAAAGGAGCCCTTAAAGGCTTCCCCAGACTGATGTCCACTGGTTGGGACTCAGTTCTTTTGTCTGCCCTTATTCACACACTGAGGTCAACTTTCACACATGTTAAGATTTTTAATATTAGACAGTGCAGGACCTACCAATCAGAGTCACCTTGTCGATGGTGAGATGGCTTTTATGCTACTTTTGATCAAAAACAGTATTACTAAGAACTCTGTTATTTAAATGCACTTTTGCTTTTTACTTATTTAGTTACAGCAGGGGTTTTGCTCATTTTGTTTCTTCCAACCTAAACAAAATAAGTACGAACCAGACCTCAAAATACCAAAAAATACCAAATTTTATTAGGAAACAAAACATTACTAAAAGACAACATTGATGGTGATGGAGCGCCCCCACACCGCCGCAGGGCCGAGGGGTACCCGGAGCCGGGCCTCTGAGTCTCGGTCCTGGGGTTGTCACGGTGGCTAGGCCCGGTCCGTGGCCCTGTCTGTCAGTGGGGGACGTCCGATGCAATAAGTGGGGTTAATGGTGGTGTAGCGGTGCAGGTCGCGGCGAATAACGAGGACACCAGGTTGCAGTCTCTTTACCTCTTTACTGGAGATCTCTGAGTCCTCAGTCCAGAATACGGTTCACCAGGCTGCGCAAGTCCGACCGGTCCAATGGCACCTCCAGAGTTCTCCTCACAGGTGGAAATCAGTGCCCTCCTTCTAGCGCTGTGTGTTGTAGTCCTTCCCTGCTGTGCTCACGGAAAGTACCCCACAACGGTTGTGTCTGTTTCTTAAGTTCCCTCACAACTCGATTACTTGATGTTCTTCTCGTATTCCATCCCGCCCTGTTATTCAGGTTGGAACGGCACCCGTTTGTCAGGTAGGCCTGGAGTTCTTCCGGGACCCTAGAGACGCCCCTCTCCCGCAATTGCCCCCCAAGACTTCATAGGTGATATGTGTTAGACAGCCCGCCTTAAACTGACTGCCCTGCCGCTGTTTGGAGTATGGCTTGAAGCTGTATGCTATTCCACTCCCTCGGCGTTCCGGCCACCGGTAGTGCGCCTCAGTAGGATGTTGCTCCGGTCTTACAGCATGACCCCTACTGGTATTCTCCTTTCGCTTGATCTCGTTTCTCACTCAGCACAATCTATCTCGCTTCTAGTCCTTTCTTAGGGCACCGCCGCTATGCTGAGCAGGCACGGTCCCGTTACGTTCTTTCCAATGCCAAGCCTCTGTCAGGATCCCACCCCTGACAGAGGCCCTACTGTCTCTTCCTCCACAACACCCTCTGCCACAAGGTGTTGCTTCGTTCAATCCAGTCAGCTTTCTCCTCTAACTTCCTGCCTGACCCCCAGTTTACCCACTATGGTGGGGAGTGGCCTAATGAATAGAACCCTTAGCTCCCCCCGGAGGCCCAGCTGTGAAACATATTGGTGTCTGTGATACCTGCTCAGAGGAACTCCTTCAGTGCCATCGAACGCACCATGGCTCCCCATAGTGGCGGATCCACAGTACTGCAACGACCAGGACTCTGGGGCGCTGCACTCCCCCCTGGTTAAACACAGTACTCCGGGACTGGGAAGAAAACAACAATACAGGTTAGCAAAAAGACATACAATTTTGTTGAGTGCAAAACAATAAGTATACTTGAACAGGCTTCCCTTTATGGGAGGTGAGGACACTTTTAACGTTACAAACATAATTAAATATCATAGCAACAGGCTCCAATTAACTCTCATTACCCAACCGGGTATTCTACTAAGTGCAAATTTTGTGAACAATAATTTAACATTGCCTTTAAGGATTCACACTCTAAATCCACTAAAGACCTTCCTATAATCACATTATAAGGTATTCTAACTTTTCATTCGCCTTCTTTGGAATCTTCAGGACCGCCTGTCCTATCGGCGCCAGACCTACTGCCTCTCCTTTCTGTTACAGGACCGTCCCGTTCAGCCAGGGCCTACTGCCTTTTCAACTACTATACATAGTATAGAACATAACTTTACTTTCAATTTGAGAACACTGAGCCGGCTCTACTTGGCTCCTATAAGGACTCGCTCCCTAACCCCTACGGGTTCACTCTCTGTCCTTAGTAACGAACTAACTTTCTATGGGGACTCAGGGTTTACCTTCTATCCTCACCTTCGTTATTACTTCCTTTCTTTCAACTATGCAGGACTCTAATTCTTCCCCTACGGGCTCTCTGCATCTTTCCTTTTAAAGAACATTATCTAGGTTTCACATTTCAAACAGATTAAACACACATAACTTTTCTTTATGCATAACAGTTACATTTCTTCCAGAGCATCATCATATTACGGTTCTAAAACAGTATCACTTTCAAGTTTAGGTCACACATCCCCCTTAAGAGGGGATCAAGTCTTTCTGAGGTAGCTCGTCTTCTCAGCCTACCAGTCTTTGCTCAGCAAAGGTTCCAGAACGGTATCTTCGCAAAGAGTCTTTAAGTAAAACCAGTAGAAAGCGCCTTTAAGAAGGTGCAAACTATTTACACGAAAGTTTGGATCATGCACTGTTCATGATTTCTCAGTTTGTAAAACTTATGCAAAAACTGGTAGGAAAAACAAACAATAGGGATCCCGGGTCAACTAAGGGATCCATAAAGAGTTAACCCTGAACGGGTTTAGCAGCAAACAGTATACAAACAGTTAACGGACAAAACTATTTACATTTTTGAAGCATTCAATTTCAGAATCCCCCACGAGGCGCCACCTGGCGGGTGAACCCCTGCAATACAGGCAGTTCAGGCTCCAGGTTCACTCCCGCGGCCAGGTACACCCCATGGGTGCGGGTCTGTTGCACAACCAGATCGTGTGCGGTGATGAGGGTCTGCGTTCCCACTTCTTTCTGCGCTGGTACATCAGGAACATCGGTTACTTGAAAAGGCACCTCCTTGGCCACTACGGTGGTTGCAGGGATCAGGCGGCAGATCGCAGGTTCTGTGATCAGACAGGTGGGGGCGACCAGGGTGGTTACAGATCGGTCACACGGTGACACCTTGGCTACAGGGGCTGGTTTCTCTTTCTTGTAAACGTTCAGAGCGAACCACCCCTTTTCCCCAAAATGCCGGGTGTAAGTAACGCTGTCCCCCGGGTAGAGGTCCCGATCGGGGTGGCCCTCCCTAAGGTGCGACTCGACATCCCGTCGGTTAACAAAGACCTCCGCATATAGCCCCGGTTCTTTAATGAAGCCCCAGCCTCCTCGGAGTTTAAAGGTGGTGACGATGCCCTGCCTACGCGGGGCCTGGTGAGTGGTGGGGTCCTTACGGGCCCGGTCCTTGACCGCCAAATCCTTTTGATGGTGGGCCTCCCGCCCAGCCTGATGTATTTTCTCCTCCTCTCGCCACCGTTGTTCTAGCTGGATTCGGTACTCCTCCCAGCTTAGAGCCTGTACCATCTCCCCCTTCTGGGTCTCCACCCCAGGGAACCCCATAAGATTGGATCCGGGGTTCACCCAGCGGCACACCGTGCGCTCCGCGTGGACCTCACACAGCAAGGGAGTAGGGGTGATTGGGGCTCGCATACGGTGTTCCATGCCCGTGGCTTCCTCCCATGGTAGCAGGCGCTGGAGTTTATGGGTTCCCGGGAGAGGTGGTGCCGCTACGGGACCCACTAACACACCCTCGGCTGGCGGGGCAGGATCGGCGGACTCACCAACTGGTACGAGTTCACTTTCCACAACAGGTCCCGCTGGTTCTTCCGGTGAGAACTCCGATGTCCGGGAACCCTCTGCCGGCACTACCGGGTGCGGAGCCTGGACTCCCACATTCAGTTGGAGGAGCTGGTTATATAAGTCCTCCATCTCGGCTCTCAGGAATCTGGTGTTATCCACGGAGGATGGGCGGCTGGGCTCATCCGGGTAGTCGGGGGAGACTTCCACTTCAACCCCACTGTCGGGTCTGGAGTTGCTGGCCATAGCGTCCTCCACGTGGGTCACTTCCTGGTCTTTTTCCCGCTCTCTCCTTCGTGAGCGGTTTCGTTTTCTCTGCCTCCGCCCCCCATTAAGGATTAGGAGGCGGATCTCTGCTGCTGACGGACACGTCCTCACCGTGCAGAAATACTTAGACTGGGCGGCCATTGTGGTTCGCGCTCTCCAGCTTGTCTACGCCCACCTCACGCCCCTCTTCTCCTCCTGCGCTCTCCTCGGCGCTGCAATGGCGGCGGATTTTGGCGGCAACTGGCGCAGCACACAGTCTTTTCAATAAAGTACAATTCAAGCGCAATAAATCACAGTTCCAAGGCACACATGACCTGATTCTTCAGGCTTAAGTAGATCCTGTTCGTGACGCCAAGTTCTGGAGCGCCCCCACACCGCCGCAGGGCCGAGGGGTACCCGGAGCCGGGCCTCTGAGTCTTGGTCCTGGGGTTGTCACGGTGGCTAGGCCCGGTCCGTGGCCCTGTCTGTCAGTGGGGGACGTCCGATGCAATAAGTGGGGTTAATGGTGGTGTAGCGGTGCAGGTCGCGGCGAATAACGAGGACACCAGGTTGCAGTCTCTTTACCTCTTTACTGGAGATCTCTGAGTCCTCAGTCCAGAATACGGTTCACCAGGCTGCGCAAGTCCGACCGGTCCAATGGCACCTCCAGAGTTCTCCTCACAGGTGGAAATCAGTGCCCTCCTTCTAGCGCTGTGTGTTGTAGTCCTTCCCTGCTGTGCTCACGGAAAGTACCCCACAACGGTTGTGTCTGTTTCTTAAGTTCCCTCACAACTCGATTACTTGATGTTCTTCTCGTATTCCATCCCGCCCTGTTATTCAGGTTGGAACGGCACCCGTTTGTCAGGTAGGCCTGGAGTTCTTCCGGGACCCTAGAGACGCCCCTCTCCCGCAATTGCCCCCCAAGACTTCATAGGTGATATGTGTTAGACAGCCCGCCTTAAACTGACTGCCCTGCCGCTGTTTGGAGTATGGCTTGAAGCTGTATGCTATTCCACTCCCTCGGCGTTCCGGCCACCGGTAGTGCGCCTCAGTAGGATGTTGCTCCGGTCTTACAGCATGACCCCTACTGGTATTCTCCTTTCGCTTGATCTCGTTTCTCACTCAGCACAATCTATCTCGCTTCTAGTCCTTTCTTAGGGCACCGCCGCTATGCTGAGCAGGCACGGTCCCGTTATGTTCTTTCCAATGCCAAGCCTCTGTCAGGATCCCACCCCTGACAGAGGCCCTACTGTCTCTTCCTCCACAACACCCTCTGCCACAAGGTGTTGCTTCGTTCAATCCAGTCAGCTTTCTCCTCTAACTTCCTGCCTGACCCCCAGTTTACCCACTATGGTGGGGAGTGGCCTAATGAATAGAACCCTTAGCTCCCCCCGGAGGCCCAGCTGTGAAACATATTGGTGTCTGTGATACCTGCTCAGAGGAACTCCTTCAGTGCCATCGAACGCACCATGGCTCCCCATAGTGGCGGATCCACAGTACTGCAACGACCAGGACTCTGGGGCGCTGCAGTGACATATACCCAATAAAATGGCACCATAGATCTGAGGCACCTGTAAACATCAATATCCCTCTTGCCACACATGTCAGTATCCATACATTAAATTCCTTATTATGCCCAATGGCCTATTCAATATAAAGTAATGTCTCTGGTGTGGCAATAAATTGCATATACAAATAACATACTACGTTACCTCAGATCTAATGGTGCCAGATCCCCTACGCGCGTTTCGGCAGCGTCAGCCTTCCCCCGGAAGAAGGCTGACGCTGCCGAAACGCGCGTAGGGGATCTGGCACCATTAGATCTGAGGTAACGTAGTGTGTTATTTGTATATGCAATTTATTGCCACACCAGAGACATTACTTTATATTGAATAGGCCATTGGGCATAATAAGGAATTTAATGTATGGATACTGACATGTGTGGCAAGAGGGATATTGATGTTTACACGTGCCTCAGATCTATGGTGCCATTTTATTGGGTATATGTCACCATCAATGTTGTCTTTTAGTAATGTTTTGTTTCCTAATAAAATTTGGTATTTTTTGGTATTTTGAGGTCTGGTTCGTACTTATTTTGTTTAGGTTGGTATAATTTTGTACGGGGCTGTTATGGGTGTAACATCTCCTGACGGACACAGGGGTTAATAGTCCTATAGAACCTGTGTTTTTGTTTGTCTGATTGGTTAATGTCATTTTGTTTCTTGTAGGTTTTGTAAATAAAAGTGGTATTGATGAAAATGTCATCTTGTCCCACAAAAAATAAGCCGCCATACAGCTCCAGCAGCAGAAAAATAAAAAAAGCCATAGCTCTCAGAATATAGCAATGCAAAAACAATTGTTTTTCCTATAGAATAATTTTCATTATGTAAAAAAGCCAAAACATAAAACGTATCGGAATTGAAAGCAATCAAAAAATGTTATGTGACTGAAAATGGTACCAATAAAAATGTCAACTCCTCCTATAAAAAGAAGCCTTCACATGACCCTATCGGCACAAATATTGAAAAATTATAGCTCTCAAAATATGATGATGCAAAAACTTTGTTTTGCAAAAGAGCATCTTTTAGTGTGACAGCAGCAAAATATAAAAAAGTAATAAATCTGGTATTGCTGTAATCACACCAACCCGAAGAATAAAGTCACCTAATCACTTATACCGCACGAGGAATGGCGTAAAAAATAAATAAAACCAATTCTTCACCTGCTGTTGATTTTTTTTCATACTGCCGCCCAAAGATCACAGTAAGGCCGGGGTCACACTAGAGAGTTTTACGGACGTATGAGAGGTGCAAAAACAACGCATTGCACACGAACCAATGTTTCTCTATGGGCAGCTCCTATCTGGCATGCTGCGTTTGTGAGCGTATTGCGCAAAAAATCCTCCAATGAAAGTCTATGGGGGCGAGAAAAATACGAATTACACACGGACTATCAATGTGACTTGCGAGAAATACACAGCGTTGTTCTATAGAAAAGCTGGTAATTCAGTGCGGTGTACAGTAAAATCACACTGACAGGTTAGAATAGGATAGAATAAATGTCTACATATTACTAGTATAGGTATATATGCAGCGCCCCAGAGTCCTGGTCGTTGCAGTACTGTGGCTCCGCCGCTAAGGGGGGCTATGGTACGTCTGATGGCACTGAAGGAGATCATCTGACCAGGTATCACAGACACCAATACATTTCACAGTTTGGCCTCCAGGGGGAGCTAAGGGTACTATTCATTAGGCCACTCCTCACAATCTGGTAAAACTGGGGGTTAGGCAGGAAGTTAGATCAGAAAGCTGACTGGGTTGGAACCAGGCAACACCTTGTGGCAGAGGGTGTTGTAGGGGAAGATTCAGAGGGGTCCCTGTCAGGGGTGGGATCCTGACAGAGGCCTAGCGAACAGAGAGAACGTTACGGGACCGCGCCTGCACGATATAGCGGCGGTACCCCAAGAAAGGATAAGAAGCGAAGTTTATTGTGCTGAGTGAGAAACGAGATCAACGCAACAAGGAGAATACCAGTAGGAGTCGTGCTGTAAGACGAGGCAACATCCTATTGAGGCGCATAACCGGTGGCCGGAACGCCGAGGAAGTATAGAGCTCCAAGCCAAACTTCAAACCTACGGCAGGACAGTCAGTTACAGGCGGGCTGTCTCACCCAGACCCAGGAAGACACAGGGGGGTAACAACAGGAGTGGGGCGACGCTGGAGTCCCGGAAAAGCTCCGAGCCTCCCCGTCATACGGGTGCGTCCTAACCGTAAGATCAGGGGGACGTAGAGGGAGAACATCAGAATCGAGTTGTGAGGGAACACGAGAAACAGACACAACAGTTGTGGGTGCTATCCCGTAAGCACAGCAGGGGAGGACCACAACACACAAGCGCAGGAAGGTAGGCACAGATTTCCACCTGCAAAGGGAACTCTGGAGGTGCCATCGGACCGGCCGGACTTGCACAGCCCTGTTAACCGTATTCTGGATTGAGGACTCAGAAGCCTTCAGTAAAGAGGTAAAGAGACTGCAACCTGGTGTCCTCGTTATTAACCGCGACCGGCACTACACCGCACCATAACATCAGCACCATACCACCACCTCTCACTGTGCGCCCCTCAGCAGGGTCACGGACCGGGTCTAGCCACCGTGACAACCCCAGAGCAGAAACTCAGAGGCCCGGTACCGGGTACCCCTCGGCCCTGCGGCAGTGGGGGCGCTACAACTTGGCGTCACGAACAGGATCTACTTAAGCCTGAAGAATCAGGTCATGTGTGCCTTGGAACTGTGATTTATTGTACTTAGACTGTGATTTCTTGCAAAGACTGTGTATTGCTACTTGCCGCCAAAAGTTCCCGCTAAAAGCCGCCGCCATTGCAACGCCACAGGGAGCGCAGAGGAAGAAGAAGAGGGCGTGGAGTGGGCGTAGACAAGCTGAAGAGCGCGAAAGACAATGGCCGCCCAGTCTAAATATTTCTGCACCGTGAGGACGTGTCCGTCAGCAGCCAAGATCCCCCTCCTGATTCTCAATGGTGGGCGGAGGCAGAGAAAACGAAACCGCCCACGAAGGAGAGAGTGGGAAAAGAACCAGGAAGCGACTCACGTGGAAGACGCCATGGCCTGCAGCTCGGAACCCGAATGTGGGGTGGAAGCAGAAGTCTCCCCCAACTACCCGGACGAATACTGCAGCCAATTCTCCACGGACAGCGCTGTCTCTTGCAGGCTGAGATGGGAGACTTGATCCATCAACTTCTTCAGCTGAACATGAAGGCCCAAGCTCCGCACCAGGTAGCGCCGGATGGAAGTCCTCTGGCATTGGATCCTGTGCCTCTACCGGAGTTGTTGCTGAGGCCCTCGCCGACACCGCCAGCGGAACCCGTCGCGGAGGAGAAGACTGCATTGGCCGGTGAGTCCGCCGACCCCGTCCCGCTAGCAGAGGGCTTGTTAGTAGGCCCCGTGGCGGCACCCCGTCTCCCTGGGACCCATAGACGCCAGCGCCTGTTACCATGGGAGGAGGCCACGGGCATGGAACATCTCCTGAAAGCCCCGATTACGCCAACTACCCTGCTGTGTGAGACCCACGCGGAATGCACGGTCTGCAGCTGGGTGAACCCAGGATCCAACCTCATGGGGTTCCCCGGGGTGAAGACACGGGAAGGGGAGTGTTGTGAATTCTGTTTTTGGCTCCCTCTGGTGGCTACTGGTGGTACTGGCTTACTTTTGTCTTTTATTTCCAGTGCACCTGTTCCCATCAGGAATTGGGAGTTTCCTATTTAGTTTGGCTTCTCAGTCATTCTAGTGCCGGCAATCAATGTTACCAGAGCACCTATGTTGCTTGCTACCTGCTCCAAGTCTGCAATTCAGCTAAGTTGGATCTTTTGTATTTTTTGTGTTTGTTTTGTCCAGCACGCATTTTTTCACTCTTGCTGCTGGAAGCTCTAGTGATCTGAAATTACTACTCCGGTGTCATGAGTTGATATCGGAGTTAAAGTAATTTCAGGATGGCTGATTAGGGTTTTGAGGTGACCACGAAGTCCTCTTTTGTATTTTCTGCTATCTAGTCAGAGGGCCTCTCTTTGCTGAACCTATATTCATACTGCGTACGTGTTTTCCTCTTACCTAACCGTTATTATATGTGGGGGGCTACTATTACTTTTGGGGTTTCCCTGGAGGCAAGTCAGGTCTGTGTATTCCTCTACTAGGGGTAGCCTAGATCTCCGGCTGGTGCGAGACGTCTAGGGATAAAACGTAGGCACGCCCCCCGGCTACTATTATTTGTGTGTTAGGTTCAGCATCGCGGTCATCTGAGATTCCATCTTCCTAGAGCTAGTCTGTTTTTGCCTAAGTCCCTGCCATTGGGAATCATGACAGTATTGCCGGCCATAATGTATTAAAGGTATTGGCTGAAGAAAGAGAGAAAAAAGAAGTTTCTGACACTTTTTTTTTTTTTACTCAGAAGTTCTGTCTAGCCATAATTTCAATCTGCTGCCTTTTTCTCTCCTCTTAACCCCTGAATGGCTCAGATCTCAGCTGTTGAGAAATGGATATCCAGAGTTTAGCTTCAAACCTGAATACTCTTGCTTCTAAAGTTCAAAATATCCAAGACTTTGTTATACATGCTCCTATGTCTGAACCCAAGATTCCTATACCTGAGTTTTTTTCTGGAGATAGATCTCGTTTTTTGAATTTTAAGCACAATTGTAAATTGTATCTTTCTCTGAGATCTCGCTCCGCTGGAAACCCCGCTCAGCAGGTTAAAATTGTTATTTCCTTGTTGCGGGGTGACCCCCAGAATTGGGCATTTGCATTGGCACCAGGGGATCCTGCGCTGCTCAGTGTGGATGCGTTTTTCCTGGCACTGGGGTTGCTCTATGAGGAACCTAATTTGGAGATTCAGGCTGAAAAAGCCTTGATAGCCCTCTCTCAAGGGCATGATGAAGCTGAAATATATTGTCAAAAGTTTCGAAAATGGTCTGTGCTTACTCAGTGGAATGAGTGCGCCCTGGCGGCGAATTTCAGAGAAGGTCTCTCTGACGCCGTTAAAGATGTCATGGTGGGGTTTCCTACGCCCACAGGTCTGAATGAATCCATGACTATGGCTATTCAGATTGATCGGCGTTTACGGGAGCGCAAACCTGTGCACCATTTGGCGGTGTCTTCTGAGCAGGCACCGGAGAATATGCAATGTGATAGAATTCTGTCCAGAAGTGAACGGCAGAATTATAGACGTAAAAATGGGTTGTGCTTCTACTGTGGTGATTCTGCTCATGTTATATCAGCATGCTCTAAACGCACAAAAAAGGTTGATAAGTCTTTTGCAATTGGCACTTTACAGTCTAAGTTTATTTTGTCTGTAACTTTGATTTGTTCATTATCATCTATTACCGTGGATGCCTATGTGGATTCTGGCGCTTCCTTGAGTCTTATGGATTGGTCCTTTGCCAGGCGCTGTGGGTTTAGCCTAGAGCCTTTGGAAGTTCCTATCCCTTTGAAGGGTATCGACTCCACACCATTGGCTAGGAATAAACCACAATACTGGACACAAGTGACTATGTGTATGACTCCTGACCATCGGGAGGTGATTCGCTTCCTTGTGTTGCATAACTTGCATGATGTCTTAGTGCTTGGATTGCCATGGTTGCAAACTCATAATCCAGCCCTTGACTGGAAAACAATGTCTGTGTTAAGCTGGGGATGTCAGGGGGCTCATGGGGAAGTACCTTTGGTTTCCATTGCTTCATCTACTCCCTCTGAAGTTCCGGCATTTTTGTCTGACTATTGTGATGTTTTTGAGGAGCCTAAACTTAGTTCTCTCCCCCCTCACAGGGATTGCGATTGTGCTATAGACTTAATTCCTGGCAGCAAGTTTCCTAAGGGTCGTTTGTTTAATCTGTCTGTGCCTGAGCATGCTGCCATGCGAGAGTATATTAAGGAGTCCTTGGAAAAGGGACATATCCGTCCATCCTCATCCCCTTTAGGAGCAGGTTTTTTTTTTCGTGGGTAAAAAAGATGGCTCCCTGAGACCCTGCATTGATTATCGCCTGTTGAATAAGATTACAGTCAAATACCAGTATCCTTTGCCACTATTGACTGATTTATTTGCTCGTATTAAAGGGGCAAAGTGGTTCTCTAAGATTGATCTTCGGGGTGCGTATAATTTGGTGCGGATTAAGCAGGGAGATGAGTGGAAAACTGCATTTAATACGCCCGAGGGCCATTTTGAGTATTTGGTAATGCCTTTTGGTCTTTCTAATGCCCCTTCAGTCTTTCAGTCCTTTATGCACGATATTTTCCGTAAATATCTGGATAAATTTATGATTGTGTATTTGGATGATATTTTGATTTTTTCGGATGACTGGGAGTCGCATGTTCAACAGGTTAGGAAGGTTTTTCAGGTTTTGCGGGCCAATTCTTTGTTTGTAAAGGGTTCTAAGTGTATTTTTGGGGTTCAGAAGATCTCTTTTTTGGGGTACATTTTTTCCCCTTCTTCTATTGAGATGGATCCTGTCAAGGTTCGGGCCATTTGTGATTGGACGCAGCCTACTTCCCTGAAGAGTCTTCAGAAATTCTTGGGCTTTGCTAATTTCTATCGTCGATTTATAACTGGGTTTTCAAGTGTTGCTAAGCCTCTGACTGATTTGACTAAGAAGGGTGCTGATGTTGCCAATTGGTCCTCTGCGGCTGTGGAGGCCTTTCGGGAGCTTAAGCGCCGCTTTTCTTCTGCCCCTGTGTTGCACCAGCCTGATGTTTCGCTCCCTTTTCAGGTCGAGGTTGATGCTTCCGAGATTGGAGCGGGTGCGGTTTTGTCGCAGAGAAGTCCCGATTGCTCAGTGATGAGACCATGTGCATTCTTCTCTCGAAAGTTTTAGCCCGCCGAGCGAAATTGTGATGTCGGTAATCGGGAGCTCTTGGCTATGAAGTGGGCATTTGAGGAGTGGCGTCATTGGCTTGAGGGTGCTAGACATCAGGTGGTGGTCTTGACTGATCACAAGAATCTGATTTACCTTGAGTCTGCCAGGCGTCTGAATCCTAGACAGGCGCGCTGGTCGTTGTTTTTCTCCCGGTTTAATTTTGTGGTTTCATACTTGCCGGGTTCGAAAAATGTGAAGGCAGATGCCCTTTCTAGGAGTTTTGAGCCTGACTCTTCTGGTGATTCTGAGCCTACGGGTATCCTTAAGGATGGGGTGATTTTGTCTGCTGTCTCCCCAGACTTGCGACGTGCTTTGCAGGAGTTTCAGACTGATAGGCCTGATCGTTGTCCGCCTGGGAGACTGTTTGTTCCAGATGAGTGGACCAGTAGAGTCATCTCGGAGGTTCATTCTTCTGTGTTGGCAGGCCACCCTGGAATCTTTGGTACCAGAGATTTGGTGGCCAGGTCCTTCTGGTGGCCTTCCCTGTCTCGGGATGTGCGTACTTTTGTACAGTCTTGTGATGTTTGTGCTCGGGCCAAGCCTTGCTGTTCTCGGGCTAGTGGATTGTTGTTGTCCTTGCCTATTCCGAAGAGGCCGTGGACGCACATCTCTATGGACTTTATCTCGGACCTCCCGGTTTCTCAGAAGATGTCCGTCATTTGGGTGGTGTGTGACCATTTTTCTAAGATGGTTCATTTGGTACCCTTGCCCAAATTGCCTTCTTCATCGGAGTTGGTTCCTTTGTTTTTTCAGAATGTGGTTCGTTTACATGGTATCCCGGAAAACATCGTTTCTGACAGGGGATCTCAATTTGTGTCTAGGTTCTGGCAAGCGTTCTGTGCCAGGATGGGCATTGATTTATCTTTCTCGTCTGCTTTCCATCCTCAGACTAATGGCCAGACGGAGCGAACTAATCAGACCTTGGAGACTTATTTGAGGTGTTTTGTGTCTGCTGATCAGGATGATTGGGTCGCCTTTTTGCCGTTGGCAGAGTTTGCCCTTAATAATCGGGCCAGTTCTGCCACTCTGGTTTCTCCTTTCTTTTGCAATTCAGGGTTTCACCCTCGTTTTTCATCTGGTCAGGTGGAATCTTCGGATTGCCCTGGAGTGGACACTGTGGTGGATAGACTGCACCGGATTTGGAGTCATGTGGTGGACAATTTGAAGTTGTCTCAGGAGAAGACTCAGCAGTTTGCTAATCGTCATCGTCGTGTGGGTCATCGTCTTCGTGTTGGGGACTTGGTGTGGTTATCTTCTCGTTTTGTCCCTATGAAGGTCTCTTCTCCTAAGTTTAAACCTCGGTTCATAGGTCCTTATAAGATTTTGGAGATTCTTAATCCGGTATCTTTTCGTTTGGACCTACCAGCATCTTTCGCCATTCATAATGTCTTCCATCGGTCGTTGTTGCGGAGGTACGAGGTGCCGGTTGTTCCTTCTGTTGAGCCTCCTGCTCCTGTGCTGGTGGAGGGTGAACTGGAGTATGTTGTGGAAAAGATTTTGGACTCTCGCGTTTCCAGACGGAGACTTCAATATTTGGTTAAATGGAAGGGATACGGGCAGGAGGATAATTCTTGGGTGACTGCCTCTGATGTTCATGCCTCTGATTTGGTCCGCGCCTTTCATAGGGCGCATCCAGATCGCCCTGGTGGTTCTCATGAGGGTTCGGTGCCCCCTCCTTAAGGGGGGGGGGGTACTGTTGTGAATTCTGTTTTTGGCTCCCTCTGGTGGCTACTGGTGGTACTGGCTTACTTTTGTCTTTTATTTCCAGTGCACCTGTTCCCATCAGGAATTGGGAGTTTCCTATTTAGTTTGGCTTCTCAGTCAATCTAGTGCCGGCAATCAATGTTACCAGAGCACCTCTGTTGCTTGCTATCTGCTCCAAGTCTGCAATTCAGCTAAGTTGGATCTTTTGTATTTTTTGTGTTTGTTTTGTCCAGCACGCATTTTTTCACTCTTGCTGCTGGAAGCTCTAGTGATCTGAAATTACTACTCCGGTGTCATGAGTTGATATCGGAGTTAAAGTAATTTCAGGATGGCTGATTAGGGTTTTGAGGTGACCGCGAAGTCCTCTTTTGTATTTTCTGCTATCTAGTCAGAGGGCCTCTCTTTGCTGAACCTATATTCATACTGCGTACGTGTTTTCCTCTTACCTAACCGTTATTATATGTGGGGGGCTACTATTACTTTTGGGGTTTCCCTGGAGGCAAGTCAGGTCTGTGTATTCCTCTACTAGGGGTAGCCTAGATCTCCGGCTGGTGCGAGACGTCTAGGGATAAAACGTAGGCACGCCCCCCGGCTACTATTATTTGTGTGTTAGGTTCAGCATCGCGGTCATCTGAGATTCCATCTTCCTAGAGCTAGTCCATTTTTGCCTAAGTCCCTGCCATTGGGAATCATGACAGGGGAGATGGTGCAGGCCCTGAGCTGGGAGGAATACCAGACCCAGCTGGAACAGCAGTGGAGGGAGAAGGACAAGGCATACCAGGCCGGGCTAGAGGCCTACCATCAAAAAGACTTGGCGGTCAAGGACCGGGCCCGCAAGGATCCCGCCGCTCACCAGGCCCCGCGCAGGCAGGGCACCATCACCACCTTCAAGCTCCGCGGAGGCTGGGGCTTTATTAAGGAGCCGGGCCTGCACGCCGAAGTCTTCGTTAACCGGCGGGACGTGGAGTCGCGTCTCAGAGAGGGCCACCCAGACCGGGATCTCTACCCGAGGGACGAAGTTAGCTACACCAGGCACTTTGGGGAAAAGGGGTGGTTTGCCCTGAATGTCCGCAAGAGGCAGAACCCTGTGACACCCCCGATTAAGGTGCCAGTGAAGCTGACCCCTGTAGCAAAGGTGCCCCCTTGTGGTCAGCCCACGATCGTTACCAGGACCACCGAGGTCACTCCAACGTGCACTATGGTCAAGACCACGACATGCAGCATCGTCACATCAACCACCCTCGTGGCCGAGGAGGCACCTCTTCAGGTGGGTGGTGCTCGTGCTGCTCCAGAACTGAAGACAGTGGGTACCCAGACCCCCAAATGGGACAACACGTCCCCTTACGCAGTACTGGGCGGTGCGCAATACCCTAAGGGGTTGCCTCCGCCAGTGCTGCCTCCTGAGTGGTTCAAGTAACTGTACTAACGCTCTGCAACTGTAAATAAGTTAATTGCTTTCACCGTTTTGCTGCTAAAACCCGTCTAGGGTTATTCTTAAAGGGATCCCTTTGTTGACCCGGGATCCCTATTGCTTTTTGTTTGTTTTCTACTTTTTGCACAGTCATCAAAGGACTGCCGAATCATGGACGGTGAATGATTCAAAAACTAATATTGTAAATAGTTTGCACCTTCTTAAAGGATAGCTCTCTACTGGTTTTATACAAGAAAAGGACTCTTTGCGAAGATACTGTTTTTTGAGACATTACCAGAGTCCTTACTGCAAACAGACTTGCAGCTTGAGAAGTTGCACTACCTCATAGAGACTTGGTCCCCTCTTAAAGGGGATGTTCATCAAAAGCACTTAAAGAATGATGATGTTTTGAAAGAAAGTACTGATAATGCTGATATGTGAAAGTTAAATGTAGCTAACTAGTTGATTGTAAGAAATGTTTAATAATGTTAATAGAAGAATGAGGACAGGAAGTGAACCCGTAGGGGTTAGTGGTGAGTCCTCTTAGGAGCCATATAGAGATGGCTCAGTGATCTTGAACTGAAAGAAAAATGATATGTTTTATACTGTGTATAGTAGTGGAAGGACAGTAGGCCCGGGCGGAAAGGGGCGGTCCTGTACAGAAAGGAGAGGCAGTAGGTCTGGAGCAGTTAGGACAGGCGGTCCTGCAGATTTAAAGAAGGAGAATGCATAAAAGTTAATTAGCCGTATATGTGATATAAGAAGGTCTTTAGTGGATTTAGCGAGTACGTCCTTAAAGGCAATGTTAAATTATTGTTCAAAGATTTTGCACTTAGTAGAATACCCGGTTGGGTAAGAAAAGTTATTTATAGTAAGTTAGTTAAAGTATTTAACTATGTTTGTAACGTTCAAGTGTCCTCACCTCCCATAAAGGGAAGCTCTGTTAAAAAGTTTACTTGTACTTGCATTTTCAAAATTGTATGTCTTTTTGCTGACATGTATTGTTGTTTTCTTCCCAGTCCAGGAGTACTGGATTTAACCGGGGGGGGTGCAGCGCCCCAGAGTCCTGGTCATTGCAGTACTGTGGCTCCGCCGCTAAGGGAGGCTATGGTACATCTGATGGCACTGAAGGAGATCATCTGACCAGGTATCACAGACACCAATACATTTCACAGTCTGGCCTCCAGGGGGAGCTAAGGGTACTATTCATTAGGCCACTCCTCACAATCTGGTAAAACTGGGGGTTAGGCAGGAAGTTAGATCAGAAAGCTGACTGGGTTGGAACCAGGCAACACCTTGTGGCAGAGGGTGTTGTAGGGGAAGATTCAGAGGGGTCCCTGTCAGGGGTGGGATCCTAACAGAGGCCTAGCGAACAGAGAGAACGTTACGGGACCGCGCCTGCACGATATAGCGGCGGTACCCCAAGAAAGGATAAGAAGCGAAGTTTATTGTGCTGAGTGTGAAACGAGATCAACGCAACAAGGAGAATACCAGTAGGAGTCGTGCTGTAAGACGAGGCAACATCCTATTGAGGCGCATAACCTGTGGCCAGAACGCCGAGGAAGTATAGAGCTCCAAGCCAAACTTCAAACCTACGGCAGGACAGTCAGTTACAGGCGGGCTGTCTCACCCAGACCCAGGAAGACACAGGGGGGTAACAACAGGAGTGGGGCGATGCTGGAGTCCCGGAAAAGCTCCGAGCCTCCCCGTCATATGGGTGCGTCCTAACTGTAAGATCAGGGGGACGTAGAGGGAGAACATCAGAATCGAGTTGTGAGGGAACACGAGAAACAGACACAACTGTTGTGGGTGCTATCCCGTAAGCACAGCAGGGGAGGACCACACACACAAGCGCAGGAAGGTAGGCACAGATTTCCACCTGCAAAGGGAACTCTGGAGGTGCCATTGGACCGGCCGGACTTGCGCAGCCCTGTTAACCGTATTCCGGATTGAGGACTCAGAAGCCTTCAGTAAAGAGGTAAAGAGACTGCAACCTGGTGTCCTCGTTATTAACCGTGACCGGCACTACACCGCATGATAACATCAGCACCATACCACCACCTTTCACTGTGCGCCCCTCAGCAGGGTCACGGACCGGGTCTAGCCACCGTGACAACCCCAGAGCAGAGACTCAGAGGCCCGGTACCGGGTACCCCTCGGCCCTGCGGCAGTGGGGGCGCTACATATACGTATTTATATATATGTATATGTCATTGAGACACATATATATCTATATATATATTTATATTTCATACAGCGCTATATAGCTTAAAAGCCGGTAATTCAATTGCCGGCTTTTGCTCTCTCCTTATGAAACCCAACAGGATATGAGACATGGTTTACATACAGTAAACCATTTCATATCCCTTATTTTTTTACATATTCTTCATTACTAATGTTGTAAGTGTCTGTGTGCAAAATTTGGGGGCTCTAGGTGTTAAAATAAAGGGTTAAATCACGGGAAAAACTGGCGTGGGCTCCCGCGCAATTTTCTCCGCCAGAGTGGGAAAGCCGGTGACTGAGGGCAGATATTAATAGCCTAGAGAGGGACCATAGTTATTGGCCCCCCTGGCTAAAAACATCTGCCCCCAGCCACCCCAGAAAAGGCGCATCTGTAAGATGTGCCTATTCTGGACATCTGTAAGATGTGCCTATTCTGGCACTTAGCCTCTCTTTTGCCACTCCCCAGTAGCGGTGGGATATGGGGTGAAAAAGGGTTAATGTCACCTTGCTAATGTAAGGTGACATTAAGCCTGGTAAGTAATGGAGAGATGTCAATAAGACACCAATCTATTATTAATCCAATAGTAGTAAAGGGTTAATAATACACACACACATTATGAATAAAGTATTTTAATGAAATCAATACAGATATGGGGTTTTAAAATCTTTATTGTACGCTTAATGCACCTGAAGATCCTCGTTCTATAAAAAAAAAAAAAAAAAAAAGCAACAATATCCCATACCTTTCCGGCGATCAGTCATGTCCCACGCTGTAAATCCATCTGAAGGGGTTAAATAAATTTACAACCAGGAGCCTGCTAATGCAGCTGTTGCTCCTCATTGGAAAAACTGGGGAATGAATGGAATGCAGGGGAACGTAGCATCGTAGACTTGCGGTGCTGCACCACCTGGTGGCATAAACTCATATGAACTTTAGCGTGGGAATTTTTCTGAATATTTTCTCATGCTAGAGTTCATATGTCCATTCTATCCATTTATCCATTCTATGCCCATTTTGCAAGCCGGCGAGAAAATCTCGGCGTACGGATGCCATACGGATGCATACGGAATCTTTAGAGAAACAAATCGCATCCTCGCGTTGAATATGGATCACTGTTCAGGAACTTTTCTGTGTATTACGCCTGTAAAAAACAGACCATATTTCCCTACGCTAAGTGTGATGCCAGCCTAAAGCTCGGTTAATATATATCTTGTGCTCTATGCTGAGCACTTAAACCGAGATGGAAGATTCCCTATAATGATGAAGATGGAGACACTGTGGACTATATCTGGCCTATGATCCGGGTGGTGCCTGTCTTTTTAAGCTTGCATAAAAGCAGGTTCGACCTCAGTATTGTACAACTCTGAAAAAGAAGGACACCGCTGTCCAAACGGAGTACAGAGTATCTCTGTTGCCTCATTATAGTGAATGAATCCCTCAGGGGTTTCGTCTGAATTATGTCATTTGGAGATTTAGGCTGGTGTCACACTTAATGTATGAAAAATCGTTCCGAGTTTTCCTGCCGATAGTCGCACGAGTGTTCTCCATATGGTCATCCATGTGTAATGCGTTTGCAATGCGATGATGCGATTTTCTCGCACCTATGCATCCGTATGACATCCATATGGCATCCGTATGACATGCGTATGGCTTTACATTTCTCACTGCTTTTCACCATTGAATTATATTAGTCAATGTGCTGAAATGAGGAAAATGTGTGCGTATTTGTCGCAAGCTAGACGAATAGTCCATGTGGTGTCAACGTTTTTCTTGTACCCATAGGCTTGCATTGGCGAGTCTCGGATGATATATGCGTACAGTCTCAGCATGCTGCAATTTTACACACACGTCGAACACCTGAGAAAAATACAGTGATGTGAGCTTCCCCCTAGATTAACAGTGGTCCGAGTGCCATGCGATGTTATCACGCATAGCACTCATCCGTATTGTACGGTAGTGTTACCCCGGCCTTAGATGGAAACTCCAATGTAAGTGCTCAGTGTAGAGCACAGGGTAAATGTGATCCAAAATATAATGTAAAATGTTCCCAATTAAAGTTTCAACTTAATCCAGAAAAATAGCAAGTCCCCACTCAGGTCCATCAATTGTTAATGGAAATAGAGTGGGCTTACAAGTTCCTGACGGTACAAAAGCTCTGGAAAAGCACCATAGCTCCTCATCCCCTAAAATAAATCCAGCAAATTCTGTGCTCACAAATCCAAATGCCCCCTTCCCTTGTGAGCCCCACAGTGTGCCGAAACCACAGTTAGCATCCACGATAGGCATTTCTGAAACGATGAGAGCCCACATAATTTACAGGTGCATGTGCAGAAGCACAAGTTGGGCGTAATGTAATGGGCACTACATAATATGGGCACTACAACTATGGACATTACAATGGCAGATTAGCAATTTTCACTCAGCAACATTCACTGCTACTTGTTTCTGGTAAACACTATGGTTTCAAAATCATCACTGCAAATGTAAATTCCCAGAGGGGTGTAATTTCCAAAACTGGGTCACTTGAGGGGGTATTCTGCTCTTCTGGCACTTAGAGTCTCTGTCTATGGAGTTTGCAAATTATTTTACTATAATTTGTTCTCCAAGACTCAGCTAATGCCCCTTCAGTTCAGAGTCTCGTCATGTGGCTAAACAGTGCTATATAGCCACATATGGGGTATTACAGTGTGGTGCCCCAGGGTCCTGGTCGTCACAGTGGTATTGCTTTCTTCCCGGGGAGAGTGATGCTACGTTTGGAGGCAAAGAAGGATAACTGCATCCAGGTATCACAAACATGCAACACTTCACACTCCAGGCCACCAGGGGGAGCTTCTGATCCTATTTACTAGGTCACTCCCCATATATATATAACTGGTAGTCTGTGGGGAAAGTTAGTCAGTCCTTCATGGAAGCTGTTCCTGGCAGGAGCAAGTTCCTGTCAGAGGACAGAGGAGAGGGTTCACGGAGCAGTGCATGCCCTAAGAGCTGCAGCTCCCAGAAAGAGACATTTTGAAGGCCGAATTGTTTGCAGCGAGCGTGCTGGAGAAGAAGCACAGGAGAGGATATCAGAAGGGGACCAGCCCTGAGCAGGATGCCTCCTTCTGAGGCGCAGAGACTGGTAGCCGGCACACCGAGGTTGTAAGGACCTCTATAACTTACATCAGAGACCGGCAGGACAGCTGAACTCTACGTTACCTGTCCGACCTAACACCCAGGAGGCACGGTGACAACCTTAGTGGCTGGGGCATGCTAGAGTCCCTATAAACCGCCTCAAGTCACCAGTCATATGGGTATGTCTTATCCAATCCGGGGGACAGAGAGAGATAACATCTGTGAGGACCTTATGAGAAGCTTAGTAGTAAGGGACTACACTACACCACCATGTCGCTAGAGGAAAGGTTTTTATTCTCCACCTGGACAAGGGGACTCTGGACTTGCCTCCAAACTGGCTGGACTCTGCCTACCCTGTGGTCTGGTGCTCTGGACTGTGGATGCTGAAGTCTTCAGTAATAGTAAAGAGACTGCAACCCTGTGTCTTCGTTCTTCTCTGCGCCACTCACCATTCACCACCTATACACTGGGAATACACCCTGGGGATACACTTCACCTGTGGGAAGGTATACCATCTAGCTGCCATATCATCACCCCAGCGGACACCTTTAAAGCAGCGTCGGTCACCCTGACCGAATGCCACACGTGGCGTCACGAACATAAACTTTATCCCTTTAAAGACCTTTCCCTTTTTATATGGGCGTCCCAGGGCCACGGACCGGGTCAGCCACCGTGACATCCCCCCTTTGAGCAGACCGGACCCCGATACCGAGTACCCCACTGCCCTGACGAGGCGCTCCAACCACATTCAGCAGAAATTGTGTGACAAATTTTGGGACCATTTTCACTCATTTCCCCATGTTTCAATGTAAAATTTAGAGCTAAAAAATTTAGAGCTAAAACAAAATATTTTGTGTTAAAAATGTCTTTTGTCACCACCCAATGACATAAAATTTTGTGACACCTCATGTCTATAAGATCACTCCACCCCTAAATAAACTCATTGACGGGTGTAGTTTGTAAAATGAGATCACTTATGGGGGTGTTCTGCTTTCCTGGCACCTCAAGGGCTCTGCCAATGTGAAATGTGATATGGCAACCTCAAACCATTACTGAAAAATGTGCACTATAATATGTCACTCCTTCCCTTCTGAGCCTTAAAAGTAGTTTTCAACCACATATGAGGTATTTGCATACTCAGTAGAAACTACATAACATATTTTGTGGTTCATTTTCTCCTATTATCCCTTTTGAAAATTGAACACTTGGGGCCAAAGTAATATTTTAGCAGAAAAAATGGTAATTTTCCATTGACTCAACCCAATGTCATACAATTTTGTGAATCGCATGAGGGTTAAAAATGATTACTGCGCCACTATGCTATATTAATTCCTCGAGAGACGTAGTTTCCAAATTGAGGTCACTTGTGTTTCATTTTCCTGTTTTGACACTTCCGGGGCTCTTCAAAGGTGACATGGCATCAGCAATCTGTTCCAGCCAAAATTGTGCTCCAGAATTTTAATTGGTGTTCCTTCCCTTCCAAGCCCTGCCGTGTGCCCAATCAGTAGTTTTCCACCACATATAGGGCATTGGTGCACTAAACACAAATTGCACAATAAATTGTATGGTTTATTTTCTCCTGTTAATTTTGTATAAATGCAAAATTTGGGGCAAAATGTACATATTTTTCGAAAAAATTAAAATTAAAATTTTTTCCTTCCACATTTAATTCCTGTGAAGCATGCTGGAAAAATGAGAAATGTATGAAAAACTTTTAACCCTTCTAACTTCCTAACAAAAAATTGTTTAAAAAAATGATGCAGATGTGGTAAATGTTATTTATTAACTATTTTGTGACGTATCTATGTGGTTTAAGAGCATAAACATTATTGCAAAATTTTCAAAATTTTCACCAAAATACCGATATTTTCACATATAACGCAAAAAAAAGTGGCCTAAATTTACCTCTAACATGAGGTACAATATGTCACGAAAGAACAATCTCAGAATCACTGAGATGCATTGAAGTGTTCCAGAGTTATTACCTCATAAGATGACAATGATCAGAATTGTAAAAATTGGCCCAGTCATTAACGTGCAAACCACCCTCGGGGATAAAGGGGTTATACCAGATAGTTATATCACACAAAATAGTTAATAAATAACATTTAGCACATCTGCATCATTTTTGAAACATAAAACATTATTTGTCATATTTCTGTCATATAGTCCCCCGAAAGTCACTTCAAATATGATGTGGCCCCTAATAAAATAGTTTTGCAAATTTTGATGGAAAACTTAAAATAAAGAAAAATTCTGTTTAAAAATGATGTAGATGATTATGTTTAAAAAATTATGTTGATGTAAAGTAGACATATGGGAAATGTTATTTAGAAATTATCTTTTGCATCATTGCTAACTGGTTTAAAGATATAAAAATTGAAAGTTTGAAAATTGCAAAAGTTTCACCACAATTCTGATATTTTCACAAATAAACACCAAAAATTTCGACCTAAATTTATCACCAACATAAAGTGCAATGTGTCACGAAAAAGCAATCTCAGAATCACTGGGATTCATTTAAGCACTCCAGAGTTATTACCACATAAAGTCAGAATAGTAAACTTTGCCCTTCAAAGGAAGGAGAAAACAAGCTTCGAGGCGAAGGGGTTAAAGAGGACCATTCACCAAATTTTTCATGTTGAACAGGATATATGATGTAATAATGGCTGTAGAGCTGAGTAAAATATTTTTTTTCTTTTTGAATTTTGCCTCTCTGTTGCGAGATATTAGCAATCAATAATATTTGGCACCTAATGAGTTAACATCTGTCAAAAATAAAAAGCAGATTAAAAATAAACATCCGATATATAGAAATATTTTTTACAGAAGGAGAATACATTTTTAAGTTCATTTTAATAATTTTTTGTGGTTTAAAAAAAATAGAAAAATAAACAAATATTTCCTTTCTTTTCCCATTCATATTTCCCGATATCGGAAAAAAAAAAAAAAATAGTATGACAGTCACAAAAATAAGACAACACATCTCACAAAAAATAGATAGATATGTATGAATTGTTCAATGTGAATATTGCCAATTGTTTAGACTCCTTTACTGCTATAATGAAAATTTTCTTTTCGTTTACATCTGCTGCTGACTCAAAGGCAAATATGAAACATAGCATCCTTGTCACTACTGGTTTCAGCTAATACCCATAGCAAAGGAATGGGAAAACAGAGAGACTTACTGGGTTTAAGACTCAAGGCACATCATTATTCTTCATGTCCGGCTCTAAAAGCCTGCAGCAACTGTCGGAGCTATATATTGTTCCTAACTTTAGGATGGCAAAATCTGAGAAAATCTACACATCTGCTTAAAAAAGCATCCTTCGAATATGAAGGCATGTACCTTGTCCCTGTGTAACCTGGCTCGATTAATTATACTACCCCTTCTATTTAATGAAACATCTGAATGCTCTATTAAACTCATCCTGCAGCCATATATTATTTATTTGCCACCTGCTGTACATTGATGATTGCTCATATTTCTACTAAAAACATGCGTCAATTATTATGTTATACATATATTGTATGTTCTGATTATTGCCCTGATATCATTATTCAAGTCAAACCACTTCATATAGAACTCATTATTGAGATTTTAATATTTTAAGACACATAACATTATGTTCACGACAGGTTTAAGATACAACACAATGTTTTTGCATATTCTGTATTCCAAGTGCAGCGCCCCAGAGTCCTGGTCGTTGCAGTAACGTCGCTCTGCCGCTAAGGGGAGTGATGTTACGTCTGATTGCACTAAAGGAGTTCACCTGATCAGGTAACACTCACATTACACTTCACACTCCGGCCACCAGGGGGGTTGGTTCTATCTAGTAGGCCACTCCTCACACTCTGGTAAAACTGGGGGTTGGACAGGAAGACAGGGAGAAGTAACTGGGAAGAGCTAGTGAGAGGACCTGTCAGGGATGGGATCCTGGCAGACTCCTAAGAATAGCACAAACCAGTGAGCAACGGGGATACAGCAAAGAAGTGATAGAACCAGAAGGAGTCGTGCTGTAAGATCGAGGCAACATCCTTCTGAGGGGCAACAGTCGGTGGCCGGAACGCCGAGCAAGTAAGAGACTACAAGCATTACTTCAAACCACGGCCGGACAGCCAATTATAGGTTGGCTGTCTCACTAAAACACCTAAGCAGACAACGGAGGCAGCTGTGGGAGAGGGGCGACTCTAGAGTCCCAGAATAACTCCAGGCCTACCCCGCCATACAGGTGCGTCCTAGCCACATCATCTGGGGGACGGAAAGAATGAGCATCAGACACAGACAGAAACAGTTGTGAGGACTATCCCGGGGTGCTCAGCAGGGAAGGACTACAACACACATAGCGCAAGAAGGTAGACGCTGATTCCCACCTGTGAAGGGGACTCCTGATGTGCCTTCGGACCGGCCGGTCTCAGACAGCCCGGTTAACAGTGCCCTGGATTGGACACCTGAAGCCTTCAGTAAAGAGGTAAAGAGACTGCAACCTGGTGTCCTCGTTATTAACTGCGACCGGCACTACACCGCACCATCCACATCTATCATTGTGCGCCCCTCAGCAGGGTCACGGACCGGGTCTAGCCACCGTGACAACCCCAGAGCAGAGACTCAGAGGCCCGGTACCGGGTACCCCTCGGCCCTGCGGCAGTGGGGGCGCTACACAAACATATTTATAGACATTATTCTATAAATTGCGACCTTTACTCGTGAAAATTGTGCCCTCCACCTTGCAGCTCCGTCACGAGACACCTTCTGTTTCTTGACACTGAAGCCCCTTTGAAGAAGCTAATGCGAAACGTGTGCTAGTGGTGGTTCACGTTGTATTACATTCTATTTAGTAAATTTACCTAATCTGTTATTCTTCCAATTTATATTTTCTTGGTAATGAGATGGTTAATACTGTGTATTTGCAACCTAAATATAATGCTTTTCACTTGATGTTAATTGAGTTATGCTTCTTGTATGCTTTACATTGCATGTCTCATAATTTAGGTGAAATTTAATTTTGCAGCATAAATTTACTATATCATGACAATTATGGCTTTCACATGAACCAGTTACGGCTCCTATATGTATTTATTTGAGTAATTAATGTTTGGGCAACTTACACTTTGCACTTTGAATATTCCTTGCGTCTGATTAGGCATTTGCACTTCAGGGGGATTTGTTTACAGCTCAACTAGCGATACAAAAAGACCCTTTTCTCTCGTTCTACATCATGCTACTTCTTGTCTTTGTAAATGTTTTATTAAACATGTTTATTAAGACACAATAATGATTATCATATTTTATTGTACTTTGGAATAGTCTCCCTTAATTATAGGCTCATATTTTGTATTTGGAGTTACTATCCATTTCTATATACAAATTGCCTTTTTGCAGAGGAAGAGGACTTGAACTCTAGTGCCACCTATCAGAAGTAGCAATTCTTCTGCAAGTAAATATCAACCCTTTAATGAGCCTTAGGCTGCTTTCACACTAGCGTCGGCACGGGGCCGTCGCTATGCGTCGGCCCGAAGTGACGACACGCGTTGTGAAAATAATGCCCGACGTGGGCAGCGGAAGCAGTCTTACGACGCTTCCGCTGCCCCATTGTAAGATCCGGGGAGGAGGGGGCGGAGTTTCGGCCGCCCATGCACGGTCAAAAATGGAGGACACAAAGCTCAAAAAACGGTACATGTAACTTTTTTTGTGCCAACGGTCCTCCAAAACACGACGCAACCGTCACACGACGGTTGCGACGTGTGGCCATACATCACTCACAATGCGTCGCTAATGTTAGTCTATGGGGAAAAAAACGCATCCTACAGACAACTTTGCAGGATGCGTTTTTTTTTCTCCTAAACGACGCATTGCAACGTACAGCCAACAACGCTTGTGTGAAAGTAGCCTTAGCTGACAAGTCAAACCAAAATCTTTATTTGCAGACATGTGTTTCAAGATGTTGCTCCTCCTCAGTGCAGAGTAGGAGATCTGAATTGTGTGCATGAGAGGCCTCTGACTGAGTTCTAAGAGGTAACATCTCTCGTGAATTGTGACATGCCTGACACGCCAGAGTAAAGAGACTTATAGGCTATGCAATACTCCTCTGGTAAATTAAATAAAGATTCTGATTTGGCTTTTATCCTTTATTATATGACAAGGCTCATTAAAGGGTCAATATTGACTTTTAGGATTGCTACTTCCAGTAAGTGACACTAGAAATCAAGTCCTCTTCCTCTCTGAAGGGACTATATGCATATTTAATTTCTAAGAGGAGCATTGTATTGCCTATAAGTCTCCTTATACCAATATGTCAAGCATGTTACTCTCAACAATGAGAGGTATTAGCCCATAGTATCCATTTCTATTAAATTTGGCCTTTATTTTTGTTAAAGGGAAAATTAAAGGAGGTTATATTATACTCACCTGGGCGGGCGGTCCGATCCGATGGGCTTCGCGGTCCGGGGCCTCCCATCTTCTTAGGATGACATCCTCTTCTTGTCTTCACACTGCGGCTCCGGCGCAGGCGTACTTTGTCTGCCCCGTTGAGGGTTGAGCAAAGTACTGCAGTGCGCAGGTGCCAGGAAAGGTCAGAAAGGCCCAGCGCCTGCGCACTGCAGTACTTTGCTCTGCCCTCAACAGAGCAAACAAAGTACGCTTGCGCCGGAGCCGCCGCGTGAAGACAAGAAGAGGACATCATCGTAAGAAGATGGGAGGCCCCGGACCGGATGGCGACACCCATCGGACCGGACCGCAGCAGGAATGCCCCTGGGTGAGTATAATCTAACTCTTTTTCTCATCTTTCAGGATACATCGAGGGCTTATCTACAGCATTCCAGAATGCTGTAGATAAGCCCCTGATGCTGGTGGGCTTAGTTCACCTTCGGTTTTGGGGGTGACAGGTTCCCTTTAAATATAAAGCCTTACACCGTAGCCTGGAGTCCACGGAATTATTAACCAGTAACTATATCTGTACTTGAAATGAGCTCTGACTTAAGGCTAATGCAGATGTCCATGCAAATCAGTCCAAGCACAATCTGCCAATGCATGGACTAGCTATGTGTCTCCTGACCTGAGCGTGGCATCCTCATAGAAATATATGAAGCTGTGATGCTCGGGACAGGGGAGCCGCAGCCAAGTCAGTGCATTGCAATCCAAAATCGGACCGATTAGCACAGACATCTGCATGAGCACTTAGACCCCGTATCATCCTTCATTGGCAGAATTCTGGTGTAAAACTAGAATGTTACAATTTTTTTTTTGTGCAACTCGTAGTTTTTATGCCGGGTCGCAAAAAATTCAGACAACTTTTTGTATAGCGGGTACATCTCGGTTTGGAAGTGGCTGACAAATTTATCATAATTTACATCACTGAAGTGGAGTAAATTACCACAGAAATGTACTCCAGTCCCCAACTGTAGAACATTTATTGCAGAGACATGCCAATCTGCACCAAATTCATTAAGAAACAAAAGCCTGTTAACGAATTTGACTCATCTTACTAGTATGCTCTTCATCAAGGCTGGTGGTGAGCAAAATGCCAATATTGATGAATCAGGGCCATAAAATTCATACATGGAAATTGAGTGAAAAATGTCAAAAATACTGCAGTTCTGTTAAAAAGCTATTACCAGCTCACTTATCAATCATTTGTGAATTGCTGGGGCTCCAGCCGATGGGACTACCACTGACCTTGAGAAAAGGGTTCCAAATTGCTCCATCACACGTAGCCTACTTTTTTTCATAATTCTTTTTATAAGTGGATTTTGAGAGTATAGGGGATAAGGGGTCAGCATGCAGTCTTTTTTTTCTGTAGCCAAAACCAGCTATTTTGTCAGTAGAAATGCGGGATTCAAAACTCCAGTTTTAGGGCATTTTTTCACAGCATTTTTTGCAGGGTTTTTTGAGTGAGGATTACATGCGTGATTTGTCTACAGCAGGTGTTTATTACAGTAAATTATAGTTATCAAAAATACTTACAAAATGCTTGTAAAAACCCTGCAAAAACATTTGTGTCCTTTTTTGCGGCACTTTTTTCACTTTCTCACGGTAAAAAACAGCTTTTAATTCGAATAAAAAAACGCAGCAAAAACTCAACATGTAAACAGAGCTTTAGAGTGGAGTGATAGCCATATATAAGTCCCACTACTCCATTCATTTTCTATAAGGCTTTATGAAATACTGTAACTAAACACTTCATTCGGTAGTGCCATGAATACAATAAAAGTAGTTGGATCCCCAGCAAATCAGTAAGTTATCATCTGTTCTTTGGATTACTAACAACTTGTTAAGATGAGAACAACTCTTTAAAATGACATGATGCTATATGGTAACTATTGTATCAAGTTTCTACCAAATATGTTAGTTTATTCATTTATGTTAAAGGAGTTGGAAGGATGAACCTAACGAAATATGGCATATCCTTACAATGTGATCTAGTCTGACCACTGTGATCTAAAGAATGAGGCATCTTCAAAGTTTTAGGGCTTGCTCACACAAACGCATGCAGCCGAGTGCTACCCGATGTTTTATCAGATAACATTCGGACCAATGTTATACTATGGGTCAGTGCCGACCAGTGTTTTATGCTCATGCCGATTCGGCATGAGAAAACAAATCGCAGCATGCGGTGACTGCATCTATCCGACACTCATACATGTGTAGAGATTAGACTGAAAGAATCCATTGTGTCTTTGTCCTGAAACATCTGACTTCTTATCAGAAGAAACTAGAGCAAAGTTGACATTTCTTTTTTATGGACGCATTCCTTCTCGACTGATGTAACTTTTTACCTACATACTAGAGGTCGTAAATTTCACAGTATAGATAAGCTTTGTAAGAGAATATGAGCGCTTGTGCGCATGTCTTAAAATGTATAACTCTTCTCTGTATAAAGGAGGGGTGAGCACCCGGTGAGTCAGACAGGCTCCTGAGCTTTCCCTGTTATGATCACACAATCTTTTGTGTTGCGTGTCATTCACTCGGATGCCTACTTCTAGTAAGCCAGGGACTGAAAAGGACTTAACATTTCTTGGCGCCTGAACAGGGACCTGAGGAGAGAGTGTTTGCTCGAGATTTACCTGCGGATACGGACAACGGAGATCTGGGATAATGGACGGCAAATGAACTGAAATACCTGGCCAGGTAAGAGACATTATTAGTTCTCTTTTATCTGCCCTGTATTATCCGAAAGATCTCTATGAGCCGTGTCACGCTGGGTTAGTCTAGTAGTGAGTAGATACCTATAAAACTCGGGTTACCATATTGTATAGATTTATGAGTCTAGTCCCTGGCAGTGTGTGAGCAGTGTGTGAACAGTGTGTGAACAGTGTGAAGGTTGTGACATGTTGTGAAAGAAGAATAGAAGTACGTAGAACAATAAGCCACGATTGTTAGAACAAGGTTATTGGTGAAGTCAGCCTAACTGGGTTATGAGGTAGCGTCCTTCTGGGAGACCTCCGCCCATGCTTGACTCTCCTATAGAACTTGTTTCTACATTCCCTGGATAAGGTGTGATAGAATGAGCCCAGGACGCGGTTTTCATGAGCCTGGGACAAGTATGCTAACTGACACAGAAAGTTTTGTGATCTGTATGGTGTTGCTGGGTTTGTGTGCATAATAGCACTTAAGTACGTCCTGCATATTAGAAGAAACGGAGCAGACAAGCCCTTCAATATTTTAGCTCCCTAGGAGAGAAGGCAACGAGACGCCACCAACAGAGGAAGTGGTTGTCCAAACGTCACCTGGGGTAGAAATAGCAAATATTGAAAGGATATTTTAGCTCCCTAGGAGAGAAGGCAACGAGACATCACCACAGTGATTGTCCAAACGTCACCTGGGGTAGAAATAGCTAAAATGAGAAATAAACAGACCAAAACTGTCTTAGGACAAGTGGAAGCAGCAGATATCATACAGGAAAGATGTGGAAAGATAGTCAGAAGTCAGATTAGAAGAGTGAGAGAAAAATTGGGAATTTCAGAAGCACTTATGTTCAGTACAGAATGGGAAAGACTGAGTAAAGAAAGAGGAGGAATTATCAAAGACAATGGGTGGGAAGAAATCATACACTGTATGATAGAGGTCTCAAAAACAGCTAAAGAGGAGAATTGGAAGTATGATCCAGACACTTCCAAATGGATCATGGGAAAGGGAAAAAGTTGTAATATAATCCCACCACCTTACCTAGATCCAAAAGCCCAATCATTTGTACCATCTGGAAGAACAGAAGGAGGAAAACAGAGGGAAAGGGGGTCAACAGGTGTGATTATGCAGAAATTTGGGCAAAGTATTGAAGAATATAGTCAAGAACTAGAAAATAGCTTTAGGGATGAAGGATTGGATATGACTGATGCTTCAGTAAGGAGACTTTTTACAAAACAATTAATAGAGGGGCTAGATCCAAAAATCAGAGAAAAATTTAAATCCTCTACTCCAGATTGGAGAACAATTGAACAACCAAATATTGTGAAACAGCGATGTTTAGGAATAGCCATGGATATGAGAGAGAATCATAAGCCTGTTAGAATAGCACAAGCTAATACAGGAGGAAGAGTGAGACACAATTTTCCTTGCCACTACTGTAAAAAGCCAGGTCATTTCCAAAGAGAGTGCAGGAAGAAGTTGGCAGATATAAAGTCAGGCAAATTTGTTCCCAGAAATAACCCTCCCCAAACGGACAACCAGCAGAAATCTACCATCATAGATGGTCCCATACCAGATTCAGATTGACTCGATGTGTTGCAAACTTCCCTACCAGCTAGAAGACCTATGATACAGGTGAATGTGGGGGGGAGAGAGATTCCATTTTTGATAGATACAGGTGCAACTTCCTCAATTTTGAATCAAGATTTTCTTCCGAATCCGGAAGATATTTCAGAACAAACAACTTTTGCTGAGGGTTATGATGGGGTAATTCGAACACTGCCATATACTGTGCCCCTAGAGGTCTCATTAGGACCTAAATGTTTTGCATCCAGATTTTTGTATGCCAGAGGTGCCCCAACATGTCTGTTAGGAACTGATGTACTAAAGAAATTAGAAGCTAACATCAATTTTAGGGAAGATGGCACAGTTATGCTGACTATCCCTGATGATGCAGAATCATTAGAACAATATGTCAGAATTCAGGCTTTTGAGGATTATGCTGAAGAAAAAGAGTACACCATAGATCTAGACCTCTCAATGATCCCAGAAACACTGTGGGCACAGGGTGACACTGATGTGGGATTATTGCATATTTCTCCTGTAAAATTATCTGTGCAACCAGGAGCTGTTCTCCCACAGCTCAGACAATACCCTGTGAGTGCCCAGCAGGAACTAGCGATTACAAAACAGATAGAGGGATATAGAGAGAAAGGAGTTTTGGTAGAGATACAATCACCTGCTAACACTCCTCTGTATCCAGTCAAGAAGAGAACTCTTGATAAGAGTTCTATGCCCAAATATCGTATGGTACATGATCTAAGAGAAATAAACAAAGTTCTAGATCCAATCACCCCAGTTGTACCCAATCCTCATACGTTACTATCACAGATACCAGCCAGTTCTCAAGTGTTTACTGTAATAGATCTTTCAAATGCATTTTTCTCGGTTCCTTTACACCAAGATAGTTGGCATTTGTTTGCATTTACATTTAAGGGCAAACAGTTGGCGTGGACACGCCTTCCACAGGGAATGATACACTCCCCTACTCTTTATTCAAATGCCCTACAAACAGTTCTTCAGAGGTTTGGACCTGAAACACAGGTAGTAATTTTACAGTATGTGGATGACATACTACTTTGCTGCCCAGATCTAAAAACTGCAGAAAGGTCCACTGTGAGTTTACTATGTTTTCTAGAAAAAGAAGGGTGTAAAGTGAATAGACAAAAGCTACAAGTTTGTCAGATCAAAGTGGTCTTTCTAGGTCATTGCATTTCTCAAGGTAAAAAGCATCTTACACCTCAAAGAACTGAAGCAATAAGACAGATGAATGAGCCTAGAAATCATAAACAGCTACGAGCATTTTTAGGAATAGTGTCTCATTGTAGACAATGGATTATACATGCCAGTCAACTAATGCAACCACTGTATGACTGTGTAAAAAGTGAACCTTATTTGTTGACAAAAGAAGGTCAGATTTCGTTCCAACAATTAAAAGATGCCCTTGTTTCAGCTCCAGCGTTAGGGCTACCAGACTACACCAAACCATTTCAGCTTATGGCTGCAGAAGTTGATTCCCATGCTACAGGAGTTCTTACCCAGAAGCATGCAGGGAAACAAAGACCAATTGCATATCTTTCAGCAAGGTTAGATCCAGTAGCCAGGGCAGCGCCAACCTGTGTACGTGTAGTTGTTGCTGTCTCGCTATTGTTGGACAAAGCATCAGAAATTGTCCTAGAGCATCCACTCACAGTTCAAACTACACATGATGTTTATGGGATATTAAACCAGGTCCAACCAAAACACATTTCCATGGCCAGACATTTGCGGCTACAGTGTTCTTTGCTGCTCCCCTCTACTATCACATTTGCAAGGCTTCAGACTCTCAATTTAGCTACACTGCTACCTCTCGAGTCTGAAGGGGGGAATAAGGACACTGATCCACACGCAAATTTTTTCCCTACAGACACACATGATTGTACAGAGCTCATTTTACAAGAAACGGTAGGCTTACCCAATGTATCCGAAACACCACTTCAAAATCCAGATTTAGAGCTGTTTATAGATGGTAGTAGGTTTGCAGATGACACAGGTAACTTCCATACAGGGTATGCAGTTGTGTCAGAATCTGAAACTCTCAAAGCAGAACCTCTTCCACCGAAACAGTCTGCACAAGAAGCAGAACTGACAGCATTGATTGAAGCGCTAAAAATAGCTGAGAATCAGACAGCTAATATATACACTGATTCTAGGTATGCACATGGTATTGTGTTTGATTTTGGAGTAATCTGGAGAGCTAGAGGTTACATGACAGCGTCAGGACAACCTGTAAAACATGCTTCTTTGATCAAACAGATCTTAGAGGCTGCACAAGAAACAAAAGAAGTAGCAGTAATTAAGGTAGCTGCACATGTGAGACTCGACACTAGGGAATCTAGGGGAAATGATAGGGCTGATAAAGCAGCCAAAGCAGCAGCAGTTAAACCCTTACAGCAGGTTCATACTGTAAACCCCACAGAAAATACTGAAGATAGACTGAGACAAGCACAGGAAGATGCAGGAGAAGAGGAGAGGGACAGGTGGAAAAAGGAAGGGGCAGAAGAACAAGCAGGAATTTGGAAGAAAGATGGACTAATATGTCTACCTAGAGCCTGGTATCCGATTGTAGTTGGTGGACTGCACCACCCTACTCATGTGTCTGCAAATGCAATGACACTACTGGCAAAGCAAGTCTGGTTGGCTCCAGGTTTTGGCAACTATGCAAGAGACTATTGTGCTGCATGCGTTATATGCCTGACACATAATCCCGGACAGACAACAAAGACCCCTATGAAGCATCACGTCCGACCTCTCTATCCGTTTCAGCGATTACAAATAGACTTTATCCAGCTGCCAAAAAGTAATGGGTATGAGTATGTGTTGGTATGTGTGGACATGTTCTCAGGGTGGCCAGAGGCCTATCCAGTTCGGAAGGCTTCAGCTAAAAACACTGCTGTAAAGCTAGTTGCCGAACTGATACCCCGTTACGGTCTCCCTGAAGTGATCGAGTCAGATAGGGGTACTCATTTCACTGGAGAAATATTTCAAAATGTACTGAAAATGTTGGGTGTTGAAAGTCAGTTACACACTCCGTACCATCCTCAAAGTTCTGGTAAGGTGGAACGCATGAATGGAACTTTAAAATTAAAAATACAGAAAGCCATGGCTGAAACAGGAAAGCCTTGGACAGAATGCCTTCCACTGGCCCTTTACTCAATACGCAATACCCCAAGGGGTAAGACTAAACTGTCTCCATATGAAATTTTGTTTGGCAGGACTGCCAATTTAGGATGTTATTTTCCACAACAACTTGTGTTAAATATTGAGTCATTGACTTCTTATGTGCAAAATCTTCAGAAACAATTAACTAAGGTGCATGCACAAGTTTTTTGCTTCCCTTCCAGATCCTGACAACACTGAAGGAAGTCACAAGTTGGAACCAGGTGATCAAGTCTATGTAAAAAGACACACCAGAAAGGCTCTTGAACCAAGGTTTGACGGACCCTTCCAAGTCCTGTTGACAACACCTACATCAGTCAAGCTTGAAGTATACTTATTGCAAAACAAAGAAAAGGTTGTGAGAGTTAAACGGAAGAATTGATACTAGATTTGATTCTCTTATTAATGATATAAGCGTGTACATGTGTAATACCAAAAATAAAGGCTTTGTCTTTGGCCCTTTGGTAATTAATAAAAAAAGAATATGTCAAAGGGGGGAATTGTAGAGATTAGACTGAAAGAATCCATTGTGTCTTTGTCCTGAAACATCTGACTTCTTATCAGAAGAAACTAGAGCAAAGTTGACATTTCTTTTTTATGGACGCATTCCTTCTCGACTGATGTAACTTTTTACCTACATACTAGAGGTCGTAAATTTCACAGTATAGATAAGCTTTGTAAGAGAATATGAGCGCTTGTGCGCATGTCTTAAAATGTATAACTCTTCTCTGTATAAAGGAGGGGTGAGCACCCGGTGAGTCAGACAGGCTCCTGAGCTTTCCCTGTTATGATCACACAATCTTTTGTGTTGCGTGTCATTCACTCGGATGCCTACTTCTAGTAAGCCAGGGACTGAAAAGGACTTAACACATGTCTATTGGTACATGTAAACTATCGGACTACTCTTGGATGTCCGATTTATACAGACACAGACAATGGAGAAGATGGAGAAATTAAGTTCTCCATCTTCTCCACATCTGTGATGCGATTCTCTCATGTGAGAGACTTGGATCACACTAACATGACACTCGGCTCAAACTCTGGCCCATTTCCTAAAATGTTGTACACTGCCCATTGACAAGAGTTGAGAAAAATCTGGTCAAACCGATGCAGCAGCTGTCCTTCATTCTTGATCAGGATCCTATGTGTCAGACATGCACAATCACACATTTATAGTATCTATGTTTAGACCCAGCAAAACCCTGTAAGGTTCTCTGCCTAGAGTAAACATTAGATAATCTGATTGACATCAGTCGGAGATGAGGAACAGAATGTTTTGACCACGATGAGCTTATTTTTTCTCCCTTTACTGTGGCCAGCCAAACATTTAAATCATGTTGACAACCTGGCATACGCTATCTAATATTTTCAGCCTTTCAAATGAGGTTGTCAGGTAGTTTGATCCCCCCACAATTAGCCTGTATCAGGACAAAGTGTCAGTAAACTGGATCATAAAGGAAATCTGTCAGCAGATTTTTGCTATGTAATCTGAGAACAGCACGATGAATGGGCTGAAACCCTGATTCCAGTGCTGTGTCACTTACTGGACTGCTTGGTGCAGTTTTGATAAATTCACAGATTTATCTGCTGTAGATGTAACAGTGTTCTGAATACTGACCTGTATATAACCCCACCCAAACCCCTGACTGGGAGTTCCTGTGTACATTGACAGAAATATGCTAATCAGTGGTGAAAGTGGGGTTAAACAGAGCAAGAAGACTACGTGGCACAAGACAGCTAGTCCACTACTGATTGTCTCTTACTTATAAAACACTGATTTTATTAAGATGACAAGCAAGCAGCCCAGTAAGTGACACATCACTGGAATCTATACTTTATCCTGCTCTCAGATTAAACAACAAGAACCTGCTGATAGATTTCCTTTAAAGGTTTTTTCCAATCTTCTCTTTTCAGAAGCATTCTGCTTCTCTGTCATCTGACTTCCTGCTTGACAGTTTGGACCAGCGGCCTGGTCTCGCTGGTGCTCAGAACTGTGTTGTCCAATGCCGAGAGTAGAGGCAGCTTTGCCTCTGCAACACAGGAGGAGGGCAGGGGCACTGAAGATGGCCGGATCCATTGATTCTGACAGCTTCAGAGCAGAGTTACAAGCTCTAAAACAAAGGGCTTGCAAGCACTTGTGTTTTGTCTAAGAGACCTGCAAATCCTTTGCACCAGTCAAACTATGCTGCAGATTTTTTGTGTACTACGTATATGAGATTTCCTTAAGTATCATTCACAATGTTACTACTTCAATTTACAGTGGCTTTTCCATCCAAAAAATCCAAGTAGAAAATCTGATCTGTATAATGCCAGTGTGCACATACCCTATAGGACCTTTCCGCCAGCAGAAGGATAGTCCCAGATAATACTGTAGCTACATTCTGCTGTACAATTTTTTTGCTGGATGGACCCATAAGTCAATGAGATCCATCATGCTTTATTACACATTGAATCTGTAATAAACTATTATGGTCTCTTTGTAATAACTGAAGCCATGACCATACTATGAGCCTTGGTCAATTTTGTGAAAATTAACCTATATAGAAATTTAACCTCTCGAAAGCCGTTTTGCTATTGATAAATATGTCGCTATCAGCATTATAAAGAAAATATTGTTTTGGTGTTCCACTCCTACAGTAGTAGACAATGTTATCCACTCCACTTACCTACGTTATCAGCAGAATACAAAGATTCTTCATCACCTGGATAAGAAGACATACATGACTGAGGCACTTCCTGTTCACTGACTTCAGAGGTAATCTTCCTATCACATCCGTAGTCTTTTATGGTCACTAAATCCTCACAATCACTACCAACTATTACTTCACGACTGGGAGAATTCTCTTCGATTTCATGGTGCAGCTCTTTGGTTTTCCCACAAGCCTCTTCCAGTCTGTCTGCCTCTTGAGTCTTCAAAGTTTCGACATTTTCTACTTCAATCATATGGAACATCTTCAGTTCTTCTAAAACCAGATCAAACTGGGCTTTCATCTCAAAATCTATGTTTTTTAGCATCGCTATACTTCCTTTAATGGAAACATCAGTGATTTCTTTTTTAAGCACTAGAGATGCTTCTTCTTTAATTTCTTGCTTACTGTTTTCACTTGCTATAGTTTCTGCATAAACAGAAGACACTGGGCTCCTGTTCCAACGTCCACCCAAAATGGATACATTGACATTTTGATTTTCTTCTTCCATGCCATTAAAATTATTGAAAGCCATATCCACTTCACCATCCTCCTTTTCCCATTCTATATTGTGTTGAGTGGCATCACGGTCCATATTCCCTTTCTGGACTTCATTTCTTTCTTTATTTTTGTTTTGTTTTGTACATGACTGATGTTTGAGCTTTGTTTTTATGATTTGGCACTCAGATATACACCCTGAGTGATTTTCCTCCATTGTAGTCATGTTGTCGTCTCTGGATCCGCTTTTGTAAACCAACATCTCATTCCGGAAGGAACAATATATCTTCTTGCGACTTTCTGGTTCCACCAAACATTTCTCTAAACAGATTTTTAGAAACCGCTCAGTACAAGACACCTGCTTTGACCGCGTAGACTCTACATAAAAGTCTACATTATTTCCAGATGTCTCTTTTTCAGACTGTTTAGTGTCGACTCCACTCTGAAAGTGTGAAGGAAAACAGAAGTCTTGTTTGTTAAGTGCAGTTTTATACTCCAGATGAGTTCTTCTAGTGCTGATATTTATATTTTCGCTGCCAAAAGAAACCTCCACTTCTGCTTGCTCATACTGCAAGCCTTCATGCCTTGATGCAAATGATTTGTCAGTCATTTGACAAGAAGTGCTTTGGAAGCCGAGGCTAGGAAAAAATAAGAAATCATCTTTTGTCGTTCCAAGTAAGGAAGCTGCAAAGTTGATGTCAAGCTGTGTTGAAAATGTTTTTTCTCTTGGCAAAAATGACTTACCACAATGACAATTTTTCTTAACAATACAAGGCAATAATGATTTATTGGTTTGAGAACTTTTTAATTTTTCATCCTGTATCATTCTCCTTTCACAAGCTGTCCAATTGAAACAATTTTGTCCTTGCCTCTCACCTGGTTCGGTGCAGTTAACATCGCTAAGAATAACATCTGCAGTTAGCATACAAGGATGCGCTGACAGTCTGACATGCAGATTAATATTACTGTCAGTGTTGTTTGTCAAACAAAGGCTTTCATCAGAGTCGGACAGAACTTTACCGTGTCCTTTCTGTTGCAGACTACCGCATAGCTTCTTATAATCAACAGAACTGTCAGCTTGAGGAATGAAAGTGCTACTAAAAACCTCTTCTGCAACACCAAGTGAAGAAGATGATATAACCAATGACTTTACCGCTGACCCAAAGTAACATCCATCATCAGACATTTTAGAACTGGGTTTGACATTGCAGTATGTTTCTGGAGCACTTAGTATCATAGACATAGATGTATTTTTCTCAGAAGAGGCTTCTATTTTTTCACAGGGTTTTACAAATCTATTTTGGTCATTCGATTCTATTTTGGTAAATGGAACCAAATCTACATTTGTTTCCATAAAATAATGAGGCAAATCATCATGTTTGTTTATGATCAAGGGTCTTTTTGTCCTCTTCTCTTCTCTACCTAACTGTGCATTTGCTTTCCTCTTGCGCCATAGATTCTTCATTTTCATAGCACCGGCTATATTTTGGTTCCAAATCATCTCCTTGACCCAATCAGCAGTAAAAATATCATAAAGATTTCTCTTAAGTCCTATATCACCAACAGATGTCTTGCAGAAGTCTATTCTGTGCTCATACAGTATGTGACGCCTGCTAGCTGCAGCCGCTTTAGCAATAAATCGACAGTTATTACCAGAAATAGGCCATAAATCATGTGAATAAATAGAATTGTATGCTGATACAATGTAATTCTCCCAGATTAGGTCTAGTTGGAAAAGTATCATCTCCTCCATGGATAAATGCATTTCTAAGTGATGGAAATGTGTGTTTTTCAGGCTGCACGCTTCTTTTTGGACTGTGACTCCCACCAGAGAATCTCTTTCCGTGGCTATCTGCATTTGTTGGGACTGTAATGTTCCCCTGTATTTCTGCCATATGTCATGCACTTCTGCCTTTGACTGCTGTCCTCGGTACATTTTACTGACTTCACAAATCTTCTGAAAATGAAAAAAAGGAGGCTGTGAACATGAAAAAACAGAGATAAAATGAGGCGTTAGCACATAACTATTCAGTTAAGATCATAACAAAAAGTTTGTTTTTTAATTAAAGACTTGTAAATGTGAAGTGTTACTGGTGATGTAGGCAGGGGTGGGAAGCATTTTCACAGCTGTTTATTGATCTCTGAATAGGACTTACATAAAACTATGCAAATATAGCTCTATCCAAAAATATATGTGGTTGTTACAATACCTTGTCAGAGTTCAAGAAGAGAAAAGCCTTTGTACATAAAAGCAAAATAAAAGAAAAAATAGTCTATCCCATCTATTTTCCACTGACAACACTTTGTTCAATCCAAACAAAAAAAATGTATAATGAAATCTGAGTACATTCCTGCTTTCAGGTTGGATCCCCAGAATGGAAGAGGATTTAAAATACAAATGAAAACGCCAATTTTAGGCACCAAAATCTACGTGTCACAAAAAGTGGCTATTAAAATTTACAAGACCAAATATAGATTCAGATGTTAAAGAATATCTGTAAAAATCAAATACTAAAGAGTTGATCAGTAGGGATCCAGTGCTTTTATTCGCACTCATAGAATTGAAAAGGTGACTCTCATCCGACATACTGAAGAAGTTGTGATTCTTTTTCATGCGCAGATTTGTTTTGTGAAATATAACGTTCATCTGAACAGCCTAACTGAATAATATTGGTTTAGTGCTATCAGTTTTTTCACGGACAGAACATGGACTAAAAATTTAATCTTTGAGCTATCTGATATTCTATGGGGCTGTGTACATGTCCGATTTTGAGCCTAGTGATGGATCAAAATCTGCAATGCAAGTCTACGTGTCCATGAAAAAAATAGGACTGCACTCGGATTACTTTTTTTTCCTCTCTACATCCGAGAAAAACTGATGCTGCTCTGATCAAACTCTGATCAGGCTGTAATCAGAATAATTGGACCATTTTTCTCAGATGTGGAGAAAACGGTCATGCGGCGCAATCCTACGGCCTCATTCCCATTTACGTGTACGAGTGCTGTCCATGGTTTTCACAGATAGCACTTGTACCTACAATATTTTATGAGGTCATTCACATGTCCGTGAACATTGCAGACGCAGGTCTGATTTTGATATGAGGGTCAGATCAAAATAAGAAATGCAAGTCAGTGGGACCATAAAAAATTAATCATAGAAAGGCGATTCTGCCTTCAGGGTCGGATACAGACAGAAGAGGTCCCTAGTGCTGCTTTAGAGGTGCAAGTGGGCTCTCCGTACCTTCTGGGCCCATCTGAGGCTGCACAGCTTACCTTACTGCTATGTCCCTCTCTCCCCTGGTGACAAGCTATCAGGCTGTGTTCACATGTTGCAGCCAAAGCACTTCTTTTTAAATCATCAAAAAGGTACATTTTGCCTTGATCATGGCAAAAATATGTTTCATGGCTACAATATAGCTTGCTGCAAACCTCTCGTACAGTATATCCTAAACAAGTGTTGTCTAACAATTAGCTTATTAGAAACATTAAGATCAGGAACTCTTGATGTTTGCCTCTTTTATCCAAAATGATTCTATAAACTGGATATCTATGCCAAGTTTATGTTTTAAGTTCAAGATTAGTTACTCATTGAAACTGCAGAAGAGATTTTCACAAATATAACCATGGAACCGTACAGTAAACATGTAACTGAAGTTTAGTAAATATGTACAGTTTGCAGTAAGAACCACTCCTAACACTGGCAGGAGATCACACTTTAGTTTCTTTAGACTGCTGCCCAGTATCGGCCCACTCACGTAACATGTGATTACTGGTCTATTATGCTGGGCTTTGCTGCAGTTCTACATTTTAAGTAGAAACCACTTTAAAGGGCCAGAGGTAGCTGGGGTTACAGAAACAGCTGAGCGCACTTGCAACATTGTTTCTATTACTCCTGTTCACTTCTGTTGCATAAGGCTACTTTCACACTAGCGTTAACTGCAATACGTCGCAAATGCGTCGTTTTGCCGAAAATACGCATCCAGCAAAAGTTCTTGCTGGATACGTTTTTTCGTCATAGACTAACATTAGCGACGCATTTGCGACGCATTGCCAAACGTTGCGTCCGTTTTGCGACGCTTGGGCGTGTGGTAGCGGACCGTCAGGAGAAAAAAACGTTACATGTAACGTTTTTTGCTCCCGACGGTCCGCTTTTTCCGACCGCGCATGCGCGGCCGGAACTCCGCCCCCACCTCCCCGCACTTCCCCGCACCTCACAATGGGGCAGCGGATGCGTGGGAAAAATGCATCCGCTGCCCCCGTTGTGCGGCGGAGACCACGCTAGCGTCGGGAACCTTGGCCCGACGCATAGCGACAGGTTGTTCCCGACGCTAGTGTGAAAGTAGCCTTAGCTCTCTTTCACACTAGCGTCGTGCACTGCACGTCGCTATGCGTAGTTTTGCAGAAAAAACGCATCCTGCAAAAGTGCTTGCAGGATGCGTTTTTTCTCCATAGACTTTTATTAGTGACGCAGTGCGACGCACTGCCACACGTCGCAACCGTCGTGCGACGGTTGCGTCGTGTTGCGTCGGACCGTCGCCACCAAAAAACGTTGCTTGTAACGTTTTTTGGTGCGTCGTCTGCAGCGTTGGAAAACTGCATCCGCTGCCCCCGTTGTGCGGCGCATTCACAGCTAGCGTTGGTGCGCCGCAACATCGCATAGCGACGTGCAGTGAACAATGCTAGTGTGAAAGTAGCCTTATTGAAACATTGAGTGCAGACTTGTACCCCAAGGCTATGTGCACACGTTCAGGATTTTTTGTGTTTTTTAAGCGTTTTCTTCGGCCGTTTTCCGCCGAAAAAAAACTCTTACATAAGCATCCCATCATTTTTAATGCATTCTCCCATTTTTTGTGCACATGCTGAGTTTTTTCCCATTGCGGAATCGCATTCCGAAAAAAAAATCAGCATGTTCATTCTTTGTGCGGAATTGCAGGGATTCCGCACACATAGGAATGCATTGATCCGCTTACTTCCCGCATGTGGCTATGTCCACCATGTGAGAAGTAAGCGGCTCATGGGCGGTTGGTACCCAGGGTGGAGGAGAGGAGACTCTCCTCCAGGCCCTGGGAACCATATACCCGTAAAAAAAAAAGAATTAAAATAAAAAATCGTGATATTCTCCCCTTCCGGCGGCCCCCGCAGCCTTCCGGCTCCTCGCGATGCTCCCGTTCCCAGTAATGCCTTGCGACAATGACCTGTGATGACGTAGCGGTCTCGCGTGATGCTACGTCATCTGGGGTCATTGCCGCCACCACGCATCGTGAGGAGCCGGAAGGCTTCGGGGGCTGCCAGAAGGTGAGAATATCACTATTTTTTATTTAATTCTTTTTTTTATTATTTTTAACATTATATCTTTTTAATATTGATGCTGCATAGGCAGCATCAATAGTAAACAGTTGGTCACACTTGTCAAACACTATGTTTGACAAGTGTGACCAACCTGTTAATCAGTTTTCCAAGCGATGCAACAGATCGCTTGGAAAACGCTAGCATTCTGCATGCTAATTACACTTGCAAAACGCTAGTGTTTAGCAGGAATATGCATGCCAATTCAGGGAGTTGCAGAATTGCAGCTGAAATTTCCGTGGCAATTCTGCAACGTGTGCACATAGCCTTAGGCTATGGTCACACTATCAGTATTTGGTCAGTATTTTACATCAGTATTTGTAAGCCAAAAGAGTGGAACAATCAGAGGAAAGGTATAATAGAAACACGTCACCACTAGTGATGAGCGAGTATACTCGTTGCTCGGGTTTTCCCGAGCATGCTCGGGTGATCTCCGAGTATTTGTTATTGATCGGAGATATAGTTTTCATCGCCTTAGTTGCATGATTTACGGCTTTCAGATACGCTTAATACATGTGAGGAATGCCTGTTTGTTAGGGAATTCCTACATGTATTCAGCGTATCTGGAAGCCGTAAATCATGCAACTGAGGCGATGAAAACTTTATCTCCAAGCAATAACAAATACTCGGAGATCACGAGCGTGTTTGGGAAAACCCGAGTAAAGAGTATACTCGCTCATCACTAGTCACCACTTCTGTATTTATCACCCACTCCTGGTTTTGGCTTACAAATACTGATGTGAAATACTGACCAAATACTGGTAGTGTGACCGTAGCCTCAGGCTGGATAACCCCTTTAGCATAATCCTGTGTAATTGTCCATGGGTACCCAATTGAGCCCTAAGTGCCCCGGTACACATTAGATTAAGGTGTCGAAACCTGAAGAAATTGCTGGAACTGGTTGTCCACCTAATGTATATGGAGATTTTGGAAACTAAACCGCTAAAATAGATTTCTGATAGAGACTTACTTCAATCACATGCACTATTTGTTGTTTTGCTTGCGTATGGCAGACTCACAAGTGATTTATGGGTATCATAAATTTAGTTTAGTAGTATCAGTGGCACCATGTAGTGGGTCCTGGGGCAGTTGCCCCAGATGCCAAAGTCTATTGAGGTGAAAGATTTCACCCCTGCCATGCCATAACCACTGTCAAATGATCAGCGCCTTCAAGCACCATTTACTTTTCGAGAGGTGCACGGAGCAAGTGCCCAACGATGCATATGATGAGTTTGTCATCAGGTGCTACTCTCTGTATTTGTCTTCTTGATTGCTGCCTATGCAGAGCATATAATCCTATCATAAACTCCTTAGACTGCTGCGCTCTGTCACTACTCTGTCAGTGCTCTAGCACTGCTGTGCCTTGAGATCCATAATCCTTTCTCCACTGCTGCGCTCGAAGCAGTGACCAAGAAGACAGTAAACAAGCAGCTAATGGATAAAGATAGTGTTTAGTCATGCACAGTGGAATTTGATACTATTGTCATTCATTACTAAGAGCTGTTTTTACATTTTTACACTTTTTCTAGCCCTAAGTAGGATTCACAATAGTGATTGGTTTAGGTTCAGGCTTAGGGCTTAGGTTAGGCCTAGGCTAATGGCATGGGTTAGAAATAGAGGTAGAGATAGTACTAGGGTAATAAAATTGTTACACAAAACGTTATGTGTTCACTTAAATAAAGGCAAGTCTGCAATACTTGGCTGTGGCCTCTACACTGTTGACAGAGCTGAGTTGCTTGGCTCTGCTACTGCTAAAATCTGGCTGCTGCAGACACTGATAGCAGCTGATAGATGATGAGGGTGTCGGGTGTCAGACCCTCATCAATCTGATATTCAGAGAATAGGACATCAATCTAAAAGTAGTGGAGCAAGCCTTTAAGAATTAAATGTGCCTTGTATATAGTTCATTAAGTGATAATAACGCTTTGTATTCCCGTCTCAGCAATCATGTGACCACCATCTTTTGGAAGGTGCAGAAATTGCTGGATCTTAGCAGACTCACCTTAATTTTATAGAGCATGAAAGAGGCTTAAATAAGTTGTCCACTACCTGGACAACCCATTCTCATACCCCATGCTTGGCCCAATAAAATAAAAAAGTCTATACTCACCTCCCGTGCTGGCGCCTGCTCTCCCAGGGGCTCCCGTGCTGTTGTGTCAAGTGACCTCGACGCCCAATCAGCACTGGCATCACTGTTTCTGCCTCCTGTCGGACTGAACATGGAGAGGAAGTGAGAGATCAGTTGCAGCCCGGATTTCCTCTTCATGGGACCGGCGTCAGCATGGGAGGTGAGTATAGATTTTTTATTTTATCGGGGCCAAACATTTAGATCAAGAAGGGGTTGTCCAGTAATGGATTTACCCTGCCACTGGGTGTAAAATATTATAAAGATGCAATCATCCATCTCGCCAACTCTAAATACTTTTAGGAATTTATCCAGGCACAATGGGGGCGATTGTTTATGGTTGGGAACTCTCTCGTCAGTCTTGATGAGGGGTCGTGTTGGAGCGGATATTTCTGATTCATTAAGATGCGCATCCCTCTTGATGAATCAGGCGAGGCACATAATGGCGATGCGCCACTATGCGCCTTGCCACAAATCTTATGCCGGCCTCTGCTGGAGTAATATTTGTGGTATAGCGAGTGCCATCATTCGTCATGAATTTCACGAGTGGGGGTCATTATGCCCTGTCACACCCCGTCCCACTCCAGCTCCGCTCCCTTTGTTGGAGTTGGTGAGAATGGCCTGATAACACCAGAAGTCGATTTATTTTGCGCAATAACTTTTCAAATCTTTTTTCGCTAGAATTTATGTGAAAAAGCTTTCATGAATTGCCCATAATGTGTCAAAGAAAAAAGAGAAAGAAACATATACACCCCCCAAAAAAATAATAAAAACAACATTTTTAATTTTAAATTAACCACATAACCTTGTAGGAGATGGAGCAACAATAAAAAAAACTATTATTTTTGTTTTTAAACCTGTTCCTCCCATTTCCACCAACTTTACTATAATAACACAAATGAGGGTGCTCGGGACACCTTTGGCATGATTAAATACCTCAGGGTACTGCTTCACCAACTTATTTAGATTACCGCCATTCCTTCTATGTTGATTTATAGCACTAGACTTTCCAGATAAATCTCTGTTATGTGATCACTGTCCCTGTGCAGCACAGAGCACATAAATCAGGGATAGACATACCATTGGTCAGGGACATCGCTAGCTCAAAAGATCTAGGCCTTAGGCCCGAACGTCTTTGCCGGAGACCTGGATACCCTATATTCATAGGTCCCTATATGTACTTAGGAGTTTGGGGACGCCGCTGTGACGGCCCTGACTGCATCCATCTCACCGCCTCTTTCGTTACTCAGATAAATAGTGGATTCCTTGCCCTCATTATAGATCTAATGTTGTGGGTATCGTGCAGGACATTGGTGCTGCCAAGATGGTGTTTGACCTCTGTGATTTAAAAACATTCCCCCATTACTTTAAGCTTTATCATGATTGTGATGCAAAATCACTTAGGGTCAGGGGGATCGATGCCCTTCATATGGGCATCGGGGGGGTGTCAATAAAATCTACTTGCTCAAATAGAGACAAGGTGAATTGTAACTTTGAACACTATGACCCCTAGGGGTCTAAATGAATGCCTCAGTTTTGCTCCTTTTTTGTGACTTTTTCCTATTTTTGGTTCAGACCATCTTGTTCCCATGCACACGTGGTCAAAATTGTTGGTACCCCTCGTTTAATGACAGAAAAACCCACAATGGTCACAGAAATAACTTGAATCAACAAAAGTAATAATAAATAAAAGATCTATGAAAATGAACAAATGAAAGTCAGACATTGCCTTTCAACCATGCTTCCACCGAATTTCTGTGATCATTGTGAGTTTTTCTGTCATTAAACAAGGGGTACCAACAATTTTGACCACGCATGTATATCATAATACAATGTGGAGTCTACTAAGGGGGCTATCATGAAGTGTGGGGCTACTAAGGGGCTATGATACAACATGGGGCTAGTATGCGGGACATCATACACAATGTAGGCTACTTAATGGGCCCTCATCTATTTTGGAGGCTATTAAGGGAACTATAATATAGCATAGAGGCTACTAAGTGGGCCATGATACAGTATGAGGACTACTAAGGGGGACTGTCATACAGAGAGGGCCATGATACAGTGTTGGAGCTACTAAATGGAGGATCATACAGAGTGGGGGCTACTAAAGGGACCTCCTGAGATACTAAGGGGACTGTGATGCATCATGGTGGACACTAAAGTGGCCATGATACAGAGTTGAGGCTACTAAGTGGGCCCTCCTATAGAGTGGGGGCTACTAAGGAGGCCTTCCTATGGAGTTGTGTCTACCAATGAGTCCATGATACAAAATGAGGGCTATTAAGGGGGTCATCTTACAGAGTGGTGGCTATTAATGTGGCCAATATGCTGTATAGACTATTGTGGAGGCCATCATACAGTTTGGGGACTAATGTGGGGGCCGTCATACAGTGAGGGGGCCATTATACAGTGTGGGGTCTACAGTGGAGCCATCATACAGTGTGGGGGCCATAGAACAGTGTGGGGCCGCTAAGAAGCCATTATACAGTGTTGGGGCTACTAAAGGGCCATTATACAGTGTAGGGGCTACTGAGGAACCATTATACAATGTGGAAGGTTCTGTCGGGCCATCACACAGTGTCCAGACTACTGTGGGGGCAAACTACAGTTTTGCAGGCGTTATACTGTCTATACTGAAGTTTTAGAGACATCATACTGAATAGAGGGGAGCTGTGGGGACATCATACTGTGTATAGGGCCTATCATACTGTGTACAGGGGAGCTGTGGGGATGTCATACTGCGTAGAAGGGAGCTGTGGGGATATATTGTGTAAATGGAGAGCTGTACTCTCAGCCGGATAGAAGGGGCGTATAGATGTGTAATTCCAAGGGAACCAGTGGTGTGCGTGCTGGGATATGTAGATGAGATAATTGTAGATAACACATTGAAAAAAGCAGTCGCTAGACTGCTATACATGGCTCGGAAGGTCATAGCAAGAAAGATGGATGATAGAGGAGCCTCCCTCGAGGGGAGAATACATCAAGTATGTGGGGAAGGTCATAGCCTTAGAAAAGGGAGTATATCAGAAAAGAGGGAAAATGGTTTTGTATGACAAATTGTGGACGCCTTGGTTGGAATTGGGTTAGGAGTAGTGTTGAGCGATACCGTCCGATACTTGAAAGTATCGGTATCGGATAGTATCGGCCGATACCCGAAAAGTATCGGATATCGCCGATACCGATACCCGATACCAATACAAGTCAATGGGACACCAAGTATCGGAAGGTATTCTGTATGGTTCCCAGGGTCTGAAGGAGAGGAAACTCTCCTTCAGGCCCTGGGATCCATATTAATGTGTAAAATAAAGAATAAAAATAAAAAATATTGATATACTCACCTCTCCGACGCAGCCTGGACCTTACCGATGTAACCTGCAGCTTCCGTTCCTAAGAATGAGCGCTTGAAAGACCTTAGATGACGTCGCAGCTTGTGATTGGTCGCGTGAGCTATCTAAGTGGGAAATGTGGGAGGGATGGGGATGAAGGGGTGGGATGGGTAAAGGGGGGTTAATGCTGGGGGGGATTGAAAAACACATGTCTAAGGCCGGCCTCACACTTGGCGTAAGACAATACGCCACGTATTATACGTCCGTACTACGGCCGTAATACAGAGAAATGTTCCCAAAATAGTGATCCGTAGGCAGGGTGTTTCAGCGTATTTTGCGCATGGCATCCTCCGTATGTAATCCGTATGGCATCCGTACTGCGAGATTTTCGCGCAGGCTTGCAAAACCGACATCTAATGGATTTATGTGCTCAAATGTTCGGGAAAACATATATACAGTATATATATATATATGTCATTGAGACACATATATATATTCTGTATTTAGATTTCATTTTCATTTCATATCTGTGAACAGCCGGTAATTCAATTGCCGGCTTTTCATTTCTCCTGCACAAACCCGACAGGATATGAGACATGGTTTACATACAGTAAACCATCTCATATCCCCCTTTTTTTTGCATATTCCACACTACTAATGTTAGTAGTGTGTATGTGCAAAATTTCAGCGCTGTAGCTGCTGAAATAAAGGGTTAAATGGCGGAAAAAATTGGCGTGGGCTCCCGCGCAATTTTCTCCGCCAGAATGGTAAAGCCAGTGACTGAGGGCAGATATTAATAGCCAGGAGAGGGTCCATGGTTATTGGCCCCCCCGTGGCTAAAAACATCTGCCCCCAGCCACCCCAGAAAAGGCACATCTGGAAGATGCGCCTATTCTGGCACTTGGCCACTCTCTTCCCACTCCCTGTAGCGGTGGGATATGGGTTAATGAAGGGTTAATGCCACCTTGCTATTGGAAGGTGACATTAAGCCAGATTAATAATGGAGAGGCGTCAATTATGACACCTATCCATTATTAATCCAATTGTTGGAAAGGGTTAAAAAACACACACACACATGATTTAAAAGTATTTTAATGCAATAAACACAGCGGTTGTTGTAATAATTTATTGTTCTCTCAATCCATCAGGAACACCCTCGCTTGGAAAAATAATAAACGCACAAGATACATACCTTCTGGTGAACCGTCTCGTCCCACGAAGTAATCCATCTGAAGGGGTTAACTAATATTACAGGCACGAGCCCTGCTAAATGCAGCTGTGCTCCGTGCCTGTAATCCCCGGCAAATGAATGAAATGTAGGTCATTGACCTACATTTCCTTCAGTCGCGGTGATGCGCCCCCTGGTGGATGTCCTCATCTGACCTGGAGCGTGGGAAAAAGTTCCCAGGCTGCAGTTCATGAGAACATCCACCAGAGGGCGCCTCACCGCGACTGAAGGAAATGTAGGTCAACGCTGAAACACCCTGCCTACGGATCACTATTTTGGGAACATTTCTCTGTATTATGGCCGTAGTACGGATGTATAATACGTGGCGTATTGTCTTACGCCAAGTGTGAGGCCGGCCTTATTGTTAAAGGGAACCTGTCACCCCCAAAATTGATGGTGAGGTAAGCTCACTGTCATCAGGGGCTTATCTACAGCATTCTGTAACGCTGTAGATAAGCCCCCGATGTTACCTGAAAGAGGAGAAAAAGAGGTTATAATATACTCACTCAGGGGCGGTCCCGCTGCGGTCCGGTCAAATGGGTGTCTCAGGTCCGCTCCGGTGCCTCCTATCTTCATTCCATGACGTCCTCTTCTGGTCTCTGCGCCGCGGCTCCGGCGCAGGCGTACTTTGTCTGTCCTGTTGAGGGCAGAGCAAAGTACTGCAGTGCGCAGGCGCTGGGCCTCTCTGACCTTACCGGCGCCTGCGCACTGCAGTACTTTGCTCTGCCCTCAACAGGGCAAAGTACGCCTGCGCCGGAGCCGCAGCGTGAAGACCAGAAGAGGACATCATGGAATGAAGATGGGAGGCGCTGTACCGGACCTGAGACGCCCATCGGAGCGGGACCGCCCCTGGGTGAGTATAATCTAACGTCTTTTTCTCTTCTTTCAGGTAACATCGGCGGCTTATCTACAGCATTACAGAATGCTGTAGATAGGCCCCTGATGCCGGTGAGCTTACCTCACCATCGATTTTGGGGGTGACAGGTTCGCTTTAAATGTTTATTGCATTTTATAATCAATAAAAATCTACAGTATTTGATAAAAAAAAAAAAAAGGAGAGCTGTACAGGGGTAGCCTCACAGGACATTATTAAGTGTTTAGTTATAGAGGCAGGTAGGGTATTGTGACTGTCAAAGGGACACACAGGAGCCATTATTACTTTCAGGGGGGAAAATGTGGGCACTGTTTTCTAGGACACTTGAGCTGGGCTTTAATATATTCTAGAGGTTTGTTTTACCATCTAGAGGGCACAAAGGAGGCATTATTACTATGTAAGTGACACAGTCGTGGCATTACTACGTGGAACACCAAAAGGAGCACTGTTATTGCGCCACACAGTAGATGCAGTAATAGGGACACATACAGCAGCAGTGGCTCAGCATTGGGGTATCAACAGGATGAGGAGTTTGTGCAGGTTGGAAATAAATGGGGATGAAGCTGGAAATTTGGGAAGTCAAATGTGTCTTTGTTGTGATCTCTGCAGATGAGTCGTGGCCAGAAGGAGTTGTCATGTCAGTATGGGCATGATAGAAAAGACGGTAAAATTTAAATACTCATCAGAAAGAACGTCAGCTGTAAGTCACTGTCTGTAACTGTAACCTCTTACATGTTCTGTAGGGCTGGTGTCAACAACTCTATGGTCACCATATGGAAGTAACATCACTGATCAGTGATGGTCTCTGTATAGTGATTTATTTTCAGTAGCAGCCTGGTCATATGCTGAGATTCCCATACAACCACTATTAGGGGGCACCAACGTCGTTGTAATCAGGGTTAGCTAGTTAGGGGCCCGCTCTGAGTTTCGCGCCCCTGAACTGAACCCCTAGGTACACCTCTGGTAAAAGGGTCAATACCACCTCCAAAGCAAGTGTAATTGTGTATTATGATGATTTACTACATTGCAAAGTGCCCATGTATTATTCTTCCACAGGGGCTTTCTTCTGTCGGTGTCCACTCTTAACATAAATAACACGGACTTTCTGTAGCTGAAGTTCAATACAATGTTCAGGGTAAGTCCGTGATAGCATGGAGGAGAGGGAAGGGAATGAAAGAGAGACCTGGCGATCACATGATCAAAGGGTCTCTACCAACATAGCAAAGCTTCTGGATCGTAGCAGACCCATACATGACTCCTGCACTGTGGAGGGAGCTGTTTTTCCTTTTTCTGGGGCTCCCATGCCTCAGTTACAGGAACAAAAAATGAACAATAAAAGAAAAAAAAAATGTTCATCAGATATCTTTTATGACTTCTGTATTTACTTTTTTATATATATAACATACATTTTACTCCATATATATAACAAAAAAAATACACGTTATGTATCCACACAACTATAATACCCTGGAGAATTAGTTCAATAGGTTATTTGGTGTCAGAGGTGAACAGTAAAAATATGTACCCTTAAAAAACAAACGAAAAAGAGCTTATTACACAGTAATTTATAAGTGCTACGCCTATGGGGCTTAGTCTATGGGAGGACCGAGATGACCGAAACTGGGGTCTTCAATAGGACTTTGTTGTCATACTAATCCATCAGTCCCCCATCATCGCGTCACAGGGGGCTGATGGGAGATCATTCACACTGGCGAGATTGACAGCGACATTTAAATAGTTAAAAAGTCACCGTCCGCGACTAATATAATCACTATCTGCCATGTATGGGGAGGAGCTGAGCTCTTGAGCCCCCTCCACACATGAGGACCCCTTTCCATGAATGTCCATTGGGGGGGAAGGGGTTAAGGCCCATTTGGACCTGGTCAGTAGTTTGAAAAAAAAATTCTGGTTTGTGTCATCTTTTTCTGAGACCCATAACATCATTATTTTTCCATCAATACACCTGCATAAGGGCCTGTTTTGGGGGGCTGCAAAGCTGTAAAATGTAATGGTGCATATGACATTTTTCTCGCCTTTTTTGAGGAAGGTGCTGCGACTGAAAAAAGACAATCTCGGTTATTTGATTTTGTTTTTTCAGCATTTGTCTTATGGGTCAAATAGGTTTTATATTTTGATAGATTGGATTTTTCAGGCTATGTTCATACACTACATTTATGCAACATTTTCATGCATTAATTTGTGCTGAAAAAAAATGCCGCATTTTCATATACCAGCAAAATGAACGAGATTTTCTAAGATCTCAGTTGTGAATTTTCGCAGCAACTTTCACCCATTCAAATGAATGAAAAAAAATCTCTAGTAAAAACGCAGCAAAAACACACGTAATAAGCATAAAAAGTGTCAAAAACACTTATGTCGTGATAAAACACTTGAAAAATGCCATGTATGAACATACCCTTACAATGGAGACAGTCCTGAGTAAAATACATGTTTTGTCATTTTTTTATTCCCTTTTACTGAGGAAAAGGCGGATGGCGGAGGGATTAATTTTTTCTTTTTAATAATAATTTTAAAAACTTCTTCTTTTTTTTTGCTGTATTTTTAGATCCTGATCCTGCAATGTGGGTGTGGAGTATTTTGGGGCGTTTTTTTTTCTACATACTTTTCAGTAAACTTTAATACATCATAAAAATACATATTATAATTAGGAATGTTACCCCACCCAAAAAAAAAACAATTAAAAACTGCTATGAAAAACACTTAAAACAATTGTGTCTCCAAAATGGAGAACGGCAGTAAAATGCATTGCAATTCGTAGCGATATGCGCCATTTTTCTGTCCCGAAATACAACTGCAAAGTACAAGGTGCATACAAAATAATTATGTACACCCTATGAGGTGGTGTAAGGAAAAGTCTAGCGAGTCGCACCATTTTTATCAAGCCTTGTGTGCAATTTTTTTAATAAATTTGCACTGTTTTGCATTGTTTTCCTTTCTTCACTGAATGTTCTCCATTGAGTAAATTAATTGCTTCCGTGTTCTAAAAACCTGTCCCTCAGTGTGAAAATATTATTTTATCGAGTGTCTCCTTCCTCTCCTCCTTATACCAGTGGGAGGACTGGTCCTTACTGGACATTACTGGCTGGACATCGCTTCTTCCCTCACTTCACACAAATTTTACCTCAGGTGGCGCAAATTCTCCTCAGAAAGGAAAATATGTACAAACTTTATTGACAAGTAACGTGTGTTGACATAAAGCTTCCAGTCATGAAAAAAAGATTAAAAATCACCTCAGAGTTCGGTCACCTTATATTCTCAGACCAAAATGGCGGCCCCGTCCTCTTACACAGCTCACAGCCTCCTAATATTCCTCATAATTCACATTTGTAGACATTGTGTCCTAAACCCATTAAAGATGCAGTAATTTTTTTTTTTGATCTTTCATTTTTTCCCCTCCACCTTAGTACAAGAGCAATAAACATTTTTATTCTTCTGTGAAGATGTTTTTAGCTGTTTTTTTGTTGTTGTATTTTTCAATCATTTTACTATATGATGTATTAAAAAAAAAACAGACAAAAAAATTGAAAAAAATAATAAAAAAATAAATAGATAAAAAATTTAATTGATGTCAAATAATAAAAATAATGCAATTCCACCAGTGGTTTTGGGTTCCGTTTTTACAGTGTTCATTGTGCAGTAAAAATGACCCGGGGACATGATTCTTCAGGTCCATGCGATTGAGGTGATACCAAATGAGATATTTTTTATTATTATATTTAATATGTAAAATATATTATACTTATAATTGTATTTAAATGTTGAAAAAAAAACTTCTGAAGTTTGTAAAAATGTTATTTGGCTTATGATTGTGACCCCATTTTCCTGGACCTTGACCCTTATTTTTTTTTATTTTTCCGCCGAGCTTTTTTTTGTTGGTACCATTGTGGGGTATATACAATGTTTTGATTGCTTTTTATTGTATTTCTTGGGCCTATAAATAGTAATTTTGGAGGTTTAGAGGATTTTTTTTGCAGTGTTTAACTTATGGGTTAAATAATTAAATATTTTCATAGATCAGACTTTTATGGAGGAGGCAATATGGAGTCTACATTTTGTTTATTTTTATTTCTTTATTGTGATATGAGGAAAAGCAATTTGAGATTTTTATTTTTTTGTAATCAAACTTTTTTACAATTTTTCATTGCATTGTTTAGTCTCCGCAGTTGATTTTAACCTGACATTTTACATCGCATGTACTATATACGAAACTGTAGCATGCATTGAAAATCATGGTCTGCGCCCTGAGCTCCGTAGGAGTACGATGATGGCAATGACAGGGGCTTATCACAGTTCTCTAGCTATCATGGCAATCAACAAAGCAAAGGAATGCCCTATTGTTATTTTTCATTGTTTACCATGAGGGATAAATAGTGAGTTAAAGCTGTTGTCCACTTTAAGGAAAGTAAGCTCCAAATTGTGTAAAATACATAAAATAACAAACTCAGCAGGTACTCACCACCCTCCCTAGCTCCAGTGTTGAGTCTTACCACGTACCGGGGTTATGACTACAACGGTTACGTCATATCAACAGCGTGCATCAACGCTCTAACCAGTCAATAATCTCAGTGGCTTGTGCACCGATCTCAGCGTCATGTACAGTCAACCTTGATGTCAGGGTCTAACCACTGGGACTCGCACCGATTGGCAGAAAGGGAAGTTTTCACTCCCGATCAGGGGCTTTTATTCTCTCGGCAGGTTAGATGCTTGACTGCCACTCCATTTATTCTCTATTGTGGTGCTGGAAAAATATGCTAAGAACAGCCCTGTGGGGAATGACTGGATCAGCAGTCAAGCATGCTCATTCCCCATCCATTCTATGAGGGATAAAAGGGCTCCTTTTTGAAGATCAATGCAGGTCCTAGCATTCAGACCCTACTGATCAATAAGTTATCACCTATCCTGTGGATAAGCCCCCACGTCTGTTTGTACCTTCATCACCAGGCCAAATTTTACAATTCTGACCAGTGTCACTTTATGTGGTAATAACTCAGGAACGCTTCAACAAATCCAACTGATTCTGAGAATGTTTTTTCGTGACATTGTACTTCATAATATTGGTAACATTTCTTCAATATGTACCTGATGTGACTGAATGCCCAGCATATAAATCAATATGTTATCCAGATAGACTACCACAAACCCGAATGGCATAACACCATAAGTTTGGAGAAAATTTTGCAATTTTCAAACTTTTAATATTTATGCCGTTAAAACAGAGAGTTATGTCACACAAAATAGTTCAATGACATTTTCCACATGTCTACTTTACATATTTTTTTGTTAGCAAGTTAAAAAGATTAAGAGGTAGACAGCGATTTCTCATTTTTTCAACAAAATTTACAAAACCATTTTTTTAGGGACCACTTTACATTTGAAGTGACCCTTCAGGTGCTTCACAAGAATGTTTAGAATGTAGAAGGAAAAAATGAGCATTTAACTTTTGCCCACAAAAATTTTACTTTAGAACCATATTTTTTTATTATTTTCACAAGGGTAACAGGTAAAAATAGACCTCAAAATTTGTTGTGCAATTTCTCCTGAGCATAACGATTTCCCATATGTGGGGAAAAACCACTGTTTTGGCGAATAGCATGGCTTGAAAGGGAAGAAGCACCATTTCACTTTTTGAATGCAAAATTTGCTGGAATAATTAGCTAACGCCATGTCGTGTTTGGAGAGCCTCTGATGTGCCTAAACAGTGGAAACGACCCACAAGTGACACCATTTTTGGAAACTAGTTCCCTTGGGGAACTTATTTAGCTATGTTGTGATTACCTTGAACCCCCCAGGTGCTTCTGAGATGCCAGAACACCATAACACTCCTATAAAAGATACAATTTTACAAACTACACAGCTCAATGAATTCATCTAGGGGTTCAGTGATCATATTGGCACCACAGGTGAATCACAGAATTTTATACCATTGGGTAGCGAAGAAAAAATAATTACGTATTTACCACCAAATTTTGTTTTAGCTAAGATTTTACATTTTTCCAGTGGGAAATGACTAAAAATGGCACAAAAATATGTCCCACAATTTCTGTTGAATGCAGAAAGACTCTATATATCGCTGTACAATACTGTTTAGCCACATGGCAAGTCTCGGGAGGGACAGAGCGCTATTTGCCTCCTGAAGCACAGATTTTCCTATAATAGTTTGCTGACTCCATATACCATATTTTTCAGATTATAAGACGCACTTTTATGATCCCCAAAATTAGGGGGGAAATGGAGGTGCATCTTATAAACCGAACACTGTTCTTACCAAGGAGTCAATGGTGCAGGCCCAGAGCTGGGGGGTTGCGGTGGTCCTGCGGTGTGCAGAGGTGGTACAGCGGTGAGCAGTGGTCCTGCGGTGGTGGTACGGCAGCGATCGGTAACCCTGTGGCGGCAACATATGGTGGCCGCCATTCTTCTTCGTGGTCTGGCTTCGGCTTCTCACTCGGCGCAGGCGCAGATGGAGGAAAGCCTAGATCTCAATCCATGCCTGCCTCTACATGATGTCTCCAGGAAAATGGCCATGGATGCGTGCAGGCGCAGATGGAAATCTCAGCACCAAGATCTCGGGTGATGAGTTCTCAACGCCAAGATATCAATCTCGCATGCGATGCCTCCGAATCCATTTTCCCCAAGTCTACCGCATAGTAAACAGTGCGGGGACTCTGGGCTTTCACAAAATGTCGGCGGAGCCCCTGCACCATCGAACCCCTGCAGCGCCACTCTTGCCTCCTCCAGCAGCAACCCTGGGACCCTGGTCCACTGCGGCCTGCACCACCGAACACCCACAGCATCGCACATTCCAACACCCCTTTCTCCCAGTCTGGGGTCCGCAGCATCACCCCACTCCTGCCTCCGCCAGCAACGACCCTGGGACCCCGCTTCACCACAGCCACCACCCCTGGTAAGCAATAAGACACCTGGATTGTGAGAAGCACCACCATTTTATTATAAAAAAGTTTTTTTTCCTATTTTTCTCCTCAAAATTTGGGGTGCGTCTTATAATCCAGTGAGTCTTATAAACCACAAAATACAGTACAGAGTGTCTAAGTGCTGGAAGAGCAGAAACAATCATCAAGTGACCTCAGTTTGGAAATTATACCCTTTGAGAATTTATCTACAGACGTACAGTAGTGATGATTTTGAATCTATAGGTATTTTCCAGAAACAAGCAGCAGTGTATGTTGCTGAGTGAAAATTGTAAACTGCTGTTGTAGTGACCAATATGTTGTAGTGACCAGTACATTGTGCCCATTGTGCTTCTTGAGACATGCACCCGTAAATTAGTTCATTAATGTCTGACCCAACATCCCCACTGACCAGCTGTTCCTGATGTCGGCGACTGGAACTGCTCAGTTACAGAACTGCACAACACATCTCTGTAGATGGAATAGTGGCCATGGTCAGGTACTGCACATCTGCTTCCTATTGAATTGAATGATGTGCAGAACTTGGCCGCGACCACTACAAAGATGACAGAACTGTGCTCTGCAGCTCCGTAACTGAGCATTTTCGGCTTCTGCCGACACCGGGAACAACTGATTGGTGGAAATGCCGATTCGCACCCCCACTGATCAGACATTAATGACTATCCTAAGGATAAGCCATCAATGTTAAAGTCCCGGACAACCTCTTTAATAAATCAATGTGATCCCGAAAGAGCCAATTGAATCCATGATATGGAGGATTCGACACAACATTATATATGGAACCTACTGCTTAAATAAACATAGCTGCTGGTTACCAAACGTTTGATCTGTGTTGATGAGGCACAAAAAAGTTGAAACAGATCTGTGATCATACCAGTATTTCTAGATAAATGAGCACAAGTGAAATTTATGAGTGAGGCTGTAAGCAGAATAGAACTTTTAAAGAAGTTGTTCAGTACTTGGACAACTTCTTCTCATACCCCATGTTTGGTCTCCATAAAATAATAAAGCTTATACTCAACTCGCGTGTGAACACTCCATCTCCCAGGGCTGCTGTGCTGTTGTTGTGACACGTGATGCCAGCGCCAAATTGGTGCTGGCGTCATTGTCCCCTTCTCCTGTCGAATTGAGCAGGAACAGGAAGTCCGAGATCAGCTGCAGCCTGGACTTCCTCTTCATGTTCGATTTGTCCAAATGTAGGAACAGTGACGCCGGAGCTTTTTGGGCGCTAGCATCACGTGTCATAGCAGCAGCACTGGAGCCCCGATACTGCGAGTGCCAACACCGCAGGAATGGCGCCAGAATAGGATATAGTATATACACTTTATTATTTTATGGGGCCAAACATTTGTCTCAAGAAGGGGTTGTCCACTACTAGGATATTAAATAGTTTATGATTTTGGATAAAAGAAAGCATATTGTGGTCTCAAATGCCGAACTTTATTAATAATTTTATTATTTTATTCATTTGCTTCCTTAATACAAAATTGAGCAACTTTCTAAATAGACTTAATTAAAAAGGTCATACTATTTTTCTCCTGCAGAGAGTCTGTAATGTAGCTGACAGCTCTGCAAAAATGTTATAAATCTCTCAGAGTTCCTGTTCAGTTCTCAGGTTTTCTATCATTGTTAGGCCTCATTCACACACCATCCATGTGATGAATGTTTTTTTCACAAACTCATAGACTTGTATGGGAAATTTTCATTCGTCAAACCAGAAAAAACGGAGATGTCTCCGTAAGTTTTGCACAGACACACAGTTTGTGAAAATACCCGAACATGTGAACAGCCCTATAGACTACAAAAAAAAAGGTGGATAGAACACGTACATCCAACTTCGGATGTCTGAATGAAGCCTTAGAGATGGCAGCAGGGAGGGGGACAGGATTGTACACAGATCTTTGCAGCGTGGAGAGGGGAAAAACCACATACAGAATCATGGAGTGACAGTCTGTAGAAAAGGAGGAAAGCACATTAAGAGAAAATCATTGCAGGATAGAATCTGTGCAAAACTAATAGCACCTGGGTACACACAAAGCTCACATTCAGCCTGTATTACTGAGAAAGATGCTCTGACAAGAGAAAAATCTGGAGCTAAGAGCAGGCTGCAAATGGAGGTATGAATATTGCAACTGTAGCTTTACTAACTAAAGGTAATCACTAACATACTGTGTATAAAAATGTTGTTTTTCAATGTCAAATGTGTCCAAAGCCTTTTGATGTTACTGACCTTTTACTAATCTTATAGATCTGGGAACAGCATCATGGCACATTTTCAAAGCCCTTTTTCCTGTAGCTACAACTGTTAGGAAGCACAATGTAATTTTCATTAAGCAGAACAAGTTTTGAATGTCGGTGTCGAACCATGCTGCTATAAGTGCCATGTGGGCGTAATGGTTTACAAGATTTACCAATGTCAACTCTGACATTAATGTAACAGTGGCAAGTGCGTAGAATAAAACACACCATGTTTGATTTAATAATAGATTTGCTATTTTAATTCCCGATGCAAACTTAATATGCATTATTACACTTTAGATAAAGCATAGAGGGTTTTTTTAATACCAATTGGTATGTGGTACATACATACTTGGGTACGGATGTTTACATGTCATGGTTGATGTAATTTCCATAACAAGTGATTTCTATATAAAGTGATCCAACAAGAGCTCTGTGGGTAGAAGGTACTGTAACATCTGAGAAAACATTCTGCTTTCATACAGAGGGAAATATGTTTAGTCCACATGAATAGCTTTTCCAGAAGGTCCTTTACATGGCAGCCACAGAAGCAGATTTGCTATTTATCCAGATAATATTGCATTATCAATAGTGATGAGCAAGTATGCTCTTTACTCGGGTTTCTCCGAGCATGCTCGGGTAGTCTCCGAGTATGCTCGGGTAGTCTCCGAGTATTTTGGCGTCCTCGGAGATTTATGTCGACGTAGCTGCATGATTTGCGGCTGCTGGACAGCTTGAATACATGTGGGGATTGCCTGTTTGTTAAGCAACCCCCACATGTATTCAAGCTGTCTAGCAGCAGCAAATCATGCAGCTGCGTCGACACAAACTAAATCTCCGAGCTGGACGAAATACTCGGGAGACCACCCGAGCATGTTCGGAGAAACCCGAGTAACGAGCATACTCGCTCATCACTAATTATCACATCTCCAAACATTGAAGTCCTGCCCAGTTCTACCTGTTAAAATCAACGACCTTTATGCCTTGCTCCAGAGACTGGCAGGACAGCTAATTTCACGTTGCCTGTCCGCCCTACATCCAGGAGGCACGGTGGCAACCTTTGGAGGCCGGGGCGTGCTAGAGTCCCTATAAACAGTCTCAAGCCACCAGTCATACGGGTTTGTCCTATCCTATATGGGGGACAAAGAGAAAGACATTACATCTGTGAGGACCTTATGTGAAGCCTTAGCCAGTAAGGAACTACACCACCGCAGCGCAAGGGAAGGCTACTGATTTCCACCTGGACAAGGGAACTCTGGACTTGCCTCCAAACCGGCCAGACTCTGCCTGCCCTGTGATCTGGTGCCCTGGACTGTGGATGCTGAAGTCTTCAGTAAAGGTAAAGAGACTGCAACCTTGTGCCCTCGTTCTTCTCTGTGCCTCTCACCATCCACCATCTACACACTGGGACACCCTGGGGATACACTTCACCTGTGGGAAGGTATACCATCTAGCTGCCATAACATCACCCCAGCGGACCCCTTAAAGCAGCATCGGTCACCCTGACCGAATACCACAGCTGGCGTCACGAACACAAACTTTATCCCTATAAAGACTTTTCCCTTTTACATGGACATCCCAGGGCCACGGACTGGGTCAGCCACCGTGACTGTTTTGAATTCTGCTTTTGGGCTCCCTCCGGTGGTTGTAGGTGGTAATGCAGTTGCCCCTGAGTTGCAGTCCTGGTCAGGTGTATCTGCTGATTGCAGTTCTGACTGGGGTATTTAGGCGTGCAGGATTCATTAGTCCTTGCCAGTTGTCAATTGTTGTTGGGAGGTGTTGGACCTCTGCTTGGTTCCTCCTGCCTTTCTGCCAAATCAGCAAAGATAAGTGTCTGGGTTTTTTTTCCTGTGGCACACATGCTATGTGCTTCACAATTCAGTGCTATTCTTTTGTTTTCTTGTCCAGCTTAGATTGTGTCAGTATTTTCTCAGTCTTGTTGGATTCTCTGGAGTGGCAGATATACATTCCATGTCTTTAGTTAGATTGTGGAACTTTTTGTATTATCTGCTGTGGATATTTTTGGAAGGGTTTTAATACTGACCGCCTAGTAATCTGTCCTATCCTCTCCTATTTAGCTAGAGTGGCCTCTTTTGCTAAATCCTGTTTTCTACCTGCGTGTGTCTATTCTTCTCCTACTCACAGTCATTATTCGTGGGGGGCTGCCTATCCTTTGGGGGTCTGCTCTGAGGCAAGGTAGCATTCCTATTTCCATCTATAGGGGTATTTAGTCCTCCGGCTGTGTCGAGGTGTCTAGGGTATGTTAGGCACACCCCACGGCTACTTCTAGTTGCGGTGTTAGTTCAGGATTTGCGGTCAGTACAGGTTCCACCGACTCCAGAGAAAGTTTCATGCGGCTCCAAGGTCACCAGATCATAACACGTGACATCCCCCTGTGAACCGAAAGACCTGGTACCGAGTTCCCCACGGCCCCATGGGGGCGCTCCAGTCACACTTTCAGAAAGGCGGACAGGAAGCTGTTGTGAATTTGCTTTTTGCTCCCTCTAGTGGTTACTAGTTTTTTGACTCTGGTTTTTCTGTCATTCCTTTTATCCGCACCTGGGTCGTTAGTTAGGGGTGTTGCTATATAAGCTCCCTGGACCTTCAGTTCAATGCCTGGCAACGTAGTTATCAGAGCTAGTCTGCTGTGCTCTTGTCTACTGATCCTGGTTCCAGTTATATCAGCTAAGTCTGCCTTTTGCTTTTTGCTATTTGTTTTGGTTTTGTATTTTTGTCCAGCTTGTTCCAAATCTATATCCTGACCTTTGCTGGAAGCTCTAGGGGGCTGGTGTTCTCCCCCCGGACCGTTAGACGGTTCGGGGGTTCTTGAATTTCCAGTGTGGATTTTGATAGGGTTTTTGTTGACCATATAAGTTACCTTTCTTTATTCTGCTATCAGTAAGCGGGCCTCTCTGTGCTAAACCTGGTTCATTTCTGTGTTTGTCATTTCCTCTTACCTCACCGTCATTATTTGTGGGGGGCTTCTATCCAGCTTTGGGGTCCCCTTCTCTGGAGGCAAGAAAGGTCTTTGTTTTCCTCTACTAGGGGTAGCTAGATTCTCCGGCTGGCGCGTGTCATCTAGAATCAACGTAGGAATGATCCCCGGCTACTTCTAGTGTTGGCGTTAGGAGTAGATATATGGTCAACCCAGTTACCACTGCCCTATGAGCTGGATTTTTGTATTCTGCAGACTTCCCCGTTCCTCTGAGACCCTCGCCATTGGGGTCATAACAGTTTGCCAGGCCAGTATTAAATGTTTAATGCATTGCAGAAGAGGGATTATAAGAAAGAAGATTCTGAGTTTTTTTTTTTCTTCTCCTTCCCCTTTACCTCAGAGTGGCTATGCTTGCTGCAGACATGAATGTCCAGACCTTGATTACAAGTGTGGACCAGCTGGCTACTCGTGTGCAGGGCATACAAGACTATGTTATCAGAAATCCTAGGTCAGAACCTAAAATACCGATTCCTGAACTGTTTTCCGGAGACAGGTTTAAGTTTAGGAATTTCGTGAATAATTGTAAATTGTTTTTGTCCTTGAAACCCTGTTCATCAGGAGATTCTGCTCAGCAAGTAAAAATTGTGATTTCGTTCTTACGGGGCGACCCTCAGGATTGGGCTTTTTCGCTGGCGCCAGGAGATCCGGCATTGGCTGATCTTGATGCGTTTTTTCTGGCGCTCGGTTTACTTTATGAGGAACCCAATCTTGAGATTCAGGCAGAAAAGGCCTTGCTGTCTATGTCTCAGGGGCAGGACAAGGCTGAAGTGTATTGCCAAAAATTTCGGAAATGGTCCGTGCTGACACATTGGAACGAGTGTGCACTGGCCGCTAATTTTAGAAATGGCCTTTCTGAAGCCATTAAGAATGTTATGGTGGGTTTTCCCATTCCCACAGGTCTGAATGATACTATGGCACTGGCTATTCAAATTGACCGGCGGTTGCGGGAGCGCAAAACCGCAAATTCCCTCATGGTGTTGTCTGAACAGACACCTAATTAGGTGCAATGTGATAGAAAAACCGCAAATTCCCTCATGGTGTTGTCTGAACAGACACCTGATTTAATGCAATGTGATAGAATCCTGACTAGAAATGAGCGGAAAATTCATAGACGCCGGAATGGCTTGTGCTACTACTGTGGTGATTCTACACATGTTATCTCAGCATGCTCTAAACGTATAGCTAAGGTTGTTAGTCCTGTCACCGTTGGTAATTTGCAACCTAAATTTATTCTGTCTGTAACTTTGATTTGCTCACTGTCATCTTATCCTGTCATGGCGTTTGTAGATTCAGGTGCTGCCCTGAGTCTCATGGATCTCTCATTTGCTAAGCGCTGTGGATTTACTCTTGAACCATTAGAAAATCCTATTCCTCTTAGGGGTATTGATGCTACACCATTGGCAGCAAATAAACCGCAGTATTGGACTCAGGTTACCATGTGCATGACTCCTGAACACCGCGAGGTGATACGTTTCCTGGTTTTACATAAAATGCATGATTTGGTCGTTTTAGGGCTGCCATGGTTACAGACCCATAATCCAGTCCTGGACTGGAAGGCTATGTCAGTCTCAAGTTGGGGCTGTCGTGGTATTCATGAGGATTCCCTGCCTGTGTCTATTGCTTCTTCTACGCCTTCGGAAGTTCCGGAGTATTTGTCTGATTATCAGGATGTCTTCAGTGAGTCTGAGTCCAGTGCACTGCCTCCTCATAGGGACTGTGACTGTGCTATAGATTTGATCCCAGGCAGTAAATTTCCTAAGGGAAGACTGTTTAATCTGTCGGTACCTGAACATACCGCTATGCGTTCATATATCAAGGAGTCTCTGGAAAAAGGACATATTCGTCCGTCTTCTTCCCCTCTTGGTGCGGGATTCTTTTTTGTGGCAAAAAAGGACGGATCTTTGAGACCTTGTATTGATTATCGGCTTTTAAATAAGATCACTGTCAAATTTCAGTATCCTTTACCGCTGTTGTCTGACTTGTTTGCCCGGATTAAGGGTGCCAAGTGGTTCACCAAGATAGACCTTCGTGGTGCGTACAACCTTGTGCGCATTAAGCAAGGTGATGAATGGAAAACCGCATTCAATACGCCCGAAGGTCATTTTGAGTACTTGGTGATGCCTTTTGGGCTCTCCAATGCGCCTTCAGTTTTTCAGTCCTTTATGCATGACATTTTCCGGAAGTATCTGGATAAATTTTTGATTGTTTATCTGGATGATATTTTGGTTTTTTCTGATAATTGGGATTCGCATGTGGAGCAGGTCAGGTTGGTCTTTAAAATTTTGCGTGAAAATTCTTTGTTTGTCAAGGGCTCAAAGTGTCTCTTTGGTGTACAGAAGGTTCCCTTTTTGGGGTTCATTTTTTCCCCTTCTGCTGTGGAGATGGACCCAGTCAAGGTCCGAGCTATTCTTGATTGGACTCAGCCCTCGTCAGTTAAGAGTCTTCAGAAGTTCTTGGGCTTCGCTAACTTCTACCGTCGTTTTATCGCTAATTTTTCTAGCATTGTGAAACCTTTGATTGACGGATATGACCAAGAAGGGCTCCGATGTAGCTAACTGGGCTCCTGCTGCCGTGGAGGCTTTCCAGGAGTTGAAACGCCGGTTTACTTCGGCGCCTGTTTTGTGCCAGCCTGACGTCTCACTTCCCTTTCAGGTTGAGGTGGATGCTTCGGAGATTGGGGCAGGGGCCGTTTTGTCGCAGAGAGGCCCTGGTTGCTCTGTTATGAAACCTTGTGCCTTTTTCTCTAGGAAGTTTTCGCCTGCCGAGCGAAATTATGATGTGGGCAATCGGGAGTTGTTGGCCATGAAATGGGCATTTGAGGAGTGGCGTCATTGGCTCGAGGGTGCTAAGCATCGTGTGGTGGTCTTGACTGATCACAAAAATCTGATGTATCTCGAGTCTGCTAAACGCCTTAATCCGAGACAGGCCCGCTGGTCATTGTTTTTCTCCCGCTTTGATTTTGTTGTCTCGTATTTACCAGGTTCAAAGAATGTGAAGGCCGATGCTCTTTCTAGGAGCTTTGTGCCTGATGCTCCTGGAGTCGCTGATCCTGTTGGTATTCTTAAAGATGGAGTTATCTTGTCAGCTATTTCTCCGGATCTGCGACGTGTGTTGCAGAGATTTCAGGCTGATAGGCCTGAGTCTTGTCCACCTGACAGACTGTTTGTCCCGGATAAGTGGACCAGCAGAGTCATTTCCGAGGTTCATTCCTCGGTGTTGGCAGGTCACCCGGGAATTTTTGGCACCAGAGATCTGGTGGCCAGGTCCTTTTGGTGGCCTTCCTTGTCAAGGGATGTGCGGTCATTTGTGCAGTCCTGTGGGACTTGTGCTCGAGCTAAGCCTTGCTGTTCTCGTGCCAGCGGTTTGCTCTTGCCCTTGCCTGTCCCGAAGAGACCTTGGACACATATCTCCATGGATTTCATTTCTGATCTTCCGCTATCTCAGGGCATGTCCGTTATCTGGGTGATATGTGATCGCTTCTCCAAGATGGTCCATTTGGTTCCTTTGCCTAAGCTGCCTTCCTCTTCCGATCTGGTTCCTGTGTTTTTCCAGAACGTGGTTCGTTTGCACGGCATCCCTGAGAATATTGTGTCAGACAGAGGATCCCAGTTCGTTTCCAGGTTCTGGCGATCCTTTTGTAGTAGGATGGGCATTGATTTGTCGTTTTCGTCTGCTTTCCATCCTCAGACTAATGGACAGACGGAGCGAACCAATCAGACTTTGGAGGCTTATTTGAGGTGTTTTGTCTCTGCTGATCAGGACGATTGGGTGACATTCTTGCCGTTGGCTGAGTTTGCCCTTAATAATCGGGCTAGTTCCGCCACCTTGGTTTCGCCTTTTTTCTGCAACTCTGGTTTCCATCCTCGCTTTTCTTCGGGTCATGTGGAGCCTTCTGACTGTCCTGGGGTGGATTCTGTGGTGGATAGGTTGCAGCAGATCTGGAATCATGTGGTGGACAACTTGAAGTTGTCACAGGAGAAGGCTCAGCGCTTTGCCAACCGCCGCCGCGGTGTGGGTCCCCGACTACGCGTTGGGGATTTGGTGTGGCTTTCTTCCCGCTTTGTTCCTATGAAGGTCTCCTCTCCCAAATTTAAACCTCGTTTTATTGGGCCTTACAAGATATTGGAAATCCTTAATCCTGTATCTTTTCGTCTGGATCTTCCTGTGTCGTTTGCTATTCACAATGTATTTCATAGGTCCTTGTTGCGGCGGTACATTGTGCCTGTAGTTCCTTCTGCTGAGCCTCCTGCTCCGGTGTTGGTTGAGGGCGAGTTGGAGTACGTGTTGGAGAAGATCTTGGATTCTCGCCTCTCCAGGCGGAGGCTTCAGTACCTGGTCAAGTGGAAGGGCTATGGTCAGGAGGATAATTCCTGGGTGGTCGCCTCTGATGTTCATGCGGCCGATTTAGTTCGTGCCTTTCATGCCGCTCATCCTGATCGCCCTGGTGGTCGTGGTGAGGGTTCGGTGACCCCTCACTAAGGGGGGGGTACTGTTGTGAATTTGCTTTTTGCTCCCTCTAGTGGTTACTAGTTTTTTGACTCTGGTTTTTCTGTCATTCCTTTTATCCGCACCTGGGTCGTTAGTTAGGGGTGTTGCTATATAAGCTCCCTGGACCTTCAGTTCAATGCCTGGCAACGTAGTTATCAGAGCTAGTCTGCTGTGCTCTTGTCTACTGATCCTGGTTCCAGTTATATCAGCTAAGTCTGCCTTTTGCTTTTTGCTATTTGTTTTGGTTTTGTATTTTTGTCCAGCTTGTTCCAAATCTATATCCTGACCTTTGCTGGAAGCTCTAGGGGGCTGGTGTTCTCCCCCCGGACCGTTAGACGGTTCGGGGGTTCTTGAATTTCCAGTGTGGATTTTGATAGGGTTTTTGTTGACCATATAAGTTACCTTTCTTTATTCTGCTATCAGTAAGCGGGCCTCTCTGTGCTAAACCTGGTTCATTTCTGTGTTTGTCATTTCCTCTTACCTCACCGTCATTATTTGTGGGGGGCTTCTATCCAGCTTTGGGGTCCCCTTCTCTGGAGGCAAGAAAGGTCTTTGTTTTCCTCTACTAGGGGTAGCTAGATTCTCCGGCTGGCGCGTGTCATCTAGAATCAACGTAGGAATGATCCCCGGCTACTTCTAGTGTTGGCGTTAGGAGTAGATATATGGTCAACCCAGTTACCACTGCCCTATGAGCTGGATTTTTGTATTCTGCAGACTTCCACGTTCTTCTGAGACCCTCGCCATTGGGGTCATAACAGGAAGCATTGTAACACTAGTTACCTGCAGATTAGTCCTATATCTGCAGGTAAACAGTGTTTTCCAAGGTGACAGGTTCCCTTTAAAGTGCGTAGGGCAACATGATCTATAAGAAATGTCTTGATAATGTCCAGAAAACTTATCATAAATTTGCCCTTTTATAAAAAAAAAAAAAAATTGGAATAGTCCCCATTACTTTTGTGCATGGACGGTCCCACAAATTCAATTGAGTAGGGATAACTTAAAGTACCAAGTACAAGATATGTGACTATGGCACGGCCTTGAGTGCTGCACCACTTTCATTCTGCTGAATATTTGGACCCGAAGAATCAGATTGTCACATATTAATCACATCCCTGTATTTTTTCAGAAAATTCTTTTATTTTGAATTAACAGATGCCCGTGACTGTAATGTGGTCATTCCCTATGTTATCCATTTGATAGATCCATTTTTTTAACACTACACATGTCCGGAAAACTACGGCCATGTTCCCATGTGCAAAAACACTGCTTTTCTTCTGCACGAAAATAGGTAACCGCACTCTGTTCAACTTTTGCTTTTATGTTGCATTTTTTATGTTTTTGCTGCAGATTTGAAGCATCGGGGTATTTTTATGTATTTTTTCACTGCAGACATGTTGGGATTCTGATCTTCAAAACGCAGCTGGTCTTTTTACATGCTTTTTTCGGTTTACCCAAAGATTTCTGTTGGGGAAAACCGTACCAAAAATGCACATCTTTTTAGGCACTAAACTCCTGAGCTTTTGTGAAATTACATCTCATTTGTTTGAACTGTTAAATGCTGCAGTTTTTGTGCACAAGTGAGAAAAACTCCATGGAAAAAATAGCAGGATTTACACTATGTGGAAACATGTCCTAGGTTCTCAGAGGCACCTCTAGTAAAAACGGATCAAAATAAAACACGGATTAAAAAGTATCAAATTTAAAGTGGATCCGTTTAGTTAGCGATCTGTTAGAATTCTTTCTTTTCCATGTCTTTTTTCTTCTACTGGATCAAACAGATGCCAAGCGGATATGTGGACATAGCCATAAATTTTATTCACCAAGTTTATAAGTTATCGCCTATTCTCCTATCCAAAGGAAATGGGATGACTTCTCAATGGATAGGAGTCTGACCGCTGAGACCCCCACCGATCGTGAGAACAGTGAAGACAAGAAGGTCGAGCATCTGCTTCATCCATGAAGAATGCCTACAGATAGGGAATAACTTCCAAACTTTGCAGACTTTGTAAACCTCCTTTAAGTTAAAAACATGGTAAGAAACAAGAAAAACTCTTCATCAATATAATAAGCACTTCCTCCTGTATGAATCTGTTGCAAGAGCTTAGCGCACTACCACTACTGCATTTTATCATAATAGAAGTATCTGATTTTCATCTCTAGAAAAGCAGATTTCTGTCTGCATACCAATTTGATTATGTGCAGAGCTGCATTATAAGGGTCTTATCCTGGAAAAAAATCTTAAAAACTATGACTTGTTCATATATGGTCACAGCTGTCACTATAAAAAAATGGTAGGAAAAAAGTTTCATGATTTAGGAGAACATGCCTCGTAATCGGAATGTGACTTTGTAGACACTACAATGTCATAGCTACATATACTAAATGTATAAATTTCCAGTTATCATAAACATTATAAATAAAAAAAGGAGAGAATAATATTTATTTTTTATATCTACAATTTCAAACGCGGCAAAAAAAACTGATGCTAAAATGTTTGATCTGATAAATGAATCGAAGTTTGATTAAATAGATAATTAGCAAAAAAAATAAAAGAGAACCCTATAAGGCAGATAATGAACTTGGCCATCAAGAGAAAAGTATGAGGACTACACTGTTAGAGTTTGGTATGAATCTCATTGACTTCCACCAAATAATTATAGTCTTTGCAGACACAGTAAGTACTATACGCTTCAATGCTATTACCGGCACCACTGCATGGTTCCACTTCCCTCTCCATGTAGGGATGCCGGCATGCTTACCACCTCCGAGGAGTGGCATCTCTCCAATAGCTGGGAGGCATCTTGTACAAAAGCCACCCTCTCCAATGTGGAGATGCCAAAGCAACATTAAATAATTAGGAAGTATGGTAGTCTGCTAGTTAGTTGTGAGGTCCTCTGGTGCTGGTTGCAACATCCCTGCCGGCATCACTACATGGCTTCCCATCTCCCATCAGTCTGATACAACGGCTTACTCACCACTCCGGGCTTTCTGTGAGTTCTGCCCTCCGCCTGCTCTATTCTGTATCCCATGTGTCCTCTGCTTGGTGTGTGCATACTTCCTGGCTGTGTGCCTAGGGTGGTGGTGCCTGCACTTCCTGAGTCTTAAAGGGACAGTGTGCGCATTCTTAATGTGTCACCAGCCTATTGCCAAGAGGTACCGGGTATTCAAGTCATCTCCACCAATGGGAAGATGCCTGAGCAACATTCTCTCTCAGTCTGTGTTCTGCTACTGAGTTGCCAGGTAGTGTCCTGTTACTGACAAATGAAAAGAAAAATGATGAAGAGCACTCAGCGTCCTTAAAATTGTAATCCTTTATTGTGACATATGAGTCATGAGCAAGGAAACAAGGGAGAACGTGAACTGCAAATGGACGACGGCCGTTTCGCACTAACACGCTTCCAGGGGTCCTGTTACTGCTTTGGATTCTGTCACTCTGGGGGCTGTATACCCAGGTCTGTTCCTGTTTCTTGTTTGTCTTGTTTCTTCCACCCTGGGGGCTGTATACACAGGTCTGTTCCTGTTTCCTGTTTGTCTTGTTTCTGCCACTCTGGGGGCTGTTTACCCAGTTCTATTCCTGTTTGTCTTGTTTCTTCCACCCTGGGGGCTGTATACCCAGGTCTGTTCCTGTTTCCTGTTTGTTTTGTTTCTGCCACCCTGGGGGCTGTATTCCCAGACCTGAATCCTTTATCCTGAACTTGTTCCCATGTCTGAACTAAGTCCTATACCGAAACCTGTTTGTATCCTTGTCTGAAGCCTTCCCTACCCTGCTGTGTCTATCCTTGTGCCTACTCCTTTTGCTTGCAGAACCTGTACCAGCACCTGTCCCTATCTGGTTGTCGCTGCACAATGTTAGTGCTCCTGATGTTCACTTGCTACTTCACTGTAAGCACTTGTGTTAATCTGGTCCTGTCTGCTCCCTCTTTGCCTCTGCAGCTCTGCTCACTCTTTTCCTCTGCAGCTCTGCTCCCTCTTTGCCTCTGCAGCTGTGCTCTGCTCCCATCCCGCATCCTGTGGCACTGCTCTGCTCCCATCCCACATCCTGCGGCGCTGTTGTGCTCCTGTCCCACATCCTGCGGCGCTGCTCTGCTCCTTTCCCACATCCTGCAACACTGCTCTGCTCCTGTCCCACATCCTGCGGCGCTGCTCTGCTCCTTTCCCACATCCTGCGGCGTTGCTCTGCTCCTGTCCCGCATCCTGCAGCTTTTTGTTAGTCCAATTTAAACTGGTTCCTACCTGTTCCCATATCCCACTCGTACCTGCCAGTGTTCCTGTCCTTCCCAAAGCAGTTCCTGTCCCTCCAGTCTGAACTGGTTCCTACCTGTTCCAATATCCCACATGTACCTGCCAGTGTTCCTGTCCTTCCCGAAACAGTTCCTGTTCCTCCAGTCTGAACTGGTTCCTACCTGCCAGCAAGGTCCGCCTGCTTGCCATCCATGCCCGACAGCCGTGCCTGCCAGCCGTGCCTGCCTGCCAGCCGTGCCCGCCTGCCTGCCTGTACATCATCCGTGCCCCCAGTACTTGCCAGTCTAAACCTCAGCTATCTACAGTACTTTCCTGCACCTGTTGTTAGTGTCCTGTTCCAATGTGGGATCAGCTGCTACTGCCAGATGCCGCCCTGGAGTGTTACCTGGCAGCTACCTGCTGTACAAGCCTGACCTCACCACTAGAGGCTCCAGTGAACACCAAAGTAGCTGCTTAGTCACATCCCTTCAGGAAACGTCTGGTTCGTGGCACAGTGGGGCCACAATCCTTGCTCGTGCCCTCCAGTCTGGGCACGTGTGTTACAATGGTGTGGCCAGTGTCCTGAATCCGAAGTCCCTGGTCATTGTGGGACAGTCCAGAATCCGAAATCCCTGGTCCTTGTACTGCCAGTCCTGAACCCGAAGTGTCTGGTCCTATAGCGGCCAGTGCCTCCTTCATTTAATCTAACCATTTATTGTTATGAATGAATCGCTGTATGATATCATGGGGAATATAGCAGCATTGCATACCATAGCATCTCATTTTATATTCATGAAATACATAGATGGGCGAGTCGAATAAAGCAAGAGGTGACCATTGTTAGTGGTTCTTCACACTGGCTTATGGAGAGGCGTCTCGAGCAGGAAACACATTATCATATCTATATGAAACTTGTCATTGAGGTATAAAAGATGATTCATGTGAATACACTAAAAAGAAAATATGAATTTCCTGAAGTTTACCATAACAACGTCAATAAAACATAAAAAATTCAATAATAAGTTAAAAAACCCTATCTAGAAATTTCCCAATGATCATAAAGAACAGTTAGTTTAGTTATGGTAGAACCTATACTTTTACTATGACACATTTCTACCAATTATTATTATTATTATTATTATTATTTATATAGCACCATTAATTCCATGGTGCTGTACATGAGAAGGGGTTACATCAAAATACAAATATCACTTACAGTAAACAAAACTAACAATGACAGACTGGTACAGAGGGAAGAGGACCCCGTCCTTGCGGGCTTACATTCTACAGGATTATGGGGAAGGAGACAGTAGGTCGAGGGTTGCAGTAGCTCCAATGGTGTTGAGGTGGCCGTGTGGTCTTTACAGGCTGTAAGCTTCTTTGAAGAGGTGGGTTTTCAGGTTTCTTTTGAAAGATCCAAAAGTAGTGGATAACCGGACGTGTAGGGGCACTGAATTCCAGAGAATGGGTGATATTCGGGAAAAGTCTTGGAGGAGATTGAGTGAGGAGCGAATAAGCGTGGAGGAGAGGAGGAGGTCTTGGGAGGACCGGAGATTACGTGAGGGAAGATATTGAGAGATTAGTGTGGAAATATATGGAGGAGAAAGGCTATGGATGGCTTTGTAGGTCAGTGTTAGTAATTTAAACTGGATACGCTGGGAAATTGGGAGCCAGTGAAGGGATTTGCAAAGAGGGGAAGCAGGAGTGTAGCGAGGAGAGAGATTAATTAGTCGGGCAGCAGAGTTAAGAATGGACTGGAGGGGTGCGAGAGTGTTAGAAGGTAGGCCAGCGAGGAGTATGTTGCAGTAGTCGAGGCAGGAGATGATTAGGGCATGCACGAGTATTTTGGTAGTGTGGGTTGAGGAAAGGACGGATTCTGGAAATATTTTTGAGCTGGAGGCAACAAGAGGTGGCGAGAGCTTGGATGTGCGGTTTGAAGGACAGGGCAGAGTCAAGGGTTACTCCGAGACAGCGGATTTTGGAGACAGGGGAAAGTGTGATTTCATTTATTTTGATAGATAGATCAGGTAGGGAAGATATGCATGATGGAGGAAAGATAATGAGTTCAGATTTGTCCACATTGAGCTTGAGGAAGTGAGAGGAGAAGAAGAAGGATATGGCTGATAAACACTCTGGGATTCTGGAGAGCAGATAGGTGATATCTGGGCCAGAGAGGTAGATCTGAGTGTCATCGGCATATACAGTTAGGTCCATATATATTTGGACAGAGACAACATTTTTCTAATTTTGGTTATAGACATTACCACAATGAATTTTAAACAAAACAATTCAGATGCAGTTGAAGTTCAGACTTTCAGCTTTCATTTGAGGGTATCCACATTAAAATTGGATGAAGGGTTTAGGAGTTTCAGCTCCTTAACATGTGCCACCCTGTTTTTAAAGGGACCAAAAGTAATTGGACAGATTCAATAATTTTAAATAAAATGTTCATTTCTAGTACTTGGTTGAAAACCCTTTGTTGGCAATGACTGCCTGAAGTCTTGAACTCATGGACATCACCAGACGCTGTGTTTCCTCCTTTTTGAGGCTCTGCCAGGCCTTCACTGCAGTGGTTTTCAGTTGCTGTTTGTTTATGGGCCTTTCTGTCTGAAGTTTAGTCTTTAACAAGTGAAATGCATGCTTAATTGGGTTGAGATCAGGTGACTGACTTGGCCATTCAAGAATATTCCACTTCTTTGCTTTAATAAACTCCTGGGTTGCTTTGTCTTTATGTTTTGGGTCATTGTCATCTGTAGTATGAAATGACGACCAATCAGGTTGGCTGTATTTGGCTGGATCTGAGCACACAGTATGGCTCTGAATACCTCAGAATTCATTCGGCTGCTTCTGTCCTGTGTCACATCATCAATAAGCACTAGTGACCCAGTGCCACTGGCAGCCATGCATGCCCAAGCCATCTCACTGCCTCCGCCGTGTTTTACAGATGATGTGGTATGCTTTGGATCATGAGCTGTACCACGCCTTCGCCATACTTTTCTCTTTCAATCATTCTGGTAGAGGTTGATCTTGGTTTCATCTGTCCAAAGAATGCTCTTCCAGAACTGTACTGGCTTTTTTAGATGTTTTTTAGCAAAGTCCAGTCTAGCCTTTTTATTCTTGATGTTTATGAGTTGCTTGCTGTTATGACCCCAATGGCGAGGGTCTCAGAGATATCAGCAAGTCTGCGAAGTACAAAAATCCAGCTCATAGGGCAGTGGTAACTGGGTTGACCATATATCTACTCCTAACGCCAACACTAGAAGTAGCCGGGGAACATGCCTACGTTGGTCGCTAGATGTCTCGCGCCAGCCGGAGGACTAACTACCCCTAGAAGAGGAAAACAAAGACCTCTCTTGCCTCCAGAGAATAGACCCCAAAAGTTGGATACAAGCCCCCCACAAATAATAACGGTGAGGTAAGAGGAAATGACAAACACATAGATGAACTAGGTTTAGCAAAGAGAGGCCCACTCACTAATAGCAGAATGTAGTAAGATAACTTATATGGTCAACAAAAACCCTAACAAAAATCCACACTGGAGATTCAAGAACCCCCGAACCGTCTAACGGCCCGGGGGGAGAACTCCAGCCTCCCTAGAGCTTCCAGCAAGGATAGGATACAGATTATGTACAAGCTGGACAAAAATGCAAACAAAAACAATAGCAAAAAGCAAGAAAGCAGACTTAGCTTAATCAAGCAGGAACCAGGATCAGTAGACAAGAGCACTACAGATTAGCTCTGATATCAACGATGCCAGGCATTGAACTGAAGGTCCAGGGAGCTAATATAGCAACACCCCTGACCTAACGACCCAGGTGAGCATACAAGGGATGATAGACATACCCAGAGTAAAAACACTAGTAGCCACTAGAGGGAGCCAAAAGGTAAATTCACAACAGTACCCCCCCCTTAGTGAGGGGTCACCGAACCCTCACCAAGACCACCAGGGCGATCAGGATGAGCGGCGTGAAAGGCGCGAACTAAATCGGCCGCATGCACATCAGAGGCGACCACCCAGGAATTATCCTCCTGACCATAGCCCTTCCACTTGACCAGGTACTGAAGCCTCCGCCTGGAGAGACGAGAATCTAAGATCTTCTCCACCACGTACTCCAACTCGCCCTCAACCAACACCGGAGCAGGAGGCTCAGCAGAAGGAACCACAGGCACAACATACCGCCGCAACAAGGACCTATGAAATACGTTGTGAATGGCAAACGACACCGGAAGATCCAGGCGAAAGGATACAGGATTAAGGATCTCCAATATCTTGTAAGGACCAATGAATCGAGGCTTAAATTTGGGAGAGGAGACCTTCATAGGAACAAATCGAGAAGACAGCCATACCAAATCCCCAACACGAAGTCGGGGACCCACACCGCGGCGGCGATTGGCAAAACGCTGAGCCTTCTCCTGTGACAACTTCAAGTTGTCCACCACATGATTCCAGATCCGCTGCAACCTATCCTGTTGTGAAATTGGATTTTGGGCTCCCCCGGTGGCCACTGGTGGAATTGAACTGGTGTGCATCATCCTCTCTGTTCACCTGTTTCCATCAGGATGTGGGAGTCGCTATTTAGCCTTGCTCCTCTGTCACTTCCATGCCGGTCAACATTGTAATCAGAAGCCTTTCTGTGCATGTTCCTGCTGCTAGACAACTCCCAGCTAAGTTGGACTTTAGTCCTTGTTTGTTTTTGCATTTTGTTCCAGTTCACAGCTGTAGTTTCGTTTCTGTGTCTGGAAAGCTCTTGTGATCTGAAATTGCCACTCTGATGTTATGAGTTAATACTAGAGTCTTAAAGTAATTTCAGGATGGTGTTTTGATAGGGTTTTCAGCTGACCATGAAAGTGCCCTTTCTGTCTTCCTGCTATCTAGTAAGCGGACCTCAATTTTGCTAAACCTATTTTCATACTACGTTTGTCATTTCATCTAAAATCACCGCCAATATTTGTGGGGGCCTCTGTCTGCCTTTCGGGGAAATTTCTCTAGAGGTGAGCCAGGACTATATTTTCCTCTGCCAGGATTAGTTAGTCCTCCGGCCGGCGCTGGGCGTCTAGGGATAAAACGCAGGCTACGCTACCCGGCTACTGTTAGTTGTGCGGCAGGTTTAGTTCATGGTCAGTTTAGTTTCCATCCTTCCAAGAGCTAGTTCTTATGTTTGCTGGGCTATGTTCTCTTGCCATTGAGAACCATAACAGTTTGACCGGCCACAAAGGGTTAAATTAATTGACAGAGAAAGGAGAGAAAAGAGAAGTCTGCTGAAGATTTTTTTTTTTTTTTTTTTCCTTCAGTTCTGAGTGTGCTTGTAATTGAATCTCTTGCAAGTCTGCCTATATTGCAGCCTTTCTTTCTCTCTCTCTCCTTCTAATCCTGGAATGGCTCTGTGTTCACCTGTTTAAAATGGATATTCAGAGTTTAGCTGCAGGTTTGAATAATCTCACCACGAAAGTTCAAAATTTACAAGATTTTGTTGTTCATGTTCCTATATCTGAACCTAGAATTCCTTTGCCTGAATTTTTCTCGGGGAATAGATCTTGCTTTCAAAATTTCAAAAATAATTGCAAGTTGTTTTTGTCCCTGAAATCTCGCTCTGCTGGAGATCCTGCTCAGCAGGTCAGGATTGTGATTTCCTTGCTCCGGGGCGACCCTCAGGATTGGGCTTTTGCATTGGCTCCAGGGGATCCTGCGTTGCTCAATGTGGATGCGTTTTTTCTGGCCTTGGGGTTGCTTTATGAGGAACCTCAGTTAGAACTTCAGGCGGAAAAGGCCTTGATGTCCCTATCTCAGGGGCAAGACGAAGCTGAAATATACTGCCAGAAATTCCGTAAATGGGCTGTGCTTACTCAGTGGAATGAGTGCGCCCTGGCGGCGAATTTCAGAGAGGGTCTCTCTGATGCCATTAAGGATGTTATGGTGGGGTTCCCTGTGCCTGCGGGTCTGAATGAGTCCATGACAATGGCTATCCAGATCGATAGGCGTCTGCGGGAGCGCAAACCTGTGCACCATTTGGCGGTGTCTACTGAGAAGACGCCAGAGAATATGCAATGTGATAGAATTCTGTCCAGAAGTGAACGGCAGAATTTTAGACGAAAAAATGGGTTGTGCTTCTATTGCGGTGATTCAACTCATGTTATATCAGCATGCTCTAAGCGTACTAAGAAGCTTGATAAGTCTGTTTCAATTGGCACTTTACAGTCTAAGTTTATTCTCTCTGTGACCCTGATTTGTTCTTTGTCATCTATTACCGCGGATGCCTATGTCGACTCTGGCGCCGCTTTGAGTCTTATGGATTGGTCCTTTGCCAAACGCTGTGGGTATGATTTGGAGCCTCTTGAAACTCCTATACCCCTGAAGGGGATTGACTCCACCCCATTGGCTAGCAATAAACCACAATACTGGACACAAGTAACTATGCGGATTAATCCGGATCACCAGGAGATTATTCGCTTTCTTGTGCTGTATAACCTACATGATGTGTTGGTGCTTGGATTGCCATGGCTGCAATCTCATAACCCAGTCCTTGACTGGAAAGCTATGTCTGTGTTAAGCTGGGGATGTAAGGGGACGCATGGGGATGTACCTGTGGTTTCCATTTCATCATCTATTCCCTCTGAGATTCCTGAATTCTTGACTGAATATCGTGACGTTTTTGAAGAACCTAAGCTTGGTTCATTACCTCCGCACCGGGAGTGCGATTGTGCCATAGATTTGATTCCGGGTAGTAAATACCCTAAGGGTCGTTTATTTAATCTGTCTGTGCCTGAACATGCTGCTATGCGAGAATATATAAAGGAGTCCTTGGAAAAGGGACATATTCGTCCTTCGTCATCTCCCTTAGGAGCCGGTTTTTTCTTTGTGGCTAAGAAGGATGGCTCTTTGAGGCCGTGCATTGATTATCGGCTTTTGAATAAAATCACGGTTAAATATCAATATCCGTTGCCACTGCTGACTGATTTGTTTGCTCGCATAAAGGGGGCCAAGTGGTTCTCTAAGATAGATCTTCGTGGGGCGTATAATTTGGTGCGAATTAAGCAGGGGGATGAGTGGAAAACCGCATTTAATACGCCCGAGGGCCACTTTGAGTATTTGGTGATGCCTTTTGGTCTTTCAAATGCCCCTTCAGTCTTTCAGTCCTTTATGCATGACATTTTCCGTGATTATTTGGATAAATTTATGATTGTGTATCTGGATGATATTTTGATTTTTTCGGATGACTGGGACTCTCATGTCCAGCAGGTCAGGAGGGTTTTTCAGGTTTTGCGGTCTAATTCCTTGTGTGTGAAGGGTTCTAAGTGCGTTTTTGGGGTTCAAAAGATTTCCTTTTTGGGATATATTTTTTCCCCCTCTTCCATCGAGATGGATCCTGTCAAGGTTCAGGCTATTTGTGATTGGACGCAACCCTCTTCTCTTAAGAGTCTTCAGAAATTTTTGGACTTTGCTAACTTTTATCGTCGATTTATTGCTGGTTTTTCTGATGTTGTTAAACCATTGACTGATTTGACTAAGAAGGGTGCTGATGTTGCTGATTGGTCCCCTGCTGCTGTGGAGGCCTTTCGGGAGCTTAAGCGCCGCTTTTCTTCCGCCCCTGTGTTGCGTCAGCCTGATGTTGCTCTTCCTTTTCAGGTTGAGGTCGACGCTTCTGAAATCGGAGCTGGGGCGGTTTTGTCGCAGAGAAGTTCCGATTGCTCCGTGATGAGACCTTGTGCTTTTTTCTCGCGTAAATTTTCGCCCGCCGAGCGGAATTATGATGTTGGGAATCGGGAGCTTTTGGCCATGAAGTGGGCTTTTGAGGAGTGGCGTCATTGGCTTGAGGGGGCTAGACATCAGGTGGTGGTATTGACTGACCACAAAAATCTAATTTATCTTGAGTCCGCCAGACGCCTGAATCCTAGACAGGCGCGCTGGTCGTTGTTTTTCTCTCGGTTTAATTTTGTGGTGTCCTACCTGCCGGGTTCTAAGAATGTTAAGGCGGATGCCCTTTCTAGGAGTTTTGAGCCTGACTCCCCTGGTAATTCTGAACCTACAGGTATCCTTAAGGATGGAGTGATATTGTCTGCCGTTTCTCCAGACCTGCGGTGGGCCTTGCAGGAGTTTCAGGCGGATAGACCTGATCGTTGCCCACCTGGTAGACTGTTTGTTCCTGATGATTGGACCAGTAAAGTCATTTCTGAGGTTCATTCTTCTGCGTTGGCAGGTCATCCTGGAATCTTTGGTACCAGGGATTTGGTGGCAAGGTCCTTCTGGTGGCCTTCCCTGTCTCGAGATGTGCGAGGCTTCGTGCAGTCTTGTGACGTTTGTGCTCGGGCCAAGCCTTGTTGTTCTCGGGCTAGTGGATTGTTGTTGCCCTTGCCTATCCCGAAGAGGCCCTGGACGCACATCTCGATGGATTTTATTTCGGATCTTCCTGTTTCTCAGAAGATGTCTGTCATCTGGGTGGTGTGTGATCGTTTCTCTAAGATGGTCCATTTGGTTCCCCTGCCTAAGTTGCCTTCTTCTTCCGAGTTGGTTCCTCTGTTTTTTCAAAATGTGGTCCGTTTGCATGGTATTCCGGAGAATATCGTTTCTGACAGAGGTACCCAATTCGTGTCTAGATTTTGGCGAGCATTCTGTGCTAGGATGGGCATAGATTTGTCTTTCTCGTCTGCTTTCCATCCTCAGACTAATGGCCAGACCGAGCGGACGAATCAGACCTTGGAGACATATTTGAGGTGTTTTGTGTCTGCAGATCAGGATGATTGGGTTGCTTTTTTGCCTTTAGCGGAGTTTGCCCTCAATAATCGGGCCAGCTCTGCCACCTTGGTGTCTCCCTTTTTCTGTAATTCGGGGTTTCATCCTCGATTTTCTTCGGGTCAGGTGGAATCTTCGGATTGTCCTGGAGTGGATGCTGTGGTGGAGAGGTTGCATCAGATTTGGGGGCAGGTAGTGGACAATTTGAAGTTGTCCCAGGAGAAGACTCAGCTTTTTGCCAACCGCCGGCGTCGGGTTGGTCCTCGGCTTTGTGTTGGGGACTTGGTGTGGTTGTCTTCTCGTTTTGTCCCTATGAGGGTTTCTTCTCCCAAGTTTAAGCCTCGGTTCATCGGCCCGTACAAGATATTGGAGATTCTTAACCCTGTGTCCTTCCGTTTGGACCTCCCTGCATCTTTTTCTATTCATAATGTTTTTCATCGGTCATTATTGCGCAGGTGTGAGGTACCGGTTGTGCCTTCCGTTGAGCCTCCTGCTCCGGTGTTGGTTGAGGGCGAGTTGGAGTACGTTGTGGAAAAAATCTTGGACTCCCGTGTTTCCAGACGGAAACTCCAGTATCTGGTCAAATGGAAGGGATACGGTCAGGAGGATAATTCTTGGGTGACTGCCTCTGATGTTCATGCCTCCGATTTGGTCCGTGCCTTTCATAGGGCTCATCCTGATCGCCCTGGTGGTTCTGGTGAGGGTTCTGTGCCCCCTCCTTGAGGGGGGGGTACTGTTGTGAAATTGGATTTTGGGCTCCCCCGGTGGCCACTGGTGGAATTGAACTGGTGTGCATCATCCTCTCTGTTCACCTGTTTCCGTCAGGATGTGGGAGTCGCTATTTAGCCTTGCTCCTCTGTCACTTCCATGCCGGTCAACATTGTAATCAGAAGCCTTTCTGTGCATGTTCCTGCTGCTAGACAACTCCCAGCTAAGTTGGACTTTAGTCCTTGTTTGTTTTTGCATTTTGTTCCAGTTCACAGCTGTAGTTTCGTTTCTGTGTCTGGAAAGCTCTTGTGATCTGAAATTGCCACTCTGATGTTATGAGTTAATACTAGAGTCTTAAAGTAATTTCAGGATGGTGTTTTGATAGGGTTTTCAGCTGACCATGAAAGTGCCCTTTCTGTCTTCCTGCTATCTAGTAAGCGGACCTCAATTTTGCTAAACCTATTTTCATACTACGTTTGTCATTTCATCTAAAATCACCGCCAATATTTGTGGGGGCCTCTGTCTGCCTTTCGGGGAAATTTCTCTAGAGGTGAGCCAGGACTATATTTTCCTCTGCCAGGATTAGTTAGTCCTCCGGCCGGCGCTGGGCGTCTAGGGATAAAACGCAGGCTACGCTACCCGGCTACTGTTAGTTGTGCGGCAGGTTTAGTTCATGGTCAGTTTAGTTTCCATCCTTCCAAGAGCTAGTTCTTATGTTTGCTGGGCTATGTTCTCTTGCCATTGAGAACCATAACACTATCCACCACAGAATCCACTCCAGGACAGTCAGAAGGCTCCACATGTCCCGAGGAAAAACGAGGATGGAAACCGGAGTTGCAGAAAAATGGCAAAACCAAGGTGGCAGAACTAGCCCGATTATTAAGGGCAAATTCAGCCAACGGCAAGAAGGTCACCCAATCATCCTGATCAGAAGAGACAAAACACCTCAAATACGCCTCCAGAGTCTGATTAGTTCGTTCCGTTTGTCCGTTAGTCTGTGGATGAAAAGCGGACGAAAACGACAAATTAATGCCCATTCTACCACAAAAGGATCGCCAGAACCTGGAAACAAACTGGGATCCTCTGTCCGACACAATATTCTCAGGAATGCCGTGCAAACGAACCACGTTCTGGAAGAACACAGGAACCAGATCAGCAGAGGAAGGCAGCTTAGGCAAAGGAACCAGATGGACCATCTTGGAGAAACGATCACATATCACCCAGATGACAGACATGCCTTTAGACACCGGGAGATCCGAAATGAAATCCATAGAGATGTGTGTCCAAGGTCTCTTCGGGACAGGCAAGGGCAAGAGCAACCCGCTGGCACGAGAACAGCAAGGCTTAGCTCGAGCACAAGTACCGCAGGACTGCACAAATGACCGCACATCCCTTGACAAGGAAGGCCACCAAAAGGACCTGGCCACCAGATCTCTGGTGCCAAAAATTCCCGGGTGCCCTGCCAACACTGAGGAATGAACCTCGGAAATGACTCTGCTAGTCCATTTAGCAGGCACAAACAATCTGTCAGGTGGACAAGAGTCAGGCCTACCAGCCTGAAATCTCTGCAACACACGTCGCAGATCTGGAGAAATCGCTGACAAGATAACTCCTTCCTTAAGAATACCCTCAGGTTCAGCGACTCCAGGAGCATCAGGCACAAAGCTCCTAGACAGAGCATCGGCCTTCACATTCTTAGAACCTGGTAAATACGAGACCACAAAGTCAAAACGGGAGAAAAACAATTACCAGCGGGCCTGTCTAGGATTCAGGCGTTTAGCAGACTCGAGATACATCAAATTTTTGTGATCAGTCAAGACCACCACCCGATGCTTAGCACCCTCGAGCCAATGACGCCACTCCTCAAATGCCCACTTCATGGCCAATAACTCCCGATTGCCCACATCATAATTTCGCTCTGCCGGTGAAAACTTCCTAGAGAAAAAGGCACAAGGTCTCATAGTAGAGCAACCAGGGCCTCTCTGCGACAAAACGGCCCCTGCCCCAATCTCCGAAGCATCCACCTCAACCTGAAAGGGAAGTGAGACGTCAGGCTGGCACAAAACAGGCGCCGAAGTAAACCGGCGTTTCAACTCCTGGAAAGCCTCCACGGCAGCAGGAGCCCAGTTAGCTACATCAGAGCCTTTCTTGGTCATATCCGTCAGCGGTTTAACAACGCTAGAGAAATTTGCGATAAAACGACGGTAGAAGTTAGCAAAACCCAAGAACTTCTGAAGACTCTTAACTGACGAGGGTTGAGTCCAATCATGAATAGCTCGGACCTTGACTGGATCCATCTCCACAGCAGAAGGGGAAAAAATGAACCCCAAAAAGGGAACCTTCTGTACACCAAAGAGACACTTTGAGCCTTTTACAAACAAAGAATTTTCACGCAAAATCTCAAAAACCATCCTGACCTGCTCCACATGCGAGTCCCAATCATCAGAAAAAAACAGAATATCATCCAGATAAACAATCAAAAATTTATCCAGATATTTCCGGAAAATGTCATGCATGAAGGACTGAAAAACTGAAGGTGCATTAGAGAGCCCAAATGGCATCACCAAGTACTCAAAATGACCTTCGGGCGTATTGAATGCGGTTTTCCATTCATCGCCCTGCCTAATGCGCACAAGGTTGTACGCACCACGAAGGTCTATCTTGGTGAACCACTTGGCACCTTTAATCCGGGCAAACAAATCTGACAACAACGGCAAAGGATACTGAAATTTGACAGTGATCTTATTTAAAAGCCGATAGTCAATACAAGGCCTCAAAGATCCGTCCTTTTTGGCCACAAAAAAGAATCCCGCACCAAGAGGGGAAGAAGAAGGACGGATATGCCCCTTCTCAAGAGACTCCTTGATATATGAACGCATCGCGGTATGTTCAGGTACCGACAGATTAAACAGTCTCCCCTTAGGAAACTTACTGCCAGGGATCAAATCTATTGCACAGTCACATTCCCTATGAGGAGGCAGTGCACTGGACTTAGACTCGCTGAAGACATCCTGATAATCAGACAAATACGCCGGAACTTCCGAAGGCGTAGAAGAAGCAATAGACAAGGGCAGGGAATTTCCATGAATTCCATGGCAGCCCCAACTTGACACTGACATAGCCTTCCAGTCCAAGACTGGATTATGGGTCTGTAACCATGGCAAACCCAAAACAACCAAATCATGCATTTTATGCAGAACAAGAAAACGTATTACCTCCCGATGTTCGGGAGTCATGCACATGGTAACCTGTGTCCAAAACTGCGGTTTATTTTTTGCCAATGGCGTAGAATCAATACCCCTAAGAGGGATAGGATTTTCCAATGGCTCAAGAACAAATCCGCAGCGCTTGGCAAATGACAGATCCATAAGGCTCAAGGCCGCACCTGAGTCCACAAACGCCATGACAGGATACGATGACAGTGAGCAAATCAAAGTTACAGATAGAATAAATTTAGGTTGCAAATTACCAATGACGACCGGACTAACAACCTTAGTAAGACGTTTAGAGCATGCTGAGATAACATGTGTAAAATCACCACAGTAGTAACACAAGCCATTCTGGCGTCTATGAATTTTCCGCTCATTTCTAGTCAAGATTCTATCACATTGCATTAATTCAGGTGCCTGTTCAGACAACACCATGAGGGAATTTGCGGTTTTGCGCTCCCGCAACCGCCGGTCGATTTGAATAGCCAGGGCCATAGAATCATTCAGACCTGTGGGAATGGGAAAACCCACCATCACATTCTTAATGGCTTCAGAAAGACCATTTCTAAAATTTGCAGCCAATGCACACTCGTTCCACTGGGTCAGCACGGACCATTTCCGAAATTTTTGGCAATACACTTCAGCCTCGTCCTGGCCCTGAGACATAGCCAGCAAGGCTTTTTCTGCCTGAATCTCAAGATTGGGTTCCTCATAAAGCAAACCGAGCGCCAGAAAAAACGCATCAATATCAGCCAATGCCGGATCTCCTGGCGCCAGCGAGAAAGCCCAATCCTGAGGGTCGCCCCGTAAAAAAGAAATAACAATTTTCACTTGCTGAGCGGAGTCTCCAGAGGAACAGGGTCTCAGGGACAAAAACAATTTACAATTATTCCTGAAATTTCTAAATTTAAATCGGTCTCCGGAAAACAGTTCAGGAATCGGTATCTTAGGTTCTGACATAGGATTTCTGGTAACATAATCTTGTATGCCCTGCACACGAGCAGCAAGCTGGTCCACACTTGTAATCAAGGTCTGGACATTCATGTCTGCAGCAATCACAAGCCACTCAGAGGTAAAGGGGAAAAGAAAAAAAAATGAGAGAGAGAAAAAAAAACTCAGAACTTTCTTTCTTATAATCCCGCTTCTGCAATGCATTTAACATTTAATACTGGCCTGGCAAACTGTTATGACCCCAATGGCGAGGGTCTCAGAGATATCAGCAAGTCTGCGAAGTACAAAAATCCAGCTCATAGGGCAGTGGTAACTGGGTTGACCATATATCTACTCCTAACGCCAACACTAGAAGTAGCCGGGGAACATGCCTACGTTGGTCGCTAGATGTCTCGCGCCAGCCGGAGGACTAACTACCCCTAGAAGAGGAAAACAAAGACCTCTCTTGCCTCCAGAGAATAGACCCCAAAAGTTGGATACAAGCCCCCCACAAATAATAACGGTGAGGTAAGAGGAAATGACAAACACAGAGATGAACTAGGTTTAGCAAAGAGAGGCCCACTCACTAATAGCAGAATGTAGTAAGATAACTTATATGGTCAACAAAAACCCTAACAAAAATCCACACTGGAGATTCAAGAACCCCCGAACCGTCTAACGGCCCGGGGGGAGAACTCCAGCCTCCCTAGAGCTTCCAGCAAGGATAGGATACAGATTATGTACAAGCTGGACAAAAATGCAAACAAAAACAATAGCAAAAAGCAAGAAAGCAGACTTAGCTTAATCAAGCAGGAACCAGGATCAGTAGACAAGAGCACTACAGATTAGCTCTGATATCAACGATGCCAGGCATTGAACTGAAGGTCCAGGGAGCTAATATAGCAACACCCCTGACCTAACGACCCAGGTGAGCATACAAGGGATGATAGACATACCCAGAGTAAAAACACTAGTAGCCACTAGAGGGAGCCAAAAGGTAAATTCACAACAGCTTGCACCGTGCAGTGAACCCTCTGTATTTACTTTCATGCAGTCTTCTCTTTATGGTAGAATTGGATATTGATACGCCTACCTTCAGGAGAGTGTTGTTCACTTGGTTGGCTGTTGTGAAGGGGTTTCTCTTCACCATGGAGATTATTCTGCGATCATCGACCACTGTTGTCTTCCGTGGGCGCCCAGGTCTTTTTGCATTGATGAGTTCAATAGTGCTTTCTTTCTTTCTCAGGTTGTACCAAACTGTAGATTTTGCCACTCTTAATATTGTAGCAATTTCTCGGATGGGTTTTTTCTGTTTTCACAGCTTAAGTCTGGCTTGTTTCACCTGCATGGAGAGCTCCTTTGACCGTATGCTTACATCACAGCAATACCTTCCAAATGCAAGCACCACACCTCAAATCAACTCCAGGTCTTTTATCTGCTTAATTGAGAATGACTTAACAAAGGGATTGCCCACACCTGTCCATGAAATAGCCTTGGAGTCAATTGTCCTATTACTTTTGGTCCCTTTAAAAACAGGGTGGCACATGTTAAGGCGCTGAAAATCCTACACCCTTCATCCAATTTTAATGTGGATAGCCTCAAATGAAAGCTGGAAGTCTGAACTTCAACTGCATCTGAATTGTTTTGTTTAAAATTCATTGTGTTAATGTCTATAACCAAAAATAGAAAAATGTTGCCTCTGTCCAAATATATATGGACCTAACTGTAGATGGTACTGGAAGCCGTAGGACCTTATGAGTTGTCCCAGGCCGAGTGTATAGATTGAGAAGTGTAAGGGTCCTAGGACAGCGCCTTGGGGGACTCCAACAGAGAGGGGGCAAGATGAAGAGGTAGTATGGGAGTAGGAAACGCTAAATATGCGGTTGGCAAGGTATGAGGAGATCCAAGATAGAGCAAGGTCGTTGACCCCAAAGGAAGAGAGGATCTGTAGTAGGAGGCAGTGGTCAACTGTGTCGAAGGCAGAGGACAGGTCTAGGAGGAGGAGTATAGAGAATTGTCTGTTAGCTTTGGCTGTAAGTAAGTCGTTAGTAATTTTGGTCAGGGCAGTCTCAGTGGAATGGTGGGGACGGAAGCCAGATTGTAGGTTGTCAAAGAGAGAGTTAGATGCAAAGTGAGAGGAAAGTTCAGCACGGACGTGCTGCTCAAGGAGTTTGGAAGCAAATGGGAGCAAAGATATGGGGTGATAGCTGGACATACCGCTTGGGTCAAGGGATGGCTTTTTGAGGTGTGATTGTGGCATGTTTGAAGGCAGAGGGGAAGGTACCAGAAGTTAGTGATAGGTTGAAGAGATGGGTTAGGAATGGGATTAGTGTGGTGGTGAGGTTGGGGAGGAGGTGGGATGGGATGGGGTCAAGTGCACAAGTGGTGAGGTGTGATTTGGCGAAAAGATGAGCAAGCTCCCCTTCAGAGATTTTGGAGAGTGAAGTTATGGGGTTTGGGCATTGGTCTCTCATACAAAGGGGTTGTGGTGGTTGGATAACAAAGACTTGCCTTGTTTGGTCTATCTTATTTTTGAAGTGTGTGGCAAAGTCCTCGTCAATGATTAGGGAACTCGGAGGGGGCAGTGGTGGGTGGAGGAGGGAGTTAAAAGTGTTGAACAACTGTTTGGGGTTGTGGGATAAGGAAGATACGAGGGTTGTGAAGTAGGCCTGTTTAGCAGAGGTGAGAGCTGATTTGAATGGCAGTGTTGCCTGTTTCAGTGCAGTGAAATCATCTTGCGAATGCATTTTCTTCCAATGCCGTTCTGCAATTCTGGATACTTGCCGAAGCTTTTTAGTGATGTTATTGTGCCAGGGTTGTCTATTGGTTCGTCGCACTCTGCTATGCATGACAGAGGCAACCGTGTCAATAGCTGATGCAAGAGTGGCATTGTAGAAAGCAGTGGCAGTGTCTGTGTCGTGGAGTGAGGATATAGAGGACAGTGGTAGGATAGAGTCAGAGAGTGTGTGGGTGTCTAGGTGTGCGAGGTTCCTGCGTGGGTGCGCATGGTGCTGGACAAGGGTGACAGGTAAGGAGGACAGGGATGAGAAAGTGAGTAGATGGTGGTCAGATAGAGGGAGAGGGGAGGTTGTGAAGTTAGATAGCATAAACGGGTGAAGACCAGGTCTAATGTGTGTCCGTCTGTGTGGGTGGCTGAGGAGGACCACTGAGTAAGTCCAAAGGATGAAGTAAGGGACAGGAGTTTGGAGGCTGCTGACTGGTGGGTGTCGATGGGGATGTTGAAGTCACCCATGATGATGGTGGGAATGTCAGCAGACAGAAAGTGAAGGAGCCAGGTGGAGAATTGGTCAATAAAGGCAGTGGTCGGCCCGGAGGTCGGTATATGATGGCCATTTGGAGGTTGTAGGGGGAGTAGATGCGGACAGAGTGGACTTCAAAAGAAGGGAGGATAAGGGAGGGTAGAGGTGGGATTGGGTTAAAGGTACAGTTGGAAGAAAGGAGAAGGGCCACTCCTCCACCATGTTTGATGCCAAGGCAAGGAGTGTGGGTGAAGTGGAGGCCACCGTAATGTAGTGCAGCAGGGGAGGCTGTGTCAGAGGGTGTCAGCCATGTTTCATTGATGCCTAGAAAGAAAAGATTACGAGAGGTAAAGAGGTCGTGAATCACGTGGAGTTTATTGCAGATGGAGCGGGCATTCCATAGTGATCCAGAGAGAGGGTGCTGGGGGGTGGGCATCATGGGCACGGATTTGAGGTGGGCAAGATTTCGGGTGTTTATATTGCGTTGGGAGCGATAGGAGGGGGTAGTAATAGAAGGTATGAGCTGTGGGGGACCAGGGTTGGGAGATATGTCGCCAGCAGTGAGGAGAAGCAGAGAGAGACAGAGCAAGTGGGAGAAGGAGAGTGGGCGGCTTGTTTTGTGTTTTATTAGGAGAGATCTGAGGTTGAGGAGCAGGTCAGTGGAGGAGGTTAGGTGGGGAGGCAGGAGGAAAAGAGAGATTATTACTTAGTTAGGGGGTGCTGGGGTTTGAGGATAGTGAAGGAGAGTGAGGAGTAATGGAGCCAAGACTGTTAGAGCGTATGTCAGCATCATGAGAATAAGTGTGTCGGAAAGGGAAAGAAATTCAGTACATTTATTAACAGTGGTTAGTCTTACCTTCTGTTCACTTCTGGCTCATTTCTGGCATATTTCTGCAGTCATATTTGCTGTTATCCTTTTTGAGACAGACCAAGGTCCAGACAGACCTGTGTCTCTGAATTTATAACAGGCTAAGAGCTCATGAAATAGGCCAGGTGTGATCAGGAGGGAGGGTGTTATGACCCCAATGGCAGATTGTCTCAGGAATAAATACCAAGTCTGCAAACACAAAAAACCAGCTCATAGGGCAGTGGTAACTGGGCTGACCATATATCTAATCCTAGCACCACAAATAGAAGTAGCCGGGGAACGTGCCTACGTTGGTTCTAGACGTCTCGCGCCAGCCGGAGAACTAACTAACCCTAGAAGGGAAAAGAAAGACCTTTCTTGCCTCCAGAGAAAAGACCCCAAAAGTTGGATACAAGCCCCCAACAAATAATAACGGTGAGGTAAGAGGAAAAGACAAACATAAGCATGAGCTAGGTATTTAGCAAAGAGAGGCCCACTAGCTAATAGCAGAATATAGCAAGATGACTTATATGGTCAGCAAAAACCCTATTAAAACATCCACGCTGGATATTCAAGAACCCCCGAACCGTCTAATGGCAGGGGGGCGAACACCAGCCCCCTAGAGCTTCCAGCAAAGTCAGAAATCACATTTAGTACAAGCTGGACAAAATAGAAGCAAAGCAAGTAACTCAAAAAACAAAGAAGCAGGACTTAGCTTAATTTTGCAAGAGCCATGACCAGCAGACAGGAGCAACAGAAGGATCTGATTACAACGATGCCAGGCACTGGACTAAGGATCCAGGAAGTTAATATAGCGACACCCCTGGACTAACGACCCAGGTGAGTTCCAAACTGAAGAAAGACAATCCCAGAGTCATACCACTAGTGACCACAAGAGGGAGCCAAAAAGTCAATTCACAACAGTACCCCCCCCCTTAAGGAGGGGTCACCGAACCCTCACCAAGACCACCAGGGCGATCAGGATGAGCAGCGTGAAAGGCACGAACTAAATCGGCCGCATGCACATCAGAGGCAACCACCCAGGAATTATCCTCCTGACCATAGCCCTTCCACTTGACCAGATACTGAAGCCTCCGCCTGGAGAGACGAGAATCCAAGATCTTCTCCACCACGTACTCCAACTCGCCCTCAACCAACACCGGAGCAGGAGGCTCAACAGAAGGAACCACAGGTACAACGTACCGCCGCAACAAAGACCTATGGAACACGTTGTGAATGGCAAACGACACCGGAAGATCCAAGCGAAAGGACACAGGATTAAGGATTTCCAATATCTTGTAAGGACCGATGAAGCGAGGCTTAAATTTAGGAGACGAGACCCTCATAGGAACAAATCGAGAAGACAGCCATACCAAATCCCCAACACGAAGTCGGGGACCCACACCGCGGCGGCGGTTGGCAAAACGCTGAGCCTTCTCTTGTGACAACTTTAAGTTGTTCACCACATGATTCCAGATCTTCTGCAACCTATCCACCACAGAATCTACCCCAGGACAGTCAGAAGGCTCCACATGTCCCGAGGAAAAACGAGGATGGAAACCAAAGTTGCAGAAAAATGGCGAAACCAATGTAGCGGAACTAGCCCGATTATTAAGGGCAAACTCAGCCAACGGCAAGAAGGTCACCCAATCATCCTGATCCGCAGAAACAAAACACCTCAAATAAGCCTCCAGAGTCTGATTAGTTCGCTCCGTTTGTCCATTAGTCTGAGGATGAAAGGCAGACGAAAACGACAACTCAATGCCCATCCTAGCACAAAAGGATCGCCAGAACCTGGAAACAAACTGGGATCCTCTGTCAGACACAATATTCTCAGGAATGCCGTGTAAACGAACCACATTCTGAAAGAACACAGGAACCAGTTCGGAAGAGGAAGGCAGCTTAGGCAAAGGTACCAAATGGACCATCTTAGAAAAGCGATCACATACCACCCAGATGACAGACATGCCCTGAGACACCGGGAGATCTGAAATGAAATCCATGGAAATGTGTGTCCAAGGCCTCTTCGGGACAGGCAAGGGCAAGAGCAACCCGCTGGCACGCGAACAGCAAGGCTTAGCTCGAGCACAAGTCCCACAGGACTGCACAAACGACCGCACATCCCGTGACAAGGAAGGCCACCAAAAGGACCTAGCCACCAGATCTCTGGTGCCAAAAATTCCCGGATGCCCTGCCAACACCGAGGAATGAACCTCGGAAATGACTCTGCTGGTCCACTTATCAGGAACAAACAGTCTGTCAGGTGGACAAGAGTCAGGCCTACCAGCCTGAAATCTCTGCAACACACGTCGCAAATCTGGAGAAATGGCTGACAAGATAACTCCCTCTTTAAGAATACCAACTGGTTCTGCGACTCCCGGAGAGTCAGGCACAAAGCTCCTTGAAAGAGCATCAGCCTTCACATTCTTTGAACCTGGTAAATACGAGACCACAAAGTCAAAACGGGAGAAAAACAATGACCAGCGGGCCTGTCTAGGATTCAGGCGTTTAGCAGACTCGAGATACATCAAATTTTTGTGATCAGTCAAGACCACCACACGATGCTTAGCACCCTCGAGCCAATGACGCCACTCCTCTAATGCCCACTTCATGGCCAACAACTCCCGATTGCCAACATCATAATTCCGCTCAGCAGGCGAAAACTTCCTCGAGAAAAAGGCACAAGGTCTCATCACAGAGCAACCAGGGCCTCTCTGCGACAAAACGGCCCCTGCCCCAATCTCAGAAGCATCCACTTCAACCTGAAAGGGAAGTGAGACATCAGGCTGGCACAAAACAGGCGCCGAAGTAAACCGGCGCTTCAACTCCTGGAAAGCCTCCACGGCTGCAGGAGCCCAGTTAGCAACATCAGAACCTTTCTTGGTCATATCCGTCAAAGGTTTAGCAATGCTAGAAAAATTAGCAATAAAACGACGGTAGAAGTTAGCAAAACCCAAGAACTTCTGAAGACTCTTAACTGACGTGGGCTGAGTCCAATCATGAATAGCACGGACCTTGACTGGGTCCATCTCCACCGCAGAAGGGGAAAAAATAAACCCCAAAAAGGGAACCTTCTGTACTCCAAAGAGACACTTTGAGCCCTTAACAAATAAAGCATTCTCACGCAAAACCTGAAACACCATCCTGACCTGCTCTACATGCGAGTCCCAGTCATCAGAAAAAAACAGAATATCATCCAGATAAACGATCATAAACTTATCCAGATACTTCCGGAAAATATCATGCATAAAGGACTGAAACACTGAAGGAGCATTAGAGAGCCCAAAAGGCATCACCAAGTACTCAAAATGACCTTCGGGCGTATTAAACGCGGTTTTCCATTCATCTCCTCGCTTAATGCGCACAAGGTTGTACGCACCACGAAGATCTATCTTGGTGAACCACTTGGCACCCTTAATTCGGGCAAACAAGTCTGACAACAGAGGCAAAGGATACTGAAATTTAACAGTGATCTTATTCAAAAGCCGATAGACAATACAAGGTCTCAAAGATCCGTCCTTCTTGGCCACAAAAAAGAATCCCGCACCAAGAGGGGAAGAGGAAGGACGGATATGCCCCTTCTCCAGAGATTCCTTGATATACGAACGCATTGCGGTATGCTCAGGTACAGACAGATTAAATAGTCTTCCCTTAGGAAATTTGCTACCTGGGATCAAATCTATGGCACAGTCACAGTCCCTATGAGGAGGCAGAACACTGGACCTGGACTCGCTGAACACATCCTGATAATCAGACAAATACTCAGGAACTTCCGAAGGAGTAGAGGAAGCAATAGACACCGGCTGGGAATCACCATGAATACCCTGACAGCCCCAACTTGACACAGACATTGCCTTCCAATCCAAGACTGGATTATGAGTCTGTAACCATGGCAAACCCAAAACGACCAAATCATGCATTTTATGCAGAACAAGAAAACGAATCACCTCCCGATGTTCAGGAGTCATGCACATGGTTACCTGTGTCCAAAACTGCGGTTTATTTTCCGCCAATGGCGTAGCATCAATACCTCTAAGAGGGATAGGATTTACCAAAGGCTCAAGAACAAAACCACAGCGCTTGGCAAACGACAGATCCATAAGACTCAGGGCAGCACCTGAATCCACAAACGCCATAACAGGGTAGGAGGACAATGAGCAAATTAAAGTCACAGACAAAATAAATTTAGGTTGCAAATTACCAATGGCGACAGGACTAACAACCCTAGTTAGGCGTTTAGAGCATGCTGATATAACATGTGTAGAATCACCACAGTAAAAACACAACCCATTCTGACGTCTATGATTTTTCCGTTCATTTCTAGTCTGAATTCTACCACATTGCATTAAATCAGGTGTTTGTTCAGACAACACCACCAGAGGATTCGCGGCTTAGCGCTCCCGCAAACGCCGGTCAATTTGAATAGCCAGCGCCATGGAATCATTCAGACTTGTAGGAATGGAGAAACCCACCATCACATTCTTAATGGCTTCAGAAAGGCCATTTCTGAAATTTGCGGCCAGAGCACACTCATTCCACTGAGTAAGCACGGACCATTTCCGAAATTTTTGGCAATACACTTCAGCTTCATCCTGACCCTGAGAAATAGCCAGCAAGGCTTTTTCTGCCTGAATTTCAAGATTGGGTTCCTCGTAAAGCAATCCGAGCGCCAGAAAAAACGCATCAATATTTGCCAATGCTGGATCTCCTGGCGCTAGCGAGAAGGCCCAATCCTGAGGGTCGCCCCGTAAAAAAGAGATAACAATTTTAACTTGCTGAGCTGAGTCTCCAGATGAACGGGGTCTCAGAGATAGAAACAATTTACAATTATCCCTGAAATTCCTAAACTTAAATCGGTCTCCAGAAAACAGTTCAGGAATAGGTATTTTAGGTTCAGACATAGGACTACTGGTAACAAAATCTTGTATGCTTTGCACACGAGCAGCAAGCTGGTCCACACTTGTAATCAAGGTCTGGATATTCATGTCTGCAGCAAGCTCAAGCCACTCAGAGGTAAAGGGGAGGAAGAGAGGAAAAAAAAAAAATTCTGAATTTCCTTTCCTTTCCCCAATCCTCGCCCCATTCCTCCTGTCATGTCTTCCCTGTTGGACAAATCCTGCAATAATGTTCCCCGTTCTGCTGCTTTTCTCTGCCTCAATTCTACGTTTTCTTCTGTAGCTCAGATGCACATGCAGCTGAAATAGGCGCTGGCATCAACACGTCCTGCTCCCCATGGGCCCGGTCACAGTCGCACCATCTGCGACCACGATCATTACACCCCAGGCCATAGACATACTTGTTACACAGCTACAAAATGCATTCAGGCCCTGGTGCCTATCGTGAAGTTTTATAGAAGACAGCATTATTATAAATTAAACATAGTATTCAGTAATATTGTGGCTAAATGGGGGATATTACAGGCCTTCAAGGGAGTAGGTCAATACTTTATGGTTAGTTTATTATGCCAATTTCATATTTTATTCTATTCATCAAATCTCACCTGACATTTCTTTTTATTTCAAAGATAACGACTAGGCCATATATCTAAGTCCTATAAGATCGATTCACATAAGGGTATTTTCAAAAAATGCTAATTAAATTTAAACTCTAACTTTTAGCTTTTGCAAAACTATAAAACATAGGTTATTAGAGCAAAGAAGCTGGGGGAGAACAGCGGCTACAGGGAAAAAAATTGTGTTATTCTCCCTGCAGCTGCTCACTTAACAGTTATTGGGGCAGTTCAGGGAGCTCCAACAACTAACCGATCACCACATCTGTATCGATGACATCCCGGGTGCTTGGCAGCCTGAGCAGGCATGAACATGGTACATCCAAACTGAAGAACATCATCCTAGAATCAATTCCATTGCAAAGATGGTATGAAAAAATATCAAACCATCTGACGCCCTATTGCTGTGAAAGTTTTGGGTCGACTTTTAGCTGTAACCCTTATGGGTATTCGGTGTCTGTCACTCCCATGGGGACATGGTAGCAGTCATTGATAACGAAATTCTGTCGCTGTCCTTGTTTTGGATCCAGAAGTGGGGTGAAAAATTAACGTTTTTCTATAATGTGAATGATGTTACATCTTCTATGTGGGTGGTTTCCATCCTAAAAATCACAGATTGTGAAGTGAATCCTATATTCAGAAGACAGTTGCCACAACAGTTCTCCTTCCTCAGTTGAATGGGACTGAGCTGTGATTCCAGATATATTTCTGGGGTAAATGAATAGACCTTGTTTGTTCTTTTCTCAATATACCCCTCTAAGAATTTAATATGGCACATCAGACTTATTTTAGTCATCATCCTCTGTAATCATTTCTTCTTTGTGACATAATATAGATATATATTGATGTAATGTATTCACAATGAGGTCAATTTTGACACATGGTAAGGTTTTAATAATAGAGGATAGGACCATCCCGATTGGGTGCGCCTTGATTCTGATGGGATGACTTTTATGTTTTTTTTTAATCAAAAACAATGTTTACTAAGTACCCTGTGCTATGCACATGCACTATTGCTTTTTACTTACTTACAGCAAGGCATATGTTCATTTTGTTTTTTATCTTAGGTTCTGTCAAGAGGCCAGTGTGAACATGCTCCTACATGTTGCATGTATGCCAACTTGTACTCCAGTTAATTTCATTCAGTTTTGCTTTAGGTTCTTGCACACAAGGGCTTTGCCTCCTTTTCTTTGAGCTTGATATTATGTTTATATAGCTTCCCATTGTTGGATGTCCATAGTCCGGCCCCATTCCTACTCTTCACGATGACAGCATTTTTGACACATGGTTTTAATACTAGATGGTTAGGACCATTCCGATTTGGGTACACCTTGGTGCTGGGGGGATGGCTTTTATGTTTTTTTTTAATAAAAAATGGTGTTTTAATCAAAAATGGCATTGGGGGCAGGCAGACCAGGCAGTAGCCTAGGGCCCCTGCTCCTCCAGGGGCCCCCAGGAGCTAATAGCAGCACAAAATGCGGCCGCTATGGGGCCCATGAGTAAGTGGGGCCCTATGCCCCCCACTCACATTCAACTTATCAGCATCATAGATGCCGATACAGTTTGAAGGCAGTGATGGAGGAGAGAGCATCAGATGACTCTCCCTCTCCCATCACTCCCCCTCTGACTCTGACTCAGCATGTGCCAGCAATGGAGCTGATGAGACGCTCTGCAGAAGCCAGAGCAGTGGAGAAGCGTGAGGCGAGATAAGTATTATGTGTGTGTCTATGTATTATAGTTTGTGTATGCATTATAGTGTGTGTGAGGGGCTGCATTATACTGTGTATGGGGGCTGCACTATACTGTGTATGTGGGAGGCTGCACTATACTGTGTGGGGTGGCTGCATTATACTGTGTGTGGGGGACTGCACTATACTGTTTTGGGGCTGCATTATACTATGTGTGGGGCTGCACTATGCTGTGGGCAGGGGGCTGCACTATACTGTGTGGGAGGGCTGCACTATACTGTGTTTGCGGGGGCTGCATTATACTGTGAGTGGGGGCTGCATTATACTGTGTGTGGAGGAACTGCACTATACTGTGTGTGGGCTGCATTATACTGTGTGGGGGCTGCAGTATACTGAGTGTGTGGGGGCTGCACTATACTTTGTTTGTGGGGGCTTCATTATACTGTGAGCTGGGGGCTGCATTATACTGTGTGTGTGTGTGTGTGTAAAGGCTGTACTATACTGTGTGTGGGGAGCTGCATTATATTGTGTGGGGAGGCTGCATTATACTGTGTGTGGGGGCAGCATTATACTGTGTGGGGGGCTGCATTATACTGTATATGTGGGGGGCTGCATTATACTATGTGTGTGGGGGCTGCACTATGCTGTGTGTGTTTTGTGGGGTGCTGAATTATACTGTGTGGGGGGCTGCATTATACTGTATCCGTGGGGGGCTGCATTATACTATGTGTGTGGGGGCTGCACTATACTGTGTGTGTTTGTGGGGGGCTGAATTATACTGTGTGTGTGGGACTGCATTATACTCTGAGGGGATTGCATTATACTCTAAGGGGGCTGCATTATGCTCTATGAGGGGACTACATTATACTGTGTGGGGCTGTATTATACTGTGTGTGTGTTTGCGGGTGCTTCATTATACTGTGACTGGGGGGCTGCAATATACTGTGTGTGTGAAGAGGCTGCATTATGCGGTGTGTGTGTGGGGGGCTGAATTATACTGTGTGGGGGGCTGTATTATATTGTGTGTGGGGGACTGCATTATACTGAGTGTGTGGGGGGCTGCATTATACTGTGTGTGGGGGGCTGCATCATATTGTGTGTTGGGGAAGGGGCTGTGTTATATTGTGTGTGGGTGGCTGCATTATACTTAGTGTGTGGGGGGCTGCATTATACTATGTGTGGGGGGGCTGCACTTTACTGTGTGTGTTTGTGGGGGGCTGAATTATACTGTGTGTGGGGGCCTGCCTTATACTATGTTTGTGGGGCTGCATTATACTGTGTGGGGCTGCATTATACTCTAAGGGGGTTACATTAAACTCTAAGGGGGCTGCATTATGCTGTATGAGGGGACTACATTATACTGTGTGTGGGGGGCTGCATTATATTCTATGAGGGGGGCTGCATTCTACTCTGTGAGGGGGGCTACAGCATAATCTATGAGGGGGCTACAGTATACTCTGAGGAGGGCTGCAGTATACTGTGTGTGGGGGGCTGTATTATATTGTGTGTGGGGGACTGCATTTTACTGAGTGTGTGGGGGGCTGCATTACACTGTGTGTGGGGGGGCTGCATTATATTGTGTATTGGGGAAGGGGCTGCGTTTTACTGTGTGTGGGGGAGGGGCTGCATTATACTGTGTGAGGGGCTGCATTATACTGTGTGGGTGGCTGCATTAGATGGAGTGTGTGGGGGGCTGCATTATACTATGTGTGGGGGGCTGCACTTTACTGTGTGTGTTTGTGGGGGGCTGAATTATACTGTGTGGGGGGCTGCATTATATTGTGTGGGGGGAGGGGCTGTGTTATACTGTGTGGGGGAGGGGCTGCATTACAATGTGTGGGGGGCTGCATTATACTGTGTGGGTGGCTGCATTATACTGAGTGTGTGGGACTGCATTATACTATGTGTGTGGGGCGCTGCACTTTACTGTGTGTGTCTGTGGGGGGCTGAATTATACTGTGTGTGGGGGGCTGCCTTATATTATGTTTGTGGGGCTGCATTATACTGTGTGGGGATGCATTATACTCTAAAGGGGTTGCATTATACTCTAAGGGGGCTGTATTATACTCTGTAAGGGGGTTGCATTATACTCTATGAGGGGGGCTGCATTATACTCTGTGAGGGTGGCTGCAGTATACTCTGAGAAGGGCTGCAGTATACTCTGAGGGGAGCTGCAGTATACTCTAAGGGGGGCTGCATTATACTCTGAGGGGGCTGTACTATACACTTTCAAGGACCATGGGGGATGCATTATACTATATGTACTATATGGGGCCTGCATTATACTGTATCAAGGACTATCTGTACCCATCATTCTTCCTCAGTCTGTGTAAAGATGTCGGGAAACAAGCGGCGAGCGACTTCAATATTCTCGATCAATATTGTCGATCACGCTTGTTTAACAGCCTGAACTCAGCACATGTAAATTCAACCAAAATGTTTCTGTGTGATGTGCAATATGTGAGCATTTGGGGTCCCACTTTAAACTTTTGCCCAGGGCCCCACTTTATCTAAAACCAGCCCTGGCATATTGTTTATATGCGCAACTGTTTTATTTTTACTTACTTATAGCAGGGTATGTGTTCATTTTGTTTTTATCTTAGGTTTTATTATGGGGACATGGTAACAGTCATTGATACATAAATTCTGTCCCTGTCCTTGGTTTGGATCAAGAACTGGGGTGAAAAATTTTAGTTTTTACAAAATGTGGATGATACAACATCTTCTATGTGGGTGTTGTCCATCCTCAAAATCAAAGATTTTGTAGTAAACTCTTTATTAAGAAAACAGTTGACACAACAGTTCTCCTTCCTCGGTTAAATGGGATTGAGCTTCAATTCCAGGTATAATATATTTCTCGAGAAAATTACTAGACATTTTACATTCTTTTCTCAACATACCCCTTTAAGAAATTAATATGACACATGAGACTTATTTTAGTTATCCTACCCTGTAATCATCTCTTCTTTATGACATAATAGAAATGTATTCATGTATGAGGATCTATGTCATCACAGGGACTGTCCATCAAATGTGCCCATTTCCATGAAGATTATACTATTAAAATGCTATAATTACCTCCGATGTATTTCTGACAACCTTTCAAGGCCGCAAAATGCTGTTAATTGCAGCCAGATGTTTCACTTGTGTTTTTCTATTTAGAGAAGGTCTCAATTGGACAAGATATTTTCTGCATTCCAAGGAAATACAATTAAATTAATTTCTGAAATCTTGACGAAGTGATGGAGATAAAATATAAAGCAAAGGATGTTTTACACTGATAATGTCACGGAAATTCAGGGATGTTCTGAGATGTAGAGACATTTTTATAAGTGTACTATATATCTGTAAGGTGGAGAACAGAGATCTGTTTGGTGGAGAACAGAGTTTCTACTGCAGTCATAAATGTGGAAGACAGGAAAAGGACAGCTACCGTAATAAAAGTCGTTGTTTACTGAGCGCCAACATATTCTGCAGAACTTTACAATACAATGGTTATGAATATTAACACTTTCTAGATCGGATCAATTTACAATTTAACACTTTCCTATTTTCCTCCCTTTGTTCCAAGAGCTTGAGGGTATGTGCACACGCTGCGGATTTTGCTGCGGATCCGCAGTGGATTTGACGCTGCGGATCCGCAGCAGTTTTCCCAAAGTTTACAGTACCATGTAAACCTATGGGCAAAAAAACCCGCTGTGCACATGCTGCGGAAAAATCCGCGCGGAAACGCAGCGGATTATTTTCCGCAGCATGTCAATTCTTTCTGCGGATTCCGCAGCGGTTTTCAACATGCACCAATAGGAAAGTGCAGTTGAAAACCCGCAGAGGAATCCGCAGAAGAAACCGCGATTAAATCCGCAGTGAAAACCGCAGTGGTTTTGCACTGCGGATTTTCCAAATCCGCTGCGGAAAAATCCGCAGCAGATTCCGCAACGTGTGCACATTCCCTAAAACTGTCTGCATAGTCACACAAGAGCTGGATATTTGCGGGACAAGTTGTAGTTTTGAATGTAGTTTCATTTTACTTTTCTTGCACATTGTAAACAGGAACAAAAATTTCAAATGGACTGAAAAGGTAAAAAAAAATAATTCCACCCTGTTGGGGTTACATATCTCATTGTGCTATAAAATAATGATGTGGCTACATGATTCTTCTTTATGATTCTACAAATCTAAACTTATATTGTTAATTTTCTTATTTTAGTGGTTAAAATAAATTCTGGACTTTCGGTTATAATGGGTACGTGTGGCATCCATGAAAAAAACGGATGACACACGTACTGCAATCATGGGCACGCGAAGGAGGCCTTACATAAAGGACCACAATCAAGAATACCTGGGATGTATAATGGCAAATGATGAACTCTCACTTTTCAAGTACAACTTCACCCAGCCAATCAACTGCTTACTGTACACCAAAACTTGCTGTATGCAAAATTGAGATTCTAGTTTGACTTTATATCCTAAACCATCAATATGGTCAATATTGACATATAGGCGAGCTATCTCCAAGAATTGGCACTAAAGACGCTGTTCTCTTCCTCCATGAAAAGGTCATCTAATGTTTCCAGGGAACATTGCATGGCCTATAAGTCTCCTTACTTCAACTTTACTTCTAAGTCCCCTCAAGTACAGCGACATATCCTTCTTGTAATGAAGGATACGAATTATATGTCCTTTAGGTGACTGAGCAACCTTGGGTCCCTTTAGGACTCAAGTGTGACTGCAGCCTATGCATGACCTATGCAACAACCCTGAACACATCCAATAGGAAAGATCTATAAGCAGACCCCTATCATATATTTTTTTTGTTTTCCGGTAGATCTGATATAGAATAGTATCTGGGTCCTGTGCATTAAAGTGAGGGGCATCATATTTGGAACCAGATTTGTATATAACTGCCCACTAAATAGATCCTTTTTACTTTATAAGCTCTGATGAGTGACAGCTTTCACTTGAAACCATTGTTTATCCCTAGCCCTGAGATCAATCCTATTTGTACTATGTCAACAGCATCATGGTTACATCTATATGTCCCAACAGAACATAGGGTTTGTCTTAGACATCCCCTTTAAATAAAGGAACATCAAAGCCTAATGCAGTTTTTGTAGTGTTTTTCTTTCCGTATATGTCGCTTGATGTTGGACAAGTCCTATTGCTCCTTATGAAATGATGTGTGAAGATTATCAGAGTTGGACCATCCATATACATTATCTTCTAATTCTGCATCTCGAGAAAGGCTTTTATGACATTTCCAGGAAACCTTTAGCATTGAGTTAAGAAAGAGCTTAATCAGACAATTCAGTAATACCTTGGAAAATGCAGGATGTGAGCGATTAAATGCAGAACAAATTACATATAATGAAGCACTTGAGCCTCGATTATATGTTGATCAGGTTTCATTAAGCGAAAAGTTCTGGTAAAGATACAGAACATGTAAAGAGCTATAAAATGGTTCCTATTATCCGGCTCTTTAATTACATAAAATGTGCCAAATCAGAGGCATGAAAATCACTGGCGCCAGTTATTTGTCTTTGGCAAAAGAGGCTAAGACCATGCCACAAACAAATAATACTAATAGTGGGTTTTGGCATTGGCTTCTATAACGGACCATCGAGGAATAATAGGGGTATAGGTGCACAATAACAAAACTCTCATTACTTACAGCATCACATTATTAACATTGCTGAGTACGATAGCACAACCTCTATTACTCTATTACAGCACATGTTTTCTTATGGTGCAATCAACATTTGTAAAATGATTACTGTCATGATCCAGACCAGGTTTTGTATGCTATCTTTCTTTCCTGATCTGATCATGTCAAGGGTTAACTTTTCCCTGCCTTATTCTGGCGTCAGGTCTTCTATTTCTTTCCACTGCGTCCTGCAGGCGGTGTCAGTTATAGTTCCTGCCTACAGCGTGTGTAGTTGACTCTGCGGACCCTGATTCGTCCTGCTGCTTTTGCTTACTGTACCCGTGTCTGTTTATTCCCCTCTTCCCGTTCCGATTCTGTGTTCCCCTCTAGTGTTTTGGACTCCCTGGTACTTGACTTGGCTTGGACTCTGACCTGCTGTTTTGTCTCTTGTCTTTGGCATATCTGCTCCTGACCGGTATTGACCCATTTGGCTTGTTTCTGACTCTGTGCTTATTTATTCCTTTTGTACTGCGCTACAGACTAATTTCGACCCAGCTTGTTTTACTTTTCCGCTGCCACCTGGTGGTGGCCTCGCTGCTGCGCTGCTGGTCTGCTCCTGCTGTGTGCAGTCCTCCCTCCACTCTATTGTAATCTAGTGCAGTGTTCCCCAACTCCAGTCCTCAAGGCCCACCAACAGATCATGTTTTCAGGATTTCCTTTGTATTGCACAGGTGATGCAATTATCACCTGGGCAAGACTAAGGAAATCCTGAAAACATGACCTGTTGGTGGGCCTTGAGGACTGGAGTTGGGGACCCCTGATCTAGTGGAGCTGCTTCTACTTGCATAGCAGCAGCGTGGCAGATACATTTAACATCTACTTCAGACCAAAATACAAAGAAGGGGACACATTCAGAGATGTAATTTACATCATATGGTCCCCCCAATGAATAATATGCAAAAGGGCCGGTACCTACCATGTGCCATTTATAATACACTTATCCAGTGGCGTAGCTAGAGTACGATGGGCCCCGGTACAACATTTGGACCATTGTCCCCCACCTATGTGTTGGTCAAATGTATTAGCCCTTGTAGTGTTCTAAATACTATAAAGACATATGCGTTATGTTGTCCTCCCCCCATAATCTAATAACATCCCCCTTCCTGTATTAATGCCACATATCCTGTGTCTCTTCATGATACAATGTCCTACGTCTTGAGCCCCTTCCAGTAATAATGAGCCACCACCCTGGGCCCCTTCCAGTAATATTGTCCAAAATCCTGTGTCCCTTCAAGTAAGAATATTCACCATGTTGGGCCCCTTCCAGTAATAATGTTCAATATTCTGGATGGTATCATGTCCCCTGGCCTCCTTCTTAGTATAATGTCCCCTATCTTTTCCCCTCTCCTGCTGAAATGTCACCCATGCTTAGCCCCTTCCTGTAATAATGCCGCCATCCTCAGCCCATCCTGCTCTAATGTCCCCCATTCTAGGTCCCTTTCAGTAATAATGTCCCCATCCTGTTGTAATGTCTCCCATCCTGGGCTCCATCCATTAATAATGTCCCTCATACTGCTGTAATGTCCCCATCATGACCCCTTCCATTCAGTAATAAAGTCCCTCATATTGGTGTAATGTCCCCATCCTGACCCCTTCCAGTAATTAATATATGTCCCTCATCCTGGCCCCTTCCAGTAATATATGTCCCCCATCCTGGGTCCCTTCCTGGTATTGTGTCCCAGCAACTTGGCCAATCCTATAATAATGTTCCTTGTTCTGTTGTTGTTCCCCTAACACATGTAAAAAGAAAAACAGATTTGTCTCACCTTTCCCCGCTCACATGGTGTGCAGCATCCTCTTCTATAGTCGGCGCAGAGGCTGGCAGCTGACATTGGCAGGCGGGCTACGCGTCGTTTGAGGCTGGCACTCCGACTTCAACTGCCAGCTTTGGATTGGCCAGCAGCATGTATTGCAATGAAGGAACCAGGTGGGTCTCTACGTTGCAATACAATTCATCTGAATTTCGCTGAAATAGTCGTTGGCGTCATCAAAACTCCACCCAACACTGGCCCAGTCATAGTCACATCCTCTGTTACTGCGATCGTTACGCCCCTGCTGCTCCTCTATTCTGTGACAGAGTAACCTTGGGTCTTTTAGGTTTCTAAAAGAACTGTCACGAAGTCAAAAGTGTCCAGTTATTTGTCTTCATTGGTTCACAGGTTCCTCTAGGGTGTGTCTTTAGACTGGTCTGATTGATATGAAAGACCATAAAGATTAGCATTTACTAAAAGGGTCCATAACTCTTTAACAGTATGGCCAATTTAAAAAATATATATATAATTGACGGGAGCAGCGGGAATGAAACAAAAGGTCACTGGTGGCCTCATTAAGAGTCTCTGCACTGACTCTATTAGGATATATCCTATAGGCATTGCCTGCTTCTCAGTGTTTATTTTGACATTTTTAATCAAAGACATTAAAATGACCATGATGCTAAGAAATTCCTGTGGCTTTTCATTTCCTTAAAGAGTACAATCAAATTATGAAATGACATGACGTGTAACTGGAGCACTGTCCATGGTTACTTGGCATCACTAAAGAAGGCAACCACATACAGGCTTGGTACAAGCTACTCCGCTCTCCAGATAACAGGGGTTGCCCTGGCCTTCACCCTTTAAACTCTATACAAGGAGCTGGACTTAGCAGGGACCACTAGGCCGGGGCCACTAAATTAGCTGCCATTCTGTGGTCAAGAAGAATAGTACGGATCAGAACCAGAAGGTCAGTATAGGGACAGAATGACAAGCCAGGAGAGTACTCAAAAAAGAGTCTCAGTCAAAATCAAAACTACACAGGGAGTCAAAGCAAGATACTGAGAAGTTCTCTTGCAGCTAGTAAAATTAGAAAATTATAACTGGTAGTGGACAACAGGCTTTCAGGAGCTTAAATAGCCTTCAAATAGCCTGTACTGACACAATTGCAAGTACCAGAAGACACGGAACTAGAGTTGTTGCTTTGAGTCGTCCACAACAAGAGTGCGTCGTCCACCTGGCAAGAGAAGCAGAGACAGGAAGGCCAGGCACCAATACAGATGTCACAACATCGAGCTCTAGCAAACAGTGAGGTAGAGCCCCTGAGGATCGGATGTGAAAACCATATCTGTAACATATCTGCCTCATCGGGTAGATTGGACAGAATTTGTCTCCCAGTTCATCCTTCTGTCAGGAGCGTGACCTCTCATTCCGCTGATTGGTGCACACATTTCCAGCCCAGCTCTCTTGATGCTACATTTGCTAATCTTTTTAATTATATGTAGATTTAGTCCTGCTGACCAACAATGGAGCAATGGTGCATTTTTTCCTGATTGATCTTGTGCATTTCTCACTTGAATCTTGAACCCAATACTTTGCTAATTAACCCCTCGGATGCCTAACTGGACTTGACCCCAAACAGCTTGACTTTTCTTCTTGGCCTGACTCCTTGTACTTGACCTAGGCGATTAAGATAGCTGCGTAGATCCCCTAATAACATGATATTGGTTAGTGACCTTATGTGATGTCATTAGCACATGTGAGAAAATAAAACTAAAGTGGTCAACCCCTTTAATTCAGTTATTTGCAATAGATAACTCCTTACTTACTTTCAAATAATTACACTTTACCATTAGATTCATACATCCATATTTTACTTTCCATGTACGGACTTCAATTCCTGATCCGTCGTGGGTTTTCTTGCTTGAACTAATAGCATCATATGCAAATAGGAGGTGGCTAATTCAGGTCAGGAGATTCTACCCTTAGTGGTGCAAAAGAGATATACATTTTCTTAAAGGGAATGCAACATCAGAAAACAACCTTTTGTTCAAATAAGGTTTATGCATTTTTTTTAATTTGGTGCCAATGTTTTCTTGTTTTCATTTCTCAATCTGTAGTAAAGAATTAGACATTTTGCAATTTTCACACTGGTCACTGAAGCTGTTTTAGAGTCATACTTCCTTGTTCTTTACAGAAGATTTTTCAGAAGTCTCATTATCATCACAGACTGGATTACAATGACTGGCAATATCTCTATACGCAGCTGATAACAAATAGGTGCTGTTACAGCTAGCCCTGCTCCCCCTCCCTTCACTATCACCTTTGCACATTCTGATTAAATGTTTTAATATACCACATTTTTCAGACTATAAGACAAACTTTTTTTCCTAAAAAATATAGGGGTGCATCTTATAGTCTGAATGTAGCTTATCGGAGGCATTGCGGTGGTGGTGGAGCGCAGGAGGTCCCTTCCTCAGGAATCCGGCTGCGGCAGAAGTGGTACGATGCTGTGGGCTCAATGTTGGCGGTGAGTGAAAGTGGAGTTCATTGCTTTCCCGGTGGCCATTCTCCTAAAGCCTGTGGGCTGCCAGAGGCAGCACATGCGCAAACTGTGATCTTGGCCAGGCCGAGATCTCAATCCGTGCAAGTTCCGCCTCCGGCGGCCATTTCTCTGAAGCCCACGAGATCCCAGTCTGTGCATGAGCTGCCTTGGGTGTCCCACGGTTTCAGGAGAATGGTCACTGGGAAAGCAATGTACTCTGCTCTGCCTCACCGCCGTCACCTGGCACGTAGCATCACACCTCTGGGGCCCTGCAGCATTGCCCACTTTTGTCGCTGCCGGCTTCCTGAGGAAGTTACCATTCCTCCTGTGACCCTGCTCCAGCGCCGCTGCCCCCAAAGTAAAATACCTTAAATTTGTACTATAAGATGGACGCCCACCCTATAAAAATCTTTTTTTCCCCTCAAAATTTGGGGTGCGTCTTATAGTACGAAAAAATAAAGTAATAAATGAGATATGAGTATATTGCTGCTAATGTACACATAATATAACAAGAAGTAGGAGTCTAGAATAGCACCAGTGGCCTATGTGATCATTAAAATGCTACGTTCTTGTGATATGTAAAATTAATTTCCTGACGACATATTTCATTTAAATGCATCCCAGTGTTTTAAAATAGTAAATAAAATAAACAGCATTACCATTTCTTTTCCTTCAGGAGTTTTTTTTATGCGTATCACCATCTGCCTGCTGGTCTCTTCTTCCCAGTCCCATTCTCGTCGAACCAGCAATGGTCAGAAATGCCTACCCTGTCAATTACTGGCTGTGCAGTGACCCACCTCATTCAATGATTGACCATACGGATCCTTCCAGGGTGTGCCGGGGACTGGACCAAAAAGGAAAGACCAACCTGGATAAAGCACCTTTGCATGATCTGTGGGTGATTGTCTTTCTTATGTTACAGCTGACGACATATTTAAAAAAATTACTTCCCCGGAATATTCCTATAACCCATTGGATAATACATAGTCATACCTCCATAAAGCCGACATTGCTGCACTCCTCATTCATCATTTGCAACTGTATATCAATCTCAATCAAATCCAATTTAGTTTTGCGCTTGAACGTTTAGACTTAACCTTGGCAAAAGAAGACCCTTAGTAATTTCCTTTAACAGAATTAGGATCTGCCACTACTTTCCCCGCTACTTTCTGATGAGCTGTGACAAGCTTCCTTGCAGCTTCATCAGTGCTCGCTCCCGGCCTAACTCCTTCAGACAACTAAGAATGGCCGCAGTCACTGGGGAAATAAGGATGAAGAACAACAATTTACATTATACTGCTGCTGACCATTGAGAAGGGCAAAAAATGCCGCTTATGTCAGGGGTTCCTGAGCATCACTTGTTGTAAACCAAATGACGGAAGCTGCATAAGGGTTAAGTGTCCATCGATCAAATGCTGAGGCTTCATTGGTCATTCACAGGTTACACAACTCAAGAGGATCTAGACTGCGAAGTGCATCCTGACGATAAATCAGGAGGACACAAACAAAATGGATTTTTCATCTTCTTGCTTAATAGGAAAACTAAAAAATAGAGAGTGACCCCTTTATTTACCAATAAACCGCAGTGTGTCTTCCTTGCAGCTAGATCTATCCAGAAAACAAGAGGAAAAACTTAAAGCTGACCTGCCAATAGATTTTACCATACAAGCTGTGATAAAGATTAGCAGCCATAAGAGCAAGTAATTTGCAACAGCAGAAGGATGCGTACAGGGTTAAGTATCGCGTATACTACTAGGAGGTGACTAGGATGTAATGTGTATGTTCCTAGGAAGCAACTAGGATGTAACGTGTATGCTCCTAGGAAGCAACTAGGATGTAACGTGTATGCTAGCAGGAAGCGACTAGGATGTAACGTGCATGCTCCTAGGAAGAAACTAGGATGTAATGTGTATGCTACTAGGAAGCAACTAGGATGTAACGTGCATGCTCCTAGGAAGAAACTAGGATGTAATGTGTATGCTACTAGGAAGTGACTAGGATGTAATGTGTATGCTACTAGGAAGCTACTAGGATGTAACGTGTATGCTACTAGGAAGTGACTAGGATGTAATGTGTATGCTACTAGGAAGCAACTAGGATGTAACGTGTATGCTACTAGGAAGTGACTAGGATGTAATGTGTATGCTACTAGGAAGCTACTAGGATGTAACGTGTATGCTACTAGGAAGTGACTAGGATGTAATGTGTGTGCTACTAGGAAGCTACTAGGATGTAACGTGTGTGCTCCTAGGATGCAACGTGTATGCTACTAGGAAGTGACTAGGATGTAATGTGTGTGCTACTAAGAAGCAACTAGGATGTAACGTGTGTGCCAATAGGAAGTGACTAGGATGTAACGTGTATGCTACTAGGAAGCAACCAGGATGTAACATGAATGCTACTAGGAAGCAACTAGAATGTAAAGTGTATGCTACTAGCATGCGACGAGGATGTAACGTGTATGCTACTAGGAAGCGACTAGGATGTAACGTGTATGCTACTAGGAAGCAACTAGGATGTAACATGTATGCTACTAGGAAGCAACTAGGATGTAACGTTTATGCTACTAGGAAGCAACTAGGATGTAACGTGTATGCAGCTAGGAAGCGACTAGGATGTAACGTGTATGCTACTAGGAGGCAACTAGGATGTAATGTGTATACTACTAGGAAACAACTAAGATGTAACATGTATGCTACTGGGAAGCCACTAGGATGTAATGTGTATGCTTCTAGGAAGCAACAAGGATGTAATGTGTAAGCTACTAGGAAGCAACTAGGATGTAATGTGTGTGCTACTAGGAAGCTACTAGAATGTAACGTGTGTGCTCCTAGGATGCAAAGTGTATGCTACAAGGAAGTTACTAGGATGTAACGTGTAATGCTATCAGGAAGCAACTAGGATGTAATGTGTATGCTACTAGGAAGCGACTAGGATGTAACGTGTATGCTACTAGGAAGTGACTAGGATGTAATGTGCCTGCTAATAAGAAGCAGCTAGGATGTAACGTGTATGCTACCAGGAAGCGACTAGGATGTAATGTGTGTGCTACTATTAAGCGACTAGGATGTACCGTGTATGCTACTAGGAAGCAACTAGAATGTAACTTGCATGCTACTAGGAAGTGACTAGGATGCAAAGTGTGTGATACTAGGAAGCGACTAGGATGTAACGTGTATGCTACTAGGAAGCGACTAGGATGTAACGTGTATTCTACTAGGAAGCATCCAGGATGTAACATGAATGCTACTAGGAAGCAACTTGAATGTAATGTGTATGCTACTAGCATGCGACTAGGATGTAACATGTATGCTACAAGGAAGCGAGGAAGCGACTAGGATGTAACGTGTATGCTACTAGGAAGCAACTAGGATGTAACGTGTTTGCTACTAGGAAGCAATTAGGATGTAACATGTATGCTACTAGGAAGCAACTAGGATGTAACGTTTATGCTACTAGGAAGCAACTAGGGTGCAACGTGTATGCTACTAGGAAGCAACTAGGATGTAACGTGTATGCTGCTAGGAAGCAACTAGGATGTAACGTGTAAGCTACTAGGAGGCAACTAGGATTTAATGTTTATACTACTAAGAAACAACTAAGATGTAACGTGTATGCCACCAGGAAGCCACTAGGATGTAATGTGTATGCTACTAGGAAGCAACTAGGATTTAATGTGTATGCTACTAGGAAGCAACTAGGATGTAATGTGTAAGCTAATAGGAAGCAACTAGGATGTAACGTGTATGCTACTAGGAAGCTACTAGGATGTAACGTGTGTGCTCCTAGGATGCAACGTGTATGCTACAAGGAAGTTACTAGGCTGTAATGTGTAATGCGATCAGGAAGCAACTAGGATTTAACGTGTATGCTACTAGGAAGCGACTAGGATGTAACGTGTGTGCTCCTAGGATGCAACGAGTATGCTACAAGGAAGTGACTAGGATGCAAAATGTGTGCTACTAGGAAGCGACTAGGATGTCACGTGTATGCTACTAGGAAGCGACTAGGATGTAACGTGTATGTTACTAGGAAGTAACCAGGATGTAACATGAATGCTACAAGGAAGCAACTTGAATATAATGTGTATGCTACTAGGAAGCTACTAGGATGTAACGTGTATGCTACAAGGAAGTTACTAGGATGTAACGTGTAATGCTATCAGGAAGCAACTAGGATGTAACGTGTATGCTACTAGGAAGCGACTAGGATGTAACGCGTGTGCTCCTAGGATGCAACGTGTATGCTACAAGGAAGTTACTAGTTTGTAACGTGTAATGCTATCAGGAAGCAACTAGGATGTAACGTGTATGCTACTAGGAAGTGACTAGGATGTAACGTGTGTGCTCCTAGGATGCAACGTGTATGCTACTAGGAAGTGACTAGGATGTAATGTGCCTGCTACTAAGAAGCAACTAGGATGTAACGTGTATGATACTAGGAAGTGACTAGGATGTAATGTGTGTGCTACTAGGAAGCGACTAGGATGCAACGTGTATGCTACAAAGAAGTGACTAGGATGCAACGTGTGTGCTACTAGGAAGCGACTAGGATGTAACGTGTATGCTACTAGGAAGCGACTAGGATGTAACGTGTATGCTACTAGGAAGCAACCAGGATGTAACATGAATGCTACTAGGAAGCAACTTGAATGTAATGTGTATGCTACTAGCATGCGACTAGGATGTAACGTGTATGCTACTAGGAAGCGACTAGGATGTAACGTGTATGCTACTAGGAAGCAACTAGGATGTAACGTGTTTGCTAGTAGGAAGCAACAAGGGTGCAAAGTGTATGCTACTAGGAAGCAACTAGGATGTAACGTGTATGCTACTAGGAGGCAACTAGGATGTAATGTGTATACTACTAGGAAACAACTAAGATGTAACTTGTATGCTACCAGGAAGCCACTAGGATGTAATGTGTATGCTACTAGGAAGCAACTAGGATGTAATGTGTATGCTACTAGGAAGCAGCTAGGATGTAACGTGTATGCTACTAGGAAGTGACTAGGATGTAATGTGTGTGCTACTAGGAAGCTACTAGGATGTAACGTGTATGCTACTAGGAAGTTACTAGGATGTAACGTGTATGCTATCAGGAAGCAACTAGGATGTAACGTGTATGCTACCAGGAAGCGACTAGAATGTAACGTGCATGCTACTAGGAAGAAACTAGGATGTAATGTGTATGCTACTAGGAAGCGACTAGGATGTACCGTGTATGCTACTAGGAAGTGACTAGGATTTAACATGTATGCTACTAGGAAGCGACTAGGATGTAATGTGTATGCTACTAGGAAGCAACTAGGATGTAATGTGTATGCTACTAGGAAGCAACTAGGATGTAACGAGTATGCTACCAGGAAGCGACTAGAATGTAACGTGCATGCTACTAGGAAGAAACTAGGATGTAATGTGTATGCTACTAGGAAGCGACTAGGATGTACCGTGTATGCTACTAGGAAGCGACTAGGATTTAACATGTATGCTACTAGGAAGTGACTAGGATGCAAAATGTGTGCTACTAGGAAGCGACTAGGATGTCACGTGTATGCTACTAGGAAGCGACTAGGATGTAACGTGTATGTTACTAGGAAGTAACCAGGATGTAACATGAATGCTACAAGGAAGCAACTTGAATGTAATGTGTATGCTACTAGGAAGCTACTAGGATGTAACGTGTATGCTATAAGGAAGTTACTAGGATGTAACGTGTAATGCTATCAGGAAGCAACTAGGATGTAACGTGTATGCTACTAGGAAGCGACTAGGATGTAACGCGTGTGCTCCTAGGATGCAACGTGTATGCTACAAGGAAGTTACTAGTTTGTAACGTGTAATGCTATCAGGAAGCAACTAGGATGTAACGTGTATGCTACTAGGAAGTGACTAGGATGTAACGTGTGTGCTCCTAGGATGCAACGTGTATGCTACTAGGAAGTGACTAGGATGTAATGTGCCTGCTACTAAGAAGCAACTAGGATGTAACGTGTATGATACTAGGAAGTGACTAGGATGTAATGTGTGTGCTACTAGGAAGCGACTAGGATGCAACGTGTATGCTACAAGGAAGTGACTAGGATGCAACGTGTGTGCTACTAGGAAGCGACTAGGATGTAACGTGTATGCTACTAGGAAGCGACTAGGATGTAACATGTATGCTACTAGGAAGCAACCAGGATGTAACATGAATGCTACTAGGAAGCAACTTGAATGTAATGTGTATGCTACTAGCATGCGACTAGGATGTAACGTGTATGCTACTAGGAAGCGACTAGGATGTAACGTGTATGCTACTAGGAAGCAACTAGGATGTAACGTGTTTGCTAGTAGGAAGCAACAAGGGTGCAAAGTGTATGCTACTAGGAAGCAACTAGGATGTAACGTGTATGCTACTAGGAGGCAACTAGGATGTAATGTGTATACTACTAGGAAACAACTAAGATGTAACTTGTATGCTACCAGGAAGCCACTAGGATGTAATGTGTATGCTACTAGGAAGCAACTAGGATGTAATGTGTATGCTACTAGGAAGCAGCTAGGATGTAACGTGTATGCTACTAGGAAGTGACTAGGATGTAATGTGTGTGCTACTAGGAAGCTACTAGGATGTAACGTGTATGCTACTAGGAAGTTACTAGGATGTAACGTGTATGCTATCAGGAAGCAACTAGGATGTAACGTGTATGCTACCAGGAAGCGACTAGAATGTAACGTGCATGCTACTAGGAAGAAACTAGGATGTAATGTGTATGCTACTAGGAAGCGACTAGGATGTACCGTGTATGTTGCTAGGAAGCGACTAGGATTTAACATGTATGCTACTAGGAAGCGACTAGGATGTAATGTGTATGCTACTAGGAAGCAACTAGGATGTAATGTGTATGCTACTAGGAAGCAACTACGATGTAACGTGTATGCTACTAGGAAGTGACTAGGATGTAATGTGTGTGCTACTAGGAAGCTACTAGGGTGTAACGTATTTGCTCCTAGGATGCAACGTGTATGCTACTAGGAAGTTACTAGGATGTAACGTGTATGCTACTAGGAAGCGACTAGAATGTAACGTGCATGCTCCTAGGAAGAAACTAGGATGTACCGTGTATGCTACTAGGAAGCGACCAGGATGTAACATGTATGCTACTAGGAAGCGACTAGGATGTACCGTGTATGCTACTAGGAAGTGACCAGGATGTAACATGTATGCTACTAGGAAGTGACTAGGATGTAACATGTAGCTACTAGGAAGCAGCTAGGATGTAACGTATATGCTACTAGGAAGCAGCTAGGATGTAATGTATATGCTACTAGGAAACAACTAGGATGTAACGTGTATGCTACTAGGTAGTGACTAGGATATAACGTGAGTGCGACTAGGAAGCGACTAGGATGTAACGTGTATGCTACTAGGAAGCGACTAGGATGTAATGTGTGTGCTACTAGGAAGCTACAAGGAGGTAACACGTGTGCTCCTAGGATGCAATGTGTATGCTACTAGGAAGTGACTAGGATGTAATGTCTATACTACTAGGAAGCAACTAGGATGTAATGTGTGTGCTCCTAGGATGCAACGTGTATGCTACTAGGAAGTGACTAGGATGTAATGTGTATGCTACTAGGAAGTAACTAGCATGTAACGTATATGCTACTAGGAAGCAAGTAGGATGTAACGTGTATGCTACTAGGAAGTGACTAGGATGTAATGTCTATACTACTAGGAAGCAACTAGGATGTAACGTGTATGCTACTAGGTGTTGACTAGCATGTAACGTGTATGCTACTAGGAAGCGACTAGGATGTAATCTGTGTGTTACTAGGAAGCTACTAGGATGTAACGTGTTAGCTCCTAGGATGCAACGTGTATGCTACTAGGAAGCGACTAGGATGTAATGTGTGTGCTACTAGGAAGCTACTAGGATGCAACATGTGTGCTCCTAGGATGCAACATGTATGCTACTAGGAAGTGACTAGGATGTAATGTGTGTGCTACTAGAAAGCGACTAGGATGTAACATGTATGCTAGTAGGAAGCTACTAGGATGTAATGTGTATGCTACTAGGAAGCGACTAGGCTGTAACGTGCATGCCACTAGGAAGCAGCTAGGATGTATCGTGTATGCTACTAGGAAATGACTAGGATGTAATGTGTGTGCTACTAGGAAGCGACTAGGATGTAATGTGTGTGCTTCTAGGAAGCTACTAGGATGTAATGTGTGTGCTCCTAGGATGCAACGTGTATGCTACTAGGAAGTGACTAGGATGTAATTTGTGTGCTACTAGGAAGCGACTAGGATGTTACGTGTATGCTACTAGGAAGCAACTAGGCTGTAACATGTATGCTACTAGGAAGCAGCTAGGATGTAACATAAATGCTACTAGGAAGCGACTAGGATGTAACGTGTATGCTACAAGGAAGTGACTAGGATGTAATGTGTGTGCTACTTGTAAGCGACTAGGATGTAACGTGCGTGCTCCTAAGATGTAACGTGTATGCTACTAGGAAGTGACTAGGATGTAATGTGTATGCTACTAGGAAGTGACTAGGATGTAATGTGTGTGCTACTAGAAAGCGACTAGGATGTAACGTGTATGCTACTAGGAAGCGACTAGGCTGTAACGTGCATGCTACTAGCAAGTGACTAGGATGTAACGTGTATGCTACTAGGAAGCAGCTAGGATGTAACGTATATGCTACTAGCAAGCGACTAGGACGTAATGTGTATGCTACTAGGAAGTGACTAGAATGTAATGTGTGTGGTACTAGAAAGCGACTAGGATGTAACATGTATGCTTCTAGGAAGCTACTAGGATGTAACGTGTATGCTACTAGGAAGCGACTAGGCTGTAACGTGCATGCCACTAGGAAGCAGCTAGGTTGTAACGTATATGCTACTAGCAAGCGACTAGGATGTAAAGTGTATGCTACTAGGAAGCAACTAGCATGTAACGTGTATGCTACTAGGAAGCAACTAGGATGTAACGTGTATGCTACTAGAATGCAACTAGGATGTATCCTGTATGCTACTAGGAAATGACTAGGATGTAATGTGTGTGCTTCTAGGAAGCTACTAGGATGTAATGTGTGTGCTCCTAGGATGCAACGTGTATGCTACTAGTAAGCGACTAGGATGTAACGTGTATGCTACTAGGAAGCAACTAGGCTGTAACGTGTATGCTACTAGGAAGCAGCTAGGATGTAACGTGTATGCTACAAGGAAGTGACTAGGATGTAATGTGTGTGCTACTTGTAAGCGACTAGGATGTAACGTGCGTGCTCCTTAGATGCAACGTGTATGCTACTAGGAAGTGACTAGGATGTAATGTGTATGCTACTAGGAAGCGACTAGGATGTAACGTGTATGCTACTAGGAAGCGACTAGGATGTAATGTGTGTGCTCCTAGGATGCAACGTGCATGCTACTAGGAAGTGACAAGGATGTAATTTGTGTGCTACTAGGAAGCGACTAGGATGTAACGTGTATGCTACTAGGAAGCAACTAGGCTGTAACGTGTATGCTACTAGGAAGCAGCTAGGATGTAACATATATGCTACTAGGAAGCGACTAGGATGTAACGTGTATGCTACAAGGAAGTGACTAGGATGTAACGTGTATGCTACTAGGAAGCAACTAGGATGTAATGTGTGTGCTACTAGGAAGCTACTAGGATGTAACGTGTGTGCTCCTAGGCTGTAACGTGTATGCTACTAGGAAGCAGCTAGGATGTAACATATATGCTACTAGTAAGCGACTAGGCTGTAACGTGTATGCTACTAGGAAGCAGCTGGGATGTAACGTATATGCTACTAGGAAGCGACTAGGATGTAACGTGTATGCTACTAGGAAGCAACTAGGATGTAACGTGTATGCTACTAGGAAGTGACTAGGATGTAATGTGTGTGCTACTAGGAAGCTACTAGGATGTAACGTGTATGCTACTAGGAAGCAATTAGGATGTAACGTGTATGCTACAAGGAAGCAACTAGGATGTAACGTGTATGCTACTAGGAAGCAACTAGGATGTAACGTGTATGCTACTAGGAAGTGACTAGGATGTAATGTGTGTGCTACAAGGAAGCGACTAGGATGTAATGTGTGTGCTACTAGGAAGCTACTAGGATGTAACGTGTATGCTACTAGGAAGTGACTAGGATGTAATGTGTGTGCTACTAGGAAGTGATTAGGATGTAATGTGTGTGCTACTAGGAAGCTACTAGGATGTAATGTGTATGATACTAGGAAGTGACTAGGATGTAACGTGTATGCTACTAGGCACCAACTAGGATGCAACGTGTATGCTACTAGGAAGCGCCTAGGATGTAACGTGTATGCTGCTAGGAAGCAACTAAGATGTAACCTGAATATCCCAATTTCCAGACTCATAGTGTGACCAATACACAATACTAGGTCACTAGGTATGCCTCCATAGCAAGCACTACAAAAACACTGGAGAAGGCTAGGAGTTTTGATAAAAGATAGAAAAGCTTTATTTAATCACAGTATAAATAGATGTGTTATAGAAAATACACCAGAAAGATTAAAGCACCCAGCACACCATTTACTTTGTATCATGATGACCATTATATAGGTAATGGGTGAGGATAAAAGATGAAAATAATCCCTTCCCTGAATATCCACAAGAAAAAAAAGAAAAAAAAAAAGGATGAATCCCTCTTTTAAATAAATCAAGGCCCTTTCGTAAGTAATGTTCACAAATTGCCACCTGGGAAATTCCCATACATGTCCACCAGTTCCCTAAGGCATTATATCGGTTAGATGTGCCCGACATGGTGGGCATAGAGGGGAGAGGGTAGGGAAAGGAAAAGAAAATCTCTCACCGTGTGCTTGAATGCTCACTGAACGCACCCCGTTGCACGTTTTGCCGCTGTCAGCCTTGCTTTCTCAAGGGGAGGTATACCCCTTTTGAATGTGTATAAGCATAATAGTAGCATAATGTGTATGCTATTAAAAAGCAATGAGGATGCAACTAGGAAGCAACTAGAATTCAACATGTTTGCTACTAGGAAGCAACTACCATGCTACATGTATGCTACTAAGAAGCAACTAGGATGTAATGTCTATGCTACCAGGAAGCGACTAGGAAGTAACGTGCATGCTACTAGGAAGTGACTAGGATGTATCGTGTATGCTACTAGGAAGCAACTAGGATGTAACGTGTGTGCTACTAGGAAGCAATTAGGATGTAACGTGCATGCTACTAGGAAGCAACTAGGATGTAACGTGTATGCTACTAGGAAGCAATTAGGATGTAACGTGTATGCTACTAGGAAGCAATTAGAATGTAACGTGCATGCTACTAGGAAGCAACTAGGATGTAAAGTGTATGCTACCAGGAAGCGACTAGGATGTAACGTGTATGCTTCTAGGAAGCAAATAGGATGTAATGTGTATGCTACTAAAAAGCAATTAGGATGTAACTAGGAAGCAACTAGAATTCAACATGTTTGCTACCAGGAAGCAACTACCATGCTACGTGTATGCTACTAAGAAGCAACTAGAATGTAACGTCTATGCTACTAGGAAGCAACTAGGATGTAACGTGTATGCTACTAAAAAGCAACTAGGATGTAACGTCTATGCTACCAGGAAGCGACTAGGAAGTAACATGCATGCTACTAGGAAGCAACTAGGATGTAACGTGTATGCTACTAGGAAGCAACTAGGATGTAACGTGTATGCTACTAGGAAGCAATTAGGATGTAACGTGTATGCTACTAGGAAGCAATTAGAATGTAACGTGCATGCTACTAGGAAGCAACTAGGATGTAAAGTGTATGCTACCAGGAAGCGACTAGGATGTAACGTGTATGCTTCTAGGAAGCAAATAGGATGTAATGTGTATGCTACTAAAAAGCAATTAGGATGTAACTAGGAAGCAACTAGAATTCAACATGTTTGCTACCAGGAAGCAACTACCATGCTACGTGTATGCTACTAAGAAGCAACTAGAATGTAACGTCTATGCTACTAGGAAGCAACTAGGATGTAACGTGTGTGCTACTAGAAAGCAACTAGGATGTAACGTGTATGCTACTAGAAAGCAACTAGGATGTAACGTGTGTGCTACTAGAAAGCAACTAGGATGTAACGTGTGTGCTACTAGAAAGCAACTAGGATGTAACGTGTATGCTACTAGGAAGCGACTAGGCTGTAACGTGTATGCTACTAGGAAGCGACTAGGATGTAACGTGTATGCTACCAGGAAGCGACTAGGATGTAACGTGTATGCTACTAGGAAGCGACTAGGCTGTAACGTGTATGCTACTAGGAAGCGACTAGGCTGTAACGTGTATGCTACTAGGAAGCGACTAGGATGTAACGTGTGTGCTACTAGGAAGCTACTAGGATGTAACGTGTATGCTACTAGGAAGCGACTAGGCTGTAACGTGTATGCTACCAGGAAGTGACTAGGATGTAATGTGTGTGCTACTAGGAAGTGATTAGGATGTAATGTGTGTGCTACTAGGAAGCTACTAGGATGTAACGTGTATGCTACTAGAAAGCAACTAGGATGTAACGTGTATGCTACTAGGAAGCAACTAGGCTGTAACGTGTGTGCTACTAGAAAGCAACTAGGATGTAACGTGTATGCTACTAGAAAGCAACTAGGATGTAACGTGTGTGCTACTAGAAAGCAACTAGGATGTAACGTGTATGCTACTAGGAAGCGACTAGGCTGTAACGTGTATGCTACTAGGAAGCGACTAGGATGTAACGTGTATGCTACCAGGAAGCGACTAGGATGTAACGTGTATGCTACTAGGAAGCGACTAGGCTGTAACGTGTATGCTACTAGGAAGCGACTAGGCTGTAACGTGTATGCTACTAGGAAGCGACTAGGATGTAACGTGTGTGCTACTAGGAAGCTACTAGGATGTAACGTGTATGCTACTAGGAAGCGACTAGGCTGTAACGTATATGCTACCAGGAAGTGACTAGGATGTAACGTGTGTGCTACTAGAAAGCAACTAGCTTTATAAAATTGCCGTATCTAACTTTGTGTGAGACATCCCTTCTTGAGGTGTTCGTTTCCCGAGTGAAATGACAACTCCCCTCTCAGTGACTGCAATTACTGAACATAATCCTCCACTCAACATCGACTTTACTGACGTAAAAAAGACAATCCATTCCATGTGATTGACACTGGTGAAGATAGTGGTCACATAATTTATGAAAGAAAGTTTATTTTTAATTTTTTAATATTTTTTTATTTACATAAACAGGTCACCTCTGTGAGTTCAAGTTTGGTTTATTTGAGCCGATTCCCAGTTTTGCTACTGGTTTCACAATATGAACACTTTGACTTTTTAAGCTGGCTGTTTAACCCTCTAAATAAATGCCACGATCAGCGGCGATAGCTATTCTGACTCCATAACTAAGCTGAGAGTGTAGGGCACTTGAGACACCGTTTCTAGGCGGTTCTTTGAGCTAGTGCTCACATGTAGATATATCATCAAATAACTTGAACTCGACTGTAGGAGGCACGTATGAAAATTCCAGAAGGTTTATTTTCCAGCTGAATTGTAGTCATGCAAAATTACAGTAGGTAAAAAAAGACTTTTCTGAACCAGAGCTGCAAACACATGGGCTTCTAAGATGGTTGAGAGACAGTGAATGGGGAAGAAGAATGAGAAAGAAGGGAGGGGATACTGAAATCAGAGCTACATCAGAGAGAGACAGGGAGAGACGAAGGACAAACTTATGAGGGCAAACCTTATTGCATATGAATGAGACATCACGGTATAAAAACACAATGAAAATAAAATACTGTCTGCATGACTCCCGAATCATGGGACATGACAATAGCGACATTTAGAAGGTTGCGAAGGATGCTCCCTCTCTCATCCCACTGGTCCTGTCAGGTGTAGTGCATCCCAATACATGTGTATTACAATGCATTAGACCAGAGATCAAACAACTTAGTATTAAAGTCCCACAGAAAAACCAAGTAAAAAAGATAAAAGTAATTTTAAAAAATGTCTACAAATAAAAAAATAAAAAATTATGGATAAAAAAAAGTTTCACTATTAAAAAGTATTTCTAATGTAAAAAGCAAAAAAATAAACAAACTACACATACTTGGTACTGCCACATCTGGTGTGACACAGTATATAACTAGACCTGTCACATTATTTAACCCATAGAGTAAAAACATTAAAAAAAAAGATAAAAAAACAATGCAAAAATGCAGTTTTTTCAGCATACAGCCACAGAAAAATAAATGGAATAAAAAGCGAACATAAAGTTTTATGTATGACTGAAAACGTGATCTAGTGCCACAGAAAAACAAACCCTAACTCAGTTCACAGCTGTCAAAATAATAATAATAATTTTATTTCTATAGCGCCAACATATTCCGCAGAGCTTTACAAATTATAGAGGGGACTTGTACAGACAATAGACATTGCAGCATAACAGAAATCACAGATCAAAATAGATACCAGTAGGAATGAGGGCCCTGCTCGCAAGCTTACAGACTATGAGGAAAAGGGGAGACACGAGAGGTGGATGGTAACAAATGCAAAACATGGCGAAATGATTTTGGGAAAAAATACTCCTTTTAATGTGCAAAAGTAGCACAACTTTTACAAATGTAGTAATGTTTTAATCGTACTGAGCCGAAGAAAAAAGTTCTTATCACTGTTATCACACAGTGAATGTCATAAAAAAATTTGTGATTTGCTATATATTTCTTTATTTTGAGATGAAAAAAATTACTTACAAATAGCACCAATAAAACTTCAATTCATCCCTCAAAAAACAAACCCCGACATGGCTCTGTTGGCAGAAACATTTAAAATAGGGTGAAACAACAACAAACATTTTTTTTTACAAAAGATAAAAGTGTTTTTAATGTGTAACAGTAGCAAAACATAAAAAAAAAAACAGATATAACTCTGGTATCATTGTAATCGCACTGACCAGAAGAAAAAAGCCATCTTTTCACTAATACCTCATGGTGAGCATTGAAAAGAAAAGAAGAACCTAAACTGCTGTTCATTTATTCATTCTGTCTCCCAAAATTGGAATAAGGCTCAGGTCGCATTTATCCTGTTCTCTGCGATGAGCACTAATATTGGCTTTTATGTCTAAAACTTCAAAAAGCAGGGTTCAGACAAACCTCAGACAGTATCATTCACTGTAATGAGGCATAATGGCCTCTGTTAACTATAACTTCCTCTGGTGGGGACGCTGGTGGTGTCTTGTATCCTGAGGAGCACACAAAGGCACAACTGTCTATGCTTTTGGGCACCGATGGAACAGAGACAGAGTCCAAAGTGACTACATCTACCTCATTATAGAGAACAGGGGTTCTGTCTAAAAGTTGTTTTTTTTCTTTTTGGGGGTCTCTGCTGTTTTGGTATTTTAAGGGCTCTGCTAATGCGACATGGCAATCTATTTCAGCCAAAATCATGCTCCAAAAGTCACTTAGTGCTCCTTCTTTTCCAAGCCTTGCCATGCACTCAAACAGTAGTTTTCCTCCACATATGAAGTATGGGAGAAATTGCACAATAAATTGTGGGGTCCGTTTTCTCTAGTCACCCTTGTGAAAATGAAATATTTGGGGGATAAAGGAACTCTCTGAATTCTCCTCAAAAACTCAAAACTTCTCAAAATATTGGAGCTTCCACTCAGATGATTCTGCTCCAAAAACTTGGTATGCACATACTGTAAAGCTAAGTTTACTACAGCATATAAAAAAATCGTACATCAATTGTCATCTGTATTGTCATCCATATACCATCCATTTTTATACATCAGCGGTTCTTAAAATTTATAAGACCAAAGAAAAATCCATATTTAAATTTATATCAACGTATCTGTAAAAATTGGACGCTGTACGGATTATCCATATATGATCAGATTTTTTTCTCGCTCCTACAGGCAAGAATGGATAAGTTTAAAAAAAAAAAAAAACTCATCTCAACAGACCAAATAATTAACTTTGTTCCAAGTGCTATCAGGGTCTTTCAAGGACAACACGTACTGGAAATACCCTTGTGAGCCTCACAGTAACATTTACCTGTACACTCACAGAGTTAGCGATTTACCCCACCTTTTATAAAGGGGCATTAAAAAGAAATTAAAAACAAGACACAATAAGATAATAGTAACCTCTGAATTAAAAATGAGGGTGAGAGGGCAGAAAAGACAAGCCAGTAGTCCTGCCGGTTAACATATGGGCTTCTGACCTCTTGACTGTTTCCTAAAGGGAATCTGTCTTGATTAGTAATCTCCTAAAACACTTATAGGGTCATGTAGCTCGTTGAAAGATGAGCAAATTTCTACCTTTATTTTTCAAATCTGCTGTTCCATAACTGAAAAATCCATGTTTAAATTCAAATGAACTTGAAGTGCTCTGGGTGTGATTGGAGCACTTCACGAGCCTTTTCTTCTCTGGCTCTACTTCCCGCCCAGTGCTTCCTTCTTCTGCTTCACTGATAGCTCCTGACTGTGTAGATGAGCCACTGAGATGTGAATCAAACAGAAGTAGATGGTGCTAGCCAGGAATAGAGCAGATGCTCTGGAAGTGCTCCAATCCCACCCAGAGCACTTCTATCAAATTTGCATATGGATTCAAATATGGATTTTTTTGATTACTCAGCAGCATGTTATATAAAAGATACAAACCAGCTTACCTTTCAATGAGCTACATGACATTATAAGAGTCCTGGGGGGGTATGTTTTGACAGAATCCCTTTAAATAGATGAACTAGTGAGTTACATGAATTTACTAAGTCAATGACCCCTGCCTGTCATTGGGCATAGAAATATTTTTTTCTCAGTCACATGGGTTAAAGCTTTTCACTCAATCACTTACAGCTGCTTTCCCGAACCAAAGTCTGTCAACTTTTTGGAAGGAAAGACTCTTCACTATAAGAGATGATCCACTGATGGTAATTAAAACTTCATGTGGATCATTCCCCAGGGGTGTGGCTGAGAGGACACATTTTGCCCTGTCCAGAATATTTAGATAGTGACGGGGCAACAAATTGATCCTTTGCCCAGGCGGGGGAGAAACCCAACCATGGATCTGTTCCTTTTTCTTGCCCAGGATTGCTGAATCCATTGTGAGGTTAAATGTTTGTTCAATTTCAGCCCATAAAAAAATATGATATTGAACAGCAATAAAAGATTTTTCACTACATCTCTTACTCCATAACATTGAATGCCAGCTCCGCCATTCGTAATCCCATTTACCATCTGGAGAGGCTGATCTCAGGTGGCTGCAAAGAGGAGATGCTACATCAGTGGGGTTTTGTTTATGAACTGATCACGGAATCACCGCTCGTGTAATTTTATGTAGAGTTTATTTTCAGTAAACCTATGTGACTGTATCATCAGGTTACATATATTATTAATGTACCTGCTGACTGGAGATGCCACCAACAATGACAACACAGTGTAAATATCATTTCTGTTGTCTCTGCGAAAAATAAATTGCCCAATTAAGACTTGGGTTGCGCTGTGAGGAAAAATACTAACGATGCATACAAACTGGGCATGCAACAGTCACTACTTACAAGAGCTCCTGTCAAATCCTGTCATTTATACAGCTCCTAGTCTGCAAAAACTGGGGCATTGGCCTTAATCAAGAAGTTCTGGGATGTTGAAGATCTCCTGTTCCCAGTGGGTGATATTAGACCCATCTGGAGAATGCCATGCAAATTGAGAAGGTTGGAGCCAATTCTTGGGCCTGAATCTGGCAGTACACCATCACCATGAGCACACCGAGACTGGGTACTGGAGAATATTCAGAGGTATTGGACCAACCCTCGCGCCATCTGACCGGCATTTTTGGTCTGTGGGGCTGTGGGAGAAATATTGCATTGAGTGAGCACGTTGCCTGGTGGCTGAATTCTTTGGTGACACGGCATTAATTACTGGACTTAATTGAGCATGTATCATCATGGCTGGTGGTGCACCTGAGAAGTCAAGAGAAGAGGGAGGACTCAATGATTGGGAGCGTCGTACTAATCTGGGCAATCCTGTGCCAAATAACCGGTCACTTGGCACAGCAGTAAAATTTAAAACTTTGTTAAAACCTAATGTAGAAATAAAACCCTCTTTTCAGGACATTCTTTTAATCAACAGTAGCGGAGAGATATGGCAGAGAGCTCCTGTAGGACCTATAATCATAATTCATCAGACAACATGGAGCATGACCCCCTAAAAGAGTTCACTCTAGGTAACGCTCTTAAAGCGGTCACGAAATGTAATTTTGCAGTCTCTACTCTTAGCCTCCAAATGGGAACCGTGAAATAGGAGTTCTGATTAATGAGACAAGATTTACAAGTAAGTAATGAAAGAATTGTAGCAGTCAAGAGTCACGTAAGTGACATTGAGGACAAATTGCCTGTCCTGAATAAAGATGCAAGCAGACTCAACAACCAGATTGCTTTATTGTTCACTAAAAGTGATTTGGGGACCCACTTGAGAAGAAGTAATATCAGGATGGTAGGAGATCCAGAAAATGTGGAGGGCACAAATTCGACAGAGTATGTTCAGTCTTAGAAAGACATTTCGTGTGGATGTCCTCTCTTCACAATATGCAGTTGAAAGGGCACACAAAGTCCTAACTCACCCGCTTCCACCAGGAGCAACTCCAAGACCAGTGCTAATTACACTGCCGGATTGCCAGAAATTACCCAGATATTTCAATTAATGATCAGAAAGTAGCATTTGATCTGGATTACTTCATGAAGGTTTAAAAGAAGAGGCTTCAATTCTACAATGTCAAGAAACATTTACGAGCAACAGATAGCTAGTACTCCATGCTATACAACGCAAGATTAAGGGTGGCTGTCCAGGGATCTACATACTTTTTTAACAATCCCCAAAAATGCCATGGATTAGATGGATTAAAATGAACAACTGAGGAGATCTAATAGACAGTAATTTGATGACTCTTCAAGTGGCCCCACCTTGAGATTTGTAGAGGTGCCTTATCTGTACCCTTTGATATGATATGCTATGTTTGTCATTAAAACCACCTCTCATCCTTAGATCTATGTAGGATTTAAACTTAAGGAGACTCATCATCTTCTATTGGTAGATATAGAGCGGCAACAAGATATTGTTCTGCAAAATCATGCCTTGTTTCAAGGTGGACCAGTCCCTCGTTTGTCTGAAACTTTTGTGCTATAACATGTAGACATGAAATACTGGACATGAAATTTGAATTTGCCAAATTATGTGCTAAGTATCTTCATTTTTCTCCTATTTTCTAGAGAAGTAATGCAATTAAAATGTCATATATTTCATGTTTACATGCCATAGCGCTACAGAGTGCTACTTTATTTGTTAGTGTTATGTTATAATGATTGTTACAGCTTTTGGGGGTTTTCTCATACCCCACGCTTGGCCCTGATAAAATAAAAAAGCCTATACTCAACTCCTTTGTCGGCACTAGCTCTCCCTGGGGCTCTCGTACAGTTTTTGTGACACGTGACCCTGGTGCCCAATCAGTCACTGTCTCCACCTTCAGACAAATTGAATATGAAGAGGAAGTCAGAGATCAGATGCGTCCCGGACTTCCTCTTCATGTTCAATTTGTCAGAAGGCGGAGACAGTGACGCCAGCGTTGACTAGGTGCCGGGGTCACGTGTCACAACAACTGCGCGAGAGACCCAGGGAAAGTAAGGGCCAACACTACAGGAACGGCGCTGGTACGGGAGGAGAGTATAGGCTTTTTTGTTTTATTGGGGCCAAGAGCGGGGTATGAAAACAAGTTGTCCAAGTAGTGGACAACTTATTTAAGTGCTCTTAAGTGCTCTAGGGTGATCAGAGCACTTCCTCCCTGGTTCTATTCCCTGACCAGCTCCACATTTGTCTGCTTGACTGACAGCTCATTAGCTTCACTATACAGCCCCTACCAGCTATCACTCAAGCTGAAGAAGGTGGGTCTGGCAAAGAGCTGAGAACCGCCTCCTACCTGCTAACATTTCCTGGTTCTTCTTATGGCTAGTTGGCCTAATCCAACAGCATTATGATAATGGGGAAGAGGACAGTAGGGTTGAGGGTTGCAGGAGCTCTGATGTTGGTGAGGTGGCAGCTGTTCGTAAGACATGTTTTCAGCCCTGCTGGGAAAGCAGCCTCACTGACTGGCGGTAACCTTGATGATGTCATTGCTGTTCAATGATGCTGCACTCGCAGCAGCTCATTCACCAGTGGTTTTCAGCCTGGACGGTCGAATCTTGGCACCGTCCAGGTTGAAAACTATAAGGCTATGTGCACACGTTGCAGATTTGGGTGCAGAATTTTCTGCACAAAATCTGCATCTCCTGGCAGAAAACGCAGGTGCAGATTTGATGCGTTTTTCTTGCGGATTTTGTGCGGATTTCATGTGTTTTTACCCCTGCGGATTTCTATAATGAAAGGGTGCAGAAATGCTGCAGATCCGCACAAAAGAAGTGACATACTCCTTCTTTCAATCCGCTGCGTTTTCCATGCAGAATTTTCTGCACCATTAGCACAGCATTTTTTTTCCTATTGATTTACATTGTACTGTAAATCACTTTGCGGATCTGCCACGTTTCTGCGCGGAAAAAGGCTGCGGATCCGCAGTAAATCCGCATCGTGTGCACATAGCCTTAATCCCCCAGACATGGATTATGGTGTGGGACAGAACGGAGAGGTGAGGGATATTGTTGTTTTTTTTTAGTTCTAGGGATTCAGTGGAATTAGGCGTTAGGTGAGTATAACTGTGTTTGTTTGTTTTTTAAAATAAAAATGGAAAACTGTGTTTTGTTTTATTTCTAAAAAAATACTTTATTCTGGCTGTATCTTTATTTACCATATAACCATAGGATTAGTAATGGATAGGTGTCTTATAGACGTCTCTCCATTACTAAGCTGTGAGCTTAATGTCACCGGACAATACAAAGGTGACATCAACCTCACAAATATGAACCTCACTTGCACTGGTAGAAGTGGAAGAGCCGGGCAAAGCGTCGGAATTGGCGCATCTAATAGATGCGCCTTTTGGGGCCGCTGCAGGCTGCTATCTTTAGGCTGGGTGGGTCAGTATCCGTGGCCCCTTACCAGCCTGAGAATACTAGCCCCCAGCTGGCTGCTTTAGCAAGGCTGGTTGTCAAAAATGGCAGGGACCACAAACAAACAAACAAACAGCGTGGGGACCCCTCTATTCTTGATAACCAGCCTTGCTAACGCTGATAGCTGAGGGTTGCAGCCCCGAGCTGTCAGTTTTGCCTGGCTGGTTACAGAAAATATAGGGGAACCCACGCCTGATTTTTTATTTGTTTATTGCACAGGCGGCGGGTGAAGATTGCTCTCAACAGCCGCTCCTGCTCTCACTGTTATAAGTGGCAGCAGGTGTAGGCTGATGGGAGTAATCGTCCCATCAGCCACTACCTGCTGTCATTGTTATCACTTGGATATAACTCTCATCATTCTCTCCTGCTTGCGCTGATCTCCAGCAGAGCAGGCTAGAATGATGAGAGCCGTCTTTAGCAGGGAACAGTGCTTACTGTACCGCTCCGTGTGGTACTGATGCGGCACACGTGTGCCGCAAGTATTACACACACGGACACTGACATCTCCGGTATCGTTTTCTTCTAGTACCGGAAATATCAGGACGTGTGAAACCGGCCTTAGGAAAAAGCTGGTGGTTGTTTTCCATGAGGTGATTTTGGTGGTTGTTTCGCTGTCATTCTTGCAGCGGTTCCATCACTGCTGGCATCTCTCACTCTATATCTATACTGTCAATTATAAAAAGCGGTCGGCTTAAAAGCGGAAGCCGCCTGAGGAATGAGCACGTCACTACTTTTAACTGCTTCAGAGTTACTGAACCCGAAGTAGTTAAAAAAGTGACATCAGATGGAACAGGTGCACAGTGAGGTCGTTTTGACATTGCTGTTCAATGTGTTCATTTTATGGGACACTTTTGCGGTTCTTTATCTGACAAAATTCGCCTAAGGTGGTTTCACACGTCCTGATATTTCTGGTACCGGAAAAAACAGTGTTGGAGATATCAGTGTCCGTGTGTGTACTACCTGCGGCACAGGTGTGGCAACTGTGTGCCGCCCGTGTGACGCATCTGTACCACACGGACGGCCGCCGGGGAAGTAGCGTTACTGTAAGTGCTGTTCCCCTGCGTGTAGTGCTGAAGCCGGCTGTCATCCCTTCTCCACTGTTCTGCTGGTGAGAAGCGTGAGCTGGGGAAAATGAATGAATGAGGAGCAGGGGAAAATTAATGAATGAGAAGCAGTAGGCACAAGCTCAGTAACTAGCGGAGATGTCACTGAGTCTGTGTTCGATGCCGGCATGAACTCCTGTGACCTCAGGACCATGTGAAAATGCAAGTGATGAGGTCACTGTGACAGAGCTTGAACTGCCATGACCTCATCACTTGCATTCTCCCACGGCTCCGAGGTCACAGGAGTTCATGCCGGCAGCGAGCACAGACTCAGTGACATCACAGCTAGTTACTGAGCCTGTGCCAGCTGCTTCTCATTCATTCCCCAGTAGTTTACAGCCGGGGCGGTCGCATTAGCACCACTCCTGGTTGTAAATTTTATAATACCCCAGATATAGATTACGGCGTGGGACTGACTGAATGCCGGACAGGTATGGAATATTGTTGGTTTGTTATTTATTTTATTTTTTTTTACAGGAGATTGCTTGGATTACCTGTATAATAAAGTTGGCAAAACTGTGTTGTGTATGATTTCATTAAAAGACTTTTTTTCTGCATGTGTGTGTGTGTGTGTGTGTTTATTTAACCCTTTACCAACTATAGGATTAGTAATGGAGAAGGAAGGTAACATTAACCCCCCATTATCCCACTTACCACCACTACAGGGCAAGTGGGAAGAACCGGGCAAAGCTCCAGAATTGGCGCATCTAATGTTTTTAGGCTGGGGGGGGACCCATATCCATGGCCCCTTTCCAGCCTGAGAATAGCAGCCCGCACCTGTAAGTTTTACCGGGTTGGTTTAAAAACATAGGGGGGACCCCATGTCGGGCTTTTCATCCATTAATTCTCCCCTGCTCGCCGGCCGAGCAGGAGAGAATAATGACAGCCGCGTTCAGCACCACACGCAGGGGAACAGCGGCTTACAGTAGCGCTACTTCCCCTGTGGCCTTCTGTGCACACAGAGGACAGTGTGCACTGTTCTCCGTGTGCACGTGTGTGGCACGTTTTGTGGCCCATGTGTCCGGGTGAAAACGGACATGTCTGTGTGCTTTGCACATGGACACACGGTCCGTGAAAACACGCTGACATGTGCATAGACCCATTCATTTGAATGGGTCTACGTGTGTCAGTGTCTCCGCTACATGAGAAAACTGTCACCACATGTACCGGAGTCACTGACGTGTGAAACCGGCCAAAGAAAGACGCTGAGTGCACATAGCCTTACAGGAGGTTTGCATTTCCTGCAACATTTTAGCAGGTTTTTTTTTGCAGCATTTTAGCAGTTTTTTCATGCAGCGTTTAAGCAGGGTTTTCCTGCAGCGGTTTACCCAATGTTTACTGCATCGTTTTAGCAGTTTCTTCCTTCAGCATTATAGTTGTTTTTCTTGCAGCGTTTTAGCAGGTTTTTCCTGTGTTTAAGGCTACTTTCACACATCAGTTTTTTGCCGTCAGGCTCAATCCGGCGAATTTTGAAAAAAAACGGATCCGTCGCAAATTGTGGAAAACTGATGTGACTAGCTGATCCGGCTAATCGGATCCTAAGGGGGAGAGAGAGAGAGAGACCAGAAAGGGAAAAAAAAAACAATCGGGGCATGCTCAGTTAAAAAAAACTAAATCCGTCTCCGGATTCCGTCATTTGACAGATCCGGTGCCATAGGGTTCCATTCTAGCAAAACGACGGACGGTGACGGATCCGTCGCTGTCTGTTTTTTTTGACGGACACAAAGTTGCTATGTCTATTTTCTCCGGCCGCCGGAAAAACAATTTTCGACGGATCCGGCAAAAAACGGATGAAACGTGAGGCCACCCGTCGCAATCCGTCACTCATACAAGTCTACGCGAAAACAACAGATCCGGCGGCAACTTTTGCTGGATCCGTTTTTTTCAAAATTTGCCGGATTGTGACTGACGGCAAAAAACTGATGTGTGAAAGCAGCCCTTAGACATTTTCTCCCTGCAGTGTTTTAGCAGGTTTTTCCTGAGGCGTTTTTTGCAGCCTCTCTGATTGGACAGCGTCTAATCCGGAGCTTTGACATCCCCTTTCTTTTTTTCCGTTCAGGTCATTTTCAAAAACGAAAACCGTGTGAACCTCTCAGGCTATGTGCACACGATGCAGATTTCTGTGCGGATTTTATCCTCTCAGTGTTTGAAAAATCGGCAGGTAAAACGCACTGCACTTTACCTGCGGATTACCCATGGATTTCCAGCGTTTTCTGTGCGGATTCCACCTGCGGTTTTACGCCTGCGGATTCCTATTATGGAGCAGGTGTAAAACGCTGCGGAATCCGCACAAAGACTTGAAATGCTGCGGGAAAATAAACGTTTCTGTGCGGTATTTTCCGCAGCATGTGCACTGCAGATTTGGTTTTCCATAGGTTTATATGGTGCTGTAAAGCGGATGGAAAACTGCTGAGCGTCCAATCCACTGCGGATCCGCAACGTGTGCACATGGCCTTAGGCTATTTTTTTTCTTTTTTTTGGAGAAGCGGATCAGCTCAGAAACAACTAAAAAAAAAAAACCCTGAGAGGACTGGTGTCTAGATAATGGAAAGGTAATGTTTTGATTTTTTTTTTAGCCGCTGGTTCTTCAAGAGCACTGGGGGGGGGGGGGGGGGTCCAAGCTCCTCTATAAACATGATGGTGCACAATGTATGGATTTAGTATTAATGCAGCTACTGAGCAGGTAACACAGAAGGCAGGACGTAAAGGCGGAGGGAGGACAGAATACAAGGAGTGGAGGAAAGTGTAGACAGAGGAGAGGAGGAGGAGGAGGGAGGCTGCAGCCACCACCGCTGCTGCTGCTGCTGCTGCTCACCGCGCCTGCGCACTGCGGCTCCACGGAGCCTTGATTTTGTCCGGGATTCCCAATTCTGCAGCACAGAGCGGAGCAAGCGCGGAGAGCAGGCGCCGAGCAGGAGGGAATTACCGCCAGCTACGGGCGAGCACGGCCGGCACCAGCCTCCTGACTGCCAGCTGCACCCCCTGCAAGCCCGGAGACCAGAGGGCTCTGACCTGTGTGTCCATCTGCATTGCTCCTTATGTAAGTGTCATTCATCCCCCCCATCATCCTCCTCATCATCACCATCATCATCATCAGTGCATAGGCTGCTGCTGTATGGAATGCACATTGCAGATAGGAGGAGCATGGCTCCCTATGGGGAGAGCATTTTTGAGGGGGATTTGTCACCATGTCAATGGTGGACATTGCATGGGGTGGCACAGGGTCCGCAGCCCCCAATGATCCCATTGTATGCACACGTCCATACTCCGCCTCATCCCATCCGTACAGTATACGCGGTGTATAGCAGTGCGGCGTGCACTGTGTCACCTGCACCCTTCATGTTGCTGCAGGGAGTCCTGTAATGGGACCGTCTGTTCTACGGGACGCACACGTATGTGACTAGCCAAGGTCATCGCCGTGTTAGCCCTGCGTCTGACACGCGGCTCATCCGCTTTCTTAACGTATGAATGGTGCATGGACGCACGTGCCTGGTGCCGCAACGCGAATGCCTTTTTATTATTTTTCATGTACGTACTTGTGTTGTCAGATGACGGAACAATGGCTTTATAATCGTTGTCTGGAGATTATAACCGTATTATGTGGCTATTAATGATCCGGTAGGAAATAAAGGCTGCAGATGGCTATGTGGCATCGTAAACGGATACAGTAATAGATCTGCAATGCTAATGATGTGTACCGGACTATTCATATCTATCTAATATGTACTATCTATGTCCTCTATAATCCAGTCCCAATTCTCTCTGTACACTGGACGTATTTGGTGTGTGCTGTGAAGGGTTTTGTTAAAAATCTAAAGGATTGCCCCTATCTATCTATCTATCTATCTATCTATCTATCTATCTCTTTATCTATTCATGGGATAGATATAATATTATCTATATATCTATGTATAGTCCAGTGTGATTTTTCGGCCCTATATACAGGGCATTTTGGTGTATACTGTAAAAGGTTTTTGGCCCCCTCCCCACATTCCCCCCCCTTTAAAAAAAACCCATAGAGGCTTGCACTCACCATCCATAGGGATCTGTGCTGCTTTACATCTATCTATCTATCTATCTATCTATCTATCTATCTATCTATCTATCTATCTATCATGTTTGTCTTTCCATCATCTTTGGAAGTATTTTTCCTACTTATCCGGCAAAATCCCTAAATCGGCACAATCTTCTTAGTCTGTAAATGAAGAATCCTTCCATAGTTCCGCCCGGCGGTCACACACATCAGCCGTTCCATGTTTTTCTCTGTCTCGAAGGGCAGAGACGATGACAATGACCTCTGGACAATGTTTAAGGTTATTTGTTAGAAAGCCCTTGGTCTGTGTGTGTAGATTGGAGACGAGCTCCTGGCAGTCAGCTCAGTGGTGCCCCCTTTTCCCCCGTCCTCTGCAGGATGCTGGCGCTGCAGTGAGCCCCCCGCTCCGCTCTGCAGTCAGACTCTCCTCATGTGTGTGACATGTGTACCGTCCTCATGTCCTCCCGATACCATGCGTCTATCAGTGTCCCGTCCATCGTGTAGAAGATTTCCGCAGATGTAGCAGTGCCGAGTGGGTCCGTTTGTAACCGGTCATGGAGATATTATCTGCGTCTGTACATACGAATGCAATATCTTACGGCGGAATTAACTCTGCTACATCGTGATAATAACAAAATAATAATAATAATTGTTGACACGTGAGAAGGAAACGACGCGACGGTTATTTGCAATCAGGACAAAGGGACGGAGCTGTACTTTCTACAGGAAGTATAATGGAGTCTAAGTGTAATTGCCAAATGCTGCAGTACATAAAGGCCACTCACGGATGACAAGTTTGGCAGCTGAGACCTCTTGTCGCAGAGCAGCGGCACAAAGAGAAGAACGGGGGCTGTGTGTAGGGGATCCATGGCTGGGCTGTGTAAGAGGGGCCATCGCTCGCCCTCATTGCCGGGGGATTATATTTGGGGCTGTAGAGGAACGCAATATACCGTGGAGTCAGATATAGCAGAGCTGGATTTGTCAGATGTAGCAGAGCTTACTTTGTCATAGGCGCGTGTGATTTATTCTAGGAACTTGATCGGAATTAGAGTTATTACCAGAGCGGCTCCCTGCGGATAAACACATTCCTATCTGACCGATCTATCCCATTTTGTTGATCTTTGATTGCATCTTGGAGAGTCAGGCGTCCGTAATCACCATATGTCACGGAGGACGGCAATGATTTATGATACTTTATGCCAATAAGGATCGGCAGCGTCGCCAGAGAAAAGAGGCGACTGATATTATGGAACAGTGGGGTGATTTTTTAATACATTTTGAGATAAGGATAATTTTTGGATACATTTTGATATATATATACATTCATTCATTCATTCATTCATTGATTGTATCTCTGATAAACCAATATGGTGGTCACATAGTCGGCCATCTCCTTCGCCCCCTGAGTAATGGTGTGATATGTCCACTATGACCAGGTTCACATTTTGTGTGTTCGGTGCAGATTTCGAAACTGAAATCCATATCATTTCTGTACCTAAAATCCGCATGTATTTTCCGCATTTATGTGCTTTTACGTGTCCGACTTTTCCCCTAAAACTCATAAAAAATGCGGGTTACCATTGAAATGAAAGAGTAAGGCCATGTTCACACGTTGCGGTTTTTGCTGCGGATCCGCAGCCGTTTTCCATGCAGGGTACAGTACAATGTAACCCTATGGAAAACAAAAACCGCTGTGCCCACTTTGCGTTTTTCCGCTGGAAAATCCGCGCGGATTTTCTGCGGAAAAAAAGAAGTAGCATGTCAATTCTTTCTGCGGATTCCGCAGCGGTTTTCCACCTGCACCAATAGGAAAGTGCAGTTGGAAAACCGCAGTGGAATCCGCAGTAGAAACCGCACAAAAAACCGCAGTGAAAACCACCGCGGTTTTGCACTGCGGTTTTTGCAAATCCGCTGCGGAAAAATCCGCAGTGGAATCTGCAACGTGTGAACATACCCTAAAATCCGCACCGAAAAAAAGATACGGTACTTTTTATCACAGCAGAAGTAGACGGGTCACTGCGGGTTTAAATAATGCAACAAAGGCTTATTCCCGAGCTGAATCCGCACCAAAAAAGCGAGGCATGTGGACGAGAGGAACGTTAAAAATCATCCACTTGGCTAATACCGTACGTGGGAAAAATCCGCACCAAATCCGCAAAAAAGGAAACCCAGCCTCCGTATTTTACATCAGTATTGGACATGCTTGTGTGCTAATAGTATTACCGAAGATACTCTGTGTCCGAGTCCCCACGGCTGCATGTCTCATGGCTGATCAACATCGGCAACAAATGCAGGGATTCCCTGTTTGTTAGGCAATCCCTGCATGTGTTACGTCTGTCGAACAGCCGCGAGACGTGCAGCCGCGGGGACTTGAACCTATTTTTCGAGCCTGCCGAAGTCACTCGGCTAGCACACGAGCATGCTCAGATAACACCTTACCCAAGCATGCTCCCTCATCACTACTCATCACTCCGCAAGTGATTTACAGTACATCAGTGGTAAAAAAAAATGCTGTGCACATGGTGCGGAAAATTCCGTGCGGAAACGCTGCAGATTAAAAGAAGTAGCATGTCACTTCTTTTGTGCGGATCTGCAGCGTTTTTGTACCCATTCCATTATAGAAATCCGCAGGGGTAAAAAAACGCAGTAAATCCGCAGCAAATCCGCACAAAAAACGAGTCAAATCCGCACTAGCGTTTTCTGCCAAGAGATGAAGAATCCGCACCAAAAAATCCTAAGCCTAATCCGCAACGTGTGCACATAGCCTAAAGGTGCATAATGTTAGTGGGCGCACCTTGTAGCATTTGTCCTAGAGCCTAGGGAGGGTCAAAAGGTCCCTCATGGAAGTCTATGTTCCCACCATGAGATTTTGATACCGTAATTTGTTTTTACACTGCTTATTTTTGAAAAAATGCAATAAACCTATCTTGCTTAATGGGTGCAGAATATTTCCAACATGAAAAGCCTTAAAGAGAATGTCCACAACATTTTCATTAAGGATAGGTCATCAATGTGTGATTGGTGGGGTCCGACACCCTGCACCCCTTCCCGATCAGACATTGATGATCTATCCTAAGGATAGGTCATCAATGAAAAAGTAGTGGACAACCATTTTAAAGCCCGTTGATAGTTGAGGATCCTGTTGTAAGTTTTGCTTTGGGATCTTATAGATATTCTCTATATATGGATTTTCCATAGACGTATCATACAGGAAAATACATTAAAGGGGTGTTTATCAGCTGTAAATAGTAAGTTATCTAACTCATGTAAGGGCCCCTTCACACTGGTCGATTCTGCTACGATTACGACGCATTTGCGTCATATTCGACATCGCAGTACGAGCTCGTAGCCAGCGGTCACACTCTACGATGTTAACGCTTTTTCTGACGTAGTTGCGATGTGAACGTCACGCGTCGCAATCGTACGCTACCCTTCACACCGCCATAGTCCTACGACTCCGAGCGTGACGTATTACCAGCATGGGCGTGCTAAAACGTCACGCCCAATCAGGAGACAGGTATGCGGAAGCCCAACCCACGTAGTCGCATTACGAGCTCGTATGACCGCCGTCACATACTACGATTTCGACCGCCACAGCGAGACATTTACGACGAAAGAAAGTTCTGCTCTTTCTTTCACATCGTACGATGCTGGGCTGCGTCGCAGATCGTAACGCCATGTCACACTTTGCAACCTCGGAACGAGGACGGATAAACGTCACAAATCGAACGCTCGTTCAGACTTTGATTGCACAGTGTGAAGGGGCCCTAAGGGTACCGTCACACATTGAAATTTTCATCGCTGCGACGGCACGATTCGTGACGTCGCAGCGTCGTATAATCATCGCTCCAGCGTCGTAGACTGCGGTCACACGTTGCAATCACGACGCTGGAGCGATGCCGAAGTCCCCAGGTAACCAGGGTAAACATCGGGTAACTAAGCGCAGGGCCGCGCTTAGTAACCCGATGTTTACCCTGGTTACCAGCGTAAACGTAAAAAAACAAACAGTACATACTCACCCGTCGGTGTCCTTCAGGTCCCTTGCCGTCTGCTTCCTGCTCTGAGTGCAGCCGTACAGTGAGAGCAGATCACAGCACCGCTGCGCTCTGCTCTCACTTTCCGGCCGGCACTCAGAGCAGGAAGCAGACGGCAAGGGACCTGAAGGACACCGACGGGTGAGTATGTACGGCTTGTTTTTTTACGTTTACGCTGGTAACCACGGTAAACATCGGGTTACTAAGCGCGGCCCTGCGCTTAGTTACCCGATGTTTACCCTGGTTACAAGCGAAGACATCGCTGGATCGCTGTCACACACAACGATCCAGCGATGTCAGCGGGTGATCAAGTGACGAAAGAAAGTTCCAAACGATCTGCTACGACGTACGATTCTCAGCAGGGTGTCTGATCGCAGTAGCGTGTCAGACACAGCGATATCGTAACGATATCGCTAGAACGTCACGAATCGTAACGTCGTAGCGATGGAAATTTCAATGTGTGACGGTACCCTAATTCTACTAAATCTGGTAACCCTTTTCCTGCTCCCAAACTCTTGGCTTTTGAACCTAAGCTCGACACAGGACATCATTTCTTATGCCAGCAAGTGACCAGATAAAAGGGACAACAAGTTAACTGGTAATGTCAGTCGCTAAGCCAGCCCCCTTCTCATCACAGCTGATGCGTAGACTGAGAAGGGGGCGGACTGCCATCAAACCACTGATTTTCTTTTTAAAATTTATTTTCCCTTACGGAAGCAAATTATGAAGGTTCCTATTGAAAACCAGTGAACAGAGGTATTGAAAATCAAAGAATGGAAAATTCTATAACTTTTAACACTGACCTTGAAACAGAACCAAATACGGTAGTTATTTTACCATCTTGGCATAGTAGAGCTCTTTATATTAAGTGACTTACTGGTGACAATGACATTTCCATGCAGTGCTGCACACTCCTCCTAGCTGTGCTCATCCTGTTCTCCCTTGTTCATGAATAGATTACCAGAGCTACAGTGTATACTGCATACTTAAGGCTAAGCGCACACGTTGCAGAATTGCTGTGGAAATTTCCACGGCAATTCCGCAACTCCTGCCGTGAGTATATCGCATGCGGAATTGGCATGCGTATTCCCGCTAAACACTAGCGTTTTACAAGCGTAATTAGCTTTCAGAATGCTAGCGTTTTCCAAGCGATCTGTAGCATCGCTTAAAAAAATGATTGACAGGTTGGTCACACTTGTCAAACATAGTGTTTGACAAGTGTGACCAACTTTTTACTATTGATGCTGCCTATGCCGCATCAATAGTAAAAAGATAGAACGCTAAAAAAAAAATAAAAAATCATGATATTCCCCCGGCAGGCTTCCATTTCCTCGCGATGCTCCCGTTCCCAATAATGCCTCGCGGCAATGACCCCAGATGACGTAGCATCACGCGAGACCGCTACGTCATCACAGGTCATTTTCGCAATGCGAACGGGAGCATCGGGAGCGGGAAGACTGCCGAGGGACGCCGGAAGGTGAGAATATCATGATTTTTTTTTATTTTAATTCTTTTTTTTACAATTATATGGTTCCCAGGGCCTGGAGGAGTCTCCTCTCCTCCACCCTGGGTACCAACCGCACATGATCCGCTTACTTCCTGCATGGTGGGCATAGCCACATGCGGGAAGTAAGCGGATCAATGCATTCCTATGTGTGCGGAATCCCGCCGATTCTGCTCAAAGAATGAACATGCTGCTTTTTTTCCATGCGATTCCACCGCGGAAAAAAACGTAACGTGCACAAAAATTGCGGATTGCATTCTAATAAATAGGATGCTTAATGTATGCGGGTTTTTTTTTCGGTTTTATCGCGTTTTTATAGCGAAAAATCCTGAACTTGTGCATACAGCCTAAAGGGCAAGAGCAGAGAGGAAGGCCCGGCGTCCACGTTCAGTTATTGCAGCACTCACTAAAATAAGATTGTATTGCAATGCCAGACACAAACGCTTAACAAAAACAGCGCTTTTTCTGCCTAAATTCCATATAATTTTTAAAGCTGAGTTACATCCAATTTTTTTTTTATAGTTCTGTAAATAGTTTGTACTGGACTGGAAAAACATGGAGGAGCCCCATTCATTTCACTTGATCTGAGCTGCACTACTAAATTCAACCTGAGAACAGTTGTGGTGCTGGTTCTTGCAGACAGGATCCTGTACATCCTAGAAAATACCTATTAGAATGGACCATAGCCTCCCTGCACATCTCTTCATCTATATTTCTTAACGGGAATCTTTCAGCAGTTTTCTGCCATGTAATAGAACAGCAGTCTGATTGGCAGCAAACTCGCCTGACCTTAACCCCATAGAGAATCTATGGTGTATTGTCAAGAGGAAGATGAGGGACACCAGACCCAACAATGCAGACGAGCTGAAGGCTGCTATCAAAGCAACCTGGGCTTCCATAACCCCTCAGCAGTGCCACAGGCTGATCGCCTCCATGTCACGCCGCATTGATGCAGTAATTGATGCAAAAGTATCCCCCGACCAAGTATTGACTGCATTTACTGAACATACATTTCAGTAGGCCAACATTTCAGATTTTAAAATCATTTTTCAAGCTGGTGTTATAAAGTATTCTAATTTACTGAGATAATGACTTTTGGGTTTTCATTGGCTGTAAGCCATAATCATCAACATTAACAGAAAAAAACACGTGAAATAGATCACTCTGTGTGTAATGACTCTATATAATATATGAGCTTCACTTTTTGTATTGAAGAACTGAAATAAATTACCTTTTTGATGATGTTTTAATTTTGTGAGAAGCACCTGTATCTACACATATTTTGCAAAAAAAACACCCTACATTAAAGAAACGAAGAGAAAAAATATATATATTTCTTAATTTTTTTTGGCCACGATAATCTGACACTCCTTGTTCTTTCGACATACGGTAACTTATCACAGACAGGATTATTACACTGACAGCACAATTGCTGATGATCACAGCTCACCTTCTCCTCCTCTTCCCTGTACAGTGACCTCTGCACTGATCTTAGAGCATGCCCACAACACTCTCCAACTATCTGTAAAAAAGAAAATATATGCAATCTGAAAATATATTAGAAAAAATATATAGATTTTAAAGGGAACCTGTCAGCACGTTGCTTTATTTGGAAGTAGTGGTGCGGCTGTATAGGCGCTTGTCATCACAGTAAAATTAAAACCCGTTGTGCCAGTCATAAGAAAGCGAATATAGAAGCCACAGGCATATCATTATTGAAGTGCACTAGAGGTGGGTCAGTGCACTTAAAGGAAGCAGTTCAAATGCATTGCCACGCCCCCAGTGCACTTCAATACTGATTTGCATGTGGCTTTTCTCATGGCAGGTCCATTGGAGAGCAATATATATGTATATATATACAGGTCCTTCTCAAAAAATTAGCATATAGTGTTAAATTTCATTATTTACCATAATGTAATGATTACAATTAAACTTTCATATATTATAGATTCATTATCCACCAACTGAAATTTGTCAGGTCTTTTATTGTTTTAATACTGATGATTTTGGCATACAACTCCTGATAACCCAAAAAACCTGTCTCAATAAATTAGCATATTTCACCCGACCAATCAAATAAAAGTGTTTTTTAATACCAAACAAAAAAACCATCAAATAATAATGTTCAGTTATGCACTCAATACTTGGTCGGGAATCCTTTGGCAGAAATGACTGCTTCAATGCGGCGTGGCATGGAGGCAATCAGCCTGTGACACTGCTGAGATGTTATGGAGGCCCAGGATGCTTCAATAGCGGCCTTAAGCTCATCCAGAGTGTTGGGTCTTGCGTCTCTCAACTTTCTCTTCACAATATCCCACAGATTCTCTATGGGGTTCAGGTCAGGAGAGTTGGCAGGCCAATTGAGCACAGTAATACCATGGTCAGTAAACCATTTACCAGTGGTTTTGGCACTGTGAGCAGGTGCCAGGTCGTGCTGAAAAATGAAATCTTCATCTCCATAAAGCATTTCAGCCGATGGAAGCATGAAGTGCTCCAAAATCTCCTGATAGCTAGCTGCATTGACCCTGCCCTTGATGAAACACAGTGGACCAACACCAGCAGCTGACATGGCACCCCACACCATCACTGACTGTGGGTACTTGACACTGGACTTCAGGCATTTTGGCATTTCCTTCTCCCCAGTCTTCCTCCAGACTCTGGCACCTTGATTTCCGAATGACATGCAAAATTTGCTTTCATCAGAAAAAAGTACTTGGGACCACTTAGCAACAGTCCAGTGCTGCTTCTCTGTAGCCCAGGTCAGGCGCTTCTGCCGCTGTTTATGGTTCAAAAGTGGCTTTACCTGGGGAATGCGGCACCTGTAGCCCATTTCCTGCACACGCCTGTGCACGGTGGCTCTGGATGTTTCCACACCAGACTCAGTCCACTGCTTCCTCAGGTTCCCCAAGGTCTGGAATCGGTCCTTCTCCACAATCTTCCTCAGGGTCCGGTCACCTCTTCTCGTTGTACAGCGTTTTCTGCCACATTGTTTCCTTCCAACAGACTTACCATTGAGGTGCCTTGATACAGCACTCTGGGAACAGCCTATTTGTTGAGAAATTTCTTTCTGGGTCTTACCCTCTTGCTTGAGGGTGTCAATGATGGCCTTCTTGACATCTGTCAGGTCGCTAGTCTTACCCATGATGGGGGTTTTGAGTAATGAACCAGGCAGGGAGTTTTTAAAAGCCTCGGGTATCTTTTGCATGTGTTTAGAGTTAATTAGTTGATTCAGAAGATTAGGGTAATAGGTCATTTAGAGAACCTTTTCTTGATATGCTAATTTATTGAGACAGGTTTTTTGGGTTATCAGGAGTTGTATGCCAAAATCATCAGTATTAAAACAATAAAAGACCTGACAAATTTCAGTTGGTGGATAATGAATCTATAATATATGAAAGTTTAATTGTAATCATTACATTATGGTAAATAATGAAATTTAACACTATATGCTAATTTTTTGAGAAGGACCTGTATAGATATACAGTATGCATATATATACAGTGGGGCAAAAAAGTATTTAGTCAGTCAGCAATAGTGCAAGTTCCACCACTTAAAAAGATGAGAGGCGTCTGTAATTTACATCATAGGTAGACCTCAACTATGGGAGACAAACTGAGAAATAAAAATCCAGAAAATCACATTGTCTGTTTTTTTATCATTTTATTTGCATATTATGGTGGAAAATAAGTATTTGGTCAGAAACAAACAATCAAGATTTCTGGCTCTCACAGACCTGTAACTTCTTCTTTAAGAGTCTCCTCTTTCCTCCACTCATTACCTGTAGTAATGGCACCTGTTTAAACTTATCAGTATAAAAAGACACCTGTGCACACCCTCAAACAGTGTGACTGCAAACTCCACTATGGTGAAGACCAAAGAGCTGTCAAAGGACACCAGAAACAAAATTGTAGCCCTGCACCAGGCTGGGAAGACTGAATCTGCAATAGCCAACCAGCTTGGAGTGAAGAAATCAACAGTGGGAGCAATAATTAGAAAATGGAAGACATTCAAGACCACTGATAATCTCCCTCGATCTGGGGCTCCATGCAAAATCCCACCCCGTGGGGTCAGAATGATCACAGGAACGGTGAGCAAAAATCCCAGAACCACGCGGGGGGACCTAGTGAATGAACTGCAGAGAGCTGGGACCAATGTAACAAGGCCTACCATAAGTAAAACACTACGCCACCATGGACTCAGATCCTGCAGTGCCAGACGTGTCCCACTGCTTAAGCCAGTACATGTCCGGGCCCGTCTGAAGTTTGCTAGAGAGCATTTGGATGATCCAGAGCAGTTTTGGGAGAATGTCCTATGGTCTGATGAAACCAAACTGGAACTGTTTGGTAGAAACACAACTTGTCGTGTTTGGAGGAAAAAGAATACTGAGTTGCATCCATCAAACACCATACCTACTGTAAAGCATGGTGGTGGAAACATCATGCTTTGGGGCTGTTTCTCTGTAAAGGGGCCAGGACGACTGATCCGGGTACATGAAAGAATGAATGGGGCCATGTATCGTGAGATTTTGAGTGCAAACCTCCTTCCATCAGCAAGGGCATTGAAGATGAAAAGTGGCTGGGTCTTTCAACATGACAATGATCCAAAGCACACCGCCAGGGCAACGAAGGAGTGGCTTCGTAAGAAGCATTTCAAGGTCCTGGAGTGGCCTAGCCAGTCTCCAGATCTCAACCCTATAGAAAACCTTTGGAGGGAGTTGAAAGTCCGTGTTGCCAAGCGAAAAGCCAAAAACATCACTGCTCTAGAGGAGATCTGCATGGAGGAATGGGCCAACATACCAACAACAGTGTGTGGCAACCTTGTGAAGACTTACAGAAAACGTTTGACCTCTGTCATTGCCAACAAAGGATATATTACAAAGTATTGAGATTAAATTTTGTTTCTGACCAAATACTTATTTTCCACCATAATATGCAAATAAAATGATAAAAAAACAGACAATGTGATTTTCTGGATTTTTTGGATTTTTTTTTCTCAGTTTGTCTCCCATAGTTGAGGTCTACCTATGATGTAAATTACAGACGCCTCTCATCTTTTTAAGTGGTGGAACTTGCACTATTGCTGACTGACTAAATACTTTTTTGCCCCACTGTATATACTTATATATATATATATATATATAATTTTTTTTTTCTTTTATAGGGAGACAGCCATATCAGTAGTTGTAAAATGTAAAAATGTACCATCAAGAACAAAAAAAATCTTGGTGACATATTATTTAAAAAATTCTAATTAAAAACATTGTGATGATTTTTGTGATCTAACCAAATAACCCTTTACGAATGGAGCCGCAATCCCTCCTATAAATGAAGCTTTTTGGTAAACGCTTGATAACTGATTGACAGATTTTCAGTTAAAAGTTGTGTAATTCCGTCGTTTTGTGCTGCAGATAAGTGACAGTCTGACAATGGTGACGGATGGAGGTTTATTATAGCAGAAGACATCGTGAATAGACGGCGCTTTCGTAGTTTTCCATTTAAAAAAAAAACCTGCAGCGCAAATATTTTACTTGCAATGGGCCTAAAACATTAAGAAAATGAGTAGAATTCTATCGGAATTTTCGGTCTCCAAATACTTCATAGAAAAATAAATGTTTTGTTTTTTTGGAACTTTATATAAAAGTGTGGTATAGATAAAATCCTATCCCCTACACTGTGCAGTCCGTGCTGACTGTCCATTTGGACAGTTTTGGTATGGATCCAGAGCGAAGGGGACCACAGCCACATGGTCAGTATTAGGCTATGTTCACACAATGAGATTTTGGTGAGTTTTTGATGTTGCTGATTTTCTGCACTAGATTACTAGCGTTTTTTTTTCTAAATTACGCATTGTAAAAAAAACTCAACAAAAACTAAGATCTAGAAATGGCGCTCCCGGTAGAGCTATATGAGGCAGCATTGGAGAAGTACGGTGTCACTGCGGCTGGCCGGGATCATGAGCTAACAGTGCTCTACAGAGATCCCGGCCAGCGTTAGAGCAGGATTTACAAGCTCAATAGGAAAGAGCTTGTAAATGCTCCTATTTGGCCACCGCTGCTAGGAAACAGCAGTAGCCGGGTCCCCTGGACAACAATTTGTAACCAGTTATACAAAAACTAGATGGTGGCCCGATACTAATGCATCGGGTATTCTAGAGTATGTATGTCCACGTAGTATATTGCCCAGTCACGTAGTATATTGCCCTGCCACGTAGTATATTGCCCAGCTACATAGTATACAGCACAGCGATGTAGGATATTGCGCAGCTACGTAGTATATTGCCCAGCCTTGTAGTATATTGCCCAGCCACGTAGTATATTGCCCAGCCAAGTAGTACACAGCAGAGCCACGTAGGATATTGCCCAGTGACGTAGTATATTACCGAGGCACGTATAGGGCCAAAAAATAAAAAATAAACATACTCACCTATCGATCCGAGGGCCCCTTGTAGTGTATCATACTCACCATTCTTGTCGCTGCTCCTCTGCGTCCTGCCTCTTCTCTTCCTGGGATCCTGTGCAGATGGTAGTGGTCGGCTTCAGGAAAATGGCCGCTGCATGCTGCGCGTGCGCAGATCGAGATCGCGGCGGCCATTTTCCTGAAGCCGAGTTCCATTGCAAGTGCCAGGGCTGGTGGGAGCAGGACCTATGAAGACGTCACGGTCACATGACCGTGACGTCACGGCAGGTCCTTGCAGCACACCAGCCCTGGGACGGGACCACACCGCAAGCTGACGCTTGTAATGAAGCGGTCCGGGGAGCGTGGCGAGGAGCGAGAAAGGCGGCAGAGGGTGAGTATAGCGGTTTTTTTTTTTTTATTTATTATTTTTAACATTACATTTTGTACTATTGATGCCGCATAGGCAGCGTCAATAGTACAAAGTTGGGGACACACAGGGCTAATAGCAGCGGTAACGGAGTGCGTTACCCGCGGCATAACGCGGTCCGTTACCGCCTGCATTAACCCTGTGTGAGCGGTGTATGCGGGCGCAGTGAGTGCGGGGAGTAAGCGGCCATTTTTTTCTGGACTGTGCGCGTCGCTGATTGGTCGCGGCAGCCATGACAGGCAGCTGCCGAGACCAATCAGCGAACGAATAACGGTGACAGACAGAAGGACAGACGGAAGTACCCTTAGACAATTATATAGTAGATGACTGGTATAAATGAAGGAAGAGAATTTCAAGAACAAATACCGTAAGTTGTTTATGGCCAAAAAATTAGACTAACCCTTTCAGGCAAAATATAATGAAATATACGCAAAAATCAATTTATGTACATTTTTTTCACCATTTATAGTTTAATATGTACTGCAAACATTAAAGATGTATTCCCCCACAAAGACATTCCGACCAAAAATGCCTCAGAGTAGGCATGAAACTCCACCAAGTGGAAGAACCAGGTTCCTGAGACTCTTGCTGTCCAATACAAGGTTGCCACCAATGGCAGAAGAAGCCGAAGAGAGGTTTATTGGGTTCTTTGGCCTTTTCCATATCCCCAATGGACTTCATTCTCAAGGTCGGCACCCCCTTTGGCATCTTCTATTTCACGAGGTCACTGACTTGTGGTGTAAAGTCTGGACGAAGGAACTTCAGCTACATAGGAGTCCGTAGATCGATATTCTATTGGTATGTTATGAATGTCTTTGGTTAGACTACCCCCTGAAAAGGGTTGTGCTGTGGACACCCCAGGTCTGTGTCTTACTAGGATATAACGATTGATAAAGGGGGTCCCGAGGACCCCTTTATAAGCTCAAGCAGGCTCATGAAAGTATGATTGTGTCTGAAATTATAGGGGTTCATTCAAGCTAATTGGGAGAACCTTAAAAGAACCTGCCGGGATGATTTTACTGTTGAATCTAGTATGTCTGCTTAGATCTTAGTACAACAATAAGAATGACAGACATCTGTCGTGTAGAAGTCCAATGTGTCAGTGCTGAGAAATCAAGTTTTGAAGCCACATGCAAATTAGTCTAGAAGTGCACTGGGGGTATCTGTGCACTTTGATTGACACTCCCCAGTGCACTTCCAGGTTAATTTGGATGAGGCTTCAGTGCTTCATTTCTGAGCTCTGGCACATCGGATTACTACAAAACTGGTATCATTTTTATTGTCTTAACCCATACAACCGTAAACCGTCCTGACAAAATACTTTTAATTTTTTCTCCCTCCTCCGATATTTTAAAAAATATTTGTTATTTTTTACAAGTTTTAGGTTTTATTTTTATAGGGATGTTTGGATTTTTATGTATTCTATGTTTTCTTACACATCCACTTACATGTGACCTTTTATCTACCAAGCTTCCTACCAGTATCAGGTGACCTCCCGGGCATCTTGATCTATTTGTATTGACATTGACAGAAAACAGGACAAAGGTTTTAAGATGAGCAAATAAGGTTACCATCACTCTATGGAGACAACTCAAAAGCCAAGTTGCCATTTTGGGATTAGTGCTCTTAATCCGTCCGGTATTTTGTTTAGCTTTTGCAGTATTCTTCCCGCATTAGGTGATCTTTTTTTACTTTAGACTGGTTTTGTGTTTTTGTTCATCTGGTGGGACCAAGGTCATGGTTTGTTTGTTAAGCTTTGGTCTCCTGGGAGGATGTCTAGCATCAGTAGGCACGAATAATATCTCTCTTGTATTGATAACCTAGATTTAGGTAGGCCGTGGCACATGCCAATGTTTTTACAAAAACTTGTAAGATTTTCCTCTTTGTAGGCCGAGGTCTAAATATTATTCATATCAACAAATGTGGCGTCACGGACAGATGATGTTCATTCCATTTTAGGCTTTGTGTGCCCTTGGGCGGTGTTTTGGTCTGGGTTTCCTGATTTTGGTGTCTAAGGAACGTTGGTTTTTTTAAGACTGAGTTGAAGTTATCAACAATGAGACAGACATTTTCTTCAGGGTGGATGATGTAAATTCTTACCAGAGGGCAAAAGAGACAACTGCTCAATGGTTCGAACACCCCGGAGACCTTCACCTGAAAAGGACCTACCATATCAGAATGTCCTAGATGTGGCAAATGTTTACGTCGTAGAGTTTGTAGACACGTTGAGTATTTCCAGTAGATTTTTCTGCAGCCAAAAATAAGTGTTGGCAAGAAAAACGCTGCGTAAAATATGCACAATTTTGATGCTTTTTTATGCATTTTTGTGTTTTTACCCAATTTATTTTATTCGGTACATACCCCAGCACCTCGAGTAACGAGCACTTGCACTTATCACTAGTGGCCACACAAAGTCGATAAGTGTCTGCCAATTTCAGTGGTATTGACTGTTCATCTGTTGTGTGAAAGAGTGGTGGGACATGTCGGATTTCAACATGTCCAATTCTTTGTTTCCCCAGGAGAAAATTTTGATCTCTCTACTAAAAAAACAGGTGTGTTCTGCCTAGTCAAGCTTGCCTGGTAATGACAGATTGCCTAAGAAACAGGCAATCCCTGTGTGTGTTGCGGCTGTTGAAGAGACATGCAGCCGCGGGGACTCGATCATATTATTTGAGCACGCCGAAGTCACTCCATTAGCACCCGAGCATGCTCGCTCATCACTAATAACAAGCTCATGATGGCATCCGAGTGCTGTCTGATTTTTATTTTATTTTTTTCCTGGACCCATAGACAAATTTTCTCTGAGCCTCAGATCAAGTCTCCGAGATTTTGTGCGGATCACTCTTTCTGCAAAAATCAGTGTGAACAGTCCTGTAGACTGTAATAGGTGCAAATTCTATATGTAAAAATCACAGACAGAACTCGTACGAGAAAAACTGACGTGTGAATGATCCCTTACTTGTATTGCACAGGCCGGTGTTTAGCCGCAACGGTCACTTAAATGATGCACATAAAGATATATTTTATATATATATGTTCACATGTTGTAGCCGGCGCCGGTCATTGACTGACATCTCTCCTTATGGAGAGTGACATGCCTGGCATGCCAATGTAAGGAGACTTATGGGCCATGCAATGTTCCTTCTGGGAAATTAAATATGCAAATTGCCTTTTCAAAGAAGAAAAGGTCTTGAACTCTAGTGTCACCTATTGGAAGTAGCAATCCTAAAAGTGAATATCAACACTTTAACGAGCCTGGCGATATGACTTAGGTTAAATGCCAAACCAAATTGCTTCTTCCTCTCTGTAGAGGCAATTTCAGTTTGTATTTAATTTCCCATAGTAGCATTGCATGGCCTATAAGTCTCCTTACACTGGCATGTCACTCATGTCAGAAACAGAGATAACCACTGGAAGTAAAGGTCTAGATTTGCACACTTAATAAACGAGGTTAGTGTCACCAAGGAAAAAAATTAATAATGTTCATATAGTAACCTTGGGCACACATTAAGTAGAGAAGTCAGGTTGCAATTGAAAAAAGGTTTATTTCATCAAATTCAAATCTGGGATTTCACAGCCAAGGATAAACTGAAGAGAATTTTTTAGCCGAAGCGAACATCCAAACGTTTCGGCTTACTTAGCCTTTATCAAAGGTGCATTCTGCACAGTTGAAGACACGAACATGCGGCTTGTCCCACTCACCTGGGATAAGTTTTGTCTGAGCAACGAGAGAGAAGCTGGAGATTGTCTGTTCCAGCTCAGATGGAACATGACTGCTAATGTCAATCAACTGCTGATTGGCTGCAGTGGTCACTAAAGCAAAGAGACCGGTGGGTAACACAGATAACTGTACTGCGTAGTGGTTTTTTTTATATCTTAGCATGGCCCATTTTTAAAAAAGTTGGGCCGATTCTACCCCTTTTTTAAGTGTTTTTTTTTTATTATAGCATCTTTTCTGAGCATTTAGGACCTACTGTAAATTCAAAGCAGAAAACCCCCACTACGTCCTGAATTGGGTAACGACATCTAGTTGACCTTGCCGGGCTACAACATAAACTGTTCAAGGTAGTCTTCTGCAAAAATGTTGGAGTTGCATTAATTATCTTTTTAGAGTCTAGGATTCTTTTTTACTCAAATATGTCTGTATTAAAGGACTCTTGCAGACGAATGTATTTTTGGTCCGAGTGTAAAACATCGGATTGCGCTCTGACCAATGTTATGGGTCGTGCACGTCAGATTTGACCAAGTCTGTTCGAGGAAAAAAAAAATCGCAGCATGCAGGATTTACATCTGTAAATTGGATCGCACTCGGCCATGAAAGTCTATGGGTCCATCAAAAAATATCAGAACTCAGATGACATCAGAGTGCTGTCCAGTTTCCACAGACTGACAGAATGGAGAAGACAAAGACATTTTTTCCTCCATCTTCTCATCTGAGAAAGTCAGATCAAACTCTGATCAGAGGGAGATTAGCATATTCGTTCTGATTCTGCTGGATGAGAGAATATTCGCTCAGGTGACCCCGGCCTTATTGTGCTTTGTGTAATGAGACCCTATGAGTTTACAAGTTAGCGGAGTAATCAAAAAATGTCTCTTTACAATCGGAGACATCTACAATAGGTCTCCCACCCGTCCAGAGTAATTATTGGCCCACTCTCCCTTCTGGTTGTGATCCAGAAAATTTTGGACCATGTGAGGGGTTGACCAGTTGTGATTCCAGTTGAAAGTGGTCTTTAATGGTTTGTTCTTTTGGTGCTGAACTGGCAAAATCCAGCTGACTGAATACTCAGTTGTGAGTCACGTTCCAACAGATTTGCTCCAAAGCTATTTGTTAAATTTTCCAAATTGTGAAGACCTCTCCTAATGGAGTCCACATGGACTGAATAAACAGACTCTCAATTTATACAATTTTGTATAAAATTGTGTGCCCGGCAATCTGTAGGTTTCTGATTCTATGAAGTATCCATGGTGTCCTGTCTGCGCTCTCATGCAGAGAACTGGATATTTTTTACCCTCCAGCTGAATCTTCACTTTCGGTTGGAAATTTTCTCCAAATGCCAGCAAAACAGTTAATAGTCATGGAATTTTATCTGTGTTTTTCCTCCCTCAGTGATACATTTATACTGCATGAATGATGATGTGTTGTTCTGCTTGTAGCAAAGTGTGGCCTTTTTTTCTTTTTTTTTTATGCGCTATTTTTCTGCAGGACTGGCTTGTATCACACATAATGACCATGGATCAAGATAGGAACATAATGCCTGAAGCTCCTGGATACTGTGTACACTGCTCCTTGGAGTGTGGAGTGATGCCTTTCATTACAAAGAGAGCCCTTTACTACTGGAACGGAAATATTGTTGTGCAAGTTTTTACTTGTTTCAACATGAACCAGGTCAACATTGCCAACAAGAGTGGACATGTTCCTTAGTTATTGGCATGCTTTTCAGCAGACCCATAAGTGACCACTTTTGGGGAATTATAGAATTATAGAATGTTAGAGTTGGAAGGGACCTCCACGGTCATCGTGTCCAACCCCCTGCTCAAAGCAGGATTCACTAAGGGTGTGTTTCCACAGTCAGGAAACGCTGCGTGTTTGACGCAGTGTAGAGCCGCAGCGTCAAACACGCAGTGTCCAGATGTTACAGCATAGCGGAGCGGAATTCCTGAAATCCCGTCTCCACTATGCGTTAAAAGACGCCTGCGTCAGACCCGCGTAAACGGACATGTGGCGTGTCTTTCCAGAACGCAGCATGTCTGTTTACAATGCGGCGATGCTCCGTCGCTGCACCGTAAATTTGCCATAGACTGACATAGACATTTGTCACATGCGTAGTAACTGCGTAAACGCAGCTTAATACGCATGGCTCCTAATTTAAATAAGGTCTAAGGCTACTTTCACACTAGCGTCGTGCACTGCATGTCGCTATGCGTCGTTTTGCAGAAAAAAACGCATCCTGCAAAAGTGCTTGCAGGATGCGTTTTTTCTCCATTGACTTGCATTAGCGACGCATTGCCACACATCGCAACCGTCGTGCGACGGTTGCGTCGTGTTGCGTCTGACCGTCGCCACCAAAAAACGTTGCTTGTAACGTTTTTTGGTGCGTCGTTCCCGTCTTTTCCGACCGAGCATGCGCGGCTGGAACTCCGTCCCCGCACCTAACAATGGGGCAGCGGATGCGTTGAAAAACAGCATCCGCTGCCCCCGTTGTGCGGCGCATTCACTGCTAGCGTCGGTACGTCGCAACGACGCAATTCGTCGTGCGTCGTCCGACGCTAGTGTGAAAGTAGCCTTACCTGTCCCACCGCCGGAAGTCCGCGTCCACTGCAGTTCTCGCGATAACCCCCGGCAGTTCTCACGGTAAGCTAAGTTATCTCTGGTCACTAGGCTGGTTCTCATGATCAGCTGATTGTGAGAACGCTGCAGTGTAGGTAATCGCTGGAGAGTTAACGCCGGTGGTCATCTACAAGCTCTAGTATGTGTGGATGTCAGGCATCCAGATGTAGCAGAGGTGGACTCGTCGTGGGACACTCGTTATTAAATGGACTACGTCGGACACAGGGAGTATACTGTTGGTTTATTATTTTTTATTTTTTTCCAGGAGAACGAGGGAGTCGCAGGAATGAGCGTACAATAAAGATGTCAAAACTGTGTGGTGTTTTACTTCATTAAAATACTTTATTCTGCATGTGTGCGTGTTTTATTAACCCTTTACCAACTGTAGGATTAGTAATGGTAGGTATCTTATTGACGCCTCTCCATTACCAAGCCGGCTTAATATCACCTTACCAAGGTGACATTAACCCCTTATAACCCCATATGCCACCGCTACAGGGCAGTGGGAAGAGAGAGGCTAAGTACTGGAATTGGCGAATCTTACAGATGCGCCATTTCTGGGGCAGCTGGGAGCTGGTACTTGTAGCCGGGGGGGGGGGGGGCAATATCCATGGTCCCTTCCTCGGCTATGAATATCAGCCCACAACTGTCTGCGTAGCCTTTATAATAAATATGCATTATAGGGGGACCCCACATCATTTTTTGGGGGGGTCCCCCTATTTTAATAGCCAGTAAAGCTCAATGGGTATTAACACCTTCCCAGGCTATAAACATCGGCCCCTAGTCGCTGGCTTTCCCTCTCTGGCGCAGAAAATTGCGCCGGAGCCTACACCATTTTTTTTCAATTTTTTTAAAAAATTAGACACTGTGTTTAAGGCTGGGGTCACACTTGCGAGAAACTCACAGGAGTCTCTCGCCTCAATACCTGGCACTGCCGCCGGCACTCGGACCGGAGCGCTTCAGCTGCTTAGAAATACATGCAGCCGCACACTCCGCTCCCGAGTACCGGCGGCAGTGCCGGGTATTAAGATGCAAGACTCGTCCGAGTTTCTCACATGTGTGATCCCGGCCTAACTCTTTATTACCATTTTATTATGTTTATTACTATACATCGGGTTTGGTATTATCTATCTATCATCTATCTATATCTATCTACTGTATCTATTATCTATCTGTAGATCTATCTATTATCTATCTATTATATTGCTATAGATGTATCTATCTATCTATCATATATCGATATATCTATCTATTATCTATCAATATATCTAGCTATCTATCGATAGACATATCGATAGATAAGAGATAGATAGTCCCTTTTTTGCTTATTGTCTGGGAGGCCATTTGACTGTTGGTCAGGGAAGCGTGCACGCAATAAGGTATTTGGTCTGGAGCTGTTCCTATTTTTTCTATCTAGATAGATCTAACGATAGATAGATGATAGATAATAGGTACGATAGATAGATAATAGATAGATATATTGATAGATACGATAGATCGATAGATAGATACGATAGATAGATCTATTTATCATATCTATCTATCTATATCTATCTATATCTATTATCTATCTATAGATGTATCTGTCTATCTATCTGTGTGTGTAAACATTATTCTTTAATGGAGTATGTAAAAAAAAGAGGTTGGACAAGAAATGACATCACAATTCTTTTTTTTGTATGTCTTTATTTAGCTTACAAAAACACACAAATCTACATGAAAAAAACGCATGTAGAAACGCATCAAAACCGCAGGTGACCTGCCAGTGACCTCAGGTGCAGATTTGGTGCAGATTTTACATGCGTCAAGTCCTGATGCAATTCTGACGGTGGAAACATACCCTAAACCATCTCAGAACGATGTCTGTCCAGCCTCTATATGAAGACTTCCATTGAAAGAGAACTCACCACCTTTCGTGGCAGCCTGTTCCACTCATTGATCACCCTCACTGTCAAAGCGTTTTTTCTAATATCTAATCTGTATCTTCTCCCTTTCTGTCATGATCCAGTCCAGGGTTTGTTTCTGATTATTCTCTCCCTGGGATTGTCATGCAGGGGTTAATCTTCCTTGCCTCGTAGTATTGGGATCGGTCTGTCTATTTCAGTCTGCTGTTATCTGCAAGCAGTTTCAGTTATAGTTCCTGTCTCTGGCTTGAGCAACTGACCCGTTATACCCTGATTTGTCCTCTGCCCATTTACCTAGGTCCCGTTCCTGTGTTCCCCTGTGATTTCGTTCATTGTGGTATTTGCTCTCCGTGCTGTGACCCCTTGGTATTTGACTCGGCTTGTCCTCTGACCTGTTTGACTGTCTTGCATCTCTGGCTTTCCTGCTCCCGATCGGCTCTGACTTCTTTGGCTTGTTTCTGACAACGTGTATTGCTGTGATCTCTGGTACTTTGTTCCCTCTCTGTTGCTGACCCGCTTTTTCTGACTACTCTTTCGCCACCTAGTGGATTCTGCCTGCAGCTCTGTGGTTTCACTGTGAGTGTACCTGTTTTCCTTCACCCGCACCCCCTGGTGGAGGCAGGGTGTTACTGCGCTGCAGCAGGCATTACATTTTCAGTTTCATTCCATTGCTTCTCGTGTTTCTATGTGCAAATGATAATAATGATGATCGTTCTACACTGTGACATCCCTTCAGATATTTCTAGACAGCTATTACCGTATATACTTGTGTATAAGCCGAGATTTTCAGCCCATTTTTTTAGGCTGAAAGTGCCCCTCTCAGCTTATACTAGAGTCATTGTCCCAGGGGGGTCGGTGGGGGAGGGGGAGCGGCGGCTGTAACATACTCACCTGCTCCTTGTGCGGTCCCTGCATCTCCGGTCTCCGGGCACTGACAGCTTCTTCCAGCGTTGAGTGGTCACAGGTACCGCTCATTACAGTAATGAGAAGACTTGGCAGAAGACTTCATCCACTATAAGTTCATGCTCAAAACCTATAACTCTGCCCTTTATGTGGCCAAACAATCCTACTTCACCACCCTCATCACCTCACTATCCAACAACCCAAAACTACTTTTTGAAACCTTAAACTCCCTCCTGAAACCTAAAGTACAGGCTCCTATCACCATTCTCAGTGGTGAGGATCTGGCCACTTACTTCCTAGAAAAAAATCAACCACATCCATCAGGATATCTCAGCGCAATCTCCTCAGTGCCTGGATCCCCTTCCCTGCCACACCTCAAGCTCACTAGACATCTTTGAGCCTGTCTCAGAAGAAGAAGTTTCCAAGCTCCTCGCTTCTGCTCGGCCTACAACCTGCAACAGTGACCCCATTCCTTCACCTCTCCTGCAGTCTCTCTCACCTGTGGTCACCACTCACCTGACTTAAATATTTAACCTCTCTCTTTCTTCAGGTATCTTTCCCTCCTCATTTAAACATGCCATCATAACCCCTTTACTTAAAAAGCCATCCCTGGACCAGAACTGCACTGCTAACTACAGACCTGTATCTAACCTTTCCTTCATCTCTAAACTCCTGGAACGCTTGGTCCACTCCCGTCTAATCCGCTATCTCTTGGAAAACTCTCTTCTCGACCCCTTACAATCTGGTTTCCGCTCTTTACACTCCACTGAAACTGCCCTCACTAAAGTCTCTAATGACCTACTAACAGCTAAATCCAAAGGTCATTGCTCTCTGCTGATTCTCCTGGATCTCTCTGCTGCATTTGACACTGTGGATTACCAGCTCCTTCTCACTATGCTCCGCTCCATAGGCCTCAAGGACACAGCCCTCTCCTGGTTCTCCTCCTACCTCTCTGACCACTCCTTCACTGTATCTTTCGCCGGCTCCTCTTCCTCTCCTCGTCCCCTTACTATCGGGGTTCCGCAGGGCTCAGTCCCAGGTCCCTCCTCTTCTCTCTATACACGGCCCCTATTGGACAAACAATCAGCAGATTTGGGTTCCAGTATCATCTCTATGCTGATGACACCCAATTATACACTTCTTCCCCTGTCATCACCCCTACCCTAATTCAAAATACCAAGGATTGTCTGTCTGCTGTCTCTAACATCATGTCCTCCCTCTATCTGAAACTAAATCTCTCCAAAACGGAACTTCTTGTGTTTCTCCCTTCTACTAACCTCTCTCTACCCAACATCGAAATTACCCTGGAGGGTTCAACCATAACTCCCAAGCAGCATGCCCGCTGTCTTGGGGTCATATTCGACACCAAACTTTCCGTTACTCCCTATATCCGATCACTCACTCGCTCTTGTCACCTGCATCTTAAAAACATCTCCAGAATCCGACCTTTTCTCACCTTTGAAAACTGCTGAGACTCTTACTGTTGCTCTTATTCATTCTCGTCTGGACTACTGCAACTCTCTTCTGATCGGTCTCCCTCTTACCAAACGTTCTCCTCTCCAATCCATCTTGAATGCGGCAGCCAGGGTCATATTTCTGTCTAACCGCTTCACCGATGCCTCCATCTTGTGCCAGTCATTACACTGGCTACCCATTCGCTACAGGGTCCAGTATAAACTTATCTCTCTCACCCACAAAGCTCTCCACAGTTCTGCACCGCCTTAGGCTACGTTCACATTTGCGGTCAGCGCCGCAGCGTCGGGCGCCGCAGCGGCGCCGCATGCGTCATGCGCCCCTATATTTAACATGGGGGCGCATGGACATGCGTTGTGCTGCGTTTTGCGCCGCATGGCCGCAAGCGTTTCGGCCAAAAAGGACGCATGCGGCGCAAAATGCAGCGTTTTAGCGTGCGTTTTGCCGCGTTTTTGTTTGCGTTGTGCGCTGCGGCGCCGACGCTGCGGCGCACAACGCAAATGTGAACGTAGCCTTATATCTCCTCTCTCATCTCTGTCTATCGCCCTACACGTGCCCTCCGTTCTACAAATGACCTAAGACTAACATCCCCCGTAATCCGAACCTCGCACCTCCGTCTACAAGACTTCTCTCGTGCTGCGCCAGCTCTCTGGAATGCACTTTCCCAGACGATCAGGCTGATACCTAGCCCCGACCTATTCAAACGCGCTCTAAAAACCCATCTCTTCAAACAAGCCTACCACATCAACTACTCAGTAAACTAACTTTGTCCTGTTCCCTCCTTCCAAATATTATTCTGAATCTGCCCCCTACTATTCATCTGTCTCCACACCCTCCATGCACATGATAACTGCACTTGATAAACACACGGGCTGATGACCGGATCATGCAGCTTTGTATGAAAATCCCTATGTATTATAATTGCCAGACCTGAAATAACGAGCACTTTTCACCTATTGTGTCCCCCTATTTCCTTGTAGATTGTAAGCTTGCGAGCAGGGACCTCACTCCTAATGTCACTGTTTAAATTGTCTTAACTTGTATTGAATTTGTCTGTATATGTCCCCGCTTAATTGTAAAGTGCTGCGGAATATGTTGGCGCTATATAAATAAAGATTATTATTATTATTATTATTATATGGAGCATCTTATGAGGCCATAATCAACATTTGTGCAGCACTATATGGGGCAAATATAATAATAATAATAATAATAATTTTTATTTATATAGCGCCAACATATTCCGCAGCGCTTTACAACTTATAGAGGGGACTTGTACAGACAATAGACATTACAGCATAACAGAAATATCTTTATGGAGCATCTTTTGGGGCCATAATCAACGTTTGTGCAGCATTGGGGCAAATATCTTTATGGAGCATCTTATGGGGCCATAATCAACGTTTGTGCTGCATTATATTTGGCAAATATCTATATGGAGCATCTTATGGGGCCATAATAAACATTTGTGCAGCACTATATGGGGCACATATCTTTATGGAGCATCTTATGGGGCCATATTCAATGTTTCTGCAGCACTATATGGGGCAAATATCTCTGGAGCATCTTATGGGGCCATAATCAACGTTTGTGCAGCATTATATGGGGCATATATCTTTATGGAGCATCTTATGGGGCCATAATCAATATTTGTACAGCACTATATGGGGCAAATATCTCTGGAGCATCTTATGGGGCCATAATCAACGTTTGTGCAGCACTATACGGGGCAAATATCTTTATGGAGCATCTTATGGGGCCATAATCAATATTTGTACAGCACTATATGGGGCAAATATCTCTGGAGCATCTTATGGGGCCATATTCAACGTTTGTGCAGCATTATATGGGGCAAATATCTTTATGGAGCATCTTATGGGGCCATAATCAACGTTTGTGCTGCATTATATTTGGCAAATATCTATATGGAGCATCTTATGGGGCCATATTCAACGTTTGTACAGCACTATATGGGGCAAATATCTCTGGAGCATCTTATGGGGCCATAATAAACATTTGTGCAGCACTATATGGGGCACATATCTTTATGGAGCATCTTATGGGGCCATATTCAATGTTTGTGCAGCACTATATGGGGCAAATATCTCTGGAGCATCTTATGGGGCCATAATCAACGTTTGTGCAGCACTATACGGGGCAAATATCTTTATGGAGCATCTTATGGGGCCATATTCAACGTTTGTGCAGCATTATATGGGGCAAATATCTATATGGAGCATCTTATAGGGCCATATTCAACGTTTGTGCAGCACTATATGGGGCAAATATCTATATGGAACATCTTATGGGGCCATAATCAACATTTGTGCAGCACTATGTGGGGCAAATATCTTTATGGAGCATCTTATGGGGCCATATTCAACATTTGTGCAGCATTATATGGGGCAAATATCTCTGGAGCATCTTATGGGGCCATAGTCAACGTTTGTGCAGCACTATACGGGGCAAATATCTATGGAGCATCTTATGGGGCCATAATCAACGTTTGTGCAGCACTATATGGGGCAAATATCTCTATGGAGCATCTTATGGGGCCATATTCAACGTTTGTGCAGCGTTATATGGGGCAAATATCTTTATGGAGCATCTTATGGGGCCACAATCATCGTTTGTGCAGCATTATATGGAGCCATATTCAACGTTTGTGCAGCATTATATGGGGCAAATATTTATATGGAGCATCTTATGGGGCCATAATCAATATTTGTGCAGCACTATATGGGGCACATATCTTTATGGAGCATCTTATGGGGCCATATTCAATGTTTGTGCAGCACTATATGGGGCAAATATCTCTGGAGCATCTTATGGGGCCATAATCAACGTTTGTGCAGCACTATACGGGGCAAATATCTTTATGGAGCATCTTATGGGGCCATATTCAACGTTTGTGCAGCGTTATATGGGGCAAATATCTTTATGGAGCATCTTATGGGGCCACAATCATCGTTTGTGCAGCATTATATGGAGCCATAATCAACGTTTGTGCTGCATTATATTTGGCAAATATCTATATGGAGCATCTTATGGGGCCATAATAAACATTTGTGCAGCACTATATGGGGCACATATCTTTATGGAGCATCTTATGGGGCCATATTCAATGTTTGTGCAGCACTATATGGGGCAAATATCTCTGGAGCATCTTATGGGGCCATAATCAACGTTTGTGCAGCACTATACGGGGCAAATATCTTTATGGAACATCTTATGGGGCCATAATAAACATTTGTGCAGCACTATATGGGGCACATATCTTTATGGAGCATCTTATGGGGCCATATTCAATGTTTGTGCAGCACTATATGGGGCAAATATCTCTGGAGCATCTTATGGGGCCATATTCAACGTTTGTGCAGCGTTATATGGGGCAAATATATTTATGGAACATCTTATGGGGCCATAATCAATATTTGTACAGCACTATATGGGGCAAATATCTCTGGAGCATCTTATGGGGCCATATTCAACGTTTGTGCAGCATTATATGGGGCAAATATCTATATGGAGCATCTTATAGGGCCATATTCAACGTTTGTGCAGCACTATATGGGGCAAATATCTATATGGAACATCTTATGGGGCCATAATCAACATTTGTGCAGCACCATGTGGGGCAAATATCTTTATGGAGCATCTTATGGGGCCATATTCAACGTTTGTACAGCACTATATGGGGCAAATATCTATGGAGCATCTTATGGGGCCATAATCAACGTTTGTGCAGCACTATATGGGGCAAATATCTCTATGGAGCATCTTATGGGGCCATATTCAACGTTTGTGCAGCGTTATATGGGGCAAATATCTTTATGGAACATCTTATGGGGCCATATTCAATGTTTGTACAGCACTATATGGGGCAAATATCTCTGGAGCATCTTATGGGGCCATAATCAACGTTTGTGCAGCACTATATGGGGCAAATATCTTTATGGAGCATCCTATGGGGCCATATTCAACGTTTGTACAGAACTATATGGGGCAAATATCTCTGGAGCATCTTATGGGGCCATAATCAACGTTTGTGCAGCATTATATGGGGCAAATATTTCTATGGAGCATCTTATGGGGCCATAATCAACGTTTGTGCAGCACTATATGGGGCAAATATCTATATGGAACATCTTATGGGGCCATAATCAACATTTGTTCAGCACTATATGGGGCAAATATCTATATGGAGCATCTTATGGGGCCATATTCAACGTTTGTACAGCATTATATGGGGCAAATATCTTTATGGAGAATCTTATGGGGCCATATTCAACGTTTGTGCAGCATTATATGGGGCAAATATCTTTATGGAGAATCTTATGGGGCCATAATCAGCATTTGTCCAGCATTATATGGGGCAAATATCTATATGGAGCATCTTATGGGGCCATATTCAACGTTTGTGCAGCATTATATGGGGCAAATTCTTTATGGAGAATCTTATGGGGCCATAATCAGCATTTGTTCAGCACTATATGGGGCAAATATCTTTATGGAGCATCTTATGGGGCCCTTATTAACCTTTGTGCAGCATTATATGGGGCATATTTTAATACGGAGCATCTTATGGGGCCCATCATGAACTGTATGGAGCATTTTATGGGGTTCCTGATTCAATATGGATATTCAAAAACACTTAACCTACTGATATCTCAATTAATTTTACTTTTATTGGTATCTATTTTTATGTTTGAAATTTACCGGTAGCTGCTGCGTTTCCCACCCTAGGCTTATACTCGAGTCATTAAGTTTTCCCAGTTTTTTGTGGCAAAATTAGGGGGTCGGCTTATACTCGGGTCGGCTTATACTCGAGTATATACGGTAAGTCTCCTCTTAGTCTTCTTTTTTGTAAGCTAAACATTCCCAGATCCTTTAACGTTCCTCGTAGGACATAGTTTGCAGTCCGCTCACCATCCTGGTAGCTCTTCTCTGAATTTGCTCCAGTTTTTCAATGTATTTTGTAAAATGTGGTGCCCAGAACTGGACACAGTATTCCATATAGATTACTAAAGAGAAAAGATTGTGCACCTCTGCTGCTTGGTGCACAGTCTGGTTCCAGGTGAATCCCTCAGCTAAAACTTGCTTCAAGACCACCCGTCTTCAGGAACCAAGGAAAATATTACTTACTGATTAAATCTTTCTAAAGAGGAAAATTCCCATTAAAAGGCTATAAGTCGTATATTGTTTTTCTGTTGAATTGTTCACTTTGGGGTGAAGTTCAGGAACTGTTAGGTTTTAGAAAAATATAACTTTATTGTTACAATTCCAATATTACGTGACCTTTAAAGACGAGCTTTCACCAAATTTTTCATGTTCAACTGGACACATGATGTAACAGCGACTTTTTTTTTTATGCTTCTCCATTGCAGAGGAATTGGTATTCAAAGTAATTAGCACTTAATGAGTTAACACTCACTCCCACTTACCAAAAAGTTATCAGATATTTTTCACTTGGGGAGTGTACTTCTTCTCCCCAGCCTTCCCACACCAGGGAATTTATCTGAAAGGTGACGGTCATCTGTGCTCTAATCTCCCTGCACTGTCTAATTATGCAGGAGGTTAGACCAGGAGATCAGAGCTCTATCCTTACATTTCACACTGAGACATTTAAGCCACGGTAGGATATCTTCTTTTTATCCTGTGTGTATCTGCTTGCATATGATTGGGCAACTCGTACAGGGAGAAGAAGTACACGCCCCCAGTGAAAAATATCTGGTAACGCCCACTTAGTACTTAATTTAAGTTAAATCATTAGGTGCCAAATACTTTCCTAATATCTCCAAAACAGAGAGGCGAAATAAAGAACAAAACAAAACGCCATTTTATTCCACTCTGCAGCCTCTATAACATCATATGTCCAGTTGAACATGCGAAATTTGGAGAAAGGTCCTCTTTAAAATAAAACAGAAAACTATCTATGGTGGGCAGTAACATATCAGGACTTGCCAAAAAGATTATTTGACTGTTTAGGTGATTTTAGAAACTGGAACAGACATATTGCAATCTTTCTGTTGATGTGATGTCAGCGCTGCAGGCAGTAACAGACACCAGGAGCAAAGGCAAAACCTCAGCACTGAACCTGGTGATGGTGAGTAAAGCATAGGTTGTTTTTTGTGTCTTTTTTAAACAAATTGCATCCAAGTAACAGAAGTTTTCTAAAATCGTAAGATGGTTTCCTGCTAATATTTGTGAATTCTGCTGACTTTCATCTGATTTGTATGGGGACCTTAAGTTTAATATTGGGATTATTAAATCTGCTCCAGTCTTTCTCTACGTTTCCTAGCCAATTACCCCTTACCTAAACAAATCCTTACAAAGGGTCCAAAGCAGTGGTCATACAGTGCGATGTGAACACAGAATGTGTGCCCCCCTGTAGGCATGGTATGTACGAAAAATGGGTTGAGAATGTGGGGTTTAAAAGGGTTTTCCAGTTTTGGGAAATCCCTGTTTCCCGAGAGCATTTTGACTGCGCTTTACTCTCCCTCTTCAGGTCCAGTGCTGAGTCTCTACCGCTTCTCCCAGTGTCTATCAAGAGCTTGTCATGCCAGGGCAGGGAGATGGCCGATGAGCGACGCAAATTGAGGGGGCGAGGTAGCTGATAAAGGGGAACCCAGCCGGTAGGGAGAGGGTGAAGATGGCGACCCCTCAACACTCTGCTGACACCTGCGCTCCCTATTCCTCCTAGAGCCTAAGAAGCCTATCACGTGCCTAAGCCCTGGCTGACTGTTGTGATTTTGCTTTTTGCTCCCTCTAGTGGTCATTAGTGATTTGACTCTGGAGCTTCTGTCTTTTCCTATATCCTCACCTGGGCCGTTAGTTCAGGGGCGTTGTTATATAAGCTGCCTGAACCTTCAGTTCAATGCCTGGCATCGTTGAAATCAGAGCTAATCTGTTGTGCTCTTGTCCTATGATCCTGGTTCCTGTATTTCAAGCTAAGTCTGCTTCCTTGCTATTTGCTTTTGTTTTGTTTGGTATTTTTGTCCAGCTTGTTCCAATCTGTATCCTGACCTTTGCTGGAAGCTCTAGGGGGCTGGTGTTCTCCCCCCGGACCGTTAGACGGTTCAGGGGTTCTTGAATCTCCAGCGTGGATTTTTATAGGGTTTTTGTTGACCAGATAAGTTATCTTGCTATATTCTGCTATTAGTAAGCTGGCCTCTCTTTGCTGAACCTGGTTCATTTCTGTGTTTGTCATTTCCTCTTACCTCACCGTTATTATTTGTGGGGGGCTTGTATCTTGCTTTGGGGTCCCTTTCTCTGGAGGCAAGAGAGGTCTTTGTTTTCTTCTCCTAGGGGTAGTTAGATTCTCCGGCTGGCGCGAGTCATCTAGCGATCACCGTAGGCATGATCCCCGGCTACTTCTAGTGTTGGCGTTAGGAGTAGCTATTTGGTCAACCCAGTTACCACAGCCCTATGAGCTGGATTTTTGAATCTCGCAGACTTACACGTTCCTCTGAGACCCTGTCCACTGGGGTCATAACAGTATGCCAGGCCAGTATTAAATGTTTAATGCATTGCAGAAGTGGGATTATAAGAAAGAAAATTTTGAGTTTTTTTTTTCCCTCTCTCATTTTTTTTTTTTTTCTTTTCCCCTTTACCTCAGAGTGGCTTAAGCTTGCTGCAGACATGAATGTCCAGACCTTGATTACAAGTGTGGACCAGCTTGCCGCTCGTGTGCAGGGTATACAAGATTATGTTACCAGAAATCCTAGGTCTGAACCCAAGATTCCGATTCCTGAACTGTTTTCAGGAGACCGATTTAAGTTTAGGAATTTCAGGAATAATTGTAAATTGTTTTTGTCCCTGAAACCTTGTTCGTCTGGAGACTCTGCTCAACAAGTAAAAATTGTTATTTCATTCTTACGGGGTGACCCTCAAGATTGGGCTTTTTCGTTGGCGCCAGGAGATCCGGCATTGGCTGATATTGATGCGTTTTTTCTGGCGCTCGGTTTACTTTATGAGGAACCCAATCTTGAGATTCAGGCAGAGAAAGCCTTGCTGGCTATGTCTCAGGGCCAGGACGAGGCTGAGGTGTATTGCCAAAAATTTCGGAAATGGTCCGTGCTGACACATTGGAACGAGTGTGCACTGGCCGCTAATTTTAGAAATGGCCTTTCTGAGGCCATTAAGAATGTTATGGTGGGTTTTCCCATTCCCACAGGTCTGAATGATACCATGTCCCTGGCTATTCAAATTGACCGGCGGTTGCGGGAGCGCAAAACCGCAAATTCCCTCATGTTGTTGTCTGAACAGACACCTGATGTGATGCAATGTGATAGAAAAACCGCAAATTCCCTCATGGTGTTGTCTGAACGGACACCTGATTTGATGCAATGTGATAGAATCCTGACTAGAAATGAGAGGAAAATTCATAGACGCCGGAATGGCTTGTGCTACTACTGTGGTGATTCTACACATGTTATCTCAGCATGCTCTAAACGTATATCTAAGGTTGTTAGTCCTGTCACCGTTGGTAATTTGCATCCTAAGTTTATTCTGTCTGTAACTTTGATTTGCTCACTGTCATCTTATCCTGTCATGGCGTTTGTAGATTCAGGTGCTGCCCTGAGTCTTATGGATCTCTCATTTGCTAAGCGCTGTGGTTTTATTCTTGAACCATTAGAAAATCCTATCCCTCTTAGGGGTATTGATGCTACGCCATTGGCAGAAAATAAGCCGCAGTATTGGACACAGGTTACCATGTGCATGACTCCTGAACACCGCGAGGTGATACGTTTTCTCGTTCTACATAAAATGCATGATTTGGTTGTTTTGGGGCTGCCATGGTTACAGACCCATAATCCAGTCCTTGACTGGAAGGCTATGTCAGTGTCTAGTTGGGGCTGTCGTGGTATTCATGAGGATTCCCTGCCTGTGTCTATTGCTTCTTCTACGCCTTCGGAAGTTCCGGAGTATTTGTCTGATTATCAGGAGGTCTTTAGCGAGTCCAGGTCCAGTGCATTGCCTCCTCATAGGGAATGTGACTGTGCAATAGATTTGATTCCAGGCAGTAAATTTCCTAAGGGAAGACTGTTTAATCTGTCGATACCTGAACATACCGCTATGCGTTCATATATCAAGGAGTCTCTGGAGAAAGGACACATCCGTCCGTCTTCTTCCCCTCTTGGTGCGGGATTCTTTTTTGTGGCTAAAAAGGACGGATCTTTGAGGCCTTGTATTGACTATCGGCTTTTAAATAAGATCACTGTCAAATTTCAGTATCCTTTGCCGCTGTTGTCTGACTTGTTTGCCCGGATTAAAGGTGCCAAGTGGTTTACCAAGATAGACCTTCGTGGTGCGTACAACCTTGTGCGCATTAAGCAAGGGGATGAATGGAAAACCGCATTCAATACGCCCGAAGGTCATTTTGAGTACTTGGTGATGCCTTTTGGGCTCTCTAATGCCCCTTCAGTTTTTCAGTCCTTTATGCATGACATTTTCCGGAACTATCTGGATAAATTTTTGATCGTTTATCTGGATGATATTCTGTTTTTTTCTGATAATTGGGACTCGCATGTGGAGCAGGTCAGGATGGTCTTTAAAATTTTGCGTGAAAATTCTTTGTTTGTCAAGGGCTCAAAGTGTCTTTTTGGTGTACAGAAGGTTCCCTTTTTGGGGTTCATTTTTTCCCCTTCTGCTGTGGAGATGGACCCAGTCAAGGTCCGAGCTATTCTTGATTGGACTCAGCCCTCGTCAGTTAAGAGTCTTCAGAAGTTCTTGGGTTTCGCTAACTTCTACCGTCGTTTTATCGCTAACTTTTCTAGCATTGTGAAACCTTTGACGGATATGACCAAGAAGGGCTCCGATGTGGTTAATTGGGCTCCTGCTGCCGTGGAGGCTTTCCAGGAGTTGAAACGTCGGTTTACTTCGGCGCCTGTTTTGTGCCAGCCTGATGTCTCGCTTCCCTTTCAGGTTGAGGTGGATGCTTCAGAGATTGGAGCAGGGGCCGTTTTGTCGCAGAGAGGCCCTGGTTGCTCTGTTATGAGACCTTGCGCCTTTTTCTCTAGGAAGTTTTCGCCTGCGGAGCGAAATTATGATGGGGGCAATCGGGAGTTGTTGGCCATGAAATGGGCATTTGAGGAGTGGCGTCATTGGCTCGAGGGTGCTAAGCATCGTGTGGTGGTCTTGACTGATCACAAAAATCTGATGTATCTCGAGTCTGCTAAACGCCTGAATCCTAGACAGGCCCGCTGGTCATTGTTTTTCTCCCGTTTTGACTTTGTTGTCTCGTATTTACCAGGTTCAAAAAATGTGAAGGCCGATGCTCTTTCCAGGAGCTTTGTGCCTGATGCTCCTGGAGTCGCTGAACCTGTTGGTATTCTTAAGGATGGTATTATCTTGTCAGCTATTTCTCCAGATCTGCGACGTGTGTTGCAGAGATTTCAGGCTGATAGGCCTGATTCTTGTCCACCTGACAGACTGTTTGTGCCTGATAAGTGGACCAGCAGAGTCATTTCCGAGGTTCATTCCTCGGTGTTGGCAGGTCACCCAGGAATTTTTGGCACCAGAGATCTGGTGGCCAGATCCTTTTGGTGGCCTTCCTTGTCTAGGGATGTGCGGTCATTTGTACAGTCCTGTGGGACTTGTGCTCGAGCTAAGCCTTGCTGTTCTCGTGCCAGCGGGTTGCTCTTGCCCTTGCCTGTCCCTAAGAGACCTTGGACACATATCTCCATGGATTTCATTTCTGATCTTCCGGTGTCTCAAGGCATGTCTGTTATCTGGGTGATATGTGATCGCTTCTCCAAGATGGTCCATTTGGTTCCTTTGCCTAAGCTGCCTTCCTCTTCCGATCTGGTTCCTGTGTTTTTCCAGAACGTGGTTCGTTTGCACGGCATCCCTGAGAATATTGTGTCAGACAGAGGATCCCAGTTCGTTTCCAGATTCTGGCGATCCTTTTGTAGTAGGATGGGCATTGACTTGTCGTTTTCGTCTGCTTTCCATCCTCAGACTAATGGACAGACGGAGCGAACTAATCAGACTTTGGAGGCTTATTTGAGGTGTTTTGTCTCTGCTGATCAGGACGATTGGGTGACCTTCTTGCCGTTGGCTGAGTTTGCCCTTAATAATCGGGCTAGTTCCGCCACCTTGGTTTCGCCGTTTTTCTGCAACTCTGGTTTCCACCCTCGTTTTTCTTCGGGTCATGTGGAACCTTCTGACTGCCCTGGGGTGGATTCTGTGGTGGATAGGTTGCAGCGGATCTGGAATCTTGTGGTGGACAACTTGAAGTTGTCACAGGAGAGGGCTCAGCGCTTTGCCAACCGCCGCCGCGGTGTGGGTCCCCGACTACGTGTTGGGGATTTGGTGTGGCTTTCTTCCCGCTTTGTTCCTATGAAGGTTTCCTCTCCCAAATTTAAACCTCGTTTTATTGGTCCTTACAAGATATTGGAAATCCTTAATCCTGTATCCTTTCGCCTGGATCTTCCTGTGTCGTTTGCTATCCACAACGTGTTTCATAGGTCCTTGTTGCGGCGGTACGTTGTGCCTGTGGTTCCTTCTGCTGAGCCTCCTGCTCCGGTGTTGGTTGAGGGCGAGTTGGAGTACGTGGTGGAGAAGATCTTGGATTCTCGTCTCTCCAGGCGGAGGCTTCAGTACCTGGTCAAGTGGAAGGGCTATGGTCAGGAAGATAATTCCTGGGTGGTCGCCTCTGATGTTCATGCGGCCGATTTAGTTTGTGCCTTTCACGCCGCTCGTCCTGATCGCCCTGGTGGTCGTGGTGAGGGTTCGGTGACCCCTCACTAAGGGGGGGGTACTGTTGTGATTTTGCTTTTTGCTCCCTCTAGTGGTCATTAGTGATTTGACTCTGGAGCTTCTGTCTTTTCCTATATCCTCACCTGGGCCGTTAGTTCAGGGGCGTTGCTATATAAGCTCCCTGAACCTTCAGTTCAATGCCTGGCATCGTTGAAATCAGAGCTAATCTGTTGTGCTCTTGTCCTATGATCCTGGTTCCTGTATTTCAAGCTAAGTCTGCTTCCTTGCTATTTGCTTTTGTTTTGTTTGGTATTTTTGTCCAGCTTGTTCCAATCTGTATCCTGACCTTTGCTGGAAGCTCTAGGGGGCTGGTGTTCTCCCCCCGGACCGTTAGACGGTTCAGGGGTTCTTGAATCTCCAGCGTGGATTTTTATAGGGTTTTTGTTGACCAGATAAGTTATCTTGCTATATTCTGCTATTAGTAAGCTGGCCTCTCTTTGCTGAACCTGGTTCATTTCTGTGTTTGTCATTTCCTCTTACCTCACCGTTATTATTTGTGGGGGGCTTGTATCTTGCTTTGGGGTCCCTTTCTCTGGAGGCAAGAGAGGTCTTTGTTTTCTTCACCTAGGGGTAGTTAGATTCTCCGGCTGGCGCGAGTCATCTAGCGATCACCGTAGGCATGATCCCCGGCTACTTCTAGTGTTGGCGTTAGGAGTAGCTATTTGGTCAACCCAGTTACCACAGCCCTATGAGCTGGATTTTTGAATCTCGCAGACTTACACGTTCCTCTGAGACCCTGTCCACTGGGGTCATAACAGCTGACCCCAGCTGGGTCTTAGCCCTAGATTGTGAGCTGGCAGCAACACACTAGGCACGTGGGAAAGGCCGGGGAATGGGTTTCCGAAAACCAGAAAAAGGCTGATGACATCATGCATGACCTCACGTTTTGACACTCTGTCCGGGACTTCCGTCTGATTGAGGTGAATCTCTTAATGACGCCATTCACTGTAGTGAATCAGATAGTCACTTTGTACTCTTTCTGGCTTGCATGTCCATCTTTTTAGTTGGAGACAAAAGTCCGGTCCACCGGAACGGAGGCCTCATCATGGTCAAAAGCTTTCTTAGGGCATTGCGTCTGAACACTGTTTTAAGGGGCTTCCAAAATGAGCCTCTGACAAGAGTCTCGAATGTGGGGTCAAAGATGGTGTGAACATCGCCTTAGATATACATATATATATATATATATATATATATATACAGGTCCTTCTCAAAAAATTAGCATATAGTGTTAAATTTCATTATTTACCATAATGTAATGATTACAATTAAACTTTCATATATTATAGATTCATTATCCACCAACTGAAATTTGTCAGGTCTTTTATTGTTTTAATACTGATGATTTTGGCCTACAACTCCTGATAACCCAAAAAACCTGTCTCAATAAATTAGCATATTTCAACCGTCCAATCAAATAAAAGTGTTTTTTAATAACAAACAAAAAAACCATCAAATAATAATGTTTAGTTATGCACTCAATACTTGGTCGGGAATCCTTTGGCAGAAATGACTGCTTCAATGCGGCGTGGCATGGAGGCAATCAGCCTGTGACACTGCTGAGATGTTATGGAGGCCCAGGATGCTTCAATAGCGGCCTTAAGCTCATCCAGAGTGTTGGGTCTTGTGTCTCTCAACTTTCTCTTCACAATATCCCACAGATTCTCTATGGGGTTCAGGTCAGGAGAGTTGGCAGGCCAATTGAGCACAGTAATACCATGGTCAGTAAACCATTTACCAGTGGTTTTGGCACTGTGAGCAGGTGCCAGGAAGCATGAAGTGCTCCAAAATCTCCTGATAGCTAGCTGCATTGACCCTGCCCTTGATGAAACACAGTGGACCAACACCAGCAGCTGACATGGCACCCCACACCATCACTGACTGGGTACTTGACACTGGACTTCAGGCATTTTGGCATTTCCTTCTCCCCAGTCTTCCTCCAGACTCTGGCACCTTGATTTCCGAATGACATGCAAAATTTGCTTTCATCAGAAAAAAGTACTTGGGACCACTTAGCAACAGTCCAGTGCTGCTTCTCTGTAGCCCAGGTCAGGCGCTTCTGCCGCTGTTTATGGTTCAAAAGTGGCTTTACCTGGGGAATGCGGCACCTGTAGCCCATTTCCTGCACACGCCTGTGCACGGTGGCTCTGGATGTTTCCACACCAGACTCAGTCCACTGCTTCCTCAGGTTCCCCAAGGTCTGGAATCGGTCCTTCTCCACAATCTTCCTCAGGGTCCGGTCACCTCTTCTCGTTGTACAGCGTTTTCTGCCACATTGTTTCCTTCCAACAGACTTACCATTGAGGTGCCTTGATACAGCACTCTGGGAACAGCCTATTTGTTGAGAAATTTCTTTCTGGGTCTTACCCTCTTGCTTGAGGGTGTCAATGATGGCCTTCTTGACATCTGTCAGGTTGCTAGTCTTACCCATGATGGGGGTTTTGAGTAATGAACCAGGCAGGGAGTTTTTAAAAGCCTCAGGTATCTTTTGCATGTGTTTAGAGTTAATTAGTTGATTCAGAAGATTAGGGTAATAGGTCATTTAGAGAACCTTTTCTTGATATGCTAATTTATTGAGACAGGTTTTTTGGGTTATCAGGAGTTGTAGGCCAAAATCATCAGTATTAAAACAATAAAAGACCTGACAAATTTCAGTTGGTGGATAATGAATCTATAATATATGAAAGTTTAATTGTAATCATTACATTATGGTAAATAATGAAATTTAACACTATATGCTAATTTTTTGAGAAGGACCTGTATATATATATATATATATATATATATATATATATATATATATATATATATATATATATATATTTCCTAAAAAAAAAGGTAACCTGAGCATGGATTCCTTTTGATTTCCATTCTTGGTTTAGGTAACTGCTTGCTATTATTACAGGTCTTGATGGCAGCAGGGCTGGTATTGCAGCAATGGCTATGGGTAGCTGCCCACCACAAGGATCTAGGCCAGCAACCGTTTCCAGATCATTTCTGCTGGACATTTATTACATCTGTTGCTAAGCAACTATGCTAGAGCTTCAGAAACAAAGGCTTGAGATTTCTCATCCCCCAAACACTTTGCTGAATGGAGAGCCAAGAAGTGTGCAGCCTCATAGGAGTGGAAGCCTTAACCCCTTCCTTACTAAATCATATATGTGCAATACTATTAGGGATATGCAAGATGCTTAGTTAAGAAAATGATTTTGCCTTATAAAGAATCAAAAAATTCAAAAAGGATTCTAACGGTGAGCCGAAATTCCCTCCCTAAACTATTATATGTGCATATAACTCTTTCAAAGACAAGTCCAGCAATACCTTTATATGTCAAGTCCATTCCTCCGCTACATTACCTTTTGAATTGATATACAAATTTCTTTGATAGATCTGAAGCCTCTGTCACTCCAGCTCTATTCCTCACCCAGCGCCACAGCCTCCTGCTTGACTGACGGCTCCTTTGCCTGAAGTCACACGGCATAGAGGCTGTCAGTCAACCAGGAGGAGGCGGCGCTTGGTGGGGAATAGAGCTGGAGTGACAGATGCTTCAGATTTACCATAGCCATCTGTTTATCAATTCAATCTCTTGATTTCTTAGTAATGGATGAACGGAGTGGCCATGTAAGTGTATTGCTGGACTTTTCTTTGAAAGAGCCATATGCACATATAAGTTTGGGAGTCAAATCCTCCTGACAGATTCTCTTTAAAGCTGCAAGCAATTAATGTAAAGACCTACAACCCACCTGAGATACTTGTTCCCTTCCAAATGTATTATTCCTTCTTTCTTCATCCTTCCGCCTTCCTCCTCTTTTTCCCTCTTCTTCCTTCCTTCCTTCCTTCCTTCCTTTTCTTCCTCCTCCTTCTTCTCCTTCTCCTTCTTCCTCCTTCTTCTCCTTCTTCTCCTCCTCCCTCATTCTTCTTCCTCTTCATCCTTCTCTATCTTCCTTCTCTCTCTTCCTCCTTCTCTCTCTTCCTCCTTCCTTCTCTCTCTTCCTTCTTCTTCTCTTTCTTCCTCCTTCCTTCTCTCTCTTCCTCCTCCGTTCTCTCTTCTTTCTTCCTTCTCCCTCTCACTCTTTCCTTCTCCCTCTCCCTCCTTCCTACTCCCTCTCCCTCCTTTCTACTCCCTCTTCCTCCTTCCTTCTCCCTCTTCCTCTTTCCTTCTCCCTCTTCCTCTTTCCTTCTCCCTCTTCCTCTTTCCTTCTCCCTCTTCCTCTTTCCTTCTCCCTCTTCTTCTTTCCTTCTCCCTCTTCTTCCTTCCTTCCCCCTCTTCCTCCTTCCTTCCCCTCTTCCTCCTTCCTTCTCCATCTTCCTCCTTCCTTCTTCTCCTTTTTCCTTCCTCTTCATCTTTCTTCCTATTCCTCCTTCCTCTTTCATCCTCTTTCGTCCTCTTCTTTCTTCCTATTTCTCCCACTTTCTTATTTAATCTTATTTGTAGTGATATAATATCTGGAAGAGGATATGGACTTGCATGCATTCATATGATTTGGCCTAGGGTACACGAAAACTTTCCGTCTTGGTTGTCTTATCAGGCGTCTTTGGCATGATCATCAAAATGAATTGTGCTTCAAAGCATTATGGCTCTCTGTGTTCTGCTGTTCTCACACCTATCATAGCTACCAATGTTTTAAAGTCAACAATTAAGACATTTAATCCCCTGCCCCAGCACTATGAATTGACCCCAAAGTGCCAAGAATGACCAAACAGCACCTTTTGCAGAAGCCGTGACTTTTTACTTATTGCCTGGAAACAGATGGATAGACATGTGTAAAGCTCAGTTCACATGCATATACAGGCGCTTCTCACAAAATTAGAATATCATCAAAAGGTTAATTTATTTCAGTTCTTCAATACAAAAAGTGAAACTCATATATTATTTAGTCAGTACAAACAGAGTGATCTATTTCAAGTGTTTTTTTCTGTTACTGTTGATGATTATGGCTTACAGCCAATGAAAACCCAAAAGTCGTTATCTCAGTTATTTAGAATACTTCATAACACCAGCTTGAAAAATGATTTTAAAACCCAAAATGTTGGCCTACTGAAATGTATGTTCAGTAAATGCCTTCAATACTTGGTCTGGGCTCCTTTTGCATCAATTTGTGCATCAATGCGGCGTGGCATGGAGGCGATCAGCCTGTGGGACTGCTGAGGGGTTATGGAAGCCAAGGTAACTTTGATAGCAGCCTTCAGCTCGTCTGCATTGTTGGGTCTGGTGTCTCATCTTCCTCTTTACAATACCTCATAGATTCTCTATGGGGTTAAGATCAGGCGAGTTTTCTGGCCAATCAAGCACAGTGATACTGTTGTTTGTAAACCAGGTATTGGTACTTTTGGCTGTGTGGACAGGTGCCAGGTCCTGCTGGAGAATGAAATTTTCATCTCCAAAAAGCTTGTCGGCAGAGGGAAGGATGAAGTGCTCTAAGATTTCCTAGTAGACGGCTGCACGGACTTTGGTCTTGGTAAAAAACAGTGGACCTACACCAGCAGATGACATGGCTCCCCAAACCATCACTGATTGTGGAAACTTCACACTAGACCTCAAGCAGCTTGGATTGTGGCCTCTCCACTCTTCCTCCAGACTCTGAGACCTTGATTTCCAAGTGAAATTCAAAGTTTACTTTCATCTGAAAACAACACCTTGGACCTCTGACAACAGTCCAGTTCTCTTTCTCCTTGGCCCAGGTAAGACGCTTCTGGCGTTGTCTATTGGTCATGAGTGGCTTGACACAAGGAATGCGACACTTGTAGCCCAAGTCCTGGATACGTCTGTGTGTGGTGGCTCTTGAAGCAATGACTCCAGCAGCAGTCCACTCCTTGTGAATCTCCCCCAAATTTTTGAATGGCCTTTTCTTAACAATCCTTTCAAGGCTGCTGTTATCCCGTTTGCTTGTTCACCTTTTTCTACCACACGTTTCCTTCCACTCACCTTTCCGTTAATATGCTTGGATACTGCATTCTGTGAACAGCCGGCTTCTTTAGCAATGACCTTTTGTGTCTTACCCTCCTGGTGGAGTGTGTCAATGACTGCCTTCTGGACATCTGTCCTCAGTAGTCTTCTCCATGATTGTGGAGCTACTGAAACAGACTAAGGGACCTTTATAAACACTTAGGAAGCCTTTGCGGGTGTTTTTTGTTAATTATAATTTATTGAGATAATGACTTTTGGGTTTTCATTGGCTGTAAGCCATAATCATCAACATTAACAGAAATAAACATTTGAAATAGATCACTCTGTAATGACTCTATATAATATATGAGTTTCACTTTTTAGTATTGAAGAGCTGAAATAAATTGACTTTTTCTAATTTTGTGAGAAGCATCTGTACATGTGGAATGGCATAAGACATGATTAACCAATTGTTTTTACTGAGGGTTGGGTCAGTATAGTAGCCGGCATAGTTACAGTAAATTTTTTCCAAACATCAATAGCCGTTTCTTTCAGCCCCATAGAAATTAATGGAACTTTTTTTTTTAACACACTGACTACTGATTTTCCAGAAAATCATTCTTAATGGTTTTGTACAGAATAAAAAAAATCAGTGCTATAATTACATGTCGGATATAAAGTACTTTTTAAAAATAATAGGTAAATTCTGTGCACCGTACCCACGTCTGGGGTTAGGCGTCCAGTGGGATACAATGTCGCCACATGTGTACTAACAATGACTTATTATTCCATGAATGTTTTTACTTTCTTTTGGAAGTAATTAAAAAACAATTAAGTGTAAACTGTGAGGAATGAGCCGGTGGGGATGCATCTGTCTTCTCTATTCACTATGTATATAGCAATGACAGTGTCTGCCCATTGGTGATGTATCCGTGCGGACCCCCGTGCTGACCCAGTGCATTCTCCTTACACACATCACATAAATCACGTTCCGAAAAAAATCTGCCTCTTCACACAAAAAGGAGTGCAGGCTTTATAGTTCAGCTTTGTGTATTTAGCGGTTTCAATTTATCGCTATTGATTGGCTATTACAATGGCGCTGAGTCTGTGAATCTCACATCCCTTAGATCCAGGCTATTTAATCACCATCACTTATTATAATTCTTTTAATGAATGTAATTAATAATTATTTTACTTATCATATTATAATAGAACCTGAAAGAACAGAAGTTTTGTCTCGTAGGTGTTCCTAACACATTGGAAAATGACTTTTCGTTTGTGAATTAATTTAAAGTGCAGCTGTAATGTTTAAATCACATTTTGTGTTACATGTATTTAAAAAAAAAAATAAAAATAAACTTTTTTCATATTATAATCTTTATTAAGAAAACAAATTTTATCTTGCAATTTTCACACTGGCCACTAGGGCTTCTTTTTAGACTCATACTTCCTGTCCTTTCAGGAACAGTTTACAGCAGTTTCATTATCATCACAGGCAAGATTATAATGACATAATACCTGATAACTCTGAATCCACCAATCACAATAGGTGGAGTCACAGCATCTATTCTTACCCTCCCTTCATAATGACCTTTGCACATGCGCATTAGATACTTCAATAAAAAAAATTGGGGTCCGACAATTGTGGCTAATGTACATGTATTATATTGTGAAACTATTGTTTGTCAGTGCGAATATTGCACAGGTTATTTTCTTTAAAATACAGATTGTGATATGTAAACAAAAAAAAAAGTCTGCGTAAACTTTTGGGGGGGGGGGGGGGGGGTCCAACCACCTAAATAAAAAAAAAAAGATAATTTTGTGCCTCTTTAACTAGGTAGAGAAGACAAAGATGCATAAATATAGCAATTACCGTATTTTCTGGTGTATAAGACAACTGGGCGTATAAGACGACCCCCAACTTTTCCATATAAAATGTGGAATTTGGGATATACCCACCGTATAAGACGGGGGTCATCTTATACGCCCAGTCATCTTATACGGCGTGTGGTTCCCAGGGTCTGGAGGAGAGGAGACTCCTTCAGGCCCTGGGATCCATATTCATGTAAAAAATAAATTATAAAAAAAAAAAATATGGATATACTCACCCCTCCGACGGACCCTGGACCTCAGCGGTGAAAGCGCCTGCCTCCGTTCCTAAGAATGCAGTGAGTGAAGGACCTGCGATGACGTCACGGTCACGCGACCGCTCACGTGACTGCTCATGTGACCGCGACGTCATCGAAGGTCCTTCACTCACTGCATTCTTAGGAACGGAGGCAGATGCTTGCACCGCTGAGGTCCAGGGTCCGTCGGAGGGGTAAGTATATCCATATTTTTTATTTTTATTCTTTATTTTTTATATGAATATGGATCCCAGGGCCTGAAGGAGTCTCCTTTCCTTCAGGCCCTGGGAACTATCCAGGATAGCTCTGTGCACCCGTACTCAGCGTATAAGACGACCCCCGACTTTTGGGACAATTCTTAGGGGTTAAAAAGTCGTCTTATACGCCGGAAAATACGGTACATTATATGAACAAAATTTAACAGAACATTCCCAAAAAATGTTTAGGACATCCAAATTATAACGTTTTTGGCGGTAGAGTATTATTATTAGAGGATTATTGTCTATCAACAGAATAAGTATTGAACGTCCCCTATGGGTCCAACCCAGGGGACCCACACGAATCACAAGACTCCAGTGTGAATGGAGAGCTAGCATTAGTTAGGGTTGAGTAAAAAGCTTCACTCTGCCCTGGTTTGGTGTTCAGTCCGATTGTCACACACAGTGTAAGAAAGACTAAGTGCAACATGAGAGGAAGGGAGCCCAACACTAGGGAAGGGAGGAGTGGGGACCCCTAGGCAGATCTAAAGTCACCCTGTCTGCCCTAAACGTCCCTATATAGGCTCTGCACCAATCGCCGAGCAGGAACTTAATCCCTGCCTGACCCTGGCAATAATTCCAGCTTAAGGAAGGACGGGGTTAGCACTAGTCAATCCCCACTACAACTAAAGACAGCTGGGATAAACAAACATGTGGAAACTTTATCTTGAGTAGACTCAGAGAGGTAACACTGACGTCCACCAGCAGCACTAAAGAGGAAGATAGCCGACTGCTATAGCTCCTAGCCTCAAGAGGGAAAAATGGAAATATCACCGGCAGTTCCCAGAAGCAGACAAGAAGTCTATAAACACCCACTTACAAAAAGACTGACTGGCACTTCCAAGCTAATGTGAACAGGTGCCAACTAGAAGTAGCTACCTACATATACAATAAACAAAAAAATTTGCACTCTGTAGTGCTAAAGCATGTCAATGTGAAATATATGAAATATGAATAGCAATACAGCTTCTGGATACTAGGAAAAAACCCAGTCCAGGTGTGTCAGTTAGAGCCGGGGGAGGTTGCCACCACTCGATCCAAGAGTCAGAAGGACTATGAAGGTGTCTGCAAAGCCAACTGCAGAGAACTTCTGCCGCCAGATGCTCTGCGACTGTCTGCAGCCTCTGACACGGCCGTGACACCGGTACTCCCTAGTGCCCAGAGCAGGGCAGTTTTCAATTCTGTGCTGTCAATTCTGAACATCTCTGGCGTATAGTAGACCCCAGGATCTGGTAGGCACCAGTGGTACCCAGGATGCTGGTCTGAGAATGCCGGCTGCAGAAGTGAAGACTACCCTTTTCCAACTACCACAGAGGCTGAATACCAAACTAAGGCTGAGGGAATCTTTTTACTTAACTCTAGCGTCCATGCGTGACCGCTGCTTTTTTACATCTGTGGGACTGGTGTAGAGCACTAAACTTTGTTTTTTTGTGTCTACAAAGAAGTTTAAAGGGAAATGTTTCTCCTTGTTGGGAGTTTCAAGCTTGCGTAAGGAGACTTATAGGCAATGCATTGCTCCGCTGGGAATTTAAAAATGTAAATAACCTGTTCAGACATTGCATGGCCTATAAGTCTCCTTACGCCACCGTAGCACTCCTGACAAGGAGAAACGATCCCCCTTAGACCTCCAGCCAGTGGCCTCTCACAGTAGCTGGTGCTAGAGTTCAAGTCTTCTTCCTCTCTGAAGAGGCTGTTTTGCATATGACTACAAAAAAAATATTAGCTGCCCATTATTTTTGGATAAATTGTGCAGAATAAGGAAACATCAGATCGTCGACCCTGGGTGACATCTCTGTCGACAATCGACTGTAAGGCAGCTCACGGCAGAAGTCGCTGAGCATGCTCGATACACTCATCCATAGACGTCCATGAGACTGTTGTGGAGGAATGCAGTGAGCATGCTCTGTAACCTGTCTCTGGATACATACTGTTGTGTGCTTGAGGCAAGATGTCTGCCTCCAAAAATAAGCATTACTTTTTTGTCTTGTCTTGACTGAAGATGTTAAGACGGGGACTTCTTTTGATTGTACGCCAGAAATTCCTTTTTCGATTGACATGACGCAGATAATTCTGTACAGAATTCTCAGGTTATCACGACATAGAATACACCAGATCTAGGATCGTTTTGCTATTTTTCCTCCATGGTGGTCCAGAGACTTCATCCTTGCTTATAGAGTGCACCTTCCATCATCATCCTCTCGATTGCCCGCTGTTTGCAGTCTCCACACTGGCCTCTCGCATCGTTCCCAGACCATTTGGAAGCCATGATTGCTCCTGACGAGTGGCTCGTATCCGGCACTCTCACGCTGTGATACTGTTTTCTACTTTTTTCCCTTCGTCCGTAATGATCCATTTTGTAAATGATGGATCTTCTGTGCTCAGATGTCAACTTCAATTTCTACAGTCCGCCTGGAAGAATAAAATATCGCAGCTATTTATAGCCGGGTAATTGAACCGATCGGAAAGAGTCATCATCGATCAGGTGTGGGAAGCCTATAATTTCTCTAAAGAGGGACGAGGCGTTCGCCCACTTCCCATCATTCTCGTCAATAGACGTTGTTTGGAGGAGAAAGGACTTAACCTGAAACATAGCTCTTAACCTCCGCTCCAGCAGATTGACGAATCCTTGGGACTGGTCCGTTGACGTCATCACATAAGCGTTACCTGTTGTGCTGCCTCCTAATCCTGCCTTCGGGGGGTCTTTGTATAGAATATAATCACCTCTCTGTGCCCGAGTATTGTATTATGCTGCATACACTGCAACGTGTCAGGAATTCTGTGCGTGCTGCACTTTGTTTAGATGGTTGTTTATTGCAACAATTTTGGAATAAATAGAAGTTTTTTTTTTAAAGTTTTTGCGCTGCTTTCATTTATGTTGCGGTATGTTTTTATGTTCTTACTAGCGCCATTTTTAATTTTTTTAAAAACATTTGTTTTTATTTTTTATTTTGGGGGGGGGGATGGAATGGAAACTCTTTGGAGTGTTCCCTAACCCCTCCCACCTGTATTTACCGTGTATACTCTAGTATAAGCCGACCCGAGTATAAGCCGAGGCACCTAATTTTGCCACGGGAAACTGGGTAAGCTTATTGACTCAAGTATAAGCCGGGTATGCATTGTCCCCTCATCCCTGTCCTGCTATGCTCAGCTCCCCCGTCGTGTCCTGGTATGCATGGCTCCCCCGTCCTGTCCTGGTGTGTGTGGCTCCCACGTCCTGTCCTGGTATGCATGGCTCCCCTGTCCTGTCCTGGTATGTGTGGCTCCCACGTCCTGTCCTGGTATGCATGGCTCTCACGTCCTGTCCTGGTATGCATAGCTCCCCTGTCCTGTCCTGGTATGCATAGCTCTCCCGTCCTGTCCTGGTATGCATGGCTCTCCTGAACTTGTGCATTTATTGAAGATGTAATGACAGCCATCTCCCCAGTGCCTTTACCTGACATGCAGCCCCATATCATCAATGACTGTGGAAATTTGCATGTTCTCTTCAGGCAGTCATCTTTATAAATCTCATTGAAATGGCACTAAACACAAGTTCCAGCATCATCACCTTGCCCAATGCAGATTCGCAATTCATCACTGAATATGACTTTCATCCAGTCATCCACAGTCCACGATTGCTTTTCCTTAGCCCATTGTAACCTTGTTTTTTTCTGTTTAGGTGTTAATGATGGCTTTCTTTTAGCTTTTCTCTATGTAAATCCCATTTCCTTTTGGGCGGTTTCTTATAGTTCGGTCACAGACATTGACTCCAGTTTCCACCCATTCGTTCCTCATTTGTTTTGTTGTGCATTTCCTGTTTTGGAGACATATCGCTTTAAGTTTCCTGTCTTGGCGCTTTGATGTCTTTCTTGGTCTACCAGTATGTTTGCCTTTAACTACCTTCCCATGTTGTTTGTATTTAGTCCAAATTTTAGACACAGCTGACTGTGAACAACCAACATCTTTTGCAACAATGCGTGATGATTTACCCTCTTTTAAGAGTTTGATAATCCTCTCTGTTTCAATTGACATCTCTCGTGTTGGAGCCATGATTCATGTCAGTCCACTTGGTGCAACAGCTCTCCAAGGTGTGATCACTCCTTTTTAGATACAGACTAACGAGCAGATCTAATTTGATGCAGGTGTTAGTTTTGGGAATAAAAATTTACAGGGTGATTCCATAATTTTTTCCTCAGAATTAAGTGATTCCATAATTTATCCCCTATGCTTGGTTAACCCCTTCCCGACCCATGACGCCACATAGGCGTCATGAAAGTCGGTGCCAATCCGACCCATGACGCCTATGTGGCGTCATGGCGGGAATGCTTCCCTGCGGGTCCGGTGACCGGGGTCATTCAAATGTCACCATACCCGCAGGTGCAGGGGGACCTGTACTTCACCCCGGGGGGGGTGGCTTTGCCCCCCCGGGTTTACGATCGCTCCTGGCGACCTTTTTTTAACCCCCTCCAGCTCTGATTGGAGCTAGCGTCCATGTGACGCTTGCACTCCAATCAGATGTGGAGGGGCGGAGATAAACAGTGTCTGCCTCGCTCCTCAGCTTCATCCCATCCGTGGAAGCTGAGGAGCGAGGTGCCCGACTGTTCACCTGCCCCCCCAGACACCGCGATCGCCGCCGCCGCTGCTGCAGACCTCTTCAGAGCGCTGCCACTACTGCCGCCTCCCCCACTGCTACCGCCTGCACCACCGCTGCTGCTGAGGACAGGTACCTCCACTCTCCTGTCCTCCACTCCCCCCAACCTCTGCTCCCTCCCCCCTGCCCCCCTGATCACCCCCTGCTCCGGTGATCACCCCCCCTGCCCCCCTTTATCTCACCTGCTGCTGCTCTACTTTCTTTTCTCCTACCGCCCCCCTGCGTCTGTCAGCCCCTCCTCCCCTGGTGATCACCCTCTAAAGTGATCATCGCTAATCACCCCCTGCCCCCCTGATCACCCCCTACCCCCCCCCCGATCACCCCCTGCCCCCCCTGTCCACCTGATCACCCCCCTTTGTCACCTGCTGCTGCTGCATTTTCGTCTTTCCTACCGCCCCCTGCGTCTGTCAGCCCCTCCTCCCCTGGTGATCACCCTCTTCAGTGATCACCGCTAATCACCCCCTGCCCCCCCTGTTCGCCCCCTGCCCCCCCTGATCACCCCTTGCCCCCCCCCGTCCACCTGATCACCCCTCTGCCCCCCTTTATCACCTGCTGCTGCTGCTGCGTTTTCATCTCGCCTACCGCCCCCTGCGTCTGTCAGCCCCTCCTCCCCTGGTGATCACCCTCTTCAGTGATCACCGCTAATCACCCCCTGCCCCCCCTGTTCGCCCCCTGCCCCCCCTGATCACCCCTTGCCCCCCCCGTCCACCTGATCACCCCTCTGCCCCCCTTTATCACCTGCTGCTGCTGCTGCGTTTTCATCTCGCCTACCGCCCCCTGCGTCTGTCAGCCCCTCCTCCCCTGGTGATCACCCTCTTCAGTGATCACCGCTAATCACCCCCTGCCCCCCCTGTTCGCCCCCTGCCCCCCCTGATCACCCCTTGCCCCCCCCCCGTCCACCTGATCACCCCTCTGCCCCCCTTTATCACCTGCTGCTGCTGCTGCGTTTTCATCTCGCCTACCGCCCCCTGCGTCTGTCAGCCCCTCCTCCCCTGGTGATCACCCTCTTCAGTGATCACCGCTAATCACCCCCTGCCCCCCCTGTTCGCCCCCTGCCCCCCCTGATCACCCCTTGCCCCCCCCCGTCCACCTGATCACCCCTCTGCCCCCCTTTATCACCTGCTGCTGCGTTTTCATCTCGCCTACCGCCCCCTGCGTCTGTCAGCCCCTCCTCCCCTGGTGATCACCCTCTTCAGTGATCACCGCTAATCACCCCCTGCCCCCCCTGTTCGCCCCCTGCCCCCCCTGATCACCCCTTGCCCCCCCCGTCCACCTGATCACCCCTCTGCCCCCCTTTATCACCTGCTGCTGCTGCTGCGTTTTCATCTCGCCTACCGCCCCCTGCGTCTGTCAGCCCCTCCTCCCCTGGTGATCACCCTCTTCAGTGATCACCGCTAATCACCCCCTGCCCCCCCTGTTCTCCCCCTGCCCCCCCTGATCACCCCTTGCCCCCCCCGTCCACCTGATCACCCCTCTGCCCCCCTTTATCACCTGCTGCTGCTGCTGCGTTTTCATCTCGCCTACCGCCCCCTGCGTCTGTCAGCCCCTCCTCCCCTGGTGATCACCCTCTTCAGTGATCACCGCTAATCACCCCCTGCCCCCCCTGTTCGCCCCCTGCCCCCCCTGATCACCCCTTGCCCCCCCCGTGCACCTGATCACCCCTCTGCCCCCCTTTATCACCTGCTGCTGCTGCTGCGTTTTCATCTCGCCTACCGCCCCCTGAGTCTGTCAGCCCCTCCTCCCCTGGTGATCACCCTTTTCAGTGATCACCGCTAATCACCCCCTGCTCCCCTGATCACCCCCTGCCCCCCCTGATCACCCCCTGCCCCCCCTGATCACCCCCTGCCCCCCCTGATCACCTGCTGCTGCCAGCTTCATCTCCATCTGACGCTGCATCTCCTCAGTCCCCTCCTGTCCCCCCGCGCCTGACAGCCCCCCCCCCGCGCCTGACAGCCCCCCCCTGCGCCTGACAGCCCCCCCCCGCGCCTGACAGCCCCCCCCCACGCCTGACAGCCCCCCCCCACGCCTGACAGCCCCCCCGCGCGCCTGACAGCCTCCTCCTGCAGAAGAGTTTCACCAAACACTCGCACATACACACGCACACGCAACACTATAATAAAGTTTGGATTTTTTTTTACACACGCACACACACCACACACACAATGTCCCGCTCATCCCAGTCATCCCAGTCACAAAGGCTGTACTCAGCTGAGGAGGCATATTCCTTTCTTGCCTCCGACGCTGATAGTGAGGGTGAGGACCCTACTTTTCTGTATTCCTCCCCCTCTTCCTCCTCCAGTGACACGGACTCGCCACCCACAAGATGTCGCAGGACGAGAAATCGCCCGGAGCCCAGGAGAGGAGAGCCGGAGCCCAGGAGAGGAGAGCCGGAGCCCAGAAGAGGAGAGCCGGAGCCCAGCGGAGGAGACACACAGCCAAGGGTGAGTATCCCTCAACCTAGTGCTAGTCACGCCCAACCTAGCACTAGTGCCCCCACCTGGACCCCCGTCCCTGAAAACTTTGCTCCACGGATTCCTGATTTCATTCCCCAATCAGGAATCCAATTTGAGACTGCCAACCTCAGGGAAATAGACTTTTTCAAAGTCTTTTTTTCGGAGTCAATTGTCAGTCTCATGGTGGAGCAAACAAACTTATATGCCCTGCAATTTTTTGCCCAAAACCCAAGTTCATCATTTACTACTTGGAATCCCGTTGACTCCGTAGAAATGATGAAATATTGGGGACTGGTCCTTCACATGGGGATTGTGAAGAAACCAGTAATTCGCCAATACTGGAGTACTGATATTTTATATCAAACTCCAATATATGGCATGGTTATGAATCGCAAACGTTTTGAGGCGATTCATAAATTTCTCCATTTTAGGGATAACACTGACAACCTTCCCCGCGGTGACCCGAATTTTGACAGACTGTTCAAAATTCGGCCTATCATCGAACACTTCAGCAACAAGTTTGCTGAAGTGTACACTCCCCAAAGAGAAATTTGTGTGGATGAATCCCTCGTCCACTTCAAAGGGCGGCTTCAGTTCCGTCAGTACCTGCCAAGCAAAAGGGCAAGGTACGGGATTAAGCTCTATAAGCTCTGCGAGAGTACCTCAGGGTAAACGCTCAGCTTTAGAGTTTATCAAGGAAAGGACAGCAGTATCCAGCCCCCAGAATGTCCACCCGCTCTGGGGGTGAGTGGGAAAATAGTGTGGGATTTGGTTCACCCACTGCTTGATAAAGGTTACCATCTGTACGTTGATAACTTTTATACAAGCATCCCACTCTTTCAATCCCTCTCTGCCAGAGCTACCGTCGCTTGCGGTACTGTGCGCAGAAACAAGAGGGGTCTCCCTTTGTCGCTAATTGAGCAGGTTCTCCCGAAGGGTGAGAGCCGGGCCCAATGTAGCGGCAACATGCTTGCGGTCAAGTTCAAAGACAAAAGGGACGTCTTTTTCTTGACCACAATCCATGGTCCCGGCACCACGGCCACCACCGTTCGAGGTACCCCAGCACAGGTCCACAAACCGGACTGTGCCCTGGGGTACAACAAACACATGGGGGGAGTTGATCTTTCTGATCAAGTCCTCCAGCCCTATAGTGCCATGCGGAAGACGAAGGTGTGGTATAAAAAACTGGCTGTGCACATCGTACAAATGGCACTGTATAATGCATACGTGCTATCACGATGTGCAGGTCAGACCAACAACACCTTCCTTCAGTTCCAGGAGGCGGTGATAAAGGCCCTGATTGGAGGCGTGGAAGGAGCGGGCCCCAGCACCCCTGGAACTCAAGGATCCCGTATGGTACCAGGGCAACATTTTCCCTGTGAGGGGAGAGCAAAAAAAAGGTGTCGGGTGTGCTATAAAAGGGGGATAAGAAGGGAATCTCGTTTCCAATGTGAAACGTGTCCCGACAAACCGGCACTGTGTTTGAATGAATGCTTCAGAATTCATCACACGTCCGTGGACTAGCCACATCCTGATATTCCACTACAGAACTCACCCACACCAGGCTGATATACACCACACACACACCCCAACCTGACGTACAGTACACCACACCCCAACCTGACATACACTACACCACACACACCAACCTGACGTAGTGTGTCAGGTTGGTGTGTGCGGCGTAGTGTACATCAGGTTGGTGTGTGGTGTGGTATAATGTACGTCAGGTTGGTGTGTGTGTGTGTGTGGTGTACACTACACCACACACCCCAACCTGACGTACAGTACACCACACCCCAACCTGACATACACTACACCACACACACCAACCTGACGTAGTGTGTCAGGTTGGTGTGTGCGGCGTAGTGTACATCAGGTTGGTGTGTGGTGTGGTATAATGTACGTCAGGTTGGTGTGTGTGTGTGTGTGGTGTACACTACACCACACACCCCAACCTGACGTACAGTACACCACACCCCAACCTGACATACACTACACCACACACACCAACCTGACGTAGTGTCAGGTTGGTGTGTGCGGCGTAGTGTACATCAGGTTGGTGTGTGGTGTGGTATAATGTACGTCAGGTTGGTGTGTGTGTGTGTGTGTGGTGTACACTACACCACACACCCCAACCTGACGTACAGTACACCACACCCCAACCTGACATACACTACACCACACACACCAACCTGACGTAGTGTGTCAGGTTGGTGTGTGCGGCGTAGTGTACATCAGGTTGGTGTGTGGTGTGGTATAATGTACGTCAGGTTGGTGTGTGTGTGTGTGTGGTGTACACTACACCACACACCCCAACCTGACGTACAGTACACCACACCCCAACCTGACATACACTACACCACACACACCAACCTGACGTAGTGTGTCAGGTTGGTGTGTGCGGCGTAGTGTACATCAGGTTGGTGTGTGGTGTGGTATAATGTACGTCAGGTTGGTGTGTGTGTGTGTGTGTGTGTGGTGTACACTACACCACACACCCCAACCTGACGTACAGTACACCACACCCCAACCTGACATACACTACACCACACACACCAACCTGACGTAGTGTCAGGTTGGTGTGTGCGGCGTAGTGTACATCAGGTTGGTGTGTGGTGTGGTATAATGTACGTCAGGTTGGTGTGTGTGTGTGTGTGTGGTGTACACTACACCACACACCCCAACCTGACGTACAGTACACCACACCCCAACCTGACATACACTACACCACACACACCAACCTGACGTAGTGTGTCAGGTTGGTGTGTGCGGCGTAGTGTACATCAGGTTGGTGTGTGGTGTGGTATAATGTACGTCAGGTTGGTGTGTGTGTGTGTGTGGTGTACACTACACCACACACCCCAACCTGACGTACAGTACACCACACCCCAACCTGACATACACTACACCACACACACCAACCTGACGTAGTGTGTCAGGTTGGTGTGTGCGGCGTAGTGTACATCAGGTTGGTGTGTGGTGTGGTATAATGTACGTCAGGTTGGTGTGTGTGTGTGTGTGTGTGTGTGTGTGGTGTACACTACACCACACACCCCAACCTGACGTACAGTACACCACACCCCAACATGACATACACTACATACCTTCAATACACAACATGGTGTCCTCTAACGATTGGAGCTAATTTTTCATTTAAAAAGTCAAATGGCGCTCCTTCCCTTCCGAGCCTTGCCGTGCGCCCAAACAGTGGTTTACCCCCACATGTGATGTATCAGTGTACTCAGGAGAAATTGCCCAATAAATTTTAGCATCCATTTTACCCTGATGCCCATGTGAAAATGAAAAAAATTGAGGCAAAAATAAAAATTTTGTGAAAAAAAAGTACTTTTTCATTTTGATGGATCAATTTGTGAAGCACCTGGGGGTTCAAAGTGCTCAATATGCATCTAGATAAGTTCCTTGGGTGGTCTAGTTTCCAAAATGGGGTCACATGTGGGGGAGCTCCAATGTTTAGGCACACAGGGGCTCTCCAAACGCGACATGGTGTCCGCTAAAGATTGGAGCTAATTTTTCATTCAAAAAGTCAAATGGCGCTCCTTCCCTTCCGATCCTTGCCGTGCGCCCAAACAGTGGTTTACCCCCACATGTGATGTATCGGTGTACTCAGGAGATATTGCCCAATAAATTTTAGCATCCATTTTACCCTGATGCCCATGTGAAAATGAAAAAAATTGAGGCAAAAATAAAAATTTTGTGAAAAAAAAGTACTTTTTCATTTTGATGGATCAATTTGTGAAGCACCTGGGGGTTCAAAGTGCTCAATATGCATCTAGATAAGTTCCTTGGGTGGTCTAGTTTCCAAAATGGGGTCACATGTGGGGGAGCTCCAATGTTTAGGCACACAGGGGCTCTCCAAACGCGACATGGTGTCCGCTAAAGATTGGAGCTAATTTTTCATTCAAAAAGTCAAATGGCGCTCCTTCCCTTCCGATCCTTGCCGTGCGCCCAAACAGTGGTTTACCCCCACATGTGATGTATCGGTGTACTCAGGAGATATTGCCCAATAAATTTTAGCATCCATTTTACCCTGATGCCCATGTGAAAATGAAAAAAATTGAGGCAAAAATAAAAATTTTGTGAAAAAAAAGTACTTTTTCATTTTGATGGATCAATTTGTGAAGCACCTGGGGGTTCAAAGTGCTCAATATGCATCTAGATAAGTTCCTTGGGTGGTCTAGTTTCCAAAATGGGGTCACATGTGGGGGAGCTCCAATGTTTAGGCACACAGGGGCTCTCCAAACGCGACATGGTGTCCGCTAAAGATTGGAGCTAATTTTTCATTCAAAAAGTCAAATGGCGCTCCTTCCCTTCCGATCCTTGCCGTGCGCCCAAACAGTGGTTTACCCCCACATGTGATGTATCGGTGTACTCAGGAGATATTGCCCAATAAATTTTAGCATCCATTTTACCCTGATACCCATGTGAAAATGAAAAAAATTGAGGCAAAAATAAAAATTTTGTGAAAAAAAGTACTTTTTCATTTTGATGGATCAATTTGTGAAGCACCTGGGGGTTCAAAGTGCTCAACATGCATCTAGATAAGTTCCTTGGGTGGTCTAGTTTCCAAAATGGGGTCACATGTGGGGGAGCTCTAATGTTTAGGCACACAGGGGCTCTCCAAACGCGACATGGTGTCCGCTAAAGATTGGAGCTAATTTTTCATTCAAAAAGTCAAATGGCGCTCCTTCCCTTCCGATCCTTGCCGTGCGCCCAAACAGTGGTTTACCCCCACATGTGATGTATCGGTGTACTCAGGAGATATTGCCCAATAAATTTTAGCATCCATTTTACCCTGATACCCATGTGAAAATGAAAAAAATTGAGGCAAAAATAAAAATTTTGTGAAAAAAAAGTACTTTTTCATTTTGATGGATCAATTTGTGAAGCACCTGGGGGTTCAAAGTGCTCAATATGCATCTAGATAAGTTCCTTGGGTGGTCTAGTTTCCAAAATGGGGTCACATGTGGGGGAGCTCCAATGTTTAGGCACACAGGGGCTCTCCAAACGCGACATGGTGTCCGCTAAAGATTGGAGCTAATTTTTCATTCAAAAAGTCAAATGGCGCTCCTTCCCTTCCGATCCTTGCCGTGCGCCCAAACAGTGGTTTACCCCCACATGTGATGTATCGGTGTACTCAGGAGATATTGCCCAATAAATTTTAGCATCCATTTTACCCTGATGCCCATGTGAAAATGAAAAAAATTGAGGCAAAAATAAAAATTTTGTGAAAAAAAAGTACTTTTTCATTTTGATGGATCAATTTGTGAAGCACCTGGGGGTTCAAAGTGCTCAATATGCATCTAGATAAGTTCCTTGGGTGGTCTAGTTTCCAAAATGGGGTCACATGTGGGGGAGCTCCAATGTTTAGGCACACAGGGGCTCTCCAAATGCGACATGGTGTCCGCTAAAGATTGGAGCTAATTTTTAATTCTAAAAGTGAAATGGCGCTCCTTCCCGTCCGGGCCTTGCCGTACGCCCAAACAGTGGTTTACCCCTACATGTGAGGTATCGGTGTACTCAGGAGAAATTGCCCAACAAATTTTAGCATCCATTTTATCCTGATGCCCATGTGAAAATGAAAAAAATTGAGGCAAAATAAAATTTTTGTGAAAAAAAAGTACTTTTTCATTTTTATGGATCAATTTGTGAAGCACCTGGGGGTTCAAAGTGCTCAATATGCATCTAGATAAATTCCTTGGGGGGTCTAGTTTCCAAAATGGGGTCATTTGTGGGTGAGCTCCAATCTTTAGGCACACAGGGGCTCTCCAAACACGACATGGTGTCTGCTAACGATTGGAGCTAATTTTTCATTCAAAAAGTCAAATGGCGCTCCTTCCCTTCCGAGCCCTACCATGCGCCCAAACAGTGGTTCCCCCCCACATATGAGGTTTCAGCATACTCAGGACAAATTGGACAACAACTTTTGGGGCCCAGTTTCTCCTTTTTCCCTTGGGAAAATAAAAAAATTGTTGCTAAAAGATCATTTTTGTGACTAAAAAGTTAAATGTTCATTTTTTCCTTCCATGTTGCTTCTGCTGCTGTGAAACACCTGAAGGGTTAATAAACTACTTGAATGTGGTTTTGAGCACCTTGAGGGGTGCAGTTTTTAGAATGGTGTCACTTTTGGGTATTTTCTCTCATATAGACCCCTCAAAGTGACTTCAAACGTGAGGTGGTCCCTAAAAAAAATGGTTTTGTAAATTTTGTTGTAAAAATGAGAAATCGTTGGTCAAATTTTAACCCTTATAACTTCCTAGCAAAAAAAAATTTTGTTTCCAAAATTGTGCTGATGTAAAGTAGACATGTGGGAAACGTTATTTATTAACTATTTTGTGTCACATAACTCTCTGGTTTAACAGAATAAAAATTCAAAATGTGAAAATTGCGAAATTTTCAAAATTTTCGCCAAATTTCCGTTTTTTTCACAAATAAAGTCAGAAATTATCGACCTAAATTTACCACTAACATGAAGCCCAATATGTCACGAAAAAACAATCTCAGAATCGCTAAGATCCGTTGAAGCGTTCCTGAGTTATTACCTCATAAAGGGACACTGGTCAGAATTGCAAAAAACGGCAAGGTCATTAAGGCCAAAATAGGCTGGGTCATGAAGGGGTTAAAAAAAGTAACCATTACTGACTACCACATTTTTTGATCTTGATTTCTTTTAGTGTTTCTTAAAGCCAGAAAGTTGCCATTTGAAATTACTTTAGTTTTGTGCCATGTCTGTGATCTGCTTTTTTTTCTACAAAATTAAACAACTGAATGAACATCCTCCAAGGCCGGTGATTCCATAATTTTTGCCAGGGGTTGTATATGATGTCCCTCTTGGTGACTATTTCCACGTCTTCCGTCACAGATCAGATGCGAATATTGTGCTTATTATGAATATTCCCTTGTGTGATCTATATGGTCAGGTGAAGTGGGATTTATGCCGCTTCTATAAATAATAGTCATTTGTTCCTATGCAAATAATTTCCATTTATTCGGCTCCTGGTGTCGGCACGTGCTACTGGAGACAACGGCGTGTTTGTAGTAGTGTCTCCTTGCTTTCACCCTTTCTCTTTTCATCTCACTTGGTGTAAGGAAATATTTCTTTAGTTGTATGTGGAAGGAAAATGGGTTACATATCTGAGGCTGTTGCTTAGCCGGCTCTGACTTTGTGTAATCCCAGGGCCTCGGGGAACCTGCAGCGCCGTCACAGTGTGGGAATAGCTGCTGTTACCATCGGACCCTGTGCACATTACTATCTGGAGTTTAAAAGGGCCCTGCTCTAAATTCCCTTTAAAGCTGCATTACTGGGAATCCTTGACCCTGTGATTTACTTTTACTTAACTCTGAGTGGCATATGGTGTAAACCAGACCATGTATTGTAATGTTAAGGGGTGTGTATAATTCTGCAATTCTGTCTAAATGCATAAAGCTGTAGGAGATTTTAAATAGGGACTAGCAAAGTTCCTTTATTTCCTTAAGTACAGTAATTAGTCTTAGTTTCCTGTGACGGGGTGTGCTAATTTCTCTGTTTGCAGTCAGGTCTGTTGCCTAGCAACCTGTCAACTTCCTGTCTCTTCCTGTAGTCACAGGAAGTTCTCTTTAAGGGATTGTTCCCAGCACAGACATGTATAACATATGTACGGTATAAGTCTTAGACCTCACCCCTATACTGTCTCGTGAATGTTGTGGTGACCACACTTCCGCCTCTCTAGCCATTGATTTATATAGCAACCATTTACAGTCACTCTTTATTCCAGTACAAACGACACATAAGTTGTATAACTGCAATGTAAAACAAAGGATACGAAACAGTTAAATGTTTTGTCCAGTTTGACCTTGCTTTCCGTGAACTGTCTCCTGCTGGCAGCCATCACTGGTGATGAGAGAAGACTTTTTCCAATCATCGCCTACTGACTAGATGGCAACGAGGGGAAATTGCGTGCATTTATATCACAGCTCTTGTATCATGCAGGAAATAAATCAATGCAACCATATATGGGTCTTGCTCTGGCCATAGGGTTCTTCGCTTGGCCATAGGGTTCTTAGCCTGGCCATAGGGTTCTTAGCCTGGCTATAGGGTTCTTCGCCTGGCCATAGGTTTCTTAGACTGGCCATAGGGTTCTTAGCCTGGCCATAGGGTTTTAGCCTGGCCATAGGGTTCTTCGACTGGCCATAGGGTTCTTCGACTGGCCATAGGGTTCTTCGACTGGCCATAGGGTTCTTCTCCTGGCCATAGGGTTCTTCGCCTGGCCATAGGGTTCTTCGACTGGCCATAGGGTTCTTCTCCTGGCCATAGGGTTCTTCGCCTGGCCATAGGGTTCTTCGCTGGCCATAGGGTTCTTAGCCTGGCCATAGGGTTCTTCGCCTGTCTATAGGGTTCTTCGCCTGGCCATAGGGTTCTTTGCCTGGTCATAGGGTTCTTCTCCTGGCCATAGAGTTGTTTGGCTGGCCATAGGGTTCTTTGGCTGGGCATAGGGTTCTTAGCCTAGCCATAGGGTTTATAGCCTTGTTGTGGTATAGTTCTTAGCCTGATCTTATGGTTCTTAGACAGTTTGTTATATGGGTCTTCGCCGTATCATATGGTTCTTAGCATGGTCATACAGTTCTTCTAAATATTCCAAAGCCCCTTCACCCCCGGAGCTTTTTCCGTTTTTCCATTTTCGTTTTTCGCTACCCTCCTTCCCAGAGCCATAACTTTTTTATTTTTCCGTCAATTTGGCCATGTGAGGGCTTATTTTTTGCGGGACGAGTTGTACTTTTGAACGACATCATTGGTTTTAGCATGTCGTGTACTAGAAAACGGGAAAAAAATTCCAAGTGCAGTGAAATTGCAAAAAAAGTGCAATCCCACACTTGTTTTTTGCTTGCCTATTTTGCTAGGTTCACTAAATGCTAAAACTGACCTGCCATTATGATTCTCCAGGTCACTACGAGTTTATAGACACCTAACATGACTAGGTTATTTTTCACCTAAGTGGTGAAAAAAAATTCCAAACTTTGCAAAAAACAAAACAAAACAAAATTGCGCCATTTTCCGATACTCGTAGCGTCTCCATTTTTCGTGATCTGGGGTCAGGTGAGGGCTTATTTTTTGCGTGCCGAGCTGGCGTTTTTAATGATAGCATTTTGGTGTAGATACGTTCTTTTGATCGCCCGTTATTGCATTTTAATGCAATGTCGTGGCGACCAAAAAAACGTAAATCTGGCGTTTCGAATTTTTTTCTCATTACGCCATTTAGCGATCAGGTTAATGCTTTTTTTTTATTGATAGATCGGGCGATTCTGAACGCGGCGATACCAAATATGTGTAGGTTGGGTTTTTTTTTTATTGATTTATTTTGATTGGGGCGAAAGGGGGGTGATTTAAACTTTTATATATTTTTTTTTTTTTTCACATTTTTAAAAACTTTTTTTTTTTACTTTTGCCATGCTTCTATAGCCTCCATGGGAGGCTAGAAGCAGGCACAGCCCGATCGGCTCTGCTATGCAGCAGTGATCATAAGATCGCTGCTACACAGCAGATTTGCAGGTGTGCTGTGAGCGCCGACCACAGGGGGGCGCTCACAGCCACCGGCAATCAGTAACCATAGAGGTCTCAAGGACCTCTATGGTTACAATGGAGGAGCATCGCCGACCCCCGATCATGTGACGGGGGTCGGCGATGCGCTCATATCCGGCCGCACGGCCGGATGCGGTAGTTAAATGCCGCTGTCTGAGTTTGACAGCGGCATTTAACTAGTTAATAGCGGCGGGTGATCGCGATTTCACCCGCCGCTATTGCGCGCACATGTCAGCTGTAAAAAACAGCTGACATGTCGCGACTTTGATGTGCGCTCACCGCCGGAGCGCACATCAAAGCGGGGGTCCCGACATGTGACGTACTATACCGTCACATGTCGGGAAGGGGTTAACTACCTAATGAGTCCCATGTTGTTCTCAATATATTACAACGGTCGACCTTCAGTTATGATGTAAAGTTATCGTATTGATTGGCTCAATTATGCTTTCACAGAGTTTATTTCAATTCTGATATCTACAATGGTCTTTATCAGGCATTGGAGTCATTGCTGATAGTCTCTTCCAGGCTCAGGGTGTCAGGAATTTAAGGACAGAAAAGCAATATGTTACTCCTTTTTTATATAATTATCAAGATTCTTCCTAAGATCTACACCAGTGTCACCAGGTGTTCTACTGAATTCCTGAAACTATTTGCAGGGAAGTGTTACTAATATCTACAACATGTTCCTAGGTTGTCCCATGTAGGTATTTGCTATGGACAGATATGACACTGTTTTAGGTCATTTTGTATTTTATAACCCAGGACAACCCCTTTTACTGTGGAACTTTAAGATTATGGCCCTTTATCTTACATTAATGAAATGCAGACCTGGTATAATTGAGTTCCGCCTTCCGTGTCTGCTATTATACATACATTAGACAGCAGTCGTAGCGAGTCCTCATCCATGAAGGACGTTCAGAGTGAGGTCTCTCCGGAGTCCCCTGGAGTTCTGTGTGCAGCAGGTGTTTTCCCAGCGCAGACGATCTGGGAAAGTCACATTATAAAGCACAAGAAGAGGCATCATAAGGTACCGTATTATTGAGCCGCTAATTGCTTCTGTGCCAGACATCATGTAAAATAATGGAAGAGACAAATCTCCAATTCCTTGTTTTATCACTCGCCTTTTTTTTTCCTTTAATCTGAACTGTAAGGGCTTGTTCACACGCTACATTTCTGCAGCAAAGTGAAGGGGATTTCTGAAATCTCCTGGACATTTTCCCTATTTTACCCTCATGGTTTTTAGTAATCATAGTATTTTTTAAACCTGAAATATGTCAATTCTTTCAGTGATTTTTCACCCATTCAAGAGTGAGAAAAGACACAAGTTAAAGACGCATTTACAAAAAGGTGTCAAAAATGCACTTATTTTACGCAGTGTTGTTCCTGCCAAAACTCCTGTTTTTTGGTACAGAAAAATCTGCAAATACTCAACGTGTGCACATAGGCTAAATAGTCTCTTGAGTAAATGGACAAATTGTCTCTTCAGAGAGGAAGAGAACTAGAACTCTAGTGCCACCTATTGGAAGTAGCAATCGTAACAGTCAATGTCGACCCTTTAATGAGCCTTGTCACATGACTTAGGATAATAGCCAAACCAGAATCTCAATTTGCAGACACTGTGTTTCGGGGTACTGCCCCTCGTCAGTGCAAAGTGGAGATCTGGCTTGGCTGATTGAGAGGCGTCTGACCTGTTCAGAGAGGAAGAGGACTAGAACTCCAGTGCCACCTATTGGAAGTAGCAATCGTAACAGTCAATGTCGACCCTTTAACGAGCCTTGTCACATTGAGTAAATGGGGTATTTATGTGTTATTGTGGACTGGCTATGTTTCGTTATGTATTGGATGGAGTTTAAAGGATTGATGATAACTTGTCACTGGGGGTCCTGCTGTGGTGACCACTACTGTTCCCAAATTCCCCATATAAATAGAGCATTTGCTGCTCATGGTAACCACCATTCTGTTAATTGTCCATGAGACTACCAGAGATAGCGAATGCAGACAAAAGTGCAGATTACACAGGTTTCAGATACCCTGTGATCCACTTGGGATCACCAGACCCTTAAAGGGAATCTGTTAGTAGGATCAACCGTTCTAAGCCGTGTATATGTGCATGTAGGTCATAGGAAGCTGAATATAATGATTCCATGATATCTTGGATCCGATGTCTTATTCCAGAGAAATCCACATTTTTCTACATATGTAAATGAGCTGTTAAGATCTATGGGCCGGACATAGATCTCCCTGAGAATCTGCCTCCAGAGCTTATTTTAAATAAAAGCAGGCATTACCAGTGTGAGACCAGTGTGAGACCTGTAGATCAGGAGAGCAGTTGTAACATGAAAAGGTTGACCTTACTGACAAATTCTTTTTTATATAGTCACTCGTTTCAACAACAAATTTTGCATAAATTAATAGTGCTTGTGAATATAAAAAAAATGTTCTTATCAAAGAAATCAGCTTTTTTCATTTATGAGACACGTCCTTGGTGCAAAGTCAAAAATGATCCTTTTTTTCTCTTAAACTATTTTTGCAACCCTTTTAGCTTAAAAAGTTGCACGATTTACAAAGTGTCTCAAAAATTGCTCCAAAATACTGGTGTACTAAAAAAAAAGTCACCTATGCGGGCACTGGAGTAAAGTTGCGCCAAATTTTGTGACTTTTTCAAAACTTAAAAAGTCTCAATTGATGAATCGGATGAAAACATCTGGAAGCGCTAAACTTCACCCAAAAAGTGGAAAACAAACAAACAAGTGAAAGAAGACTTAAAGGCACATGCAGAATAATGAATAGTGTACAAACCTGAAAACGGCACAAATCAAGACAGAAAGCAAGTTCAAACACAACAATGAATCGGGACCAATGTTTTATTATTATTTTTTTATTATTTTTTTTTATTCCACCGCAGCTTTCCTATTCCATGAGCACTAGTGAAGTAGGAGACCTTTCTTTACCCGACCGACCTGCAGCTGCGCCGACCGATAACAGCTCTATTGATTTTAGCCATTTACATTGCATCCATTTTCCAAAATGTTACACTTTTTCTCCTTTATTATTACACCCTTAGTGCTGGCGTTCATGTTATCGGCTGTGGTAGATAAAACAGAGCTGCCTGCAGAATACCATGTGGATGAAAAGCTGTGGGGAAAAAAAAGCCGCCTGTGTAGAAGGGAGTAGAGGGCGAAAGGGAAAAAGAGACAATTATAGTAATGTGACAGCATTCTTAGTGCAAAACGTACATCGTACGGCACCATAACCTCCAATGGATTAGTGCTAGCCGGGGGATTTGTCACATATTACTGTGCTGCCTCGGCTAGTATCCACACTGCATAGCACTAAATAGAGCGTGGTGGTTACCAAAAAGGGCATATAGCAAAAATATCCGTGTCTCGTCCCATAGAATTTATAGGAACTGTTTACTCTTTTTTTTTAGTTGATCCTTGAGTCCGTTCCATTAAAGAACTTTACTTGTAGATCAGAATAGATCATTTCATGTATGACGCTCGAGTCAAAAACGATCACACACAAGTCATGTGAGATTGCCCTTAGGCTGGGTTCACATTGCGTTATGGCAGTCCGTTAGACAGACTGCGTGACACCACAGCATAACGCGGTGTAACGTAGTCCGTTAACACTGCCATTAACCCCTATTATCGGGCGCATCACCAACGCATGCCATAAGGCTAGGTTCACATTGCGTTAGTGCAGTCCGTTCAACGCATACGTTAAACGGACTGCGTTAACGCAAGTGCCGAAAAAGATGCTCTATCTGTGCTAGCGGTGACTGACCCGGATACGCTGCAGCCTGCGTCCGAGGGTCCGTCGCAGAATGACGGCACATCACTAGCACACGCCGATTATGGCATGCTTTGGCGATGCGCCCCATAATAGGGGTTAATGGCAGCGTTAACGGACTACGTTACACCGCGTTATGCCGCGGTGTAACGCAGTCCGTCTAACGGACTGCCATAACGCAATGTGAACCCAGCCTAATCGGCATGCGCTAGTGATGTGCCGTCATTCTGTGACGGACCCTCGGACGCAGGCTGCAGTGTTTCCGAGTCCGTCACCGCTAGCACAGATAGAGCATCTGCACTAGCGCGATCGCATAACGCGATCTTTTTCGGCACTTGCGTTAACGCAGTCCGTTTAATGCATGTGTTGAACGGACTGCCCTAACGCAATGTGAACCTAGCCTTTAGACAACCCTTCTCCTTGTGGTCTACCAGTGCATTAACCAGTAAGTATCTTTCTCAAAGTGATGAACCTGTTACATGGCTCCCAATCCGTGTCCATTCTGTATGATCTCAGCCAGGTATGCTGCGGGATTTCAGTGAACAACATAACCGGGGTCCGAGGCTACGCTGTAGACTAGTCAAACAGTCTTGTCCTGGGTGACTTCCTCTTGCACCAATTGACATGTCTCTGTCTATATGCCCAGTGACCATAATACATAGGCTCTCAGAAAAAGTTTAGAGCTCCCGGACTCCAACAGTGGTTAACCTCCACGTTTCCATAGGTTTACCTGTGAGTTATGCCAGGATACTTCATCATTAGCTGAAGAGACATAACCAGGCCCCTTTTACCAGACCATGCCCACCATCATCCTCTCGATGACTTCCAGATGATGTTGGTGAGCATGGCCTGGCAAATTTGGCCTGGTGTGGGGCAGAATTCTTGGTGGCACACTTCACTTGACACTCATCCATAAAGACTCCACTCCGTGTGGAGACCGAAAAGGTTTCTTGCCCAGCGTGTGAAGCTTTAAATTGGTGCATGCCAATCAGATTATCCTCCTCAACATGATCGACTTGGCGCTTGTTGGAAGTGATGTATTCTGTGCTGCATCTTGTCCTTTCTGCATGGTATAATCTCGTTATTGCAATAATCCTGTTATTCCTCCATTCTGCTTCCGGCCCGGACCTGTGTCTCGTTATATCTGTGACATAACTATTTATATATTGCAGTTTCTACAGTTTATCTGCTAAGTGGCAGCGCAATTAATAGACAATTATAACCTTGGTTTTCTTCATGAATAATTTCATGCCTTTATGCATGAAGCAATTTGAGGATTTAGTCATTTTCAAAATGTTTTAACACTGAAGCGTCGTGTGAAAAATAAGCCTGAAAAACCTAAGAGAAATTAAAGGAATATTCCATCTGGGCCGCCAGCGCTGCACACCATTGATCGTTTCTCAATGGGACTCATGGGATGGGATTTGCTAACTAAATAGTTTTCCGATAAAGGAAGCGGCTCTAGCTATCTATTCATTCTTGAAGTTTTTCTCCTTTAAAGTATAGGTTCTCATTCTTTTAATTCCAGGACATAATGGTTATATTTTTTTTTTACAAATTATCATATGCCTATTAAATGGTTATCACCATTTCTGCCTTTTATGGTTGAGATGGGAATAACTGCTTCTAGGTCCCGGCCATGGGCAGTGGACGGACAAGAATAGCTGTTCTAAGCGATTTGCCTGACTCCGATAGTAGTGATTAGGAGTTATAGAAGCAAGCGAGTTGCGATGGTGGCGTAACTCCTGAGTTGTGGAAACCGCGTAGCTCACTGTATTACGCTCTTGCTGTAGCTCCTATTTCTGTGTGCTCGGTTGTTTCCGTAACCTCATCTCCTTTGGCCAGGACTTTAGAAGCCATGATTCCCTTCTTCACCATGAAAGACAGAGATGGGAATTAAAAAAAAATTATCCATTCAACAGGGAAGCTTAGAAAATTAGGATAGTCCAAGTCCATTAACGTACTTTACGGCACTTTTAATTCTTGTGGATGTCATAGAGAGGGTACCCTGGTAGGGATCCTGCTTTAAATAAGAGCAGCTCCTTTTAGACAGACCGCCTTCCTCTCTGTGTTTTCCATGATTCCATTTACTTGAATGGTCCGCATGTAATACTAAACATCCCTGGCAATAGATTAGCAGACCTGTCACCTGATCAAAAGTGGCCAGTTTTTGCTCTTGTTTTACTTCTGAGTATTCCAGTTTTGTTTTGGTTTTTCAAATCCGCCATACGGTTCCAGTGATATGGGGCTTTTTTATTTAGTGCTAATTTTTGTTATTTACAAGGGGGCGTAGCTCACGTGATCCTCTGGGGCGTGTCTTAAGGCAGCTCTGCATAATTACCCTGTGAGCCACGTCTCCTTCTTAAAGACCATAAAAATTGGCACTAAATATAAAGGCCCATATCTCTGGAACCATATGGTGGAGTTAAAGGAAAAGAAAAACACTCAGGGTGGGGGGCTTTCAGCAGGAATATATTAAGAACAAAAATTGGGCACTTTTGACCATGTGACAGGTCCTCTTTAAAGCCATGGCTCTACGGCAGATTTGGTTGGGTTACTAAATAGTTTTATGGATATTTTTAGGACAGTTTAGTAGAGTTGAGAAGATCACTTTGTGCAACCCACAGTCCAGGTCAGTGCTCTCTGTTCAAGGGCAGGAGCTGCCGCCAATTTTCCTTACCTTCTTAATCTGAGGTACATGATTAGCCAGGCTGGCGACTTGTTACCTGTAACAAGCCAGTAAATCACCTCCCCAGGAAACCTGAAAGCCCAGGAAATTTGAGCAGCTCCTGTCGAAGGACAGAGAGCACTGACTTGGACCGTAAACCAGGTATTGCCGACGCGATCTGCTCATCTCTACAGTTAGGTTATGCTTTTCACATTATTTTGTTTCTAAGCTTGATATATCCCGAGAGGAGTAGTGTAAGATACCCAGCATGAACCACATGATTTTTTTTTTGTGCTGTATGTGTCTGTAGCCATTCGTGAATGACTGCATTTTAAGAGTTTTGCTAGCATGTGATAATATTTTATTGAATTTAGATAGTGAGAAATTATAGTACTTAAAATTTTCAGATAATTAAAGATGGACACGTCTGTATTATCTTCCTATATGTTGGGATCTCTTTGAGCCCATTATCATGAATGCATAGCTATAATGAGCCGGGGAACCACCCATAGGTCCGTATATTGCACAGCGTGAATCAGGAAGGATTGCGACACTAAGCGTACAGGTAATACTAATTTCAAAGTGACAAAACTCAATGAAGAGCAATTAGTACAGATGATGAAAACATGGAATGCCCCTTTAAGACACCTTTCCTTGCTGTAGAGTCACCTCCAAAAACTAACAGCATATCGGATCACGTCTGGGATTATTTCACTGTTTAAATGTCACCTTCATGTTCTGCATTACAATGCGGGCACTCAGACAAGAAGACAATGTCAAATGCATAAAACTTAGCAGGTCATTATTCTGGAAGTTAGACGTGGACTAATAAGAGCGGACTAATGGCCAGGAAGGCACGAGGACTGGCAGCATTCCCACTTTGCGATAACAGCGCTGTGGTCTTCATACTTCTTATTATCCTCCATCGCCAGACCTGGAAATAGTTTGGGATTTTTTTTAGGTATAACTAAGGATAGTTTAGTAGAACATTAATTGCTTATGTGCAGTCCCTGAGTTAGGCCTCTTACAGGCTTCACTTTTTCTTGTACAGGTGCAATCCGTGTTGTTCACAGATACCACCCATACCTTAGGCAGTCTAAGGGGCTGTTTACATGTCTGATTTTTTTTTTCCCTCGGACTGAGTGGTAAGCGCAAAAACATGAAGACATGTCCGATATTGATCAGAGTGTTGAATCAAAATTTGCATTGCTAGTCTATGGGTCCGTGAAAAAATCGGACAGCACGCAAATGACATCGAAGTGCGATTCGACTTTAACGTACTGTTAGGCCATGTTCACACATTCAGTATTTGGTCAGTATTTCACATCAGTATTTGTGAGCTAAAACCAGGAGTGGGTGAAAAATACAGAAGTGGTGACCTATTTCTATTATACTTTTCCTCTGTTTGTCCCACTTTTGGTTTTGGATTACAAATGCTGATGTAATATACTGACCAAATAGTGAACATGTGAATGTGGCCTTAGTTAGAGAAGAGAAAGTAGAGAAACTTTTTTCTTGTACGTGGAAAAAAAAACCTGATGAAACTGATGGGTTTCTCTGATGGGTTTCTTTGATGGGTTTCTCTGACGGGTTTCTCTGATGGCGTTCTCTGATGGTGTTCTCTGACGGGTTTCTCTGATGGCGTTCTCTGATGGCGTTCTCTGACGGGGTTCTCTGATGGGTTTCTCTGATGGCTTTCTATGATGGGGTTCTCTGATGGGTTTCTCTGATGGGTTTCTCTGACGGGTTTCTCTGATGGCTTTCTCTGATGGGTTTCTCTGATGGGTTTCTCTGATTTTTTTTTTACAGCAAAATCACAGCTCTAAAATAGTTGTGTAACAGCAAGGGGCAAAAAAAATTGGAGAAATGTTTTTCTTATTCCACTTTTCAGAGAACTGCTCTCATGAGACACATGTCACCGTGTTGCTCCAGCTTTATCCTTCATCCAATTCAAGTGAAGGGATAGCTTTCAGTAATGTTCACGTCCACTACATAATGTATGGCACTATGCCAGTTCTAGTGCTCTGCAGCCTATTCGATATGCCGATCAGTGGGGTTGCCATAAACAGAACACCACCAATCTGATATTTGCTAGTTGTCCTAAGCCGTTGCCAAATATATTTTAAAGGGTTGTCCTCTACTTTTGTATCGCAGACCTATCCTTTCGATAGTTCATTGATGTCATGTTGGACTTCAACCGATCACTTCCAGCAGTAGCCGGATGTCAACAGTGTGCCGAACCCAACACCAGCTCCACACATTGCTTAGTGATGACTGCCAGATACTGCAGCTCAGGTCTTATTCTCTTTACTACGAACTGATCGTGGAATAATGAGCTGTGGTGTCCCATTCCTTACACTAATCAGTGGGAGTCTGACACCTGGCAACCCCCACCAATCAATTGTTGTTACATATAGATAGGATATAAATATGAAATTAGTGGGTACCCCTATAAAATACAAAATTGTCTTATGGTTTTCTATAGGAACATATTGTAATTGATATCAAAGCTTTAGTGGTCCCCTAAACACTCAGGTTGGAGGTCTTGCACTGAGCTCTAGGAGCTGCATTTATGTATGTAATAATGGGGTGGTCTAGAGCGCAAGTTCTCAAACTGGGGTAAATGTCTCCCATTCTTTATCCAGCTTCTTGCATTGATAAATTTTGGATTTTTCAGGGGCTTGAATGATGTAACTTTAGATATATAGCCCAGTCATTTACATATTGAGTTATTGGTGATGGGTGATGAAACCCAGAGAGACTCCAATAAGCGTTTGATGAGCTCACAAATTTTCGCAGGCAATTCCAAGTATATAAGCTTTCCTTTAAAAAAACGCTATATGTAAAGGTGTTTTAGCAGTACAGTGTTATCTTTGGGCAGGACCACGTTATCGTTGGGCAGGACCACGTTATCTTTGGGCAAGATCACGTTACCTTTGGGCAGGACCACGTTATCTTTGGGCAGGACCACATTATCTATGGGCAGGACCACGTTATCTTTGGACAGGACCATGTTATCTTTGGGCAGGACCACGTTATATTTTGGGCAGGACCACGTTATCTTTGGACAGGACCATGTTATCTTTGGGCAGGACCACGTTATCTTTTGGGCAGGACACCGTTATCTTTTGGGCAGGACCATGTTATTTTTGGGCAGGATCATGTTATCTTTGGTGCAACTGACTTATCTCTAGTTATCTGCTAGAAGTTCTTGAATCATACATGATCAGCAGGAAATTGAGCAGAGGATTTATCAGTGAAGATGTGTGTATATGACCTTGACTATATAGTCTCAGTAACTGCAAACCCTTGAGTTATTGAGGGAAGTTGGTGAAAATTCCCCGCTGATGCCATGACCAATAGTGGACTAAAGACTAGGCCATTAAGTCCTAATACCACGTAGGCTACATATCTGTATAAGCTTGAGTACTTTCTCTGCCTCCACGCTATGGTTTTAATTCTGCAATTTGTGTAATAATAAGGCTACGTTCACATTTGCGGTCCTCGCCGCAGCGTCAGGCGCCGCAGCGGCGCCGCATGCGTTATGCGCCCCTATATTTAACATGGGGGCGCATGGACATGCGGCGCACTTGCGTTTTGCGCCGCATGCGTCGCTGCGGCGCCCGCGTCCGGGCGCAGAGGACGCAGCAAGTTGCATTTTTGCTGCGTCCAAATTCAATGAAAAAAACGACGCATGCGGCGCAAAACGCAGCGTTGTGCATGCGTTTTGCTGCGTTTTTATTTGCGTTGTGCGTTGCGGCGCCGACGCTGCGGCGCACAACGCAAATGTGAACGTAGCCTAATAGCCTTGAGGTACCACCATATAAGTTATTTGTATAAAAGAAGACTTGGGGTAAAAACACCGACCTAGTGGGTGAAGCAGAAAATGTCAGCCAACAAATGAAAGTCGGTTTAAATGAGAATCCCAATGTGGTAGTGCTGCTGGAGGCAGTGGCAATGTTTGGTGAAGTATGGCTGGGAAAGGAGTCCCATGAGAACTTCATTATTACATGGAAACTTAAGGGAACCTGTCATGTTGAAAATGGTATCGGACCTGCAGGCAGGAGGAGCTGATCAGATAGACATTTTTATGAAAAAAGTTTTGGTATATCTTGTCTTTCAATCATTGAAATCCCTGGTGTTTGCATATGTACAGTATAAGAGTCCAGTGGGCGGTGCTAATCAGTGATTGACAGTCTTCCCTGTATGATTGTGCATGCAGAGATGGCTGTCAATCACGCCCACTTGACCCATATACAGTACATACAATACATAATCTTAATTTTCCATGTAAAACTCAAGAGTAGTATACAGGTAGTCCCAGAATCTGGTTTGTGGTAGTGTCCATTATGACCTATCCCAAGAGTAGGTCATCAATAATAAAGTCCTAAATGAAGCTATTTAACTCCTGATGAGATATCGGAAAGCGAGACAAGTAATTCTTGGTAAATCAGTGGAAAAGGGTGACCTATCTCAATAGGTCTGGTATCCAAAAAAATTAAAGGGTCAGATTGAGACTCCAGTCCAATAGCTCATAATAATAATAAATATTATTTATTAATATAGCGCCATTCATTCCATGGTGTTTTACATGTGAAAAGGGGTATAAATAATAAAAAGCAAGTTCAATAATCTTGAAAACGAGTCACTGACTGGTACAGGAGGAGAGAGGACCCTGCCCGCGAGGGCTCACAATCTACAAGGGATGGGTGAGGATACAGTAGGTGAGAGTAGAGCTGGTCGTGAAGCGGTTTGGTAGTTACTGCAGGTTGTAGGCTTGTCGGAAGAGGTAGGTCTTCAGGTTCCTTTTAAAGGTTTCCATGGTAGGCGAGAGTCTGATATGTTGTGGTAGAGAGTACCAGAGTAGGGGTGATATGCGAGAGAAATCTTGTATGCAATTGTATTAAGAGGAGATAAGAGGGGAGTAGAGAAGGAGATCCTGTGAGGATCGGAGGTTGTGCGTAGGTAAGTACCGGGAGACGAGGTCACAGATGTATGGAGGAGACAGGATGTGGATGGCTCTGTATGACATGGTTAGTTAGGATTTTGAACTGGAGTATCTGGGCAATGGGGAACCAGTGCAGGGATTGACAGAGGGGAGAGGCCGGGGAATGGCGGTGGGACAAATGGATTAGTCAGGCAGCAGAGTTTAGGATAGATTGGAGCATTGCGAGAGTGTTAGAGGGAGGCCACAGAGCAGGAGGTTGCAGTAGTCAAGGTGGGAGATGATGAGGGCATGCACTAGGATTTTTGCAGATTCTTGGTTAAGGAATGTGCGGATCCGGGAAATATTTGAGTTTGTCAGCAGGAAGTGGAAAGGGCTTAGATATGTGGTTTGAAGGAGAAATCAGACTCAAGGGTTACCCGAGGCAGCGAGCTTGCGGGAGAAAAGTGAGCAGCCATTTACTTTGAAGGCTAGGTCTGTTGGTAGGGCTGAGTGAGATGGGGGAAAGATAATGAATTCTATCTTATCCATGTTAATTTTCAGAAATCTAGGAGAGAAGAAGGATGAAATAGCGGACAGACATTGTGGGATTCTGGTTAGTAGGGTGGTGATATCTGGTCCAGAGATGTAGATCTGTGTGTCATCAGCATAGAGGTGATACTGAAAGCCATGAGATTCTATGAGCTGTCCCAGGCTGAAGGTGTAGATGGAGAAGAGAAGGGGTCCTAGAACTGAAGCTTGGGGGACACTGACTGTAATAATTATAGGGGATAACTCAGGAGACTCTTTGCGTGGAACAAGACAACTACAGGACACCGTTTTATAAGTGGTAAAGTCTATATTATCATACGGTGATTCAAACAGGTGCAGAGAGAAACTCAAGTCCACAACACTTGGAGTAAATATTAAATGCAGCTTAGCAGTCTATAGGAAACTTCAGAGGAAAATGCAATCACACAGAAAGTCTATGAAGTACAATTATTCTTGAGGATACTTGACACGAATAAGTCCTTGCTTAGTCCAAAACACAGATAGATATGCTTATAAGGCAGTTCAAATAATATCTTAGCTCAACCAGGGAGGCCTAGGTAATAGTCTCAGGTTCTTGCAGAGCAGAAACAGCTTACATGTCCAGCAAATGCAGATGGAAGCAAACATGAGCAGCAGATGAAGGAGGATTACTGGAACTGGTGTATGAAGCAGGAACTCAGAGCAGAGTAGCAGGATAACCCCACAGGTTCACAGGAGCTGGTATATAGCCAGGGAGTCACCAGAGGTCAGGAGCTGGATTCAAGGCAGAATACTCTAGCACAGACTGAAGGCTGGGGTGGAGTTTTATAGCAGGAAGACACAGTGCACATGAGACCAAAGACGCCATCTTGGAAAAGGGCAGTAATGCACAAAAGGTAATAAAAAATATTCAGAGTCCTGACACTGACAGATAGGGAGCGAGATGAGGAGGTGGTGTGTGAGTGGGAGATGCTGAATGTCTGGTCTGTTACGTATGAAGATAATGAAGATTCCCAATTCCACCTGCTTTGAAGATGTTGTGGCCCTCTTACCTCTTCGGTCCTTTTGGAGCTTCACAGGTTCAGGGTGGACCAACGGTATGTCCACCCCTGGTGCCAAGCATCTCTATAATATTCATTACCTGAGTCCTTCACATCCATCTGAAAACAGTATGGATAAGAGCTCGCTTACACTGGCAAATTACACGACTGAGCGCTAACCGATCTTTTATTGCAGCATGCTGTGAGTGCATCCGAGAATCAGAACACGCACACCGATACAAGTCTATGAGTGCGTGAGAAGCATCAGACTGCACTCGAATGTCATCTGAGTGCAGTCTGACATCCGCGGACTCAGACAATGGAGAAGATGGAGAAATTAAGCCCTCCATATTTTCCTCACCTCTGCTGCGATTCTCGCATGCGAGAATCGTCACTTATTTGATGACCCAGCGACTCTCCACCCTGGGACTGGAAAATATCTATACATGTCTATGTATGGAATTCCTATTCGGTGCCCTCTGTTTGCCTTCTCGGCTCAGATCAAGGTTTCATTCCTCCTCCCTCCAAGGTGCCCTAGTAGAAAAATCTTGAGAACCTCTAGGATAGGTAAGGCCTCTTCACACCTCTACCAGAGTTTACAGGTCCTTCTCAAAAAATTAGCATATAGTGTTAAATTTCATTATTTACCATAATGTAATGATTACAATTAAACTTTCATATATTATAGATTCATTATCCACCAACTGAAATTTGTCAGGTCTTTTATTGTTTTAATACTGATGATTTTGGCATACAACTCCTGATAACCCAAAAAACCTGTCTCAATAAATTAGCATATCAAGAAAAGGTTCTCTAAACGACCTATTAGGGTATGTGCACACGTTGCGGATTTCTTGCAGAAATTTCCTGAAGAAAACCGGAAATTTTCTGCAAGAAATCCGCATTTTTTTTTTTGCGTTTTTTTTCCGGTTTTTTCGCGTTTTTTTAGCATTCTGCAAGCGTAATTAGCTTGCAGAATGCTAAAGTTTTCCAAGCGATCTGTAGCATCGCTTGGAAAACTGACTGACAGGTTGGTCACACTTGTCAAACATACTGTTTGACAAGTGTGACCAACGTTTTACTATAGATGCAGCTTATGCAGCATCTATAGTAAAAGATAGAATGTTTAAAAATAATAAAAAAAATAAAAAAAATGCTTATACTCACCCGCAGACAGCTGATATCCTCACCGGCGTCCGTTCCGTATAGATGGTGTGCGCGCGCAGGACCTTCCATGACGTCGCGGTCACATGACCGGTCTCGACCAATCACAGGACGGTCACAAGACCGTGACGTCATCGCAGGTCCTCCACCGCACATCAGCTACAGGAACCGAAGCGGCAGCATGCAGCTGAGAGGCGGGAAGACATCGAGGGTGAGTATATGACTATTTTTTATTTTAATTCTTTATTTTTGACCAATTATATGGTGCCCAGTGCGTGGAGGAGAGTCTCCTCTCCTCCACCCTGGGTACCAACCGCACATAATCTGCTTACTTCCCGCATGGTGTGCACAGCCCCGTGCGGGAAGTAAGCAGATCAATGGACCCCTAGGTGTGCGGAATCCCCGCAATTCCGCATTTTTAATGAACATGTTGCTTTTTTTTCCGCGATGCGATTTTTTCGCGGAAAAAATCGCAACATTTGCACAAAAAATGCGGAATACACTGTAAATAATAGGAGGCATATGTTAGCGTTTTTTTCGCGTTTTTATAGCGAAAAAACGCGAAAAAAACGCTAAAAATCCTGAACGTGTGCACATGGCCTTACCCTAATCTTCTGAATCAACTAATTAACTCTAAACACATGCAAAAGATACCTGAGGCTTTTAAAAACTCCCTGCCTGGTTCATTACTCAAAACCCCCATCATGGGTAAGACTAGCGACCTGACAGATGTCAAGAAGGCCATCATTGACACCCTCAAGCAAGAGGGTAAGACCCAGAAAGAAATTTCTCAACAAATAGGCTGTTCCCAGAGTGCTGTATCAAGGCACCTCAATGGTAAGTCTGTTGGAAGGAAACAATGTGGCAGAAAACGCTGTACAACGAGAAGAGGTGGCCGGACCCTGAGGAAGATTGTGGAGAAGGACCGATTCCAGACCTTGGGGAACCTGAGGAAGCAGTGGACTGAGTCTGGTGTGGAAACATCCAGAGCCACCGTGCACAGGCGTGTGCAGGAAATGGGCTACAGGTGCCGCATTCCCCAGGTAAAGCCACTTTTGTACCATAAACAGCGGCAGAAGCGCCTGACCTGGGCTACAGAGAAGCAGCACTGGACTGTTGCTAAGTGGTCCCAAGTACTTTTTTCTGATGAAAGCAAATTTTGCATGTCATTCGGAAATCAAGGTGCCAGAGTCTGGAGGAAGACTGGGGAGAAGGAAATGCCAAAATGCCTGAAGTCCAGTGTCAAGTACCCACAGTCAGTGATGGTGTGGGGTGCCATGTCAGCTGCTGGTGTTGGTCCACTCTGTTTCATCAAGGGCAGGGTCAATGCAGCTAGCTATCAGGAAATTTTGGAGCACTTCATGCTTCCATCGGCTGAAATGCTTTATGGAGATGAAGATTTCATTTTTCAGCACGACCTGGCACCTGCTCACAGTGCCAAAACCACTGGTAAATGGTTTACTGACCATGGTATTACTGTGCTCAATTGGCCTGCCAACTCTCCGGACCTGAACCCCATAGAGAATCTGTGGGATATTGTGAAGAGAAAGTTGAGAGACGCAAGACCCAACACTCTGGATGAGCTTAAGGCCGCTATTGAAGCATCCTGGGCCTCCATAACATCTCAGCAGTGTCACAGGCTGATTGCCTCCATGCCACGCCGCATTGAAGCAGTCATTTCTGCCAAAGGATTCCCGACCAAGTATTGAGTGCATAACTGAACATTATTATTTGATGGTTTTTTTGTTTGTTATTAAAAAACACTTTTATTTGATTGGACGGGTGAAATATGCTAATTTATTGAGACAGGTTTTTTGGGTTATCAGGAGTTGTATGCCAAAATCATCAGTATTAAAGCAATAAAAGACCTGACAAATTTCAGTTGGTGGATAATGAATCTATAATATATGAAAGTTTAATTGTAATCATTACATTATGGTAAATAATGAAATTTAACACTATATGCTAATTTTTTGAGAAGGACCTGTACATTTGGAACATAAGCCCGAGAAATTTCATCTACGTACAGTGCCCCACTGTTTGCCTCTAGATAGTTGATGGCTCACAATTTACTATATAGTAAAAACAAGGTGTTGTGATGCGTATTTGGCCTTTGGATGCCAAAAGGACACCTGTTGGGTCTATAGGGTTGTACAGATTCCTTACTGGCGTATACTGTGGCGTGAGCGGAGTCTAAGAGTTATATTGGTCGTTATCGTTCCGTCTCCCTAAATGACTCATTCTTTATTCTCCATTTTTATCTATTTTCTGTTTTGACCATAATAATTTTAATCCCTCTTTTCATAACGGTAAACATTTTACGGGAAAAAAAGCAAAAACTTCACGTCTTTTTTTTCTGCCGTCATTTCTCCCCCTTCTGTCACCTTGTTTTAAAGGTCACATTACTAGACCGTGGTGGACTCGCTAGGTAATTAATTGTGATTGGCAGTGTTCTACAGCAGCGGGACATAATGGACAATGTCATGACCAAAATAACTACGTTTCACCTTTCACCTCTTTAACTTGATCATTTTCTTGGAAGCTTTTTTTTTTCTTTTTTCTTTTTTTTTTTGTAGCTGCTGTAAATTTCAAGGGTTGTCATAAAAAAAAATTATCTTATGCAATAAATTTGGCTTGTACAAAAAATATGAAATAAAAATATAAGTTGTGTCTACGGAGAAGTAAAATGATTTGAACCTCCCTGGTGCAGTTTGGTCCTCTGTGGCAAACAGACCAGGGCAATGGTCCCTTCTGCTCCACCATTTCTCAGCCGGTGCTCCAGAGAACTTCTTTACAGCCATTCTGGACAAATTCTGAATATCTAGCCCTGGACCATGTATAATCCAGCAGAAACCCTTTAGGCAGGTCTATGATCTACTAATACTTCTAGCAAATGCCTTAAAAGCTATTTACACTTGTGTAAGTTTTTTGTCCAGAAATTATTTATCCAGGACACTTACAATTTTTCACTTTGGGCCGAAGAACGAAAAGTAGAGTAGTTGCTACCTACTTACTTACCTGCCTGTTGTTCCCGGCAGTGAGCGGTCTCTGGCCACTTTTGCCGTGGGATTCTGCGGCTTCCTCTGACGTCATGTTGATAGAGCAGCGGGTTCTCATCCGCTCTGCTCTGTCAATGGGGCGTGATTGCTGACGCCAAGTTGATTAACAGCTGGCTCCCTGCTGCCTATCTGCGGGGAGCCAGCTGTCACATCGACTGAGCAGTGGCTTCTCATCTATCTGTGGGGAGCCGGCTGTCAATCAGCATGATGTCAGCAGTCACGCCCCGTCAACCGAGCAGCCCAGAAGAAGATCTGCTTTATTGATGTGGAGCCGGTAGATCGCCATCAAGAGCTGTCGGAAACCGCTCTGTGTCGCCGCCGGGCTGAGCCCTTAAAAAGCATGTTTTTAGCAGAATAAAAATATTTTTTTTCCAATTGGGTTTCATTACAAACTTTGTATTGTTTTGCTATTAAAGGCTCTTTTTTATCCCACGTTGGTAGCTGCACCCTGTTAATCAGCTTGTGACCACGTCAATTAGCTCAGAAAAAAGACCTAAAACAATTACAAAGTCCCTATAAGAATGAGCTCACTGACGAATTTTCAGATCACTCATTCTGTAGCCCGAAATAAAAGGCAATCGGTGCAACAGATTTAATGAAACACAATTACGAGAATTAGTATTAGCACAAAATACATGCATTTAAGATTAAAAAAATATATATATATTCCCCAAGGCTGTCCATATTCACCCCGAGCATGGGAAGCAATTATCTTTTTTTTCTTCTGTCAAACTATATTTTAAACTGATGAAAATGACTTGTATAAAACATGTGGAAATTACTTGGCATTAGTTGCATGGGAGAAACAACGAGAACAAGAGGAGGCATTCACGGAATATGGCGAGTACCAAGATGTTTTTTTCAACTACCTGTTATAATGAGATTATGTCGTTTGTGTAGGAGGAGTATGACCATAATAATCTTTATTTATACATCAAGTTAACAAAGAAGTAAAATAACAAAAAAACAAGACATATGAGCAAGAACACAAGGGTGCTTTCACACAGCATTCTGGCACCCGTTCATTGGCCCGGTCGGGATTTACGGCATGTCCGAATCCCCTGCAAAACAGGATTCGGACGAATGCGCCGATTGGGCCATAGACTATAATGGTGTCGACAGAGCGAACGAGCGCTGTGGCGTGCAGAGTTTTCGGCATGTACAGAAGGTGGACACTCAATGTAGTGGACTGCAACTGGATGTCCACCTACAATAGGCGTACCCGCGTGAAAATAATGCACGACAAAGCACACATTCGCTTTGCCGACATCATTGTAGTCTATGCCCTGTCGATGCATATGCCTAAATCCCGTTTTTCAGGGTGTCTGGACGTAATCCGAACGGGAAAAGCAAAGGGTGCCAGGACGCAGTGGGAACGCACCCTACGTGATGTCCCTGCCCAAAGAGCTTACAATCTAAATGGAACGGAAGAGTGTTGGTATAGAGCAGTTTTAACCGGTCACCCAGCAAGTATCTGAGCCAATATTGATATAAATTTGAATGGCATTATAGGAAAAGACATAAACAGCTTATTACCGCCTCTGTCTTCTATATTGCCAGCTACATAGTAAGCATTAGCACTGCCTGTGCTTTACTAGAACCTGGGCGATCACATGATATATTTTCTTTCTTTTATAACAGAGCAGTTATGGCAGTTCTTGATTGGACAGGAAAGTGATGTGTAGCACAGCAGGGGCAGGGCTGTCTTCCTCTGTAACTGGAGCTTCTATAAATGCCCAGTTACAGTGGGAAAATTGAACAATAAAATTTAAAAAGATGTAATACGTTCTCCAGAAATCTTTTATAATCTCTTGGAGGACAAATTATTCAAAAGTATTTAGTATAAAGTCTCTGTTGCAAAAAAAAAAAAAAAATCTGAAAAAAAGAGTCCTTTTTTTTTTCAAATAAAAATGATTTTATTAAATGCATATATATGACAAAAACTTCACATATTAGAAACGTAAACATTAAATCTAAAAAAATACTAAACCAACAATTGCTTTTTTTTTTATACCTGCATCACAAAAAAATTGTATAAATTACACAGTCACTGCTAAGAACCCCCCCAAAAGCCACTCTAAGAGATTCTACAATTTGACCTGCATAAAACAAAGCCATATAAAGCCGTAAAAAGTTATGGCCGTTGAAGAAAAAATTGGGCTCTTTTAAGTTGGGTCATTAATGGGTTAAAGTAGGAAATGTAAGCAGCAAGGGAAACCAGGGAAAGGAATTCTACAGAAAGGGGGCAGCACAGGAGTGAAGTTCTGCTGGGGGCTGATAATCTGGGAAAGGGTCCAATATCCCAAAAGGTTCCAAGGCTATTATTGACAGCTCACAGCTGTTTGCATAGCCTTTACTGGTTAATTTATGAGGGACCTTAGAAAAAAATTACTTGCTGACCCCCATAATGTCTAACCAGCCGTGGGCTGATATTAATAACCTGGGAAGGGGCCATGGATATTAGCCTTCCTCCCAGGATAAGAACATCACCACTCAGATATGCCCAATCTTAGCCTGGGAGGGGGCCAGTATCCAATAATCCGATCGCCTCTGCTACACACAGGCGATGATCAGATCGACTGTATGTAGCAGAAATGCTCACTTGCTATGAGTGCCAACCACTGGGCGGTGTTCATGGGATTCCGGCAATGACAACCATAGAGGTCTGCTGGAGACCTCTGGTTGTCATGCCGACCCTTCGGTGACCCGCGATCATGTGACGGGGTCACCAATGGGCGGGATTAGTGACGTGTTTTTTTTGACGTGATTCCAACCCCGGCTGTTAGAGGCACATGTCAGCTGTTCACAACAACTGACATGTGCCAGGAAAGATGTGGGCTCAGGTCTGGAGCCCACATCAAAAGGAGGGACATGACATGCGCAGTACTAGTACGGTGCATTTCATGAAGGGGTTAATAATGGGGCCTCTGAATGTAGCTTGTGATTCAAATGTGAACAGAACCATTCAAAAGTTTTCAACCCCCCCCCCCCAATCTTTAGTTAGTTCTGTTAATCATGATTTTTCTGATGAAAGATTGTTGGTCCCCGGGCTGTTCAAACTGAGTCGATTGTGTGAACACATGGGTTTTCAGGTGCACATTTGAGAGGCAATGAAAGGGTTGGGAAAAAGAGGCGCCCATACCACTACAAACCAACCAATGCAAACCACACACTGAGGCATCAGACACTCTATATAATAAAGGAGCACATTCTATTGGATGGATTGTATTGGATCGATCTAGTGTATTGGATCGATCTAAACATAATTAATGGGACACTATAACAATAAATGATGCTATGCATATTAAGCGAGTATACTATGTGATAAAGGATGGATTATACATTATAAGGGAGGACACTATAATATTGGAGGGTGCTGTAGATAATAAGGGAGTACTCAATGTAATATTGGATGACTCCATAAATAATTCTGAGGATACTGTAACAGTGAACTGCGCTATATGTAGGGGATGACAGTAACTGATGGATTATACATAATAAGGGAGGACACTATAAATAATAATGAATGGTGCTATACATAAATGAGGATGCTTTACAGACATGACTGTTACTACCATGATATATCTGCAAGCAATACAGTATAAAAGAATATTTGCATTAGGTGACTTACTGGTGATGTCTCACCTGATTTAGAGTTGCTTTCTTTCTTTTCTTTACCGCTTGCACCAGTCCATCATAACATCTTTTTCCAACAATGAATCATCTCTGCAGAGTTTGCCACTTAGTCTGCTGCTCTTCACTTTTCCAGCACATTTTTGCACTCCTTATAAACAAGATCACATATACACTGTGTGCAGAATTATTAGGCAAGTTGTATTTTAGAGGATTATTTTCATTATTGATCAACAACTATGTTCTCAATCAACCCAAAAGACTCATAAATATCAAAGCTTAATATTTTTGGAAGTTGGAGTTGGTTTTTTTTTAGATTTGGCTATCTTAGGAGGATATCTGTTTGTGCAGGTAACTATTACTGTGCAGAATTATTAGGCAACTTAATAAAAACCAAATATATTCCCATCTCACTTCTTTATTTTCACCAGGTAAACCAATATCACTTGCCAAAATTTAGAAATAAACATTTCTGCCATGCAAAAACAAAACCCCAAAAAATTAGTGACCAATATAGCCACCTTTCTTTATGATGACACTCGGCAGCCTTCCATCCATAGATCCTGTCAGTTGCTTGATCTGTTTACGATGAACATTGCGTGCAGCAGCCACCACAGCCCCCCAGACACTGTTCCGAGAGGTGACTGTTTTCCCTCCCTGTAGATCTCACATTTTATGAGGGACCACAGGTTCTCTATGGGGTTCAGATCAGGTGAACAAGGGGGCCAGGTCATTATTTTTTCTTCTTTGAGACCTTTACTGGCCAGCCATGCTGTGGAGTAGTTGGAGGCATGTGATGGAGCATTGTCCTGCATAAAATCATGTTTTTCTTGAATGATACCGACTTCTTCCTCTACCACTGCTTGAAGAAGTTGTCTTCCAGAAACTGGCAGTAGGTCTGGGAGTTGAACTTCACTCCATCCTCAACCTGAAAAGGTCCCACAAGTCCATCTTTGATGATACCAGCCCATACCAGTCCCCCACCTCCACCTTGCTGGCGTCTGAGTTGGAGTGGAGCTTTCTGCCCTTTACTGATCCAGCCTCTGGCCCATCCATCTGGTCCATCAAGTCACTCTCATTTCATCAGTCCATAAAACCTTTGAAATGTCAGTCTTAAGATATTTTTTGGCCCAGTCTTGACGTTTTATCTTATGTTTCTTGTTCAAAGGTGGTCGTTTTTCAACCTTCTTTGCCTTGGCCATGTCCCTGAGTATCGCACACCTTGTGCTTTTTGTTACTCCAGTAACGTTGCAGCTCTGAAATATGCAAAACTGGTGGCAAATGGCATCTTGGCTGCTTCCCGCTTGATTTTCCTCAATTCATGGGCAGTTATTTTGCGCCTTTTTTGCCCAACACGCTTCTTGCGACCCTGTTGGTTATTTGCCATGAAACGCTTGATTGTTCGGTGATCACGCTTCAAAAGTTTGGCAATTTCAAGACTGCTGCATCCCTCTGCAAGATATCTCACAATTTTGGACTTTTCAGAGCCAATCAGATCTCTCTTCTGACCCATTTTGCCAAACAAAAGGAAGTTGCCTAATAATGAAGCACACCTTATATAGGGTTTTGATGTCATTAGACAACACCCCTCCTCATTACAGAGATGCACATCACTTGATTTACTTAATTGGTAGTTGGCTCTCAAGCCTGAACAGCTTGGAGTAGGACAACATGTATAAAAAGTATCATGTGATCAAAATACAACTTGCCTAATAATTCTGCACACAGTGTATGTGCGCACTAAATAAAAAAAATGTCCATGCTGGCTGCACCCCTAAATACAAATGTACACCACATCATTATATATAATTAGCCACTGTGCAGCCAGCCATTGAAAAAAAAAATAAGCCAACACTATGTGCCCTAATAGTGACAAATTAGCCACTCCAATAATTAAAAATATAAATTCATCAGCCAATAAGCATCCCCCATTGAATAAATAAGTCCATTACCCATTGCCCCCCACTATCAATTATCCACTGTGCTTCCCCCCCTCAATTAATTGTCTATTAGGCCTCTCTTCTCCTCCCAATTCATTAGCCACTGTCCTCCTAGCCCCCCTAGTTCATTGCCCCAAGAACTCACCTACTGCTCATCTTAGAAGGAGCCACTTCCAGGAGCCGCATCGGTCGGGATCCTACTGAATATGAATCTCAGAATTACACTGGCTCCATCATAGAGATGGCATCGGGCAGGAAGCGACACCACTAATTGAATATAGTAGGCTGCAGAAAGCCATCCCTGCCTAACCTTACTCAAGATTATAATGGGGATAAAGTGGATATGGAGCCCCCATAGATATGTGCCCTGGGCAGTAGCCCACATTGCCTTCACTGTAATCCATCACTGTACAGAATTTTACTTTAGTCTTCTGATGAAATTTTTTTCTGATTATAGAAAAAAAATTGGACACTATAAACGTGCAAAACCATTGTAAGACTAGATACAATGATGTGTAAAATGAGCTTTTTATAGTCCTTGTGTGTAGGACTTTTGCTTCCGTTACTGCTTTTTTTTTTTCTGCGTTTTCAACTTGGACCACTATGAATTTGTTCCTTTTAATTTTATTTTCTGGCTTTCAAAAGCTGCCCGTCTCTTAGGAGCGGAGAGTGTGAACTTGGCAGAATATGAACTTGTCTTTACTGACTTCCTTTATTAGAGGAGAGTTCATCTTTCTCGTTCCTCTTGCCAGGTAGACTTTATTATTTTGCAGCGTTAACCCATGAGATGTAATGTTTCATATGTCTCTGAGCAGAGATCTTGTCTTTGTACAGCATTATTACTCTAGTGTCCAGGGGTGTAAGTTTTTGGGGGCCCTTCATGAGCGCCACATTTCATTTAAAAAAAATTACTGAGCGTTTCAGTCGATTCTTAAATTGTCACTTTTATTTCAACAAACTTTATATACTGTACACGAATAATAGAAGTGAGTACAAGACACTTTGCAATATATATTTTAAGCCTCTTGACCTCATCATTCACTCTGAAAAACTGCTAAAATCCGTCTTGGTCAAAACCTATTGTCCAGCCTGCTGACTGAGTGATCAGGTTACAGCTGCCTATTGATGCCTGTGGATAGGGCAATCGGAGTATCCAACCGTCCAGAAATTCCAGGACAGTCTGTAAAAAATAGAGCAGTTTTTTGCCCTGTCCGTAAGAAAAATTTAAGGTTTCCGTGGTTTTTTGATTTTTTTTTTTTTAAGCTGAAGAAATGTACAGATTATTTTGACGGCAATTATCATCATTTTACAGTTTCCCGTGAATGCAGCTGATGTCTTCATATCAGAATTATGGGCTGTAGACATGTATCACTTATAATTATAATGATTTACTGTGGTTTTCCAATGTGTCCGAAAAAAATATTGTCTGTCCGTGACTTTTTGATAAACTGTCCAGAAAAAGTAAAAAGTTAAGTTGACAATGCTGAGGGCAAGAGAGAAGAGGTAGAAGGAGCAGATTGAGGGCTAGAGATTCAGATCTTGCTACTGCTTAAGTTACTAGTAAGTGTTTCATTTCATCCTAGAACTGGATTAACTGATTAATTGCTCATAACTGCTGCATAATGACCTCTATGTGGCTGCTGCTTTTGAATATGTTCTTCAGACAGACAGGAGAGCAAGAGTCACTCATGTCCTGTGGGTGCTGTGTATGGAAGTCATCAAAGACCATAGAAAATTAAAACTTTAGCCTACAGAGAGGACTTTTTATGAGAGTATTCAAGTCAAATGATGGCCAAAAATAATGTTTTTGCTAATTCTACAGTGTCGCCTGAAACGACAGGTACACCAATAATCTAAATGCCTTGACTGAGGCTTAGAAGCTTGTTAGTACCTTTTCCCTCCGATAACAAGTTCCCAGGACACATGGCTTCACAAATGTCTACCTCCAGCTACGTCTGTCTATTGTCACAGTGCGATAGGATGGTGCCCCAGGATGTCCTAGTGCCTATTGTAAGGTCTGCTGGAGATTATGTGGACCCACTAGGTCACAGTTGGATTTGCCATAAGAACCAGTCTTAAAAACCACCAAGAGTTCTTTAACCTTGACAGTCCCAAGACTTTTTAGGCATTTGCATAGGAAATTCCAAGGATGCTTCCCAGCTGGCATATGGTTGGGCAGAAGACTCCAGGACACAGAACCAAGGAGGTAGGCAAAAATCATAATCCAACAATGCATAGATTAAGTCAGGTTGAGTTTGGTTGAAAATGGTCAGGGCAGGCGGAAGACAGACAAGGTCAAATACACAATCTGGGTCAGTAACAGAAATCTTAGAAGCAGATGCCTATTGCAGAGCAAGAGCCATAAGGCCCTTCAAGTTTAGTCCAAGTGCCCTTAAAATTCAGGGCACCAGTAGATGGCAATGGTGCATGACAACTGTAATACGAGGTGGGGAAAAGTGGCAGCCGGGAGGAAAATAATGGATTGGGCAGACGTAAGCCCACAATTAGTGACACCAATATTTGACACGCATATGAAATAGCATTATGTTTTTTATTATTTTTTATTAAACAGAAGACCTGATGCTAGTGGGAAAGGGGCCTTATGATGTTGGGAAGGTTGTACGTGGCTAAAAAAAAAATTGGCAAGAAAAGATTAACTATTGGAGACAACTTGGCCGTTCTGGTAGCCAGATTGATTTTTGTAGTTGGACATTAATCTTAATAATGACAAATTTCTCAGTGCATTAGTTTCCTAACTTGCTGGATTAGTCCAACCCTGGTTCTTATCCCCTCTTATAAAGAATTACAATTATTGAAATACATTTTTCAAGGCTAAATGAAATATTTTCTATAATAAATACTTGTTTTATATAACATTAATATAAATGCAGGAACTTGAGCAAATTTGTCTTTATCTACCTTTGACGTCTTTATCAGCCAAAGTGCATTCCTGACAAGCGGTGTTTTATCTGCTATTTTATTAATTCATCTACATTTACCGAACATGTTTATTGCTAGAGGAACAGTGCTTCTGAGCTGTGTCCTTGAATGTGATTTCTTTTGTCCTTTTCCTGCAGTTGTGATTGTTTTTTTTTTTCATTCTATTCCGCCCACGTTCTTTTGGCATTGTGTGGTTCTGACCTTCTTTTAGTCCATTGCCATATGGAACACAAGATAACATGGAAATGTATTTCACCCATTGTTGTCTTGGAGGCTGGGGTTCTTCTGTCGGATTTCTAAACCTACTGATGAGGTCCTCATCCTTTTTGCAGAAATAGATTAAATGCTATTATTAATACACTGATTAATGGTCAAGTTGTTGCCTGGGTCCTTGAACACTCGAGTAAACAAGAAGAAAAATTTCTACCGGTATCTTATAACCAATGTGGGTAATCAACTTTTATAATGAAATCAGTTATCAAAGAGCTCAGAAGGATACAACAAAGTAGTTATTGACCACTTATACCGGTCATTTGGGCGTGAAGAATCCCAGATACCAGGTATCAAATGTGCCTTAAAAACACTGTTTTTGGGTTTGTCCTCTAATAGTTGGTCTATTTATCACCTTTCCACTGAATCACTGGGGCTCTAGAGGTCTGGAGATGATTCCTCATCATCACTCAAACATGGTGAAAGGAGGTTGAACTGATACTCAACTGTAGCTCTAGTCAAAGTCTACGGGAATTACTGAAGAAGCCAAATTCTGTGCTCAACCACCAAACTTCAACTCATACTTGCCACGGATTCTGGTTATTCTGATTATTGTGAGTAGTGGGTCCATTAGCAAACAAACGTTGATCACTTATCCTGTGGCTAGGTGTTAAATGTAATTTGTGGGAGAAAAACTATATTGTAGTCTCGTTTTATGGCCACAAATGGCTTTGTGAGAGAGGTCTTTTTGGCCACCAAATTTTAAGAAACTTTTGTCCATTCCTAACGTTGACATCCACGTCAGATTGCTTCTTTCAAAGTAAAAGACCTCATCAATACATATTTACAGAGGTTTTCTAGGATAGATCACATTGGTATGGCCCAATCTGCTGGAACCCCACCGTTTTCAAGAACAAAGTGTCCCATCAACTGTTTTAATGAAGCGATGTCAGACACCTCTTTATTACAGCCATTGAACCCCCACTTGCAGGTTTGAGTCATGGATGGCGTACAAAAATATATGTAGTCCATAGTAACATAGTTAACAAGGCTGAAAAAAGACATTTGTCCATCCAGTTCAGCCTATATTCCATCAGAATAAATCCCCAGATCTACATCCTTCTAAAGAATATACCGTATTTTTCGGACTATAGGACGCACCGGACTATAAGGCGCACCCAGGTTTTAGAGGTGGAAAATAGGGAAAAAAATATTTGAAGCAAAAAAAATGTGGTAAAATATTTAATAACATAAATAACATACTATTATATGTGGTGTTATTATATATAATAGTACGTTATTATGTTGGAAGCTGCGGGACCAGTGTGGTGTCTGTAAAGTACTATATGAAGACACTGGAGGGTGAGTATAAGAATGGGGGCACAGGGCTTATAGTGAAAGCACCACTCCAGCACTGCAAAATAACACTGGAGTGCTGCTTTAAAATCCCATGGGAGAACTATAACTCCCAGCTTGTCCTGCAGATCCTATGACATGCTGGGAGTTATAGTTCAGCAAAGGAGTGGCAGAGTGCTTTATTGTGTTTTGTAAAGACTAACCTCTTAATTGTGGGAGCCAGCCTGTGGTGAGGTAAAAGCTGGAGCATCCCATGGCTGCACACAGAGCCCTCCCTCTTGTTGCCTTTCCACAGCGCACGCGCAGGACATAAGAGGAAGCTGCAGATTCTAGGTGGGAGTCTGAAGGACCTGTGATGATGTCAGAAGAGGGAGGGCTCTGAGCTGCCATGTGATGCTCCAGCCCGCCCACTTCTGACATCACACAGGTCCTCCTTGTGCACCACAGACAGCTCAGCGTCCAGCACAGGCAGGTAGGCAGCGATCTCCTGGCCCCTGCTGCTGCTGCCTCCTCCCCCGGACAAACAGATTCTCCCCAGAATCAGTGCTGGGGAAACTGTGTGTCGCTGCTTAAGTGCAGTATTCATTTGCTGCTCCCCGCTCACCGCTCAGCTGATCAGTGGCCGGGGAGCCGCTAATGAATATTCACTGCACTTAATCAGCGGGGCCATGTGGTTTCCCCAGCAGCTGATTCTGGCAGCGGGGACAACCTGAAGTGGGATATCATTGCGATCCCACTCGCTGCTGCCCCCCTCCCCACATGCTATATCCGTACTATAAGACGCACCCACACTTTCCTCCCAAATTTGGAGGAAAAAAAGTGCGTCTTATAGTCGGAAAAAAACGGTAATAACTGTAAGATACAATATTACGCTCCAGGAAGACATCCAGGCCTCTCTTGAACCCCTCCATCATCACCTCCTCAGACAAGAAATTCCAGATTCTCACTGCCCTAACAGTAAAGAATCCTCTTCTATGTTGGGGGAAAAACCTTCACTCCTCCAGACGCAGAGAATGCCCCCTTGTGACCGTCACCTTCCTTGCTATAAACAGATCCTCGGAGAGATATTTGTATTGTATATGACCTACAAAGCCATCCACAACCTGTCCCCTCCCTATATCTCTGAACTAATCTCCCAATATCTTCCCTCACGTAATCTTCGATCCTCCCACTGCCTTGCACTGGCTTCTCCAGGAAAGGTTATCATTAACTAGGATCCCAAAGTCCTTCTCCATGTCAGATTTCCCCAGTGGTTTCCCGTTCAGTGTGTAATGGTGATATTGATTCCTTCTTCCCATGTGTATAACCTTACATTTATCATTGTTAATCCGCATCTGCCACCTTTCGGCCCAAGTTTCCAACTTATCCAGATCCATCTGTTGCAGAATACTATCTTCTCTTGTATTGACTGCTTTACATAGTTTTGCAAATATCGATATTTTACTGTGTAAACCTTCTACCAGATAGTTAATAAATATGTTGAAGAAAATAGGTCCCAACACCGACCCCTGCGTTACCCCACTGGTCACAGCAACCCAGTTAGAGACTATACCATTTATAACCACCCTCTGCTTTCTATCACCAGTTACTTACCCATTTACTCACATTCTAATTGTGTGTACCAACCTCTTGTGCGGCACGGTATCAAGCGATTTGGAAAAATCAAGATATACCACGTCCAATGACTCACCGTGGTCCAGTCTATAGCTTACCTCTTCATAAAAACTGATTAGATTGGACATGAGCGATTCCTCATAAACCCATGTTTGTTTGGAGTTAAACAACTGTTCACATATTTTACCAACAATAGAGGTTACTGGCCTATAATTTCCGGGTTCACTTTTAGAGCTCTAATGGCTTGTCTATTACATTGCTTAGTTCTCTTAGTACTCGTGGGTGTATGCCATCCGGACCCGGAGATTTGTCTATTTTAATCTTATTTAGCCGGTTTCACACCTCTTCTTGGGTTAGATTGGTCACCCTTAATATAGAGTTTTCTTTGTCTCTCGGCATTTCACCTAGCATTTTATTTTCCACTCTGAATACCGTGGAGAAGAAGGTGTTTAATATATTAGCTTTTTCCTCGTCATCTACAACCATTCTCACAATTTTTTAAGGGGCCTACACTTTCACTTTTGATTATTTTACTATTGATATGGTTGAAGAACAGTTTGGGATTAGTTTTACTTTCCTTAGCAGTTTTGCTTTTCTGTTTCCTTTTTGGCAGCTTTAATTAGTTTTTTAGATAAAGTATTTTTCTCCGTATAGTTTTTTTAGAACTTCAACTGTGCCATCCTGCTTTAGTACCGTATTTTCTGGTGTATAAGACGACTGGGCCTATATGACGACCCCCAACTTTTCCATATAAAATATGGAATTTGGGATATATCCGCCGTATAAGATGGGGGTCATCTTATACGCCCAGTCATCTTATACGGCGTGTGGTTCCCAGGGTCTGGAGGAGAGGAGACTCTCCTTCAGGCCCTGGGATCCATATTCATGTAAAAAATAAAATAAAAAAAATAAAGAATAAAAATAAAAAATATGGATATACTCACCCCTCCAACGGACCCTGGCTCTCACCGGTGCAAGCATCTGCCTCTGTTCCTAAGAATGCAGTGAGTGAAGGACCTTCGATGATGTCGCGGTCACGCGACCGCTCATGGGACAGCGATGTCATCGAAGGTCCTTCACTCACTGCATTCTTAGGAACGGAGGCAGACGCTTGCACCGGTGAGAGCCAGGGTCCGTCGGAGGGGTGAGTATATCCATATTTTTTATTTTTATTCTTTATTTTTTACATGAATATGGATCCCAGGGCCTGAAGGAGAGTCTCCTCTCCTTCAGACCCTGGGAACCATCCACGATCGCTCTGTGCACCCATACCCGGCGTATAAGACGACCCCCGACTTTTGGGACAATTTTTAGGGGTTAAAAAGTCGTCTTATACGCCGGAAAATACGGTAGTTTAAATGTTTTCTTTTTACTGTTAATTGCCCCTCTTACTTCTTTGCTTAGCCACATTGGGTTTTTCCTATTTCTTGTCCTGGAAGTTTTGTCCAGTTTAGAAAGCCATTTCATTGGTGGAGAGTTCTATTTTCAGGATACATGCAGGTGCTTCTTGCAAAATTAGAATATCATCTAAAAGTTATTTTTTTTCAGTTCTTCAATACAAAAAGTGAAACTCGTATTATATAGAGTCTTTACAAACAGAGTGATCTATTTCAAGTGTTTACGGTATTTCTGTTGATGATTATGGCTTACAGCCAATGAACACCCTAAAGTCATTATCTCAGTATATTAGAATCTTATATAACACCAGCATGAAAAATCATTTTAAAATCTGTAATGTTGGCCTACTGAAGTGTGTGTCCAGTAAATGCAGTCTATACTTGGTCGTGGCTCCTTTTGCATCAATTACTTCATCAATGCGGCGTGGTATGGAGGCGATCAGTCTGTGGCACTGCTGAGGTTCTATGGAAGCCCAGGTTGCTTTGATAGCAGCCTTCAGTTCGTCTGCATTTTTGGGTTTGGTGTCTCTCATCTTCCTCTTGACAATACCCCATAGAGAAGCCATAGATTCTCTATGGGGTTAAAGTCAGGCGAGTTTGCTGCCAATCAAGCACAGTGATACTGTTGTTTTTAAACCAGGTATTGGTACTTTTAGCAATGTTGACAGGTGCCACGTCCTGCTGGAGAATGAAATTTCCATCTCCACAAAGAGCTTGTCTGCAGAGGGAAGCATGAAGTGCTCTAAAACTTCCTTGTAGACGGCTGCGCTGACTTTGGTCTTGATAAAACACAGTGGACCTACACCAGCAGATGACATGGCTCCCCAAACCATCACTGATTGTGGAAACTTCACACCAGACCTCAAGGAGCTTAGATTATGTTCCTACCCACTCTTCCTCCAGACCCTGGGACGTTGATTTCCAAATTAAATGCAAAATTTGCTTTCATCTGTCAACAACACCTAGGACCACTGAGCAACAGTTCAGTTCTTTTTCTCCTTGGCCCAGGTAAAACGCTTCTGGCGTTGTCTATTGGTCATTAGTGACTTGACACAAGGAATGTGACACTTGTAGCCCGTGTCCTGGATACGTCTGTGTGTGGTGGCTCTTGAAGCAATGACTCCAGCAGCAGTCCACTCCTTGTGAATCTCCCTCAAATTTTTGAATGGCCTTTTCTTAACAATCCTTTCAAAGCTGCAGTTATCCCGGTTGCTTGTGCACCTTTTTCTACCACACTTATTCCTTCCACTCAACTTTTCATTACTATGCTTGGATACAACAGCCAGATTCTTTAGCAGTGATCTTTTGTGGCTTACCCTTCTGGTGAAGAGTGTCAATGACTACCTTCTGGACATCTGTCAAGTCAGCAATGTTCACCATGATTGTGGAGCCTACTGAAACAGACTGAGGGACCTTTTTAAACGCTTAGGAAGCCTTTGCATGTTTTTTTTGTTAATTATACTAATTTACTGAGGTAAGGTTTTTTGGGTTTTCATTGGCTGTAAGCGATAATCATCAACATTAACATAAATAAACACTTGGAATAGATCACTCTGTATCGACTCTCTATAATATATGAGTTTCACTTTTTGTATTGAAGACCTGAAATTAATTAACTTTTTGATGATATTCTAATTTTGTGGGAAGCACCTGAATTTCTTGGCCAGAGAGGATTCAAAGAGTTCTGGAGGACCTGTGCTGCAGTAAACAGACTACTTAATGATTTGACTGAGAACTATGTAATATTTAGTGTTCCTGTGGTGTCGCTGTGGAAATATTGAGTGCTTACTGCTCGGTCTCCTCTCAGATGAACCTTTTTGTGACCTGCATAGTGTCGAGAAACCCTTGTAAAGCAGGCCATACACGCGAGAGCTGTCGGCTGAACGCTCATTCATCTCTGCTTACTCCACGTACACTCAAGCCCTCTGCTCAGTCAATGGTTTTCAATGCAAAGAGAGTAACACTGCCAGAAACCTCTATCAGCAGCTTTTCTCACCTGAATACAAAGGGTCGGGAGTTGAAATCCCAACTTACTTGTTATATTTTTCCCTGACAGATTATGTCTGGAGGACACCATAAACATCAAATAGTTGACCGGTACCCTGAAATCGCTAGGTTTGACAAACTTCTATTATGTTTGCTAGCTTAACTAGAAATTTTGAGAAACCTTTAAGGAAGAACTCAATTTCTGTATCCCCATGTGATCTTGGAATAAGAAAAGCACAAAATAATGCGCTAGTGGTGAGTGCCACTTACAACCTTTAGGAAGATCCATCTCTACTGATTCGTTTTGAGAAGTAGGACAAAACCTAATAAATAATCCTATACATAATTGCTGTTTTCTCGGCCTGCAGCTACCTCTCCCGACCTGCACAGGAGAGCTTGGTCTCTCTATGAGAGAGCCGCTCGAGAGGCTTCTCTTCTCACCGAGAACATAAGGATCAGCAGTCCAAAATCAGACATGCTGGATCCTTATCTCCCTTGACATCGTCTGTGAGGAGCCCCAATATATATAAGACTGTTGCCCGAGCCTGCTAATATCGGTGGGTTTGGCTGATATTAATCTAATGTGCACAGGGGCCTTAAGAGAAGATCATCATTGTAATTGGAGAATGAAAATCTGAAACAACCTGGAGGCGACAATAAGATGTGTTTATTACAGTCTAAGTATTATGACGGGAGGATATTGAGAAGACAACCCTTAGTCCACAGTGAAGGCGGGCTGGAATCTGACAGTTTCCATGATAACACTACCCAGCTGTGCTAATGCTAATGGACATTATTGAATAAAGGATGATAAGATAACACCTAATTCAAGTATAATTTGGATCTCATATCCAGTTAAGTCCTTTTATATTAAAACTGGGATCGTTATACAGTAACTTCAGGGAAAGATAACTCTAATTAAAATGGTTCTCAGTGTTAACCTTGCATATTCCTGACTCCTTCCTTCAGTTAGATGATAGTATATTATTGTACCTATATGGTCTTTATGTGGCCACTGCTAGAACTACGGCACAAGCTCTGTAGGGGCTGGGGTCACTATATGGGTTCTTCGGGGGTTGTGACAATTATCTGAACATTTATCTGTCATTAATAATAGCCCCTTCTGCATCTAATTTTTAAATTTTCTCCTCCTCTTCTTCCAAGACAGATAACTTTTATATTCTTCTATCGACATAGCCGGATGATATGTATATATATATATTTTTAATGGGAATAGTTGAAATTGTGAGTGACGCCATTCATTTCACTATATAATGTACTGGACAGCGAGAAAACAAGATCCACATACAATGGAAAAAAAACACAATTCCAACATTTTTTTTTAACGGTGTTTATAAGAATTTCTAAGTCTGTATGAGCACGGAGATGCCAAAGTTCTAATATATGTATATATATATATTTATTTATTTTTTTAAGAGAGAAGTAAAACAAAAAAATGCGGGTTTGTGTTGCAATTATCAGAGACCCTTTTTTTATTTTTCAATCAATGGATCTACTGGAGGATATTTTTTCACGCATCGAGCTGTAGTTTTTATTGGTTCCATTTTGGGATGCATATGATGTTTTAATTGTCTTTTTATTTGATTTTTTATTTTTATTTTTTATAGAGGAGCAGTAGCCAAAAATGTACATCTGACATTTCAGTTTCTTGATCCCTTGTTGTGCATTTAACCATGGTCTTCTATCAATTTCAGCAACGTTTAAGTGTGAAACCTAGATGTATGGTGTGTAGTTGCTGGTCTCTCATTCATGGTGCTGATGGTTCCCATTAAATATTTATCTAATTATCGCCTACATTCAGAAAGTTTAATTCTCTTCTGTAATATGTGACTTGTTCAGATGATCTTAGACCATGTTGGCTTCTAACTTCCAGGAATGGGCTGTGACCTAAATTATAGAGTGTTTTGTAGAGACCTCCTGACTGTTCCCCCTTTTTGTAGGGTATAATTTGGTATAAATACCAAAAAAAAATAAAAAATATTGCATCTTCAGTTACTTCTTCACGAGGTTGTCTCTTCTTTTTTACGTCCTGGCCATGCAATTTTTCGGGAAATAGGTGCAGTTCATTAAGAATGGCAGGACAATTTTTAGATTTGAACGTACAGACGTGTTCTTAATTACAGCCACATCACTCAGAACCAACCTGTAAAAAACAGGTCCAGTTTGTAATACGTTCAATAATATGCTAATATTAAATGTCAGATCAATATTATTAGGACATTTACGGCTATGAGAAAGGGCATGCTGTAGCCATACATAGTAAGGGTAAAAACCAGACTTCTCTATGTCACAGTCTCTTGGCTTGTGTGTTAGTACTACTGGGGTCTACACAGAGGGGTGCATTTTCTAATGTATGTCATCCTAAAATAGAGGTAGGCAATCAGAACAATCTAACCATAGAGTCTCATAGCAAAACTTATAAAACACAGTGATGTCACAGTACAGGGATAATAAACACAGTGATGTCACAGTACAGGGATAATAAACACAGTGATGTCACAGTACAGAGATAATAAACACAGTGATGTCACAGTACAGAGATAATAAACACAGCGATGTCACAGTACAGGGATAATAAACACAGTGATGTCACAGTGCAGAGATAATAAACACAGTGATGTCACAGTACAGGGATAATAAACACAGTGATGTCACAGTACAGGGATAATAAACACAGTGATGTCACAGTACAGGGATAATAAACACAGTGATGTCACAGTACAGGGATAATAAACACAGTGATGTCACAGTACAGGGATAATAAACACAGTGATGTCACAGTACAGGGATAATGCACAAAGGAATGTCACTGTAGAGGGATAATAGACACAGTTATGTCATGGTACAGATATAATAAACATGATCACACAATATAAAGCTAGTATACACAGTCATATCAGACTTCGGGGATAATAACACTGAAGTCACAGTATAGGAGAAAGGCACATGGGGATGTCACAGTTTAAGAGAATGAGAATGCCCATGGGGATGTCACAGTATAGGAGAATGCACATGGGGATGTCACAGTATACATGGATAATACACAGTGCTGTTTCAGGCATTCTGGTATAATGAACACATGGTATCACAATACAGTAATAGTGAAAAAAATAATGCTGCAGCGATGCGATAATTTACAAGTCAGCAATAACCATTATTACACTTAGAATGGGGCCACTTCCAATCTCGCATCGTCCACAGTTATCACTCACTGCCCCTTCTGAGTGGAGATGACCCCTGGTGTTGTTGGGTCCCTTCACCACCTTACTAGCCGTGTCTGTGCTAATTAATAATCTCCACAATCTTTCCTCTTTTCTTGGGTATGGATGATTACATCATCAGATAGAAAAGCGATAATAACTCATTACTGTAATGAAATTGTGGTTAATTAGAACAATCCCATTGACGCTGCTGTGAAGGTGCGAGCGCTTCCATCAGTCCTCGTGCCGGTGGAGACTGGCAGAAGTCAGGATTGGCTGATGGCCAATGTAGAAATGATTTCAGGCATTAAGAGGATATCCAGCTAGTAAATGGATGATATGAGAGATATTACAAACAGTCTGAAAATTAATACAGTTTGATGTTTGAGTCTGGGGAGTATCATGCTCTTGTTCTGTGTAAGTACATTATAGGGCTCCTCTGACACAAGGTAATACGTAGGAAGCCGTCCGGTCAGGGTAAATGACGGAGGGATTCATTAGTGCTCACTCCTTGGCCTGAGTATGTTTTTATTACTTTGGGAGAACTGTTAATAGTGTAAAAGTATCACGTATCAATAATATAGTTTCCTTTATCAAGAGCAGGACTTCTCCAACGTGTTCTTCTGGGGCCAAATCTTATTGACCTTCGGATCTTGCCAGCCGGTGATATCCTTTGCCAAAAAGTCCTCATTGTGATGCCTCCGCATCCTCTGCACAATGGTGCCACAGTTCCCGAGTGCCGCTCTATTACCAACAGTGTTGCCGGTACTTTCATGGTCTTGCCTTTTCTACAGAAAGAAGGTGGTTGCCGTTGCCATTTTCTTGTGCCCAAGAACATGGTGATCTGTGATCAATTGCCTCTTCTAGGACTTTACTAGAACAATGTGGGCATGTGGAGAGGGCATGCATAGACCGATCAAAAACCGGGACACTTGATTAATAAAAGCTGCCCAACTGTTTCGGAAACATTAATCTAGATCTTTCAACTTTTTTTTTAGTCTAGTATTCCCTAGTCAAATAATTTTTTAGCCCCCAAATACCTAAAATTGTGGTCCTTCGGTTACCATCAAAATGCCTCCACACTATGATCCTAAACGCTAGAAAAAAGGTGTAATTTTTTAATGAGAATGTATTAAAATACCAACTTTTTCTCTATTGTCCAGCACCGTTCTGGTTATTTTCTTGGCCCACATGGTCGCTCTTCAGCTTTGCCATCTCATACTTGGTCTACTGATTGGAGTGATAGCTACTCTCCCAGTAGAAGTCTGTGAGGCTCAGACCCAGGCTCCATAGACCTACATTAAAAATGTAGCTTCCGAACCCCACTTGAACCTTTATTTGTGAGGTCATGGGGCCAAAAGAGGGCAGGAACGCCGCTGAAAACCGAGGTCAGTTGCCACCATTTAGTCCACAATTAGTGCGGAAGGTGGCCAGATGCTTACATTTTGCTATCAATAATTCTGGCCACACACACCATAATTCATGCCGACGTCCAAACTACAGTGAACGTCACAAAATCCAAATGCAAAGACATCACTTCCTATAAAAGCTCAATGCTGCTACTCCCCCTATGCAGGGTCTGTCCACGGTTTAAAGTGACTTATCGACAAAGATTCCTACATTGTCAGTTCATCTCAAAGGGGGTGTCCCATCAGCACATCATATCAAATCCTGCCTATATACCCTCTTAGTATTTTTGTATGTGAATATTATGACCTTATAGTGGAAATACTACAAGGTCATACTACGAAGATCAAAATTGTTGGGAAAACATCCTTTCCACTTGCACTTGGTCCTTTGTATAAAGTTTTTATTTTAGAATCTTCTCCTTTTTTTTTAATTGCTAGCTTCAATAGACAAAGCCCAAAAACTCACACATACTTTAATGTTGCAGTTATCTACTCTTTGGTGCTATATTAGTTTGCAGCACAGTATGAGTCAGGAATACCAATAAGGGAGCACTCAGGCATCCGTACAAGTCGGTACGGGATCGGACTGCAATGTTTGGACTGGCCGTGAGTCTCCCGACAATAGCGTAACCACTTCATATATCTCTATGAAGCTGTCACTCTTGGGCTGGAATCCCACCGGCGAGTCCAAACATTGCGGTCTAACATAGTTAGTAGTAAGGCCGAAAAAAGACATTTGTCCATCCAGTTCAGCCTATATTCCTATATTCCATCATAATAAATCCCCAGATCTACATCCTTCTACAGAACCTAATAATTGTATGATACAATATTGTTCTGCTCCAGGAAGACATCCAGGCCTCTCTTGAACCCCTCGACTGAGTTCGCCATCACCACCTCCTCAGGCAAGAAATACCAGATTCTCTCTGCCCTAACAGTAAAGAATCCTCTTCTAATCTGGGACAAATTTGTACGGACGTCTGAATGCTCCCTAATTCGAAATCGGGTGGCAAAATAAATAGTTATTGCTTAAATTCAGATCACTAAATTGAAAATATTTTTGGAATATTTTTTATATTTTGCATTTTTAAACAAAATCATTTCAATACAGCCGGCCTATAGTAGTGGCCAAATGCACAAGACTGTGAATATACACCTAAGAAAAAAGCATGCAAGCTCAAAAATAAGATAAAGAACACACATTTTTTTGTTAAATAAACCATATAAAGTATTCCTAGTAAAAATAAACGAAGCAAAGTATACACGACACAATTAAAAATGGTCGAGGCAGAAGGACAGCTATTAATAGAAGTGTAGTCCAAGTCAAAAGTACATCCATTGATAAATATATATTAACAATAACCTCACTAATAGTCATATAGAATTAAGAAATTACTATTTGAAATAGTAAAAAAGAGGACGGTACAAAAGTCAAATCCTCAAGAATCAGAGAGCCGACTTGGCCATTAAATACAAAAAAACAGGCGAAACCCATAAATGAGATAATAAGAACTGGAAGAACCTAAGTATAAGGCAAGCAAAAGGCAGACACACTCTATGCACGTTTCGCTAGTTGCTTCTTCTGTGGCTTTGTGTATTTTTTTTATTGTCTATTTGAAGGGAACCCGACAACAGGATCAACACCTATTAACGAATTAAATGTCTACATTTGTATTTTAATGATGATTTCATGCGACCTCATTGGGCAAAGTTCATAGAATGTCGCATTTATCACCTTTTGCAAAGTTATTTCTCTGCATATTCCTTTGAATGGGACTAGCCCAGTAGTCCAAGGTGTCTGCTGCATGCAGACTGGTCCTGCCTAATCTCCTGATAGCACGCCCACTAAGGCTGGTATTCACACTGTACATGCCCCTGAAGACTCGTAGCAAACACCTCTAGGACTAGTTTTTACAGCAGGCGTTTTTAATTATTTTATGGACCGTGATTTGTTTTTTAGTGGTCAAAAGTAGAATAGCAAGTTTATGAAATCACTCATTTCTGAAAAAGTAAAATCTTAATTACAGCTCCCTTTATTTCACTAGATAGAACGGAATGTATAATGAGAGGGGTTTTTTTTCCCGGGCATGTAGAATATCCCTTTAGGAAAGTGCTGTATTCATAATTAATGTATCAGGGTTTCCACAATTGTTTCAGGTCAGGCAGCCATGGGACTGAGATTGTTTGAAGATTTATTTTCAGCGTATTTATATCCTTGAAAATCATGGCAAAGAGATTTATTATTTTATTGTGAGCTGCATAATGCGGCATTGTGTTAGGCTGCAAAGATTTATTGTTTATTGGAGGCACAAATACTGATTGTTGGAGTGAGCTGTTTTCTCTGGCGACAGGCGGGCAGGTCAGACTGACTCTTCTTAAGGCTGTTTCCTGAGTAAGTCACGTAAGCTGCCTCTCATCATAGAATTTTTATTTTTTCTTTTGTATTCCTCTTTTTTTCGGAACAAAAACTTTGAACTGATAATACATTTGATTCTTCTCCCCGGTAATACATTTGAGTATTCTCGCGGTTTCACCGGCATTCCGGTCCATGACCGCATCTGTAACCTGCCGGCTCATCGCGTAGAGCGGTGGCTACTCTCTATAAAATTCAGCCTCGTTCTTAGTCTTATAGACTTGCATTGAGAAGATTCCAAAAGTGACCTCCACTCCACACAGAAACCACTATATAATTCACAGATGCAGTCACTTGGTCCTGCAGTGGACCTTTTACGCCGCTGAAACCAGGAGAAAATGCCGACTGTTCGGTATTTTACTACCTTCATAACACACACATGATGGCTAACAATCTGGCAAAGAAAAAAAAATCACTAGAGTGGGGCTTAAAGTTTGGAGCCACCAACCCATCATCATGATTTTATGTGACTAAGGTTTAGGGTCTCAAACAAGCCTGTGTCAAAATCATCTGTTTTGGGGATTAAACGGGATTTTAGTCTAGCATGTGCCGTAAAGGGAGGTGTACAGTACTTGGCTTCAGCATTGCCCAATGCAGATGGACCAACTCCTTTTACTACTCAATACTGAATCAGTAGGTAAAACGCCTCAGCACTAAATGATGATGGAAAATGAGGATCTTAATACAATAAGTGAATATTTTACTTTGAACCCGTAAAAAAAGGTCCACCATTTCAACCAACAACAGTCTTTATCAAGGACATTTGTATTGTAAAGGAGCCCGGTATTAGGTAGATTGCGCTGTGTGTGTGCCAAAACCATGTGCCCTCACATAGCCGCATTGGCCTCATACCTGGTTCCACTACAGTACAAATGTCATTGATAATAAGTGTTCACTTATTCCAAAAAGATCTTTGTTCTCCATCAGCATTTCGGTGCTGAGGTTTTTTGCCTACATTACATCAGGACTGCGGTCCTTTCCTCAAGCCCGTACACTTCAAGAGCAATAGTGATGGTCTTTCCTCCTCCAGAATCTAATACTGAATCATCCCATTTTGACCTTGAACTGTCGGACATGACTTGCTTTCGGTTTAGTGGTCCCAAACCTATTGATAAGTTCCCTTTACTGGTTCCCTGATCCAATTTTGGCTAATTGCGTAATCTTAATTAACATTAATTGGATAGAGGTGTGAATTTTGTGGATGAGTCCGCCACAGGCCCTTGTCCGTGGAGATGACCCTGAACATGTCAGGAGTGTCTGCTCATCATGGGTAGACTGTGCTATTATTTCTGATAACATGATGGAAGCATCAATAAGTATAAATAAAAGGCCCCTTAAATGAAAAAAAAAATAATAATAATAATAATATTAATCCATCCCCTAGGATACCCTTCAGACCATCCCACAGACATGAATTCATTTTACATGGGCTTCAAAAATTAACTCAAGTAGGAAATTTCTTGTCTCCATTGAACTTGACAAATCTTCAGATATCACATGGTTCCTGGATGCAGCTGCCCCAGTTATGGCAGATATTTGGCACACAGTTTTCTGTGTCGATGTCATCAGTGTTATGTGTTATGTGTTAAGGGGCCTGGCTGACAGGCTCAACAATCATTGAAGAGATGGGGGCTGGTGTAGGTGTTCCTAATAATTTTAATTTGGTTTACACAATGAATTGAAGGTATCTAAAGATGATTACACTAGAGGTAGAAAGCATTAAAATTCTTAGTTCTAGGTATAAAATGTTGTAAAATGTTTAGTTATATAGTTGTGAAATTGAAGTAACTGATCCAAATTTTTCTTCTTAGAGCCACAATGGGTAAACAAAACAGCAAACTTGCCCCTGAGGTGATGGAAGATCTGGTGAAGAGCACAGAGTTTAATGAACATGAACTGAAACAATGGTATAAAGGTTTCCTTAAGGACTGCCCAAGTGGAAGACTCAACCTTGACGAGTTTCAGCAACTCTACGTAAAGGTAAGTTACTTCCATATATGGGTCACACTTCCTGTTTTTCCCACCAGAGGTGGACCAGTCATCCACTTGAGACACTTTGGGATCCCAATCATCTTGATACCAAACAAGTGGCTTTTAAGATCTTCAAGGAGCTTTGTATACGACTGTCAACATACTTCATCTTCTACTTGAACGTCATTCTTCTTCTAGGAGTAGAACATTGATGATGTTTTGTACAAACTTCTTGTATTAGTAAGATAAAATGTTCACATGCTGAACAACCAAATTGACAATATCTAGATTTTTATCTTGTGTCCATGTAATACAGTTTTATATTTATTAAAATGAGCTGTAGAGAGAAGAAAAAAAAAACATGGCTGCTTTTTTTTCAAAAATGGTCTCATAGCTGTACTCAGGTTTTCTGCGGTATTGGGGTATGTTCACATGAGGTTATTTCATGCTTCCAAGCAGAAAACACTTTAGAAAACACCAATTTGTTTTTATCGTTCATGACCCTCATTTTTTTTTTGCTGTTTTCTGTAGACGTTTTGGGGGCTTTTTTCATAATATTTGAGTAAGTTTTTGGACTTTTTTGGACACTTATTAATTAATAAAATGTTAGGCTGTTTTAAGCTAAAACGATGAAAACAAAATGTTAAGAAAAAATATTTACTTCGTTTATAAAGTATGGAGCATATTCCTAGCAGAAAACTCCTGAAGCATGGTTGGATCACACTTTTTTGGAAGCAGTTAAAAGACGCTAAAAAGCCTGAGCATATGAACAAGTTGTTTTTGTATGTCAATGAACAGGAAGAATGTTTCGAATGTTTTTGAGCGCTATATTAGGTGTTTTTTGAACGGACCTGCTCAAGAAATGTCTTAGAAAAATGCACTGTGAACTTAACCTCAACGCTGATCACTTCAGCTGATTTGAGCTATATTACAAGGGCAACAACTGGACCTGTTTAGTGCAGTTTTTGGAAAAAGAACAGTCATGGTTTTTTGTCACTGTAGAACCTCATTAAGTCTAGGGCTCCAACTTTTGGTTGCAAAACAAGTAAAGTAAACATACAGACATGAATTTACATCAAAACCAAAAAAATGAGCCGGAACATATGTTGGTATAAGTGCAATGTGTAGGTACTCATTCACACTATGGCCATATAACAGACAAAACCTAAGATAAAAACAAAAAATAGTAATAGTACATGTAAATAACATAGGGTGCCTAGTTGACACAGTTTTGATTAAAAAAGCTTAAGAGCCGTCCCACCGACAAGTTGTACCCAATCGTAACGGTCCCATCTCTAGTATTACACCTCATCATGTATATGCAGACCTCAATGTACATGGTGGCAGAGCAGAATCGGGGCACGAATGATCAGACACCTGCCCATGGGAAGCGATATAGACAAAATGCTCAGCCCAAAAAACATTCGCCTGTTTTTACAAAGTACAAAAAAACAAAGCAAAACCAAATAAAGGAGCCGGAACTTATGTTGGTATAAGTGCAATGTGTAGGTGCGCATTCACACTGTGGCCATCTAACAGACATGGCTTAACATCAGCCAAAAGTCATGTAGGTGTAGCTTTAAACTGCTCTATTTGGGCACATGGACTTCATAGAGAGGAGTTCTCCTTTATGTGCCAAAATATTGAGCCACTCTGTAAGTAGGTCTTCTGCTCTGAGGACCTGGCACGTCCATGGGTTACGTGGATGGCTTTTCATTTTAGGGTAATTGTGGAGTAAAATATGTGCCTTTAAAGTAGATTTTCCTATCCAATATAACTAATTCGCCGGTGTGAAGCTGCCTTCGTTTTTTAACTGGAGTGGTCTTCCTGAGATCGGCCATATAAAGAAAAAAGTTATATGTAAGCTATACACATAGGCAAAATTGTTGTTATCCTTAAGGTAAAGTAAGAAAAAAACACAATGGTCAATGAAATGGACAAAAGTAATTTTCTATTTAAATTTAGTGAATATCAACTAATATAAATCAGACATTGCTAATGAAAGTGTTCAGGACAAAAATGATGGTAGAAAGGATTGAACATAATTTGAACATAGGGACATGTTAAACTAAGGTTTGCCCTGTAATTGGCATCATAGATGTCTACAAACTTGTAATTAGTGTGTCTATTTGAAGGCTGAAAAGTAGTCCATGTGCTGTTTGGTATCATGTGTGTATCACACTGAACATGGACCAAAGAAGGTTAGGGAGAGAGTTCTCTCAGGAGATTAAAGGTATATTGATTATGAAAACCTTGTAAAGTTACTCATACTCAGTACTTATACTTAGGTGTACTATAGATCATTGTAAATATTCAATAAAATGATGGTTCCTGTTTAAGCTGTCCGATTAGGCCATTCATAAGAACCGCTGCCATTTACTAGTACTTAAAATTTAGAAAAAATACAATATATCCAGCAGGAAATTCAAGTAAAAATTCTTGTTTATTTCTTCATATTAAAATATAGATAATGGTAAACCACTCAAAAAGTATTACACAGCAACACGCATAAAAAGTTCATAGAGTGGCAGCGTTATTCCGACGCTTTTCGACTTGATGTCTTAATCATGGCTTGTCTGAACTGGGACTGAGCAATGTCTTATATCCCTCATTCCTTAAGGCAGCATCCCTACAGCCAATTACCTTAATTGCCTCCCAGTATAACACCTATGGTACGCTGCAATGTTAAATGTTCTATATTAAGAGCCATACAACATGAAAGAGGAAAAAAGAAGAAAAAAAATGAAAATGCAAACTGTATAAAGCACAAAACAATTAAAAACCTTAGGATATTTTAATATGTAAAAATAAAGATAAATGGAACATGATTATAATCAGAAATGTCATTGATGTTGAAGTATCATATCTTGCCTGTGCCATAGAAAAGGTATACAAACCACCAAGAGGTGGAGACCACAGAAGAAAACTGCTAAATAGAGAATCTTTTTGGATTTTTACATTAGAAACAAGAAACCCACATGGCCTGAATTCCAGGCAAGATATGATACTTCAATATCAATGACATTTCTGATTATAATCATGTTCCATTTATCTTTATTTTTACATCTTAAAATATCCTAAGGTTTTTTAATTGTTTTGTGCTTTATAGAGTTTGTATTTTCAATGGGTTTTTTTTGTTTGTTTTTGGGGGTTTTTTTCTTCTTTTTTCCTCTTTCATGTTGTATGGCTCTAAGGGTACCGTCTCACAGTGGCACTTTTGTCGCTACGACGGTACGATCCGTGACGTTCCAGCGATATCCATACGATATTGCTGTGTCTGACACGCAGCAGCAATCAGGGACCCTGCTGAGAATCGTACGTCGTAGCAGATCGTTTGGAACTTTCTTTCGTCGCTGGATCTCCCGCTGTCATCGCTGGATCGTTGTGTGTGACAGCGATCCAGCGATGCGTTCGCTTGTAACCAGGGTAAACATCGGGTTACTAAGCGCAGGGCCGCGCTTAGTAACCCGATGTTTACCGTGGTTACCAGCGTAAAAGTAAAAAAAAAAAAAACGTACATACTCACATTCCGGTGTCCTTCAGGTCCCTTGCCGTCTGCTTCCCGCTCTGACTGACTGCCGGCCGTAAAGTGAGAGCAGATCACAGCGGTGACGTCGCCGCTGTGATCTGCTTTCAATTTACGGCGGCACTCAGTCAGAGCGGGAAGCAGACGGCAAGGGACCTGGCGGACACCGGAATGTGAGTATGTACCTTTTTTTTTTTTTTTACTTTTACGCTGGTAACCAGGGTAAACATCGGGTTACTAAGCGCGGCCCTGCGCTTAGTAACCCGATGTTTACCCTGGTTACCCGGGACCTCGGCATCGTTGGTCGCTGGAGAGCGGTCTGTGTGACAGCTCTCCAGCGACCACACAACGACTTACCAACGATCACGGCCAGGTCGTATAGAGACGGTACCCTTAATATAGAACATTTAACATTGCAGCGTACCATAGGTGTTATACTGGGAGGCAATTAAGGTAATTGGCTGTAGGGATGCTGCCTTAAGGAATGAGGGATATAAGACATTGCTCAGTCCCAGTTCAGACAAGCCATGATTAAGAAATCAAGTCGAAACGCGTCGGAATAACGCTGCCACTCTATGAACTTTTTATGCGTGTTGCTGTGTAATACTTTTTGAGTGGTTTACCATTATCTATATTTTAATATGAAGAAATAAACAAGAATTTTTACTTGAATTTCCTGCTGGATATATCGTATTTTTTCTTGTGGACTGTGCAGGAACAGATGAGAGGTGGCTGATTTCCAGGTGAGCTGACTACTTGTGTGTTTTTAACATTTAGAAAGGTCTTCTGAAAGCGGCCTTACCCTGTTAAAATCAGCATGAGGGGCTTTATGTTAAAAAAAAAAAGTTTCTGATGAGGCCTCCTCTGTACATGTATCATTATAGGGGACTATATATTTTGTTTTTCTTTAGAATGTAGGTAGATACATTAGTAAGTAAACGAAGTGTCACTTTAAGCGTCTTGTCTTCTCGTGGGCGAAATTTTGGCAGGGGTTCTACATTCCGATGGTGTCCACAGCTATTTCTCACGATGAGTGATGACAAACCAGTCTTAGGCAACTCCATAGCTATCAAGCGGTAATTTACAAATGGGCTCTTAGTGGCTGTTCTGTAATTCTGAACATCTGCCATATCTATTCATAGACGCACAGATGGATCCATGGATCTCACCACAGAATAAATCATTATGGATATTCTAAGGTGCGGGTTATCCAGTTACCTCCGGCGTACTGCCCACACTTTGCACTGCATATAATGCATTTCCATTCGCATTACTTCAACCCCCTTAATAGATTTTTTGTAGCTCTGTATAAATAGAGTTACTTTTAAGGTGGTATTCCAGTCTACCAAAATTTTTACCCATTCTCTGTATAGATGATAATTGCAAGATCAATGTGGATCCCACTGATAGGACCCCCATTGAGACCAAAAATAAGTGACTTTGAATCTATTGGTTCTTGTTATGGGTCTATTTACACTGTAGTGTTGGGCAGTCTGGCACTTTTTGGTAATCTTGTTCACTTTTGGATCCTAAATGGATCCCTATTAGTGATGAGCGAGTATACTCGTTACTCAAGTTTCTCCGAGCACGCTCGGGTGATCTCCGAGTATTTCGACGTGCTCGGAGATTTAGTTTGTCGACGCAGCTGCATGATTTGTGGCTGCTAGACAGCTTGAATACATGTGGGAATTGCCTGTTTGTTATGCAACCCCCACATGTATTCAGACTGTCTAGTAGCCGCAAATCATGCAGCTGCGTCGACAAACTAAATCTCCGAGCACGCCGAAATACTCGGAGACCACCCGAGCATGCTCGGAGAAACCCGAGTAAGGAGCACACTCACTAATCCCTATTGAATGTGTTCACGCCTGGTGAACACATATTTAGGATGACATTAATGTATCCGAAACTCCATCCACGGTCGAAACCATGCCCACTTAGTAAAAAATAAATTAATGAGTGGGCATGATTTTGTCCCCCAAACACTGGAATTTTACATCCAGTAAAAGCCGTTAAGAGCATTTAGTTGCTATCACTGGGGTGTCGTTTCCCATCGTTCACAACAGGTAAGCCACTCTTTGTCTCGATTCGTTCCTGAACAACCCATCACTATTGTGCCGCACAAAAGATCATAGTTCTCGGCAGCACATCATCCTGTGTAAATGACTCTCGCTGCCAAGAACAATGGAAGCCTATGTGCATCTGATGGAGGATCAGGTTGGTTAAATTACATCTGGCCAGGAAGCATGTTGGTCGGTTACCACTGTGCGATGTGCAGTGTAAACAAACTCTGAACTCATGTGCATATGATGTCTTTTTCAGGAGGATTCCACCAGGAACCCTCCTGAAAAAGCGCTCAATAAAAGTGAAAAAGAACTAACATAATGCTCAGCAATGTCAAAATGACTTGCCGTGCACATATTCAATCTTTTATCAGCTTCTTTTAACTGCTTTTAGGTTTCGAAAGTCGTGAAATGCCTAAAAGGCAGGCGTCTTACGTTTGGAAGCCGTTCACTACTTTATATATAGTTACTGAAAAAACAGCAAAGCTGCCCCAAAGCCTACAAAAAAATAAAAACTAAGGGAGTCCAAGACTTTGTGTGCACATACGCTAAGACTGTGGCTAAGAGAACTTGAATGGAGAGGATGGTCACTGGTTGACTGGCTGCTCCATTCAACTTTTTCTGGCTGTCGATCCTCACAAATCAGCACAACGGTGCACTTATTTGAAGACTATTGCCAGGAGTAGTTAATAGGAACCTTTGGACATAAATGTACCTTCTTCTATATTCAAAGTCTATAGTACTGCCGAAGATAGGCCGATGTTGCTCTCTGTCATCATTGTCACTCTCGCAGTCAATTAATGGAGTGTGCATGGCTCCTGCCATTCGGCCGTTGAATTCATCTCCTGTTGGTTTGGACCCTGCACTGATAGCCAGAATGGAAGGATTTATATACCCATTTTTCCCTAGTTCTTTCCAAGTTTCAGTAACCCTGTATGCCAGGACTAGATAACTACAGCTCTGCTCTTCATTTTCTTGCTCAGTTTTTTGGTTTCCCCTTCCCTGCCTAAACAATTAATTACTTCCTCATTTCTGAAATTGCATTGATAAATGAAATGCCTGTTCCAGGTTCTGTGGGTCCTGTATCTTGCATTCTCCATTTCGTAAGTCATTCACAAATCAAAGACATAATAAATATTTGTTATAGAATTTTGTAACAGAAGAGTCATTCATGTTACACTACAGCTTGTAGAGAGCTAAGCCGGCCATACACATTAGACGGCTGTTAGCCGAACAATGCTTTGGCTGATCGTTCGGCCGGCGGTCTTCTAAGCCGACTCTTCCATACACTGTAGTGCTCCTGTGATCTCTATTAGAAAGTCGCCAACAGACATCTCTGCTTATCTCGGGGAGAACAATGTGATTGGCAGCTCGAAATCGGACATGCTTGATCAACATCTTCCCTATCAGTTGGCTGGCTCCACCATACATAGTGGACCGTTGGTCGAACCCATAGATATCGGTGGGTTCTGCCAACATTAGTCTAATGTATATTGGGATCTTTAGAAGCATAAGGAAGCTGACCATCCCACAGGCTGAGAAAACCATCTCCTAAAAGAACGTGGCTTTAAAAAATGCTTAAAATGAAAGCAAACATACTAATTTATAAAGCTATAATAGTATAGATCATATGATGGGTCCAAAAAAAGACCATAAATGAAATGATTAATCGTACTCAATCAAAATTTACTGTGTATCTAAGCAAAATCTTCGACACCAGTTGGTCTGTGAACAGTTATTTTTGTAATCGGAATACGTTTTGGTAATTTGTTATTTTTCTGCCTTTTGCACATTACTTATGTCTTTGACAACCATGACTTCATTCCAAGGACGTGGTGGTGTTTTTCTTTCTCAACATCAGATGTCTGACTACTTTCCATCCTTTATTTAAAAAAAAACTAAATACATTTTTGAAGGTGAAGGCCATTATTTTACTTGACCACCAAAGATTCCTGTCTGTTTCCGCTGGTAAATTAATATTGTTATACTGTATGAATTATGGTGAATAGAGCATGTACTGGGCAGTACGGTTGTGCATACAGGAAAAGGGCAGCATGGCAAACTACACCTTTTGGGTGGCTTCCACGTCCCTTCCATAATGCTTGGGTTGATTCCTTGCATATTTTGTAGGCTCTTGGGAGAGGGGATACATGCACAAGTTCTTACCTCTCATTTAAAATTAGGGATGATGCCAACCCTCCATCCAGGGACCCAATAGTAGCAGCACAGTCTGTTTCTGTGGTACCTACACCTTTATGCTAAGGTTATTAGCCAATATAGTCTTGTGTTTTTGTGCAAATGTTGGAGGGAAGCATAAGGAGAAACATAATCGTGAACATCCACCAGTTAACGCGCATTGAATGTAGAAAAAAATAAAATGAAGATTGTGGAGCGCTCTCTGGAATTGGTAGAAATGAATGGTACACAGTCGGTGCACCATTATTTAAAGCAAGAACATGAAGAATTGAGGTTGTTTCATTGAATTCTCACTTCATCAGGGGCACAGATGACAAATGCAGCGAAGTCACTCACCTTGCTTTTTTTCCACCAGTGTTGCAAATATTAAATAGTGTGAAGAGGAGAATAGTGGGCAAAACCCAACAGTAATGTGAGGAAGCAGGAAAGGGGGACCAACCAGAGGGCTTTTTCTTGTTTTGTTTTTCAAAAGGGTTTTCTAGGGTAAAAATAATATTATGAATTAGTTGTTAATAGTAAATGCTAAAAATTACTGCGCAGTCACACGGCCGTATAAATTGGACTGAGATAGGAACAGACTGGCCGGCAGTTCTCCCGATCCAAGTGTGACAGCTACATAGAAATGCAATCTGTCATGCTTGGGATAGGAGAGCCGACGGCCAGTCCGTGCACTGCGTTCTGGTCATGGTCCGATTTATGTGTTTGTCTGACTTCGTCCTTAGGCTGTATTGTTATTAGGCCACGTGCCTTGATCCTCTCGTAGTTGTTCCATACTGAGTCCCGGCAGTTTTATTTCTGGTCCTTTGCTTGACACAGGTCAGTATTTCCTGGGTGTAAAGGGGGTTGGATGGATTCTTATTTTCATAGATGAGCAAGCCCCCTTGAGACAGTAGCTATTAAAACACATTGTCAGCAGTCCCCTTTCTGCTATGGCCACGTACCATCACATGAAACATTGTCTTGTGTTGATCGACAGACCAGAAGATAATCTGCCAAGACCAAGGATAGAGCGGCCACCAGAAGGACCTCTGGTTTAATAGCTCTATATTAGTAAGTTATATACAGCTAATGTATTATACCTGGATAACCCCTTTAAACTCAGTTTAGACTTAATGAATGATTAGTTGAACACAACAAGGATTGTTGGCTCAATACAAAAGTGAATTTCGGTTGAATGTTTTGGGCTGAAATTTACTTTCCGCTCTTCTCTACGTAACTACCTAGTAAGCAAAATGATTTCTATGAATATTTTATCATATTTTTTGAGAACATTGGTGTCTTTTACTGCAGGTGTAGAGTAAACGATGTAGCATTTGTATTCTGTCTGGTAGAACACTGACTAACGACAAACGACACAACGAACAGGAGGACTACATGCAGCCGAAAGGTCAGACATTCCACATTGAACGGATTATATGTCTCCAGAAAACTAGTGGACCGCAATGACATTTTGGAAATGCTTCGGGCTGATTTAATTTTTTGGTGTGTTTTCCAATTTTTGTAGAAAATGAATGGTTAATTCGCAAAAATATAAAATTCACCCTAAATTTTTTTTTTCAAGAAGTTCAAGGATGATGTAGCCAAGTAGAGCAAAGGGAAAGAAACAAAGGCGAGTAAGGCACTGATCACACTGAATGTATTAGTATTCTTATCATCGGAGTAACAGGAACCACATTATTAGTTAATGGGGGGGCAGGGGTCTGTAGGGTGTTATGAACAGAAGCCATGACACTAATGATGATTGACAGTTATATCTAAGCGCTTAAACTGTTGCTCTGATTGCATCCGTGTCTCTCAGGTGTCAGCTGTATAACACAGCCATCGCCCACACTGTATGGCACGAGCTTAGCTATTGAGATTGATCCATACTGGAAGTCGTCACAACTGCCGATATCCATCGATGGATGTTGCTAAAGGGTTTGTCCAGTGGACTTTAAAAAAAAAATACTTATAATCGTTGAAAAGAAAAAGAGTCAATTCTGACCCATACTGGTCCCATGCAGCGGCCATTCCAGTCCATAAAGGGAACCTGTCACCAGGTTTTCTCCATATAAACTAAAGGCATATCACTCCAGCAATCATTGTATAATGATCCATGAAAGTGCCTTTTTTATCCCTCCCGCCGTATGCTAATTGGCACGTTCCGTTCAGATGGGTGTTACAGGTCCGAGCTCAGCGACTCTCCTCCCCCCACAGTTGTCAGCCGTCGTGTGGACGTGGATGTTCTCCTATGTCGTCCACCTAGGGCTGAAAATCTCAAGTCTGTGCCATTGAAGAAGAAGGCAGAGCAAAGTTCTGTAATGTGCATGTACCGGCACCAGTTTCACTTCCGGGTCATCAGCTATCACCAGTGCGACTTGCATAGGAGAATTATAAGGTTTTTTCATGGATCTGTGGGGGACCAGGGCACTTACACACAAATTGCCTGAGTGATGTCTAAGGACACATTCAGACATCCGTACAATCGGTCTGAGATTGGACTGCAATTTACAGATTGGCCTTGGCACTCCTCACCCGAGTGTGACTGGTTTGGTAGACACGCTGCCAATCCATACATTGTGGTCCGATCTTTGACCGATTTGTACGGATGTCTGACTGTACCCAATGCAGATCTACTAGAGGTCTGATCCCAAGTGATAATCAAACAGGTCCAATCAGATCAAAATTTCACACATTTATAAACATATTTATGGGGTATTTTCTTCTGAGAAATCATCTAAACATTGATTAATGCTGTAAACCATTCACACTGTCACCAGTTCCTGAGATACCACAGATTAATAGTTCTCATGGTTTAAAAAGCTTTGTTGTCAATGGAGAATGAACCTTTCTTTTTCCAGACAGAAGGAGAACCCCACTGTGTTGCAAGGGCAATTTACATGGAACAGCTATTCACCCTAATTTTTGTATTGGCCGTTTATATAATCTGCATATTAGCCAGGTCCTGCCTAGTTGTTTCTCTAACTAAACTTAACTATTTTATTCCTTCCTCATAACTTAGATCCTCTATGTCCCTTATCAGGTTTGTGGCTCTTCTTTGTACCTTTTCCAACTCCAAGCCATCTATCAGGGCTGTGGAGTCGGTAAACCAAACCTCCATCTCCGACGCCTTAATTTCTCTGAGTCCCGACTCCACGACTCGGACTCCACAGCCCTGCCTGAGAACTGAGCATGTACGTACAGAAAGTGCAGCTCAGATTCATCTCAACTAGTGATAAGCGAACGTGCTTGGATAAGGTGGTATCTGACCAGGCTCGTGTACTAACAGAGTGTCTTTGGTGTGCTCGAAAAATATGTTGGGGTCCCCGCGGCTGCATGTGTCACTGCTATTCGACAGCCACAACACATGCAGGGATTACCTAACAAACAAGAAGTCCCTCCATGTGTTGTGGCTTTTGAACAGCCGCGGGCACTCGAACATGTTATTCAAGCACGCCAAAGTCACTCGGTTAGCACCCGAGCATTCTTGGATAGCGTTTGCGCATCACTAATCTCAACTAAAAGCCCAGATCCTTAGATCAAGAGCACAACAGACCTTTATAGGACATTTCATAACTTTCCCATTTCTTATAAAAAAATGTACATCACATACTTTACCCAAGTTATCATATATTTTATGAGTCGGGTCAATTAACACGGACTCCGACTCCGCCAAAATGGACACCAACTCTGACTTCACAGCCTTCTTTCTACGAACATGTGCCCAGAATTGGATGAATATTCCAGCTGAGGCCACAATAATGCTTTATGAGGGCATGTCCATACCTCTTTTAATACATGGCGTTATCCTGCTGGTTTTGATCTCTGATCTATATTCAGATCCTTCTCCTCAAGTGAATCTCCTAGTTATTTTTTCCCCGGATTCATATGATGCATTCAGATTATTATTATTTGCTTGAGTCAATTGCAGAAATAGAAACAGTTCTATGAATTCCATCTTGTAAATCATTAATAAGATAAATAATAGTCAATTACTGTTTGTTCTGACCGTGCTCGAACCCTCCTTTTAATACGTCCTGCATCCTTAGTATTATTTGAAATGTCCCTATAGCAATGGATAAGAAGTGGATGAATAATATATAAGTTGTAATTAAGACTTATAAAAGTGCCCACAAGAGAGACAGAAAATCTAACGAGAAGCTCTGACTTCATTGCTTCAATAAACAGATTGCTCCGTCTAGTTTATTCAATGACGACGTAGATGCGGCTCTCCACCTACGTAAATTAGCTGGGCTTCGGCTTCGAAATAAGAGATCCTGTTGTATTTTCTGCTTTGTACTCTCAAGTCAGTGACTCATTCCCGAGACATCAGCTCTTTCTCCGCTATCTCCGATTGTCACTCAATGCTGAGTCATTAAAAGAGTAAAAAAGCTCAAACTCCCCAGGCTCAGGTATATAGGGGTATAGGGGTGTAAAGGTGCCATCTTGCGAGAGATTTCCCAAAGCTTCAAGACACCATACGTTGCACATGGCATTGTGGGGGCAGGAGCTCCAAGTTAGCCACTGCCCAGGCAAGGGTGTATATGTTAAAGGGAGTCTGAACAAAAACATTGGTAAGTAGAGAGGGGACTGTGGTCTAGGGTGACGTTTTCTCCTTGTGGAGAGTCGCAAGCCAAGCCTGGCATGTCATAGTGAGGAGACTTATAGGCCATGCAATGCTCCTCTGGGAAATTAAATATGCAAATTGTCTCTGAAGAGAGCTAGAAATCTAGCATCACCTATTGGAAGCGGCGATCCTAAAAGTCAATATTGACTTTAATGAGTCTTGCTGCTGGTTTAGGATAAAAGACAAACCAGAATCTCAATTTGCAGATGGTGTTTCTGGTTGTTGCCCCTCATCAGTGCAAAGCATCACATCTGATTTGGCTAGGTGAGAGGATCTAGACTAGATACTGTGCCTACTTTTTTGGCTACAGTTAGAGTCATCACTGCTGAGAAAATGAACATTGATCCATTATGCAAATTACCCGGAAAGTGCTCTAATGGCAGCTCCAATCTCAGCATTTACCCAGCCGAATACTTCCTCCTTGCTCCTTGACTGTGATTACTAGCTCAATTTTTCCATTTTGTCACCTTCTTCTGCATCGATATGAGATGTACCTTGAACTCCTAGTCCTAGGCATGTGCCACTATGTGACTGCAGACTTCTGAATCATCATATCACGCACACTGTCAGGATTATCTGATGCCAGCGGCGAAAGCGGGTAGTCATGTTGCCACAGGTATGCGATTTGCCTATGTTCAGCCACATTCCAACTAGACTTGCATGGCCTCTCTCAAGCACGTCTAGTCTGCACATGACCGCATGTATGCAAATTGCATTTCATTAACAGTCTGCAGTGCACACTCTGTGATGATTCAGAAGTCTGAAGTCACATAGAGAGACTACATGTTTTCATCCTAAACCTGGAAAATTGCTTTAACTAATTCTTTCTTTGAACTTTTAGTCAATGTTTTAGCACCTTTTCCTTTTTAAAGGGTGTGAGGCAGTGACCTGTGTCATATGCGAGAGTCGCTAAGTGTCTACCCCAGGATGTGCACAGAGGCGTATTGAGGCCGTGGGAGTGCATTGCAGTCACAGGCATAGCTGTGATTGCAATGCAAAATAAAGGTAAGTGTTGGTCTTGGGCAAGCTATTTGTCCAAGACAGATTTAAGAAAACCTGCTGTGGGCTTTTATTTTTTAAACGGACTACAGGATGGTAGTGGGGCAGTTGGTTTTCTTCCTGGCCGGGCTTCCCTTGTGGCCTACCGTCACAGGTTCCTTGTAAAAACCCCTGAAGCAGAGGGTTAGGTGTGTCAGTTTGGTCTCGCAAGCGTGCAGAGCAGAAGGCTCTGCAAATCTCCACCTGGGTGAGGCAACACAGGGAAGCGCAGCTGAAAGGCCTGGCACCCTCAGCGTACACGGCAGTGCAGTCGCCCATGGCAACTGGTCTCGGATGTGAACTGTTTTCTTTCCCGGCTGCGATCCGGAGGATATCGTATGCTGTGTATTTCTGTGAGTTGGACATTAAAACACGTTTTGCTTTGAACTTTGCTGTGTCACTGCCTCATCACTGCACAGCATGCATACCGCTGCACTACAAGGGTTATTCTCATCTTTATGGCTGAATATTTTCAGATAGTGATTGTAAAAACAAGCGCTCTTTGGCATTTTCTGCTTATAAAAATGGTAACCTTTCCTGAGATATTAACACTTGTTTACAGCTCACTGTCGAGGATAGCGACCATCGCTGGTGTTTAGCTTGCAAGCAGTGGCCTAAAGCTAATCGTGATTAGGCGGTAACATCACACTTTAAAACAGTGCTTACAACAATCTCAAGAAAAAAAAGCTTGTAAGCACTGTGGATGTTCTGCTGTGTAGCAGGGAGTGGTGGTCGGTCTCCAAGGCAACGAACTGTAAATAAAAGAAAAGTGTTCATCTCAAGAATGGCTGAAAATTTTAATTTTAATAATCTGTAAATTTCAAAATTGCTTGCATTTACAAGCTTTATCCAGCAATACCCATTTCTGAAGATGGGAATAATCCTTTAAATACTGTGACACTACTACTGTTGTGAACTATATCTGATAAAGTCTGCAGTACAGAGCTGAAATGCGAGATATACTGCACTGATATTAATAATAAACTGACATTTATAAACCACCCATGGAGTATGGGCCTTCTTCAAATGTGAAAAACGCAGTCAATCAGTTTTTCTTCCGGGCTTACCGTACGAGTGGCATCCGATTTTTTTTTTTCTCAATACATTTCTATTATAAAACAAGGAAAGTGATTTTCATCATTTTTTTAATGTAAATGAATAATAACGGATCAAACACGGATTTTGTGCCGATGTAAAAAAAAAAGGGACACACGGATGAAAATCAGATGAAAATTAGAAAGAAATCGCCCGGTTTCTGAACGAAACTTGGACGATTTCTCATATCTGCTCATCTGTAGGAGCCGAAAAGTTCATATGTCCAGTAACCTTCCATTTAAAGACATCGGAACAAGCATCTATCCTGTTGACATCCTGCACACGAGAGCAATGATGGGGTTTCTTTTTCTTTTTTGTATATCATCTTACTAAATAATAAAACTGCAAAACATAGGAAATAGTGATAATTCTGCAGTTTTGCATCCAAAGTAAACCATGACATTTTAAGAATAGATGTTTAAAAAAAAAAAGTACCCCAATCTCTGATGAAACCCCGGAGCACCATCGAATCCATTATCATCAAATGGAAAGAACATGGTGCCTCAACAAACCTGACAAGAGAGGGCTGCCAACCAAAACTGTCAGCCTGGGCAGCACAGAGACCAGAGGTAACCCTGGATCTGCAGAGTTCCCAGACAGAGACTGAGTATTTGTCATACGACCACAATAAGGCAGGGGTCATACTTGCGAGTGCAATGCGAGAAACTAGCGCGAGTCTCTCGCATCAATACCCAGCACTGCCACCAGCACTCGGGAATGGAGTGTGCGGCTGCATGTGTTTCTATGCAGCTGAACGCTCCGGTCTGAACCGCCAGCGGCAGTGCCGGGTATTGATGCGCGAGTTCCTCGCATTGCACTCCCAAGTATGACCCCAGCCTAATCCGTACACTCGAGTGTATGTAACTTTTTTTTCTAATGTACAGTGGGTACAGAAAGTATTCAGAGCCCTTTAAATTTTTAACTCTTTGATTCATTGCAGCCATTTCGTAAACTCAAAAAAGTTAATCTTTTTCTCATTAATGTACACTCTGCACCTCATCTTGACTGAAAAAAAAAAAGAAATGTAGAAATGTTTGCAAATTTATTAAAAAAGAAAAACTGAAATATCACAGGGTCATAAGTATTCAGTCCCTTTGCTCAGACACTCAGATTTAAGTCACATGCTGTCCATTTTCTTGTGATCCTCCTTGAGATGGTTCTACTCCTTCATTGGAGGCCAGCTGTGTTTAATTAAACTGATAGGACTTGATTTGGAAAGGCGCACACCTGTCTATATAAGACCTCACAGCTCACAGTGCAGACCAAATGAGAATCATGAGGTCAAAGGAGCTCAGAGACAGAATTGTGGCAAGGCACAGATCTGGCCAATGTTATAACAGAATTTCTGCAGTACTCAAGTACCTAAGAGCACAGTGGCCTCCATAATCCTTAAATGTAAGAAGTTTGGGACCACCAGAAGTCTTCCTAGACCTGGCCGTCCAGCCAAACTGAGCAATCGTGGGAGAAGAGCCTTGGTGAGAGGTAAAGAAGAACCCCAAGATCACTGTGGCTGAGCTCCAGAGATACAGTAGGGAGATGGGAGAAAGTTCCACAAAGTCAACTATCACTGCAGGCCTCCACCAGTCAGGCCTTTATGGCAGATTGGCCCAATGCTCAGTGTAAGACATAAGAAAGCCCACATAGAGTTTGCTAAAAACACATGAACGACTCCTAGACTATGAGAAATAAGATTCTCTGGTCTGATGAGATGAAAATAGACCTTTTTGGTGATAATTCTGAGTGGTATGTGTGGAGAAAACCTGGCACTGCTCACCACCTGCCCAATACAATCCTAACAGTGAAACGTGGTGGCAGCATCATGATATGGGGGTGTTTTTCAGCTGCAGGGACAGGATGACTGGTTGTCATTGAAGGAAACATGAATGCAGCCAAGAACAGAGATATCCTGGATGAAAGCCTCTTCCAGTGTGCTCTGGACCTCAGACTTGGCCGAAGGTTCACCTTCCAACAAGACAGTGACCCTAAGCACACACCTAAAATAACAAAGGAGTGGCTCCAGAACAACTCTGTGACCATTCTTGACTGACCCAGCCAGAGCCCTGACCTAAACCCAATTGAGCAACTCTGGAGAGACCTGAAAATGGCTGTCCACCAACGTTCACCATCCAACCTGACGGAACTGGAGAGGATCTGCAAGGAAGAATGGCAGAGGATCCCCAAATCCAGGTGTGAAAAATTTGTTGCATCATTCCCAAGAAGACTCATGGCTGTACTAGCTCAAAAGGTGCTTCTACTCAATACTGAGCAAAGGGTCGGAATACTTATGACCATGTGATATTTCAGTTTTTCTTTTTTAATAAATTTGCAAAAATGTCTACATTTCTGTTATTTCAGTCAAGATGGGGTGCAGAGTGTACATTAATGAGAAAAAAATGAACTTTTTTGAATTTGCCAAATGGCTGCAATGAAACAAAGAGTGAAAAATTTAAAGGAATCTGAATACTTTCCGTACCCATTGTAAATTAGCAAAACATCCAACAACAATTGCTAAAATTCTGATACGTTGCATGCCTACTATTTTATGGGACCATTTAAACCACCGCCCTCCCCCTTTCTCTAACCTGGAAGGGCAATTCAATTAACATTATGTTGAAATATGAATAAACACGAGCGCGAACATGGAATTGTATCCTGGTTCATGTTAGGATGGATTCATATATATACTGTAATTTCATGCCCCTGGCTAAATCCACAGCAAAATCCATTTCTTACATGTGAATTTTAATTGCTACACAATTAATTGTTTGCATTGCAAAGAATGAAATCTACAGCAAAATAAAATTTGGAGCACAATCCGCTTGTAGGACCGGCAGGTTTTATAGCGAATTTGTTTGTGGTGAAAAATGGCAACACTTGTTAAATAGGCAACCCAATGAACAGAATTGGTGTGGGTCCGACTGCTAAAACGTTCACAAATTAAATAGCTCCAGCATTAGTTAAAAGACTATGCATAATTTTGGGGGACACTTTTTTTTATCAAAATGCATTTATCGTTTGTAATTGAGTTATTAAATATTTTGCCCAATTTTATGCAGCTTCTATGCATCACAGTACATAGTAAGCAGTAGAATGCAATTTCGGCTGACTGCTGATGTCATAACCCTCATCTCTGCTCTCCTGAATAATATCTTTACCAAAATGAATATCAGCTTTATAAGCATTCAGGAAAAGAGAGATGGGGCTGACAGACCAAGCCAGTTCTCTGACAAATTGTAAACTATGTACTGTCATACACAGAGGCTGTAGAAAACTAACATTGCCAACATTTTTCAGATGAATCAATTACAAAAATATTTTTTTTCCAAAGCCCCCAAAGGTGACTATAGCCTTTGACTACTGCAAAATCTTCACCTTATTTCCCTGCATAGCAATGCTCCAGACTACCCACAGTGCAGGGAAACACATTGCCCAGTGCCCTCTGCTCTTTTGATCAGCAGGGGTCCTTGAAAAAAAAATCAAAAGAAACTCTAAAAACTCCCCAAGTTTAGCATCATGATATATAAGGGCACATGACCACATTTTAGTGCCTACATTTAACTTGTACGCGGACAAGCACCAAACCTCAAAGAGGTCATTCACCTCCATGTTGAGTAGCTGTCACAGTGAATGGAAACACTCCGAGAACTGAAACTTAAGGGGAATTTACATATGGTAGGACTGTAGCTCAGCTTAGTGAAGGGTTTTCCTATTGACAAGTGATAGATTATGGACAGCCAACCTCCTTTGGGCTTTATCTAGACCACCTATTCACTTCATTCTGTGCAGTCTATGAGACATCATCTCTACATCTTCATTTGTCTAAGGATAGGTTCACACAACCATTGTCTCCACATCCGAGAAAAACAATCCGGTTTATTATGATCTGAGTTTCATCATGGTGGCTTAAATTTTTCTTGGACATGGAGAAATAAAAGTTTCTCCACCTTGTCCATTCTGATAGTCCATAAACATGCAGCACAATCTTGGTAAGAAGTACACTTCATGAGCACTTGAAGTGGCCACTTCAGTGATGAGAGGAGACATCTTGGTACTGACGGCTTCTTCATTGCTTCAAGCTGAATAACACCCGTGTTAAAAACGCTTCTAAAGGGAAGTCTCTTCTAGCAAAGATGAAAAGTCTTCCATCACTGGCTGACGCTTCCCTGTAAATAGTTCCTACTGACTGTATATTATTACTATATTTCTTTGTTAATTTTTTTTTTTCCAAGTTGAACTTCTATGCTAAATATTGTGGCTTGGCACACTGTAGGTATAGAAGTATTGGGTCACACCTCTTAATCACTGAATTCAAGTTTTTAATCCAGAGCCATTGTCCCCTTGTGTAACATTTGACCCTTTGTCCCCCACTGTATAACATTCGGCTTTTTGCCCCCGCTGTATAACATTTGACCCTTTGCCCCCCGTTGTATTCAGTCCTTTGCCTCCCCTGCTGTATAACCCTTTGCCCTCTGCTGTATTATAACATTCAGCCCTGTGCCACCCGCTGTATAACATTCGGCTCTTTAACTCCCTGCTGTGTAACATTCGGCCCTTTGCCTCCCTGCTGTATAACATTTGGCACCTTACCCCTGCAGTATAACATTTAACATTTAGCCTTGTGTCCCCCCGTTGTATAACATTCAGCCCCGTCCCACCCCTTCCACTGTATTTACATTTGTCTCTTTGCCTCCCCGCTGTATAGCATTTGGCCCTTTGCCCCTCACCTGCTGTATAACATTTGACCCTTTGCCCCCACCACTGTATAACATTTGGCCCTTTGGCCACCCACTGGTGTATAACATTTGGCCCTTTGCCCTACCCACCGCTGTATAACATTCGGCCCTCCCCCCACCACTTCTGCATAACTTTTGGCCCTTTGCCCCTCCCCCGCTGTATAGCATTTGCCCCTCCCCCCGCTGTATAACATTTGGCCCTTTGCTTCCCCCGCTGTATAACATTTGGCCCTTTGCCTCACCCGCTCTATAACATTTAGCCTTTTGCCCCCCCCCACAGCTGTATCACACTCGGCCCTTTGCCTCCCACCACTGTATAACATTTGGCCCTTTGGCCACCCACTGGTGTATAACATTTTGCCCTTTGCCCCACCCACAGCTGTATAACATTCGGCCCTTTGCCTCACTCGCTCTATAACATTTAGCCTTTTGCCCCCCCCCCCCCACCCGCTGTATAACACTCGGCCCTTTGCCCCCACCACTGAATAACATTTGGCCCTTTGGCCACCCACTGCTGTATAACATTTGGCCCTTTGCCTCACCTGCTGTATAACATTTGGCCCTTTGGCCACCCACTGCTGTATAACATTTGGCCCTTTGCCTCACCTGCTGTATAACATTTGGCCCTTTGGCCACCCACTGCTGTATAACATTTGGCCATTTGCCTCACCCGCTGTATAACATTTGGCCCTTTGCCTCACCTGCTGTATAACATTTGACCCTTTGCCTCACCCGCTGTATAACGTGGCCCTTTGCCTCACTCGCTCTATAACATTTAGCCTTTTGCCCCCCCCACCACCACCACCCGCTGTATAACACTCGGCCCTTTGCCCCCACCCCTGAATAACATTTGGCCCTTTGGCCACCCACTGCTGTATAACATTTGGCCCTTTGCCCTACCCACCTCTGTATAACATTCGGCCCTCCCCCCACCACTGCTGTATAACATTCGTCCCTTCACCCAACTATTCAATAACACATTTCTCTGAAACATACACCAAAATATCTAAAGTAAAGATATGGATATACTCAGTATTAGAGTACCCGTACACAGATGGCATTAGCTTGGGGTAGAAAAACCTGATGACAGGTTCTTTTCAGTTTATACTGTCAGTTTGGAGAAGAGATTGCTGCCTTCTACAAACAAGGAAAAGGATAAAAAAAAAGATAGAAAGCAAAGGAATTGTGTGTTCCTAGAGATACAGCTAGTAGTATAGTCTACAAGCTTTTGAATAAAGGAACACTGGCTGCAGTACCTGTTTGTGGCAGAAACAAGCAGCTGTCACTGGCTGCCAGCAAATTCTTGATGAGGCAGATGGTCAAAAACCTTCAAGTGACTGCAAAAGGTCCTACAATGAGGTTTGGTGGCAGCAGGCGCTGAGGTTTGACTTTGCACATAAGGCGCATACTAAATTCCGAAGCTCTCCATACCCGAACTACAAGACATACATCTGTACTGACCCAAAACCACATAAATAAACTACAGACGTTTTAGTATCCGGTTCTGTGAAGTACTTATACAAAACTGGAACTTATCATGCCTGTCTATCAGCGGCATATCTGGAGGAGGAAGAATGAAGCACATGCTACCTACAGTGAAGCATGGTGAAGGCTCCATGATGCCTACTTTTAAGCATGGCAATTGCTTGGTGATGCCTAAAGTCAAGCATGATGGTGGATTAGTGATGCCTACAGTGAATCATGAAGGTGGTTCGATGTCTACTGTGGAGCATGGTAGAGGCTCTTGGTGATACCTATAAGAAAGAGTGGAGGTGGCACAGTGATGACCAAAGTGAAGGGACTTGGTGACACCTTCAGTGAAGCATGGCTTTGTGATCTTCTGGGGTGCTTTGTTTCCTCTGCCATTGAAAACCTGCAGCATATGGAGGGCAAGATGGATTCAACCAGGAGATTGTAAAACGAAAAACGTCATGCCTTCCTTCACGAAGCTAAAGCTTGTGCATACCTCAAATTCCACTAAGGCTTGGTTTCTGAAGAATTCCAGGAAGGTTCAGTAGTCACCTTATTTGACCCCTTAGAAAATGTTTGGGGGGGATTTGAAGAAAACGGCTGCAGCACACAAACCCTAGAATATTAGTGAGCCGGAAGCCATTTACCAAGAGAAAGAGAGTGGTGCTCTACTAAGTAATAAAGATGCTTGTCATGAAGAGGTGAATAATTCCAAGACTGTAGTAGTTTGTAAAAGTGGAATTTTGGGTATGTTTTGGAGAAACCACTTTTTACATTAGTTCTGTTAAGCTACGTTGTTGTTTTTTATGGATTTATTCCTATTTCAAAGTTTGTACATTTTTGTAAATCTTGTTATGTAGGTCTTTACTTTTTCTATCCTTAAGCAATGTAAAAAAAAAAAATCTGAGGCCTGAAAAAGAACAGTACAAAAGATGACTCAAAATGGAGAACTGGTAGGTCAGTGTTATACAATAAGCCATTGATTTCCCTCCTGTTATGAAGTGACCTTTTATCTCTGCGCTTTTGTGAGGTTGTGAAGCAGCGCACTCGTCTCCGCAGCCTCCATGTGCCCCTCTTCTTTGTCTCTGGCTGAATTCCTTTTTCAAATATTTATGACGCCTCTCCTTCCGGCTCTGTATGAAGATGTACACCATGTTCCAGATACCAAATGTGGGCTGGCAATTTATTTTCTTCTTTAGCCACAAAAAAAGCAGCTCTTCTGCCACGCTCTTGTATATTCACAGGCGACGATGTATTATTCTGAAGTCTTCAGAAATTGTTTAGGTAAACGGTGAAGTTGGCAGGAGCGCCCATCTGTGTACTTTTCTATCCAGCTTCATTACTATAGTTGTAGGCTTTGTTGTGTTATTGGGGGCACTGGTACTTTGCAGGCAATGGCATATGTGCTATGGAGAAAGATGATGCCACTGCTATCCGGCCCGTAGTGAGGGGTGCCTTGAAATATTAGTGAAGATCAACGTTCCCTCTAACGGTACGTCACGTACGGTCACAGGTAAGGTTGTTTTTATTCGAATTTTGATGTGGATTCCACTCCAAAATCCACATGAAAACCTCTTCAAATACTCCTTGAGTAAAGTTCCGGTTGAAATAGTTTTTGATGTAGAGTTTAGAGCAGAATTTGCTTCAAAATCTTTTTTTTAAGAGTTGGAAGGGACCTCAAGGGTCATAATGTCCATCCACCCCTGCTCAATGCAGGATTCACTCTGTTTGAAGACTTCCAATTTAAGGAGAACTCACCACCTCTCGTGGCAGCCTGTTCCACTCATTGATCATCCTCAAAGTTTTCTTGACTTTGGAGTTAGTAAATGGAGCAGTTAGGCTACGGTCACATTTGCGTTGTTGTGTGTTGCGTCGGCGACACATCGGCGACGCAACGCACAACGCATGCAAAACGCATGCAAAACGCATTGTTTTGTGATGCATGCGTCCTTTTTTTGTATGATTTTGGACGCAAAAAAAATGCAACTTGCTGCGTCCTCTGCGCCCTGACGCGTGCGCCCAAAAAGACGCATGCGTCACAAAGCGCAACACAACGCATGTCCATGCGTCCCCATGTTAAATATAGGGGCGCATGACGCATGCGGCGACGCTGCAGCGCCCGATGCTGCGGCGCACAACGCAAATGTGAACATAGCCTTAGACTTTAACTAAGGGATAGGGTAGTTACTGGGTTTGTCATAACATCACTTGAGTATAGGGCACATTTGGGGTATCCTGGATCAAAATTGGGTAGTTTTTGTGTAAACCCTGTGAAAAGTGGGTGTTTCAAGAGTGGGTATTACTTGACGAGGATTGGGATGGGAATTTTGGGCAGGACTTTATTCCGCCCTACACAAATTTTGGTAAATATGGTACCATTCTTGGTTGTCTAGGGTAGTTATTAGGGTTAATGACACCATTTCTGGTGGCCTTCGGCAGTGCAATAAGTGTAGTCTGCATCCCCAGTGCTCTATAAGGAGCTGATTCCAGTTTCCAGGTGGTCTAGGTCAGAATATAAAATTTTGATGTTCATATCCCTGGCGATATAGAGGTAAATTATGAACACCCTGATCTACAAGGAGAGAATGTACAGAGTCTGGTTAGCATTATTTCAGCACAGCTGAAGAACCTGCCTCAGGGTCCTTGATTTAGTAGAAGAAAGACCAATATTGGAGATGTTCTTCTCTGTGAAAACTCCGGTTGAGGAGAAGCAGTTTATGTAGAGTTCACTTATTGTTACCTATTAATAGACATTGCCTCTGGAATGAGAAGACCTGTGATGATAAGGATAGCATGCAAGTAAACTCCTCACTGGCTGTGTAGAAACAAGATTAAATTCGGAAAGCTCCTGATTAGAACTGCACTCAACATGAACGAAGGGTCACTTAGATTCCGCAGTGAGGCTTTTGTCACTTCGCTTGTCACATCATGTAAGAAGTTAGCCAAAGGCTTCAACTGCATTCACACTGGCTGATAATCAGGAACGAGCGTTTCTAGGCTTCGTGTCCCAATTATTGGCCTGTCTAAACAGGCTGCCAATCACCTAACGATCAAATAAATCGTTCATTCGTCGGTTGAAAAGATTAAAGGGAGCTTGTCACCAGTTTTTCACAGTTGAAACAAAAGCCACCTCCTTTAACTACTCAGGTAACATAGTCCACCAATCTGCACATAAGCCACTAACTCCCCCTGCATATCCCAAAATATTCCTTTTTCAATTAACCCTCGCAATATGCTAATCAACACCGTCTGGTCTTTTGCACCTTCAAAAATCCTGAAATGCGCATGTGCCGGCACTGACTTTATTTCCGTTTAATAGGCGCCGGCGCATTATAGGACTTTGAGCTGCAGATTAAAGTGTGCCTGTTCTTCCACTGTGCAAATGTCGGACTCGTCATCCACATCAATTAAGGTAGGAGGATGGCAATTTTGCCGATAAAGAAGGCCAATACTAAAGACCAGTGAATCCCATGGGAGCGGATTTAGTGGCTTCTATTCAGGTTGATGGACTGTGGTAAGGGTGGTCGCTTTAGTTTATATTTGGAAAATGGTGACAAGTACCTGTTTAAAAATCATCGTTCTCTACAGCACATCACTCTGTGTAAACAGGACATGTGCTGCCGAGGTCAATAGTATTTTCTACACACTGAATAATTGTATTAATAATCGTTCTGTGTTCGTGGAACAATTTCAGTGTTATCCTTATCTGTATTAAAGAGGTTGTCTGGCCTTTGGGGTACAAGTCTACAGTCACTCTAGGTGACTGCAGGCTTGTGAATCCACACAGTGCGTACACTGCACACTGTGAAGATTCCCTGGTGCCAGCGTGGGGAGCGGGCAGGTATGTGATTTGCATACTCCCGGGCCACATTCCGACTAGCTCAATACACTTCTATGGAGCAAGGCTGTGCTCGGCTAGTCAGCACTTGACATCAGTCACATGCCTACCACTGGCATCAGATAATCCTCACAGTGTGCAGTGAGTGCACTGTGAGGAATTACAAGTCTGCAGTCTCATTGACTGTAGACTTGTACCCTAAGAACAAACCACCGCTTAAATGCAACCTGAAGAGCTTTACTTCCTAATTGTGTCTCTGTAGAGGAGTGATAGGAACAGGAAAACTCTGACATCAAGAAAAAAAGCCTCTGTTCAGCCTTCAGTATCCTCAGGGGCGGAGATCCAGGAACCTTTTCTTATGTTATCACCTTCTTTATCAGTCAGACATTATATGTGCCCTCTGATCATCACATATATGTGATATTTCTACTAAAGCATTTAATCTCGCCCCTGCTTCTAAATCAGAACATTTTTCAATATTTGACAGTTCTGGTGAATATTTGATGATCTGAGCGTGTAGATATGAATGCTGTACTTTCGCAACCATTATTTTTAGGAGCTTTTTTTAATGTTTCAATGTAAATTGCTGCGGAATATGTTGGCGCTATATAAATAAAATTATTATTACAAATTATTAGTAAACTTTGTGCATAAATTGCATGGAGGCACATATGTTATTGGGTCACAGGATTTAATTTTTAATATTATTTAGGTTTTATTTCTGTTTGTCAAAAGCGTAAAAATTATCAAAATAATTTAAAAAATTGATTTAATTGGGTTTTTTTTTTCACCAAAATGTCCTATTGTAGAGTTCCCATGGAAGTTTATTAAAAAAAAAAAAAAAAATAGAAGTAATTAGAATGTATAATTTATTTATAATTTAATGACAACATTTTAATTAAGAGGTAAGGGGATAACTATATTCTATTCCTTGCAAATGGAAAATCGTACGTTACCCTTAGCAGAAAAGAGCCGCCCTGATCGTAACGCAGCTTTTCCATCACGTGCATGAGCAGTTTTAATATGGAAAATAATGCTAGGTACTTCATTAAATGAGGAGTCTATCTCAGAAAAAAAAGAAATTGGATCGGACCTAGGAACTTGGATTAAATTAACGGAAAAACGCTTAGTGATCAGTGTGAAGAGGATTATTGGTCTTGGCTGCGCAGTGGGCTTTGAAGTTGCTCGTTGGTCAAAGATTTGTTTTTCCATTTTTCCATCTGGTTTATTTTGGCACCAATTCTTTTCCTGAAGATGTGGATGTTTGTGGGCTTTATTATAAATTGTTGGTGGCATCTGAGATTACATTTTCTAATGTACCCACCATTGACTTCATGCCAGTGGTGGGCGCTCCTACTACACGCATGTATTGCTTCCATTCGTATCGGCAGCGTACACTTTTATGAGCATTTTCTCATAATATTCTTTTTTCTTTTTTTTTTTTTTTAAATCCTTTATTACTCCACGTACAAATTTAGAGATTAAAAACATCCTTGAAAAATAGGGCAAAAATTCTTTGGGACGAACCTTATGCGTTTCGAACAATTCAGTTATTTTTCCTAGTACAACGTGATACCATTGCTATTTAATCTGTGAGCAGCATAATATAGGGCAAGGGAGCCTGATTCCAGGGATGTGTCAATTATTAGGCTGTGTTGTAGTTTCAATACAATCAGTGTTTTACCAGTAGGAGATTATCACTACCTGACTAGGTCTCAAGTGCCAGGCAGTCCAGCTAATCTGTGCAACCACGCCCTCACCACTGATTGGCAGCTTCCTGACAGTGTACAAATGAAGCTGCCAATCACGGGTGTGGGCGGGGTTATAGAGAGCTCCCCATTTGAGCACTGCTAGGTCTACAGCAGAGAAGATAGGGATTTTTATCAAAACTGTGCAGCGCATCAGGATGTAAAATGTTGCATTGCATACTTTGAAATGTATAGGCATCCCTGTAATGCCCAGAGGTCAGTAATTCTTCAGAGAATGAGCCACTCGCGGAAACAGCCTAACATACTTACTCCATTTAGCCTAAAAAATCCTATAAAAGAGATTTCATCAAAACTTGCAAAAGTTGTACAAAACCTTCTATCTTGGGGAGAACATTGTAATTGGGCATCACATACAGCACCATATGGCAGCACATAAAGTACCTATAGCTCTGTGTGTCATAATTTTGGCCTTAAAGGGGGTTGTCCACTTTTTCAAGATTTTTTTTAGTTAAATGCATGTATTTGGGGCTACAAAATAATAATTTTTGGGATTAGATTTAATTTAAAAAAGCACCGTATTGCTTTAACAGGTTCTTTCTTTCTCTGCACATGGGTCTGTTTTCATAAATCGGCTGTGAGGAGCTCAGAAGAGACAGATAAGAGTTACAAACTCCCCATCAGACCATCAGAATGAACTCGCTTACAGATTTTCCATTAAAGGGGTATTCCCATCTCCCAGATCCTATCCCAATATTTAGAGGGTGTAATAATAATAATATTAACAAATACCTCCAATTACAAATGTACAACCCCTGGCAAAAATTATGGAATCACCGGCCTTGGAGGATGTTCATTCAGTTGTTTAATTTTGTAGAAAAGAAAGCAGATCACAGACATGGCACAAAACTAAAGTCATTTCAAATGGCAACTTTCTGGCTTTAAGAAACACTAAAAGAAATCAAGAACAAAAAATGTAGTCAGTAATGGTTACTTTTTTTAACCAAGCATAGGGGAAAAATTATGGAATCACTCAATTCTGAGGAAAAAATTATGGAATCATCCTGTAAATTTTCATACCCAAAAATAACACCTTGGAGAGCTGTTGCACCAAGTGGACTGACATGAATCATGGCTCCAACACGAGAGATTTCAATTGAAACAAAGGAGAGGATTATCAAAGTCTTAAAAGAGGGTAAATCATCACGCAATGTTGCAAAAGATGTTGGTTGTTCACAGTCAGCTGTGTCTAAAATCTGGACTAAATACAAACAACATGGGAAGGTTGTTAAAGGCAAACATACTGGTAGACCAAGAAAGACATCAAAGCGCCAAGACTGGAAACTTCAAGAAATAAGTCTCCAAAACAGGAAATGCACAACAAAACAAATGAGGAACGAATGGGTGGAAACTGGAGTGAACGTCTGTGACCGAACTGTAAGAAACCGCCCAAAAGGAAATGGGATTTACATACAGAAAAGCTAAAAGAAAGCCATCATTAACACCTAAACAGAAAAAAACAAGGTTACAATGGGCTAAGGAAAAGCAATCGTGGACTGTGGATGACTGGATGAAAGTCATATTCAGTGATGAATCACAAATGTGCATTGGGCAAGGTGATGATGCTGGAACTTGTGTTTGGTGCCGTTCCAATGAGATTTATAAAGATGACTGCCTGAAGAGAACATGCAAATATCCACAGTCATTGATGATATGGGGCTGCATGTCAGATAAAGGCACTGGGGAGATGGCGGTCATTACATCTTCAATAAATGCACAAGTTCATGTTGATATTTTGGACATTTTTCTTATCCCATCAATTGAAAGGATGTTTGGGGATGATGAAATCATTTTTCAAGATGATAATGCATCCTGCCATAGAGCAAAAACTGTGAAAACATTCCTTGAAGAAAGACACATAAGGTCAATGTCATGGGCTGCAAATAGTCCGGATCTCAATCCAATTGAAAATCTTTGGTGGAAGTTGAAGAAAATGGTCCATGACAAGGCTCCAACCTGCAAAGCTGATCTGGCAACAGCAGTCAGAGAAAGTTGGAGCCAGATTGATGAAGAGTCCTGTGTGACACTCATTAAGTCCATGCCTCAGAGACTGCAAGCTGTTATAAAAGCCAGAGGTGGTGCAACAAAATACTAGTGATGTTTTGGAGTGTATTTTTTTGTTTGTTTATTTTTCATAATCCCATAATTTTTTCCTCAGAATTGAGTGATTCCATAATTTTCCCCTATGCTTGGTTAAAAAAAAGTAACCATTACTGACTCCATCCACCTCTCGTGTCTCCCCTTTTCCTCATAGTCTGTAAGCTTGCGAGCAGGGCCCTCATTCCTCCTGGTATCTATTTTGAACTGTGATTTCTGTTATGCTGTAATGTCTATTGTCTGTACAAGTCCCCTCTATAAGTTGTAAAGCGCTGCGGAATATGTTGGCGCTATATAAATAAAAATTATTATTATTATTATTATTACTGACTACCACATTATTTGTTCTTCATTTCTTTTAGTGTTTCTTAAAGCCAGAAAGTTGCCATTTGAAATTACTTTAGTTTTGTGCCATGTCTGTGATCTGCTTTTTTTCTACAAAATTAAACAACTGAATGAACATCCTCCAAGGCCGGTGATTACATAAGTTTTTCCAGGGGTTGTAGTATAGTTCTCATGATAACTTATGTTGCTTACCCCAGTGATTTTCAACCTTTTTTGAGCCGCGGCACATTTTTTATACTTAAAAAATCCCGGGGCACACCACCAACCAAAATGGCACAAAATGACACTAAAACAGTACATATTCTACATATAGTTAATAATATAGATTCTAAATGTATTTATACTCACTCAGTGTGAATATACAGCGTTTCCGCGCTGTATTTTCCGCACCATGTTCACAGCGGATTTGGTTTTCCATAGATTTACGTGGTACTGTAAACGTGATGGAAAACTGATACGAATCCACAGCGACCAATCCGCTGCGGATCCGCAGCCAAATCCGCACCGTGTGCACATAGCCTAATTCTAACCCTAATTCCAACCCTAACCCTAATTGCAACCCTAATTCTAACCCTAATTCTAACCCTAATTCTAACCCTAGCTCTAAGTGCAACCCTAGCCCTAAGTGCAACCCTAAGTGCAACCCTAAGTGCAACCCTAGCCCTAAGTGCAACCCTAGCCCTAAGTGCAACCCTAGCCCTAAGTGCAACCCTAAGTGCAACCCTAGCCCTAAGTGCAACCCTACCCTCAAGTGCAACCCTAGCCCTAAGTGCAACCCTAAGTGCAACCCTAGCCCTAAGTGCAACCCTAGCCCTAAGTGCAACCCTAAGTGCAACCCTAGCCCTAAGTGCAACCCTAACCCTAAGTGCAACCCTAAGTGCAACCCTAACCCTAAGTGCAACCCTAACCCTACCCCTACCCCTAATGGAAAAACAAAAATAATTATATTTTCTGTATTTTATTATTGTCCCTACCTATGGGGGTGATAAAGGGGGGGGGGGGTTATTTACTATTTTTTTTATTTTGATCGCTGTAATAGAACTTATCACAGCGACCAAAATGTATAGGAACGAATCTGCCGGCCGGCAGATTCGGCGGGCGCACTGCGCATGCGCCCGCCATTTTCCAAGATGGCGGCGCCCATGGAGAAGACGGCCGGACACCGGGAGAGACATCGCAGCTAGGTAAGTATGGGGGGGTGGGATCGGAACACGGGGGGGATCGGAGGACCGGGGGAGTGGACAGGAGGACCGGGGGAGCGGACAAGAGGGAGGAGGGGAGCGGACAGGAGATCGGGGCAGAAAGGAGGGGGCACCATAGTTTGGGGAACTTTCCCCGCGGCACACCCGACCATGTGTCGCGGCACATTAGTGTGCTTCGGAACACTGGTTGAAAATCACTGGCTTACCCCATGTGCAGGGCATTGCAGTAGCTTAGATCGCCGTTGTTACGACCACTAGCAACTAACTGTCACTTTATAAATGGTCATAACCATGGATACCTAAGCTACAGCAATGCCCTGTACATGGGGTAAGCGGCATAGCTTATCCGGAGAACTATACTACACTTCTTATTGGCGATATTAGCTGATTTAAGTAATAAAAAAACAATAATTGTCCTCAAAAGTGGGTAGTGAAGCGAGTTATAATTAGTGATTATTTTCTATATATTGTAACGGTAAAGGATAAAGAGGGATTGTGTCCCGGAGATGGGCGCCGTCCTGCCCATGGTACGGGGGGGTTATTACGGCTTTATCACCGCAGCCTTTCCACGTAACAGGAACAGTCATTCTTCTGTTGCTATTTAAAGCCCCTCTCCGCTCTGCTGTAACTAAATATATAATTCAATAGAATTGGGATTGGGATTTGAGTCCCCGTTCCCGACGCACTAACGAGACAGCGTTCCTAAGCAACAGACCCACGTGTAGAAACACAGGGAAAAAAAAAATCACGCTGTGTCAAAAAAGAGAGCAAAACAAGGCGAGGTTTATAAATGGCTGCGGTACAGAATCGTTCCTCATATCCAGGGAGCTCCTCTGAGTGCACCCGTCACCGCGGATTCTCATCTCCTCCGTCCACTGCCTTATATACATACACATAGATGAGCTGCTGGCCGCGCGCTCTGTGTTATGGATTTATCTATAGATTCCGCCCGATGTCAATGGCTGAAGCATGGAAATAGATGAAATACAGCAGCGAGGGTGCGAAATACCTCCGTCATGACAGGAGAAATGCACTGGAAGCTCCCGATCTAGAACAGAGCGGAGTATGTTACGCTATAGGGACAGAGGTATTGGGACCCTTAACGTCTCGCCTCCAGGAGTTTTTGTATGTCCCATTCTACATTTACAGACATTAATATGCAGATATAACAGCTCTCGCTCTTCTGGGAAGACTTTCTACACCATTTTAAGAATTTTTGCCCATTCTTCCAGAAGAACATTTGTGAGATGTGATCCTGATGTTGAGGAGAGGTCGAGCTCATAATCTCCATTTTAGCTCATCCCAAAGGTGTTGAAGTGAGGTCTCTATGCGGCCGGTTATGTTCTTTCACCAAATCCCTCAACCACGTTTTTATAGACCTTTTGCATCGGTCAAGGTCATGGGGATCAGAAAAGAGCCTTCACCAAACTGTGTTGGTAGCTACAGTAATCCAAAATGTCGTGCGCTGATGCATTAAGATTTCCCTTTGCTGTAATTAAGGAGCTGAGGCCGACCCCATGAAAACCAAACGCATAGCATTATCCTTCCTCCACCGAACTGTACAGCTGGCACAATGCTGGCTAACGTTCTCCTGGCATTCACCAAACCCAGACTCCTCCATCAGACGCCAGTTGTGATCCTTCATCCCCACGTTCCCACTGCTCTAGAGTTCAGTAGTTGCAGCTTTACACCACTCCATTCATCGGACACTTGGCATTGTGCTTGGTGATGTAAGGCTGCAAAGCACTTACTGTACTCACAAGATTTCAATGAGTAAACACAGTAAAAACAGTATCTAATACTCAGTCCTGAAGGTGGGCGTATTATAAACTTGCCCAATTTAGGTTTCGCCTACTCTGCTTCATCCGGGGTATGTCTACATCATGAATTAACCCTATCGATATATACCATTTGGAATCTGTAAAAAAAAATCTGAATTCCATAGTATGTGTTATCTACAGTGGCACTATGTGAACATAAATCAGCATCCCAAACATTAATGAAAAATAAACACAGAATAAATACCGAGAAAAAAAAGCAAAATAATTAGTTCCCGATTATAGTAAAAGTGCCCATTTTTTTGGCCTTGAGAAGTTTAATTGAAATGGCTGAAACACCGTTCCACAAGAAACCAATACAAAGGAAATGCAGAAAAAAATGAATCTCACTTAAAGGGGTTGTCCACTACTCGGACAACATTTTCTCAGTTGCTATATTTCCTTGTGTAAAATGAAATCAGCCTATACTCTCCTCCGGTGCCGGTGCGATGTGCACGCCGGGACTTTGTCACGTGAACCCTGCAGCCAATCAGCAGCCACTTCACACTCATGAAACTGAGGAAGAAGTGAGAGCCGCTGCTGGTTTCTGACTTCCTTCGAATGTCAGTTGTATCTGAAGGAAGTGAGGCTGATTGGCTGCAGGGATCACGTGACATAACAACATCTCTCGAGACCTGGCGCACACATTACCAGATCGGCACCGGATGTTTTTATTTTATAAAGGGGAATATAGCGATTGAGAAAGGGTTGTGTGAGTCATGGGCAGCACCTTTGGCCCTTGGAGGGGGTTCCTCTGGTCCCTTTTGGCTGCTGTCCCCCCTATAACCAGTGGATTATAGAGGGTCTCCTGTTCTGTAGGTTTTCGACTGATTCTATTTTTTGCGTTTTTTTTTTTTTTTTTTGTCGCTGGTTTAATTTAAGGTATGCTCCATGTTGACTCAAAGATTTCACGCTGCCTCTGGAAATGAAACAGAAGGCAGGTTTGTGATCCCAGACATGGATCAATTTGATTCACTGCTGGAGGCCAAGCTGTGTTAAAACATGGAGCGATATTTTGAATAATTACTTAAGGATTCCTTTTAGAACCTTTTTTTTTTTTTTCGGTTTTTTTTTCCCTCGCTCTGCTCTGGATGCGCACATTGAGTAACCCGGTGTAGGACGTATATATGTCGCCTTGCACCATGCTCTACACACAAAGCGTGCCCAGTTTGGAGTAACTGTAGCACTACCTATGGTGGGTATAGAGTCCCCAATATCATTTATTAGGTACCGTATTTCTTCTGACCCATAAAAAATCTGTGTGAGGGTCACGGACATAAAGAAGTTGGTAACAACTCTGCAAGAAGGTTAAAGATAGAATCCTAGAACGTTGGAAGGGATCTTCAAAAAAGCTCCAGCGGCCACTGTGACAATAACATGATTACTCATTTTGTTTTTTTATGTTAATAAAGATAATGATATGAAAATAAAAATGCAAAAAAAAAAAAAATACATGTAGCACAAAAACCTGATTTAAACAATGTAATTTTCCATTTAAGTCTTATTCTCACCCCTGTGACCTGCAGCTGTCTGATAATGAGGCTTTGTCTCATACTGCTAGGATCGGAGCGGTGGCGCCACATGCGCAGCTTTCTCCATTCACTTCTATGAGAGCAGTCGTGATTGGATTATCCTGTCAAAGAACAACATTTTTTTGCACCCTGTACCTGCCACTAAGGGGAGCTTCTTGCACTTAAATTTCAGCAGTCCTTAAAGGGGTTGTCCAGACTTGGGGCTCAGGTCTGCGGGCACTTTATCTGCCTACAGACTTGTCAATCCTCACAGTGTGCACAGTGCTCGCTGTCAGGATTTTCTAGCTTACATGAGGTCACATGCCAACTAAACGTGCGCGGCTTTGCTAAATGCAAATGAATTGAGTGAGGCCGGACACATCTAGTCGGAATGTGGATGGAGGTATGCGAGTCACATGACCCACTGCTTCCAGCATCGGGGAATTCTGACAGTGCGCTCTGTGAGGATTAACAAGTCTGCAGTCATAAAGTGACTGCAGGCTTGATCCCCAAGGTCTGACAACCGCTTTAATAAAACGTAAATCTGTCGCATTAGCTCCTCTAGTGGTGGCTGCATATAAACAACATTTTATCATTTGATTCAGTGACAACAAGCAGCAAGAGCAGCTCACTGTTCAGCCCTTTTTTACCACCAGGCCAGTTATCATTCCAACAACATGAGGAGCTGCCTTTATAGTAGGCAGACCACTGTCTTTTCAAACATAACATGGATCTGTCACAGATTTCACAATACCAACTGCATGCATTAATAAATATTTTGGACCTGATGTGGCTGGTGTACTTACTATGAAAATCTATAGCAGAAAGGCTGTAACTAGCATTTTTGGAAAGTGTTCCCTTTAATATTGGGGCAGGAAAACAAATTATGATAGCCATTCTGACATGGATTTTTCCTATGTAAGTACACCGGCCTCTTCAGGTGCAATGTATTTCTCAGGAGCCTTCGCCTTGATGCTGTACATAGTGGGGTTGGTAGTGCTGGTATACGGATTTCAATGAAGGATATAATTTACTGATGACATAAAGTGACATGCGTCACCCAGCGTGTGCCTCTCAGTTTACATTTTTTTAGCTCTTTCATTTTATGGGACCGCAAAGGGCACTATTCTGTACCCCAAAAATGAATTACAGAGATAATATTGTGATAATTTATAGCAACGATACCACATATCTACAGTGGGGCAAAAGAGTATTTAGTCAGTCAGCAATAGTGCAAGTTCCACCACTTAAAAAGATGAGAGGCGTCTGTAATTTACATCATAGGTAGACCTCAACTATGGGAGACAAACTGAGAAAAAAAAATCCAGAAAATCACATTGTCTGTTTTTTTATCATTTTATTTGCATATTATGGTGGAAAAGAAGTTATGGTCAGAAACAAACAATCAAGATTTCTGGCTCTCACAGACCTGTAACTTCTTCTTTAAGAGTCTCCTCTTTCCTCCACTCATTACCTGTAGTAATGGCACCTGTTTAAACTTGTTATCAGTATAAAAAGACACCTGTGCACACCCTCAAACAGTCTGACTCCAAACTCCACTATGGTGAAGACCAAAGAGCTGTCAAAGGACACCAGAAACAAAATTGTAGCCCTGCACCAGGCTGGGAAGACTGAATCTGCAATAGCCAACCAGCTTGGAGTGAAGAAATCAACAGTGGGAGCAATAATTAGAAAATGGAAGACATTCAAGACCACTGATAATCTCCCTCGATCTGGGGCTCCACGCAAAATCCCACCCCGTGGGGTCAGAATGATCACAAGAATGGTGAGCAAAAATCCCAGAACCACGCGGGGGGACCTCGTGAATGAACTGCAGAGAGCTGGGACCAATGTAACAAGGCCTACCATAAGTAACACACTACGCCACCATGGACTCAGATCCTGCAGTGCCATACGGAACTGTTTGGTAGAAACACAACTTGTCGTGTTTGGAGGAAAAAGAATACTGAGTTGCATCCATCAAACACCATACCTACTGTAAAGCATGGTGGTGGAAACATCATGCTTTGGGGCTGTTTCTCTGCAAAGGGGCCAGGACGACTGATCCGGGTACATGAAAGAATGAATGGGGCCATGTATCGTGAGATTTTGAGTGCAAACCTCCTTCCATTAGCAAGGGCATTGAAGATGAAATGTGGCTGGGTCTTTCAACATGACAATGATCCACAGCACACCGCCAGGGCAACGAAGGAGTGGCTTCGTAAGAAGCATTTCAAGGTCCTGGAGTGGCCTAGCCAGTCTCCAGATCTCAACCCTATAGAAAACCTTTGGAGGGAGTTGAAAGTCCGTGTTGCCAAGCGAAAAGCCAAAAACATCACTGCTCTAGAGGAGATCTGCATGGAGGAACGGGCCACCATACCAACAACAGTGTGTGGCAACCTTGGAAGACTTACAGAAAACGTTTGACCTCTGTCATTGCCAACAAAGGATATATTACAAAGTATTGAGATGAAATTTTGTTTCTGACCAAATACTTATTTTCCACCATAATATGCAAATAAAATGATAAAAAAACAGACAATGTGATTTTCTGGATTTTTTTTTCTCAGTTTGTCTCCCATAGTTGAGGTCTACCTATGATGTAAATTACAGACGCCTCTCATCTTTTTAAGTGGTGGAACTTGCACTATTGCTGACTGACTAAATACTTTTTTGCCCCACTGTATATCCATTTTGTACTGGGTTATGTAAACATTCACATCCCTTCATAAGATCCTGTCCCGCGATCAGCTAATGGAACGCAATTTGGGGAAAAACGCTGCCACTCGGCACCCACTCGTCTTTTATTTTAGGAGGCTCTTTGCTCGGCATGCCGTGGGCTATCCCTTTGTTCAGCACAATACTTAAGATGACCCTTTAGCAATTTATTCCAGACCCTTCTGCACTGATACGTTCACTCTGTCTCCTGTAAAACCTGCAGGGGTTTGATGTATTGTAATAGTGCCAGACTACATCATGTCAGATCTGAGACTCGGGCACTAAAGCTTTTCAGATGACTTGCAGAACTAGGTGATGTGCGCTCTTCATTTCGCGCTATTTTTGCATTTTTGTAGAAGTTGAAGAAATTCAGGCAAAAAAGTTCACCAGTAAAATAAATGATTAAAATACCATCCCTGGTACAGTGTATTCTTTATTACAATTCAAATTGTAAACATACGTGAAAAAAGAAATTTAGTTTAGAAGGACATCTATTGGATCTCTCTCTCCTCCATTCCTTCATTAAAGAGGCCTGAGATTGATTAATGTGATTAGTGTGAGACCTTGTGAGGAACCGATGCCTAGGTTCTATAAAGTGTCAAATGTTGCCCATAATTATACTTTCTTCTTTTTGTTGGTAACTTTATGTGCGGAGGATCTAAATTCCAATTTTTCTAAGCTTTTCTGTTTTTAAAACGGAAAATTCCACCAGACATGGAGATTCATGCTGACCACGGACAGCATCACCCAGACACTGGAAGTCATGTATGTTTTAGTTTGAAATGTAATTCAAGGACTATGCATTTCAGTAGACTAATCCACCAGGTCTGTCCTCGATGACTTCTCCCCACCCTGCTCTCCTGGACTCGGAGATAGACCTGTCAGTCTAGGGCAGTGTTTCCCAAACCGCTCCTCAAGGTCCAAAACACGTCATGTTTTCAGGATCTCCTTAGCATTGCACAGGGGAGAGAACTTGGGGCAATTTCTGATGCCTTAATAATAATTTTATCACATGTGCAATACTAAAGAAATCCTTAAAACATAACGTGTTGGTGGTTGTGAAGACTGGAGTTTGGAAAAAACTAGTCTAGGGAATTGGGCAAGAAGAAGCTACAGGAAATCTGCCTCTTGGAGTAGTTATCTAAGATGCATTGTCTTCAGGCAGCTTTCGGAAATATACCCCTGGCTGCCATTTAAATGACCAATCAGAATCCCACAATAATGGGGTCTACAAAGGCTGCTCCTGTCCAACTAATTAGATGCCATGATCGCTGTTCATCACATTATCTAAGAAGTCAAATCGATGCGATTACAGTTGGCTCTAATCAAAGCATTTACCACTGAATGTCTGCTATGTAAAACAGCTGGCACCCTCTCCTGCCGTATATATACCATGGAAGTGGACAGACACCAGCCCAGGAGCGGCACTGTTGGCACTGAGAACCTCCAGTTCACCGACTCGTAAGAGTTTGATGGCTTTCCCACGTTGGCAATATGCCACTGGTATCATGCACATCAAATTGCTTAATATCCAGGACTAGGGTTTACGTACCATGAATATTGAATATTCGCCTGCTGTGAAGACCCTCTCGGGGTCCCAGTCTTAGTTGACACTATCCTTTTTTATACTCTGTGGCAAGAGCATCACCACATGAACTACTTTATTGGCAAGTAACAAGGTGAGAAATCAGACCCAGGAATTGTAAAAAGAGCATGAAGGGGAAACAAGCACAGATCCCTTTAGTCCAATTTTGCAAAACCTCCCCAATAATAGAGGCTTATTTCAGTCTTTTCTGTAAGACCCTCTGTCTTTTTTCTAAAATTCGTTTGGTATCTCTTAATTGTCCTAATTACCATGATTATTGCCAGGAATCTTCATCGTTGTCATCGAATATCTACTTACTGAGAACATCAAGTTGATAATAGGATATTTGTTCAACCAGGCATGTTCCGATTGATGCCAAGAAGCATCTAAGTTCTCTTTTATATGCCTTATTTCCATCTTTCGGATTTATATAAAAGAGGACTTAATTTGCTTTGCTTTTGTCAGTGGTTGTGTTCATGGGGTTGGCATGTTGGCATCTGCTCTCCTGAAGACCATCTGGACGCTAACCCCAATAAACCATACTACTTACATAATTCCTAATGCTGCTCTGCAGCTTCATTTACTTTCTATTTTTACATAACTTCTGTCGGCTGAGGTTCTCGTCTCGTTGCTCAGTACCTGAAGCCGTCATCTGGTATCAGTGTCATGGTTGTGAGCTGGCGCTCTCTTCTCTCTCGGATTACATAAGACCTTAGAAGGAATCTTAGCAGAATGTTGCTGACTTGGCTTGTATGTAAAGTTACATTGCCTACGTTTTTCATAAATCTAGTTGAAAATGTTATGGACCCCAAAAAATATTTTTTACGCACAGTGGCAACTAAAATACTGGAATGGGCACCACCATATAACAACACAAGAAGCAACATACCGTAATTAATTTTCAGTGACCCTTTTAAGAACACTTTACCAATTTTCTCAGGACTTGATCTGGTCCCTAAATGGGTTTTTCACTCTGGACAATTTCTTTTGGTTAGATGTTTTTTTCCAATATTTTTCCATGATCTCCAGAGATCAGTGGTAAAGTGCTGTGGCTGATAGATGCGGGTCCCAAATAGTAAATCTCCACCCTATAAGGTGAATATTGGAGCATAGGTTTTCAAAACCAAACCCCAGTAAATAGTAATCAAGCGATGGATAGTAGTTCCGTGTAGACAATCTTCCACCATAAAAAAAAAATATTTTTAATATTGTGCAAATGAGTGGACCACCCTTGACCCGGGGCCCCGAGGACAACTACTAGAGCTATTGTTAGGACTTTAATATAGTAGCAAGGCATCCAATGAACTGGCAAAAAAGTTACTAAAAGGGATCCTTTTCTAGTAGCTAATGCATCTTTCTTTGTCGGAGAAGTGCAATTTATCCCATTGTTAACAATGAATGGAACAAAAGCCTAATGGTCTTGATGGGATCATAAGTCTGAGAATTGTTCTCCTTAAGTAGCTGATGATAAAAATGCTTTGCTGGTGAGATTTTTAAGATTCACAATCTTAAATTTACTAGTATGGACTGGATACTGTTCTACAACTCTAAGGTGCCATCTTCTCAGTGCTGGTCATAATGAAAGACTACAGGGCAGCACGGTGGCTCAGTGGTTAGCACAGCAGCCTTGCAGTGCCTGAGTCCTGGGCTCAAATCCCACCAAGGACAACATCTGCAGGGAGTTTATATGTTCTCCCTGTGTTTGCGTGGGTTTCCTCAGGGTTCTCTGGTTTCCTCCCACACTCCAAAGACTTCCTGATTGGTTAATCTAGATTGTGAGTGGAATTAATAATGCTATATAAGTGAGTAAATAAAATAAATACTATGCAGCAATCCAGTTGATTTATAAAATTGGCAAAGTGTCTCCTACAGTACCAAGATCTCCTTTGTTGCCGCTCGGCCATACATAGTTGCTTTGTTGACATCACATTAGGACCTATGTTTGCTTCACTTAAAAAGCTAACAATGCACATGCCAAACATACTCGTAGAGCTCCATGTGTCAGAAAAAAAGTGTCACTTTGTCCTCCATCAGGCTGATATACAGTACTGAGCAAAAGTTTTAGGCAGGTGTGGAAAAATATGACTTTATTTTTATCAATTTATTGGATTTCTTCAAACTTACATCCGTAGAAGATTTGGAGTTAGTTCTCCAAGATGCTTGGAACAACCTCACTGCCGAGTTCCTTCAAAAACTGTGTACAAGTGTTATATGTCGGTTTACCGTACAATGTGACCTTATAAATCCTTACTGTGCTTCCTCCCTACATAAGCCGCAAACATAATCTGAAAAGGACCTTACTGATACCTTCATTTGGTGGGACATCGTTCTACCCTTAGATGTTGCTGCTGGAAAATCATGGCGTCTAATCTAATCTTTACTTTAACTTTAAGAAGTGAGAAGATGGATTAATTGGCAAAACGATCACTACTTTGATCCAAGACACTATTTGAATGTTATGGTTTACAAATGTTCTATCTCACCTTAAAGGTCCACATGCACATTACACTAACATCAGCGGGATCGGTCGACAGTTTAATGTATATTGGGGCTCCCGACTCTTACCCAACAGATGATCTAGGAGGAGAGAAGGATCTGGCCTGTTGGAGTTCCAACAACTGACCCTTTTATTTTCCAATAGATAATCCTCTGCCTGAGGAGTTTGACATTGGCTCTCCAAGAATACAGGAGTACTTACCCTAGTCAAAGGTTCCTGTGCATAGGGGAGTCAGGGGATATTGCGCATAGGGGAGTCAGGGGGGGATACCTGGTGTCTCACAGCTATTTAATGTGTATGAGGGCCTTAATAAGCAGTACTGCCCCATTGACTCTTTCATAGGGCCATAACACTTGGTAGATCACCGAGGGTCCATTCTTGAGATTGGATGTAATCAGACCCACAGATGTAACCAACGTTATCTACTGTCAAATTTGGGAGTGATCTTGAGCTGAAGCCTATCTATCTATATATATAATTGTCTAAGGGGTACTTCCGTCTTTCGATCTGCATCTTCTGTCACGGAAATCCCACGTCGCTGATTGGTCTCGCCCCCTGCCTGTCATGGCTGCCGCGACCAATCAGCGACGGGCACAGTCCGATTAGTCCCTCCCTACTCCCCTGCAGTCAGTGCCCGGCGCCTGCATACTCCCCTCCGGTCACTGCTAACACAGGGTTAATGCCAGCGGTAACGGACCGCGTTATGCCACGGGTAACTCACTCCGTTACCGCTGCTATTAACCCTGTGTGTCCCCAACTTTTTACTATTGACGCTGCCTATACAGCATCAATAGTAAAAAAAATTCATGTTAAAAATAATAATAATAAAAAAAAAACCTGCTATTCTCACCCTCCGTAGTCCGCCGAGCCACACGCGGCTGCCGCCATCTTCCGTTCCCAGAGATGCATTGCGAAATTACCCAGAAGACTTAGCGGTCTCGTGAGATCGCTAAGTCATGTGGGTAATTTCGCAATGCATCCTGGGAACGGAAGATGGCGCCAGCCCCGCGCGCATAGCCGGAGCTTCGCTGGATCGCAGGGGGTGAGTATATAACTATTTTTTATTTTAATTCTTTTCTTTAACAGGGATATGGTGCCCACACTGCTAAATACTGCGTGGGCAGTGTTAGATACTCCGTGGCTGCTATATACTACATGGGCTTTGTGATATACTGCGTGGGCTGCGTTATACTGTATACTACATGGCCAGTGTTATATACTGCGTGGGCGGTGTTATATACTATGTGGCTGTGCTGTATACTACGTGGGCTGTGTTCTTTACTGCGTGGGCTGTGTTCTTTACTGCGTGGGCTGTGTGATATACTACGTGGGCTGTGTTCTATACTGCGTGGGCTGTGTTCTATACTGCGTGGGCTGTGTTATATACTGCGTGGGCTGTGTTATATACTGCGTGGGCTGTGTGATATACTGCGTGGGCTGTGTGATATACTGCGTGGGCTGTGTTATATACTGCGTGGCTGCTATATACTACATGGCCAGTGTTAGATACTGCGTAGGCTGTGCTATATACTACGTGCCCTGTGTTATATACTGCGTGGCCTGTGTTGTATACTACGTCGCATGTGTTATATACTGCGTGGCTGCTATATACTGCGTGGGCTGTGTTATATAGTATGTGGGCTGTGTTATATACTGTTTGGCCTGTGTTATATACTGCGTGGCCACTGTTATATACTGCGTGGCCTGTATTAACGCATCGGGTATTCTACAGTATGTATGTATATAGCAGCCACATAGTATATAGCACAGGCCACGTACTATTTGCTATATACAACATGGCTCCTATATACTACATGGCCTGTGCTATATACTGTGTGGCTGCTATATACATACATACATACTCTAGAATACCCGATGCGTTAGAATCGCGCCACCATCTAGTATATAATAAGTTCAGAATGTTTAGGAAGTCGGGTAAATTTACACCTAGGGTAGAAATGAGCAAATATATTTTTCAAATTAATAAAAAAATTTGGTAGGAATTTCTCCAAACATTTGAATTTGCACAATGAAAATTTTTCGGGATTCAATTTAGATGAATCCAGCAAAATGGCAAAGGGGTTACAACAACAAGAAAAAACTGTTATAAGCGCGACATCCTTTCCGCCTCATGATCACTTTAGGCCAATGACAGACCTCCGATCGACTTCAGTGCTAGAATGGAGAAATAAGAGATCGCCAGTGGAAGAGCTGCACAGTCGGCATAAGAGGTGTAAGAAAAGGCGAGAAAGGAACAGTTTGTTGGGTTTTTTACCTGCTTTCTCCCCTTCATTACAACCGAACTGAATCTGCCAGTCGAATTTGAGCAAATGTGCCTGAACTAAATTTCAGGAGATTTGCTCAACTCATCAGTTGAGTCGATTTTATACGTAAGTGGAGAACCAAGTGAATGAAGAACTGTGATAAATTCTAGTCTGCCGTTTGCTTGCAGTCAGATGTGTCTCTTACCGGCTATTTGGATTCCAAGCTCAGAGATGACACTGAACCAGCAGGGACATATAAGGCCTTAAAGGGACTCTGTCACCAGGTTTCTGCTACCTCATCTGAGAGCAGCAAAATGTAGGAAAAGAGTGATGTATCACTTAGCTTACTGGGCGCAGCAGTTGTGACACAATCAGAGTTTTGACATGTAGCATGTGTACACTGTATATCGCCGGTAACCTGCTTATCAGAGAAGAAGGGAGCGCTGTCGGACCAGGGCTCACAGGAGCTGAAGTCCAGGCATTGATAATCTCCTGGTGATAAAATATTAACCGTACGGAAACGGCACACTGTCTAATAAGTGGCACACCCCTGAAATCTGTTGCTCAGCCCCTACGTCCTGTTGTCCTCAGATTGTATAGAAAAATCCTGGTGTCCGATTCGCTTTAAGGCTCATTCAGAAGTCTGTTTTTCACTTACGAGTTCTATGTGTGTTTTTCACGATAGAACTCCCTACCTGGTAAAGTCTATGGGGCTTTTCACATGTCCAATTTTATTTGCGGTTCGAGTGGTCTGCGCAAAATGATGGGGACATGTCAAATATTGATCCGAGTGTCTGATCAAAATTGACTGGTAGATAGGAAAAGACTGAGAAACTTGTTTGTTTTCTTTCTCATTCGAGAAAACCTGATGAAACTCGGGCCAAACTCAGATGAAAGTCTGATCAAAAACGCTGATGAAACTCGATCCATGTTTTTCTCATATATATAAAAATAAACGTGTAAATGAGCCCTTACATTCCAATCATCAAAATTCTGAATGTACCTTTTAGATGTGACAGGAAGACATGATGTAACCCAAGATCAATGCAGAGAATTGTACCAAAGCACCTACATGGATGTTCATCTTAAGATCCTCATATCACCATGAAAACAGATACAGCTCCTGCGCCCGTCATTTCCACCCCACTGGATCTAATGAAGTTATTTTGCTTTGTGCTCTCACCGCACAGTCAATGGCTTGAGTCTTGCTCCGTTACTTAATTTGCACTGACCATATGTTTTCTGCACCGGTAGCTCAGCTGACGTGCTCCGCTGCTCCTTCCATGCTGACAGCAAATGAGGAAATAAGACTTACTCCTCACTGCAGCTTTAATCACTCCGCCAGATGTCAGAGGAGGTCATAGGAATCTGAAACAACGGGGCTGACCCACAAGTCCTCGAAATATTCCGCTTTTTTTTTCCATCTGTTGCGTGTAAAGATTAAGGCCAGCGTCCGACATTGGCCTCTCGGTAGGGATGGCATAATTATGCTCTAAGGCAAATATATATCATCGAGCATTTATCATTTTCCATGTACATACATGATGGGTCAAAATGCTTTGGACCTTAGGGTTACTTAAGGTAATAGATTTGTCTTAATTGCTTCCACTTTAGTAGCCCCCCCCCCAGATATCGATTGATAAGACCGGCTAATGCTTGATGACCACAGCGTGGCGTTCATTGCTTAGATCTCATTAAAGAACAGCTGCGATTGAAAATCAATTAATTTACTGCAAACGAAGGTCTCAACTCCCAAAGCCTCATCGAAGAAAAAAAATAGTTTTATATTTTTATGGTTTTGCATTTATTAAGCCGGTCTGCAGAGGAGAACGGGCAATGAGAACCTTGTTAGTCATCATCTTGGAGGAGATTTTGTGTTTCCTTCGGGAACAAGGAGTTGTGGTTTGTGGAAAACTAATTGTAGATCTGTTGGTTTTATTAATTAGCAACTATCGGGGGAGTTTGGGGGATTTCACCTCCACCCTGTTGTTGAACTAGAGACAGAATGATGAGAGCAATATAGAAGACGCTAATCCTCATGGCACTTGGTTTATTAGGGGCATCAGTGTATACATCAGCACGGAGTCCCTATGGCAATGTACTATGTAGTGGTAGTGCCGGTGCACCGCCATGTGGATACTACTTTTCCTCCAGATCAATTACAAAGTTAATTTTGAAGAACTGAGCCAAGGGAAACCATTACTGTGGGCTCCACAATTTCCATGACTCCGACTTCACCAAAATGGGCTCCGACTCCACGACTGTGATGCCGACTCCACAGCCCTGACAGAACTGTGGAGTTGGTAAGCCAAACCTCCGACTCCGACTCCTCAATTTCCATGACTCCGACTCCACGAAAATGGGCTCTGACTAAGACTCCACTTCTCCGACTCCACAGCCCTGGGGGAAACTGCAGAATCACTTATTGTAATTGGTGGTTCCTCTTTTTACTGTATATTGAGGTGGTATCTGTCATTGTAATTCTGTTTTTGATAATAATGAGAGTTCTGAAAAGTTTTCTGTAAATAGGACATATAGGCCTGATTTTTATCATTTTCTTTTTTTTTTTGCCAAGTCCATTTTTATCAATTTATGAATTTTGCCCGAAATCAATAATATTTTGTACTTTTGTCTTTAACCTGTTTTGGATGTTCTGTTAAAATGGCTCAAAAATTGCTATAACATTTTCAGGTGTATATAAAATCATAGGTACTGGAATACATTACGGAAAAAAATGACCGACTATTTAAAAAGTTGCAATTGATGAATCTCTCTACAACATATGAAAACCCCAAATCCTGATCACAACGAAGAATAGAAAACAAAACAGGTGAATATATAATATAGACTTTAAAAAAAATAAATATCTTACCTAAGATATCTTTACTCAATATCGTGTTAATACAGATGATATGGTGGATACAGCTAAGGCCTCATTCAGACAGTCTTCAGTAATCTGTGACCGCTGAACAAGAGCCCTGAGAACCGCCTCTTCCTCCCAGCATCCGAGGCTCTTCTTTTGATTAGCCGGCCTGGCGTGACATCATTATTGCGGAGTGACACCCATGTGATGTCACGCCAGGTCAACTAATCAACATAAGAGCCGCGGTTGCTGGGAAGTAGAGGCGGTTCTCAGGGCTCCTGTCCAGCGGTCACAGATTACTGATGTGACCCATGGACCTGGTTCTGTGGTATTTGTTACCTTACATCATTACATTTTCCAGTTGGGCGGTATATATAGTGTTTGCCATCACTACCAAACAGGTTGGGTTCATCCGACTACAACACCTTAGACCAATCTGACTCTTTCCATTGGCTGTGTTCTATGGCAAACTCAAGTCGGACCTTCCAGTTCTTTGCAGAGATGAAAGGCTTCCTGACCGGAACTCGTACATTCAACCCTGCTGCTCTTAGCCATCGTGACTCACTTTGACCCCATATTTTTCGTTCATTTCGTACAAAATCTGTACAGCACTTTTCTGGTCATCAGATACTGACTTTTTCTTAATAATGTGATCTACTTTGGAGGAAGTTTTCCATGGTCGTCCACTTCTAGGTTTGTCACATGTTCCATAACCTTCTTTTTCTTTCTTTATGGTACGGAACACTTGACTCTGAGAGCATTTGAATTCCATAGCTCCTCTTTTTGACCTTTGCCTGACTTCACTCTACTTTTCCTGAAATCTGGTGATAAATTTGGCTTTGTCTTTGCCATGTTTTAACCAGAAAACACACACACACACAAAAAAAATTTTTAGGCAAAAATTCGACTCCCCATGGCAAAATATGCAAAACATTTGGCCCAGCAAATGTTAAAAACTAACACATCAAGAGATAAAACAATGTCAAACACAATTTGCATCTTTATAGCTGACAACCATTTGCTTCCAGTTTGTTAAAATCACCAGGAAAATAGCATTACAACAACCAGACAGAAGAATCACACTTTTAGAAAAAAAAAAAGTGCAAAACTTTTGGTCACCACTGTATATATTTGCATATATCATATGTGTGTGTATATATATGTGTATTATGCATGTGTGTATGTGTATATATATATATATATATATATGTACATATTATTTATTTTTATTATAGCACCATTTATTCCATGGCGCTTTACATGTGAGGAGGGGTATACATAATAAAACCAAGTACATTAATCATAAACAATACAATTCACAACTGGTACATGAGGAGAGAGGACCCTGCCCGCGAGGGCTCACAATCCACAAGGGATGGGTGAGGATACAGTAGGTGAGGATAGAGCTGGTCATGCAGCGGTTTGGTGGATCGGCAGTTACTGCAGGTTGTAGGCTTGTCAAAAGAGGTAGGTCTTCAGGTTGCTTTTGAAGGTTTTCATGGTAGGCGAGAGTCTGATATGTTGGGGTAGAGAGTTCCAGAGTAGGAGGAATTTGCGGGACAAATCTTGTATGCGATTGTGGGAAGAGGAGATAAGAGGGGAATATAGAAGAAGATCTTGTGAGGATCGGAGGTTGCGTGTAGGTAAGTACCAGGAGACGAGGTCACAGATGTATGGAGGAGACAGGTTGTGGATGGCTTTGTACGTCATGGTTAGGGTTTTGAACTGAAGTCTCTGGGTAATGGGGAGCCAATGAAGGTATTGACAGAGGTGAGAGGCTGGAGAATAGCGGGGGTATAAGTGGATTAGTCGGGCAGCAGAGTTTAGAATAGATTGGAAGGGTGCGAGAGTGTTAGAGGGGAGGCCACAGAGCAGGAGGTTGCAGTAGTCAAGATGGGAGATGATGAGGGCATGGACTAGGGTTTTTGCAGATTCTTGGTTGAAGAATGTACGGATCCGGGAAATATTTTTGAGTTGAAGCCGGCAGGAAGTGGAAAGGGCTTGGATATGTGGTTTGAAGGAGAGATCAGCGTCAAGGATTACCCCTAGGCAGCGAGCTTGTGGGACTGGGGAGAATGAGCAGCCATTTACTTTAATGGATAGGTCTGTTGGGGGAGTCGAGTGAGATGGGGGAAAGATGATGAATTTCTGTTTATTTATTTTTTATGTAAATATACACTGCTCAAAAAAATAAAGGGTACACTTAAGGTATGTGCACACGTAGATGGAACCTCTGCGGATTTTTCCGCACCTGTTTTGAGAAATCCGCAGGTAAAAAGCACTGTGTTTTACCTGCGGATTTACCGCGGATCTTATGTGCACAAAGAATGAACATGCTGCGGAATAAACAATGCAGCGTTTCCGCGCATTTTTTTCCACAGCATGTGCACTGCGGATTTTGTTTTCCATAGGTTTACACGGTACTGTAAACTCATGGAAAACAGCTGCGAATCCGCAGCGTCAAAACCGCTGCGGATCCGCAGCAAATTCCTCAACTTGTGCACATACCCTTAAACAACAGAATATAACTCCAAGTAAATCATACTTCCATGAAATCAAACTGTCCACTTAGGAAGCAGCACTGATTGACAATCAATTTCACATGCTGTTGTGCAAATGGAATAGACAACAGATGGAAATTATTGGCAATTATCAAGACACACTCAATAAATGAGTGGTTCTGCAGGTGGGGACCACAGACCACATCTCAGTACCAATGCTTTCTGGCTGATGGTTTGGTCACTTTTGAATGTTGGTTGTGCTTTCACACTCGTGGTAGCATGAGATGGACTCAATAACCCACACAAGTGGCTCAGGTAGTGCAGCTCATCCCGGAATGCACATCAATGCGAGCTGTGGCAAGAAGGTTTGCTGTGTCTGTCAGCGGAGACAGGCCAGTACACCAGGAGACATGGAGGGGGCCGGAGGAGGGAAACAACCCAGCAGCAGGACCGCTACCTCAGCCTTTGTGCAAGGACAAACAGGAGGAGCACTGCCAGAGCCCTGCAAAATGACCTCCAGCAGGCCACATATGTGCATCTGTCTGCACAAACAAAAAATTCGCCACTGGCGCCCTGTGCTCTTCACAGATGAAAGCAGGTTCACACTGAACACATGTGACAGACGTGACAGAGTCTGGAGACGCCGAGGAGAGTGATCTGCTGCCTGCAACATCCTGCAGCATGACCGGTCTGGCAGGTGGTCATTAATGGTGTGGGGTGGCATTTCTTTGGAGGGCCGCACAGCCCTCCATGTGCTCACCAGAGGTAGCCTGACTGCCATTAGGTACCGAGATGAGACCCTCAGACCCCTTGTGAGACCATATGCTTGTGCGGTTGGCCCTGGGTTCCTCCTAATGCAGGACAATACCAGACCTCATGTGGTTGGAGTGTGTCAGCAGTTCCTGCAAGATGAAGGCATTGAAGCTATGGACTGGCCCGCCCGTTCCCCAGACCTGAATCCGATTGAACACATCTGGGACATCATGTCTCGCACCATGCACCAACGTCACGTTGCACCACAGACTGTCCAGGAGTTGGCGGCTGTTTTAGTTCAGGTCTTGGAGGAGATCCTTCAGGAGACCATCCGCCGCCACATCAGGAGCATGCTCAGGCATTGTGTGGAGGTCATACAGTCACGTGGAGGCCACACACACACTACTGAGCATCATTTCCTTGTTTTAAGGCATTTCCACTGAAGTTGGATCAGCTTGTAATTTGATTTGAATTCCCCTTTGATTTTGAGTATCATTTCAACTCCAGACCTCTGTGAGGTATTAATTTTAATTTACATTGATAATTGTTATGTTTTATTGTTCTCAACGCTTTCCACTATGAGTTTTCCCTGGCATATACATTGTACGGAAGCCAAAATTATGATGTTAACAAGGCCTTAGGTAATGCAGCCAGCATCTGTTTCTCGTATCTCACTTTACTTCCAGAACCTTTAATATGCAGTATTTTGGCTGAAATAAGAAGCCACGTTGTCTTGTCTAATCAGGACGGTGATGGCGGCAGTTGCCAATGTCGGTAAATCATTATTGTAAGGCATTTCAAAGAATTTGCCATCAGATGCTGAATCCCGCCATGCCAGCAGAGACTCTCTCCACACTATTACATATCGTCTTCAGCCTGTGTGAGATGAAAGGCCTAGAAACACGAAGAAGTGGCAGCTTTGTGATTTAACCCCATCCCCGAACCAGCAGGATGCTTTCACAGTAAAGTGTTCAAGATTCCCGGAAAAAGAAAAGGAGCAGCGTAAATTGAATTGTGATGAGTCTTTCGGGAAGAATGCTGATAATTTCATATCACCTTCTTCAGGGATCAGTGGGGAACCTTGCTATATAGATTTGTTTAATGCGCGACATTTCAAGGGACATCGGCTCGGGGCAGTCGTTACATCAAGGTGTATATAAAAGAGAAATAAAAAATAATCTCTCCACATTTCTCAATTAAAAAAAAGATACCAAAATGAATATATATTTAAAGAGAACATATCATCAGGTGAAAAGTAGTCCGATTTTGCTCTAATCTTATTCCCGCTCCTCCCCTATATGTTCTGTTTTCATTTTTTACATCTGACATACGGTTCCAGAGTGATGGAACCTTTTATTTAGTGCAAATTTTTTTATGGTCTGGTCAGTTTTGACTGGGTTACTGGTCCTCTTTTCGGGCTTTAATGGGGTTGTCACGGATTATTATATTATTGACCAATGGTATCCATAGGATATCAGATATTGGTATTAGTCCGATGCCTGTTCACTTGAATAGAAGGTGCCGTACCTGGGAGCGACCACTACAGTGTTTACCTTTAGCCCCCCGTGGAGGCCTTACATCGGGAATCCCCACCTATGTGATATTGATGGATGAACTGAACTCCTGAACTTGGTGTTGTCTTTCGTTTGTTCCCACACCTTTCTAAACGGCAGATAGGTCCTCTCTTCTTGTATATAAATCTAGTCCTTGTTAGCCAATGGGGCATGGTCAATAATTATTACCACACAGAAAATAGTCGGTGACCACTCCTACTTGGCTAGTAAGGCTACATTTATATATAAGGAAGAGGAGGACATATCTCAGCCAGAACAAAAGAAAACCATTGCTGGATTCAAGAAAACAGCGTCATTTCCACCTGGTACAAAAATGATATATTTATAGCAAGTGACAAGTATTCTTTAACAGGACTTCCTCCCATCAGTTAGGATTTCTAACCTGCCATAGCACATACCTGAAGGGGATTGTCGGATTTGGACAATGCCATTTTGTTAGAACCGTGTTGAAATTTTTAGATCCTCAGTGATCAACCATAATCTTTAGAGAGAAGTGTTCAACTTTTCTGCAGCGCCACCATGAGGTAAATGAAGAATGACATTGTGTCTGTTGGAATCAATGGGTTGTTTGGGTAATATGTGAACATTCTGGGTCCTCCATGCTCTTTGTACCCATATAACTCTTTAACCCAAAGGTTATGATTCTTTATTTTGTAGATCTATTTCTTTGCATTGTATCAATATTCGACTTGACACTGATTCCATTAAGTTTACCGGATCTAAGAGGTTGCTCTAGCCTTCAACCTTTACCCCTTGTTCAGGGATCTGGACTTACATATGGGCCCCTGAGTTGGGGCTGCAGAGTCAGCTGCTGGCCGGTGGTACAGGCTGGCAGAAATAATTATCCGGTAGCCAGATCACAATCATGAGGTCGGTGAAGGGACAAAACGTAAGGCAAGAGAGTAGTCAAAAAATGAGCCGAGGTTAAAATCAGGACTGTCCACTGGGAATACACAAGATACTCAAAAGTTGACTGAAGCGAGTCAAATTATAACTGGCAGTGGACAGCAGGATTTCAGGAACTTATATTGCTTACGTCAAGTCATTTTAAGGCTTGCATAGTAGAGGGACTTGTCCAAGGTCCTGATATTCTGGGGATCCACTTACTCCACATACAGGAGTGTAAATAAGTCCTTAATTTAAAGGCATGCGTAATGGTTCGCCAAAAAGGGTCACTTTGCCATCAAAATGATGGACCCCATTTGGTTCAATTGGTCAACATTTGGCTGTTGTACGACAGAATTGTCACAACGGGATGTCTTTCATTATAAAGAAAACGCGTGATACTAGTGAACGGAGACTAAAGCGGCAGAAATGGTGGAGTTTTCTTTTCTACATGTATGTAAATAAATCTTACAACATATGAGAATGTCGAATTCTTTGTCAGTTTTTATTGCTTATCATTTTCAAAACCTCTTCATGCGGTCAGTGAATTGAAACACTTCAAGGCCTTTCGTGCTGATTAATAGCCAAAAAACTGAAACACATAACAAACCATGCACCTCTGTGAGCAGGACAAAGCTTCAGTCCCTCAATCTGAAAGAAATCCTCACTGTTCATTACTTGCAAGCAGAGATCGTAAAAAAGCTGTGTAATCGAAATGCAAAACTACCTCAGGTATGGGTCATATCTGCATGACGAATTCTCTTTTGTCATCGGAGTAGAAAATTTAATGTTAAGTCTTGTGATGTGTTGTACAGCCACACCTTCTGACAAACCCCATTGAATTTAACAGACAAAGGGAATCAGACACTTGTGAATATGCAAAAAAGACGGTCGTGCTTTATTAGAAATTCAATCGAAAATAAAGTAGCGTTTCGGTCTAAAACTCAGACCTTTATCAGACGGATTGCTGATATCGGAGAAGTGAAAAACATGACGCTGTGTCAGAAATGGGTAGCAACCCAACTGATGTGTGCAGATAAATTGTGTCGCTACCCGTTTCTGACGCAGCGCCATATTTTTCACTTCCTTGATATCCACAATCTTTGCGATAAAGGTCTGAGTTTTAGACTGAAACGTTACTTTATTTTCCATTACATGTCTAAGGAAGCACTACCTTCTTTTTGCATACTCGAGTGCCGGATACCCTTTGTTCTTCAAGCATATGGAGTGGCATCCCATCCGAGCACTCGCCCACTCAGTTGAATTTAGTGGGGTCGGTCAGGATTCCGTCATGACATCTGTCATTTTACCACAAGGTAGGGAGACGGAACAATGGATAGGTTACATTTATGATACCGCTCTATATAAAGCCCCTTAATCACGAATATTTGATAATCCGACTCCTTTTAGCATTTCTTAATACCGGATTAAAGGAATGGTAGATTAATATCTCTTGAAGAATTGATTTCTGACATTTTAACTTCTTTTTAATGTTTCTGGGTGTGCAGAATAACTGTATACAGCATAGAGAGGTCACAGAGACCTTGGTGCCGGTGCCTGGTTTTTCTTTTTATTATTATATACTCCAGGCCAAATCCTGGCAGCGCTCAGCAGTGCTCTGTGCCAGGATATCAGCAGAAAAACCTGTCTTTTGGGGCTGACGTGGGCATTGAAGGAACCCGAGCCTGTGTGGTAACCTTGCAGTATAATGAACGGCTGTTCAGCTCCCGTATCCACCCGCCCTGTGTGTCCACACTACTCTCTGTTAGGAAAGTATATTTGGATGGGGATCATCCCCCACCTCTCTAGCAAAACAGGATCCCATGAATTGTATACAAGACATTACTATTACCTCCGGTTGCACAGTCGGGTCATTTAAGGTGTGAAGTGCTTTGTTTCCCTGTATTTTCCATCATTTGTTACACAGATGAAGCAGAGCTGAATTTGTCAATGCCGCAAGGTGGGGCATCTCACATGTTTCTTTTGGCACACTTTTAACACTTCCTATTTTGTCTGCTGTGGTTTTAATACAAGGTTGCACAACTTACAGCTTTATCCTGACTCTTTGAGAACTTAGGTGGCAAATACAACTTTGCTTAATTTCTAAATTAAAAAGTTTAAAGAGATTGTACGGCCTTGGGGTACAAGTCTGCCATTTAATCTGTGCGACTGCAGATTTATGAATCGTCACAGCGTGCATAACAGTGCCGGGAGTGAGTGGTTATGTGACTGCAAGTATGCGATTGGTATTCTTCCAGCCACATTCCGACTAGACATGTCCGGCTTCGCTCAGTTCACTTGCATTGAGCGAGGCTATGCACATCTTGTCTGCATGTGACAGTGTGTGTGCAAACCATATATTTGCGGTTGCGCACCAGTACTAGAGGATCCTGACTGTGTGCTCTGCTAGGGTACGTAAGCCACTCTCGTTAACCCAGATGTCAGGATTTTCTCTGGGCTTCATGCTTTAAGCCTTGTACAGAGATCTGGACTTGTACATGAAACCCTGTGTTGGGGCTACAGAGTCAGCTGCTGGCCTATGGTGGACACCTGTGTTGGAGCTACAGAGTCAGCTGCTGGCCTATGGGTGGACCCCTGTGTTGGGTCTACAGAGTCAGCTGCTGGCCTATGGCGGACCCTTGTGTTGGGGCTACAGAGTCAGCTGCTGATCTCTGTGTTGGGGCTACAGAGTCAGCTGCTGGCCTATGGTGGACCCCTGTGTTGGGGCTACAGAGTCAGCTGCTGGCCTATGGCGGACCCCTGTGTTGGGGCTACAGAGTCAGCTGCTGGCCTATGGTGGACCCCTTTGTTGGGGCTACAGAGTCAGCTGCTGGCTTATGGCGGACCCCTGTGTTGGGGCTACAGAGTCAGCTGCTGGCCTATGGTGGACCCCTGTGTTGGGGCTACAGAGTCAGCTGCTGGCCTATGGTGGACCCCTGTGTTGGGACTATAGAGTCAGCTGCTGGCCTATGGTGCAGGTTGGCAGAAAGAATGGTTCAGTAGCCAGATTAGAACCAAGAAGCCAGTGCAGGGACAAAACGTAAGGCAGAAGCGTAGTAGAAAAACAAGCCAAGGTCAAAATCTGGAATGTCCAGTGGGAATACAAGAAAGATATACAGAAGTTCACTGAAGCTAGTAAAATTATAACTGGCAGTGGTCAGCAGGATATCAGGAGTTTATATAGCTTGCAGCCAAGCTCACGCCACAGAGAAAATACTGACAGAATTAAACTCTCGATCTCCCAGCCCAGACTGAACTACAAGTCAAGGGGACACAACTGGAGTTGTCGCCTGCAACATGACTGACTCTGTCTGATGACAGAAGCAGAGAGAGGAAGGGCAGGCACTAAAATAGATGTCACATCCACTAAGTTTCTCCCTTCTGTGTAACTTGTGGTCCACTGCCTGTTGCCAAGTGCAATCCATCTCCAGCAGCATAAACACTGATAGATTACAGCAGGTGGGGTTGGGAGTTTGTCTCGCTGTTCCTGTTCTCCGGTTTATCACACTATACACAGGCATAACAGAGTGGCAGGCTATCTGTTCAGTACTGGCGAGCTATTGGACAGTGGTAAGAGAAAAGCGTGCTGGGAGGATAGGGAAAGGAAGTTCCAGCTCCTATAGTGCTGGCATAAGAATGCTGATGAAGAGAAATCACCCACATAAAAAGTGTGGGTGGCAAGTCACAGATAATGGGAATCTTGGATAGTTCCTGGACATTTCAGACCTGTATGTGCACCAAAAGCAAGGTTTATTTGTATAACCTGAGGACAGTTATCTTTTGTTTTGCTATTTTTGCAGGACAAGGCAGTGTATCGGTTTTGCTCAGAGTGTTCCTTGAAACCTTTATGATAAATGCATTTGTGTAAAAGTGGTGATCCCCCTAACCCCAGATACGTTGTACCTAAGGATGAGCAATATGTGCAGTGTGAAAATAAAAGTTTATAAAGAAAACTCTTCGCAGAGAAGTGGAACGTGATCTCAGCGTGCCGAGCATGGATTGAATGTTTTGTTCTCCCACGTATTAGGCCGTTACTTACTCTGTTTATTTGCAAAGTAAATACCAAGGTAATGGCACGCTTCCACCCATACACCCTTTGTAGTGCGGACGCGGTCATGTGACTGAAGCGAGGAGTGCCAGCTTTCTCTGTACTGTACAGGATCAGTTATGCAAGCACAGATTGGGAGAAATGCTGTACAGTGACATTTCCTATATTACAAGCTAATTAAATTCACCATAATAATGGGAAATTAAAGGAAAAAAATCTCATCATGTAAGTGACCCGTGGTGTGCAAAAATCAGCTTTCATGGTGCCATAGCATGGCAGGGCACACAACCGCTATGTGGGCTAGCAACAGAAAGATGCCCATTATTAAAATGCTTCTCATGCCAGAACAACTACCTACGGTCTCCACTAGGGGGAGCTCATTCACTTGCATTGAGGACTAGCTGTATACATCTTTGTCTTTAGCTCCCCCTAGTGGTGGCTGCACAACAGAATCTTACAGCCAGAAAAATGCAGTAATTATAAAATCTACAGCCTTCGGTTATACACTTGCGGCTTGAGCTTTTAAATATGTGTATTTTTTAGGCATTGTGGAGCCTCAGCATTGTAAGCAGAATGAATATGTAATTGCTGCAATTAAAAGATTATTGTCGCTCAGATGCCCTTATGCCCCATGAGTAGGTACATTACGGTGATTGCTGCCGGGATAAACAGGCGTTTCCAGCCCTCGGTCCCATTGTATCCGTCTGTAGGAGGGCAGCGCCGTTCCATTGTCCTATGTGAGATGGGCGGGGAGCGTTGTTCATTAAATAATACAAGCTGCCATAATAATAATTTAGGTTACAATGTGTCACACAACATTTACTGATCCCGTCTGACACAATGAAAGATAATGAAAAAATGGGTTTCTGCTGGGACGGCAAACAGAGCCTTGTGTGTTCGCTGGAATTGCCAATTAAGTTTTATATAGCGGCTCATACACACATCCCATTACTGGTATAGGGTCACTTCCCATACTGGGGGGGATGATAACATTTGATCCACTAGGGGCCATTGGGAAAAAAAAAAGTTACCGTAATGAGCTCGTTTTTATAAAAAGAAAAAAAAAAATTCCTTCCTTTGTCTATTGCAAACTTTTTACTATTTTTTTCGACTTGTTTTATAGTTGTATTTATTTCATGAACGTTGCACACAGGGGTCAATAGCAAGTAATTCTGTCTAGGTAAAGAGTAACCCCCATAAAATGATCCATAGTGATCATGGGGATTGCCCAGGCAGCAAATCGACTGGTACGACTCACATATAATTCGGGCACAGAATCGAACCCAAGCCCTGGAGCCTATGGGAACCCCAAAAGTCCCTTATAGGGAACCCCAAAAGTCCCTTATGCCTATATAAAAAGAACAATGCTATTAAAGACTTGCAATAATTGGGGGGGTACACCGTTGATGTTTTTGGATTGTGATCCATGATCTTCAAGTTATGTCACTGATTCCTAGGTGCTGCATACTTGTAAAACATGTACCAAAAGAAACAGACCAAGAGCTATAAGAATAATTACAGTGCACACTATTGGGTGTCAGAACAAAAATACATTCAGAATGAAAGCTTTCATGCAAAATACAAGGGGAAAAAAATGGTTAAAACATTTTTAAAAAGCATCAATGTGCTATAAACAGACATCAAAGTGGCCAGAATTACCCCCCACCTCATAAAGACAAAGGTCCCTGGCCGGCAAAAAATAATAATATATAGGTACCACACAGCATAAAGTGCCCTTATGTACTGTAACAAGGTATATGCATGTATAAAAGCGGATCTCCCAAAAACAGGAATCGTACAACATCTAATATCAAGCAATAAAGTGTATTAGTGCAAAAAATAAATACCCTAGGGGAAGTAGGGGGTCTGTATGTGCCCATGTGTGTTGCCCCTGAGGAAGCCTTATGTGATGTGGCGAAACATGTGGAACAAACCCCCTACTTCTCCTAGGGTCTGGCATTTATTTTTTGCACTAATACACTTTATTGCTTGATGTTGGATTTTGTACAATTCCTGGTTTTGGGAGATCCACTTTTATACATTCGAATACCTTGTTATACTGCAAAACTACACTTTATGCTATGTGGTACAAATATATAATTTTTTCTTTGCCAGGGACTTTTGTGTATAGCAGGTAGGGGGTAATTTTGGCCACTAATGGTGAGCCAGTTTGATTTCAGTTTATAGCACAATGATGCTTTTTTTTAAAAACAAAAAACAAAACGGTTTTTAACCATTTTGTTGTTTCCTTGTATTTAGCATTGAAGCTTTAACTGAATAATTTTTTTACAGTACCTTCACATCTGCATTTCTGCCTACTCACTGGAAAGAAAAATGTAAAGGAGAGTCACAGTCTCTCAAATCTCAGGATCGGTGGGGCTCACTGCAGTCGGATCCCCATCGATTTGCAGCAATCAAACATCGTAAGCTTCTTTCACACTTCCGCCGTTAGGCTCCCGTCAGAATGCGTCGTTGTGACGTATCGACGAATGTTTTAAAAATAGTGAAAAACGGATGTAACGCATCCTGTGTCCTGACGGATGCGTCGAACTAGGCGCTGCCTGAATTTCAATGAGAGAGAGTAGAAAATCCTTCCGGGCATGCTCAGAATAGAAAAACGGGATACGTCGCTGGATTCCAGTTTTTGACGGTCAGCGACGGATCCTTAGGCTTCCATTATAGCCAACGACGGACAGAGCAGGACCCGTCGCTGGGCGATTTTCCGACGTGCAGAAAAAAACGTTCCTCTGAACGTTCTCTCCTCCCGACGGACAGCAATTTTTCGACGGATCCAGTGCACGACGGATGAAATGGATGGCCATCCGTCACAATCTGTCGCTAATACAAGTCTATGGGAAAAAACAGCATCCTGCAGAAAAATTTGCAGGATCCTGTTTTCTCCGAAATCGATGGATTTCGATGGGAGCTAAATGACGGAAGTGTGAAAGAGACCTTACAAGGTGGAATCTTCTCCGTTCTTCTGAAATCCGTAGATCCCCTTTCCCTTCCCATAGAGTCTCCTAAAATGAATTGAAACCTTCTAAATGTGCTGGAACAGTTAATAGTATTTCCTGATGGCTCCTGCATTCCCATGGTGCCCTCGATCTCCCTGCAGACCATATGTTCCGAGAAGATGGGACCCTTTCCATGTGATGAATCGTACCATCAGATGCTCACTAATTGGGACAGGTGTGCTTAATGCTTGATCACCCACCACATTAACCTTTCCAGAGGAGAAGAGTTTATTAGAAGTCTTGATTTAGATTCTTCTCCACTTGAGAATGTTCAGAGCCTTGGCAAAAACCTGAGCTGGGCCCCCTTTCCGGAGAGACCCCAGAGTACCCGAACGAGCAGTCTCTATTGATACATACAGTATGTTCTAGATTAAATGGATTTTTCATGAAAACAACCCTCATCCACATGGCTTAGTAAGGTACGGACATTATGAAGGAGAATATGGGACCTGCGTTATGATCTTGCATTGATGGACTCAAGTCTGCATTATATGTATCTGAAGTCCTGGGATGTAATACTAAATTTTCCCACTAGTGGCTGCTGCAGGAGAACATCCTGGAGTTTCGCTGGGAAAATTAGCTGTTAGCCAGGCGCCGACGATCAGCTAGTCAGCTGGTCATCTATTCAGATGCAATATAAGAGGGATATTTTCAGTAGCTTCTTACTGAAGCAAATTTACACTGGATTCCTACTATCCCAGATCTCTGATTTTCCCATTCAAGTAAGAGAAGTGAAATAGACTAAAAGCGTTCGATGATCCTGCTGTGTTGGATCTGACCTTTTTTTTCTATTAGTAAACGAACAAAAAAAAATCATTGCGGATTTGATTTTTTTTTGGCCTTTTATCAGTTGTACAGTTCACTCTCGGTGGAATTGCACAGGGAGAGCGGGATTGATTTGGTGGCAGGACTGTGATTGTTTTCCGTTACTGCTGAATACTGTATAGTAAATGAGTCTAGTAAATCCCGTCGCTGTGCTTCATGAATTCTCAAACTCCAATAACCAAACCTGTCGTTCTTTTTTTTTTGTAGTCTGCCTCAATATCTCTGGCAGCTGTCTGTGAACTGAATGTAAATCCTGTCCTAGTAACCAGATTGGCGTGTGACTTGGGGACCCAAATAGTAATTTGATGAAGAATCTTGATTTATTTTAGGGGGAAATGTTATATTAGACGTTGCCTATTATATTTGCTGAATGACCTTCAAAGGAAAAAGCCACTCCCTATATCTTCCATATGTCCTAGTAGAGCACATGGACGAAGATGGTCAACCTCTACGATTACGTGCTGCTCTATCCACTCATCAGTAGAACACTACTTACCGTATTTACTCCCAATGACTCTATAAACCCAGCCAATCCTCTAGCCCACGATATTCTTCACCATTACCCTGTATCATCCTTATCTCTTTATCTACACTTATCCACTCTTTTGTCCTCTTTGACCTTCCCTCTATCTACTTTTCGCCTCTACTCATTTCTTCACTGTTCTTTCTTACTTCTATTAACATTTGTCTTCAATTTATTTTTCCAGTTCTTGTCTCTCTTTGCCCAGTCTCCACATTATCTCATCTCCCTCCCCGCATCTCTCTCTAATGTTATCTCTTTTTGTTCATCCACTCCATTGTCTCACACACTACCATTTTCATCCTCTCCATGCGCGCCTCCATTCTTCCTCCTGTGAAGTATAGCGTGGCACTACCGTGAGGTGCTCAAGTAGGTTACCAAAAACAATGTGCCGTAAAATAAAGAACTTGGCCCTCAACTTAGAATGTCATTGCAAAAGGATTTTATTATTGTTACAGTCTGTATAAACGTCCATCAGTCCGACTGCTTGTCACAGAAGGATTAAGGTGTAGAATTGTATACACAGGATTGGAGTAATGGGCTCCTCAAAAATGTTTATGAAGTTCGGCAAAGGAGTTGCTTCTATCAGAATTCACGTGTAGAGAATAGAAATAACTGTAGTAAGATAGCATATGGTGGACCTTATTGGGTTGCAGTCTTAGTACTGGCATCGAATGTGCCTATAATAAGATTACAGTCCTGGTGCCACAGGGGCTTAATGTGCTCCGTATGAGGGGTCCCTGCTGTGGAAATAAGGCGAGGGCACAGTCCACCTTTCCAGAATGATGTTTTGACAGGGCGCATGCAGCCCGCAGGCCATATGTTGTGTAGGTCTGCTCTACTCTCTTTTTCATTTCCTTTGGCCAGGCTACCAAATTTTCCTCTAATACCTTTTTCACCCAATTAAATTATCTACTGTTACTCCTATCCACCCAACCAGATTTTCCACCGTTGCCTCTAACCTCTCTTCCATTACGAATCATATTCTAATTTCAACCAGTGTCTCAAACAGCTTGTTCATTACCTCTGGTTACCCAACTATATAATATACTATACCTTTGTCACCCAAATTCTCCAATTTTTTTTACTCCTGGACACCCAATGATATACTCCATCACCTTTGCACTCCCAACCATTTCCTTTGTCCAACTAAGTACAGTATATTTCATTTTTGTCCATAGTGAGGAGTTTTATCGCTGGGGACTTATTTTATAGTATTGTGAACCATCAGTCGTTGGTGATACAGTTATATGAAAGTTTGGGCACCCCTATTAATCTTAAGCTTAATGTTTTATAAAAATTGTTGTTTTTTTTTGCAACAGCTATTTCCGTTTCATATATCTAATAACTGTTGGACACAGTAATGTTTCTACCTTGAAATGAGGTTTATTGTACTAACAGAAAATCTGCAATCTGCATTCAAACAAAATTTGACAGGTGCATAAGTATGGGCACCTCACCAGAAAAGTGACATTAATATTTAGTAGATCCTCCTTTTGCAAAAATAACAGCCTCTAGTCGCTTCCTGTAGCTTTTAATGAGTTCCTGGATCCTGGATGAAGGTATTTTTGACCATTCCTCTTTACAAAACAATTCCAGTTAAGTTTGATGGTCGCCGAGCATGGACAGCCCTCTTCAAATTATCCCACAGATGTTCAATGATATTCAGGTCTGGGGACTGGGATGGCCATTCCAGAACAGTGTATTTGTTCCTCTGCATGAATGCCTAAGTAGATTTGGAGCGGTGTTTTGGATCATTGTCTTGCTGAAAGATCCATCCCCTGCGTAACTTCAACTTTGTCACTGATTCATGAACATTATTGTCAAGAATCCGCTGATACTGAGAGGAATCCATGCGTCCCTCAACTGTAACAAGATTCCCGGTGCCGGTATTGGCCACACAGCCCCAAAGCATGATGGAACCTCCACCAAATTTTACTGTGGGTAGCAAATGTTTTTCTTGGAATGCTGTGTTTTTTTTTGGCCGCCATGCATAACGCCTTTTTGTATGACCAAACAACTCAATCTTGGTTTCATACCTCAGCCGACTCTGTTTGTGGCGTGCTTGCAGAAACGGCTTCTTTCGCATCACTCTCCAATACAGCTTCTCCTTGTGCAAAGTGCGTTGTATAGTTGACCGATGCACAGTGACACCATCTGCAGCAAGTTGATGCTGCAGCTCTCTGGAGGTGGTCTGAGGATTCTCCTTGACTGATCTCACCATTCTTCTTTGCCTTTCTGATGTTTTTCTTGGCCTGCCACTTCTGGCCTTAACAAGAACTGTACCTGTGTTCTTCCATTTCCTTACTATGTTCCTCACAGTGGAAATTGAAAGGTTAAATCTCTGAGACAGCTTTTTGTATCCTTCCCCTGAACAACTATGTTGAATAATCTTTGTTTTCAGATCTTCAGAGCAGATTCAAACAGGAGAACAACTTGCAAGTGGCCACTTTAAGTAGCTTTTCTCATGATTGCATACACCTGGCGATGAAGTTCAAAGCTCAATGAGGTTACAAAACCAAAAAAAGTGCTTTAGTAAGTCAGTAAAAAGTAGGTAGGAGTATTTAAAACAAGAAAATGATAAGGGTGCCCATACTTATGCACCTGTCAAATTTTGTTTGAATGCAGATTGCACATTTTCTGTTAGTACAATAAACCTCATTTCAAGGCAGAAACATTACTGTGTCCAACAGTTATTAGATATATGAAACTGAAATAGCTGTTGCAAAAAAAACAATTTTTATAAAACATTAAGCTTAAGGTTAATAGGGGTGCCCAAACTTTTTCATATAACTGTATCTATCCGTGATGTGTGTCTTTCACCGATCACGGGAGGAAAAACTGCTTGCAGACATATTTTCTCGGCTTCATTTTGTAAAGTTTGTCATAAAGCAGCAGCTAGAAGACCAGAATTATTAAATCCATGTAGACTTTTCTACGAAAACCCTAAAGCCCTTTATCTAATGTTGCCACTATTAGGAGCTGAATTTTATTTTTTTAGTCTAAAAATGAAATGTAGGTACTTCTGACTAAATGTGGATTGGACGTTCTACTGTATATTAGATATAGTTGGGAAGATGGCAAGATCATGACTACATTATGTGGATTTAGCTACTTCCCCTGGAAAGTCATTACATACTTCACTTGAAGTTTGGTGGCAAAAGAGCAAAGAAAAAAAAGGAAAATTTCTGTCACACTTACTTTTATAAAATTGTGCAATTTGTGCCAAAAACTGGTGGAAAACGACTAATAAATGTATAATAATGAGGACCAAAGAAATGTAGAACGATTGACAAAGTCGTGAAAAGCATTACAGAATTGATTAATCTTCCCACATAAAAAGCAAACTCTCTGAGCTGAAGATCGGCGCATGCGCAATGTCAATTTTTGTACACTGTTTTGGGCAAAGTAATCCATTTCAGTCTGTTCTTCCTCCAGTCTAGATGACCCGGCATGAGCTTGAGATTGAATGTGCACAATGCAAAATGGATTACTTCTCCCAACGAAGAGCCAACACTGCGCATGCGCCGGTTTCCAGCTAAGATGTCAGTTATCCATTGTGATGAATTTTAGTCTGTTCTCCCTCCAGTCTAGATGGCCTCTAATGAGCTTTGAGGTTGGCTCTGCCCAGAGCAAAATTGATTACTTTTCCCACACAAGAGCCAACACTATGCGCATGCGCCAGTTTTCAACTCTTCTACAGAAAACACTAATTTTTGGGCAGTCTTTAGGTAATGTTGCAGGTGCCTACATGTCAGTCACAGGGCCAGTAGTGGGCTTAGCAAAGACACTGACCAGGACACTGAGACGCTCTGGATTCACTCAGTGGATCCCTTCGCTTTCATCTGCCTATGGCACTTGAGTAAATTATGGAGGGCTACAATTAACTAATGGATATAGATCTAGTAAACATTTTCTGGTTGCAAATGGTGATGGTAGCTCATTGTAGGGGAAAATGACAACATACACGCCAGTAAACCTCACAATCCGCTGATCAGCACTAAGTGGAGAAGGGGGACTAGGATAATGACCTGGAGCCAAAAAATGGACAATTTACATTACAAAATGCTGTCCCTGTTGGGCCGCAATTACATGTGGATATTAGATATCGATCGCACAGAAACACACTTGATTTTGATGCCTAACTTTCATTGACTTCAACTCCAGAGCTCGGGGTTAGAGCTAAATGTGGCTCCATGATTTATGAGCGGCCTATATAGAATATGGCGCAGTGATGACGTCCCGGATGCTTCATTTCACCTGCTGTTCTACTTTATTCCACTGATCTGCTCAGTTTTTCCTGACGTTACATGTTCTCGGCATTTCTTCTGTACATTTTCTTGTCCCTGAGTCAGGAAATGGCAGACATCCAGTGCAGGATCCATAGGGACCCAGAATAACCTGCGGCTATATAGTCTCTTCATGCTGTATATCATGTCCTATACGTCAGGGCTGCCCTACAATATGGAGACGTGCAGGGAAATACGGTGTAAGAAGCAGGTCCCATCAAGACCAGGAATACTTTCCTAAAATGGAAAAACTGGTCAGTGTGATGTATTGTAAATAAATCTGACATATTGGTGAAGAAAAATGATATGGATACCTTCAGGGAAATTTTCTTTTGCATAAATGCATGGATTTAGGGCTGAAAATTATTTTTGCGATTGGGTTTTATTACATTTGCAGTTTGGCTTCTTTTTTTTTTACAGGCTCTTTGTTTCTCTGCACATTGCTGGGTGCAGAATGAGTTAACTAAGAATCCTTCAGTGAGCTCTTTCTTTTGAAATTCTTTTTTTATTCAGTTCTTTCTAGAGGTTTTCTCAGCTTATTTAGGTACGATCACATCAAAGATCAGTTCAGCTTTGGCCTGTGATCATAAATCAGTACAGAGGAGTTCAGAAAAAAAAGAAAGATAAGAGTTACAAACTCCCTATCAGAAACAACTCACTTTTTTTAGTTAATTCATTCTTCAGCCAAAATCTACATGGAAATGTATGCTATATAAAAACAAAAGCCCCTATGACGATGTTTAGGGATACAATTTTTTTCACTTTATCTGTATTGAGACAGGTATTTTTTTCTTCTGACACATTGTTCCAAATCCTCTGCTTAGCAATAAGGGAACGTACTGCATCCAGTGTATACATGTGCTGTATGCAGTAAGCTCCGGAGCTCCCCCTAGTGGTGGCCAGCATTGTATCTTGTAACTTTACGGGTGAATCGGTGCAGCAGGAAAACCTTGTGTGACTGGCGCCTTACATTATGTCTTATACTTATGTTTCATAGATTTTTTTTTCTGTCTTCTTCCCAGTTTTTCCCATACGGAGACGCATCAAAGTTTGCCCAGCACGCATTCAGAACCTTTGATAAAAACGGAGATGGGACCATCGACTTCAGAGAGTTCATCTGCGCACTGTCCATCACTTCAAGGGGAAGCTTCGAACAGAAACTAAATTGGGCTTTCAATATGTATGACCTGGACGGAGATGGTAAAATCACCAGGGTGGAGATGCTGGAGATCATAGAGGTGAGTGATTGTCTGCCGAGCTTCGTTAGGACGCACGTCACCACCCTACGCAGCAGCAGCAAACGACGGGCAGCGTAGATGAAAGCTTTTATGGAGGGCAATTAACACGGCACAAAGCTGGATGGATGTGTCAGAGGGGCATTGTCTCCGGCTACATGGCAGAACGTGATAACACCGCCCGGCTATGGATGGTTAGGGGTTGTGTTATAATGCCATCCAGCTTCTCTCCCCCACCCTGGCTCTAGTGTGACAGTAACCTCCCCTACCTTTATAGCAGTGACTGTAATTTTACATAGGACTGTCAATAAAAGGGCACTTGTCAGCTCTCCTGACATATCTTTTTTTAGTAAACAATTATTTACCTCTTCATATCACAATTCCCGAGCACCCTTTCTTATAACTTTAGAATGTGCCATTCCCCTGTTAATCCTCCTCAAAATTCATGGAGAAATCTTCCAATCAGTAACCAGTTTGTGGGTGTGTCCCTACACAAAGTGACTCAGTCCAATCAGTAACCAGTTTGTGGGTGTGTCCCTACACAGAGTGACTCAGTCCAATCAGTAACCAGTTTGTGGGTGTGTCCTTACACAGAGTGACTCAGTCCAATCAGTAACCAGTTTGTGGGTGTGTCCCTACACAAAGTGACTCAGTCCAATCAGTAACCAGTTTGTGGGTGTGTCCCTACACAGAGTGACTCAGTCCAATCAGTAACCAGTTTGTGGGTGCGTCCTTACACAGAGTGACTCAGTCCAATCAGTAACCAGTTTGGGGGTGCGTCCCTACACAGAGTGACTCAGTCCAATCAGTAACCAGTTTGTGGGTGTGTCCTTACACAGAGTGACTCAGTCCAATCAGTAACCAGTTTGTGGGTGTGTCCCTACAAGGAGTGACTCAGTCCAATCAGTAACCAGTTTGTGGGTGTGTCCCTACACAGAGTGACTCGGTCCAGTCAGTAACCAGTTTGTGGGTGTGTCCCTACACAGAGTGACTCAGTCCAGTCAGTAACCAGTTTGTGGGTGTGTCCCTACACAGAGTTACTCAGTCCAATCAGTAACCAGTTTGTGGGTGCGTCCCTACACAGAGTGACTCAGTCCAATCAGTAACCAGTTTGTGGGTGTGTCCCTACACAGAGTTACTCAGTCCAATCAGTAACCAGTTTGTGGGTGCATCCCTACACAGAGTGACTCAGTCCAATCAGTAACCAGTTTGTGGGTGCGTCCCTACACAGAGTGACTCAGTCCAATCAGTAACCAGTTTGTGGGTGTGTCCTTACACAGAGTGACTCAGTCCAATCAGTAACCAGTTTGTGGGTGTGTCCCTACACAGTCACTGTCCAATCAGTAACCAGTTTGAGGGCATGTCCCTACACAGAATGACTCGGTCCAATCAGTAACCAGTTTGTGGGTGTGTTCCTACACAGAGTGACTGTCCAATCAGTGACCAGTTTGTGGGTGTGTACCTACAAAGAGTGACTCAGTCCAATCAGTAACCAGTTTGTGGGTGTGTCCCTACACAGAAAGACTCAGTCCAATCAGTAACCAGTTTGTGGGTGTGTCCTTACACAGAGTGACCCAGTCCAGTCAGTAACCAGTTTGTGGGTGTGTCCCTACACAGAGTGACTCAGTCCAATCAGTAACCAGTTTGTGGGTGTGTCCTTACACAGAGTGACTCAGTCCAATCAGTAACCAGTTTGTGGGTGTGTCCCTACACAGAGTGACTGTCCAATCAGTGACCAGTTTGTGGGTGTGTACCTACAAAGAGTGACTCAGTCCAATCAGTAACCAGTTTGTGGGTGTGTCCCTACACAGAGAGACTCAGTCCAATCAGTAACCAGTTTGTGGGTGTGTCCTTACACAGAGTGACCCAGTCCAGTCAGTAACCAGTTTGTGGGTGTGTCCTTACACAGAGTGACCCAGTCCAATCAGTAACCAGTTTGTGGGTGTGTCCCTACACAGAGTGACTGTCCAATCAGTGACCAGTTTGTGGGTGTGTCCTTACACAGAGTGACCCAGTCCAATCAGTAACCAGTTTGTGGGTGTGTCCCTACACAGAGTGACTGTCCAATCAGTAACCAGTTTGTGGGTGTGTCCCTACACAGAGAGACTCAGTCCAATCAGTAACCAGTTTGTGGGTGTGTCCTTACACAGAGTGACCCAGTCCAGTCAGTAACCAGTTTGTGGGTGTGTCCCTACAAAGAGTGACTCAGTCCAATCAGTAACCAGTTTGTGGGTGTGTCCCTACATAGAGTAACGCTGTCCAATCAGTAACAAGTTAGTGGGTGTGTCCGTACAAAGAGTGACTTTGAAGAGGAGAAATGTTAACATCCAGATTTCAATATAATCAGAATTTTCTGGGAGTAATAACAGAATTGGCACAACGTAGAGTTATCAGAAAAATGATCCAAATTTAGTTATTTTTAATGGAGAATACAAGTCTTTACTAAAACGGAGTTGACACGTCCCCTTTAAGCAGCTGCCCTATGTAAAATTAGGAGCAAACAGCTCTTCTTTAATCTGCTCTTCCAAAGAACCACACGACAAACCCAGCTCTGCTATATCAGTAGCTTATTCCAGCCATTAGTGTGTGTTAGTTTGCAATTGTCAGTGCTGTAATCAAAGGCCGGGGGGGGGGGGGGGGGGGGGGCGAGCGAAACGAGATAAGAGCTTAGCTTTATACAGAAGTAGCTCGTTGTCATAATATTGTGTTCATACATTCCTAACCTCATGAATAATGGACGCGCAGCAGAAAGGGACACGCACGGAGCACAGCAGCTGAAGGGTACGATGCATCTGGTACACCCACACTTTCACATCGGCATATGATGATATGGGAGACTGTGAGGCATCACAGGGGCGGGCGTCATAGGGCGAGAGGGGTATCAGGTCAAAACCCCATTACATTCTTAAGCTGTACAGACAGAGCTGTCATTGAAAAGAATGCAATGTGTACAAGAGATGAAGGGAGATGCACCAAATTCATTAGGAGGCGTGTGCTTCATAAAGGGGTTGTCCAGGCTTGGGGTTCAAGTCTGTAGTCACTTTGTGTGACTGCAGACTTGTGAATCCTCTAAGCGTGCGGTGTACATGCTGTCCGGATTCTCCAGGAGTGGACGGAGAATGATTTGCATCAGGTGTGGATTAAGGGTAGCCAGGGCCCCGGGCTGTTCAGACACTGTGGCCCCCCCCCCCCCCCCCGGTCATGTGACGAGGTCATGTGATGGGGTCATGTGACAAAGATTTTGTAAGCCGCCACCATAACACGGTAGACACTTTTGGCCGGGCCCCACTCTACTGTAACCTATTAAATATTTGTTAAAATATGCAATACAATTTAGGCATATTTTGATTTATTTTTAAATTTTTAAAATGACCAGTAATATCACATACCAGGAACAAATACCACCGCACCATGACCAGACCACATATTACCACCACAGTGATCGAATAATATCACAGACAAGGAACAAATACCACCGCACCATGTCAAGACCACATATTACCACCACATGATGACCAAATTGCACATACAAGGGACAAATAAAGCAACACCATTTCCATTTCAGTGATAAAAGCAAAAAAACACAATACTATCACCATAAGTGCCAGTATTCACAGGAGATCTGTACTTAGTATGCAGTGTCTGTGTAGAGGTAATACAGAGATCACTGGTGGTATTATACACAGGAGCTCAGTATAAAGTATACAGTGTATAGTGTCAGTGTATAGGTAACACTGACTCACCAGTGACGTCTCTAGGTGAAGTCCTTCTTCTTTCATCCAGCACAGACCGCCATCATTTCTTCCAGCCAGGACTCGTCTCTGCAGGAAATAACACAGTTATCTCGAGCTCCGCTTGCAGAACACATTACTTAATTTTTCCCAACTTCTACATTACACCACATGAAGATAAGAAGGCGACATAGTGTCACTCTGCACAGTAACAGGACCGCCCCCCATTTAAAACAATATACTCAAAAAATAAACACATCACTGCAGTAATAATATCCCTTAATTAGCCCCTATGGTAATAATAATATCCCCCATCCTGGCCCCGTGTGTCTCATTCCTGGCTCCAGCCATATGTTCTTGCATCCTGCCCTCATGAGTATCCATTCTACCCCATATGATCTCCCCATCCTGCCCCATCAGTCTCCATCGTATCCATCCTGCCCCATGATCCTATCCTGCCCCATGTCTTTCATTCTGCCCCGTGTCTCCAATCATGCCCCGTATCTTCATTCTGCCCATGCCTCCAGTCCTACCCCCAGTGTGTCCAGCATATTGCCCCTAGTGTGTCCAGCAATCTGCCCCAGTGTGTCCAGCAATCTGCCCCAGTGTCTCCAATATTGCCCCCAATCTGTCCAGCAAAATGCCCGTGTGTCCAGCATTCTGCCCCAGTGTCTCCAATATTGCCCCCAGTGTGTCCAGCAATCTGCCCCAGTGTGTCCAGCATTCTGCCCCAGTGTCTTCAATATTGCCCCCAGTCTGTCCAGCAATCTGCCCCAGTGTCTCCTTTCCAACATTGCCCCCAGTGTGTCCAGCATATTGCCCCCAGTGTGTCCAGCATATTGCCCCCAGTGTGTCCAGCATTTCTGCCCCCAGTGTGTCCAGCATCCTGCCCCCAGTGTGTCCAGCATCCTGCCCCCAGTGTGTCCAGCATCCTGCCCCCAGTGTGTCCAGCAATCTGCCCCCAGTGTGTCCAGCAATCTGCCCTAGTGTGTCCAGCATTCTGCCCCAGTGTCTCCAGCAATCTGGCCGTTCGCAAAGAAAAAAAAAAAACGAGTTTCTCCTCACCTGACCTGTGCGCTCCAGCGGCGAGTTCCCTCCAGCAGCTCGCACTCGCCGGCAACTGACAATGACGTCAGACGCCGGTGACGTGTGCTGCGCCTGCGGCCGACTTCAGCTGCCAGCCTCCAATTGGCTGGTGGCTGTTGTTAACTGTTGACGTGCGGGCGCGTGCCCGCACGTCAATAGGAAACCGCCGCAGCGCCGATAGGGGCCTGGTGAGCAGATGAGACGGGGCCCGATGCGGGCCCCCTCTCTGCCCACCGGGCCCATACGCCAGTCAGGGCAGTAATGCCCTGACTGGTGGCGGGCAATCTGAGCGGTAGCCGAGGGCCCCCCCACACCGCTGGGCCCTGGGCTACCGCCCATATTGACCCTATTATAATCCGCCCCTGATTTGCATACACGCAGTCATGTGCCAACTAGACTTTGTGGCCTTTCTCAATACAAGTGAGCGGAGTGAGTCCGAACATGTCTAGTTGGAATGTGGCCACAAGTATGTGTCACATGACCGCCCGCATCCAGCGTCATCACAGGACTCTGTGTGCTGTGAGAATTCGCAAGTCTGCAGTCACATACAGTGACTTCAGCCTTGAGCCCCAAGTCTGTACAACCCCTTTAATGAATGCAGCATATATTTCAGCTGCCGAACACCACTGCCAGAAATGTTACTCCAGTCACAGGCTGGAGTGCTCTGCTGTTGGAATTCACAGAAGGTTTATGCCATAAATTATGATAATTTTGTGAACTTTGCTCGGCTACACCCCTCCTGGCTAAGCTCCAACCATTTGCCAAAAAGTTGCCGGCACTTTCTTAAAAATTAAAAAAAAATGAAGAATTTTTACACATCTACAAGTTGACCAAAAATTTGTTCTGGTTTTTTAATCTTTTTTTTTTTTTCTGCCTTTTACATTATGTTTGGAGTGGATTCCCTGAGGAAAGTTTTTCAATGAATTGACGTCACATTTTTTTTCCAAGGCAAGATTTTCAGATCCAAATTGTAAAAAAGAAACAATATGAATAGCGCTATAGATTCCCCACTGAAATCAGTAGGACTCATGTTCGAAGAGAATTTGAAGCAGTTTTTGATGTGGATTTTGGAGCTGATCCACTTTGTGTTGTTTTCGTTTGTTTTTTAGACTCCTGGTATTTTTCCCGTACGCGACCTGCTCTACATGTGGCATCTATTTACAGTGCTTTCCCATAGGCTTCTGTGTAGGGAAAAAACACATTTTAAAATACTTTCATAAAAAGGCACAAAAAACAGCACATGTAAAAAATGCTTGAAAATCATTAGGCCGTGTTCCTATGTAGAGGGAATACTGTACGGTTATTTTTGTGCTGAAAATCTGTTGCGTTTAACTGTTCAAGCAAAGTACCGTAGATGTGAAAACTCATGCCCATGTGTTTTTTAAAGATGCCGGTGAATTGTGTAATTTTGGGGGTGCATTTTTTTCTCTTTAGGCTTCTATGGGGAGCCTGGAAAAAAATCATGTAAAAAAAAAAAAAGCATGTAAAAAAGGCAGCTGCATTTTTAAGCGCTGATTCAAACCTTTTCTGTGCTTATAAAAAAAATTGCATTAAAAATATTGCTTCAAACCGGCACCAAAAATGCATCAAATAAAGTGGAAAACAAATAAAAAAAAAATGGCATAATCATTTAAGACAAAAGTTTCTCCGCCTTTCTGACCTTCCATGAAAACTACATCAGAGTGCGGTCTGAATTTTTCATGGACCCATTGAATTGCATTGTCAAATTTTGACCCTCGGATTAAAATCAGACTTGTCTCCGATATTTTACGCTGATCACTTGGTCCAAGGAAAGAATCGGACAAATGCACAGCCCCATAGAATATCATAGGCATGAGTGTTATTAGTGAAAACCATGGATACTGCTGGTACGTGAAAACCGGACTGTGTTTGAGCCCTAAAACTGACAATTGGGGTCTCCCTGATTAAACCCTGACCGATCACACATCGATAACATATCTCGTGCCATTGTCACAATAAGTTTGATAGTAAAACCCCTTTTAACTCATTATTACATTGCCATGTTTCCCCTTTTTTCTACACATCGTTGAGGAAGGTGAAACACAAGTTCTGTGCGCACCATGTGTTTAACATTGGGGGCGCAGTATACAGGACCCCCAGCATTTTAGCACATATTTCTCAAATAACCCACAAAATTAAAATTGGAAACCATACATGTAATTATGTAATTGATTAGACTGTTCACACTTGTGTTACTAGCGCATATGAACCGGGATTAAACTGGACCTACACACAAGTGGCTGAAACCCATTGCAACGGGATCAGTCAACGTTGATATATAAGGAAAACTTGGATCAGACATGTTGGATTTCAGCCTGCCCCGTCCTTTGTTTCTGCTGGACGAGAGCGGCGCCTGGCATTGCCTTATTGATATAAGCATGCATGCTCATCCAGGCTTAGTGTGCATGCGCATAGTGAATTGGGGTGAATGGCAGCTTGAAATAGCGATATAGGAGTATCTGACTCGCCCTGTAATTTCCATCTGATGTCTCCATACAACGTTAAAGCCTAAAACTGAGCAGACTTGTAACCGAGATGATTTATTATTCTGGTGCCGCATCAGTTTATTACATAAGCTGCGTAACTGAAGGTTAGGACAGAGCCTTGAGGAGCTTTTATTTTCTTGCTCTTCTGGGCATTTTCAGTTAATTCATAAACCTACAAATACAGAATTTTTTTTGCCATGAATAAATTATTTTGGACTGACCCAGTTTATTATCCACCAGACTCCTGGTACCGCAGTGCAGTGATTTGTGACATTTACAGTTATGGTTGTGAGTGTGATGCTGAGTCACTTCTCACGGCCAAGCCGTGAGACGGGATAGTCCAGGAGTCCGAGGTCAAAATCCAGGAAGGTATGTCAGATACAGAAGGAAAAGACAAAGGCGTAGTCCGGTAAAGTTTGAAGGTCAGAATGCCAAGATGATTGCGGACCAGAGCAGAAAGGGTTAAACAGAAGGATGGTAAGAACGAGGGCCAAGGTCAGGCAACGAAAGATCTATAAACAGTACGCCAGGCACAGAGAGACAAACCACACAGTAGCTGAATGTATATCTGGTAGAGATCTGGGACTAACAGCCCAGTTATGTAGCCTTACAATTACCTGGGACAATGAACACCTGGAGACAGCCCAGCATCTCCCAGTCTCAGATTGGACAGATGGATGAACTGTCAATCAACACACTAACAGCTCAGCACACCCCTGCACCAGACTGGATGACTGAGCTGTCAATCAAAGTGCTGACAGCTTCAGCATGCCCCTGTATCAGATTGGGTGGCTGAGCCATCAGCAACTGCATCCCAGACACACTGAGGGGTGGAAGTGAGGTCAGGTTTAGGACTCTTCTTTTCAAGACTTGATGTACATGGAATCAGGGCTGCGAATGACCTTCATCTACTGGCCAAAGTGGCTATAAAGAATGGAGAAGATTGACTAAGCTAAATTCGCCCGACTTCTGCTTGAAGATACGTAAAGAAATAAGCAGTATATTAGTGATGAGCGAGTGTACTCGTTGCTCGGGTTTTCCCGAGCACACTCGGGTGGTCTCCGAGTATTTATGACTGCTCGGAGATTAAGTTTTCATCGCCTCAGCAGCATGATTTGCGGCTACTAGACAGCTTGAACACATGTGGGGATTCCCTAGCAACCAGGCAACATGTACTCAGGCTGGCTAATAGCTGTAAATCATTCAACTGCAGCGATGAAAACTAAATCTCCTAACACTAACAAATACTCGGAGACCACCTGAGCATGCTCTGGAAAACCGGAGCAACGAGTTTACTCGCTCTTCACTACAGTATATAAATATATTACAGTATGTGCTTTAAAGCGTTAATCCTGAATATAGATTGGTATTGTTGGAAAGTGCTTGTAAAACAAATATTTTTGCTTTTTTTTTTTAAACTTTGCAGTGGTTCTTGAAATATTAATACTTTTATCTTGTATACTGCTCGTTGCCTTGGAGACCGACCACCTCTGATAAACCGCAAAACGTGCAGTGCCCCTTCAAGACATGTGCCGTACATGTACTGCCCATGTCGTGTTTCTCCCTTTTGATGTGGGCTCTGGAGCTGAGCCCACATCTTTACCGGCACATGTCAGTTATTTTGAACAGCTGACATTTGCCCCTAACAGCAGCAGGTGGAATAGCGATCCATCTATGGCTGTTAACCTGTTGAATGCCACTGTCAATCTCTGACAGTAGCATTTAATGTGATCGCCAATGCGCAGCAAAACCGGAGGTTTAAAAAAGATCTGCAGATTTGCTGCGGATGTGCCTGCGAGAAACACTGCAGATCGGGAGGGGGGAAAGCGTGTGGGTGGAGACTGTGTGTGGGCGGAGACTATGTGTGAGCGGAGAAGCTGTGCGTGTCTGTGTGCGGGTGTTTGGCCGTTTCTGAATCTGTACAGAAAATTCCACAGGCAAATCTACAATGTGTGCACATAACCTTTAAAATTGCATCAGAAGTAAAGTTCAGCAAATGTCTCAAAATTCAATTTGCTTCCGGGAGATTCAATTTCCATGGAATAAGTTTGGCGCAAATCAAATCTCAATCATACGGAGGGTTTTCACCCCAAATCTTCACAAAGTACAGTTGTTTCGAAAAGTATTCAGACCCCTTAAGCTTTCACTCTTTGTTTCATTGCAGCCATTTGGTAAATTCAAAAAAGTTCATTTTTTTTCTCATTAATGTACACTCTGCCCCCCATCTTCACTGAAGAAAAAACTGAAATGTAGAAATTTTTGCAAATGTATTAAAAAAGAAAAATTGAAACATCACATGGTCATAAGTATTCAGACCCTTTGCTCAGTATTGAGTAAAAACACCCTTTTGAGCTAGTACAGCCATGAGTCTTCTTGGGAATGTTGCAACAAGTTTTTCACACCTGGATTTGGGGATCTTCTGCCATTCTTCCTTGCAGATCCTCTCCAGCTCTGTCAGGTTGGATGGTGAACGATGGTGGACAGCCATTTTCAGGTCTCAGTCAAGAATGGTCACTAGTGTTGAGCATTCCGATACCGCAAGTATCGGGTATCGGCCGATACTTGCGGGTATCGGAATTCCGATACCGAGATCCGATACTTTTGTGGTATCGGTATCGAAACAACATTAATGTGTAAAATAAAGAATTAAAATAAAAAATATTGCTATACTCACCTCTCCGACGCAGCCTGGACCTCACCGAGGGAACCGGCAGCGTTGTTTGCTTAAAATGCGCGCTTTTACTTCCTTCCGTGACGTCACGGCTTGTGATTGGTCGCGTGCCGCCCATGTGGCCGCGACGCGACCAATCACAGCAAGCCGTGACGTAATTTTCAGGTCCTGATGCCTATTTCTGCATTCAGGACCTGAAATTACGTCACGGCTTGCTGTGATTGGTCGCGTCGCGGTCACATGGGCGGCACGCAACCAATCACAAGCCGTGACGTAATTTTAAAAATGCGCGCGTCTCCTGCCTCTTGTGACGTCACGGCTTGTGATTGGTCGCGTCGCCCATGTGACCGCGACGCGACCAATCACAAGCCGGAACGTAATTTTAAAATCATGAATGCCTAGAATTAGGCATTGAGGACCTGAAAATTACGTCATGGCTTGCTGTGATTGGTCGCGTCGCGGCCACATGGGCGGCACGCGACCAATCACAAGCCGTGACGTCCCGGAAGGAAGTAAAAGCGCGCATTTTAAGCAAACAACGCTGCCGGTTCCCTCGGTAAGGTCCAGGCTGCGTCGGAGAGGTGAGTATAGCAATATTTTTTATTTTAATTCTTTATTTTACACATTAATATGGATCCCAGGGCCTGAAGGAGAGTTTCCTCTCCTTCAGACCCTGGGAACCATCAGGAATACCGTCCGATACTTGAGTCCCATTGACTTGTATTGGTATCGGGATCGGATTAGATCCGATACTTTGCCGGTATCGGCCGATACTTTCCGATACCGATACTTTCAAGTATCGGACGGTATCGCTCAACACTAATGGTCACAGAATTGTTCTGAAGCCACTCCTTTGTTATTTTAGCTGTGTGCTTAGGGTCATTGTCTTGTTAGAAGGTGAGCCTTCAGCCAAGTCTGAGGTCCAGAGCATTCTGGAAGAGGTTTTCATCCAGGATATCTCTGTACTTGGCCGCATTCATGTTTCCTTCAATAACAACGTCCTGTCCCTGCAGCTGAAAAACACCCCCATAGCATGATGCTGCCACCACCATGTTTCACTGTTGGGATTGTATTGGACAGGTGATGAGCAGTGCCTGGTTTTCTCCACACATACTGCTTAGAATTATCACTAAAATGTCTATCTTCATCTCATCAGACCAGAGAATCTTATTTCTCATAGTCTGGGAGTCCTTCATGTGTTTTTTTTAGCAAACTCTATGCGGGCTTTCATATGTCTTGCACTGAGGAGAGGTTTCCATCGGGTCACTCTGCCATAAAGGCCTGACTGGTGGAGGGCTGCAGTGATAGTTGACTTTGTGGAACTTTCTCCCATCTCCCTACTGCATCTCTGGAGCTCAGGCACAGTGATCTTGGGGTTCTTCTTTACCTCTCTCACCAAGGCTCTTCTCCCACGATTGCTCAGTTTCGCTGGATGGCCAGGTCTAGGAAGACTTCTGGTGGTCCCAAACTTCTTCCATTTAAGGATTATGGAGGCAACTGTGCCCTTAGGAACCTTGAGTACTGCAGAAATTCTGTTGTAACCTTGGTCAGATCTGTACCTTGCCACAATTCTGCCTCTGAGCTTCTTGGCCAGTTCCTTTGACCTCATGATTCTCATTTGGTTTGACATGCACTGTGAGCTGTGAGGGCATATATAGACAGGTGTGTGCCTTTCCAAATCAAGTCCTATCAGTTTATTTAAACAGAGCTGGCCTCCAATGAAGAAGTAGAACCGTCACAAGGAGGATCACAACGAAATGGACAGCATGTGACTTAAATATGAGTGACTGAGCAAAGGGTCTGAATACTTATGACCATGTGATATTTCAGTTTTTCTTTTTTATTAAGTTTGCAAAAATGTCTAAATTTCTGGGGTTTTTTCAGTCAAGATGGGGTGCAGAGTGTACATTAATGAGAAAAAAATGAACTTTTTTGAATTTACCAAATGGCTGCAATGAAACAAAAAGTGAAAAATTTAAAGGGGTCTGAATACTTTCCGTACCCACTGTATGTGCACTTTCTCAATTTTTAATGGATTACACCCAACCCATAGAATCATAGAATGTTAGAGTTGGAAGGGACCTCCAGGGTTATCGTGTCCAACCCCCTGCTCAATGCAGGATTCACTAAACCATCTCAGACAGATGTCTGTCCAGCCTCGGTTTGAAGACTTCCATTGAATTGTCGATACACAAGAGCTAGTGAGGGAAATATCCTCCATCCACAGAACTTATATTCACCACATATTACTTATTACGGGGTCTGATAACTGACGGTAACCAGTAACATGTTGGACTAATTTTTCCTATGACATAGGTGTCTATAGCCTTTAGGGCAATGTTACTGTTTTGAATGTTTTTGCATAAAAAGTAGCACATGTGAATTCCTACAACTTTGTAATATATTTTAACCGTGGCATGTTCCACCTGCATTAGTTTCCCTTTCTCTGTAAATGTTTAGAAACCTTCATCAGTCTCCATAAAATCAATCTATAATAATAACGTAAATAGAAGACAGGATCAGGAGGTGAAGAGGGGGATGCAGCTGCAGTTTTTGCTTAATGTGTTAGTGAAACAGAATGAGTAGCCAAGGGGAAAATAAACATTTACAGAAATAGATTTTTCACTACATTTCCAATTTATTACCCAATGCACTATCATAGTGCAATCAATTACAGACCAAGAAATGTAATCATAATTCAACTGCCTCTGTTAACCAGGTCAAGAATGGACCATTTTCTCCCTTTTTTACGACCAGGCACGTTTTTCGGAGGTGTTTTGACACTTTTGATTTTAAGAATTTTTTTAACATTTTCTCGTTCGGTTATTGAAACTATTTCCAGGTTATTTTTTTATATATTGGGTCTAATTTTTATGTCATTTATATATAAATTCAGATTTATGGGGGTTTTTGCTTAAAAAAAATGTGGTCTTTTTAAAAAAATTAAAAAGACCACAAAGGGCCACTAAAATAAATTTTAAATTGTTTTTCCGTGTTTCCCTTTTCATAACACTTTTATACATTGTTTATATGTTCTGGGGGGGGTTTCAGCAGGGGCAGGGCTAGAAACAGTGGTTTGGATTGACTTTCTTTTTTTCTTGCTTTTACTTTATTTTTATTTTTTATTCTATTTATTTAACATATTGTACCCCTCATACTGCCATAGAAGGCATAAATCAATAGAGTCTGGTGATGATACACTTGAAACCTTCCAGTTTGTATGATAGCAATGAATGACAGCAAAAAGACTATACACAGCAACAATTGCTAACAGTATATCAATAGGCAGATGTAAATCGAACAGATAACTGGTGTTGAAAGTCTTAAAGATTATACTACAGCGAACTGATCTTTCACATATACCCTTACTATGAAGAAATGATGAATATGAGTCTTTCTTTATTTCTATCTGACATATAAATATAAAGAAATTCTCTCAGGACGTGTGCTATGTTGGTCTTGATAGGAGTTTTGCCAAATAGACCAGCACATAGCACAGTGGAATTCTATCATTATATTAGCAATTTATTAAAAGTTTATATTTTTTCATAGTAATCCACTTTGGTCAGTGATTTTTAGAATTTGTGGATATTTTCAGTGATATATCGGTAAATACCCAGCAACTCCTGCTGGGTCCGGAGAAGGAAGTAATGTCAGTGCTTCTTATACTTGTATACACAGCACTTGTTCAGCGCTGTGTATATAGCTATAAGAAAAGCAGAGAGGGTAATAAACCATCTCTGCCATCACTATGGAAAGTTTATGGAGAGTCCGGTCGTGTTTGACAGCCTTCTCCCCGCTCCCGCAGCTGCTGACTGTGCAGCGATGTTTAAAACGTAAATGTGGCTGCTAGGTCCGGAGAAGGAAGCAATGTCAGTGCTTCTTATACTTGTATACACAGCACTCGTTCAGCGCTGTGTATATAACATTTAAAACGTAAATGTGAAGACTTTCTCCATTATGCATGTCCCTAGTGTACCCGCAATCGTTAATCTCTTTTCTTTTCTTCCTTCCCCAGGCTATCTATAAAATGGTGGGCACTGTGATAATGATGAAAATGAACGAAGACGGCCTCACGCCCGAGCAGCGGGTAGACAAGATCTTCAGCAAGATGGATAAGAACCACGACGACCAAATCACACTGGATGAATTCAAAGAAGCCGCAAAGAGCGACCCTTCCATCGTATTACTGCTCCAGTGTGACATTCAAAAATGAGTAATCACTCTGACGCGTTTCGGACTGCACAAAACAACAAAAAAAAATTGTCAATGTTCCATTCAGTTTGCAGCTATTTCCACGACGAAAACAGAAAAAAAAAACACAAAAATAACAAAAAAACAAAAATAATTGCTTGGACTACCTATAAATGGACTTGCTTCTTGTGTTTGAGACACTTGTGTGCATGAGAATGTCATTTGCTAAAAGAATTTTAAAAAGTATATACAATATCTATATTAAAAAGAAACAAACATATAAAAAAAAAACAGGAAAAAAAAATTGACTGCCACAAATGTGAAGTGTGCAATGTAATTTCATAAGTCCCTGAAGCCTGTGCATCAGTAACGTACCGCATAATGATACTATTTATTGTTTTACTGATGCTAGCTGTGTGTCTCTTTTTACGTGTTCGTGGTAGTGACACTGATTGCCATGGCGATGTTACTGTTCCGACTAGCGCATCTCACCCGCTGTAAAGTAGTCCCGGGCAGGCGGAGGGACATGACTTCGGCTCATGGATCTACCCCGTCCCTTTCACACATGTGCTTGTGATGTCGGTGAATATATATGTAATTCATTTGCATGCCTCTTAGGTTTGCCTTAATTCTTACCTCATTTGCGCCCTAAAACAAATCGGGAAAGAATCGCATCAAGAGCAACGGAGAGTGAACAAATGCAAGTCCCACCGAAACCCTCCCAAAATTCATTCAGAGAACTATATATAAATATATATATATATAGATGTATGTACATATAAGTTCCGCCAAGATGATATATGTATGTTTTATGTATATAAATACTATATACATAGGTACTCGTACATGAGATGCATATACGAAGATATATAAAGGTGACCTGTTGTTTCAATGGGATTGAAAGCAGTATCAATTTCTCAGAAAAGTAGATTGATTTCTGAATTTTCAAAAGAGGTTGCAATATATGTCCCCAAATAAATAATTTATACCATTTGACTCTTTCCCAGGTGATGTCTAGAATTTTGTATGCAGAACTGTAACTACTGTCCTTCATGCATCGAGTTGTCAGAGTTGTAGTTCAGGTCCTCATCTATCAGCACAGACTAAGCCTCCTATGTGAATGATCCCATGTGTCTGATGCTCTCAGGGGCTATTGTGTGCTTGGACTGACAAATTTCTCCTTAGCCCTACTTTCCCTGACAGAACTTATGTCGCTTATCCATGTTATGTAAATAAAAGCTCAGAATGGTCAGATTTTGGACAAGACAAAAGTTTTGTCGCCCACAGAAAGTAATGTTGTCTTGCCAAAATCTGACCATTCTGTGTCCATTAAATGATCAATATTTCTGCATTGATGCCAATTTATTTTCTTAACCTAAACCACATTTCGGAGGGTTTCAGCATTCAAAAGAATAATTTATACAACCAATGGATGAATTTAACGTCAGGTTATAAGCTTTTATTTACATAACATGGATAAGCGACATAACTTCTGTCAGGGAGTGTATGTATTCTGGTGTTGCCCCTGAATCTCCTCGATGAGACTATTGCCAACCAACCTTGCAGTGCACAGTGGAATTTACACACTGCCTTTGACGCGCGTGCTGCTGGTCTTCACACTCTCCAGGGCCTTACACTTGCACGTGTATCTTTTCAGCAGGGCTGTAGAGTTGGTAAGCCAAACCTCACACTCAGACTCCTCAATTTCCCCGACTCCAACTCCACAGTATTGAAGAATGCATCAGAGCAGCTAACCTCTCCAACCATGAGCTTAGACGAAAAGCAAAGTAAAACATAAGGCATATAGAAAGAACACACACTGGACAATTAATTAATGCATAGTTTATTGAAAGTTTAAATATGCTTTAAGAAGTTCTTGCCTTTTTTCTGGTTTCCTGCTCACTCTAGCAGTTCTGAGATGAGTGCAGATATTCCTTCCCAGTACCTTTTTCCTCTGATCTGTATAGAATGAGCTTCACTACCGAGCATGTACATAAAGTGCAGCCCAATTTATCTCATCTATGACTCCACAGCCCTGCCTCACTACTGAGCATGTACATAAAGTGCAGGACAGATTCATCTCATCTATGACTCCACAGCCCTGCCTCACTACTGAGCATGTACATAAAGAGCATCACAGATTTATCTTATCTATGACTCCACAGCCCTGCCCTACTACTGAGCATGTACATAAAGTGCAGCACAGATTCATCTCATCTATGACTCCACAGCCCTACCTCACTACTGAGCATGTACATAAAGTGCAGCACAGATTCAACTCATCTATGACTCCACAGCACTGGTTACTACTGAGCATGTACATAAAGTGCAGCACAGATTCATCCCAACTAAAAGCCCAGATCCTTAGATCAGGAACAGAGCAGACTTTTATAGGACATTTCATACCTTCCCATATTCTTATGAAAAAAAATCAGAGCACATCCTTCACTGAAGTATTGTACCCAATTTATTATATATTTTCAGAGTTGGTCCATTTTATACTCCACCAAAGTGGACTCTGACTCCATGGCACTGCTTTTCAGAATCCTGCTCATAATTTGGGCAGCATGAATTTCCTTTGATTGAGCATTGATTATCTTACAGTGACATCTGCTTTTTAGTGCGGATCCGCTACAAAAAAACGCTTTAAAATATATTGAACATTCTCTCCTTTATATTTATATGGGAAATCCACTTTGCTATTTCCTGAAGCTGTTTCTCTTATAAGGGTATGTCCTCACAGAGTCTTTTTGTTGAGTGTGTGGAGCGGAAGCTCCTAAAAAACTGTTCAGCTCCGTTTCTGTGCCCAAAACTCAGTGTCAAAGAAACCTGACGTCACATTCAAATACAAATCAGGTCTGAACAGGTGCTTATCTAGAGTCACCAACTCACATACAATGAAACAGATAAGGCAGCACTCTGTAGCGCCATAGCATGCAAACATAAACCATGAATATTGAATTGCTTAGCTCATAATTTGGCCAATTCATGTGTACCAGGGCAGCCACGTTAAGGCGATTCTGTTTCATTGTATGTGAGTTGGCGAATCTAGGTGAGCACCTGTTAAGACCTAATTTATGTTCGCATGTGACGATCAGTTTTTTTTTATATTTGTATTAGCCTTCTGATTGAGCACTCTGCCCCTTAGCCTTAGGTGTTTTTAATTGCAGCAGGATTCTACCCCTCCACAGAGATGTAGACTTCAGTTAAAGAAAGGATTAACATTAGGTTTCCAGAGAGATGTAGACTGTCTATTAGGTCCTGGCATCGAGAATCGCCATATCGTGGCTGCCAGGTACACATGAATTGGCCAATTTATGCGCTAAGTATTCTCAATTTTTCTTATTTCTAGTGCAGTAATGCAATTCAATTTTCATGTTTTATGATTGCATGCTATGGCGCTACAGAGTGCTGCCTTATCTGTTTCAAAACTCAGTGTGAACAAACCCTTAGGCTGCGTACACAGGCAGTGGTCATGCTGTGACTTAAGGCCCCGTCTCACATAGCGAGATCGCTAGCGAGATCGCTGCTGAGTCACAAGTTTTGTGACGCAACAGCGACCTCCATAGCGATCTCGCTATGTGTGACACGTACCAGCGATCAGGCCCCTGCTGTGAGATCGCTGGTCGTGTCGGAATGGCCTGGACCTTTTTTCGGTCGTTGAGGCCCCGCTGACATCGCTGAATCGGTGTGTGTGACACCGATCCAGCGATGTCTTCACTGGTAACCAGGGTAAACATCGGGTTACTAAGCGCAGGGCCGCGCTTAGTAACCCGATGTTTACCCTGGTTACCAGCGTAAATGTAAAAAAAAACAAACAATACATACTCGCCTTCTGATGTCCGTCAGGTCCCTTGCCGTCTGCTTCCTGCTCTCACTGACTGCCGGCCGTACAGTGAGAAGTGAGAGCACAGCAGTGACGTCACCGCTGCGCTCTGCTCTCACTGTACGGCGGCTCAGTCAGAGCAGGAAGCAGACGGCAAGGGACCTGGACACCGAAAGGCGAGTATGTACTGTTTGTTTTTTTTGGTAACCAGGGTAAACATCGGGTTACTAAGTGCGGCCCTGCGCTTAGTAACCCGATGTTTACCCTGGTTACCCGGGTGCTGCAGGGGGACTTCGGCATCGTTGAAGACAGTTTCAACGATGCCGAAGTCGTTCCCCTGATCGTTGGTCGCTGGAGAGAGCTGTCTGTGTGACAGCTCCCCAGCGACCACACAGCGACTTACCAACGATCACGGCCAGGTCGTATCGCTGGTCGTGATCGTTGGTAAATCGCTTAGTGAGACGGGGCCTTTAACCTCAACAGCTTGTGCCACTGCAGTCTTTTCAATGTTTCCTTGCGCAACCAATTAATCTTGCAGGGAAACGACTGTGTCATGTGAAAAGCGGTGCAGCCGACTGTACTGCTCTTGCGACTGGAAGTGCTGGAAACTAGTATAAAGACTGCAGCAGCGCAGGACTATTGTGGTTAAAAGCTGCAGCATGACCACTGCATGTGAACACAGCCTAAAAATTTTGTGAATTTGTCTACCTCAAAAAATTCTATGCAGACATAGCGTTTGTGTGTTGGAATCCAGAAACACAGCCATAAGTAAGAATATGAGCTAAATGAGTCAAAATTGTGATGTTTTAGAAAGAAAGTTGTCAGAAAAGCATCATAATTTGTGTATGGGTAAGTGTAGCCACAGACTGGCCACAATGCCCATGCTGTATTTTGCTAAAGAGCCAAAAATGGGTGCATGAGCATCAGAACTTAAGTAATGGAATAAGATGGCCCAGTCTGACCAATCATGTCTCCTACATCACATGGATGGCTGGGTTTGCGCCCTTCACATATCGGGTAGAGATGGCACAAGGATGCATATTGAGAAGATGAAATGTCAGTGGAGTGGTGTGATGCCTGTGTGATGGGGCAACATTCTTCTGGGTCCTTACATTCATGTGTTGCATACCACAAAAATCTTGTACCTCCCTTCATGGCAGCACAATTCCCCATTGGCAGTGCTGTTTTTCAGTAGGATAATGTCCAGGCCATACTGAAAAAATTGGTTTAAGGAACATGACAACAAATTCAAGGTGATGACTTGTCTCCAAATTCTCCACATCTCAGTCTGATTGATCATCCATGAGATTTGCTGGAAAAAAGAAGTCCATGGAGGTCACAGCGAGCAACACACAGGATTTCGGGGATCTGCTGCTAATTTCTTAGAGGAGAAAGTGGAAGGCCACCGGTAGGCCGTCATGGTATGGGTCCATACAACTGCTAAGCTGTGGAGTGGCACCATCATACTTCATTGGAACGCCATTGTCAAATTTATGTCGTGAAGGCAAATGGCTGTCAGCACATGTAAAAAGCTATGTTTAGCCGCAGGTTAGAAACCACTCATTTCTGATAATAAAATGACAGCAAAAAGAGGAGCGACCTTTTGCCAAACCAGTGCCATACTTATCTATTGGCCGTAGTGATTTATTATTGCATCCAACTATCCGGCCTCTTTATTCATAGACGTACACTTCTATATTAGTGATGCTAATGGTGGATACACAGAAGAGAGTGGATGAAGCTAATCGTCGAGAATCATTCATGTCAAGCAACTGGGGATGCCACATGGTCAATATTTAATGAGCTCTGCCAGAAAATATGTCATGATTGTTTCTAAGGTTTGAATAGAAATTAAAGCCGAAAAAATAAGACATTCACAATTATTTGTTTTTTGACCATGGAGGCTACAGCTAGGTTTTGGACTAAGTCCAAAGTAAGCTCCATTAGGAGCCTTCAGATGACCTGTCACATTGCTTAGTTATCAGGCGATGCTTAATATTCAGCTTCTACTATAGTGAAAAACAGACCACATTCAGATGACAAATGGATGGTATCTGATGGTATATGAGTGCTATCCTTTTATTATTGACTTAAATGGGCAGTTTTGAACCCCTAAAAAATAGATAAAAATTGGCCAGATCACTAGTTTTTGCAGATGAGTATGGCCCTAATTCATCAATGTTGTCTAACTTGGAGCACTTTGCTCTTTATTAGTGGATTTGCTCCTTATTCTCTTATTAGTGATGAGCGAGTGTGCTCGTGTAAGGTGTTATCCGCACATGCTCGGGTGCTAATCAGGTGTCTTCGCCATGCTCGAAAAATATGTTCCCACGGCTGCATGTCTCACAGCTGTTAGACAGGAGCAACACCTGCAAGGATTGCCTAACAAACAGGGAATCCAGGCAAGTGTGGCAGCTGCGCGGTCTCAAATGTACTATTTGAGCTTGCCGAAGACAGTCGGTTAGCTCCCGAGCATGCTCGTTCATCACTGTTCTCTATACATTTTCCACTACTTTTGAAGTTTTCTTTCTTTTTGAACTCTTTATTTTTCCTTGACAACTTTGTTTATCCACATGTTTTAGACAGATTAATGAAATGTGACTTTTAACAAATGTCGCATTTTTGGGGGGCACAGCTTATTCCACTGTCCTCCATGAGTAATTTTTTTGAAGGAAATTTCAACTTGGTGCATTTTTGCGTCTTTTTTTTTTTTTACAGGATTTGCGACTTTTTGGTGCTAAAAAGTCACAAAAACTGTTTAAAGGCAAAAATAAGGAACATTTTTGATTTTGCACCAAATTTGATAAAATTTGGTGCAAAAATACGTCAGTAAATACTTCAAGAAAAAAAAGAAAAGTGGACTTCAATAAATCGCAAATGATTAATTGGACCCTATTTGTTTTATCTATTAAAAAAAATGAGCAGAAGCTGGCCTTTCGGCAACAAACATTGAACCTTTTACATTCTTAAAGGAACCGGTCAGTAGCTGTAGTGTAAGTTTGCAAGGGTTGGAGGGGGCGGTCACCTAGTATTATATGAGGCTTGGATAAGGCGCCAGTAATACAGATGTACACCATGTCCGTCATACAGCCTGTTAGTTATGTCCATACTATTAGATCAGGTGGTAAGGAAAGCTGCCTTTCTGGAGGCATCCAGAAGAGCAATACTCCTCAGAATTAGTTTGGGTTTTTACATTGAAATCGCTTTTGAACAGGAACAAGATAGATGTGGGTGGATCGTTTCGCGGGACTCCAGTCCGTTCGCGAGCTCCGTGGTCTCTGGAGACCTGTGAATCTCTTAACTTCCAGGATCACCAGTGAGTCTTTTGATTAGCCAGTGCTGGCACAACCTCATCTGAACACCATGCAACCATGATGATGTCGCGCCCGCCCTGGCTAAAAAAAAAATACTAGAGATCCCGGAAGGTAAGAGATTCGCGAACCTCCTGCCCAGCCACCAGAAACTACTGACCTGACAGATGGAAAATACTGGGGATTCCAGAAGTTTAAGAGATTCACGAGTTTCATGCCCAGCCACCAAAAACCACTGACCTGACAGATGGAAAATACTGGGGATCCCAGAAGGTTAAGAGATTCACGAGCCTCATGCCCAGCCACCAAAAACCACTGACCTGACAGATGGAAAATACTGGGGATCCCAGAAGGTTAAGAGATTCATGAGCCTCATGCCCAGCCACCAAAAACCACTGACCTGACAGATGGAAAATACTGGGGATCCAAGAAGGTTAAGAGATTCACAAGACTCCTGCCCAGCCACCAGAAACTACTGACGTGACAGATGGACCAGAGGCCTACAGATTATCTGTTGGTCATCTGTAAGCAGCTTTCTTTTTATTTTTAAAATGTTGAAATAAATTTTCTCAATTTTAATTCCGGAGCTGGATACCTTCTTTTTCTTCATATACAAGTTTTTAGCGCTGGGTAGAGACGCTCTTTCCATGCTCGGATCTCCCTCGGACCACAAGGAATCTATCTACAAGGGTGAGCTGAAATACCTACTCTTTTAGTAGCTACAGTGCCTTGCGAAAGTATTCGGCTCCCTGGAACTTTTAAACCTTTTCCCACATATCATGCTTCAAACATAAAGATACCAAATATATATATTGTGTGAAGAATCAACAACAAGTGGAACACAATTGTGAAGTTGAACGAAATTTATTGGTTATTTTAAATTTTTGTGGAAATTCAAAAACTGAAAAGTGGGGCATGCAATATTATTCGGCCCCTTTACTTTCAGTGCAGCAAACTCACTCCAGAAGTTCATTGTGGATCTCTGAATGATCCAATGTTGTCCTAAATGCCTAATGATGATAAATATAATCCACCTGTGTGTAATCAAGTCTCTTTTCTTGATGTTGCTATAGCTTTTTCTAAGACCTTAGAATAAAGCCATAGCTTTAGGAACTGGAGACAGGCAGAAGGATTTGCCTGCATTGCACCACGAGCTGCATGGAATCTGCACGTACTGTACATGCTGGGACTTACTCCTTGACTCATTAACATTGTGCACGGTACATTGAGCTCTGCTGCAGCAGTCAGACTCCTCTGACACAATATGTGAAGACTCAAGTACAATGAAATGCTACAGACTCAAGTTTGCTGGATTGCTCCTTAACCCTGTCAACAGACATGACAAAAGCTAAGCCTCAATTTGACTCTGCCCAGCAAAGGAAGGAGCCGAATGACCAAGTCCGTTTATAGAGAGGTATTTGTTTCCACTAGTCAACAGAGTGCAGAGCAGGTAAATGTCAATCAGATGAGATCAATAGATCAGTATAGGCCTTCATGGTTCAAAAAAAGGTTAATGGAAATTTTAAGTAAAGGGAATGTAGAAAAATCACATGTGTGAGCGTCTCAAGGCGTGAAATGCAAAACATGACTTAAAAGGGACCTCCACTATTTTTTATAGGTTAGAAATTGTGTCGGCATTGTGTAAAAATAGCAAATTATATATACTCTATCAACCTGCCGCTACTGATCTCATACTACTGCCTGGCTACGCTGCTAGAAAAAGTAGTGCACAAACCCTTTCTATGTTTGTTGGTGACAACAGAACTATTTTGTTTCCTGGTTGTCAGCTAATGAGGAGGTGCCAGAAAGAGCTTGACGCTAATGTGGACATGATCTTCGTGATGCTGGAGATATGTTGCACCACAATCTTGACTGAAGTAGTGAACAGGAGCTAAGACAACATTGTCCGCTGGCGTAGGAGGTTTGTGTGAAGTTAACCCACATCTGTAGCCCCAAGGAAGTCAATGCTGACCTGTGAGGGAAAGCAGCAGACTGTTCAAGTTGTCTTCTTGAACATTGAAGCAATGGTGTTCTGCCTCTTCCTGATGACTGCAAATCCGAAAGCGTTCTAATTATCGACTTTTTAGATAATTGTGTGACTCGTACTTACACCACCAAGCATCCACAGACAGTTTAACTTGATCGGTACTGCAACTGTAGAAAGACAAGGAGAAATGGTGGTGTTTTCTTCCAAAATCTTGTATTAATTATAATGAACAGTAGGTAAAAAAGAGTAATCTGTACAGGGCAGTACACAGGCATCTTGAGTAATGGCTGCTGTAGACTAAACTGAGGAAGAAGGGAGGAGCAACCTAATACAGAGCCCAACTACGGGAGGGACATAGGGACAACCTTCACACAATCTAATTCTGCCTAGCAGACAGGGAATTTTGCTGATTGGAGGAAAATACTCAACACAGAGAAATATACATTACAGGTTATTCCGATTTGTGGGACACAGCAAATAGTGCTACCTAGTGGGAACTGCAACCACTAAGCTTGTGTTTGAATGTGATGCCATGTTGACCTGTAAAATTTGCTTGGCAAAGGCCATGTGAATCAGAGGAGTATCATTGATCTGGAGGCCTGAGAAAGTTGGCTCGCTGGTGCATTAGTGACCTGTGAGTCAGAATAGCTTGTCTATTGCAGAGGACACTGTAGGCTCATAAACAAATTATGCAATGGAAGGTCTCCAGAGACACTCCACAGTTAGTCACCTGGTTCCATTTTAGGAGACCCATAGGTGACCCATTGGTGATGGCTGACATTACAATGGGAGGACTAAAGACTGTCTGAGAGTAGATCCTGAGCTGACCAGAGAAAACACTATTGACGAAGAGTAGTGGTGTGTAGTAGTCTAGCTGTAGAAGAAAGTAGCATGCAGAACCGTTAGAATAGAAAGTGTCCTGAAGCAGTGAGATACAGAGCCCTGGAGGACACAATGGAGGGGTAGGTCATGCTGGACTCATACATGGGGCAACCTATAGCTGAGTGGATGGGGTTTGTGAGGCATTTGCATCTGGGAAAAAGTATGTAGTGAAATATTAGCCACCGTACTGTCTAGTCTTGAAGCATAGTGAACCAAGTGGAGAGTGTATGGAGCTGTTCTATTCAGCCACCACCAGAGCTGATAACAGCTGATCTATGAGGTGTCCATGCATTGATCCCCCGCTACTGATTAGGTCAGACAACCCCATAAACACAAAGAAGCTCTGAAACCTCCATCTGAATGCACAAGGTAGGGCCAACCAAAGGTGAGATCATCAATATATCTTCCATGAAATCCTCATTTTTCTAGCTATAGTTATTATGCATCCTTTATATTGGCTATATGTTTCTATATTTATTATACTTGCTTGTATAGCACAATCATATTTTGCAGCACTTTACAGACATTATTATTGTCCCCATTGGAGCATGGAAGGAAACCCACGCAAACATGAGAACATATAAACGCCTTGCAGATGTTGTTCTTACTGGGATTAGACCCTAGGACACCACTGTTGAAAAAGAACAGTGCTAACCACTGAGCTACTGTATTCATATAAAACCTTGTAGTCTCTACATCATCAGTAACATTTCTATCTCTTCTCTAGAGGGCTCCGATTTTTCACCTGTCCTCCAATCATTTCATTTTTACCACTTAGCAGATGAGGTCTCTGCCACATGTGTGGTGAATTGGCTTTATAATAAAGCATCTGGCCTCATAGCTGGGGACTCAGATGTTGTTGGAGACTGGCGTTAAAAAAAATGCATATCATCGTTGTCAGTATTACAGGACTGTACAGCACCAGATGACCACATTACCCCCTTACTGTGCTGTGTATGAATGTGAGAAAATTAAACATTAAGGATCTAAAATGTGAATATTCCACTTCAACCAGTAACATGAATGGACATAATTTCACTATAAGTGAAAAAAATCGACAAACATATTTACAAAGTTTTAAATCAAATTTCACTGTGCAATAAGTAATTGATGAGACAACCCCTTTATAAAAAGACAGTGCCCCATTTATCGACAGATCACAATGAATTTGACTTCTTTTAAGGGGTTTTCCTGTAAAATGTATTTTTCAGGTCTAGCAGCTTGCACACCTTGAAAATAACAAACTCAGCAGTTTCTCACTCATCTCTGCCCCAGAATGAACCTCTGAGTCCTATGATTTTCTGTAGTCCACATGGACGTGTGCCTTCTTCCCTATCAGAAGGTCCATATTTCCTAATAGAGCACCTTTACTGGGGTTGTACTGATGGGACAACCACTTTAACATTTTTCACATAACATTGTGAACATACTGTAGCAAGCAATTTTACTGCAATTGTGAATGGAACTGTAGTTACATATTGGACTTTTACCCAAGAGAAGATTTGCACAGATATCCTCAAAGAGAGTCTATCATAAAAAATGACCTATTTTTTTAAATCAGGTTTTTCTTACATGTATTTTTTTTATTTTTAATGGCCATCTTTCTTTCTTCTTTGATCTTTATAAAAAAATAGTAATCTTGCAATTTTCACACCGGGCACTGGGAGTTTCTTCATACTAATACTACCTCTTCTTTCAGGAAGAGCATTCAACAGGCTCATTATCATCAGAGACAGGATTACGACAGGTAACACTGATAACCCAGGATCCACCAATCACAATAGACGATGTCACAGCTTCTCCTGCTCCCTCTCTATTCATCATGACATTTGCACACTCTCATTAGACACTTCAATACAAAAGATTGTTGCGTGATCTGACCATTGTGGCTATGTACATGTGTTGTTTCCTAAAACAATAGGAAGTTAAAGTCTAAGAAAGTCTCAGTGGCCAGGGTGAAAATTGCAAGATTTCTTTTTAATTTTTAATAAAGATTGTGACATGTAAACGCCAAAAATGTTTAAAACATAAATTTAACATAAAAACCTGATGTAAGCAATAGGTCAATTTCTGATGACATATTCCCTTTAACACCCTTTACCCCCAAGGGTAGTTTTCACGTTAATGACTGGGCCAATTTTTACAATTCTGACCACTGTCCCTTTATGAGATTGGAACGCTTCAATGGATCCCGGTGATTCTGACATAGTTTTCTCGTGACATATTGTTCTTCATGATAGTGGTAAAATTTATTTGATATTACTTTCGTTTATTTGTGAAAAAAACGGAACTTTTGCCAAAATTTGGAAAATTTCACAATTTTCCAACTTTGAATTTTCATGCCCTTAAATCACAGAGATATGTCACACAAAATACTTAATAAGTAACATTTCCCACATGTCTACTTTACAACAGCACAATTTTGGAACCAAACTTTTTTTTTGTTAGGCAGTTATAAGGGTTAAAAGTTGACCAGTGATTTCTCATTTTTACAACACCATTTTTTTTAGGGACCACATCACATTTGAAGTCACTTTGAGGGGTTTATAAGGTAGAAAATACCCAAAAGTGACACCATTCTAAAAATTACACCCCTCAAGGTGCTCAAAACCACATCTAAGAAGTTCAGGTGCTTCACAGGAATTTTTGGAATGTTTAAAAAAAATGAACATTTTACTTTTTTTCACAAAAAAATTAATTCAGATCCAATTTGTTTTATTTTACCAAGGGTAACAGGAGAAATTGGACCCCAAAAGTTGTTGTACAATTTGTCCTGAGTACGCAGATACCCCATATGTGGGGGTAAATCACTGTTTGGGCGCATGGCAGTGCTCAGAATGGAAGGAGCGCCGTTTGACTTTTCAATGCAAAATTGGCTGGAATTGAGATAGGACACCATGTCGCGTTTGGAGAGCCCCTGATGTGCCTAAAAAGTGGAAACCCCAAACAAGTGACACCATTTTGGAAAGTAGATCCCCTAAGGAACTTATCTAGATGTATGGTGAGCATTTGATCCCCTAAGTGCTTCACAGAAGTTTATAATGTAGAGCCTTAAAAATAAAAATCATATTTTTTTCACAAAAATGATCTTTTTGCCCCCAATTTTTTATTTTCTCAAGGGTAACAAAAGACATTGCACCCCAAAAGCTGTTGTGCAATTTGTCCTGAGTACGCTGATATGGGGGGAACCACAGTTTGGGTGCATGGCAGAGCTCGGAAGGGAAGAAGCGCTGTTTTGGAATGCAGACTTTGATGGAATGGTCTACGGGCATCACGTTACATTTGCAGAGCCCCTGCTGTACCTAAACAGTGGAAACCCCCCACAAGTGACCCCATTTTGGAAATTAGACCCCCAAGGAATTTATCTACACTCCCTGACAGAAGTTATGTCGCTTATCCATGTTATGTAAATAAAAGCTTATAACCTGACGTGACATTAAACCATTGGTTGTATAAATTATTCTTTTGAAAGCTGAAACCCTCCGAAATGTGGTTTAGGTTGAGAAAAAAAATTGGCATCAATGCAGAAAAATTGATCAGTTAATGGACACAGAATGGTCAGATTTTGGCAAGACAAAAGTTTTGTTGCCTGGTCATGTAATGAACCCAATCCTAGTTTACATCCTCACCTGTGCTCAGTAAATGATTGGTTAGTTAGTGAGTGTGTGTGTGTATAACAAGAAACCCAGCACCCCAGACCTTCACTTGAACTGCAACTTGAGCTCTGACAACATGCCAAAACATCCACCCTGCGACCAAAGCCTGGATGATAATGTGTGCAAAACTGTAAAGCACTGCGAAATATGTTAGCGCTATATAAAAATAAAGATTATTATTATTATTATCAAGAGGCTGAAGACCAGATCCACTGCAGAGGTGGCTGGCACCTTTAATGTGTCTCAGCATCAAGTACAAAGAAATTTTAAAAAAATTGAAGAGACTGGAGATATGTTTGACAAGCCCAGGTCCGGCAGACCCCGCAAGATAACTGCTCAGGAGGAACATTTGTTGGTTAGAAAATCCAAAGCAAGCCCCTCTTCCACTGCAGCAGAGCTCCAAAAGGTCTGGTCACCTCAAGTCAGTAGCGTAGCTACCAGGGGGGCACAGGGTGCAGCCGACCTGGACCCTCCGCTCACAGGGGCCCAACCGGAGCTACACTACACTTAATTATATCAGTGTGCACCCACCGATATAGTTAAGCTCCGTGGTAGAGCAGGGAGACTCAATCTCCCTGCACTACCTCGGGCAGTGGCTGGAGAATTGCAGTGCAGCATATGCGTCCCCCCTGTGCCGACACTACCTGTATCCAGTATGCAGCAGACATGCCCACATTGCACGATCAGTGAACGTGTCTGCTGAAGAGAAGTCAGGACCATGGCTCTGGGTCTTCCCTCCAGAGAGTAGCAGGACAGGGGACATAGTGCTGTAGGTAACAGCTCACACTTCTGCCTGTACTGGCCAGAGGTGTCTACACTGTGCAGGGAGGAGGTGGCAGGACGCTGCTCCTCTCCTAATAAGCCCCGGCTGGATTCTTGTGCTGTATCTGCAGTCTCTGACACTCAGTAGATTTATGGCGGCAGCTTAAACCTTTAAACAGATTGGGTCACTGCCAGTGCACATCGCCCAAGCATCACCCAATCTGTAAAAAACTTCAGAGCAGCAGCCATAAATCTAATGGTTCCTTAGATAGAGAGACAAGACTAGTCAGTAATGTGCACCGATAGACCTGACCCTTGCTGCAGGACCCCACAGGTGAGGATATAAGTCTCTTTTACATACATCACTGCACATTACTGACCAGTCTTGTCTGTATATATACCTTGGATTTACTGATATGAGATCATACAGACATTGGACTGGTATGATCCTGAACCCCCGGCTATAGGAGATATATATATATATATATATATATATATATATATATATATATATATATATATATATATATATATATGCACACAATACAGACCAAGAGTTTGGACACACCTCATTTAAAGATTTTTCTGTATTTTCATGACTATGAAAATTGTACATTCACACTGAAGGCATCAAAACTATGAATTAACACATGTGAAATTATATACTTAACAAAAAAGTGTGAAACAACTGAAAATATTTCTTATATTCTAGGTTCTTCAAAGTAGCTGCCTTTTGCTTTGATGACTGCTTTGCACACTCTTGGCATCCTCTTGATGAGCTACAAGAGGTAGTCACCGGAAATGGTCTTCCAACAATCTTGAAGGAGTTCCCAGAGATGCTTAGCATTTGTTGGCCCTTTTGCCTTCATTCTGCGGTCCAGCTCACCCCAAACCATCTCGATTGGGTTCAGGTCTGGCGTAGCACCCCATGACTCTCCTTCTTGGTCAAATAGCCCTTACATAGCCTGGAAATGTGTTTGGGGTCATTGTCCTGTTGAAAAATAATTGATGGTCCAACTAAACGCAAACCGGATGGAATAGCATGCTGCTGCAAGATGTTGTGGTAGCCATGCTGGTTCAGTATGCCTTCAATTTTGAATAAATCCCCAACAGTGTCACCAGCAAAGCACCCCCACACCATCACACCTCCTCCTCCATGCTTCACGGTGGGAACCAGGCATGTAGAGTCCATCCGTTCACCTTTTCTGCGTCGCACATAGACACAGTGGTTGGAACCAAAGATCTCAAATTTGGACTCATCAGACCAAAGCACAGATTTCCACTAGTCTAATGTCCATTCCTTGTGTTCTTTAGCCCAAACAAGTCTCTTCTGCTTGTTGCCTGTCCTTAGCAGTGGTTTCCTAACAGCTATTTTACCATGAAGGCCTGTTGCACAAAGTCTCCTTTTAACAGTTGTTGTAGAGATGTGTCTACTGCTAGACCTCTGTGTGGCATTGACCTGGTCTCTTATCTGAGCTGCTGTTAACCTGCGATTTCTGAGGCTGGTGACTCTGATAATCTTATCCTCAGAAGCAGAGGTGACTCTTGTTCTTTCTTTCCTGGGGCGGTCCTCATGTGAGCCAGTTTCTTTGTAACACTTGATGGTTTTTGCTAATGCATTTGGGGACGCTTTCAAAGTTTTCCCAATTTTTCGGACTGACTGACCTTCATTTCTCAAAGTAATGATGGCCACTCGTTTTTCTTTACTTAGCTGCTTTTTTTTCTTGCCATAATACAAATTCTAACAGTCTATTCAGTAGGACTATCAGCTGTGTATCCACCAGACTTCTGCACAACACAACTGATGGTCCCAACCCCATTTATAAGGCAAGAAATACTACTTATTAAACCTGACAGGGCACATCTGTGAAGTGAAAACCATTTCCGGTGACTACCTCTTGAAGCTCATCAAGAGAATGCCAAGAGTGTGCAAAGCAGTCATTAAAGCAAAAGGTGGCTACTTTGAAGAACCTAGAATATAAGACATATTTTCAGTTGTTTCACACTTTTTTATTAAGTATATAATTCCACATGTGTTAATTCATAGTTTTGATGCCTTCAGTGTGAATGTACAATTTACGTAGTCATGAAAATACAGAAAAATCTTTAAATGAGAAGGTTTGTCCAAACTTTTGGTCTGTACTGTATATATATATATATATATATATATATATATATATATATATATATATGTATATATATATATATATATATATATATATCTACTATATAATTGTCTAAGGGGTACTTCCGTCTTTCTGTCTGTCCTTCTGTCTGTCCTTCTGTCTGTCTGTCTTTCTATCTGTCACGGATATTCATTGGTCGCGGCCTCTGTCTATCATGGAATCCAAGTCGCCCGCTCCATACTCCCCGCAGTCACCGCTCACACAGGGTTAATGCCAGCGGTAACGGACCGTGTTATGCCGCGGGTAACTCACTCCGTTACCGCCGCTATTAACCCTGTGTGACCAAGTTTTTACTATTGACGCTGCCTATGCAGCATCAATAGTAAAAACATCTAATGTTAAAAATAATTTAAAAAAAATAAAAAATCATTATATACTCACCTTCCACCACCATTCCCGCTCCTCTCGACGCTCCGGTGACCGCTCCATGCAAGCGGCAGGTTCCGGTGGCAAGCATGGTATGCGAGAACGACCTGCCATGACGTCACGGCCTCGTGACCGTGACGTCATCACACCCTGGGACTGGAAGCTGCCGCCTGCACCCCACACAGGCGACAGAACTACAACGCACCTTCGGAAGGTGAGTATATGTTTTTTTGTTTTTTTTTTAACCTGTGACATACGTGGCTGGGTAATATACCACGTAGCTGGGCAATATACTACGTGACTGCCCAATATACTACGTGGCTCTGTGCTGTATACTACGTCACTGTGCAATATACTATGTGGCTCTGTGCTGTATACTACGTCACTGGGCAATATACTACGTAACTGGCCAATATACTACGTGGCTGGGCAATATACTACGTGGCTGGGCAATATACTACGTAACTGGCCAATATACTACATCACTCGGCAATATACTACGTGGCTGGGCAATATACTACGTGCCTGGGCAATATACTACGTGGCTGGGCAATATACGTCACTGGGCAATATACTACGTCACTGGGCAATATACTACGTCGCTGTGCAATATATTACGTCACTGGGCAATATACTACGTGGCTGGGCAATATACTACGTGGCTGGGCAATATACTACGTGGGCTGTGCAATATACTACGTGGACATGCATATTCTAGAATACCCGATGCATTAGAATCGGGCCACCATCTAGTATATATATATATATATATATATATATATATATATATATATATATAATGTGATGCAGTCCTATAGCTGGGGTCAGGATCCTATCAGTCCAATGTCTGTATGATCTCGTATCAGTAAATTCAAGGTTGTAAACATAAAACCCCCATTATAAAACCTTTTATTAAAAAAAAAGTTATGATATGATATTTAATATGATAAATAGCCAGACAGAAGGAAAAAGAAACACAAGTAAGTGTGTATAGAAAATTACATATGGGTGCGGGCCGCTGAACATATACTCTCTCTCTATATATATATATATATATATATATATAGTCTAGACAACATGACCCCAAAGGGGAAGAAGGGAAAAAGACAGGAGCAGACGAGCCAGGAGGTGTACTTTCTTCTTTAGGCTACTTTCACACACAGCATATTTGCTGCGTATTTTTACGCGCGCGTATTTTGCTGCTGCTTTACCTGCGTTTTTTGCTGCGTTTTTTGCAGCTGCGTTTTTTTCAGCATTGTGTACTGAAAATAAAGTTTGTTTGAAAAAAAAAAAAAGGGGAAAAAAAAAAGAGTCATTGAGGTCATTTCCTGTCTTTATGACTCAGAATACAATACACACTGGAGTTAACATCATGTCGATTCTGCCAGCTGCAATGGCCTTGAGCCAAAGACGCCTCAGCAAGCGGAACAGACATCAGCTGGGGTTTACTAACCCCACTGTCACTAACCCCAGGTTACTAGGGCAGGCGTCAGTCAGACGCCCCCCCTCGTAACCCTGTACGGTAAGGGTATGTTCACACGATCCTGATTTCAATCCCTTTTTTTTTCAGGACAAAAACCGCAGCTCTTGGCAGAAAACGCAGGTGCGTTTTTGGTGCGTTTTTGGTGCGTTTTTGATGCGGTTTTTAGTGCGTTTTTTTATGCAGTTTTCTCTGCAGATTGTCTGTGTTTGACACAAATAAAGCTTTAACTGCAGTGGGGGAAAAAAAAAAAGAAATGATGTCATTTCCTTGTCCAACCCTTTTCTTCTTCCATCCTCCATTTTGGGACTAAACACCAAAATGAGTGGACGTGTTTTGAATGACAGCGCTCCGCAGAGTGCTGAGCGTAGGCCAGATCACAGCCCGCGGATCCAGCTCTATCCAGCTATTTAAGTCTACATTCACATTTGCGGTCTGCGCCGCAGCGTCGGGCGTCGCATGCGTCATGCGCCCCTATATTTAACATGGGGGCGCATGGACATGCGTCGCACTTGCGTTTTGCGCCGCATGCGTCACTGCAGCGCACGCATCCGGCCGCAGAGGACGCAGCAAGTTGCATTTTTGCTGCGTCCAAAATCAATCAAAAAAAGGACGCATGCGGCGCACAACGCAAATGTGAACATAGCCTAAGTGCCACGTATTTAAGTGCCACGTATTTAAGTGCCACGTATTTAAGTGCCACGTATTTAAGTGCCACGTATCACGTATTTCAGTGCCACGTATTTCAGTGCCACATATTTCAGTGCCACATATTTCAGTGCCACGTATTTCAGTGCCACGTGCCACGTATTTCAGTGCCACGTACCACGTATTTCAGTGCCACGTATTTCAGTGCCACGTGCCACGTATTTAAGTGCCACGTGCCACGTATTTAAGTGCCACGTATCACGTATTTCAGTGCCACGTGCCACGTATTTCAGTGCCACGTATCACGTATTTCAGTGCCACATATCAAAGTGCCACATGCCACATATTTCAGTGCCACGTGCCACATATCAAAGTGCCACGTGCCACATATTTCAGTGCCACGTGCCACGTATCAAAGTGCCACGTGCTACGTATCAAAGTGCACATATTTCAGTGCCACGTGCCACGTATTTAAGTGACACGTGCCACGTATCAAAGTGCCACGTGCCACATATTTCAGTGCCACGTATCAAAGTGCCACGTGCCACGTATCAAAGTGCCACGTGCCACATATTTCAGTGCCACGTGCCACGTATTTAAGTGACACGTGCCACGTATCAAAGTGCCACGTATCACGTATTTCAGTGCCACGTATTTAAGTGACACGTATCACATATAAGTGCCACGTGTCACGTATTTAATTGCCACATATTTAAGTGCCACGTATCAAGATTTTCCATGGAGAACAGACACATCCAGAGATATGTCTGCTCTCCACGGCTGCAGCAACACACTGACAGGAGCCATAGTTCCTGTCGGTGTGTCACTGCGCATGCGCGAGCAAGTTTACCGGCGGTCATTGACCCCGGCACTCTCGCTTAACGGCAGTGCTGCGTGGGAAAGTTCAACGCAGCTGTACTGCTGTTAACCGAGATGCCGGAGTCATTGAACTCCGGAACAGTACGCGATACACTGCTAGGAGCTTCGCTCCTGGCAGTGTATCGCCGGAGAGCAGGGGATCGGCGTGGGACACTCGTTTTATGGATTCTGCGGACAGGGAGTATGAATTTGGTTTATTATTTTTGGATTTTTTCCTGGAGGATCGAGGGCTTCGCCTACAAGTGTGCTGTTGGTGAGTATATACTCTGTGTTATATGTTGTATGTACTGTGTGTCATGTATGTGTATTGTGTGTAGGTGTTTTGTGTAACTTTACAATTGTGTTAAGTCGCCGGACACAGGGACAACTCTCCCATCCTAATACCGGATGGGAGTAGTAGTCCCATACGGCGACTTAGCACAATGGTGGCACTAGCGTCGCATGGGGACACACACACGCACACACACGCACACACACACACACACACACACACACACACAGAAGGACTCCATGCTGCTTCACTGGGGGGCGGGGGCTTCCCTCTTCCTGTCCGACGTCACGTCCGGTCCTGGGTGTCAACCCCTCCGTACAAAGACGCCGACACCCAGGACAAAGGCGCTGTGTGTGGAAGGTAATATGGGGCCCTAGGGGGATACGCAGACACGCCGCTGCGTAAAGAATTGACATGTCAATTCTTTTTACGCCGGCGTGTTTGCAGACAAAAGCGCCGCGTTTTTTTGCGGTGTGTCTGAACGGCAAAGTGAATTTCTCATTCACTTTGCCGGCAGACGAAAATGACATTGCGCATTTTTGAAAAGCGCCCGCAAAATAGCGCTCAAAAATGCGCTATGTCTGAAAGTAGCCTTAGATTGGTAATTGGTAATATTCTACCTCCCCATCTTTTCTTCTGGTTGCCTCCTTTCCTTTTCCCTCTTTGGGGTCTTGTCCAGACAACAGTATTTTTTTAGGGTTACCTGGATACATTCAGGGAGCTATACCCATACACTGGCCTCTATACGCACCCACTGGCTGTTTCGATTTAGCTCTTTGTTAAGTATATCAGGGATGTACAAGTAGCAGCCCACAGAAAGTGACAGTGACCAGATTCTAAGGAGTGGGAGCTATTATGGGTTCCTTTATACAGTGTGGGAGCTACTGTGGGGGTCATTATACAACATGAGAGCTACTGTGGGTGTCATTATACAGTGTGAGAGATAATGCAAGGGCCGTTATACAGTTTGGAGGCTGCTGTCATACAGTGTAGGGGCCTATATACAGTGTGGGAGCTACTGTGGGGGTCATTATACAGTGTGGGGACTACTGTGGGGGCTGTAAAAAGTTTGGGGCTACTGTGAAGGCACATAGGAGACATCTTATTATGTAAGCGCACAGTGGTGGCATTACTATGTGAAGTAGTATGAGGAGCAATGCTTTTGTACCACACAGCAGGTGCAGTAATAGGGACACTACGGCAGCAGCGGCTCATTATTGGGGTATCAGGTGTAACTGTACTGTAATCTCTTATATGTTCTGTAGGACTGGTATCTGCCACTGTATGATCTCAGTATGGTGGTAATATCAGTGTTGGTCGTTATGGAGATGTTTTTTTAGTTACAGGAGGATCATCGGCTGAGGTTCTTATACCCACAATTACAGGGCGACACTGTAGTTGTAATCAGGGGTTAGGGGCCCACTCAGATGTCTCGTCCCCCCTGAGCTGAACTCCTAGCTATGCCTCTGCCTCATGTCCCTGTGTCGACTAGAACAGTTTGTAGGTTTCTGTCTCAAAATGGCCTCCATGGTCGAATCAGTGCCCAGAAGCCAGCACTAAACAAAAGGCAAATAAAAAACCGTGTGGCATTTGCAAAGTCTCACAGCCTGCTAAATGGATGGACGCTGGAAAAGTGGCAGGAGGTGGATTTCTCTGATGAATCTTCAGTAGAATTACACCACACCTTCCGCAAATACTGCAGGAGACCTACTGGAGCCCATATGGATCCAAAATACACCCAGAAAACAGTTACATTTGGTGGTGGAAAGATCATGGTCTGGGGTTACATTCAGTATGGGGGTGTGCAAAACATTTGCAAGGTGGAAGGCAATATCAATAGCCTAAAATATCAAGAAGTATTAGCTACCTCTTATATTCCAAATAATAAAAGGGGTCAAATTCTGCAGCAGGATGGTGCTCCATCTCATACATCCATCTCTACAACAAAGTTTCTCCAGGCAAAAAAGATCAAGGTGCTCAAGTACTGGCCAGCCCAGTCACCAGACATGAACATCATTGAGCATGTTTGGGGTAGGATGAAAGAGGAATCTTGGAAGACAAAACCAAAGAATCTAGATGAACTCTGGGAGGCATGTAAGACTGCATTCTTTGCTATTCCTGATGACTTCATTAATAAATTGTATGAATCATTGTTGAACCACATGGATGCAGTCCTTCAAGTTCATGGAAGTCACACAAAATATTAAATATGACTCTAATAGCACAACTTCATTTACCAATGTTATGCATCATATATTTGTATTTTAAGTTAATTTGTTTGAATATCGCATTACTTTCTGTGGGCGACAAAACTGTCTTGCCAAAATCTGACCATTCTGTGTCCATTAACTGATCAATATTTCTGCATTGATGCCAATTTATTTTCTTAACCTAAACCACATTTCAGAGGGTTTCAGCTTTCAAAAGAATAATTTATACAACCAATGGATGAATTTAACGTCAGGTTATAAGCTTTTATTTACATAACATGGATAAACGACATAACTTCTGTCAGGGTGTGTAGATGTGTTGTGAGAACTTTGAACCCCCAAGTGTTTCACTAAAGTTTATAACGCAGAGCCATGAAAATAAATAATCATTTTTTTTCAACAAAATTGATTTTTAGCCCCCAGTTTTGCATTTTCCCAAAGGTAACAGGAGAAATTGGACTCCAAAAGTTGTTGTCCAATTTGTCCTGAGTACGCTGATACCCCACATGTGGGAGAAAACTACTGTTTGGGCACACGGCGGGGCTCGGAAGGGAAGTAGTTGCGTTTTGGAATGCAGACTTTGATGGAATGGTCTGCGGGCGTTATGCTGCGCTTGCAGAGCCCCTGATGTACCTAAACAGTAGAATCCCCCACAAGTGACCCCATATTGGAAACTAGAGCCCCCCAAGGAATTTATATAGATGTGTTGTGAGAACTTTGAACCCCCAAGTGTTTCACTAAAGTTTATAACGGAGAGCCGTGAAAATATAAAATCATTTTTTACCACAACAAATATTTTTAGCCCCCAAATTTTTATTTTCACAAGGGTAACAGGAGAAATTGGACAGCAAAATTTGTTGTCCAATTTGTCCTGAGTACACTGATACCCCATATGTGGGGGTAAACCACTGTTTGAGCGTACAGCAGAGCTCGGAAGGGAAGGAGCACTGTTTTACTTTTTCAACATAGAATTGGCTGGAATTGAGACTGGACACCATGTCGCATTTGGAGAACCCCTGATGTGCCTAAACAGCAGAGACCCCCAATTCTAACTCCAACCCTAACCCCAACACACCCCTAACCTAATCCCTACCCTAACCACACACCTAACCCCAACACACCTGTAACCCTAATCCCAACCATAACCCTAACCACACCCCTAACCCGAACATACCCCTAACCTTAATCCCAACCCTAACCACACCCCTAACCCCAACACACCCTTACCCCTAATCCCAACCATAACCCTAACCACACCCCTAACCTGAACACACCCCTAACCTTAATCCCAACCCTAACCACGCCCTTAACCCCAACACACCCTTAACCCTAATCCCAACCCTAACCATAACCCTAACCACACCCCTAATCCTAATCCCAACCCTAATCCCAACCGTAAACATAATCCAAAACCTAACCCCAACTGTAGCCCCAACCCTAACCCTAATTTTAGCCCCAACCGTAACTTTAGCCCCAACCCTAACCCTAACTTTAGCCCTAACCCTAATAGGAAAGTGGAAATAAATTTTTTTATTTTATTATTTTTCCCTAACTAAAGGGGTGATATGTTTGGCAGCTGACACACACTAAAAGACACTTTTTAATGCAAAAAAATTGTTTTTGCATCACCACATTTTGAGAGCTATAATTATTCCATATTTTGGTCTACAGAGTCATCTGAGATCTTGTTTTTTGAGTTTATGTTTTTATTGGTACTATTTTCGGGCACTTTACATTTTTTGATCGCTTTTTATTCTGATTTTTGTGAGGCAGAATGAACAAAAACAAGCAATTCCTGAATTTCTTTCTGGGGGGACGTTTATACCGTTCTGCGTTTGGTAAAATTGATAAAGCAGTTTTATTCTTACGGTTAGTACAATTACAGCGATACCTCATTTATATTTTTTTTATGCTTTGGCGCTTTTATACAATAAAAACCATTTTATATAAAAAATAATTAATTTTGCATCGCTTTATTCTGAGGGCTATAACTTTTTTAATTTTTCGCTGATGATGCTGTATGGTGGCTCGTTTTTTGCGGGACAAGAAGACGTTTTCAGCCTTTCAGGTACCATGTTTATTTATATTCATCTTTTGATTGCGTGTTATTGCATTTTTTGCTCGGTGGTATGATGATAAAGCATTGTTTTTTGCCTCGTTTATTTATTTTTTCACGGTGTTCACTGAAAGGGTTAACTAGTGGGACAGTTTTATAGGTCATGCCATTACGGTCGCAGCGATACTAAATATGTGTACTTTTATTGTTTTTTTTATTATTAACATAAAGAACTGTATTTATTGGAACAATATTTATTTTTATTTTTTTTTCTTTATTTAGGATTTTTTTTTTTACATTTTTTACACAGTATAATATTTTTTTTTTACTTTTTTACATTGTCCCAGGGTGGGACATCACTGTGGAAAGTCAGATCGCTGATCTGACACTTTGCAGAGCACTGTGTCAGGTCAGTGATCTGACAGGCAGTGCAGGAGGGCTTGCCAGCATCTGCTCTCAGCAGGCACTGAAAAGCCACCTCCCTGCAGGACCAGGAAGGTCCCCCGTGGCCATCTTGGATCCGGTGGCCTGCAGGGAGGAGAACGGAGGAGACCCTTGGAACAACGCGATCACATCACGCTGTTCTGAGGGTCTCAGAGAAGCATGCAGGGAGATCTTGTTTGATCGCAGTGTTTCTCAGGTTAAAGTGCCGGAAGCGGTTCGTGACCACTCCTGGCACATAGTGCTGGATGTCAGCTGTGATCGGCCACACTTCCCCCGTGATCGCTGCTGATCGCGTTGGACATACTATTCCGTCCATGGGAATTAGGGCCTGGGTCACATGGATGGATGTCATGATCTCAATGGCAAGAGAACATAGCATAAGCATATATAGGAACTAGCTCTTGGAAGATGGGAACTGAGCTGACCATGAACTAAACCTAACGCACAACTAGCAGTGGCCGGGTAGCATGCCTACGTTGATTCTAGATGCCCAGCACCAGCCGGAGGACTAAATAAAGCTAGCAGAGGAAAATATTAGTCCTAGCTCACCTCTAGAGAAATACCCCGAAAGGAGACAGAGGCCCCCCACATGTATTGGCGGTGAGTTGAGATGAAATAACAAACGTAGTATGAAAATAGGTTTAGCAAATTTGAGGTCCACTTACTACATAGCAGAAGACAGAAAGGACACTTTCATGGTCAGCTGAAAACCCTATCAAAAACACCATCCAGAAATTACTTTAAAACTCTGGCATTAACTCATAACACCAGAGTGGCAATTCCTGTTCACAAGAGCTTTCCAGACACAGTAACGAAACTACAGCTGTGAACTGGAACAAAAATGCAAAAACAAACATGGACAAGAGTCCAACTTATCTAGTAGTTGTCTAGGAGCAGGAACAAGCACAGAGAGGCTTCTGATAACATTGTTGACCGGCAAGCAACTAACAGAGCAGCAAGGTTATATAGCGACTCCCACATCTTGATGGGAACAGGTGAACAGAGAAGATGAAGACACCAGTTCAATTCCACCAGTAGCCACCGGGGGAGCCCAGAATCCAAATTCACAACAGTACCCCCCCCTCAAGGAGGGGGCACCGAACCCTCACCAGAACCACCAGGGCGATCAGGATGGGCCCTATGAAAGGCACGAACCAGATCGGAGGCATGAACATCAGATGCATTCACCCAAGAATTATCCTCCTGGCCGTATCCCTTCCACTTGACCAGATACTGGAGTCTCCGTCTGGAAACACGAGAGTCTAAGATTTTCTCCACAACGTACTCCAACTCACCCTCAACCAACACCGGAGCAGGAGGCTCAACGGAAGGCACAACCGGTACCTCATACCTGCGCAATAATGACCGATGAAAAACGTTATGAATAGAAAAGGATGCAGGGAGGTCCAAACGGAAGGAAACAGGGTTAAGAATCTCCAATATCTTATACGGGCCGATAAACCGAGGCTTAAACTTAGGAGAAGAGACCCTCATAGGGACAAAACGAGAAGACAACCACACCAAATCCCCAACAGAAAGCCGAGGACCAACACGACGGTGGCGGTTGGCAAAAAGCTGAGTCTTCTCCTGGGACAACCTCAAATTGTCCACCACCTGCCCCCAGATCTGATGCAATCTCTCCACCACAGCATCCACTCCAGGACAATCCGAAGATTCCACCTGACCAGAGGAAAATCGAGGATGAAACCCCGAATTACAGAAAAACGGGGACACCAAAGTGGCAGAGCTGGCCCGATTATTGAGAGCGAACTCCGCCAATGGCAAAAAAGCAACCCAATCATCCTGGTCAGCAGACACAAAACACCTCAGATATGTCTCCAGGGTCTGATTAATCCGCTCGGTCTGGCCATTCGTCTGAGGATGGAAAGCGGACGAAAAAGATAAATCTATGCCCATCCTAGCACAGAATGCCCGCCAAAATCTAGACACGAATTGGGTCCCTCTGTCAGAAACGATATTCTCAGGAATACCATGCAAACGAACAACATTTTGAAAAAACAGAGGAACCAACTCGGAAGAAGAAGGTAACTTGGGCAGAGGAACCAAATGGACCATCTTAGAAAAACGGTCACACACCACCCAGATGACAGACATCTTCTGAGAAACAGGCAGATCTGAAATAAAATCCATCGAGATGTGCGTCCAAGGCCTCTTAGGAATAGGCAAGGGCAACAATAATCCACTAGCCCGAGAACAACAAGGCTTGGCCCGAGCACAAACGTCACAAGACTGCACAAAGCCTCGCACATCTCGTGACAGGGAAGGCCACCAGAAGGACCTTGCCACCAAATCCCTGGTACCAAAAATGCCAGGATGACCTGCCAACGCAGAAGAATGAACCTCAGAGATGACTCTACTGGTCCAATCATCAGGAACAAACAGTTTATCAGGTGGGCAACGATCAGGTCTATCCGCCTGAAACTCCTGCAAGGCCCGCCGCAGGTCTGGAGAAACGGCTGACAATACCACTCCATCCTTAAGGATACCTGTGGGCTCAGAGTTACCAGGCGAGTCAGGCTCAAAACTCCTAGAAAGGGCATCCGCCTTAACATTCTTAGAACCCGGTAGGTATGACACCACAAAATTAAACCGAGAGAAAAATAATGACCAGCGCGCCTGTCTAGGATTCAGGCGCCTGGCGGTCTCAAGATAAATCAAATTTTTGTGGTCAGTCAATACCACCACCTGATGTCTGGCCCCCTCAAGCCAATGGCGCCACTCCTCAAAAGCCCACTTCATGGCCAAAAGCTCCCGATTCCCAACATCATAATTCCGCTCAGCGGGCGAAAATTTACGGGAAAAGAAGGCACAAGGCCTCATCACGGAGCAGTCAGAACTTTTCTGCGACAACACTGCCCCAGCTCCGATCTCAGAAGCGTCGACCTCAACCTGAAAAGGTAGAGCAACATCAGGCTGACGCAACACAGGGGCAGAGGAAAAACGGCGCTTAAGCTCCCGAAAGGCCTCCACAGCATCAGGGGACCAATCAGCAACATCAGCACCCTTCTTAGTCAAATCGGTCAATGGTTTAGCAATATCCGAAAAACCAGCAATAAATCGACGATAAAAGTTAGCAAAGCCCAAAAATTTCTGAAGACTCTTAAGAGAAGAGGGCTGCGTCCAATCACAAATAGCTTGAACCTTGACAGGATCCATTTCAATGGAAGAGGGGGAAAAAATATATCCCAAAAAGGAAATCCTCTGTACCCCAAAAACACACTTAGAACCCTTCACACACAAAAAATTAGACCGCAAAACCTGAAAAACCCTCCTGACTTGCTGGACATGAGAGTCCCAGTCATCCGAAAAAATCAGAATATCATCCAGATACACAATCATAAATTTATCCAAATAATCGCGAAAAATATCATGCATAAAGGACTGGAAAACTGACGGAGCATTAGAAAGACCAAAAGGCATCACTAAATACTCAAAGTGGCCCTCGGGCGCATTAAATGCGGTTTTCCACTCATCCCCCTGCCTGATTCGCACCAAATTATACGCCCCACGAAGGTCAATCTTAGAGAACCACTTGGCCCCCTTTATGCGAGCAAACAAATCAGTCAGCAACGGCAATGGGTATTGATATTTAACAGTGATTTTATTCAAAAGCCGATAATCAATACATGGTCTCAAAGAGCCGTCTTTTTTTGACACAAAGAAAAAACCGGCTCCTAAGGGAGATGACGATGGACGAATATGCCCCTTTTCCAAGGACTCCTTTATATATTCTCGCATAGCAGCATGTTCAGGCACAGACAGATTAAATAAACGACCCTTTGGGTATTTACTACCCGGGATTAAATCTATGGCACAATCGCACTCTCGGTGCGGAGGTAACGAACCAAGCTTGGATTCTTCAAAGACGTCACGATAGTCAGACAGGAACTCAGGAATTTCAGAGGGAATGGATGATGAAATGGAAACCACAGGTACATCCCCATGAGCCCCCTTACATCCCCAGCTCAACACAGACATAGCTCTCCAGTCGAGGACTGGGTTGTGAGATTGCAGCCAAGGCAATCCTAGCACCAAATCATCATGTAGATTATACAGCACCAGAAAGCGAATAATCTCCTGGTGATCCGGATTAATACGCATAGTTACTTGTGTCCAGTATTGTGGTTTATTATTAGCCAATGGGGTGGAGTCAATCCCCTTCAGAGGAATAGGAGTCTCCAAAGGCTCTAAATCATACCCACAGCGTTTGGCAAAGGACCAATCCATAAGACTCAAAGCGGCGCCAGAGTCGACATAGGCGTCCGTGGTAATAGATGACAAAGAGCAAATCAGGGTCACAGATAGAATAAATTTAGACGGTAAGGTGCAAATGGAAACAGATTTACCAAGCTTTTTAGTGCGCTTAGAGCATGCTGATATAACATGAGTAGAATCACCACAATAGAAACACAACCCATTTTTCCGTCTAAAATTCTGCCGCTCGCTTCGGGACAGAATTCTATCACACTGCATACTCTCTGGCGACTTCTCAGTGGACACCGCCAGATGGTGCACTGGTTTGCGCTCCCGCAAACGCCTATCGATCTGAATAGCCATTGTCATGGACTCATTCAGACCCGCAGGCACAGGGAACCCCACCATAACATCCTTAATGGCATCAGAGAGACCCTCTCTGAAAGTCGCCGCCAGGGCGCACTCATTCCACTGAGTAAGCACAGACCATTTACGGAATCTTTGGCAGTAAATTTCCGCTTCATCTTGCCCCTGAGATAGGGACATCAAAGTTTTTTCTGCCTGAAGCTCCAAATGAGGTTCGTCATAAAGCAACCCCAAGGCCAGAAAAAACGCATCCACATTGAGCAACGCAGGATCCCCTGGTGTCAATGAAAAAGCCCAGTCTTGAGGGTCGCCCCGGAGCAAGGAAATCACAATCCTGACCTGCTGTGCAGGGTCTCCGGCAGAGCGAGATTTCAGGGACAAAAATAATTTGCAATTATTTCGAAAATTCTGAAACCCGGATCTATTCCCCGAGAAAAATTCCGGCAAAGGAATTCTCGGCTCAGATACAGGTGCATGACAAACAAAATCTTGCAAATTTTGTACCTTCGTGGCGAGATTATTCAAACCTGCAGTTACACTCTGAAGATCCATTACAAACAGGTGGACACAGAGCCATTCAAGGGTTAAGAGGAGGTAAGAAGCAGCTAGACAGCAATTAAGGGCTAGGCAGCAAAACTCTGAGGGGAAAAAAAAAAAAAAAAAAATTTCCCTTCAACACTTCTTTTTCTCCTGCTTCAGCCCAAACAATTAACACTTTGAGGGCCGGTCAAACTGTCCCGATCTCAATGGCAAGAGAACATAGCATAAGCATATATAGGAACTAGCTCTTGGAAGATGGGAACTGAGCTGACCATGAACTAAACCTAACGCACAACTAGCAGTGGCCGGGTAGCATGCCTACGTTGATTCTAGATGCCCAGCACCAGCCGGAGGACTAAATAAAGCTAGCAGAGGAAAATATTAGTCCTAGCTCACCTCTAGAGAAATACCCCGAAAGGAGACAGAGGCCCCCCACATGTATTGGCGGTGAGTTGAGATGAAATAACAAACGTAGTATGAAAATAGGTTTAGCAAATTTGAGGTCCACTTACTACATAGCAGAAGACAGAAAGGACACTTTCATGGTCAGCTGAAAACCCTATCAAAAACACCATCCAGAAATTACTTTAAAACTCTGGCATTAACTCATAACACCAGAGTGGCAATTCCTGTTCACAAGAGCTTTCCAGACACAGTAACGAAACTACAGCTGTGAACTGGAACAAAAATGCAAAAACAAACATGGACAAGAGTCCAACTTATCTAGTAGTTGTCTAGGAGCAGGAACAAGCACAGAGAGGCTTCTGATAACATTGTTGACCGGCAAGCAACTAACAGAGCAGCAAGGTTATATAGCGACTCCCACATCTTGATGGGAACAGGTGAACAGAGAAGATGAAGACACCAGTTCAATTCCACCAGTAGCCACCGGGGGAGCCCAGAATCCAAATTCACAACAGATGGAATAGTACGTCCAATGGTGGAAAGGGGTTAAAGGCTACTTTTACATGAAAAAGAAAAAGATTTTTACTGTACATATAATAATGATTCCCATTACTTAAAGGGGTTGTGTGGAACTTGAGCATTGATGGCCTATCATTAGGATAGGTAATCAATGTCTGATCAGTGGGGGTGCGACACCCGGCACCGCCACAGATCAGCTGTTTCCGGTGTCAGCAGTGGCCGAAAGTGCTCAGTTACACACAGCAGCAAATCAATAGTGGATGGATGTACATGTAAGGAGGTGGCGGGGACTCTCATTTGCCTCCTCTCTCCTACACAGTGAGCCCATTCGGCACCTTAATGGTTCCCTCATGTTTTACATTGTTATGCTGTGTATTAATGTATAACGTGTAATGTGCTGTATATGCTATGTAGCTGCATTTGTACATAGTTGGATTAGGGAAAGATGGAGTTAAAAAGGGGGCCGGTCCACCAGGCTTACATGAGAAGGATTTCCTGTATTTGCAGCAGAGCCCGGGCAGGCTGGCTCGAGGCAGGACGTGCTTCACTTCCAGGAGCAGGGGGTACCCCGGTTCAGGGGAACAGTACTAGGACTACTGGGCAGTGTGAACGGGCCCTAGCGTTGAGGGATAGTCCCTAGGAGGACTATCATGGCTTCCAATCCCAGGCGGGAGCCGTTGATTCTGTATATCTCATTGTTGACACAGGGATAGCACAGGAAGCATTGCTTTATTTTCCTCATGTACATTAAAGTTTATAACGTTTGACAGAATCATGACCTGTTGTGTATCTGAGGACATGTTACCATCACGGAGAGCAATCCTGTGATACAGGTAGCTAACTGTGCTGCAGGTCTGGGACTTTATCTGTCTTTCTATGTGCAAGGGGCTGGGGTGCTCACTGACTGTGCCTTAGTTGGCTCACCCATGACTACCACCCCGTGCCCCCTTGTTACATACAGTACCTGGCTGCAGCCACTATTCTGTCTACGGAGTTGTGCTGTGAAGCTCCGTAACTGAGCAGTTCTGGCCAACACCATGAACAGGTGATCGGTGCGAGTGCCGGTTGTCATACCTCATCGATCAGACATTGATGACTGATTCCAAGGATAGGCCATCAATGTTAAAGTCTAGGACATCCCACTGCAGTATTCATTACTTTATTAAGTTTCAGACCCCGTGATATGCAGTTTGAAGCCTGTTTGGTGTAGATTTGCTGCGTGAACATACCCTGGGGGGGCAACCAAAGATCCTACTGGCACATATAATGACACCAGTAATATAAATATTACATGGCAAGTGGGGGGTCCCAGTACAGATTTTGGTAGACGCACAATCAGTGCCATACAGACTTCAGATTGCTTGCCCTCAGCAGCCAGTATGGTATTTTCTGGGGTGACATTACATAAGATAAGCCGCCTATACATCCCAAACAACAAAGCAATTACATAACACGAGATGAAAAGAAGAAAAAAAAATACTGTATGTATCCACAACTGACTACAGCAGAAAAATGGGTCATATGAAGAATAATTAAGAAACTACACAAGGAATTAGGAGAAGCACTTCCCTGGAGAAGGATTCTGAATTACTTACCTTAGGATGTTCATTAATATTCTGATTCATTATGCTCCTATCTGCTGGACTAAGTCTGTCTATAAAATGTACAGGAAACGAGAGATACATGACCTTATGTAGCAGACAAGATCTGCTTACTCCTGACAAACTAGGAACTGCTTCCTCTTTTTGCTTGACCTTGCCCCCTGCTATGCTGGACTGGTCCCAAACATTTAACTGTTTCCCATTCTGTTCCTATACTGTACACTAATAAAGCTTGTCACTGCCTATCTGCCCTAATGTTCCTCTCTGGTCACTAACTAAACACTAGACCATGTTCTTTACAGTCCCTACCCCTGAGCTGAGTGTACCAGGTTACCTTAGGCATCACCAATACAGTACCACACAGCAACATCAGAGCCTATAACACTCAATCAATCAATCAAAGAAGCTTTATTGGCAGGACCAAATACACATCAGTTTTGCCAAAGCAAGTGTATAAAGGCAATAGGAGTAGGGACTGTGGGGATGTTGGGTAGGAGCTGTAGGGGAGGTGGATGGGGGCAGATCCAGGGTGGGGGCTATAGTCCATGGCATAGGGGAGGTGGATGGGGGCAGATCCAGGGTGGGGGCTATAGTCCATGGCATAGGGGAGGTGGATGGGGGCAGATCCAGGGTGGGGGCTATAGTCCATGGCATAGGGAAGGTGGATGGGGGCAGATCCATTGTGGGGGCTATAGTCCATGGCATCATGGCTGTCTTTCTCGCAGTCTATGACATTCGCTCACATACCGCGCTGCGATCTCCACTGCTCTCTCTTCTTCTCCCAGCAATGTATTCTACATTATACCATCAAAACACAATACAACCGCATGTTAATGATCACACTACAATTGTTGTCTTCAGGAGCAGCTACATTATCTCACTCTCTCTATCACACCCTTACAGTGGAAAAAACACTCCACAATATTCAGTTTTGAAATATTTTCTTAGCCACTAATAAATATATATATATATATATATATATATATATATATATACTAGCTGAAGAGCCCGGTGTTGCCTGGGCAAAGTAACTAACTGTGGTTAATTATAACAAATTACAATTAATATATTGCACATAAAAACATTTTACATCATATACTCAACACTACAGAGTTGCAACACAAATTAACTAAACGATTACTCAAGTATTGATAGTATTTTATTTTCAACTCATTCAAGAGCCTTTTGGATAAACAACATTTTTGGTTTTTACTTCCGGTGCAAAGATGAACAGATTTTTGGCAGTTCCAACTCTTGAACAGGACATGTAAAGATGACCATGAGAAAAGCATGGAGATTGCAAATCGATCTCTACTACTATCAAGGACTGTCCCTGAGCCTTGTTAATGGACATTGCAAAAGCCTGTCGTAGTGGAAACTGGAGGAGTTTAAAATCAAAAGGTAAATCAGATGGAATGAGTGGAATTCTTGGAATGAAAAGGTCCTCTCCTTTGGCACATACTGTTGCTGAGGTGTGTACCTAATCCTATCCTGTGTGATACTGTCTCCTGAGCTGTGTATCTAATCCTATCCTGTGTGTTACTGTCTGCTGAGCTGTGTATCTAATCCTATCCTGTGTGATACAGTCTGCTGAGTCGTGTATCTAATCCTATCTTGTGTGATACAGTCTGCTGAGCCATGTATCTAATCCTATATTGTCTGATACTGGGCTCCCCCTGCAGTGTGTGTCAGAGGGTGGTCTGTGTCGGCACGGTAATAAATTATGTTATTTCCAGCTTTACAGAAGGACATAACACCATACAAATGATAACAATAATAGGCCTCAGCTACCACAACTGTCTACAAGGAAAACTGTTACTCATAGCAATCAATCACAGCTCAGCTTCATATAAACAGCTCTGGTGACATGAAAGATGCCTAGTGTTTGGTTGCCGATACACACACACACACAGACACTTTATATATATATATATATATATATATATATATATATATATATATATATACACACAGTATATACACTGCTCAAAAAAATAAAAGGAACACTTAGAGAACAGAATATAACTCCAAGTAAATCAAACAGATGGAAATTATTGGCAATTATCAAGTCTCCTTCAATAAAGGAGTGGTTCTGCAGGTGGGGACCACAGACCACATCTCAGTACCAATGCTTTCTGGCTGATGTTTTGGTCACTTTTGAATGTTGGTTGTACATTCACATTCGTGGTAGCATGAGATGGACTCTGCAACCCACATCAATGCGAGCTGTGGCAAGGTTTGCTGTGTCTGTCAGCATAGTGTCCAGAGGCTGGAGGCACTACCAGGAGACAGGTCAGTACACCAGGAGATGTGGAGGGGGCCGTAGGAGGGAAACAACCCAGCAGCAGGACCACTACCTCTGCCTTTGTGCAAGGACGAACAGGAGGAGCACTGCCAGAGCCCTGCAAAATGACCTCCAGCAGGCCACAAATGTGCACGTTACAATGTATACAAATGGTTAGAAACTGAGGATGGTCAGAGTGTCCAACGTCCACAGATGGGGGTTGTGCTCACAGCCCAACACCGTGCAGGATGGATGGCATTTGCCACAGAACACCAGGATTGGCAAATTTTACCATTGGCACCCTGTGCTCTTCAGAAAAGAAAGCAGGATCACACATGTGACAGACGTGACAGGGTCTGGAGACGCCATGGAGAGCGATCTGCGATTTGGCAGTGGGTCAGTAATGATGCGTGGCATTTATTTGGAGTGCCGCACAGCCCTCCATGTGCTCGCCAGATGTAGCCTGACTGCTATTAGGTACTGAGATGAGATCCTCAGACCCCTTGTGAGACCATATGCTGGTGCGGGTTGGCCCTGGGTTCCTCGTAATGCAGGACAATGCCAGACCTCATGTGGCTGGAGTGTCAGCAGTTCCTGCAAGATGAAGGCATTGAAGCTATGGCCTGGCCCACCCATTCCCCAGACCTGAATCCGATTGAACACATCTGGGACAACATGTCTTGCTCCATCCACCAACATCACGTTGCACCACAGACTGTCTAGGAGTTGGCGGATGCTTTAGTCCATGTCTGGGAGGAGATCCCTCAGGAGACCATCCGCCGCCTCATCAGGAGCATGCCCAGGCATTGTAGGGAGGTCATACAGGCACGTGGAGGCCACACACACTACTGAACATCATTTCCTTGTCTTGAGGCATTTCCACTGAAGTTGGATCAGCATGTAACTTCATTTTCCACTTTGATCTTGAGCATCATTCCAATTCCAGACCTCCGTGGGATATAAGTTGTGATTTACGTTGATAATTTTTAGGTTTTATTGTTCTCAACAAATTCCACTATGCAATGAATAAAGATTTACAACTGGAATATTTCATTCAGTGATATCTAGGATGTGGGGTTTTAGTGTTCCCTTTATTTTTTTTAGCAATTATATATATATATATATATATATATATATATATATATATCTAATATATAAAGCTGAATGTGTGTGTGTGTGTGTGTATGTATGTATGTATGTATGTATGTCCGGGATTGGCATCTGAACCGTAGCAGCTACAGCCACAAAATTTTGCACAGTCACACGTCTGGACCCCGAGAGCGTCATAGGCTATGTTGTGAGGTGAAATTTTAACCCCGCGCTTTCCAATTCACCAAACAATTTTGCCCCTATCTACATAATGGGGAAAAAGTGAAAGGAAAAGTGTTGGAGGCGTCGCAGCTACAGGCACAAAATTTTGCACAGTCACACGTCTGGACCCTGAGAGCGTCAAAGCTATATTGTGAGGTGAAATTTTAACCCCGCGCTTTCCAAGTCACCAAACAATTTTGCCCCTATCTACATAATGGGGAAAAAATGAAAGGAAAAGTGTTGGAGGCAAATTAACAGCTGCCAGATGTGAACAAGGGGGACTTAAAGAATGACAGCGATGGCACCAAAGAGTATATACTGTACAGTTGCTAAGGTGGGGCCCCAACATGGGATAATCACACCACCACGGGGATATGAACACACACACAAAATGCGCCACACACTACCACGTGCTCGAACACATATACCACCCTCAGTGCACATTTCACCACACATACACCAACCTCGCCACATAAAAGTAGAAACACAAAAGTCGCCGCTCAAAACTCGCCACGCGCAAAACTCTCCACATGCAAAACTCGCCACACGTGCAAAACTCGCCACATGCAAAACTTGCACACGCAGAAAAATTGCCACACGCAGAAAAATTGCCACATGCACAAAAGTTGCAACACATGCAAAAGTTGCCTCACACAAAACTTGCACATACTCAAAAGGCACCACACATAAAACTCGCCACGCGCAAAACTCGCCATGCGCAAAACTTGCTGCACACAACTTGCTACACTAACCTGTCACATGCAACTCGACACACAAAAAGTTGCTACACGCATGTCGCCACACAAAACTCATCTCACAAAAGTCCCTACATGCATGTCGCCACACGCAACTCAACACACACAACTTGACACACGAAACTCGCCCTAAAACACACACAAGTCTGGTATCCTTCAAAAATAAAAATCTGATTAATAAGCAGACAAACTACAAGAGCAACAAATGTACCATATAGGAATCCGGCAGCTGTCAGTCACATGACCAGTCTATTATGTGTATGTGTGAGCTAATATATACTGCCAGGGGGTGGGCTTACTGTTGGCTGGGGATTTATCAGGCTGCCATTTTAGCTTACAAATACTGAGGTAAAAATACTGACCAAATAACGTGTGAACGAGGGCTAATACAGGAGGAGATGGCATACAGCTATATACTATATACAGGAGATGACACACAGGTATATACTATTTACAGGGGAGATGACACACAGGTATATACTATATACAGGAGGAGATGACACACAGATATATACTATATACAGGAGAGATGACACACAGGTATATACTATATAGAGGAGGAGATGACATACAGGTACATACTACATACAGGAGGAGATGACATACAGGTATATACTATATACAGGAGGAGATGACACACAGGTATATACTATATACAGGAGCAGATTACCTACAGGTATATAGTATATACAGGAGGAGATGACACAGGTATATGCTATGTATAGGAGGAGATGACATACAGGTATATACTATATACAGGAGATGACACACAGATATATACTATATATAGGTGAGATGACACACAGGTATATACTATATACAGGAGATTACATACAGGTATATCTAATATATAAAGCTGAATGTGTGTATGTATGTATGTGTGTATGTCCGGGATTGGCATCTGTACCGTCGCAGCTACAGCCACAAAATTTTGCACAGTCACACGTCTGGACCCCGAGAGCGTCATAGGCTATGTTGTGAGGTGAAATTTTAACCCCGCGCGTTCCAATTCACCAAACAATTTTGCTCCTATCTACATAATGGGGAAAAAGTGAAGGGAAAAGTGTTGGAGGAAAATTGACAGCTGCCAGATGTGAACAATGAGGACTTAAAGAATGAGAGCGATGGCGACAAAGAGTATATACCGTACAGTTGCTAAGGTGGGGCCCCGACATGGGATACTCACCACACACGGGGATATGAACACAAACACAAAATGCGCCACACACTACCACGTGCTTGAACACATATACCACCCTCAGCACACATTTCACCACACACACACACCAACCTCGCCACATAAAAGTCGAAACACAAAAGTCACCACTCAAAACTCGCTACATGCAAAACTCGCCATATGCAAAACTAGGCTCACGCAAAACTCGCCACACGTGCAAAACTCACCTCATGGAAAACTCACCTCATGCAAAACTTGCACACACAGAAAAATTGCCACATGTACAAAAGTTGCACCACATGCAAAAGTTGCCTCACACAAAACTTGCACATACTCAAAATGCACCACACATAAAACTCGCCACGCGCAAAACTCGCCATGCACAAATCTTGCTGCACACAACTTGCTACACTAACCTGTCACATGCAACTCAACACACAAAATGTTGCTACACGCATGTCGCCACACAAAACTCATCTCACAAAAGTCGCTACATGCATGTCGCCACACGCAACTCAACACACACAACTTGACACATAAAACTCGCCCTAAAACACACACAAGTCTGGTATTGTCCTTCAAAAATAAAAATCTGATTAATAAGCAAACTACAAGAGCAACAAATGTACCATATAGGAAATACGGCAGCTGTCAGTCACATGACCTGTCTATTATGTGTATGTGTGAGCTAATATATACTGCCAGGGGGGAGGGCTTCCTGTTGGCTGGGGATTTATCAGGCTGCCAATAGCAACCAATCACAGCTCAGCTTCTATTTTGCTACAGTTAATTAACCTGAGCTCTGATTGGTTAATATAGGCAACAAAGACATTCTCAGTATAACAAAGCTAATATATGTTGTGAAATGCTTCTATTTGCTTAGTTTTTGCCTTTTAATAATTACATTTCTATCTATTTGTTTTGTGGTTTTTGTGTGCAGAATAAATTTTTGTTAACACATTCTATTTTGCTAACAGCAGTCATTAACCCGGGCGAAGCCGGGTAGTACAGCTAGTATATATATATATATACACATATACTTTCTGCTAAGAAATTAAAATATTTACTTAGCAGAAGGTTTGTACGTGCAAAGTTTTGATCGCTTTTTGGGAAATATGAAAAATTAAATTTCTAATATTTATTGTATGGTTAATAATAATGCTTTTATTTATACAGTTATATGAAAAAGTTTGGGCACCCCTATTAATCTTAAGCTTAATGTTTTATAACAATTGTTTTTTTTTGCAACAGCTATTTCAGTTTCATATATCTAATAACTATTGGACACAGTAATGTTTCTGCCTTGAAATTAGGTTTATTGTACTAACAGAAAATGTGCAATCTGCATTCAAACACAATTTGACAGGTGCATAAGTATGGGCACCCTTATCATTTTCTTGTTTTAAATACTCCTACCTACTTTTTACTGACTTACTAAAGCACTTTTTTTGTTTTGTAACCTCACTGAGCTTTGAACTTCATAGCCAGGTGTATGCAATCATGAGAAAAGCTACTTAAAGTGGCCACTTGCAAGTTGTTCTCCTGTTAGAATCTCCTCTGAAGAGTGGCATCATGGGCTCCTCAAAACAACTGTCAAATGATCTGAAAACAAAGATTACACTGGTCAACAGCATTTTTGGTGCCAAAGATATTTCATCGAATTTAGGGTATTTTTGGGGTGCTGATTCTGAATATGTCATCAGTTTTGCCAGATTGGCTCAAGTTTTTGAGATTTTTGGTATCTTATTTATAGCACTTGTTGGTAAATGCGACGCATCATGATGACTGTTATTTCTGTGCAGTGCAAGTGCAAGGATTCAATAAGCATAAGAAACGAAAATGGGAGTAACATGGAATCTGCAAGAAGGCCTGTCCCTCATTGTGAAGATGTGCCTGTACCTGTGTTTACCATAAATAACAGTCATCATGATGATTTTTTGGCTCTCTCCACACCATTGGAACACCAAATTTGAAGCTTTTTCTTTGTCCTTTGCTCCATTTTCGTAATAATTCGATACATGCTTTGCACACTATGTGTGGTGCCCAAAACTTGTCTTGGTCCCCAAGCATAACCCCAAAATAGGCAAAATACACTTTTTTTTTACGAAGTCTGTTATGTTTCTTCTATGTTTTGGCAGTGTGTATTCACCACAAATGTAACAGAATGAGTCTGGATCGTTAAGACAACTTCTTCTTGATGAGTTCATGCTTTTCACTGGAAAACAGACAACAACATAAAGTTAGTGCAAAAATCAAGCTATGAACAAACTTTTAGAACACTAATTAACACAAAACTATATTGAGAACTGCTCAGTTCAAGTACTAATCCAAAGAAATTAATGAGATGATGCGTCGCATTTACCAACAAGTGCTATAAATAAGATACCAAAAATGTCAAAAACTTGAGCCAATCTGGCAAAACTGATAGCATATTCAGAATCAGCACCCCAAAAATACCCCAAATTCATTAAAATATTTTGGACACCAGAAAAAAAATTTTTTTTTGTTGACCTGTGTTATTCAACATAGTTGTTCTGGGGAAGGATACAAAAAGCTGTCTAAGAGATTTAACCTGTCAATTTCCACTGTAGGGAACATAGTAAGGAAATTGAAGAACACAGGTACAGTTCTTGTTAAGGCCAGAAGTGGCAGGCCAAGAAAAACATCAGAAAGGCAGAGAAGAATGGTGAGATCAGTCAAGGACAATCCTCAGACCACCTCCAGAGAGCTGCAGCATCAACTTGCTGCAGATGGTGTCACTGTGCATCGGTCAACTATACAACGCACTTTGCACAAGGAGAAGCTGTATGGGAGAGTGATGCGAAAGCAGCCGTTTCTGCAAGCATGCCACAAACAGAGTCGGCTGAGGTATGCAAAAGCACATTTGGAGAAGCCAATTTCTTTTTGGAAGAAGGTCCTGTGGACTGATGAAACCAAGATTGAGTTGTTTGGTCATACAAAAAGGCGTTATGCATGGCGGCAAAAAAAAAAAGCATTCCAAGAAAAACACTTGCTACCCACAGTAAAATTTGGTGGAGGTTCCATCATGCTTTGGGGCTGTGTGGCCACTGCCGGCACGGGGAATCTTGTTAAAGTTGAGGCACACATGGATTCCTCTCAGTATCAGCAGATTCTTAACAATAATGTTCATGAATCAGTGACAAAGTTAAAGTTACGCAGGGGATGGATCTTTCAGCAAGACAATGATCCAAAACACCGCCCCAGATCTACTCAGGCATTCATGCAGAGGAACAATTACACTGTTCTGGAATGGCCATCCCAGTCCCCAGACCTGAATATCATTGAACATCTGTGGGATCATTTGAAGAGGGCTGTCCATGCTCGGCGACCATCAAACTTAACTGAACTGGAATTGTTTTGTAAAGAGGAATTGTCAAAAATACCTTCATCCAGGATCCAGGAACTTATTAAAAGCTACAGGAAGCGACTAGAGGCTGTTATTTTTGCAAAAGGAGGATCTACTAAATATTACTGTCACTTTTCTGGTGAGGTGCCCATACTTATGCACCTGTCAAATTTTGTTTGAATGCAGATTGCACATTTTCTGTTAGTACAATAAACCTCATTTCAAGGCAGAAACATTACTGTGTCCAACAGTTATTAGATATATGAAACTGAAATAGCTGTTGCAAAAAAAAACAATTTTTATAAAACATTAAGCTTATGATTAATAAGGGGGCCCAAACTTTTTCATATAACTGTATAGCTCCAACATATTCTGCAGCATTTTACAATGAAGCAGGGATGTGTGCAGACAATATATAAAATACAAGTATCACGATATGTGAAGAACTTTAAAGATATAATTTCATGCCAATAATTTGCATGTTATTCGGCTTGGGATCATAAAACCCCCTCTTTTGTCCAGCAGTGACAGGAAATCAGGCTCAGCAGGAAGCACACATTCTCAATGCCTCAAGGTGTAAGTTAGCACCTAGGTCAGCATCGGGGCCAAGCCTCAAATGTTGTGAGCGACAGATCTCACACCATACAGCTCAGAGCAGAGTAAAGGCTTGCTTACAGTATAGATTCCTGCTGAAGCTGCAAGCACCTTGTAGAAGATTCCAGAAACATAATTCCTTATGTAGTTATGGAGATACTATATGTCCTAGCCATACATTGTGTATATTTCTGAGATCTCCAGAACATGGTGAACACCCGCCTAGGTCTCGACCCGTCCTAGCAACCAAGGGTATGGAGATACATATAACTTGAAATCAGACAGCAAAGCTGTGCTTGGTCTGAACATGAAGCAGGGGCTTGGTCACATCCAATTACAAAAAAACAACCTCCCTTGGACTGTCCATTAAGGAATTATGACCCATCTTAGGTTCTGGAGTTTTTAGCTGCTAGAGGCAAGTGTAGGAGATTTAGATTCAGCCCAGAGGGCAGGAGGGGAGTGAACAAAAAGGAATAAAGGCTAATGTGAGGCCATGTGGTCTCTCTCTTTGTTATGCATGTGGTCCACTTCGAACGGAGGGTTGTGTCCATTAAAGTGCTGTGAAGGACCTAGGAGCCAGCTGGCAGCCCATGGCCCCTGCGACCCAGCGCACACATGGTCTAACATCGAACCGATAATGGACACGATCCATCAGCTTATGCTTATGTGCTACCACGATCTGTATTTGCATATTTGACCATTGAATATGTATAACCATCGTGTATATTTTGTATTGTACAGTGTGCCGTTAAGGTGATTAAATATATAATTAACCTTGGGCTGCTCTTATATTTCAATCCACAAATCCACACATCCATTTCTTGGCTTATCTTTCCATGCTACCGGGGCTGGTTTCTGGTCCCATATAATCCCATTAATGGACTGCACTTATATCTAACGAGGAACTGGTGGCAGTCCTACTGGGCTGGCAGAACTCTGTTTCATTGGTGCTAGTGAAATGGGCCGGTCAGCATGTCAGAGCTATGGGTGAGTGCGGTGCCACGTCAGTGACTGCGTGGGCCATCTCCTCTCACTACCCATGTCTCCCTGTACCTGTGTGTAAAACCATACCAAGCTGACTTTACATGTCCCCAGGGGGTGCAGAATGTCACGTTGGTGAAAGTGGGCAGACCTCATATGTGATACATCTGACGCAACAGTGACGTCAGGTGAAGTGGCGAGGTGCAGGTTCTTCACCACATAATTCTCCAAGAGTGAGGGCCCTGCTGCTCACAAGCTTACAATCTATGATTATCATGCAGATGAAATAATTTTATACATTAATAGATCAGACAGTTCAGGACATTTAGGTACTAAATATCCTTATTTTTTATTTTTCATTTTGAAATGTGAAAAGAGATTGAAACTTTTTTCTTAATTTTTAAATCTTTATTTTTCCGTTATCCTTTTGCCTTGAGGGACATAAACGTGCGATCATTTAATTGCTCGTTCTAGGCAGTGTTATACTACAGTATATAGTGAAAATCAGAGGTTCCTCTGAAGGCCAGGCTTAACAAGGATTATCAAGATGACAGCGATGAGTCTTCATTAAGCCCCAAAGCTGCAATGGCAACCCATCAGCAAGCTGTGATTTTGTCACAGGGCATGAGTTTCAGAACAGAACATTTGCATGGCGAGATCATTCCACTGCTGTCAGAAATTGATGGCGGCATTTACTCGGTCAAGTGGATAAACAGCAGCGATTGATGTTAGCTCTGAACGCTTCTCTTAGAGACCGGTGCAGACTGTATAGCGCAGAGTGCACCTGCCGTGTAAGGAGCAGGCTCAGCTTCTGAGCCCGCTGCATGAATCTGCACCAGATATTTACCTTCTCTGGGCACTGTCTCTCCACCATACAGTATATAGTCACACAGTATATAAATAAAAGTACCTACTTACAAACAACGCACAATATGGCAACCAAATAATAATGCCCAAATAAGCATTGCCGCCACCATAAGCCACAAAAAAAACAGATTGCTTAAAAGGTAATATCACCATATTGTGCAGAAATAACAGCGCTATACATGATGTAATAGAAAAAAAATGCTACTTGTCTATTAAATATCACAATACTAGAGGCATGGTGGTCACAAGCCTTGGGTACTAGGCTAATGGTGGTGCTCCATTGGGCAGCTCATGTGTCCTATGCGACCCCAAAGGCCAGCGAAGCAACCCAAAGTAATGTCAACTGAAAAAGTACAAGCGTCTGAAATATACTCAATACGCCGGCCATGAAGGGTTAAGTGCGATGCGTGTAAGGAGCCCACTGTAGATGAATAAAGTCATTTATTTGACCTCCTGACTTGCATAAATCGCTGCTGAGGATGGCTGATCCTGTTGCCTCTGATGCCAGTTATTGCTTGTGGCATAAAGCATCACATGAGCCGGTTCAGATAGCAGGAGAGGCGGCAGATTTCCAACAAGCTGACAAAGGCTTTCTTAAAGAAGACTGCCGGAGGGGATCTGGCTGTAAGGAGCTGCCAATTCTTATTTTCATAGTTTTCTTCTAAGCTTCTTCCAGTAGGAAATAGAAAACGATTTGAAAAACACCTTAAAGAAGTCACCTGAAACGAACATGAATGTACAGAAACAGCGCCACTCTTGTCACTAGGCTGTATCTGGAACTGCAGCTCTATCTTGTGCTGCAACACCTGGAACAGGCCATGGATAAATGTGGCGCTGTTCTTGAAATATAGCTGATATCTTATATATACTATGTTCATGCACAATCATACATATACAATTTTATATATACCGGTAATACACCCCTATGTACTGTACATAGAAATAATAGCGACACATGCAGTAAACATAAATAACACAATCATGTATTGTACATAATATAATACCGCTCAGTGCAGCACACAAATAACACCATCATATACTGTATGCGTGCATAACATTATAATATAGTGTACACAGAAATATTGCTATTCACTGTACACATATAAAACTGTCATACTGTACATAAAATTAATACCGTTATATTATGTAAACAATAATTGCATCATATATACTACAGTGGGTATGGGTATGGAAAGTAGTCAGACCCCTTTAAATGTTTCACGCTTTGTTTCATTGCAGCCATTTGGTAAATTCAAAAAAGTTCATTTTTCTTTCACATTAATCTACACCCCATCTTGACTGAAAAAAACCCGAAATGTAGTAATTTTTACAAATTTATTAAAAAAGAAAAACTGAAATATCACATGGTCATAAGTATTCGGACCCTTTGCTCAGACACTCCTATTTAAGTCACATGCTGTCCATTTCCTTGTGATCCTCCTTGAGATGGTTCTACTCCTTCATTGGAGGCCAGCTCTGTTTAATTAAACTGATAGGACTTGATTTGGAAAGTCACACACCTGTCTATATAAGACCTCACAGCTCACAGTGCATGTCAGACCAAATGAGAATCATGAGGTCAAAGGAACTGGCCAAGGAGCTCAGAGACAGAATTGTGGCAAGGCACAACAGAATTTCTGCAGTACTCAAGGTTCCTAAGAGCACAGTGGCCTCCATAATCCTTAAATGGAAGAAGTTTGGAACCACCAGAAGTCTTCCTAGACCTGGCCGTGCAGTCAAACTGAGCAATAGTGGGAGAAGAGCCTTAGTGAGACAGGTAAAGAAGAACCCCAAGATCGTGTGGCTGAGCTCCAGAGAGGCAGTAGGGAGATGGGAGAAAGTTCCACAAAGTCAACTATCACTGCAGCCCTCCACTAGTCGGGCCTTTATGGCAGAGTGGCCCAACGGAAGCCTCTCCTCAGTGCAATACATACGAAAGCCTGTATAGAGCTTGCTATAAAACACATGAAGGACTCCCAGACTATGAGAAATAAGATTCTCTGGTCTGATGAGATGAAGATAGACATTTTGGTGATAATTCTAAGCAGTATGTGTGGAGAAAACCTGGCACTGCTCATCACCTGTCCAATACAATCCCAACAGTGAAACATGGTGGTGGCAGCATCATGCTATGGGGGTGTTTTTAAGCTGCAGGGACAGGACGTTGTCATTGAAGGAAAGATGAATGTGGCCAAGTACAGAGATATCCTGGATGAAAACCTCTTCCAGAGTGCTCTGGACCTCAGACTTGGCTGAAGGTTCACCTTCCAACAAGACAATGACCCTAAGCACACAGCTAAAATAACAAAGGAGTGGCTTCAGAACAACTCTGTGACCATTCTTGACTGGCCCAGCCAGAGCCCTGACCTAAACCCAATTGAGCATCTCTGGAGAGACCTGAAAATGGCTGTCCACCAACGTTCACCATCCAACCTGACGGAACTGGAGAGGATCTGCAAGGAAGAATGGCAGAGGATCCCCAAATCCAGGTGCGAAAAACTTTTTGTATCATTCCCAAGAGGACTCATGGCTGTACTAGTGTTATGACCCCAATGGCAGAGGGTCTCAAAAGTACATACCAAGTCTGCAAACATAAAAAACCAGCTCATAGGGCAGTGGTAACTGGGCTAACCGTATATCTAATCCTAGCACCACAAATAGCAGCAGCCGGGGAACGTGCCTACGTTGGTTCTAGACGTCTCACGCCAGCCGGAGAATTAACTAACCCTAGAAGGGAAAAGATAGACCTTTCTTGCCTCCAGAGAAAAGACCCCAAAAGTTGGATACAAGCCCCCCACAAATAATAACGGTGAGGTAAGGAGAGAAGACAAACGTAAGAATGAACTAGATATTTAGCAAAGAGAGGCCCACTGACTAATAGCAGAATATAGTAAGATGACTTATACGGTCAGCAAAAACCCTATAAAAATTTCCACGCTGGATATTCAAGAACCCCCGAACCGTCTAACGGCCCGGGGGGAGAATACCAGCCCCCTAGAGCTTCCAGCAAAATCAGGAATCACATTTAGTACAAGCTGGACAGAAAATAAGAGCAATACAGATAACCAAAAAACAATGAAGCAGGACTTAGCTTAATTTTGCAAGAACCCGGACCAGCAGACAGGAGCAAACAGAAAGGATCTGATTACAACGATGCCAGGCACTGGACTGAGGATCCAGGAAGTTTATATAGCAACACCCCTGGACTAACGACCCAGGTGGGTGCCAAACTGAGGAAAGACAATCCCAGAGTCATATCACTAGTGACCACAAGAGGGAGCCAAAAAGTCTAATTCACAACAGTACCCCCCCTTTAAGGAGGGGTCACCGAACCCTCACCAGGACCACCAGGGCGATCAGGATGAGCAGCGTGAAAGGCACGAACTAAATCGGCCGCATGCACATCAGAGGCAACCACCCAGGAATTATCCTCCTGGCCATAGCCCTTCCACTTGACCAGATACTGAAGCCTCCATCTGGAGAGACGAGAATCCAAGATCTTCTCCACCACGTACTCCAACTCGCCCTCAACCAACACCGGAGCAGGAGGCTCAACAGAAGGAACCACAGGCACAACGTACCGCCGCAACAAAGACCTATGGAACACGTTGTGAATGGCAAACGACACCGGAAGATCCAAGCGAAAGGACACAGGATTAAGGATTTCCAATATCTTGTAAGGACCGATGAAGCGAGGCTTAAATTTAGGAGAGGAGACCTTCATAGGAACAAATCGAGAAGACAGCCATACCAAATCCCCAACACGAAGTCGGGGACCCACACCGCGGCGGCGGTTGGCAAAACGCTGAGCCTTCTCCTGTGACAACTTTAAGTTGTCCACCACATGATTCCAGATCTGCTGCAACCTATCCACCACGGAATCTACCCCAGGACAGTCAGAAGGCTCCACATGTCCCGAGGAAAAACGAGGATGGAAACCAGAGTTGCAAAAAAAAGGCGAAACCAAAGTAGCGGAACTAGCCCGATTATTAAGGGCAAACTCAGCCAACGGCAAGAAGGTCACCCAATCATCCTGATCTGCAGAAACAAAACACCTCAAATAAGCCTCCAGAGTCTGATTAGTTCGCTCCGTTTGTCCATTAGTCTGAGGATGAAAGGCAGACGAAAATGACAAATCAATGCCCATCTTAGCACAAAAGGATCGCCAGAACCTGTAAACAAACTGGGATCCTCTGTCAGACACAATATTCTCAGGAATGCCGTGTAAACGAACCACATTCTGAAAGAACAAAGGAACCAGATCGGAAGAGGAAGGCAGCTTAGGCAAAGATACCAAATGGACCATCTTGGAAAAGCGATCACATACCACCCAGATGACAGACATGCCCTGAGACACCGGAAGATCTGAAATGAAATCCATGGAAATGTGTGTCCAAGGCCTCTTCGGGACAGGCAAGGGCAAGAGCAACCCGCTGGCACGAGAACAGCAAGGCTTAGCTCGAGCACAAGTCCCACAGGACTGCACAAATGACCGCACATCCCGTGACAAGGAAGGCCACCAAAAGGACCTAGCCACCAGATCTCTGGTGCCAAAAATTCCCGGATGCCCTGCCAACACCGAGGAATGAACCTCGGAAATGACTCTGCTGGTCCACTTATCAGGAACAAACAGTCTGTCAGATGGACAAGAGTCAGGTCTACCAGCCTGAAATCTCTGCAACACACGTCGCAAATCCGGAGAAATGGCTGACAAGATAACTCCCTCTTTAAGAATACCAACTGGTTCTACGACTCCAGGAGAGTCAGGCACAAAGCTCCTTGAAAGAGCATCAGCCTTCACATTCTTTGAACCTGGTAAATACGAGACCACAAAGTCAAAACGGGAGAAAAACAATGACCAGCGGGCCTGTCTAGGATTCAGGCGTTTAGCAGACTCGAGATACATCAGATTTTTGTGATCAGTCAAGACCACCACACGATGCTTAGCACCCTCGAGCCAATGACGCCACTCCTCAAATGCCCACTTCATGGCCAACAACTCCCGATTGCCAACATCATAATTCCGCTCAGCAGGCGAAAACTTCCTAGAGAAAAAGGCACATGGTCTCATTACAGAGCAACCAGGGCCTCTCTGCGACAAAACGGCCCCTGCCCCAATCTCAGAAGCATCCACCTCAACCTGAAAGGGCAGTGAGACATCAGGCTGGCACAAAACAGGCGCCGAAGTAAACCGGCGCTTCAACTCTTGGAAAGCTTCCACGGCTGCAGGAGTCCAGTTAGCAACATCAGAACCTTTCTTGGTCATATCCGTCAAAGGTTTAACAACGCTAGAAAAATTAACGATAAAACGACGGTAGGTTAGCAAAACCCAAGAACTTCTGAAGACTTTTAACTGACGTGGGCTGAGTCCAATCATGAATAGCTCGGACCTTGACTGGGTCCATCTCCCCCGCAGAAGGGGAAAAAATAAAACCCAAAAAGGGAACCTTCTGTACTCCAAAGAGACACTTTGAGCCCTTAACAAACACAGCATGCTCACGCAAAACCTGAAACACCATCCTGACCTGCTCTACATGCGAGTCCCAATCATCAGAAAAAAACAGAATATCATCCAGATAAACAATCATAAATTTATCCAGATACTTCCGGAAAATATCATGCATAAAGGACTGAAACACTGAAGGAGCATTAGAGAGCCCAAAAGGCATCACCAAGTACTCAAAATGACCTTCGGGCGTATTAAATGCAGTTTTCCATTCATCTCCTTGCTTAATGCGCACAAGGTTGTACGCACCACGAAGATCTATCTTGGTGAACCACTTGGCACCTTTAATCTGGGCAAACAAGTCCGACAACAGAGGCAAAGGATACTGAAATTTAACAGTGATTTTATTCAGAAGCCGATAGTCAATACAAGGTCTCAAAGATCCATCCTTCTTGGCTACAAAAAAGAATCCCGCCCCAAGAGGGGAAGAGGATGGACGGATATGCCCCTTCTCCAGAGACTCCTTGATATACAAACGCATTGCGGTATGCTCAGGTACAGACAGATTAAATAGTCTTCCCTTAGGAAATTTACTACCTGGAATCAAATCTATGGCGCAGTCACAGTCCCTATGAGGAGGCAGAGCACTGGATCTGGACTCGCTGAACACATCCTGATAATCAGACAAATACTCAGGAACTTCCGAAGGAGTAGAGGAAGCAATAGACACCGGCGGGGAATCACCATGAATTCCCTGACAGCCCCAACTTGACACAGACATTGCCTTCCAATCCAAGACTGGATTATGGGTCTGTAACCATGGCAGACCCCAAACAACCAAATCATGCATTTTATGCAGAACAAGAAAACGAATCACCTCCCGATGTTCAGGAGTCATGCACATGGTTACCTGTGTCCAAAACTGCGGTTTATTTTCCGCCAATGGCGTAGCATCAATACCTCTAAGAGGGATAGGATTTACCAAAGGCTCAAGAACAAAACCACAGCGCTTGGCAAATGACAGATCCATAAGACTCAGGGCAGCACCTGAATCCACAAACGCCATAACAGGGTAGGAAGACAATGAGCAAATTAAAGTCACAGACAAAATAAATTTAGGTTGCAAATTACCAATGGCGACAGGGCTAACAACCCTTGTTAGGCGTTTAGAGCATGCTGATATAACATGTGTAGAATCACCACAGTAAAAACATAACCCATTCTGACGTCTATGATTTTTCCATTCATTTCTAGTCTGAATTCTATCACATTGCATTAAATCAGGTGTTTGTTCAGACAACACCACCAGAGGATTAGCAGTTTTGCGCTCCCGCAAACGCCGGTCAATTTGAATAGCCAGCGCCATGGAATCATTCAGACTTGTAGGAATGGAGAAACCCACCATCACATTCTTAATGGCTTCAGAAAGGCCATTTCTGAAATTTGCGGCCAGAGCACACTCATTCCACTGAGTAAGCACGGACCATTTCCGAAATTTTTGGCAATACACTTCAGCTTCATCCTGGCCCTGAGAAATAGCCAGCAAGGCTTTTTCTGCCTGAATTTCAAGATTGGGTTCCTCGTAAAGCAATCCGAGCGCCAGAAAAAACGCATCAATATTTGCCAATGCCGGATCTCCTGGCGCTAGCGAGAAGGCCCAATCCTGAGGGTCGCCCCGTAAGAAAGAGATAACAATTTTAACTTGCTGAGCTGAGTCTCCAGATGAACGGGGTCTCAGAGATAGAAACAATTTACAATTATTCCTGAAATTCCTAAACTTGAATTGGTCTCCAGAGAACAGTTCAGGAATAGGTATCTTAGGTTCAGACATTGGACTACTGGTAACAAAATCTTGTATGCCCTGCACACGAGCAGCAAGCTGATCCACACTTGTAATCAAGGTCTGGACATTCATGTCTGCAGCAAGCACAAGCCACTCAGAGGTAAAGGGGAGGAACAAAGAGAGGAAAAAAAAAAAACTCAGAATTTCCTTTCTTATTATCCCACTTCTGCAATGCATTAAACATTCAACTTTGGCCTGGCATACTGTTATGACCCCAATGGCAGAGGGTCTCAAAAGTACATACCAAGTCTGCAAACATAAAAAACCAGCTCATAGGGCAGTGGTAACTGGGCTAACCGCATATCTAATCCTAGCACCACAAATAGCAGCAGCCGGGGAACGTGCCTACGTTGGTTCTAGACGTCTCGCGCCAGCCGGAGAATTAACTAACCCTAGAAGGGAAAAGATAGACTGTTGTGAAATTGGATTTTGGGCTCCCCCGGTGGCCACTGGTGGAATTGAACTGGTGTGCATCATCCTCTCTGTTCACCTGTTTCCATCAGGATGTGGGAGTCGCTATTTAACCTTGCTCCTCTGTCACTTCCATGCCGGTCAACATTATAATAATAATAATAATAATAATAATAATTTTATTTATATAGCGCCAACATATTCCGCAGCGCTTTACAACTTATAGAGGGGACTTATACAGACAACAGACATTACAGCATAACAGAAATCACAGTTCAAAACAGATACCAGGAGGAATGAGGGCCCTGCTGCTCGCAAGCTTACAATCTATGAGGAAAAGGGGAGATCAGAAGCCTTTCTGTGCATGTTCCTGCTGCTAGACAACTCCCAGCTAAGTTGGACTTAGTCCTTGTTTGTTTTTGCATTTTGTTCCAGTTCACAGCTGTAGTTTCGTTTCTGTGTCTGGAAAGCTCTTGTGATCTGAAATTGCCACTCTGATGTTATGAGTTAATACTAGAGTCTTAAAGTAATTTCAGGATGGTATTTTGATAGGGTTTTCAGCTGACCATGAAAGTGCCCTTTCTGTCTTCCTGCTATCTAGTAAGTGGACCTCAATTTTGCTAAGCCTATTTTCATACTACGTTTGTCATTTCATCTAAAATCACCGCCAATATTTGTGGGGGCCTCTGTCTGCCTTTCGGGGAAATTTCTCTAGAGGTGAGCCAGGACTATATTTTCCTCTGCCAGGATTAGTTAGTCCTCCGGCCGGCGCTGGGCGTCTAGGGATAAAACGCAGGCTACGCTACCCGGCTACTGTTAGTTGTGCGGCAGGTTTAGTTCATGGTCAGTTTAGTTTCCATCCTTCCAAGAGCTAGTTCTTATGTTTGCTGGGCTATGTTCTCTTGCCATTGAGAACCATAACAATAGACCTTTCTTGCCTCCAGAGAAAAGACCCCAAAAGTTGGATACAAGCCCCCCACAAATAATAACGGTGAGGTAAGGAGAAAAGACAAACGTAAGAATGAACTAGATATTTAGCAAAGAGAGGCCCACTGACTAATAGCAGAATATAGTAAGATGACTTATACGGTCAGCAAAAACCCTATAAAAATTTCCACGCTGGATATTCAAGAACCCCCGAACCGTCTAACGGCCCGGGGGGAGAATACCAGCCCCCTAGAGCTTCCAGCAAAATCAGGAATCACATTTAGTACAAGCTGGACAGAAAATAAGAGCAATACAGATAACCAAAAAACAATGAAGCAGGACTTAGCTTAATTTTGCAAGAACCCGGACCAGCAGACAGGAGCAAACAGAAAGGATCTGATTACAACGATGCCAGGCACTGGACTGAGGATCCAGGAAGTTTATATAGCAACACCCCTGGACTAACGACCCAGGTGGGTGCCAAACTGAGGAAAGACAATCCCAGAGTCATATCACTAGTGACCACAAGAGGGAGCCAAAAAGTCTAATTCACAACAACTAGCTCAAAAGGTGCTTCTACTCAATACTGAGCAAAGGGTCTGAAGACTTATGACCATGTGATATTTCAGCTTTTCTTTTTAATAAATTTGCAAAAATTACTGCATTTCTGTTTTTTTCAGTCAAGATGGGGTGCAGAGTGTACCTTAACCCCTTACTGACATCGGACGGTATAGTACGTCCGAGGTCAGCTCCCCTGCTTTGATGCAGGGTTCCGCGGTGAGCCCGCATCAAAGCCGGGACATGTCAGCTGTTTTGAACGCAATAGCGGCGGGTGAAATCGTGATTCACCCGCCGCTATTAACTAGTTAAATGCCGCTGTCAAACGCAGACAGCGGCATTTAACTACCGCATCCGGCCGGGCGGCCGGAAATGGCGTCATCGCCGACCCCCGTCACATGATCTGGGGTCGGCGATGTGTCAGGACAGTAACCATAGAGGTCCTTGAGACCTCTATGGTTACTGATCGCCGGTAGCTGTGAGCGCCACCCTGTGGTCGGCGCTCACAGCACACCTGATTTTCTACTACATAGCAGCGAACAGCAGATCGCTGCTATGTAGCAGAGGCGATCGTGCTGTGCCTGCTTCTAGCCTCCCATGGCGGCTATTGAAGCATGGCAAAAGTAAAAAAAAAAAGTTAAAAAAAATGTGAAAAAAATAAAAAAAATATAAAAGTTTAAATCACCCCCCTTTCGCCCCAATCAAAATAAATCAATAAAAAAAAAATCAAATCTACACATATTTGGTATCGACACGTTCAGAATCGCCCGATCTATCAATAAAAAAAAGCAATAACCTGATCGCTAAACGGCGTAACGAGAAAAAAAATCAAAACGCCAGAATTACGTTTTTTTGGTCGCCGCGACATTGCATTAAAATGTAATAACGGGCGATCAAAAGAACGTATCTGCACCGAATTGGAATAATTAAAAACACCAGCTCGGCACGCAAAAAATAAGCCCTCAAGCGACCCCAGATCATGAAAAATGGAGACGCTACGAGTATCGGAAAATGGCGCAATTTTTTTTTTTTTTTTTTTTAGCAAAGTTTGGAATTTTTTTTTCACCACTTAGGTAAAAAATAACCTAGTCATGTTAGGTATCTATGAACTCGTACTGACCTGAATAATCATAATGGCAGGTCAGTTTTAGCATTTAGTGAACCTAGCAAAAAAGTCAAGCAAAAAACAAGTGTGGGATTGCACTTTTTTTGCAATTTCACCGCACTTGGAATTTTTTTCCCGTTTTCTAGTACACGACATGGTAAAACCAATGATGTCTTTCAAACGTACAACTTGTCCCACAAAAAATAAGCCCTCACATGGCCAAATTGACGGAAAAATAAAAAAGTTATGGCTCTGGGAAGGAGGGGAGTGAAAAACGAACACGGAAAAATGAAAAATCACGGTCATGAAGGGGTTAATGAGAAAAAAAATGCCCTTTTTTTGAATTTACCAAATGGCTGCAATGAAACAAAGAGTGGAAAATTTAAAGGGGTCTGAATACTTTCCGTACCCACTTTATATTGTACACATAAATAACACACTGTATAAAGAAATAATACTGTTCCATATTGTACATATTACATAACTTACTGTAGATAATGCAGCTAAATAATGTACACAAATTCCATATATAGAAATAATACCACTGTATAGTGTACATATGATATAACATACTGTAGATAATAATAATACTGCTAATGCACACAAATAATATATACTCTACATAAATAATAATACAATATTACAGCAAGGTGGGACTATCTTATAACAGATATGTTAGTATTTTTGGACACTGCACCTGCTGATCTAAACAAAAGGGGCAATATAACAGTGGTGTAAAACATGAGGGGTAATTTAGAATAATCTAGAGACGATGTCAGATTATACCAGTGGATTAAATATTATTGTAATCTTCCTACGTCACGTACGAACGAACAATCACAGCAACCCTGGAAAATTCTACATTTCCTTGGCAGTCTTCCACTTTAGCATCAAAAATCTTCGAAATCTCGTGAAAATGGAATAAACGCTGTCCAGCTCCCTGCACATGAGTAATGACAGGCACTCGCTGTAAAAACATTACTCGGTACCCAGGAAATCCAATTACAGCAACGCTTAGTCAAATTAGGCCGGGCAAGTGATTAACATACATGTAATGAACAAATCACAGTTCCTATGATTTATTTCAAACAAAAAAAGGGGAAGCGATTGAATCTGGGACTAATCAACAAATGTTGTGATAGCCTCAAATCCCAGCGATCATAACACAGATTAGCTGCCAGCCAGACGCGTTCTAGCAGACCGCTCCTCCACATCAGAGCAGCAAAGGCAAAAAGCTGCAGCATCTGTTCCATCATTCTCAGGCTTTGAGGACCCCCGGTGGCCAAGTCCATCAAGATGCAGGCTCCCACCAAATGTTCTGCTGCTTGGACAAATCTGATAAAACGGATTTCAGCTTCCTGTAGATCACCAGCAAATTGTATGACACTAGGTTATAAAGAAAATCTTTGTAGACTTTTAGCCTGGGAGAGGAATGTCTGATAAAATAAAAAAAGGTAGACTTCCAAACAAGGAAAGGTCGCCTTGTTGTGGCGGGTGGGCACGCACAATTTGGCTAATTTGTGCACTAAGTATGTCAATATTAGGGATGAGCGAACCCAGACTGGAAACTCTCTCATTAGTGTAGAGATAAGACAAAACGTGAGTTAGGGACAGGCAGGGACGGTTTTAGGTAAAGTGGAGCCATGGGCAAAAGTTTAAAATGGGGCCCCAAATTCTCACATATTGCACCATCACACAGAAGCATTTTGGTTGTATTTACGCGCGCTGAGATCAGGCCGCTAAAAGAGTGTGATCGACAGTATTGAAGTGATTCGACACTTATTTCCCAGCCTCTTTACATTGGCTGAGGAAGAATGATGGGGACAGAACGATTACTAGTAGATCTATCTGACCCCATACGGTATCATGTTATCAGCAGCACAACTACAGCTTACACCAGGTGATGTGCTGCTGAGAACAATTTCTGTTCCGGCATAAACAATCCAATCGCTCGATGAATAGGCAGCATTTTTCTTGTTTAGTATAATGCACCCCATAGTCCTCTACATAGTATACATCACATAGCCTTCCATATAGTATAATACACTCTCCATAGTCCTCCATATAGTATAATACACTCTCCATAGTCCTCCACAAAGCTTAATGTAGCCTCCTCAGAGTATAATGCAGCCCCCTCATTGAAAACACAATACTCACCTCTCCTCCTCATTCCCCCCTCTGATCCAGGCTCTGCTCTGGTCTCAGCAGCAGCACTGGCCAGCACACAGCATGGTGCATGATGAAGTGACATCAACGCGCACCCTGTTGTGAATTCCGTTCTCAGGCTCCCTCCTGTGGTCATGAGTGGTACTGTGTGAGTTCTGTTCTTGGGCTCCCTCTGGTGGCTTTTAGCGATATGGCTGGTCTGTAGCTGGACTCCAGCTGCCTCGTTTTCTGCTATTCTGGCTTCCTATTTAACTCCACCTGGACCTTCACTTGTTGCCTGCTGTCGTTGTATTCAGTACTGGTTCAGATCTCTCTTGGACTTCCCTTGTGACCTGTCTCCTCCTGGAGAAGCTGAGTCTTGCTAGTTCTTTTTGCTCATTGTTTTTTGAAAATGTTTCTCAGTATATGATGAGTTCTGTCCAGCTTGCTTACATGTGATTTTCTCGCTTGCTGGAAGCTCTGGGGTGCAGAGTTGCGCCCCTCACATCGTGAGTCGGTGTGGGTTTTTTTTTGTATTCTTTGCGTGGATAATTTTAATAGGGTTTTTTTACTGACCGCACAGATTCCTTGCTATCTTCGGACTATTTAGTGTTAGCGGGCCTCATTTGCTAAAACCTGTTTTCATTTCTACGTTTGTGCTTTCCCCTTAGCTCACCGTTATTATTTGTGGGGGGCTGTCTAAACTTTGGGGTAATTTCTCTGAGGCAAGTGAGGCTTTGTTTCTCTCTAGGGGTAGCTAGTTTCTCAGGCTGTGAAGAGGCGTCTAGGTTGTCAGGAACGCTCCACGGCTGCCTATAGTGTGTGTTGATAGGATCAGGGTTGCGGTCAGTAAAGTTCCCACATTCCCAGAGCTTGTCCTTAATTTTTGGTTTACTCATCAGGTCAGTTTTGTGTTCCTAACCACCAGGATCATAACAGCACCCGCTGTGTCAGAGGAAGAGACGAATGATGGGGGAGGGAGCGTCATCTGATGGCGGGAGGTGCATGGTCTGGGTATTCTGGATCCCCCACAGCCATGTTTCAGAGATGCCTGTGACAGCTTGTCGTTGCTTCTGGGCAGCCTGGCACACATGAGCCAATACATGCTGCAGTGCATGCAGAATGACCGTCAAGTTGCCCTTATTATTACCAGTGCAGATTGCTGGGTGGCCACCCTGATGGATCCCAGCAACAAGGACAACGTACCACCGCTACTTCAATCACTTGATAGAAATTGCAAAATGCGCAAATAAAAGCACACACACTGGTAAAACAAACTACTAAAGGCAGGGGTTCAGTGGAAAAACAAGGCAGAGGCTGAGGAGGAAGCCGCCAATGCAGTTGTGGCAACATCAGCACCTCAGAAGGCAGGGTTAGCATGGCTGAAATGTGGCAAATCTTTTTGAGCACGCCACAACATCCGGCACCACCATCTGATAAGGTCTGTATTAGTAGGGGGCAGCGTTACAACATGGTGGAAGAGTACATGTCCACATGCCTCCACATATTAACAGACTGGTCTGCCCCATTTATCTTCTGGGTCTGCAAATTGGACACTTGCCAATTGAGCTTGCCCTTTATGCCTTGGAAGTGCTATCCTGCTCTGCAAAAAATGTATTGACAGAATGTGTGTTTAGCATGGGAGAGGGTGTGATCATGTGCTCAGAGAAAGACGCAACAGCCTGTCCACAGCCAACGTGGGGAAGCTAACATTACTTAAAATGAACCAGGCATGGATCTCACAGGACTTGTCATTACCTTTGGATGACTAGACAACTATAGCAGCTGCACCTGGCCAGTCTTCAACTCTATTTGCCATTTGTTTCATTTGGGGGCCTTCTACCCAAATATAAAACACAAAGAAATGTGTTGGCTACCTCCTCTTTCACCTATACAGCCACGTTGACCTCCTCTTCCAGTTGGACCTCGGCCCCGTGGTTATAGATTATTTTATTTTGCATGCATTTTATGTTCTTTGAAGTAACGTAACTAAAAAAAAAGTTGGATTCCTCCTTCCTTGCCTCTTCCACCTACACCGCTGCACCCATCTCTTCCTCCACTTGGACCTATGCCTCGTGGTTCTAGATAGATAGTTTCAGATTTCTAAATACTTTTTTTTCCCCAATTGTCAGCCGAGGAGAAAGAGGAAGGCACGGACCCCAGGCACCTGAATTTAACCACTGAGGGTGTGGCCCCTTCCTCTTTCTTCCCGTTGGTCAGTTGGGCGTCGAAATTATTGCATCACCTGGGGTAGTGGGAGGGGGGAATTGGGCACTGCACAGAGTTTACTTCTCGCTTTCCCATAGGGGCTCTGCAGTGAGAGGCACATTCCTTAATCAGTACCGTGCCTGCCAGACTGCAGAGACCCGTGTGTCGTAAAGTGTCTTCCCCACCCTGTGAATGCCATCCGGTCTCAGTAGAGCTGAGTTATCTCCTTCCAGCTTGTGGTGGCGAACCACGATGCCATATTTTCCCTTTACAAGTTTCGCCATCTGTGCGTTGATCTTTCTTGATTTCTCAATGGCTTTTGCGTCCTTAGCTCTGTGTCAGACTGCTCGTGGCACTATCTCCGACCACACCCACACCATATCCGGTAATAAACAGGAAAAACGCTCTGTGTGTTGACATCACTGTACAAAGATCAGCACTTTTTCACTTGCCCGGATCATTGCCTCTGGCATGTAACTCTGGTATTATCGGCCCTTTGGCCCTCTTAGCGATGTTGACTATTTCCAGGAACACATGTTGCCATTGGAGACCTCTGATACCTCTCCAGTTGAATGTTAGTCCCGGGGAGCCTAGATCTTTTCCACCCAGCCAAAGTTTGGCTCTTTTATTCGCCCAGTAGACATAAGAATGTCTTACTACCCAAACTGCTGGCTTACAGGCGCCTGTAAGAGACAAGATGTGTTACTCGAGCAAATCAGGTCATATATCTGGCGAAACATGTGGATTTACAGCGGCCCATTGTCTGCACTTCGACCTCCGATAGCTTCGGTGGCTGCTTTTATTAGGAAAGAATGTGTCACGTATTCCTTTGGATTAGCGACAGGGTTTTTTTTTTGGCACGGTTTATAAGTTTACTTGAAAATTGATACTTGGTAAGAGGGGCTTGAAATTGATAATTGGTGAGAGGGACTTGAAATTGATAATTGGTAAGAGGAGCTTGAAGTTGGTGGCCTGTCTGTATGTGAGAGAAAAAGTCTGCTTGCATGTATTATTACCGCGTAGCGTTTGATTATTTTTTAGAGGGCATATTGGTCCATCAGATGAGCTAACCAGGACCCAGGTACCTCTACCGGCGAGATTGCATTTGGATTTTCGTACGCGAATGCGCAGTGTCACTGCAAATGACTAAGTCCTCGTTGATTAAACCACCTTCCAATGCTGTTGTTGACCACTGTAACAATTCACTAATGCGCAGCGCACCAAAAAAGCGATAGCGAGGGCAGCTGATATGAGGATCGACTGATGTTGCGACTTGCCACTGATAAGGAGATTGTGATAATATCCTGCAATAGTCTCAATGATATAGGGCCACGGCATTCCTGACTTGGTTGAAGCCTTCTCCAGCCTTTAACAGCTTGTTTGATAAAAGGTAATTTAGTAACGTGTGCTCAGCCAATTAATTGAAATAAAACGGCTATTCCTGATGAATGCCGTTGCACCGATGTACCCCATCCACCTCTTTCGCTGTGCGGCTTCAAATATTCTACACACGCCTCGTATCTCGCTCGATTGCACTTATCGATCGGCCTACCTTGAATTAGAGAGCACCACTCTTCCCATGCCTTACCATAGACCTGCCAGGTAGCTGGTGTAACTGAAGCGCCGATTAATGGCATCAGTGGTTGGCCAGTGTCCTGTAGGGATGGAGGAAACTGGACACCCGATGGTTGCGCCTTGGGGAGAAGGACTTTGAAGGCCTGCTAATCGGAAGATAAAATTTGAGTTAACAAGATTATTGTCTACGTCCGACGTTACTCTGGCTCAACACCAGATGTTGTGATTCAAGCGAAGTAGTGCTAGCCGGCGTCAAAAAGAGAATAAAGGTGGGGATGCAGAAGACATGTTGTTTAAGGTTTTTTAAGTTCCCGGACCTTTCGTTAAAATCGAATGTTTGTCTTTTCCGATAGAGTACTCCATAGCTCCACTGAAGATACAATTGCAAAAAATTCAAACAGGGCTGGATCACGGCCCCAGCTTGCTGTGGTCCATAATTATGGCTAGCTGCCTTTGGTTTTTGTAGATTGCTGTAAAACCGGTTTTGATATTTCCCTTACCACGAGCCCTAAGTCCATGCTTTGTCTCTTGTGCTATGACTCAGGTATGGCCATAGTAGGATTGAAGGAAATCATTGTAGGAATGTTTTCAAGACTAGTAAGTCTGTTCGTTGCCAGTGAAAGTCAGCGAGAGAAGGCTCTGCCGACCGGCATTACGTGGCAAATGTCAGCAAACCCAGTAAGGACTGCATCTGTTGGAAGGTGACTCTAACTTCACCAAAACTTTCCACCATTAGCAGCGTTTTCTGTATTTTTTCTGATGGTAAGCAAAATAGGTGTTTATTTCGATGCCTAAGGCCGGTTTCACACGTCAGTGATTCCGGTACGTGAGGTGTCAGTTTCCTCACGTACCGGAGCCACTGACACACGTACTCCCCTTAAAATCAATGCATCTGTGCAGATGTCATTGATTTTTTGCGGACCGTGTCTCCGTGTGCCAAACACGGAGACATGTCAGTGTTTGTGGGAGCGCACGGATTACACGGACCCAATAAAGTCAATGGGTCCGTGTAAAACACTGACTGCACACGGACATTGTCCGTCTGCAGTCCGTGTGCGTGCAGGAGACAGCGCTACAGTAAGCGCTGTCCCCCCCACATGGTGCTGAAGCCGCCATTCATATCTTCTCTGCAGCAGCGTTTGCTGCAGAGAAGATATGAATAATAGTGTTTAAAATAAAGATCTATGTGTCCGCCGCCCCCCCACCCCCTGTGCGCCCCCCCCGCTGTTCTGAAAATACTCACCCGCTCCCACGTTGGCTGTTGCTGCTTCCTCTCTGCCCCGCGCCTTCTACTGTATGCGGTCACGTGGGGCCGCCGATTAGACTCATGAATATGTGGCCCCACCTCCCATAGGGGTGGAGCCGCTTATTCATGAGTGTAAATGAGCGGGGGGGGGGCGCACAGGGGGTGGGGGGGCGGCGGACACATAGATCTTTCATTTAAACACTATTATTCATATCTTCTATGCAGCAACTGCTGCTGCACAGAAGATATGAATGGCGGCTTCAGCACGATGCAGGGGACAGCGCTAAACTTTAGCGCTGTCTCCTGCATGCTCCGTGTGGTACCCACTCACCACACGGGCGGCACACGTGTGCCACACATATGGCCTACGTGAGCTCACGGGCACACGGATAACTCCGGTACCGATTTTTTCCGGTACCGGAATTATCAGGACGTGTGGGACAGCCCTAAGATGCAGTGTTACATGGGCCGACTATCTTTTCGGGTGATAGTGTCAAGGTGAAAATATATTTCCTTATATACTTTTTGTATTTTTATGTTTTATACTGTGAAACAATAAGATTTTTCCCTTGCTTGCAAATGTAACAGTATTTAAAGATGGCTGCCAGTGTTCACTTTTACTTTAGTTTAGTGTCCGAAGAGTTAAAGTATCATTTCTTCTGAAATCGAAACTTAGGAATGTGAAGAAGGGAGGAACCACCAGGAGACGTCCCGGACGAATCAGAAGGACTGAGCACTAGACGTATACTGCTTAAACCCCGCCTATTGCATTCCTTTTTAGTACTGTGTATTTGGAAATAAAGTTAGTTGCTGTAACTGCTGCAGACACGTGTGGATGCAGGGACATCAGCTAAGATTGAATCAGCTGCGTGTCTGACTCATTTTTACTCGGTACCAGATGCTCTGCACACACTTTAATTTGGAATGACTGGTGAATGAAAGTTATTGTCGTGACGACCCCGACAATTTGGCGCGACCAACATGGGGCATGGCCAGCGATCCGAGACCCTCTGGACCCATGCCTGGATGTCCGTAGATGACACCCGTAGTGGCTGACCTCGAGGACTGATCACCCTCCAAACACGGTAAGTGGAGATCATATACACTGTATGTGTCACACTTGCTAGTGTCTCAGCCGTTATTGGTTTGTCTGTGGTCTCCTTGGGTCTGAGGAGTGACCGGTTGAGTGGTGAGACCGAGCGCGATCCTGTGCCACGCTCTGAACCAGCAACTGAGAGACGTCGCATCCTGCGCATCCACGTGTACACCACACCTCCTCCACCGGTCATTGTACTCCGTTCAACCACCCTACCCATGACTATTGTCTAGTAGTGAAGTGGAGTGATAGATTGAGCAAGTTGTAGATTGTGGGGCAGCTTAGAGAAAGGGATAGGAGACGCAGCCTCTGTGATATTGTGCTGACAGGTAACTAAGACGTTCCGAGAGGGGACCACCTGTGCTGACAGGTAACTAAGACGTTCTGAGAGGGGACCACCTGTGCTGACAGGTAACTAAGACGTTCCGAGAGGGGACCACCTGTCCTGATAGGTAACTAAGACGTTCCGAGAGGGGACCACCTATATTTTGGTGGAGGGGTCTCAATAGGAGGCTGCCTCCCAACGGTTTGGAATATCGTGGCAGGATAGTCTGTTAATCACTGTTGTTCAGGTTAGGGACAGGAAATATTGAGCGTGAGGCTCTTTTCCTTATACGTTGAGCGAGAGGCTCCGTGTTTTTTTTTAGAACAAAGTGTTGATATCGCTGCCAGTGGTCTGCTGCAGAAGGCCATAGTATTCTGTTGAGTCAAGCTACATCTCTTAAAGCAGAAGTCTGTGCCCCACAAGTTAGATGAGGATGCTGTGGAAGTCAAGACAATAGTAGAGTCACGGGAGGGCAAAAGGCAGTCAAGAATGTTGAGAGATTGTATAAGAATGTAGGATTGCCCTCGTCAGGGAGATTGCAGCCGTCTACATGGCACAATCTCATAGAGAACAAACGAGGCATGTTGAAAGATAAAGGATTGTTAGAACAAGTGCAAGCTCATCTGCGAGTTGCGTGAGGCTTGAGGAATGAAGGATGAAAAGAGGTTAATGGAGAGAGAGGATCAGAGAATGCAGAACCCGTGTTTGGTTATAAAATGCCTTTGAACTGTGATCTCACAGATTGTAAAATGGCCGCCGTGCCACTGATGATGAAAACGCAGTCCCAGCCACCGCCCTATAATGGCGGCGGGACGAGGTCTCTGGAAGCATGGGTGTGTCCTGTTTGTGGCGTGTAGAATCCAACCTGGGTGGAAACCTGCCGTGTGTGCGGGGCGTGCCGTCCTTGGGGCTCCGCCCAGACCACGGAGGATCATAGGAAAGTTTTGTAGAAATTAAGTCTGAAAACTGCTGCAATTTGTTACTGTGTAGAAGATACTGAACTCTTATCAGTGCTGTGTAGGAGATGGGAGGGGGGGAGTGGACGGCTGCGCGACTGTTTTGAGATTTCTCCTCTTTTCTCCTTATCTGTGTTGTGTGCCAGAGAAAGGGGGGCAAAGAGCTGGGCTTTTGTTTTCTCCCTTCTGTGCTGACTCGCTGAGGAATGCAGTGCTGGTAGGGAGGGGGCACGCACGTAACTGCGCTCTCTCTATATTTTCTTGGTGTAGATTACGCACTGGTAGATTTGTGTTTTGTTTAAGGCGACAATATTGTTTTGAAGTACAAAGAAATATTATAATCTGGAAATTTGAAAGTGAAATCTAGTGTCTAGTTTTAGAAGGAAACTTGTAAGAGATTGTTTGATTATCAGTGTAATTGAAAGATTGGTAAAAGATTTACCTGCTTCAAGTTGAGTGGTTGATATATATAGCAAATTGAAGATTAACAGGGGGGCTCCCTGTTGGATAATATGGTCCCTCCCCAGGAAATTAAGCCTCTACTCCCGACTGTAAGCTCTGTGCCCCTCAATCCCAAAGCACCAATATATACTGGGTTGCCAAAACTTAGTGCGCATCCACCCTATGATCCTGACGGGTGGATTTGTGATGTATGAGGAGTTACTAATTCTCAGTGTAGAGGTCTGTTGCAATTGTGGAGCGAGGAGATCCAGGGTCGTGGCCCCCACCTTTCCCTTGCTAAACGCTGACAGCATCTATTATCGGTCACCGCCAGCACCAGCTCCTGTTGTGCCTAGTATTTCTAGTGGTTATGAGTATCCGCCCCCACCTACCTTAGTCACTCGGTCAGAGACAGGATATACAGAGGAGATAGATTTCCACGAAATGTATTCTAATGTTATTCCTGGACCCCACCGTCATGATGTGCTCTTTAGGAAAGGGACAGGGGATCTCACAAAACAATATGTTGGGGCCATAGTAAATGCCGCAGATAACCAGCTCCGCCATGCTGGAGGACTGGCTGCAGTGATTTCACAGGAAGGTGGACCCATGATACAGGAAGAATCTAATTCATATATACAAACTTATGGCCAGGTAGAAACAGGACAGGTCGCAGCAACCAGAGCAGGACAGCTGCCGTGTCAATATGTAATACATGCAGTGGGGCCACGGTATAAGCCTACCAACATTCCCAGGTCCCAACAGTTACTTACTGAGGCTGTCCAGAGCGCAATCCTGTATGCCTCCCCCGTTCCTCCCGGTACGATGCCTCAACGTACAATGGTCATGCCATTAATCTCTGCCGGTGTCTCTAACTGTAACAGAGCCTCCTGCCCCGCTTCCGCAGCAGATGCCTCTTGTGCCGCCACCGAGTCAGTAATATCAGAGTTTGAAGAAGATGATGCATTGAAAATAGTAAAGAGTTTTCAGCAGGAAAGGCAAGGGTTAAATCAGCAGCTCGCTCTCTAGCCCCCACCGCAGTACAAGGACGAAGCTTCATTCCTTATCAGAGGTTCATGTAACAGAGTTCAGTTCCTACCCTCCCCCCACCTTACACACAAGTCCAGTCTCACACTCCAATACGCCTTTAACCCTGTATGGGAATCTCACTCTTTCTCAAGTCCCGTTGTGTCAATTCTCAGACCAAGAGCTTGCTTTAATCGGTGTAGATGGTAGACCCCCCAGCTCGGAAAGGCCCCTAGATCTTCTCTTCCCGTGAAATTTTTACATTTACAAGGCCAGACTCTCCAAGAACCTGAAGTTTGGTTTCCGTCATTCACGTTACTACATCACACCTCAGGGCTCCCAGGTTCTTTTCTCAGTGGGGTATGGGGACATAATTACCCACCAGGTAGGAGCGATAGTGAACCCAGCTAACTCTACCCTGTCACATAGAGGTGGTTTGGCCCAACAGATAGCTAAAAAGGGGGGCCCAGTCATAGCCCAAGAGTGTCAGGCCTATCTTGCCACTTATGGCCCCTTGCATCCAGGAGACGCTATGTCCACCCAGAGAGGGAATTTACCCTGTGATATAGTGTTACACGCCGCAGGCCCCGTATAAGATTACAAGACACCCGAGCACTGCCGTACAGTATTGCAGACAGAGCTCACCTATGCAGGACATGCTACAGGTGTGCTGATTCAGCTTCATGGAGACAAACAGAGACTTGTTGCTTATTACAGCGGCCGCTTGGATACAGTGGCAAGAGGAAGCCCCTTCTGTGTTCGGCCCGTGTTGTCTGTCCAGCTGTTGCTACACAAATCTTCAGAGATTGTTTTGGATTACCCACTGATGGTCCACACCCCACACGATGTATATAGTATCCCTAACGAAGTACAATCTAGCCACGTGTCCATGGCCAGACAGCTGCGTTTTCAGTGTGCTATTCTCATGCCTACTAATGTGACTTTGAAAAGGTGCACTGTCCTGAACCCCACTACTCTTCTCCTAGTTCCCCTGGATCCAAAGGGGGGAGGAGTAGGTGACATGAGCAAGGACACTCTTTTTCTTTCTAGAATGGATCCAGAGGAACAAGATCAGATTTCCAAACCACATGATTGTCTAGAATTGATGTCTCAGGAAATGGCTGGTCTCTAGTGTGCCCATTCTAATGCTGATTTTGAGCTTTTTGTAGATGGATCCCGTCACCAAGATGACCAAGGACGCTTCTGTACCAGATATGCTGTGGTCTCAGAACATGAGGTAATCAAGGCAGAGTCAATGCCAGCTCATGTCTGCACAAGAAGCAGAGCTCAAGGTGCTCATAGAAGCGTGCAAACTAGCAGAAGGTAAGACTGTAAATATCTACACTGATTCCAGGTATGCTTTTGGCATTGCACACGGTTATGGACCTATCTGGAGAGCCAGGGCTTTCCTGACAGCAAATGGCCACCCCTTTAAACGTGCTGAGGCAGTCCAGCAACTTATGAATGCACTACAGCTTCCCACCCAAGCAGGCATCATAAAGGTAAAGGCACATACCAAAGGCACTGATGGACGGACAAAGGGTAACGCACTGGCAGACCAGGCTGCCAAGAAAGCAGCAAGCACTCCTGTGGCCCCTCAAGTACATCACCTAGACACCCCACCATCTCCACTTATGTTGAAAGACATCTTAGCCTGGTTACAAGAACAGGCAAGTAAGGAGGAGAAAAATAGGTGGCAAAAGATAGGGGCTTGCTCTGATACCGTCACTGGACTATGGCGGAGGGGTGAAAAGGTCTGCCTACCACAGGTACTGTACCCAATGATGGCACAGGTTCTGCACGGGAATGTGCACCACTCGAAGACGGCCATGTGTGACACCCTACAGAAACAATGGATTGCCCTCCGGGTTTTCCACCTGCGCAGAAAGGCAGGTACAGAGCTGCAGGATATGTGCCACACATAATCAGGATAGGACAGTGAAAACTCCATCCAAACACACTCCCCGGCCCCTTTACCCATTCCAGAGACTGCAGATTATATTCAGTTACCCAGGGTAGGGACATATGAGTATGTGTTGGTCTGCATTGATTTATTTTTAGGTTGGCCAGAAGCCTACCCAGTTGCCAAAAGCTACGTCTAAGACAACGGTGAAGAAACTGATGGCTGAGATCATATGCAGGTATGGAGTTCCTGAAGTCATTGAAAGCGATCGGAGAGATCATGTCAGAGGTAATGGCAGCACTGGGGGTAAGTCAAGCATTGCATAGTCCATACCATCCACAGAGCAGTGGAAGAGTGGAGAGACTAAATGGAACTCTTAAGCTTAAAATCCAGAAGGCAATGACAGAGACTGGTAAACCATGGACAGAATGCTTTCCTCTAGCTTTGTTTTCAGTAAGATATACCCCAAACAGGAAGACAGGACTGTCACCGTATGAGATTCTGTTTGGCAGGAGCCCCAATCTTGGATGTTTCTTTCCACAACAGTTGCAGCTCAAGTACCAAGACTTGACTAGCTATGTGCAGGCCTTACATGGACACCTTGCCAAAGTGCATTTAACTGTCTTCAGTTCTCTTCCAGACCCAGACAAGGTTCCTGGACACCATCCCTTTGTGCCAGGAGACCTGGTGTATGTGAAAAAGTTTGTGCGCAGAGATTGTCTCCAGACAAGATTTGAAGGACCCCACACGGTGATCCTGGTCACCCCCACTGCAGTAAAACTTGAAGGAAAGAGCACTTGGATCCACGCCTCATATTGTAAAAGGGACCGAACCAGTGTTTAGTCACAGTAGTGACTGAAGGGAAATGTTGCTGTTGTTTTTGATCTTGGGACTGTGGGCCATCCTCGCCCCTACCTCTTTGGCCCCTATTGTAAATAAGAATCCTGGTCCCACTATTCTCTGTGTAAACCTGACAGCCCCGGTGAATATCTGGCGATTTGATTTCTGTGATGTAGTCAAGTGCCTCGAGACTGAACGGGTGGTAGAGGGAATCACCCAGTTTTATATATGTGTGACCAGAAATGGCAACAATAACTTATTATTGGTCAGATGCTGCCTGGAATACGGGAAATGATTGGGGATATAAACCTAGCGAAGCCATGTTCCCTAAGGATGGGACGGGTAGGAGTCTTCGTGAGAGAATGCATCTAACAGCCCTTCTGCAACCACTTAGGGGCTGTAAATGGGGTAGAAGTTGTCACCCCCTCCTCCTAAGTCTTGAAAGCCCCCAATCTGCTGACCTGCAGACATTTGTACTGGAAAGACATTATCATTATGTATTTAGTAGTGGATATCATGGGAATTTAGGCTATATACAGCTCCAGGATATCAGCTTCAGACCAACCAAGGCCCCTGTTACCAGTACAGCTAAAATAGGCCCAGGTGAGCGTTTGCAAAATGTAGTTAATGAAGTGATCCCCATTCTAGGTCTCAGTTGGCAAGAAGTTTTCTCCATAGAAACACAAACAGCCCCAAGGAAAAACCTATGGTTAGAATGGGTGAGATACAATGTAAGAGTCCAGAATATCTTTGTAGGATGTATTGCTTGTGCTGCTGCGAATACACATCTCTACACACATGCATTGCTTTTTCCTGATGACAACACCACTGCCTGTGTCATGAACCTGTTGAAGGGTCTGAAGCCCACTGATTGCCCAGACTACGTCCCACTAATTCATAAGGAACCTAGACTAAAGGTTCCAGGAGAAGTAACCGTATTAGCTGACAATTACACCTGCTATAATTCCGATACCACAGGTACACCAGTAGGGATCTTCGAGACAGGTTTCTGCAAAGAGAACAGTTCTTTAGATACTGATTTGCTAATCAAACATACACAATATATGTACGCCAAAGACACCTGATGAACCTACCAGAAAGAGAAGCTTCGATCAGCTGCACATGAGTTATGAAGAAGATCCACTAGTATATATTGATGCCATTGGAGTGCCAAGGGGGATGCCTGACCAGTTTAAAGCCCAGAACCAGATTTATGCTGGCTTTGCTTCTATAATCCCACAGGTGCAGATTAATAAAAATGTTGAATGGATCAATTACATATATTACAGAGAACAAAGATTTGTCAATTATAGCTGTGATGCCTTTCAGGGTATAGTTGAGGATTTGGGCCCTAACACTTGTATGACCCGTGCTGCAACCCGACCTAAGAGAATTACACTGAATCCTGTCCAGACAAGATCACATGTAGTGATATAAGAAGCTGACACAGGATTGTGGTTGGTGGATAGTGGGGACATTAACTTTTGGGAGTAGGCTGACAGTAATCCTTTTGGGAAGGAGCTGTAGACCAGCATGTCGTGTCACTCCCCACCACCAGAGAACCAACCATATCAGGTAGGGTAAAACAGATACAGGAGTATTATCCCTGGAGGCCCTCTGACTAGCTAGCTACGCAAAAACAATTGGCTGACCCTGAGAACCAACCTTTCCCATTTTTCAGATAAAGACAATATGATGGATGTATAAGTGCACCTAGGCAGGTCTAGGTAGTTAGGGAGCACAAAGGCAGGTGACGTACTAGGACGCAAATTAAGACTTTACAGATGTGACAAAAGGAGAGAGTGTAGAGCTATACTTTGGACGGTTACAGCTGAAATGGGAAGACATGGGGTACAGTCCCATAAACCCACTTGATGTTAGAGTATTGGTGAATAAATTCATTGACGGTGTGACCAAAGACTTACGAGATGAAATATAGACAGCCAGACCTGAATGGCGAAATGTAGATCCAAAAGATCTCCTGAAGGTTCCTAAAGAAGTTGAACAAATTAGGACAATAAGACGACGTGTCATGAATGCTGGAGTAGACACATCTTTCTTTTCCAGTTGGTTGGGTGGGCTCAAGGGATTCCTTCAACAAGCTTGTCTAGTACTGATTGCCCTCCTTATAGTTGGATCGATAATCCTCTGTTGTGTTATTCCTTTGTATAAAAAGGTTATTGCCAAAGCAACTCCGACTGGCACCTTCCTCAGTCAAGAAGTAGACTCACCGATGGTACTGATCCAGGGGAGATCCCTAAGTATATTCCCCTCAAGAGAGTAGACAAAACCCCCCATTCTCAGATGATGCTAAGAGATTTAGTTTAGGGACAGTGGGATAACTCCATGTGAGGTTAGTGAAGGGTTCAGCTGCCTGGAGGCCTCTTGCTAGGGGAGAGTTTCTGAGGTGTCTGGATGAAGAAATCCACCTCCCCTTTTCCCATCACATGGACAGTCTCGAAGGATCTTTCTTTAAGGGAAAAACTTAGTGTTTAGGGGGGATTGTCAAGGTGAAAATATATTTCCTTATATACTTTTTGTATTTTTATATATTTTATACTGTGAAACAATAAGATTTTTCCCTTGCTTGCAAATGTAACAGTATTTAAAGATGGCTGCCAGTGTTCACTTTTAGTTTAGTGTCCGAAGAGTTAAAGTATCATTTCTTCTGAAATCGAAACTTAGGAATGTGAAGGGAGGAACCACCAGGAGACGTCCCGGACGAATCAGAAGGACTGAGCACTAGACATATACTGCTTAAACCCCGCCTATTGCATTCCTTTTTAGTACTGTGTATTTGGAAATAAAGTTAGTTGCTGTAACCGCTGCAGACACGTGTGGATGCAGGGACATCAGCTAAGATTGAATCAGCTGCGTGTCTGACTCATTTTTACTCAGTACCAGATGCTCTGCACACACTTTAATTTGGAATGACTGGTGAATGAAGGTTATTGTCGTGACGACCCCGACAATAGTGGTATGCTGAAGTGCCGAGATATAAATAAAAAATTTTCGAGGAAGGAGTTTAGAATTTTTTGGGTCTGCATGTTTCATAACGGACTACACCGTTCAGGCAAGTACTGAATAGTTCGAAGTAGTGACATGAAATGGAACTCAGCAGGCAGATATCAAAATAATAGTGCTGGTCCACCTTGCAACCTAACAGGTGGAAGCATTAGGGGTACAAGGGTAATAGGCGGAATGCCGACCATGTCAAACTTTGCCAGTGGGGCACTGAACCCAGCTTTGTGTACTAATTCTACCTGCTTGCTGAAAGATGCGAATGTCACGGAAGCTTCGTCTGGGGGGACTGCGCTGTTAACCGATTTGCCTTATGGGGTTAGCCGATATTTTACAGGTTCTTTTTTTAGGAATTAAGCCTAATGGCGAGATTCTTAATATTTTTGAACGGCAATGATTGAAAAGGGGCCCACATTCTACCTAGTTCAAGCTATTGTTAGATCTGTTGATGTAATATTTTGAGGAATTCACACGCAGATTTTAGGCTACTGGATATTTTTAGTGATTGAATTAATTTGCAGGGGATGAAAAAACGTATGTAAAGCCGGAGTTTGATTGACGAATGTTATATTCTGGATAGAAATATGCCAAACCTATTAATAATCTCATTTTCCTGACCTCTGAGCTCTTCCCCAGGGAAACGTATTTCACTGTCCGTTGAGCCCACTTTGGGAACCCATATTCCACCGTCCCAAGTCCACCTCAGGGACCCGTGTTCCACCATCTGCTGAGCCCACCTCAGGGACCCATATCGAGTTCGCTAGAATGAAAACACTCACCGTTATCCGATTTTGGCCAAGTGACTCCAGTTGATGGAGGGACTCCGGCTCCTGAGTAGTAAAAGCCTCGTTCGGCATGGATTCATCATTGTTGTAGTTTCTGCCTCATTCGGCATTGATTCAAGTAACTGTCTCGTTCGGCATTGATTCAAGTAACTGCCTCCTTCGGCATTGATTCATTATTGATTTTGCAATGCTCACCATTGTGTGATGCAGGAGGAGTGATATCATATGATGGAGGAACTCCGACTCGCGCTAGGGTGATGGTATGGTTATAGCGTTGGCTGGAAGCCCGGGGAGATTTAGAAGCATCTGGAAGAAAATTCTCCCCGGCTGTCAGTGATGGAGCACGTAACCTCAGGCATCTTTCGTGTGCTCGCAAGCGCCTATCGTGACACTCAGATGCGTCAGCCCGCTAAAATTGACGGTGAGCGCCATCTAGCAAAACAAGATCTGTGGCAGCTCCTATGAGATCCGTGTCTGCGGTGGTATCATGATGAGCGTCTCTCGGAGGGATAGTGGGAAAGGTGATGGGAGTCACCTGAGAGGCGGGAGGGTCCGGCGGCGTCTATGCCTGGGACTGCTGTCGCTATAGGGAGTGTCAGGGGTAGTCAGGTCAACAATGAGGTGGTTCATAAATTGTGCTCGGGGACTGCCGCGGGTAGCGGTGTGCTGTGTAATATGGGAGGTGGCGCTCCGTTACTATAAACGATATTATGCACCATGAGTGGGAGGGCAGTGGTTAAATGTACCGTCTTTGTTAGCTGTTTGGGCAGTCATTGGGGGTATTGGAAGTGCTTCAGTGTTTGGTGCAATTACATTAGATTATTATTGCTTGCTTGCTGCTGCTGCAGAGCACGCAGATCAGACCGATCAACTCGCTCTGCAGCGTCACGGAGGGACCTCAATCCTGTCTCTGCATCCCCACATGCAGGGCTGCTGCGCCTGCAGGACAAGCCATGGATATGGAAGTCTTCTGACGCTGGCCGGATGTCCAGTATGGAGATGGGCAGGGCCAGAGTATGACGCACCGAGAAGTGGGTGGTGACTGCGGGGCCTTGGGCCCAGGGCGTCCCGACCCGAGCACAAGAATGTGGTGAGACCAGAGCAGCGGTGGCACGGGAATGTCGCCTGGAGGTCGGCGCGTCCCCGCAACCACAGAGCACCCTCCCGACCAACCGCCACCACACAGATGCCGCAGCCCAGGACGGTGTTGATGCGTCCCGGGGTGGACCCGGAGGGGCACGGGCACGGCGGTCAGTGCCCGCTGGTGCGCCGCCGACATGGAGCCGTTCAGAGTCCAGATCGCTGCCATGGAGACCCGATGTCGTCATGACAGCATCCGAGTCTCCAGACCTGAGAGACTTGAGAACCGGAAGTCTCTCAGGTCAGTGTAATAGAAGCTGTAGCGCTGATAGCTTCTATAGCATGCAGATCTGCATGCTATAGAAGCTATCAGCATGCACAAAATGAATGTCTCATAGTGGGACACAGTAAAACTAAGAATACATTTTAATTTTTTTTTTTAAATAATTGTAAAAATATTTAAAATAAAAAAATCAATATTTATTCTATCAATAAATATTAGAATTAAAAAAAATCGAAACAATAAAAGTACACATTTGGTATCGCCGCTTCCGTAACAAACCAACCTATAAAATGGCGCCACTAGTTAACCCCTTTAGTGAACACCATTAAAAAAAGCCAAAAAAAATGCTTTATTATTATACCGCCGAACAAAAAGTGGAATAACACGTGATCAAAAAGACGGAAATAAATAAACGTGGTACCGCTGAAAACGTCATCTTGTCCTTCAAAAAACGAGCCACCATCCAACATAATCAGTGGAAAAATAAAAAAGTTATAGCTCTTAGAATAAAGGGATGCAAAAATTAATATTTTTTATATAAAAGTTTTTGTTGTATAAAAGCACCAAAACATAAAAAAATGATATAAATGAGGTATTACGGTCATCGTACTGACCCGAAGAATAAAACTGCTTTATCAATTTTACCACACGTGGAACGGTGTAAACGTAAACGCCCCCCCCCAAAAAAAGGAAATTCATGAATTTCTGGTTTTTGATCTTTCCGCCTCCCAAAAATCTGAATAAACAGCGATCAAAAACTGTCATGTGCCAGAAAATGATACCAATAAAAAAGTCAACTTGTCCCACAAAAAACAAGACCTCATGTGACTCTGTAGGCCAAAATATGGAAAAATTAGCTCTCAAAATGTGGTGATGGTAAAAACTATTTTTTGCAATAAAAAGGAGATTTTTGTGTACTCACCGTAAAATCTTTTTCTCCGAGTCATCATTGGGGGACACAGGACGAATGGGTGTTATGCTGCTGCCACCAGGAGGACACTAAGTTAAACACACACAAAAGATTAACTCCTCCCCTGCAGTATACACCCACAGGCTGGACAATCCAGAGCCAGTTCGGTAACAAAGCAGTAGGAGTAAACCAGTTATCAAACAGAAAACATGTCATAGTCAAAACACAGACTGAAAAGAACAATTGAGCCAACTAGGCTAACAGGGAGGGTGCTGTGTCCCCCAATGATGACTCGGAGAAAAAGATTTTACGGTGAGTACACAAAAATCTCCTTTTCTCCTACGTATCATTGGGGGACACAGGACGAATGGGACGTCCCAAAGCAGTCCCTGGGTGGGTCACCAGAAGTTATAAATGCTGTGCGAGCCTACAACTACAGATGAGACACAGCCGCTTGTAGGATTCGCCTACCGACGGAAGCGTCTGCCGAAGCCTGAAAGTGCACATGGTAGTGTTTCGTGAACGTATGTAGACTGGACCATGTAGCAGCCTTGCAGACTTGTGCTGCCGATGCCTGGTGCCGGATGGCCCAGGACGCGCCGACTGACCGGGTAGAATGAGCCTTGATCCCCGGAGGTGCAGCGTGACCCTTGACACGGTAGGACTCTTGGATGGCGGAACGAATCCACTTGGCAATGGAGGCCTTGGAAGCGGGTAGTCCCTTCCGTGGCCCCTCCGGAAGAACAAACAAGGCATCTGATCTACGGAAAGACGCAGTCCTGGAGACATAACGTCTGAGACCCCTCACTAAGTCCAGAGTGTGGAGCGCCCTTTCCGTGGGGTGGGAAGGCGCAGGGCACAGTGAGGGAAGAACAATTTCCTCATTAAGATGGAAAGAGGAAACGACCTTCGGAAGAAAAGTCGGACATGTCCGCAGAACTACCTTATCCTGGTGGAACACGAGGAAAGGAGGTCGGCACGACAGAGCTGCCAGCTCAGAGACACGTCGAATAGACGTGACAGCCACGAGGAAGACAATCTTCCAAGACAAGAACAGTAAAGACACCTCGTGCAAGGGCTCAAAAGGTGGCTCTTGAAGTGCACAGAGAACTAGGTTCAGGTCCCATGGTTCCAAAGGCATCTTGTAAGGCGGAACCATATGAGAAACCCCCTGGATAAAGGTCCTGACCTGCAATCTGTTTGCGATCCTTCTCTGAAAAAGGACCGAGAGCAGAAATTTGGCCCTTAAGAGAGCTGAGTGCAAGACCCAAGTCTACGCCTGATTGGAGGAATTCCAAAATGTGAGGAATAGAAAAACGGAGGGGGGAACGCCTCCGATCCCTGCACCAGGCGAAGTATGCCTTCCAAGCGCGGTGGTAGATGCGCATAGAAGAAGACTTGCGTGCACGGAGCATGGTAGATATCACCGTCTGAGACAACCCCTTCTGCCTCAGAACCCAGGACTCAACGGCCACGCCGTTAAACACAGGGCCTCTGAGTTCGGGTGGTAAATGGGCCCTTGAGACAGGAGGTCTGCGCGATTCGGCAGCCTCCAAGGTACGTCTGAGACCAGTTGAACCATCTCGGCATACCATGTCCTGCGTGGCCAATCCGGAGCGATGAGGATTACTGGAATCCGTTCTGCCCTGATCTTCCTGATAACCTTCCCCAGAAGGGGAATTGGGGGAAAGATGTATGGGAGACTGAAGCCCTGCCATGAGAGGACGAGAGCGTCGGCTCCGAAGGCTGAGGGGTCGTGAGACCTGGCCATGAAGACGGGAACCTGACAATTGAGGCGGGATGCCATTAGATCCACGTCCGGGGTCCCCCAACGAGAGCAGATCTGGTGAAAGACTGCGGGATGAAGAGACCACTCTCCGGGATCGAGGCTGTGGCGACTTAGAAAGTCCGCTTCCCAGTTTTCCACGCCTGGTATGAAAACTGCTGAGAGAATGGAATGATGTGCCTCGGCCCAACGGAGAATTAGCGTCACCTCGACCATGGCCGCCCTGCTGCGAGTGCCCCCTTGGCGGTTGACGTAGGCTACTGCAGTAGCGTTGTCGGACTGGACTCTTACCGCACGTCCGGAGAGGAACTGCTGAAAATGATGGAGGGCTAGTCTGATTGCCCGAATCTCTAAGATATTGATGGGTAGCTGGGACTCCTGCGGCGACCAGCGACCCTGGGTCGAGTGACGCTGGAACACTGCACCCCAGCCGAAGAGACTGGCGTCCGTTGTGACAACCAGCCAGTGCACCGGAAGGAAAGACTTCCCCCGAGTCAGGGAGGACCTCTCGGTCCACCACCTGAGGGATTGTCTGATTTGGCGAGAGAGAAGGAGACGGCGGTCGAGCGAGGCGGGATTCCTGTCCCATACTGCCAGAATGGCGTGTTGTAAGGGCCGGAGGTGAAAAACCGCAAAGGGCACTGCCTCCATTGCCGCCACCATCCTGCCGAGTACCCTCATGGAGAAGCGTAGGGAGTGAGAGCGAGGTTGAGCAAGCTTCCGGACCTCTCTCTGTAGAGTAGATACCTTTTCCGGAGGCAAGAGTACTAGACCCTGAGAGGAGTCTAAGATCATGCCCAGGTAGGGTATGGTTTGGGCCGGGACTGGGGAAGATTTTTTGAAATTGAGTTTCCAGCCCAGGCGTGAAAGAGTATTTATAGTGACATCTACCGCCTCTGAACAGGACCGGAAAGAGGGACCCTTTATAAGAATGTCGTCCAGGTAGGGCAACACCACTATGCCTCGAGCATGGAGAATGGCCACGGCAGCCGCCATGACCTTGGTGAACACCCGAGGAGCGGTGGCCAGCCCGAACGGTAGGGCGACAAACTGAAAATGGTGGCCCTGGACCGCGAAGCGGAGAAAGCGCTGATGAGACGGCAGAATGGGAATGTGCAGGTAAGCGTCTTGAACATCTAGAGATGCAAGAAACTCGCCCTCTTCCAGAGAGGCAATTACCGAGCGGAGGGACTCCATTCGGAATTGACGCACACGGACGTACCTGTTGAGGAGTTTGAGGTCCAATATCGGACGTACGGAGCCGTCCTTCTTTGGTACAATGAAAAGATTGGAATAAAAACCTTGGTACCTTTCGTCCTGAGGTACCGGGATGATGACCCCGTCGTCCCATAGCGATTTTATGGCCTGGAAATACTGACGGACCCTTGCTCTGGGAGGAGGGGACTGAAAGAAACGAGATGGGGGAAGAGAGACAAACTCTATCTTGTAACCGACGGATACCAGATCGCGGACCCATCGGTCGGGAACTACCGAGAGCCACGCGTCCCGAAAGAAGAGTAGGCGGCCGCCAACTCTGTCGGTATCCTTTGGCGTCTGCCAAGAGTCATTGAGGAGACCTGTTAGATCTGGACCCCCTGGACCCCTGTTGTCTGGGTCTGCCTCTCCAAGAGGGAGAAGGTTTGTAAGATGGCTGGGAGGTTCTGTCCTTGCGCTGACCTCTCCCGACGCCAGGTGGCGCGGAGGAAGGATTGGACCAGTTGGAACCGAAACGGAAATATCGGCCTCGGCCCTGTTGGTTGCGAAAGGGACGAAAGGTCCGTTGCTGGGGAAGGAATTTGCTCTTTCCCCCTGTGGAGTCTGCGATCATTTTATCTAGTTTGTCCCCAAACAGACGTTCACCCTGGTATGGAAGGGACGTGAGGGATTTTTTGGATCCTGAGTCCGCTTTCCAGTCCCTGAGCCAAAGGGATCTGCGGACCGTGACAGCATTGGCCGCTGCCTGTGAGGCACAGTTGGCCGCGTCTAAGGATGCGGAAACTACAAAGTCCCCCGCTCTGGCAATCTGAGTGGCCAGGTGAGAAACCTCAGGGGGTAAGTCGGCATGAAGTGCAGTAGAGGCTAAAGACTCGGCCCAATGGGACATGGCTTTTGCAACCCATGTGGCGGCAAAAGAAGGAAAGAGAGAAGCCGAGGAAGCTTCAAAAGCCGAGCGAGCCATCTGATCAATTTGTCTATCCGTGGGATGCTTGATGGACGCGCCCTCGGAGGAAGATAGAACCGCCTTTGTGGCTAGCCGCGACACTGGCGGGTCCACGGAGGGTGACTGAGACCACTCCTTAGCAAGGTCCTGAGCAAACGGATACTTCAATTGCATAGCCTTCTGACCTGAGAAGCGTTTATCCGGACGGACTCTATGGAGATCGACAATGTCCTTGAATTGAGGATGCGTGGGAAAAAACCTATGAGCCTTTGTAGTCCGCCCAAATGACACGGGATGAGCCGCCTTAGACGGGGCTTCCTCCTCTAACTGTAGAGTCTGACTTACAGAGTCTATGAGAGAATCAAGGGTCTCTTGGTCATGACGGTACTCTGGGGAACAGGACACGCTGGAAGCGTCGTCCAGAAAAGATTCCCTGCTATGATCTGGGGATGAGTGACGAGAGACTTCGCTCTCTGAACCAGAAGGCTGATCACGGACCGGAGATATTACCCTGGACCTCTTTCTATATGAGTGAGGGCTTCTGGAAACGGAACGACCTCTGGGCCGTGAGGGGTTCTTAGACCGCGTTACATCATCCTTGGAAGTACCCTGGGTAAGGGACGGCTCACGGAGGGACTGTATCGTCCTTTCCAAGGATGCCACAGATCGAGCAAGGGAGGACGCCCATGCGGGGGTACTAGGTTCAGTACATTCCGGGTCAGAGGCCGGATTATCCTGTGCCGCGGGCATTTCACAGGCAGAGCACAGCGGGGTGGTGTGACCTCGGGGCAGAGAAATCTTGCAGGAGGTGCACACAGCAAAAATAACAGAGTGGGTCTTTCCAGTCCGTTTTTGCCTAGACTGTGACATATTTGCTGTGGAGTGAGCGTACTGGCAGGGGAGAGAGGCAATCCTATTGGGTGCGTCTCACCTAGGATCCGCGGTGGCTTGGCAGGGAGATCCTGAAGCTTTCCTCCTGTCCTGAGCGCTGCGGTGCTGCAGAGCCGCCAGTGCACTTCCTGGTCCAAGATGGCCGCCGAGAAGTGAGAAGGGCGCTTCTCGGGAGCGAGAAGCGCCCAGGGAGGGGGCGTGTCGTGGGCGGGCGGCGGCATGCTTGTGGGCGGGCGCTGTAGTCCGACCCAGGCCTGGGAGCCGCCGAGCCCTCTCAGAAAGGAAACGCTGCCCAGCGGCTATAGAGCCGCACGCTGCCCCGCGGCTGCAGAGCCACCCGCTGCCCCGCGGCTGCAGAACCGCACGTTGCCCCGCGGCTGCAGAGCCGCACGCTGCCCCGCGGCTGCAGAGCCGCACATTGTCCCGCGGCTGCAGGGCCGCATTTAGAAGAGAGTAAGGGGGGCCCCCTGCTGCCAGCTGGTCGGTCCCCGCACTTACCTTGTGCGATGGGACCGATGCTCCATCCACCTTCACCATGATAGGGAGAGGGTGGAGAGCTACTGCCGCCATGTATCAGCCACTATATCAGTGGTGGTGCAGTGGGCGGCTGCGCGGACGCCCTGTCAATTTGTCCGGCTGTGCCCTGGCTCCAGGAGACTTAGGTGGATGATTAGTCCCCATGGTCGCCTGAGAAGGATGGAAGGAGATCGGGACGCTAGGGAACCGTCGCCACACTGAAAGGTGAGCCAGGGCTGGCATCCATCGTTGCGGGAAAGGATACAGGAGGAACGCTCCGTGTACTTGCCCGTTGTTGGTGCGGGAGAGATCAGAGCTAAAAATTTGCCTGTCGCTCCCTTCTTTCCGTTAAATCAAAAACTAAAAATTGGTGGGGTCCTGAGGACCCAAGTGCCTCCTGAGACACTAAGTAAGAACTGGCTCTGGATTGTCCAGCCTGTGGGTGTATACTGCAGGGGAGGAGTTAATCTTTTGTGTGTGTTTAACTTAGTGTCCTCCTGGTGGCAGCAGCATAACACCCATTCGTCCTGTGTCCCCCAATGATACGTAGGAGAAAAGGATCTTTTAGTGTGCGACAACTTTTGGGGTCCAATTTTCCCTATTACCCTTGGTAAAATAAAACAAATTGGATCTGAATTAATTTTTTTTGTGAAAAAAAATGTTATTTTTTTTTTCTTTTAAACATTCCAAAAATTCCTGTGAAGCACCTGAAGGGTTTATAAACTTCTTAAAAAAAATTTGAGCACCTTGAGGGATGCAGTTTTTAGAATGGTTTCACTTTTTGGTATTTTCTATCATATAGACCCCTTCAAGTGACTTCAAATGTGATGTGGTCCCTAAAAAAGAAAATGGTGTTGTAAAAATGAGAAATCGCTGGTCAACTCCCTAACAAAAAAATTGTGCTGATGTAAAGTAGACATGTGGGAAATGTTACTTATGAACTATTTTGTGTAACATATCTCTGTGATTTAAGGGCATGAAGATTCAAAGCTGGAAAATAGCAAAATTTTCTCCAAATTTGTTTTTTTTCACAAATAAACGCAAGTAATATCAAAGAAATTTTACCACCATCATGAAGTACAATATGTCATGAGAAAACAGTGTCAGAATTGCCAGGATCCGTTGAAGCGTTCCAGTTATAACCTCAAAGGGACAGTGGTCAGAATTGTAAAAATTAGACTGGTCATTAATGTGCAAACCACCCTCGGGGGTAAAGGAGTTAAACTGAATGATTTGGGTCAAAAGTTTGGGATATCCTTCCACATGCTTCTCACAATAGACTTTTCACCTTTGCCCATAAATTTTCAATAGGATTGAACGCCACCACTCCAAAACATTAACTTTGTTATCCTTATGCCACTTTGTTACCATTTTGGCAGCATGCTTTGGGTCATTGTCCATTTGGAAGACCCATTTCTGCCCAATCTTCAACTTCCTGGCTGAGATCTTGAGATGCTGCTTCAGTATTGCCACATAATCTTCTTCAAAAAATAGATGGCATCATGATTAAAGTGCACCAGTCCCTTCTGTAGCAAAACAACCCCACAACATGATGCTGTCACCCCGTGTTTCACAGTTGGAATTTTGTTCTTAGGCCTCCCAAGCTTCTCCATTTTTCCTCCAAACATAACGATGGTCCTTATACCCAAAAAGTTCAATTTTTCAGACCACAGGACGTCTCCAAAAATGAAGGTCTTTGTTTCTGTGTGCATGTGCAAACATTAATCTGGCTTTTTTATGTTTCTTTTGGAGTAATGGCTTCGTCCTGGCAGAGTGACCTTTCAGCCCATGTTTATACAGTACTCATTTCACTGTGGATATTACCACAATCTTACCAGCTTCTGCCATCATCTTCACAAGGTGTTTTGCTTTTGTCCTTGAGTTGATATGCACATTTCGACCAAAGAGCATTCATCTCTGGGACACAGAACCCGTCTCCTTCCTTAGTGGTATGATGTCTGGACATTCCCATCTTGCTTGTACTTGCGTATAATTGTTTGTACAGATGCACGAGGCACCTTCAGGTATCTTGAAGTTGTACCCAAGGATGAGCCAGATTTGTGCAAGTCCAAAATACTCTTCCTGATATCTTGGCTGATTTCTTGATACTTTCCCATGATGCAACACAAAAAAGCAGTGCGTTTCAGGTGTGCATTAAAATCAGAAGCTTCCAAACACATGACAAACATATGGGAAGTCCAGAATTGTTTGTTCTGACAAAGAAAAATGGTCAAAAGTAAAAACAAACAAACAGTGCTTTCAGACCTCAAACAATGCAAAGAAAACAAGTTCATAATCATTTAGAAACAACAATACTAATGTTTTAACTCAGGAAGAGTTCAGAAATCAATATTTTGTGGAATAACCATGATTTTTAATCACAGCTTTCATGCGTCTTGGCATGCTTTCCACCAATCTATCACACAGCTTCTGGCGCAAAAAACAGAGGTTTTCAATGGGGTTCAGGTCTGGAGATTGGGCTGCCCATGACAGGGTTTTGATGTTGTGGTCTCTTAATTTTTGCCAGAGCTGTAACAGATCGTTCTTAAAATTCGTTTCATTGGGGAACATGGTGCTAAGACGCGGAATCCAGAATGCTACCCTCATCATTTAAGTCCTTTTCCATTCCCCTCGCCTGATTTGAGAGTTAACCTTTTCCAGCCCAAAAAATGCAAAATGTGAAAGGTCGCCTTTATGGCTACAAACAAAATGTTTAGTCGCTTCAGAATAGTTGCTATTATTGCAAGTTATATTGGATATATATTCCGCAATTCGTTTGTGAGCTTGTGGATTGTACAGCCAATATAATTGATTTGACAATGCAGACATCTGATACAGTATACTACGATTAGTGTCACCATTAATGAAAGATGTAATAGTGTGATTGATGGTAGTAAATGAAAATTTCATTCTATTCAGGGCATATTTGCAGATGTTACTTCTATTGCCTGTTATGACCTGGTGGTTACGGAGCAGCACTGATATGACCTGGTGGGTAAAATTAATCATGGGACAAGCTCTGAGGAGGTGGTAGCTTTACTGACCGCAATTCCTACTCCTAACACCAACACTAGAAATAGCCGTGGAGTGTTCCTGACTCTCCCTAGACACCTCGTCACAGCCTAAGAACTAACTACCCCTAAAGATGGAAATGGAAAACTATCTTGCCTCAGAGAAATTCCCAAAAGGAAAGATAGCCCCCCACAAATATTGACTGTGAGTGGAGAGGGAAATGACACACACAGAAATGAAAACAGATTTTAGCAAAGGAGGCCAATTCTAATCTAAATAGACAGAAATAGAAAAGGATACTGTGCGGTCAGTATTAAAAAACTAAAAATCCACGCAGAGTTTACAAAAAATGGTCTCCACACCGACTCACGGTGTGGAGGGGCAAATCTGCTTCCCCAGAGCTTCCAGCTAGCCTGAATATTTCATAATGACAAGCAGGACAAAAAGAGACATAACTTTAAGCTGAGCAGAAGGTCAAAAGCAAAGGAACAACCCAAGAACTAGCAAGAACTTATCTTATGCTGAAATGGACAGGCCATCAGAGAAATCCAAGGAGAGGACAGAATCCAACCCAGAAAACATTGACAGCTGGCATGGATTACAGACCAGAGCCAAGTTAAATAGCAAGGCCAGGGGAGCCGATTAGTGAAAGCAGCTGCTAAGTTCCACTCGAAACCACCAGAGGGAGCCCAAGGGCAGAACTCACAAAAGTACCATTCATAACCACAGGAGGGAGCCCAAGAATGGAATTCACAACAATTGCCCCCACATTTATGGAAGCCCCTAATAGAGAGAGCTGAGATTTATTTCGAAGACTCAGAGATAGCATGTTGATGAGGGTGAGTCCCCCTTTAGCACCACATCTGCATCCTGGCTTAATAATTGTACGTAAAGTGTCATCTTGGCTGGTGACAGGTTGAGATTTACAAATAATCTTGCTAATTTGAGTGAACTGGGGGGGCTGTAGGGAGTAGAAAAGGTTTATATGGCGGGGACACTGTATGCATGAGACATAGGTGTGTTAAGATTCAAAGAAGGTCTAGGTTTAGTGGCAACAGAGAAAAAGGCTCTTGTTATTTCTCGGTTACTGTAGCCTCTCTCAGACAGGCGTTTGCAAATAATAGTTCTTTCATTATTGAAAGATGCTGGGGTAGAACAGATTCGTTTGGCCCAATTAAATTCTCCAAAAGGTATGGCTCTAATCGTATGGAGGGGATGGGAGCTGGAATGATGTAACACCGTATCACCAGATAGTTTTTTACAAAATAAAAAAGGTGTCTGTTTATATAGTGTATGGAAGCTTCCAATTTCAACTGCACATACATACATACATTATATATACATACACACACACCTATATATATATAATTGTCTAAGGGTTTAATTGTCTGTCTGTCCTGGAAATCCCGCGTCGCTGATTGGTCGAGGCCGCCAGGCCTCGGCCAATCAGCGACGGGCACAGTCTGCCGCGAATTCTGGAATCCTCATTGTCCTCCACTGCTGTCAAGTGCCACCATTGTGTAGGGTGCGTGCCTGCGTCTCCCTGTATTGGCGGCATCTCCCTGTGTTTCTATCTTAGAATGGGTCGTAAACAAAAATACGCCAATGAGGATGACAGAAAAGCAGCAGCAGCAAGAAAACGACAACATCGGGAACAGGAGACACCACAACGAACTGCCGCCAGACAAGCCCAGGATGTGGAATCTCACAGACAACGTCGCCAACCGGAGACACCACAACAAACTGTTGTACGACAGGAACAACATGATCGCCAAATTCATAAAAAACGAATGCTCTACCAACTAAGGCACCACCAGGACAAAATTCAACAACTTGCATATTACGTAACAGACAATGAAAGTACAATTCATGAACACTACTGTGGGAATATGAATGCAGTTTGCTCTAAATGCAACTCTCTGAATTTCATTGATGAAAAACCATCTGACAATCAGTTTACTCAATGCTGCCAAAAAGGAAAAGCTATGCTACCAAGACCTCACTACTCAGATCTGTTTGAGCAGTTAATGAAAGGAATGCATCAACACAGTAGAAATATCAGAAGCATCAACAGTTCTCATGCCTTTGCTTCATTCGGTGCGAACATTGCACCGCCCCCTGGATTCGGACAGTATTGTTTTAAAATTCACGGCCAGATCTACCACCGCACTGGAACACTTCACCCAGAAATAGGACAACCATTCAAATTTGCACAATCATACATCATTGATACAAATGAGGCTACAGAACAAAGGATGAACCTAAAAGAAAACGAAAAGTGTGATGCTGAACTGATGAACCAAATTGCTGTACATTTACAAAAAATAAGCCCATTTGCTGCCGCATATCGTATGCTAAAAGACGTTCAAGCTGAGGAGGAACAGAGGGCTATACAAAATGGTACTGAAATGCGTTCTATTGTCATGGCCATTAACCCCTTCACCCCCGGAGCTTTTTCCGTTTTTTCGTTTTTCACTCCCCTCCTTCCCAGAGCCATAACTTTTTTATTTTTCCGTCAATATGACCATGTGAGGGCTTATTTTTTGCGGGACGAGTTGTACTTTTGAACGACATCATTGGTTTTACAATGTCTTGTACTAGAAAACGGGAAAAAAATTCTAAGTGCTGATTGATCTCGCCAGCTGCCTGTCATGGCTGCCACGACCAATCAGCGACGGCCACAGTCCGATCAGTCCCTCCCTACTCCCCTGCAGTCAGTGCCCGGCGCCCGCTCCATACTCCCCTCCAGTCACCGCTCACACAGGGTTAATACCGGCGGTAACGGACCACATTATGCCGCGGGTAACTCACTCCGTTACCGCTGCTATTAACCCTGTGTGACCAAGTTTTTACTATTGATGCTGCCTAGGCAGCGTCAATAGTAAAAACATCTAATGTTTAAAAATAATTAAAAAAATAAAAAATCATTATATACTCACCTTTCCCGCTACTCGCGACGCTCCGGTGACCGCTCCATGCAAGCGGCAGGTTCCTGTGGCAAGGATGGTCTGCGAAGACCTGCCATGACGTCACGGTCATGTGACCGCAATGTCATCACAGGTCCTGCGCGAGAAGGACCTGCCGTGACATCACGGTCATGTGACCGCGACATGGTCATGTGACCGCGACGTAATCACAGGGCCTGCGCGAGAAGGAGGTGACAGGACTACAAGGGGCCCTGGAAGGTGAGTACATGTTTATTATTTAATCTGTGACATACGTGGCTGGGCAATATACTACATAGCTGGGCAATATACTACGTGACTGGCCAATATACTATGTGGCTCTTTGCTGTATACTGCGTCACTGTGCAATATACTACGTGTCTCTGTGCTGTATACTACGTCACTGGGCAATATACTACGTAACTGGGCAATATACTACGTGGCTATGTGCTGAATACTACGTCGCTGTGCAATATACTATGTGGCTGGGCAATATACTACGTAGCTGGGCAATATGCTACGTAGCTGGCCAATATGCTACGTAGCTGGCCAATATGCTACGTGGCTGGGCAATATACTACGTTGCTCTGTGCTGTATACTACGTCACTGGGCCCCAGCACAAGGACCTGTGTGATGTCAGGAGTGGGCGGGCTGGAGCATCACATGGCAGCACAGAGCCCTCCCTCTTCTGATGTCATCACAGGTCCTGCAGACACCACACTACAATCTGCAAGCTTCCTCCTGTGCTGTGGAGAGGCAACAAGAGGGAGCGCTCTGTGGTGTCATGGGATGGGATGCTCCAGCATTTTACCTCACCACAGTGTGGCTGGCTGCCACAATTAAAAGGTTAGTCTTTACAACACACAATAAAGCACTCTGCCACTCCTGTGGTGAACTATAACTCCCAGCATGCCATAGGATCTGCAGGACATGCTGGGAGTTATAGTTCTCCCATGGGTTCTTAAAGCAGCACTTTAGTGTTATTTTTCAGTGCTGGAGTGGTGCTTTAAATATAAGCCCTGTGCCCCCATTCTTATACTTACCCTCCAGCGTCTTCATATAATACTTCACAGACACCACACTGGTCCCGCAGCTTCCAACATAATAACATACTATTATATATAATAACAACACATATAATAGTATGTTTATGTTATTAAATATTTTACCACCTTTTTTGCTTCAAATATTTTTTTCCCTATTTTCCACCTGGGTGCGTCTTATAATCAGGTGCGTCTTATAGTCCGAAAAATACAGTAATTCATATGTTTCTATTCAATGACCGCACAATTCTTGAGGATTTGATGCATAAAGTATATTAAAAAGGTGTAGAAGTTTTAAAAAATACAATAAATAGCCTTTATTTACTGAAACAGGAATACCCCTTCAAACACAATAGCAATAATAGCCTTCTACTTTATAAAAGTAGGCTTCATTCTTACTTACCAACTCTGGTAAAACAAAATTCTACAAACAGATTTGCAAGGACAAGGTTTTAAAACAAAAAATTTTTTACTAAAAAAAATAATTAGCAATTTAAAGTTCTTTACCAAGTTTTTACCTTTTTAAAAAGAAACCCATCCGGGTGACCAACACTAAAGGATAGACAATATATAAAAAGATTGCACACTTACAAAAATATGGGAAATATATAGAAATAGAATATTAGAAAGGTTTCTGTTTGTAGACATTTGAAAATAAATCACATCTCAATCCGGTAGATGCAGCAACATAAAATATATATATCTATATACGTATATATAAAGCGGCAACCAAATGGCCCACTAATCCTTAACACTCAGGGAAGGAAATTCTAGGTTATAAGAGGGGGTCAAAATCAACTGTTTTCCTCCTCCTCTTGGTTCACCGGCTGGAAGGGCAGTGTGGTTTGTCCTCTTTCGGGATCTTGCATACGGAGAATTCGAATAATATTACTAGAAGGAAGAGAGCTGCAAAAGAAAACAAAAATACACAATATTACATTAACCCCTTCATGACCGTGGGATTTTCCGCTTTTCCGTTTTTCACTCCCCTCCTTCCCAGAGCCATAACTTTTTTATTTTTCCGTCAATTTGGCCATGTGAGGGCTTATTTTTTGCGGGACGAGTTGTACTTTTGAACGACATCATTGGTTTTACCATGTCGTGTACTAGAAAACGGGAAAAAAATTCCAAGTGCGGTGAAATTGCAAAAAAAGTGCAATCCCACACTGGTTTTTTGCTTGTCTATTTTCCTAGGTTCACTAAATGCTAAAACTGACCTGCCACTATGATTCTCCAGGTCATTACGAGTTCATAGACACCTAACATGACTAGGTTATTTTTTACCTAAGTGGTGAAAAAAATTCCAAACTTTGCTAAAAAAAAAAAAATAAAAAAAAAAAATTGCGCCATTTTCCGATACCCGTAGCGTCTACATTTTTTGTGATCTGGGGTCAGGTGAGGGCTTATTTTTTGCGTGCCGAGCTGGCGTTTTTAATGATACCATTTCGGTGCAGATACGTTCTTCTTCTGATCGCCCGTTATTACATTTTAATGCAATGTCGCGGCGACCAAAAAAACGTAATTCTGGCGTTTCGATTTTTTTTCTCGTTACGCTGTTTAGCGATCAGGTTAATGCTTTTTTTTAATTGATAGATCGGGCGATTCTGAACGCGGCGATACCAAATATGTGTATGTTTGATTTTTTTTTTATTGATTTATTTTGATTGGGGCGAAAGGGGGGTGATTTAAACTTATGTTTTTTTTATTTTTTTCACATTTTTTTTTCACTTTTGCCATGCTTCAATAGCCTCCATGGGAGGCTAGAAGCAGGCACAACCCGATCGGCTCTGCTGTGTAGCAGCGATCATAAGATCGCTGCTACACAGCAGAATTGCAGGTGTGCTGTGAGCGCCAACCACAGGGTGGCGCTCACAGCTGCCGGCGATCTGTAACCATAGAGGTCTCAAGGACCTCTATGGTTACCATTCAGAAGCATCGCCGACCCCCGATCATGTGACGGGGGTCGGCGATGACGTCATATCCGGCCGCCCGGCCGGATGCGGTAGTTAAATGCCGCTGTCTGCGTTTGACAGCGGCATTTAACTAGTTAATAGGTGCGGGCAGATCGCGATTCTGCCCGCGCCTATTGCGGGCACATGTCAGCTGTTCAAAACAGCTGACATGTCCCGGCTTTGATGCGGGCTCACCGCGGAGCCCTGCATCAAAGCAGGGGAGCTGACCTCGGACGTACTATCCCGTCTGAGGTCAGGAAGGGGTTAAGGTATTAAAATATAAAAACATCAGATGACACCTTATCCGAGCACGTTCACTCATCACTAATCCTCATCACCTTTCCACTATCGAAAATTTTCATTTTTGTTTTTTATCCGTAACTTTTTTTTACTTTTCCATAACCACTGTCATATGAAGTTTTCTCCAGGTCAATGCAATAGCAGTGATGCCAAACGACTGTCCTCGGGCATGTGACCAGACACCTTTACTACATTCCTTTTTTTTTTATTACATGGCTCTAAGCAGATTTGATAAATTTAATTTATTACCTCATGTGTTGTGGTGTTAATAAAATAAACTGTCGAAACCTCTGGGAATCCGCCATAGTAAGCATCATATCCATGGATATCCTCCTATTCACCATATCCTACAAGACGGAGCAGAAGATACATCAGAAGTGAGATATAGAGACATCAAGGAGAAAGAGGTCTACAAGGAGAATCGGCATCTTCCATCATGGCACCTCAGACCACCAAGAAACCTGCTCTGTACGGACAGGGGACAACAAGGGAGTTTTCTTCCTTCTGGGAGAGGGCTATTCGCATACTTTTATGAAGGAGCAGTGCCCCCCTACCAGATGGATCTGCTCAATCAGTAATGACAAAGAACAAACTTTGCATCCATACTTATCGGGGGTTAGTCGGGGGGTCATCAATTGGTTTAATACATAAGGGAATGATATGTGAATCCCAGGGCTTTCTGATTTTATATATATATATATATATATATATATATATATATATATATATATATATATATATATATATATATATATATATATATATTCGTGAATATATGTCTACAAAAAAAATATATATACATCATATATATATATATATACGAGATGGAAGTGAGCGGCACTGGAGCAACCCTACACATGTACATAGTGGTAAAGGAGTGTGGGTGGTCATCATGTTTCCTAACTCCTGCAACCTCAGCTCCCCCTTCACAAAGTATGAAGGGTTGTTCTTGCGCCGCACACTTCCATACTGGGTGGTGATCGGTGTTGCCAACATCCCGTAGCCGTATCAGTAAGGACGAGTGCATGGCAGGCATCCATCTCTCCTGACATCCCCATACACGAGAGAGGGGGAAAACTACCCGAAAACAAAAGGATCCAGCATAGAAATTCTAACTGCTGTCTAACGTTCTCTCTCACCTGTCAGGGGAGAATCGGGAGACCCCCAAAAGACACATCAGTTAATCAGCGATTACCGATTTTCTTCTGATGTGTATGGCGGCCTTAACATTCCTGCAATATATTGGTGGGGTTTAGAGATCTGTATCCACTAACCACGTGCCGCAAAATGCAGCCATTCGGAGCCTACACAGGCCTGGATGTGGCCTATAGCTACACTATTATAGATCAGAATATACATTACCATATAGACGTCAAATTCATCCAGACATCTGAAGGGAGATTCTGCGATTGACCAGAGAGAGAGCACAAAGCAGACGGTAGAAAACGATCGCTCTCCCCCGGACAGAGACCTCATGTCAGACAGAGCCGCCTTGTTTCCTTCTCCGGGCTGGACCTGTGGAGGAATATCACAGGGTGACTAGAAGAATGATGTCTCACCTCATATGTATGCTTTACCTAAGGCAAGGGCGGACAATTATCTTTCCCAGGAGGTAGAAATTTTTTTCTCTTTTTTTTATTATCAACTTACAGTTATGGCGAGAGTTTCATTCTTGTGGTCAAAGGCGATTTTCCCAGAATAAGCTCTCTGAGACAGCAAGGAATCAAAGTAAAACTTGCATCGTAAAGTAAGGTACCTGCAAAGGAAGGAGCAGAGGGGGAGTGAATATTCCTAGTGATCGAGCAATGGTCGCTATTCTGTACTGAAGCACACACTGCATAATGAATGGCTGATGAAACTTGAGAATAAAGCCCACCCCCTACCCCCATATACAGTCATGGCCGAAAGTGTTGGCACCCTTTAAAATGATCCAGAAAAGTATTGCAACTACACATGTTTTGTTATACAAGTTTGTTTTCTGTGTGTTTATTGGAACACAAAAAAAGAAAAAGAAATGCAAACTGGACATAATTTCACACAAAACCCCAAAAATGGGAAGGACAAAATAACTGGCACCTTTTCAAAATAATGCGTCAACAACCTTGTTTTAAGCATGTGATAATCGTTCAAACTCACCTGTGGCGAGTAACAGGTGTGGGCAATATGAAAATCACACCTGAAACCAGAAAAAATGTGAGAATCTGACTCCGTCTTTGTACTGTGTGTGCCACACTAAGCAAGGAGATCAAACAGAGGAGAAAAGAACTGTGTGAGGATCTGAGAACCAAAATTGCTGAACAGTATCAACAATCTCAAGGTTACAAGTCCATCTCCAGAGATTTTGATGTTCCTTTGTCCATGGTGAGCAACATAATCAAGAAATTTACAATCCATGGCACTGTAGCCAATCTCTCTGGACATGGACAGTAGATAAAAATTGACGAAAAGTTACAATGCAGGCTAGTCCGGAAAGTGGATAAGTAGCCCCAATCAAGTTCCAAAGAAATTCATGCAGTTCTGCAGGCCCAGGGTGCATCAGTATCAGCGCAAACTATCCATCAACTTTGGAATGAAATTAAACGCTATGGCAGGTGACCCAGCAGGACCCTGCTATTGACAGAGAAATAAAAAAGCTAGACTGCAGTCTGCCAAAATCTATGTGAGAAAGCCAACATCTTTCTGGGAAAGCATCTTTTGGACAGATGAAAACAAGACAGAGCTTTTGGTAAAACAACATCATTATACGGTTTACCGAAAATGGGATGAGATCTATAAAGAAAATAATAGAGTACCTACAGTCAAATATGATGGAGGTTAAAAAAAATGTCTTGGGGTTGTTTTGCTGTTTCTGGCAATGGCTGCCTTAATTGTGTGCAAAGCATTATAAAATCTGAAGATTACCAACAGATTTTGGGTCGCAATGTAGTGCCCAGTGTTAGAAAGGTGGAAAAGTTGCATACTAGGTAGTGATGTGCGAGTATACTCGTTGCTCAGGTTTTCCCCGAGCACGCTCGGGTGGTCTCCGAGTATTTGTTAGCACTCGTAGATTTAGTTTTTGCTGACGCAGCTGCATGATTTACGGCTGCTAGACAGCTTGAATACATGTGGGGATTCCCTAGCAACCAGGCAATCCCAACATGTACTCAGGCTGGCTAGCAGCCGTAGTCCTAGGTAATGGGTCTTGCAGCAGGACAATGACCCTAAACATACTTCAAGAAGCACCCAGAAATGGATGGAAACAAGGCGCTGGAGAGTTCTGAAGAGGTCAATGAGTCCGGATCTAAATCCCATTGAACACCTGTTGTAGTGACATCTTAAAATTGCTGACCTGTTTGCAAAATAAGAGTGCTCCAAAAGAAGAAGCTTGTTGATGGTTATAGGAAACGATTGATTTTCAGTTATTTATTCCAAGCTGTGTGCACCCAAATATTAAGTTGAGGGTGCCAACAATTTTGTCTGGCCCATTTTTGGGGTTGTGTGTGATTATGTCCAATTTGCCTCCTTTTTTAGTGTTGTTCCATTACACACAAGGAAATAAACATGTGTATAACTGCAATAATTCTCTGGGAGAAATACTTCATTGCCTGGAACAATTTCAAGGATGCCAACACTTTTGGCAATAACTGTACATCATATAGCTGTCGGCTGAACGGTAGATCGTCTGTCGCCCAACTCTCTGCTGGAGGACTCTCCGACTCTCTCCAGGAGTGCTTACTCTGCCAAGAGCTTATCTGCTCTCTATGACAGAGCATGCCCCTGAGAGGCTCATGACTAGTGAGCATGCTCGGGTGCTAACAGAGTGCTAACATGTTCGGTGCTCAGGTGCTAACGAACAGGTATGTTCGTGTCCCCGCACCTGGATGTCTTGCGGCTGATACACAGCTGCAACACATGTAGGGATGTAGGGATTGCCTATCAAACAGGCAATCCTTGCATGTGTTGTGGCTACTGAACAGCCGCGAGACATGCAGCCGTGGGGACTCGAACATATTTTTCTCGAGCACACCGAAGTCACTCTGTTAGCACCCGAGCATGCTCGAATAACACCTCATCTGAACACGTTGGCTCATCACTACTCATAACCTAACTTGCCTATCTCACACACCGATTTCCAGGAAGAAAATTAAAGAGCTTGTAAGCACCGTTGAAAAATCCAGAGTATCTGTGCTATACATTCCTCTGATATTCCTACTGTAAACTTATGAATAAACTGACAACTTGATGTTATTTCCCTTTTAAATATGGTGGGTCCCCATAGTCAGTAGTACTGTATGTAGTGACCACCCCAACGCTGGGAGAATGATATCAGCTGTCAATTTATATATACAGAGACACACATTTCCCAGAAGAATAGGAGATGAGGAAAAAAAACAAAACAAAACCAATACACTGTTCTATGAAAAGATTCTTAAAGTGGGGTTGTTTATTGGACTACCCCCTTTAACCTCACCTGACAGTCTGCAGCCAATCCGCAGCTGCAGCTGTCACTGGACGTTGTTTGCACCATGTGACAATCGGGTGGGACTCCGCACTGACATCAGAGGAACGATGCTGGTCCGGGTGGCAAGTATGAGCGTTTCATTTTATGTTGCCACCTGGGGAGCTTAATATGGAGACCACACCAGGCGGACACTGGGGCTCCTGCCGGAATATTTCATCTGTTCTGTCTTACTTGTAGCCAACTTTCTGCTTACTCTGATTTGCAGCAGAGAGCCCCACAATTACAGGGAGAATATATTCCTCTAGTATAATTTATTCCGAAGAGCCTTACAGACATCATCACTGTCCCCGTTGGGGCTCATAATCTGAATTATCAGTATATATTTGGACTTTATTCGGGAGGAAATCAGAGACCTTGGATGAAACCCCTGCAAACACGGCGAGAACATACAATCTCCTTGCTGATGTTGTCTGGGATGGAATTGGAACCCAGGACCCCAGAAAATACTAACCACAGAGCTGCCCTACATATACTGACATGTTCAATCACAGTATGATCGATATGTCTCACTTGCCACTTGTCCTGGGAGCCGATTAGGACCCAAGTATTTAGCACTTACAGATTTAAAGGAGTTAATTTTAAAATTGATTTTAATCAATACATCTTGGAATAATAATAATTTCCACAATTGAATGTTTTTTTTTTTGTTTTTTTAAATATTCCTGTCCTGAGATAATCTCATAAATGTGCCCCTGCTGTGCACTGTGTAATGGCTGTGTCTGACCGTACAGGAACATGGTCTGATCATGCCACAGCTCCTGGGTGGTGGGGAGGGGATGAAAAAGAGTATAAAGAAAGGATCGCAGCTAAATCTTTCTTTGAAGTAAACCATTGTTTAAAAACAGGCAGGGAAATGCTTTACCACACAAAAAAAAAAAATCTGCTGTGATCTCGGTGTGTCAGAAATACAGAGGCCATGAAAACCTACAGTAACACATGAAAGATGTAACATAAAAAAAAAATTGTTATAACTTCTCATTACACACAGGATTTGTTTGCCAAATTCGGAACACCCCCCGTGAACCTGAAATTCACTTTATTGTGCTGGCAAAGAGAACGAGTTATTAATAATGACTGAGAAAAATCCAAGGTTAAGTGATGATATCCAACGTTCTCTTGGTGGAGACGATATCGGTCACATCAATGAAATGAATATTATACCGTGACTGAAGAAATGTCATCGGAAGAGGGGAACAATAGTATGTGCATACAGATGAAGCCGTCACAGCGCGGATATTAATTGTGCCAGTGACAAGCCGACATTGTGCACTTTACTACAGAACAGTTCATTTCCCGGGTTCATGATCGTGGACTGTAAGCTGGAAACCTCTGCACAAGTCAGACAGCACAGAGAAAATGTACAAAAAAACCCCCCAAACCGTAAGCAATCCAATGCAAAAATAAAATAATCACACGTGCAATGAAAAACACCCCCTAAGAGGAGAGCAGGGACATCAGCGGAGACCTGGGGCTCGGTATGTCCCAACTTCACAGTAATGAAGTAACTGCACGATATGACCAGATGGACCTACCTGCGAAACTGCTGGTAAGTCTTGTATCGCTGGGTCATGATATCGTCTAACAATCTCACAAACACTTTCAGATTCTTTAGTTTACTTTCCATATCCTGATAGTTCTCTTTTGCAGTATGGTAATCTCTGGAAGAAAAAAAAAAAAAAAGAAAAGAAAATAGCAATTGATTAGCAGTCAAATCTGACGCCAACCTCTTCCCACCTATCTCTCCAAATCAACAGGCTAATGGCACAGTACATGAGCCATAAATCTATTAAAGGGATTGTTTCCCACGCCGCCTTTTGAGCTCCGGACACCTGCAGCGCCGCCTTCTGAGCAACAGTCATCTGCTGCGCCGCCTTCTGACCAATAGTCATCTGCTGAGCCGCATTCTGAGCAACAGTCGTCTGCTGCGCCGCCTTCTGAGAAATGGTCGTCTGCTGCGCCGCCTTCTGAGAAATGGTCATCTGCTGCGCCGCATTCTGAGCAACGGTCGTCTGCTGCACCGCCTTCTGAGAAATGGTCGTCTGCTGCGCCGCATTCTGAGCAACGGTCGTCTGCTGCGCCGCATTCTGAGCAACGGTCATCTGCTGCGCCGCCTTCTGAGCAACGATTATCTGCTGCACCGCATTCTGAACAATGGTCATCTGCTGCGCCGCATTCTGAACCACAGTCATCTGCTGCGCCGCCTTCTGAGCAACGGTCGTCTGCTGCGCCGCCTTCTGAATCACAGTCATCTGCTGCGCTGCCTTCTGAGCAACGGTCATCTGCTGCGCCACCTTCTGAACAACGGTCATCTGTCACGCCACATTCTGAACAACGGTCGTCTGTCACGCCGCCTTCTGAGCACCTATTTCAAAGAATTTAGAGATCCAATGGACGACAGGAAGAATGCACGAGCAGGAGACCCCAGTTATGGAGACAGATTTATCTCTCAACCTCTTTAATGCAGAAGCCGTCACTTGTGCATCTGTATGTTGCTAGTGAGCCCTTCAGAGGCCTTAACATCTGAACCGTCGCTGTACATTTGTGTATAAAAAAATAAATAAATCAATGATGGACTGTTCATATATCATGTTATCAATCATCTGTACAGGGAGGCAGCAGAGACCACACAGATCTTGTATATCCTGCTAACATGTATGGCATGGCCCAAAGTAAAAAAAAATAATAAAAGCAAAAAAAAAAAAAAAAAGCTCTCCTCTCTAAAAAGTACACACCCTCCAAACACACACGCATCAATTTTAGAATCTCCTGGGTGTCTTAAGTACGTTTCGCATAAGTGTGTATTAGACCCCGACACCTATCAGTTACCCCCAAACTTAAAATAATAACCCCTAATTTTCATCATTTCTAGCTCAGCCCTCGCTGCTTTGGAGTCTCTACTTAAACATTTCGTGCCTGAAGCTCGAGAGAAAAAAAGATAAATGTGGGCTTTGGTTCTGAAATCAAAATTTGGGTTGCAAATACCAACATCCATGTGTAACAGCGATATTATGATGAATGCGTCCAGTGCCTTGTGCACACAGCCTTCTATATTTGATATGGAAAACCAGACAGACATGAGCAATTCGATTCCCACCACTTCGGTGTCCCCCGGTCCTCCATGGCAGCCGTTCTTCACTTCCAAATCCTTGGCGCCTCTGGCGCTTACTAGACTCCACAACAATGCACGAGACCTAGCGACATTGCTGGGCTTAAGTAAGTGCAACCGGTGCCCATGATGCTGGTCACAGAAGTGAAGACCAGCCGCAGGGAAGGACCGGACACCGTGTGAACCCAATCGCTCATCTCTACCAGATATGAACAATGTCATGAACCTACTTTATTATTTCGTCTCTGTTCCCGTGAAGATCATTTTCAGATTTGATTTTTTCTCGCAGGTGGCTAATTTCAGCGTCCAAACTCCTAGCTGTGCGGGAAACTTCAATCCTCTCAGGAAAAATCTGCTGTGCTTTAGAAATTTTGTCCTGTTCAGATTTAAACAAGAAATAAAACTTAATTTAAAGAAAAAAAAAACAAACATTCATACAGAACAAAATAAAGGAATGCTAGCCTCAATCAACCACTTTCGAAGCTTTTGGTTTGGAGATGCTCCAGCAAATATAAAACCACTGACAATATCTGCAGGTGGTTTGTAGGTCCTCCACGTGTCTGTGTGGGTTTCCTCCGGGCACCCCAACTTCCAGGCATACTGATAGGGATATATATTGTAAGCCCCAATGGGGACAGTAATGATGATGATGATGTCTGTAGAGCGCTGTGAAATATGATGATGCTACATAAGTGAGTAAATGTAATTTTCCAACTGGTTTGCTTTTAGTGCATTGGTAAACCAATGGAGAACAGACAGACCTCATGCCATATGTCTCGAAGGGAATCGGTCAGCAGGATTTTGCTGTGGAATCTGAGTGCAACATGATGCAGGGGCAGACAGTGATTCCAGGCAGGGGCGGAATATAATAGGGTCAATCTGGGCGGTAGCCCAGGGCCCAGTGGTGTGGGGCGGGGCCCTGGGCTACCGCTCAGATAGCCCGCCGCCATCAGGACATTACTGCCCTGACTGGCGTATGGGCCCGGTGGGCAGAGGGGGCCCGCATCGGGCCCCGTCTCATCTGCTCACAGGGTCCCTACCGGCGCAGCGACAGTTAAAAGCTATTGATGTGCGGGAGCGTGCCCGAACGTCAATAGTTAACAGCCGCCAGCCAATCGGAGGCTGGCAGCTTACATCAGCCGGAGCGCGCACGTCGCCGGCGTCTGACGTCATTGTCAGACGCTGGCGAGTGCGCACTGCTGGAGGGAGCTGCTTCGCCGAAGGAGCCCGGACAGGTGAGGAGAACTATTTTTTTTAATTTTTTTATTGCGAATGGCAATCCGGGGGGGCCCGGGCCAGGATGCTGGACACTTGGGGGCAGAGATGCTGGACACACTGGGGGCAGAGATGCTGGACACACTGGGGGCAGAGATGCTGGACACACTGGGGGCAGAGATGCTGGACACACTGGGGGCAGAGATGCTGGACACACTGGGGGCAGAGATGCTGGACACACTGGGGGCAGAGATGCTGGACACACTGGGGGCAGAGATGCTGGACACACTGGGGGCAGAGATGCTGGACATACTGGGGGCAGAGAAGCTGGAGACAGATGGGGCAGGACTGGAGACAGATGGGGCAGGACTGGGGACATGGGCAGAATGTAGATACGGGGCATGATTGTAGACACGGGGCAGAATGAAAGACATGGGGGCAGGATTGGAGACAGATCGTGCAGGATAATGGGGCAGGATGGATACGATGGAGAATGATGGGGCAGGATGGGGAGATCAATATGGGGCAGGATGGATACTCATGAGGGCAGGATGGGAGAACATATGGCTGGAGCCAGGAATGAGATACACGGGGCCAGGATGGGGGATATTATTATTACCATAGGGGCTAATTAAGGGATATTATTACTGCAGTGATGTATTTATTTTCTTTTTTGAGGACACTGTTTTAAATGGGGGGGCGGTCCTGTTACTGTGTAGAGTGATACTATGTTGCCTCTTTTTCTTCATGTGGTGTAATGTAGAAGTTGGGAAAAATTAAGTAATGTGTTCTGCAAGCGGAGCTCGAGATAACTTATTTCCTGCAGAGACAAGTCCTGGCTGGAAGAAGTGATGGAGGTCTGTGCTGGATGAAAGATGAAGGACTTCACCTAGAGACGTCACTGGTGAGTCAGTGTTACCTATACACTGACACTATACACTGAATACTATATACAGAGGTCCTGTGTATAATGTCACCAGTGATCACTGTATAACCTCTACACAGACACTGCATACTAAGTACAGATCTCCTGTGAATACTGGCACTTATGGTGATAGTATTTTTTTTTTTTGTTTGTTTTTATTTTCTTCCTAACTGAAGGGTAAATTGACTAGATCAATGGATGTTTGACAGGTTATAGTTTCACACAGCAACTATTTTTCTGGAATTATCTGGTTCAGGTATATGATGACCCCGTCACATGACCGGGGGGCCCACAGTGTCTAAACAGCCCGGGGCCCTGGCTACCCTTAATCCACCCCTGATTACAGGGAGGTGTCATATATTGGGCTATTTGCTGCAGTTTTGATAGAATCCTCGTTTTCTCTGCGTAGATGTAGCAGTAGTCAGAATACGGAGCTCTGTATAACTCCGCCCACACCCCTGATTGGCACCTTCTTGTGCACACCTTCAGCAAGCTCCCAATCAGTGGTGGAGGCGGGGTTACACAGTTTAGCCTGACTGGCCTGCACCTGAAAACTAGTCCTCTAGTGATAATCACCTGCTGATATAACACTGATTGCATTGAAACTTTAACAGCCTAATAAGAGAAATATCCTTGGAATCAGGCTCTCTTGCCCTATATTATGCTGCTCTCAGATTAAATAGCAAAAACCTGCTGACAGATTCTCTTTAATCAGTCTTATTCAGAACACATTGAGTGATAGTGCTGCCCTTATGCTAAGCACTGCTGGTCCTGTGATATTTTTGGGCTACCTCTTTACCTCCAGGTCTTTTTCTTTAGCATTCAGTTCACTTTTTTCCTTCTTAATACTATTTAGATGCTCCTTCTTCTTGTCCTCATAATGCTTCTTATGGCGCTTAGAGTTCTCTACTTCCTGGTCTACTTTGTGAAGATCTTCCTGAAAAATGAGAAAGGAATGGCTTTTAATTTATTTAACTTGTGGGCTCACCTCCTACGAGGCTCCCATGGCCAACCATCTAGTGCGTATGTGTAGTGTGTATGTGGATTTCTCCACTACCACCAAACAGATGATGATGGGGAGAGAAGGATTTGGCATGTTGAACTACAATGCTGAAACCTTTTCTATTCCCTGGAGATGCGCTGCTGCCAGGTTGATGGTGAAAGGCTACTTTGTATAGGTCTTTGTAAGTATACAGTGTACGGGCAATAGGATAGCCTACTATTATAAATGATCGGACAGCAGGCTTTTGTCCAAATTATTTTTGCAACATAACTTCATTGTGGGTTCAGAGCTAATGGAGTCCTTCAACAGCCACAGTTCTAATTGCAAGAGAATTGCATGGCCTATAAGTCTCCTTACGCTGGCTTGGCAGTCTCTACAATGAGAAAGGTTTGCCCTTACATGAAAAGTCAGCCAAATTAGATCTCCTACTTTTTACTGATGAGGGGCAAACACACGGAAACACATATCTGCAAATGGAGTGCCTGGTTTGGCTTTTATCCTGGCTCATGTGGCTATACTGACGTTTAGGAGTGTTAATGCCAATAATTGGCAAAAGAGTTCAAGTCCTCTTTCTCTCTGAAGATGATATTTACATGGAAGATGTCTGACGCACCTTCACTGGTTCAGCGACCTCAGACACCGAGCTGATCTTGGCCTTAATGTCTTCATACTTGCGCTCAGACTCAGAGTAATGAGATTTATACTCCTCCATATCAAGCTTAGCCTTCGCCATTTTCTCTTTCACATGTTCAATTCTCTTTTTGTTTTCCTGCACTTCACTCTCCTGTAATTGCACAAAAAACGATAGAAAAAACAAATTCTGTACAGTATATTCCCCATAAAAAGCACTTCTGGAGCATCTTTTCTTAAGTCTCTGAATTGGGCCATTCATCTATCATTCCTCCTGAAAATGAACCTATAACTGAGCTTTACCAATGGGTAAACGGGGTTTGTCCTTAGACGTTCGCACACTCAAATTATCACTGACAAAGTCAACATGTGCAGGGACAAACCCCGCTGATGAGGAGAATGGTAAAGCACCGTTCCCAATATTGTGAAGTGTTCTGAATGCGCAGATACCCAATATGTGGTCGAAAACTACTTTTGAGACACAGTGCAAAGCTCAGAAGGGAAGAAATGCCATGTTACAGTGCAGATTTTGCTGCACTTGTTTTAGGGTGCCATGTTACATTGGCCGAGCCCTGAGGAGCCAGAACAGCAGAACCCCCCCATAAGTGACCCCATTTTACAAACTAAACCTCTCAATGAATTCATCTAGGGGTGCAGTAATTATATGGATACCACAGGTGTGCCACAGATTTTATACCATTGGGCAGTGAAGAAAAAATTATTTACATTTTTACCATCAAGATTGTGTGTTAGCCCGAAGTTTTACATTTTCATACTGGGAAATGGGTAATAATGGCACCAAAATGTGTCTTACACCTTCTGTTGAATGTAGAAATACCCATATGTTGATGTACAGTACTGCTTAGCCACACGGCAAGACTTAGGAGGCACAGAGCGCTATTTGCCTCCTGGAGCGCAGCTTTTCCCAGAATAGTTTGCAGACTCCATATATAGAGCCCCTAAGGGCTAGAAAAGCAGAATACTCACTCAAGTGACCCCATTTTGGAAATTATACCTCTTTGAGAATTTATCTACAGGTGTAGTGATGATGTTGACTCAATGGGTGTTTTCCAGAAACAAGCAGCAGTGGATGTTGAGAGTGTAAATTCAAAACTGCCATTGTAGTGATCAGTACGTTGTAGTGATCAGTACGTTGTAGTGACCAGAAAAGCAGAATACTCACTCAAGTGACCCCATTTTGGAAATTATACCTCTTTGAGAATTTATCTACAGGTGTAGTGATGATGTTGACTCAATGGGTGTTTTCCAGAAACAAGCAGCAGTGGATGTTGAGAGTGTAAATTCAAAACTGCCATTGTAGTGATCAGTACGTTGTAGTGATCAGTACGTTGTAGTGACCAGTACGTTGTAGTGACCAGTACAATATGCCCAGCTCAAGCTTCTGGAGACACGCACCTGCAAATTAGGCGGGCTCTCATCACTACAGAAATGCCAAACATGAGGGCGCTATATGCGGTTTCGGTACACTAGGGCTCAGAATGGAGGGGGACATTTGGATTTGAGAGCATTTTATTAATTTCTTTGGGAGGGTGAAGAGCTATTTCGCTTTTCCAGAGCCTTTTTACGGTCAGTAACGTGGAAGCCCGATATATTTCCATTAACAGATGACGGACCCGAGTGAGGACTTGCTTTTTGTGGACCAAGTTGAAGCTTTTATTGGAAACATTTTAGATAACATTTGGGATCACGCTTATCCGGCACTCTACACTGAGCACTTATTTTGGGGTTTCCATCTACATCTCTGAGTAACGTGACAGATGAAACCACCGAGAGATCCATTTACTATAATGAGGCAGCAGAGTTAATCTTGACTCCCTCTGGCCTCTGCTCAGTGGTGTCCTTTTCAGAAGTGCACAAAACGGAGGCCGACAGCACTTTTATGCAATCCTAAAAGACGGACACCACCGGATCATAGGCCTTATGGAGCCCACAGTGCCTCCATCTGCCTCATTATAGGGAATCATGTATTTCAGAGATTTACATGGAAACCCAGGAGTAAGCACTCAGCGCAGGATAAATGTGCGTGGAGTCTTACTGCGATATTTGGGACGCAAAATGAACAAATCAACAGTAGGTGAAGAATTGGTTTTATTTATTTTTACACCATTTGTTGTGCGGTGTAAGTAATTACGTGACTTTATTCTTCGGGTTGGTGCGATTACAGCGATACCAGATTTATATCGGGTCTCTATGTTTGGCTGCTGTCATACTTAAAGACGCTTTTTTATTCTGAAAACTAGTTTTTGCATCTCCATATTTTGAGAGCTATAATTTTTTCATATTTCGACAGACAATCATGCGAGGGCTTGATTTTTGCAGGACGAGTTGTTATTGGCACATGACATTTTTGATCACATTCTATTCTGGTTTTTGGGAGGCAGAATGAACAAAACCCAGCAATTCAGGAATTGCTTTTTGGGTTATTTTTTTTTAATATCGTTCCACGTGTGGAAAAATTGATAAGGCAGTTTTATTCTTCAGGGCAGTACGATTACAGCGATACCACAATTACATATATTTTTTTGTGTTTTGGCACTTTTACATAAACAGGGATTTTTGTTTACTCACTGTAAAATCCTTTTCTCCAAGGAAATCATTGGGGGACACAGAATCATGGGTGTTATGCTGCTGCCACAAGGAGGACACTAAGTTAACACAGAAAGATTAACTCCTCCCCTGCAGTATACACCCTCTCACTGGTCAATATTCAACCAGTTTGGTAGAAAAGCAGTAGGAGTATTAAACGAAAGACAATAAAACTATGTCAAAACCAAAGAAATAACAAGCCCAATAGGCCAACAGGGTGGGTGCGGTGTCCCCCAATGATTGGCTAGGAGAAAAGGATTTTACGGTGAGTACACAAAAATCCCTTTTTCTCCTACGCCTCATTGGGGACACAGGACCATGGGACGTCCTAAAGCAGTCCCTGGGTGGGGAGCAACATAGCTGCTAATACCCCATCTACCAGAGGCTTACAGCTAAGGTACTGCCGACTGCAGACTGAGCCTGCCTTCTTTTGTCTCCCCATTTGAGGGAATTATTCTACTATTGTGGCTAAGTGTTCAGTATCATTCTTTAAAGGACAATCAATTTTTCCTATATGCCCCAGGAGCAGGACTATGTCTCCATTTGTCTATCTCCTTTTAGATAAGCACTTTATATGGACCTTATGAACGATAATCTTAAGCCTTAGTCACACTAAACGACTTACCAACGATCACGATCAGCGATACGACCTGGCCGTGATCGTTGGTAAGTCATTGTGTGGTCGCTGGGGAGCTGTCACAGACAGCTCTCTCCAGCAACCAACGATCAGGGGAACGACTTCGGCATCGTTGAAACTGTCTTCAACGATGCCGAAGTCCCCCTGCAGCACCCGGGTAACCAGGGTAAACATCGGGTTACTAAGTGCAGGGCCGCGCTTAGTAACCCGATATTTACCCTGGTTACCATTGTAAAAGTAAAAAAAAAACCACTACATACTCACATTCTGATGGCGCGCTGCTGCCGAGAGCTTCCCTGCACTGAATGTGTCAGCGCCGGCAGTAACTGCGGTGACGTCACCGCTGTGCTCTGCTTTACGACTGGCGCTGACACAGTCAGTGCAGGGAAGCTCTCGGCAGCAGCGTGCCATCAGAATGTGAGTATGTAGTGTTTTTTTTTTGTTTTTTTAACTTTTACAATGGTAACCAGGGTAAATATCGGGTTACTAAGCACGGCCCTGCGCTTAGTAACCCGATATTTACCCTGGTTACAAGTGAACACATCGCTGGATCGGCGTCACACATGCTGATCCAGCGATGACAGCTGGTGATCAGCGACCAAAAAATGGTCCTGATCACTCCCCAACGACCTCCCAGCAGGGGCCTGATCGTTGGTCGCTGTCACACATAACGAGATCGTTAGCGGGATCGTTGCTACGTCACCAAAAGCGTGACGTTGTAACGATATCGTTAACGATATCGTTATGTGTGACTCAGCCTTTAGTTTATTATCTTTTTGGAGCATTTATCTATGCACTTTCTAGCCCACGAGTAAGGGCTTCCTCTATGTATGTGCTTATTATACAATACTGACAGGATGATTCCTTTTTCTCTTTGTGGCTACTTTTGAGTGATTACTAGTATCATAGATATTGATTTTTGTTTGTGGTGTGACAAGGGTATGACCCTATTGTGGGTCTGTGTATTTGTTTGTTTGCAATTTTAAATGTTTTTAATCTTTTTGCAGTGTTTGAATTATGACCAAATAAAACATACTATTTTTTCTGATATTTTTGTGTGGTGATCCCTGTGAAATGCATGCTATCTTTTCTTAGTTTGTTGTGCTCATTATCTCCAGCATGCAATAGGTGATCCCCAGTAGTGGTGCCCGCCAACATTGGTTATAAAATGCACCTGCCAAGGGCAGCGTCTACAGAGGATAGAGAATGGATGTGGTAGTGTTTTATAAAAGTATGCAAGCTAGACCAAGTCGCAGCTTTGCAGACCTGTTGTGCTGACGCCTGGTGCCGAATGGCCCAAGAGGCGCCCACTGACCGAGTAGAATGGGCCTTAATCCCTGCTGGGATAGGAGCACCCCTGACATGATAGGATTCCTGAATAGCCGATTGAATCCATTTGGCTAGCGTAGCCTTGGAAGCGGGTAAGCCCTTCCTTTGTCCCTCTGGAAGGACGAATAGGACATCTGACTTGCGGAAGGGAGCCGTCCCTGAGATATACCGTCGAAGGGCCCTGACCACATCCAGAGCGTGCATAGCTTTCTCAATGCGATGGACCGGTGTCGGACAGAACGAAGGCAGAATAATCTCCTCATTGAGGTGGAAGGAAGAAACGACTTTGGGTAAAAAGGAGGGAGAAGTGCTCAAGATTGCCTTATCCGGGAGAGAACGGCCAACCCCAAAACTCGCCCGATTGACGTAATAGCCACTAGAAAAACTACCTTCCAGGAAAGGAAGGTCAGAGAGACGTCTTGCAGTGGCTAGAAAGGAGCCTCCTGAGGAGCTCCAAGGACCAAATTAAGATCCCATGGATCCCATGGATCCAATGGCATTTTATAGGGAGGCGCCACATGGGAAACTCCCTGAATGAACGTCTTAACCGGTAATCTGGTGGCAATCCTTTGTTGGAATAGGACTGACGGTGCTGACACTTGTCCTTTGAGTGAGCCAAGTGCGAGACCAGACTCTAGCCCTGATTGGAGAAATTCCAATATAGAAGGAATGGAAAATACCAGAGATCGTCCATGGGCGTTGCACCATGCGAAGAAGATTCACCAAGTACGGTGATAAAGGCGCATGGATACGGGCTTCCTAGGACTAATCATGGTGGAGGACACCTCAGTGGAGAATCCGGCTTGGGCCAGAATCCAGGATTCAACGGCCACGCCGTCAATGACAGGGCCCCGGAGTTCTGGAGGTAAATCGGGCCCTGTGAGAGATGATTCATGCGATCTGGGAGCCACCAGGGGACTTCGGCGACCAGCTGAACCAGTTCCGCGTACCATGCCCGGCGCGGCCAGTCCGGCGCAACTAGGATCACTGGTACCGCCTCTGCCCTGATCTTCTTGATGACCCTCGGTAGCAGGGGAAGAGGAGAAAAATGTACAGAAGGCGGAATTGATGCCACGGTAGGACCAAGGCATCTGCTCCGAAGGCGCGTGGATCGAGTGATCGGGCAATGAACTGGGGGACCTTGTTGTTTAGCCTGGAGGCCATGAGGTCCACATCCGGGGTGCCCCAGCGATGACAAATCTGCTGAAAAACATCTGCGTGGAGGGACCACTCGCCCGAGGCGAGACCCTGGCGACTGAGGAAGTCCGCCGCCCAATTCTCCACACCTGGTATGTGGATCGCCGACATGGGCGAATGGTAGCGCTCGGCCCAGCGGAGGATGTGGGTCACTTCGAGCATGGCCGTCTTGCTGCGGGGTTCCCCCTTGACGATTGATGTACGCCACCGCTGTGGCATTGTTGGACTGGATTCGGATGGGGTGACCCGCAACGAGGTGGTGAAAACTGATCAAACCTAGTCTGATTGCTCGTATTTCCAGGATATTGATGGGGAGACGCGACTCGAGTGGACCACCACCCCTGAGCTGTGTGATGACTGAAGACTGCACCCCAGCCCAAAAGGCTGGCATCGGTAGTCACCACCAGCCAGCGCAGTGGGAGAAACGACTTCCCCTGGTTCAGGGAGGACTTCAGCGTCCACCACCTGAGGGTCTGCCTGACCTGCCAAGACAGACGGAAACGACGGTCGAAAGCAGACGGGTTCCTGTTCCATGCCGACAGCAGCACGTGTTGTAAGGGACGGAGGTGGAACTGCACGAACGGAACAGCTTCCATGGCTGCTACCATTTTCCCGAGAATGCGCATGCTGAAACGAATGGAGTGAGAGACTGGGCGGGAGAGACTCTGTGCTCCCTGCTGCAAGGCCAAGGCCTTTTCTGGGGGGGAGAATAACCAAGCCGCGGGAAGTGTCCAGGGTCTTTCCCAGGAAAGAAATCTGCTGAGCTGGGACCGGGGAAGGTTTTTCGGAGTTTATCTTCCAACCCAGGTGAGAAAGAGTATCCACTGTGATGTCGAAGGACTCCTCACAGGCTGGATATGACGGGCCTTTTATCAGCAGGTCGTCCAGGTACGGAAGTACCACCACTCCCCGATCATGAAGGATAGCCATGACGGCTGCCATGACCTTGGTGAAAACTCGGGGAGCAGTGGCGAGGCCGAAGGGTAAGGCCACAAACTGGAAGTGTTCCTCAGGAAAAGCGAAGGAACTGTTGATGAGGATGAAAAATTTGGATGTGGAGGTAGGCATCCTTGATGTCTATGGATGATAGGAATTCTCCCTTTTCCATGGATGCGACGACAGATCGGAGGGACTCAATTCTGAAGCGTCAAATTATGACAAAATGGTTCAGAAGCTTTAGGTCCAGTATCGGAGTGATCCATCCTTCTTTGGGACCACGAATAGGTTTGAGTAAAACTCCTTGAACCTTTGGTCTAGGGGTACGGGAATGATGACTCTGTCCCCTTGTAGTGCCCTTATGGCCTGGAGAAAAGCCATTGTCTTTGTTGTGGGAGGACACGACTGGGAAAAAACGTGTGTGTGTCTGTGTGTGTGTCAAACTATTTTGTATCCGGAGGACACCAGTTCTCTGACCCACTCGTTGTGGACGACCGAGTGCCAGGCCTGTCGGAACAAAAGTAAACGGCCGACTACTTTGTCCATGTTCTCCGGATGATGCAACGAGTCATTGAGCGGAAGATCAAAGGGATCTGGATCTCTTGGATCCAGATGGCCTCGGTCTGGGTTTCCAGCTACGGTTAGGCCTGTATGAGACCTGGGAACCTTTGTCTCCGCACGAAACTCATCCTGATCCGGAGGAGGCAAATGACCAATTGGAATTGTTGCGAAACCTCGTTGTTGATACCGAAATGGCCGGGTAGGCTTTTGTTGAGGAAGAAATTTACTCTTTCCTCCGGTGGCGTCAGATCATTTGGTCCAACTTTTCACCGAATAAGCGACCAGCTTGGTAGTGCAGAGATGTCAATGATTTTTTGGAAGCAGAATCTTCTCGCCAATCTCTGAGCCACAGGCTCTTCTGATGTAAATTGCATTGGCGGCTGCCTGCACAGCGCAATTGGACGCGTCTATTGAGGCGTTAACCACGAAGTCCCCGGCTTGGCGTCTATTGAGGCGTTAACCACGAAGTTCCCGGCTTGGGCTATCTGGTTAGCCAGGTTGATCACCTCTGGAGGTAGATTACTGTGATGGATGGTTGTGGCCAGCACCTCAGTCCAAGCTACCATAGCCTTAGCCACCCAAGTAGCGGCAAAGGATGGAAAAAGTGACGCTCCTGTAGCCTCGAAGACAGAGCGAGCTAGGTAATCAATTTGACGGTCAGAGGGGTTTTTGACTGAAGAACCTTCAAACAAAGAAAGGAGCGTTTTGGAGGCGAGATGCGATACGGCAGGGTCCACTGAGGGAGACTGTAGCCAGTCCTTCATTAGTTCCTGAGCAAAGGGGTATTTGGACTCAATAGACTTTTGACCCGTCAAACATTTATCGGGCCGGTCCCTGTGTTTCTGGACAATGTCCCTAAATTCAGGATGAGTGAGTGACGAATACTTTTTGGACACGTTTTGTCTTTTTAAAAGACATGACATGTTCCTGAGTGGATACGGATTCCACGTCCACCTTCAGGGCCTTGTTGACCGCCTCAATAAGAGAATCAAGAGTCTCTTGAGAAGTCGAGGAATCCTGGACTAAAGATGCATCGGACTTGGATTCAGAGTCATGTGCATTACGGTTCTCAGGAGAAGGGGAACGAGAATTTGAGATAGCAGAAGCTGAAGCACAAGCACGGCCGTGCTCAGGGGACACGACATGGGTCCGTTTTCTGGAGCCCTGAGCACTTAGAGACCGAGTACGCCCCTTGCTGGTGGATGGATCCATACCGTCGCCAGAGTCCTCTGCGGTAGGCAAAATGGCGTTCTTACTTAAAGAGGGACCCCAGAGAGAATCTATTGCCCTGGCCACGGAAGCCATAGAACGTGACAGGGAAGCAGCCCACTCAGGGGGACTAAGCTCCGCAGGGTCAGGGGCGGCATTGGTGGCGGCGGCTTTACACAGGCCGGATCACAATCCGCACATAACGGGGTATTGTGAGCTCGGGGCAAGGCAGTATTACAAGTGGCACATGAGGTAAAAAACACTGTGTGCTTGTTAACCTTTTTGGCCTCTTTGGGGATAGACATAGTGTGTCTTTAAAGGTAAGGGCCAGATAGGCAGGGTATGTGCTTGCAGAGAAGGGGTTAAGCTCTCCTGGTACAGCTTACCCACGGTCCGGTGCCTGTGTCCCCCCCAGGGAGGAATAGGACAGCAGAAGAGATTAGCGGCACCTTCGGAGCTGTCAGTCGGTCAGCGTTTGATGCTGTCCCCGCAGACGTGGAGTATCAACATGGCCCCCGAGATTTGCAGGGCGCTTCTCGTTCCCAAACGAGAAGCGCCGAGATAGTGGGCGGAGCTTTGGCGGTGGGCCGACCGCTCCCTAGTCCGGCTGAAAAGCCGGGGACTAAATTTCTTCTGGCCAGCGGCACCTGTCCCCGGGGGCCAGGACCGCACCTTCCGATGCAGGCAGTGCGAGGAAGGAACATACTCACAGCAATCAGTGCAGGAATGCAGCGCCTCCTTTGCTGCGAGAGTGAGAGCTCAATCCATCCTTCCTGGGTCGGGGGATGGAGAGCACCCTCCGTCCATCTTCACCACAAGGGACTTACAGATTTCGTGGGGACTGCAGTGACGCCATCAGGTGGGGGCCTTAGTGATGTGTTAGGGCCCAGGAGAGGGACATAAGAGCCAGAACTCTATGTGCTCGCCATCTTACAGGGGGAAGATCGGGACCGTAAAGGAACCATCTCCCAAGCATAGATTAGGTGTGCCCCAGTCGTCGCAGGAGAGGGTACAGGGAGGTATACTCCGCGTGTTCGCCTGTTGATGGTTTGGGGAAGAGCGGACCCTTGAAAGGAATCAGTCGCCCCCTTCACTCCATTAAAAAATAAAAATTTACAGAAAAGAAAATAAACGTTGGGTCTGTTTCAGTGCCTCCTACAGACACTAAGCAAGAACTGGTTGAATATTGACCAGGAGAGGGTGTATACTGCAGGGGAGGAGTTAATCTGTGTTAACTTATTGTTCTCCTAGTGGCAGCAACATAACACCCATGGTCCTGTGTCCCCCAATGAGGTGTAGGAGAAAAACTATTTTATAGAAAAAATAATTATTTTTGCATTGCTTTATTCTGAGGGCTATAACATTTTTCTGCCGATGGAGCTGTATGGAGGCTTGTTTTTTGGGGACAAGATGACGTTTTCAGCGGTAACATTATTTATATTCTTTTTTTTAATCGCGTTTTATTGCACTTTTGGTTCAGCGGTATGATGAAAAACTTTCGAATTTGCAAGAAGTAATAAAAAATGCTTCAAAACATTCTCTCATTATTCTAGCATTTGGCAAATTTTAATAATTATGGTAATCCTAATTGACCTAAAACGGGAAAGGTTTATTCCGATTTCATTTCTGATATTGAGGAAAAACATGCATGTGTGTCTTTTCATATACAGTGTGTCCGTAAAGTCATGGTGCACTTTTGACCAGTCACTGGAAAGCAACAAAAAAAAACCGATAGAGATGTGAAATCAGCTCCAAATAAAAGAAAAACTCTCCCAGTTTCATAACTATTCAGTGCAGTTCGATGTGGGGTCCATTTGTTGCCCTACACAGATCCAAACGATAGTGAAGTTCTTGCCACACACTGGTAAGGACGTCTGGTGTAACAGAGTGAACAACGTCTACGATTCTCTGTTTTATGGAAGGTTGCCACATCGCTAAACACAATCTTCTGCAAAAATCTTGCATCATTGTCAATCTCATGAAGCATATCTGTAGCAAACGCACATCGTTTGGGTCTATCCGCCGGTTTGATAGTGTGCAACAGCTGCAATTTGTACCCTGTGAAACAGAGACGTTTCTTTAACACCTTATGAACTGTAGTCTTGCTTAGGTGTAATTGTCGAGAACACGCACGGATTTTTTTAGGGCCCCTTAGGCAGCTATCCCGTACAGCCTCTCTACAGACTCGTCACTGACTGATTGCCTACCAGAACGGGGTTTTTCCACCAAACTGCTGGTTTCCTTCAACTGCTTATCCCACCAAGTAATGTTAGTCCTATGTGGTGGCGCTTCGTTATAAAGGCGACGATATTCATGTAGCACTTTGGTCACGGATGTGAATTTAGCGAGCCACAGAACACACTGAACCTTTCCTCTGTAACGTCCACATCTCGACTGGCATGGAAAAGCACACAGCTGGCATAAGCCAGACCTTGCAGTGTATTATCAGAGTTCAGTTTATCAGGGGTTAATCTGACTGGGGTTTGTGCTGTTTGATTGGTTCTTGTTCTCTCCTCATGAATAGGTCTGATATGATTGGGCCAGAGAAAGGGCACCAAAAGTGCGCCATGACTATAAGGACACACTGTAGTGTATGTAAACATATATTAATATATATACAGGTGCATCTCACAAAATTAGAATATCATCAAAAAGTAAATATATTTAAGTTCTTTAATATAAAAAGTGAATCTCATTATGTAGAGTCTTTACAAACAGAGTTATCTATTTCAAGTGTCTATTCCTGTTAATGTTGATGATTGTGGCTTAACCCCTTTCTGACCTCGGACGGGATAGTACGTCCGAGGTCAGAACCCCTGCTTTGATGCGGGCTCCGGCGGTGAGCCCGCATCAAAGCCGGGATATGTCAGCTGTTTTGAACAGCTGACATGTGCCCGCAATAGCGACGGGTGGAAACGCGATCCACTCACCACTATTAACTAGTTAAATGCCACTGTCAAACGCTGACAACGGCATTTAACCGGCGCTTCCGGCCATCGTCACATGATCGGGGGTCAGCGATGCGTCTGCATAGTAACCATAGAGGTCCTTGAGACCTCTATGGTTGCTGATGCCGGATTGCTATGAGCGCCACCCTGTGGTCGGCACTCATAGCAATGCAGGAATTCAGCTACATAGGAGCGATCTTATGATCGCTCCCATGTAGCTGAGCTGATCAACTTGTGCCAGCTTCTAGCCTCTCATGGAGGCTATTGAAGCATGGCAAAAGTAAAAAAGTAAAAAAAAAAAAAAATGTGAAAAAAATAAAAAAAATATGAAAGTTTAAATCACCCCCCATTCAAAATAAAACAATAATAAAAAAAAAATAAAACCTACATATATTTGGTTTCGCCGCGTTCAGAATCGCCCGATCTATCAATAAAAAAAGGATTAACCTGATCGCGAAATGGCGTAGCGAGAAAAAAATTTGATACGCCAGATTAACATTTTTTTGGTCGCCACGACATTGCATTAAAATGCGATAACGGGCGATCAAAAGAACATATCTGTACAAAAGTGGTATCAATAAAATGACAGCTTGGAACACAAAAAAATAAGCCCTCACTTGACCCCAGATCACGAAAAATGGAGACGGTATGGGTATCGGAAAATGGTGCAATTTTTTTTTTTTTCTTTTTAGGAAAGTTTGCAATTTTTTTTCACCACTTAGATAAAAGAGAACCTAGACATGTTTGGTGTCTATGAACTCGTAATGACCTGGAGAATCATAATGACAAGTCGGTTTTAGCATTTAGTGAACCTAGCAAAAAAGCTTAACAAAAAACAAGTGTGTGATTGCACTTTTTTTTGCAATTTCACCGCACTTGGGACTTTTTTTCCCGTTTTCTAGTACACGACATGGTAAAACCAATGATGTCGTTCACAAGTACAACTCGTTTCGCAAAAAATAAGCCCAACATGGCCATATTGATTGAAAAATAAAAAAGTTATGATACTGGGAAGGAGGGGAGCGAAAAACTAACACGGAAAAACGGAAAATCCCAAGGTCATGAAGGGGTTAAAGTCAATGAAAACACAAAAGTCATTATCTGAATAAATTAGAATACTTTATAACACCAGCTTGAAAAATTAGTTTAAAATCCGAAATGTTGGCCTACTGAAATGTATGTTCAGTAAATGCACGCAACACTTGGTCAGGACTCCTTTTGCATCAATTACTGCATCAATGCGGCATGGAGGCGATTGGCCTGTGGCACTGCTGAGGGGTTATGGAAGCCCAGGTTGCTTTGATAGCAGCCTTCAGCTCATCTGCATTGTTGGGTCTGGTGTCTCATCTTTCTCTTGACAATACCCCATAGAGTATCTATGTGGGTTAAGGTCAGGCGAGTTTGCTGCCAATCAAGCCCAGTGATACTGTTGTTTGTAAACCAGGTATTAGTAATTTTAGCAGTGTGGACAGGTGCCAAGTCCGGCTGGAGAATGAAATTTCCATCTCCAGAAAGCTTGTCGGCAGAGGGAAGCATGAAGTGCTCTGACATTTCCTGGTAGACGGCTGCACTGACTTTGGTCTTGATAAAACACAGTGGACCTACACCAGCAGATGACATGGCTCCCCAAACCATCACTGATTGTGGAAACTTCACACTAGACCTCCAGCAGCTTGGATTGTGGCCTCTCCACTCTTCCTCCAGACTCTGGGACTTAATTTCCAAATGAATTGCAAAATGTACCTTCATCTGAACACAACACCTTGGACCACTGAGCAACAGTCCAATTCTTTTTCTCATTGGCCCAGGTAAGACGCTTCTGGCGTTGTCTATTGGTCATGAGTGGCCTGACAAAAGGAATGTGACACTTGTAGCCCATGTCCTGGATACGTCTGTGTGTGTTGGCTCTTGACGAAATAGTCTATATGACCCACCCCAAAATAAATCTCAAAAGAATATCTGACTAATTAGCAAGGAGAGACGATATAAAATAAAACATAACTTTTAATCTATAATTAAAAACAAAACTGGATAAATCACAACAAACAAACCAAAACGATAAAGAGCAAGTGCTGAATAAGGTTACCAGTGCTCAATTATAAATCATTTGGTCTCACCACTTCTGTAGTAGTTCTCTGCCGGTTGCAGATACGCAGGAGCCCAGTGTTAACCAGAAAAAATCTAGAAAGGGGAGAGGGGGGGAGATTCTAATATCCCCTGTTGTGCCCATGTTTCGCTCCTGCCCTTTCAAGGACTGTCCCCACATAAGGCTACCAAGATGTACCCCCAAGATGATGTCTAAGCTCCGTACACGTTTCCTCCCCCATTCAGGTCATTCATCAGGGAAGAAAGATATATGTGTGGGAAAATTAAGAGTTCCTGCATTGGCAGGAAACAATGATCTTAGGACTGGCTAGTTTAAGCCAACACCTGTTCTCATAAAGCCGGGTACATAACCATCCTGGTCAGTATGCCCCTCTTAAATAAACTTCCACTTACCCCCATGAAAACCGGCGTCTATTGTCACTTCCAGTGTTTGGACCACACATTGAAGTGCAAGTCCACTGGAAGTGGCTCTTGAAGCAATGACTCCAGCAGCAGTCCACTCCTTGTGAATCTCCTCCAAATGTTTGAATGGCCTTTTCTTAATCCTTTCAAGGCTGCGGTTATCCCAGTTGCTTGTGCACCTTTTTCTACCACACGTTTTACTTCCACTCAACTTTCCATTAATATGCTTAGATACCGCACTCTGAACAGCCAGTTTTTCTTTAGCAATGACCTTTTGTGGCTTACCCTCCTTGTGGAGTGTGTCACTGACTGCCTTCTGGACATCTGTCACGTCAGCAGTCTTCCCCATGATTGTGGAGGCTACTGAAACAGACTAAGGGACCTTTTTAAATGCTTAGGAAGCCTTTACAGGTGTTTTTTTTTTAATTATTCAAATTTACTGAGATAATAGTTTTTTGGTTTTCATTGGCTGTCTGCAGAATTCTTCTGCCAAGACTCGCATCCGCTGACGCCTGAGTGAACATTATAGTGCTTTGCAAAGGTATGTAAACTGGACCAAGTTGCAGCTTTACAGACCTGCTCAGCAGTAACCTGATGCCGAATGGCCCAAGAAGCCCCCACCGCCTGAGTGGAGAGCGCTCTGATCCCTGCTGGGATGGGCTGACTCGGTAGGACTCCTGGATGGTGGAACGAATCCACCTGGCTATCGTGGCCTTAGAAGCGGCAAGACCCTTCCTGTGACCTTCCGAGAGAATGAACAGAGCACTGTTCTTCTGAAGGATGCCATCCTTGAGAAGTACCTTCGCAGAGCTCTGACCAGGTCCAGAGTGTGGAGAGCTCTTTCAACTCTGTGAATAGGGGCCAGACAAAAGGAAGAACAATGTCCTCATTAAGATGGAAGGATGAAACAATCTTTGGCAAAAAGCATGGCGACGGGCCTGAGGACAACCTTGTCCTGATGGAAATTAAGGAAAGGTGCCCGGCAGGATAAGGTGGCTAATTCCAAAACCCTTCTAATCGATGTGATCGTCACAAGGAAGGCAACCTTCCAGGACAGAAAGGTCAGCGAAATGTCCTGAAGCAGTTCAAAGGGATGTTCCTGAAGAGCACTTAGCACCAAGTTGAGGACCCAAGGCACTGAAGGCATGCGATAGGGAGGAGCGATATGTGACTCCCCCTGCAGAAGAGTTCTAACCTGAAGTCGTGACGCGATGCGTCTCTGAAATAGGACCGAAAGGGCGGAGATTTGGCCCTTCAGAGAGAGCAGAGTGCCAGCCCTGAGTCCAGAACGGCCTGTAGGAACTCTAAAATGGTGGGAACTGAGAAGAGAGGAGAAAGACCACGCTCCTTGCACCAAGCAAAAAATGTCTTCCTGGTACGACGATAGATGCGTACCGATGAGGTTTTACAGGCACTAATCATGGTGGAAATGACCTGTTGCGAAAACCCTGCCTGGGATAAGACCCAGGATTCAATGGCCACGCCATTAAACACAGGGCCCCTGAGTTCTGGTGGTATATGGGGCCCTGGGAGAGTAGATCTGGTCAATCCAGCAGTCTCCAGGGTATGTTGGCGATGAGGCGTACCAACTCTGTGAACCTTTGCCCGGCGAGGCCAATAGGGAGCGACCAGGATCACTGGTACACCTTCTGCCTTGATTTTCCTGATTACTCTGGGGAATAACGGTAGAGGAAGAAAAATGTACGGAAGGCGGAACTGGCCCCATGAAAGAACCAGAGAGTCGACACCGATGGCTCTTGGATCTCGAGACCTCGCTATAAACTGGGAAACCTTGGCATTCAGTCTGGACGCCATGAGGTCCTCGTGGAAAAAGGTTTAAAAGGTTTAAAAAGTAAAAAGGTAGAAAAATAAAAATTAAATACAGGTATTTTCTGAATAGCAGACCCCAGTGTGCCTCCTATGGACACTAAGCATGAACTGGTTCTATCAGGAGTCAGAGGGCGGTGTATACTGCAGAGGAGAAGCTAACTTTTTTGTATTCACTTAGTGTCAGCCTCCTAGCGGCAGCAGCATACACCCACGGTCCTGTGTCCCCCAGTGTGGCGAAGGAGAAATAAGTATTTGATCCCTTGCTGATTTTGTACGTTTTCCCACTGACAAAGACATGAAAGTCTATAATTTTAATGGTAGGTTAATTTTACCATTGAGAGATAGAATATCAAAAATAAAATCCAGAAAATCTAATTTTATAAATTATATAAATTTATTTGAATGTTGCAGTGAGAAACAAGTATTTGATCCCCTACGAACCATTAAGAGTTTTTCGCTCCTACAGACCAGTTAGACGCTCCTAATCAACTTGTTACCTGCATTAAAGACAGCTGTCTTACATAATCACCTTTATAAGAGACTCCTGTCCACAGACTCAATCAGTCAGACTCTAACTTCTACAACTTGGGCAAGACCAAAGAGCTTTCTAAGGATGTTAGGGACAAGATCATAGACCTGCACAAAGCTGGAATGGGCTATAATACCATAAGTAAGACACTGGGTGAGGAGGAGACAACTGTTGGTGCAACAGTAAGAAAATGGAAGAAATACAAAATGACTGTCAATCGAAATCGATATGGGGCACCATGCAAAATCTCACCTCGTGGGGTATCATTGATCATGAGGAATGTGAGAGATCAGCCTAAAACTACACGGGGGGGGGGGGGGACGACACACTTGGTAATGATCTCAAGGCAGCTGGGACCACAGTCACCAAAAAAAACATTGCTAACACACTACGCAGTAAAGGTTTAAAATCCTGCAGTGCCCACAAGGTCCCCCAGCTCAAGAAGGCACATGTGCAGGCCCATCTGAAGTTTGCCAATGAACACCTGGAAGATTCTGTGAGTGATTGGGAGAAGGTGCTGTGGTCAGATGAGACAAAAATTGTGGTCTTTGGCATTAACTCAACTCGCCATGTTTGTAAGAAAAGAAATGCCTATGACCCAAAGAACACCGTCCCCACTGTCAAACATGGAGGTGGAAACATTATGTTTTGGGGGTGTTTCTCTGGTAAGGCCACAGGACTACTTCACGGCATCAATGAGAGAATGGATGGAGCCATGTACCGTAAAATCCTGAGTGACAACCTCTCAGCAAGACAATGACTTCTTCCAGCAAGACAATGACCCAAAACATACAGCCAAGGCAGCAAAGGAGTGGCTCGAAAGGAAGCACATTAAGGTCATGGAGTGGCCTAGCCAGTCTCCAGACCTCAATCCCATAGAAAACGTATGGAGGGAGTTGAAGCTCCGAGTTGCCAAGCGACAGCCTCAAAATCTTAATGATTTAGAGATGATCTGCAAAGAGGAGTGGGCCAAAATTCCTCCTGATATGCGCAGACCTCATTATCAACTACAAAAAATGTCTGACTGCTGTGCTTGCCAACAAGGGTTTTGCTACCAAGTATTAAGTCTTGTTTGTCAGAGGAATCAAATACTTATTTTTCACAGCAAAATACAAATAAATTTATCGGTATATAAATTATACAATGTAATTTTCTGGATTTCATTTTTGATATTCTATCTCTCAATCTTAAAATTAACCTACCCTTAAAATTATAGACTGTTCATGTATATATACACTGCTCAAAAAAATAAAGGGAACACTAAAATCCCACATCCTAGATATCACTGAATGAAATATTCCAGTTGTAAATCTTTATTCATTACATAGTGGAATGTGTTGAGAACAATAAAACCTAAAAATGATCAACGTAAATCACAACTAATATCACACGGAGGTCTGGAGTTGGAATGATGCTCAACATAAAAGTGGAAAATGAAGTTACAGGCTGATCCAACTTCAGTGGAAATGCCTCAAGAAAAGTAAATGATGCTCAGTAGTGTGTGTGGTCTGTATGATCTCCCTACAACGCCTGGGCATGCTCCTGATGAGGCGGCGGATGGTCTCCTGAGGGATCTCCTCCCAGACCTGGACTAAAGCATCCACCAACTCCTGGACAGTCTGTGGTGCAACGTGACGTTCGTGGATGGAGCGAGACATGATGTCCCAGATGTGTTCAAAAGGATTTAGGTCTGGGGAACGGGCGGCCCAGTCCATAGCTTCAATGCCTTCATCTTGCAGGAACTGCTAACACACTCCAGCCACATGAGGTCTGGCATTGTCCTGCATTAGGAGGAACAGAGGGCCAACTGCACCAGCATATGGTCTCACAAGGGGTCTGAGGATCTCATCTCGGTACCTAATGGCAGTCTACCTCTGGCGAGAACATGGAGGGCTTTGCTGCCCTCCAAAGAAATGCCACCCCACACCATTACTGACCCACTGCCAAACCGCTCATGCTGAAGGATGTTAGAGGCAGCAGATCGCTCTCCACGACTCTGTCACATCTGTCACATGTGCTCAGTGTGAACCTGCTTTCATCTGTGAAGAGCACAGGGCGCCAGTAGCGAATTTGCCAATCCTGGTGTTCTGTGGCAAATGCCAAGCGTCCTGCACGGTGTTGGGCTGTGAGCAAAACCCCCCCATCTGTGGACGTCGGGCACTTAGACCATACTTATGGAGTCTGTTTCTAACCGTTTGTGCAGACAAATGCACATTTGTGGCCTGCTGGAGGTCATTTTGCAGGGCTCTGGCAGTGCTCCTCCTTGCACAAAGGCTGAGGTAGCGGTCCTACGGCCCCCTCCATGTCTCCTGGTGTACTGGCCTGTCTCCTGGTAGCGCCTCCAGCCTCTACCCTGACACAGTAAACCTTCTTGCCACAGCTCGCATTGATGTGCCATCCTGGATGAGCTGCTACCTGAGCTACTTGTGTGGGTTGTCGAGTCGGTCTCATGCTACCACAAGTGTAAAAGCACAACCAACATTCAAAAGTGACCAAAACATCAGCCAGAAAGCATTGGTACTGAGATGTGGTCTATGGTCCCTACCTGCAGAACCACTCCTTTATTGAGGGTGTCTTGATAATTGCCAATAACTTCCATCTGTTGTCTATTCCATTTGCTCAACAACATGTGAAATGGATTGTCAAACAGTGTCGCTTCATAAGTGGACAGTTTGGTTCCACAGAAGTTTGACTTACTTGGAGTTATATTTTGTTGCGTAATTTATTTTTTGAGCAGTGTATACGTATATATATATATATATATATATATATATATATATATATATATATATATATATATAGATATATATAGATATATATAGATATATACATACATATACATACATACATATATACACACACATATGTACACACATACACTAGTATGAATCCTTTTTAGATCCCCTGCCAGAAGAGTTACTCCCTGCTAAATTAAATCATTCATTAAAAGAAGGGCAAATAAAAAAAAGAAACATTTACCAATGTAGCAATGTCGATGGACGGTTGCTCCTCCACGTTCTCCAGTTCTGTTATCCGAGCATTGGCTTCTCTGATATGGATCTACACGGGAATTGAATACACAATATTGTTACAAATGCAATAAATGTGCAGGACATACCAATATTGAACACAGTGAGTGTGCCTAAGGCTACACACTGACATGGCACAACACACGGGCAAAAATGATTCACATCGCAGCACAATGCTAGTGAATGGAGTTTTGTTGTGACTCTCAAGCTGTCACGGTTGCAAAAAACGTCAAAATAATAATATATTAAAAAAAAAAAAAAAGTACACTTCTGGTAACATGAGGATTGCAATGCAACTGAATTCACCAACACTGCAACATAGTGCAATGGTGTGAGGTCGCTGTTTGGTCAGACTTGCCGATTACAGAGGCGTGCTTTTACTGTCAGTCTCATAGACAATGAATGGGGCAGAGTTGCGAATGCTCGACCTCCGATCCAATTAGACCGGGCTCTGCACAGCCTGATTCCCGGGATCGTTAGGCGCCCAAGTGATAGCACCCACAGCAATTATTGATTTATCCCGTATACTAGGGATAATTAATAACTTTCAATTGTGGGAATAATCCTTCAGGCTCAGTTCCCATGAGGAGTATTTAGTGAGGTTTTCATGTTGCAGATTTTCTGCACCACTCTCTGCAAATTAAGTTACTTGAATTTTTTTTCATTCATTCTTGTCTCTTTTTGGCATATTAATAACCTGCTTTGTTTTTGATGCCTCGAGGTATTTGGCTTTGATGAAACTTTATTGAGACAGTTGTGTCTGAATTAAACACTTTTTTTTTTTTTACCTGCGGATTTTCTGCATCTAATGCAATTCTATGGGGACTCATGGGACTGATCAGGTCTTACTATGGTTTCTCTGACACGCCAGAGCATTTCAGAGTGAAGCCTGTCTGTGGCTGGAGCAGCATGAACCTAATGACCTGATTACTACAAATTTACCCTGAAGTCTCCCCATATGAAGTGCTGCCCCAAACAAGATGGAGAATTTAGCAGCGGGATCCTGTCTTGTGCTGGGCACCTTGGAGCAAGACACGTTTTCAGTCTCCGCATATAATACAGGACCGGCAGCGATGTCAGAGGGGCTATATTGGTAGGGTGCTAGAATATAGGACATGCAGGTCTGATTGATAACAACGACGCGGGACATTACTGTCTGTATGTCAATCGCACAGACTGATACACAGTGACAAAAGATTACATAACTTGCCTGTATTCTCTTCTTTGTGTCATGATGTTGGTGGAGCAAGCCTTCATTTTTCCTGATGTCGGTGTCTATGGCACGTACCTGCTGCTGAATAGTGGAAAAATTAGACGAAATTTCACTAACTTCTCTCTCCAGTTGACTGCAGAAAAAAAAAAAAGAAGAAGAATACATTATTATCAGTCACCTTTGCACAGTATGAGAACTGAGACCATATGCTCCTGATCAAATAGTTTAGATAATTGGCTGGATGTAATATGTATGGAACTGTTGAGGAGAGCCATAAGATCAAATACTTAATTAACCTCAACACACAAGGTAATTGAGGGAAGCAACCCATAACATGTATTGTTTAACCTTACATAAGTTTTCCTCAGACAAAGTAGGACACTTAAGATGGCTGCCATCTCCTCTACCAGAGCCGTGTGCTCTGGTATCCAAGATGAACAATGAAGACACTGAAGATGGCCGCCATTTCCTGTTTTAGCATGCCGCATGGTCTGGTATCCAAGATGACGCCCATCCTGATGACCTCATGGATCCACCCACAGCGACGCCCACCCTGATGACCTCACGGACCAACCCACCTGATGACCTCATGGATCCGCCCATGGACTTGCTCATGCCCAACCCACTAACCAATGGAATACATCCGATCACTCCCATTTTAGAGCTAACCGAGCCCCCTTACAGGAGATATATAACATTGTGTTTTCACTAATAAATTCCCTTCTTGGAGCGGAGCCACACATTGATCAAGGAGAGTTACAGCTGACTGTGCCTGGTGTATTTCTTTAGTGCACATGATCAATATCCATTAGGCCAGGAGTAGGCAACTAGAGAATTGAACATTTATATTAATTGTTCAACCCTAATATTTGGCCGCCCAACCTGGGGCCAGCAGAGGAGAGCCCTGAACCCTGTAAAACCGGCGGGTGGAACGGCTGGATGCACTGAGTACCCCGAATCTGGAGACTGATCACCTCTTTAACAGAACACGGTAAGTCTGCTGATTTTTTATAATCTGTAGTCTTTACCTGTGTCTTTCGGGGTATCCTGTGCAGATTGCCTGACCGTGTCCGGTTTTCTTGGTATCTGTAAGACGGCAGAAAGGGTATCTCCGCTGCTGGTCATTTAATTGCAAGAACCGTCACATGTTTTAGTTGCCTACTGCCTGTTACATGTTGTGAAGAGGGGAGATGAATAGTAGTTAGAAAAAAGTGTTTACAGAGGGCTAGAGGCAAGTGATAAAACAGGAAAAACGGGTTTTTACACTGGTAGTTAGGAGAAGCATTGTGTTTGGAACAGGACAGGTTTCTAGGAAGCAAGTGTTTACAGAAAGAAAAGCATGTGGTAGGACGGGAAAAACAAGTTTGTTTTTTTTAGGGAAGGAAAGCAAGCAAGTGTAGAAAAATAATTTTTGTCTGTGGTATACGGTTGTCGCCTGTGATAAGATTTTCAGTTCTGTACAAGAGAGACTAGGACCTGGAGTGAATTGACTCGGCCTAGGAAGGCCCGGTAAAGCTTGGAGCGAATTGGCTCAGTTCGGGCATAATAAATTGTGTAGCGGCTCATTGAAACTTGGAGCGAATTGGCTCAGTTCGAGCCAATTAAATTTATAGTTTTTTCTTTTTTTTGCCCCGTGACATCGAGTGAGTTGACTCTGCACGGGGACCGGTAAGTTAGGGAGCAATTTGACAAAGTAGGGAAGAATTGGTTTGTAAAGTACGGAGCACGGAAGTCAGACAGGGACCACGTGACAAGAAGCAATAGGAACTGAGTACTGCAGACTCAGTTCCCTTTAGAATCTCAGGTTTGAGTCATCTCCCCCGTCTTATTGTTTGTTTGGTGTTTGTTATCTTGATAGATAGATATATATATACTGTGTATCTATAGAAAGATGGAGAAATTAATGCAGTTCTGCCGTATAGGCACTAAGCCAAATTCAGATGGCAAGTTAGACTCATGCACACTAGTGGAAATTGTGTGGAATGCCAGAAGGGGGGATGGTTACAGCCCCTGGAGTGTAAGCTTGTCTTGAAAGAAAGAAAAGGTATCCTAGAAGATAATGGATTGTTGTCTATTGCTAGGGCAGGAGAGAGAGTCTCTGAAAGTCTGTATAAAAAAAAAAAAAAAAAAAAAGAAAGAAAGAAAAGGTATCCTAGAAGATAATGGATTGTTGTCTATTGCTAGGGCAGGAGAGAGAGTCTCTGAAAGTCTGTATAAAAAAAAAATAATAAAAAAAAAAAATTGGAAATTGGGTAGAAGAGAAAAGGAATAGAAAGAATAGCGTTTTGACCTATGTGTATTACAAAAATATATCCTGTGAGCGGCCACCACCGTATAATGGTGGCCCAGAGCCATGTGGTAAATGTAATGGTGGCCATTTTGTTAATGGCGAATGTGTTAAATGTAAAAGCAGCAAAAATGGTGGCCCAGAGCCATGTGCTAAATGTAATGGCGGCCATCTTGGTGGTAAATACAATTCTGACGGCAGCCATCTTGTTGGTGGTAAATACAATTCTGACGGCGGCCATCTTGTTGGTGGTAAATACAATTCTGACGGCGGCCATCTTGTTGGTGGTAAATATAATTCTGATGGCGGCCATCTTGTTGGTGGTAAATATAATTCTGATGGCGGCCATCTTGTTGGTGGTAAATATAATTCTGATGGCGGCCATCTTGTTGGTGGTAAATATAATTCTGATGGCGGCCATCTTGTTGGTGGTAAATATAATTCTGATGGCGGCCATCTTGTTGGTGGTAAATATAATTCTGACGGCGGCCATCTTGTTGGTGGTAAATACAATTCTGACGGCGGCCATCTTGTTGGTGGTAAATATAATTCTGACGGCGGCCATCTTGTTGGTGGTAAATATAATTCTGACGGCGGCCATCTTGTTGGTGGTAAATATAATTCTGATGGCGGCCATTTCATGGATGGCAAATGTAATTCTGACGGCAGCTATGTTGTGGATGGCGAATGTGCTGCTCCTGGTGGTGAACATCTCAGATTAAGGCTACACGCCACATCACCAAATCCTTGTTACCCAGTAATGACCACTAACGGCCAATACTATATTCCTTCGGGAAGTGAACAGGCTTTACCCATGTTTCCTATCTCAGTTGTTTCCAATGGGGCACCAACCCTTTCCTCTATCACTCCTGTTGTGAATCCAGCAGTCCTCCCACCTGGATCGTCCCCAGCACCTACCCTTTCTACTGTCACTTCCACTGCCAATTTAGCCGCACACCCACATGAGATGCTCCAAGCAGCGGCCTCTCCTCCCAATGCTTCCACAACAGCACTTTCACGCAGCCTACATAACCCTATGCCCAGTACCTCACAGGCTGTCTCGCAGCCAAGCGCACACCTGTATGGGACGGTGGCGACTGTATCAAGGGGGGGCTCAATGTGGGAGGGGGATACCAATAGCACAGGAAGCACAAAGGGGAGGGAATGTTGGCAACCTATTTTTGAAAAAGAACTTCCTGAGGGACCCCTGGTAGTGGTGGGAAAGGGTGACATAACAACAATGGAGACAGACGCTATTGTTAATGCTGCCAATTCTCGGTTAGAGCACAATGGAGGTGTAGCTAGAGCTATAGTGGAAGCAGGAGGGGCGACTATTCAAGCTGACAGTCAAATCATTGTTGAGTCACGTGGGCAGATAGCTGTTGGGGACATAGCGGTGACTAAAGCTGGCAATCTTCCATGTAGAATGATCATACATGCTGTGACCCCTACTTATGACCCTATTCATCCAGACGTTAGTGCTCAACAACTTCGTGCAGCGATAACTCGCATTAATGAGAACAGGACTGTTAAAGCTTTTAAGACTGCTTGTGTCACCTGGACCCCACACCATGATACTGGAGCTGCCCAAATAGAGCTCCTCATTCCAAGACTCCTCCTGCTCCTCATATACAAGTGATTACATCTGCACTCCCGGTGCCATCTCTACTCCCGCCTCAGGTGCCACCGCCAACAGTGCCAATGCTCATGTCTGAGGAGCCCACCCTCTACGTCAAGTTTACACCCCAGCAGGCTGCTACTCTGTTGAACCAAGTTCTAGATCCAGAAAAACAGCCGATGCCTTTCTACAGGAGCATGGTGAGACATGGGACTCTGGTGTTGAGTTCTGCCAAGAACCTAAGACAAGGGCCTCGGATGAGTTGGCTGACCTATCAATTATTATTGTTGCCAAAGGTTTCCAGATGCCTCAAAGCTGATGCAGCCATTGTACGATGACCTCAAGACGTCAGCGTTTCCACTATGTACTAAATCCGTGGAAGCTTTCTACGCTCTTAAACAGGCCATACAGTCTGCACCAGCTCTTGGAATCCCAAATTATCAACTACCTTTTTACTTGTTTGTCAGTGAAGTAGCAGGACATGCTTCCGGAGTCCTAGCACAAAAACATGGGGGAAGAACAAGACCAATCGGCTACTACTCTGCCCGCCTGGACTCTGTGTCTCAAGCTTCCCCGACTTGCCTCAGAGCTGTTCATGCTGCACATATGCTTCTGGACAAAAATCCTGATATCATCTGAGGACATCCAGTTCTCTTAATGGCTCCACACGACATAATTGCTATTGTTGGAACCTAAACATCTGTTGGTACAGCATCATATGAGACTCCAACGTTGGCTCTTGGTTCCGGATAATGTCACTCTTGTCCGCTGCAGCATCTTCAAACTGTCCACGCTGCTTCCTCATTCCAGGGGGGATGTGGATGATACTGATGCTCTCGGAGAAGATGCCTCTACACACTCAGAGGATCATGACTGTCTTGAACAAATGCATGAAGAAGTAGCCTCCCAGAAAAACGTGTCTGAAGACCCACTCCCACATGCTGACGTGACGTTCTTCACTGATGGTTCCAGATTTGCAGATAAAACAGGAAGGTTCCATACGGGATATGCCGTGGTTACACATGACCTGATAATCTCAGCTGGATCGCTACCACCGCACATATCTGCACAAGAAGCGGAACTTAAAGCTTTGACGCTGGCTTGTCAGGAAGCGACGGAGAAGGTGGTCAACATCTACACGGATTCAAGATACGCTTTTGGAGTGGCTCATGACTTCGGCAGTATCTGGGCAGCCAGAGGATACCTAACGTCCAGTGGAACTCCTGTAAAACATGCTGCTATCATACAAGAACTTGTGGTCGCTCTGAATCTACCTTCAAGAGGTTGCAGTGATCGAGATCAAAGCTCACGGGAGACTGGATTCTCCAGAAGCAAGGGGGAATTTCTTTGCTGACAAAACAGCAAAAACCTATGCTGTGCATCCATTTGGGAAAGAAAAAGCAGCGGTGTACGTGTCACAAGACACTGAAGAAGGGACTAAAGGCTCTCTTATGAGGATCATCCATCTACATCAAGACAAGACATCAGATGATGAAAAGAAGTCATGGCAAGAAGGAGGAGCTAAAAAGGATGAAGATGGAGTCTGGAGGATGAACAAAAAGGTCTGTCTACCCCGTAATCTGTACCCTTCAGTGACAGAATGGGCACACGGTATCACCCACAGAGGCAAGAATCAGATGAATGACCTAATTTGGAAGACTTATATGGCACCTGGAATCTCTACTGTTACCCAAAAATATTGCAAGTCCTGCCTTGTGTGTGCAACATGCAATCCAGCACCGCCTCAGAAAGTTACTCAGAAACATTTGGCTAAACCACTTTATCCCTTTCAGAAAATTCAGATTGACCACATTCGAATGCCAAAAGTAGGGAAGTGCGAGTATGTACTGGTAGTGACTGACATGTTCTCAGGATGGCCCGAAGCCTATCCAGTAACCAACATGACTGCCAGAGTGACTGTTAAGAGACTGGTGACTGAAGTAGTCTGCAGATATGGGGTCCCAGAGGTAATTGAGAGTGACCAAGGACCTGCGTTCACTGCAGCACTGACTAAGGAACTATGGACATTGGTGGGAGCTGATTTGGGTTTACATACTCCATATCACCCACACAGCAGTGGGAAAGTAGAAACACTGAATGGCACCTTCAAAAATAAAATACTGAAAGCCAGTTAGGAGGTCAGACTTGGACAGACATTTTGCACGTTGCCTTATACTCAGTCAGAAACACTCCAAGGGGTCCCACTAAACTCACACCATACGAGATTCTTTTTGGGGGGGCCTCCAAGATTGGGTCAATATTTTCCACAACAGCTAGCCTTGGGAAGTGATACTCTTGTAAATTCTGTAATTGTTGTTACTAAAGAACTGTCAGTAACACATGTACGAGTTTTATCATCCATTCCAGGTCCAGATTCCAGTGACGGTACCCATACTTTCTAACCTGGTGACTACATGTTGGTAAAGAAGTGCATCAGAAAAGACATTCCTGGAGTCGAGATTTGAGGGTCCCTACCAAGTGCTCCTGACTACTCCTACTTCGGTCAGGATTGCTGTGCGCCTCCTGGATCCATCTCTCACATTATAAACTTGTTAGACAGTTAGGGACAGAGTAGGATCTGACCTGCTTGTCAAGTCCAGCTACAAAGGGAGGTTTTCCACAAGGGAAAACTTGTCTCAAACTGGTGAAAACTCCAATTCCCCCTCCCGGGCAAGACGGTCAGATCTAGGATGTGTACATCAGGGTTAGTCACATGTGTATTTTACTCTAAGTAACCATGGAGATTGGAGAGTAATAGATCCAGCAGGTTGGGAAGTCCCGAGGACACTGGTAACACGCTCCGATATACCTCCTCAGTATACCCATAATTGGTCACACATTCTCTGGTGTCTATAGCATCCATATTGTCATGAAGCCTCTGATGTCATAATAACACTTAACATCGATGGGTTAGGGAACCACGGTGGGATCAAGATAAAAGAAAAGGTTAATAAAGTATTTAGGGGGGACTGTTGAGGAGAGCCATAAGAACAAATACTTAATTAACCTCAACACACAAGGTAATTGAGGGAAGCAACCCATAACATGTATTGTTTAACCTTACATAAGTTTTCCTCAGACAAAGTAGGACACTTAAGATGGCTGCCATCTCCTCTACCAGAGCCGTGTGCTCTGGTATCCAAGATGAACAATGAAGACACTGAAGATGGCCGCCATTTCCTGTTTTAGCATGCCGCATGGTCTGGTATCCAAGATGACGCCCATCCTGATGACCTCATGGATCCACCCACAGCGACGCCCACCCTGATGACCTCACGGACCAACCCACCTGATGACCTCATGGATCCGCCCATGGACTTGCTCATGCCCAACCCACTAACCAATGGAATACATCCGATCACTCCCATTTTAGAGCTAACCGAGCCCCCTTACAGGAGATATATAACATTGTGTTTTCACTAATAAATTCCCTTCTTGGAGCTGAGCCACACATTGATCAAGGAGAGTTACAGCTGACTGTGTCTGGTGTATTTCTTTAGTGCACATGATCAATATCCATTAGGCCAGGAGTAGGCAACTAGAGAATTGAACATTTATATTAATTGTTCAACCCTAATAGAACGGTCTTGGGACAGTCATGACGTGTAATTGCTCGTCGTGCAGTTTAGGTCTGAGCGGATTTAGTATATGCATCTCTGCACTTTGTATAAGTGTCTCGTGGTGTAACCAACTATCTAGAAACATAAGATGGTAGATTCATCCGTACATGTGGTACACCCGTGATGCACATCCAATGTGCTTTCTAATTAGCAGTCAGCTTTTGGTGAGTTTTGTTGGTGGTTTAACCATTATGGCCAAGAATTAGAGTCCATGTTCACATAAGCTGATCGTCGATCAAGTCTTTAGCGATCAGCGGTCCTTTGAAAACTCGTTTACACAGCCAGAATGAAGTAAGCGATTTTTAATCAATGGCTCAGAGTGCACAGGCTGCTATGGATCTCGGCAGAGCGAGGCCTGGTAACACAGGGCGATGCACCGCACAGAATTATTTTTTTTTTGTGTGTCGCACACAAGTAGAGATGGGCGAACCCTTACAGTAAAGTTCGGCATCTGTACCGAACACCTACTGTTCAGGCACAGACATCAAACACGGACTTCACCAGAAAGTGACCTGCAGTAACCTTGACTTCACTGCTAGTCACGGACGCTGCGCTCGCAAGCAGCCAATTCCTCAGTGGTTCTCAGCTGGGACAGTCGCATTTTTGCACCCTCCAGGTTGAAAACTATTAATCCCCAGACATGGATTATGGTGTGTGACAGTACGATGGACAGGTTAAGGTATTGTTTTTTTTATTTTTGTTTTATTACAGGAGACGAGGGATTCAGTGGAATTAGACGTTAGGTGAGTATAACTGTGTTTGTTATATTTAAATAAAGTAAAACTGTGTTTTGTCTTATTTCTAATAAAGGATTTATGTGTCTTAAAGGACTGCTGTGTCTTTAATTACCATACAACTATAGGATTAGTAATGGATAGTTGTCTAATAGACGCTTTCCCATTACTAATCTGTGGTATGTCACCGGACAATACAAACGTGTTATCAACCCCACAAATATGAACCCCACTTGCCACCATTACAAGGCAAGTAGGAAGATCCGGGCAAAGTGTCAGATTTGGCGCATCTAATAGATGTGCCTTTTCTGGGCGGCTGCGGGCTGCTATTTTTAGGCCTGGGGGGGTGGGTGCAATTTCCTAGGCCCCTTACCAGACTGAGAATACCAGCCCTCAGCTGTCTGCTTTAGCAAGCTAGTTATCAAAAATGGGGAGACCCCACGTTTGTGTAAACTTTTATGTAAATAATTTTATTTATATATTTATATATATTTTTATATATATTTATATATTTTATGTAAATAATTAAAAATACAGCGCCCCCCGACCAATCTATTCTTGATAACCAGCCTTGCTGAAGTTGAGGGTTGCAGCCCCCAGCTGTTAGTTTTGCCTGGCTGGTTATCAAAAATACAGAAGAACCAACACAGTTTTGTTTTTTGTTTTTTTAACTATTTATTTACAATGCAGGCGCCGGCTGATGTATTCTCCAATCAGCCGTTCCTGATCTCACTGTTCTTAGCGGCAGCAGACGTTGGCTGATGGGAGCAGTAGTCCCATCAGCTGACACCAATGACCGGAGGTAAACTTTACACCTCCAATCACAGCTGTGCGCTCACACTGACTTGACAGCGTAGGAGATGCGGCAGTCTGACAGTCGGTAATTATTTTACCGCCGATCAGCAGCGTGACAGCGTGGCAAACACAACGTTCCGGACCCCCCATTCAAGTGAATGGGGTCTGGGTTCGGCTACTGTTCTGGAACCCGAACCAAGTGTTTTGTAACTGTTTGGCCGAACCCGATGTAGCCAAACATCCAGGTGTCCGGCCATCTCTACACACGAGATGATTTCACTCGATGAACACTAAGCTTTTGATATACTTGAGGCGCTGGATATTTCTGTGAAACATTATCTGTGCAGAGTCCTGGGCTACAATTTCTAGGGAGCCATTATAAAGGGTTCTTCTCCAACCCACCAGCAATTTAAGCTTGCCCGCCCATCAGCTCATTGCTGGGGTCTGACTCCTGCACCACATCTGGTATCACAGAGCAAGCAGTCATATGCAAAGGAAGCTTTTTGTGCTGACCATACAAAAAAAAACAGCCAGCAATGTATTTTGACAGCTTAGTGGCTACTTTTTGGAAAGTTTCTATAACATCCATTTGCAACAGCTCCACAAGAAAGGGATTCTGTCTAGAGACTGAGAATCAAACAGACCTGATTTCCCTTTCTACGTCGCGGCTCAGATATCTGGCTCTGTTGAACTCGGAGGAATAATAGCGGTTCTTAAACACTTGGTCTCCGTCAGCTGTGAACGCCTCTCTGCAGTTTATGGGCGTCTTCCCTCTCTGCATCACTTCTCGAGCTTCACTGTTATTCTGATGGAGAAACAATATAATTACCACAAACTCTGCACAAGTCTTTGTAACAAAAACGATACACCTGTCTGTTATAGGGCTGACTTCTTGCACTGTTCCTAAACATTAAATGAGTGCAAACATTCATCTGGAACGTATGTGACATCTCATTAAGCAAAGAATAACCGAAATGTGGGGACTACCCTTCGCGCTAACTGCAATGACTACTATTCTATCCTCCTGCAAACATTGCAACATTCATAGAAGATGGACATTGGTTTAGCTCTGTCAATTGTGGAAAATGATTGTACTGAATAAGCAAAACACAGCCCAGTAAGTGATACATCCCTGGAATCAAGGTCTCTGTCCCTACATCATGGTGCTCTCAGATTACATAGCAAAAACCTATTGACAGATTCCCTTTAACTATGAGTAGTAATGGAAATCCAAGGCGGTAAACAGCAATGGCCGATTGTGAAATGCGGAGATCAGATACCTTTATCAGCAGCACTGTCTCTATCCCTCTCATGTCGATCAAGCAGTTGGCAACTACGGGGTTATCAATTTCTAAAGCTGTCAGTACAGTTGGATAATATTGATGAACCGCGGCTCTAAAGAGAAACGCAAAACAGTGGAGCTTAAAGTGTTTTTATTTCCATATGCAGATGTTTATAAAAGAAAAAAAAAAAAAAAAAAAGACATTCTCACAAATGGAAAATCAATGTATGCTGACAAATAGGAATAACAACTGGCATGAAAAAATATCTATGAGATGACCAATAAATGCCAATAATAAGTATAGCAAGTCGAAGAAACACAGAACAATGTCTCCCTCTAGTGGTTTTAATAGGTATGTAGCAGAGATTTACAATAGCGTTGAACATGTTTTCACATAGATCGTTGTTCTAGTTCCACAAATATCCATCCCAATTATTTCTTTAAAGGGTGGTCTACAACAAACACTGATTTAATCCTAAATGTCTAAGAATTGTAATAATCAAATTGTTTTTCTAATATACCTTTTATTAAAAATCCCTTACTGTTCCGTCTCTACTTTGTTTATCTGATGAGAAGTGACAAGCCAGCAATAGAGCATTGTAAGAAGAGAACGAGTAAGCAGAGACCAACCCAGCACCTGAAAGTGATGTTTCCGGGACACGGCTGGTTTTTGCTCGCTTGTTTACAATGCGCAATGACAGTGCGCTCTCTTGCCAATTCATTACTTCTCACTAGAGCCAGTGAGGGAGCGCACTGTCACTGTGACCTAGAAGAATAATGCCCAGTGACAAAATCCTACTGAGCATTTGTCGGAATTGACAACTCATGCATGCTCACAAGAGCAGCAACTAGCCCTGCCCGTGAAACGGACGTTACTAATATCCAAGCATGCACTGGGGATTCTCAAACAAGATTTTATCAAACAGGAAGTGGGTAAACAAAAATAATAAAGCAAATAAAGAAAGTAGAGAGTGAACGGTAGGGAATTTTTAATTTAAGTATATTAGAAAAGCAATTCGATTATTACTCATAATAGACATTTAGGATTAAATTAAAGTTCGCTTCAGACCACCCCTTTAAGCAAAACGCTGGCCCTTTACAGGAGTGAAGCTAAAGTAGGGATCCCCACTTTCCCACTATCTTGACAGTGTGCAAGACTTCTTGCCTCTGAGCCGTATGTAAAAAGAAGGGAGTGCTGTACTGCTGTCTTCTTCATACTGGATGTAGTGAATCATGAAGCAATACACAATGGATTCCTTGTTATTATGTAACAGCAGGAAGAGGCTAGAAGACAAAGCTACAAGTTTTTTGTCCACCTTTTCCATGTGTGGGCATGTATTGAGAGACTCAGGAACACCCTTTAGAAGCAGCTATGTTCCCCATTGCAAATTTAAGGGTTACCCTATTACTTTTCTTTTGATGACCTATCCTATAAATAGGTCATCAATACCAGGGGTGGATTTTGACACCCAGCTTCCCCACCGAAAATCTGTTCTTGGTGACGACAGCAGCCAAATGTTCGCAGTTGTGGAGCAGAACAGTGTAGTGGCCGTGGCCAGGTAATGCGCATCTGCTGCTACTCATCTAAACTGCAGTCCCCCAGCGGTGGCCACAACAGTTCACGGAGCTGTGCTGTTCACCTCTGCAACTGCTAACTCCTGGCTGCCACTGGCACCGAGGGCAGCTGATTGTGGGTGTGCCAGGTGTAGGACCATCACCAGACTGATTGCTGACCTCTCCTTAAACTTTAGAAGAAAGGATGTCCTCCTCTTACAAATTAACCCTTTAGATGCAGCTGGATCCTCCCTCATTTAGACTGTATAATACACAATGCATCTTACTACCTGGCTGATCTCGAACAATATACTGAACTTAGACAAAACCTATGAAAAAAAACTAAACAAAAATGAGCACATTCCCTACCACAAGTAAATGTAAATAATTTAGGGTACGCTATTTACATGTACTACTACCACCATTTCCGGTACTTGCTGTAGGGCATATGCTCATTTTTGCTTTTGGTTTCTATTCAGGAAATGCATTGCAAGGAACGAAATCCAAATAAACTTACAGGCAGCTGATGGGTTTTGTCCAGAGCGCATGGCAGAAATTTCATGAAAAAGGATTTGCAGCATTGATACCTTAAACCATGGCAGACTTTCTGCAGGACCTGTGTGAATGTACCCTTATAGGCCACTAATAAATAATTACAGTGAGTCGAAGAAGCAGTCAGAATTAATCTCCCTTCTCACCTTCTTGAAACGTCATATATTACATTGCGGAACTGATTAACGATGATCTGCGGCCTCTGACCGTGCGTGAATACTTTTGACATGATGCTCTGCAGCATCCTCTCATCCTGATGATTGTCGCAGCAGAACGCAAAGAGTAGAGACTTTAGGCAGCTTTCTACTGCGAGTGCGAGCTGGGGGTCCTTCAGCCGGATACAGGCGCCTAGGTGAAGAAAAATCTATTTGCTATTATCTTACTCTGTGCAAAAGCCTCTCCAAGAACAACAGAGATGGAATAAGGCATTACAAACCTAATGGTCCGATGGGCTTCTGCTTGAAACGTCTCTGCCTGTAAGCCTCGTCGATTTCGGCAAGCAGAGCGGGCATGTGCTGTCCAAATCTTCTCAACCTGTCCGTCCTACTGTCCTGGAACTCCTTTATCTGTCGTTTAAGACCATCCACTTTTTGTCTCTGATCACGCTCTGCATTACTATGGAGGACAGACAGGAAGGAACAGGTCACTGATTCAGAAAGGTCATCGAACTAAACCACTAATTCCCGAAACGTCAACTTAAATGAAGTCTACTGGTACAGTCCACTACATTCCCAGACCCCGTGGCAAACGTTTGACCACATGTCTCTGCTACGGCTACAAAAGATGCGAGACAAGTGATCGCATTAAAGGACCCTCCCTAGACGTAAGCCCAGATTTAGGCCTTTACATAGATGACGTATTAGTGCAGGACGTACAGAAATCTGCTGCGCTCTTCCTTCTCTCTATGAAGCGCTTGTTGAAACTGGTTGATCTGCTCAGAAGTTGTAACTTCTTGGTCGAGAAGTTCTTTTATTTTATCTTTCAGATGATTTATTTCTTGCAGTCTTGCGATCTTTTCTTCCTCGGATGCATTATCTGCACTAAAATGAACAAGACCGTGAAGGGAAGAAAAAAAAAAGACAATGTGGTTAGCCACTCACTATAAAAAGGGACCATCCCCTTATGTACTTGGTAATCATGCATTTGCTTTTTTAGTCTTCAGCTGACGATGAGACGAGATTCATTACAAATCTGGCAAGTGCTAGGATTGACTTTGGTTTTGTTGGCCAATTGCTGTGACGCTTGGTTTAAAGGGGTTGTCCAAGCTCACGATTAAGATTCTCCCGGGTCAGGAGTGGCCTGTCATGTGGGTGCTAGTAGGCGATATGTATACTGACTAGATGTATGCGGCTCGATCCTCGTGATCGCATATGACCACCAACTACATACACATATAGACACACACAGCTCTGCTACATGCACATAGAGACACACAGCTCTGCTACATGCACATAGAGACACACACAGCTCTGCTACATGCACATAGAGACACACAGCTCTGCTACATGCACATAGAGACACACAGCTCTGCTACATGCACATATAGACACACACAGCTCTGCTACATGCACAAAGAGACACACAGCTCTGCTACATGCACATAGAGACACACACAGCTCTGCTACATGCACATAGAGACACACACAGCTCTGCTACATGCACATATAGACACACACAGCTCTGCTACATGCACATATAGACACACAGCTCTGCTACATGCACATATAGACACACACAGCTCTGCTACATGCACATAGAGACACACACAGCTCTGCTACATGCACATAGAGACACACAGAGCTCTGCTACATGCACATGCACATCACAGAAGAAACGTCCAGGCTCCTCTCATCAACCTTCATGCACTTCTCACCCCATTCCCTCACATCTCCCCCAGTCTCTCTCTCTTGTCGCCACTACCCGCCTAATTACAATCTTCAATCTCTCCCTCTCTTCTGGTATCTTTCCCTCCTCCTTCAAACACTATCATTACTCCATTATTAAAAGAACCCTCTCTTGATCGATCTTTCACAAATAACTACAGATATTCCCTTTATCTCTAGACTCTTGGAGTGCCTGGTCTACTCCTGCCTTGCCAGTTACCTCTCCACTCACTCTCTCCTAGACCCTTCACAGTCCGGCTTCCGCCCCTTACATTCTACAGAAACAGCACTCATCAAATGGACCAACAACTTTCTGACAGCAAAATGTAAAGGTGACCACTCTCTGCAGCTTTTGACACTGTTGACCACCCTCTCCTGCTCTCTAGGCTCCAGTCACTAGGCATTAAGGACACTGCTCTCTCCTGGTTCTCTTCCTACCTTTCTGACCGCTCCTTCAGTGTTCTGTTCTCCGGCTCCATTTCATCTCCCCTTCCTCTCACTGTTGGGGTACCTCAGGGCTCAGTCCTTGGCCCCCTTCTCTTCTCTCTCTACACGGCCCCAATTGGACGGACCATCAGCAGATTTGGCTTTCAGTGCCATCTTTATGCTGATAACACACAACTATACACATCATTCCCTGACCTTACCCCCGCTGTACTACAGAACACCAGTGACTGACTGTCCGCAGTCTCCAACATCATGTCCGCTCTCTATCTGAAACTCAACCTCTCCAAAACTGAACTTCTGCTCCCGCCATCTACTAACCCCCCTAAATCTGACATCTCCCTCTCCATGAATGGCACCATAATAATGCCTAAGCAGCAGGCGCACTGTTACATTTGACACCCATCTTTCCTTCACCTCACATATACAATCTCTTGCAGCTTACACCTAAAGAACATCTCTAGTATCCGCCATGGAAACAACAAAAACCCTCACTGTTGCCCTGATCCACTCCCGCCTGGATTACTGTAACACTATTAATTGGCCTCCACCTAACTGACTTCCCCCTCTCCCGTCCATCTTTACTACAGCAGCCAGGGTCATCTATCCGGCTAATCAGGACTCGGACGCGTCCGCTCTTCGCTAGTCAATGCACTGGCTGTCCATTCATTAACCCCTTCCCGACCTGTGACACAGCGTATGCGTCATGAAAGTCGGTGCCAATCCGACCTGTGACGCATATGCTGTGTCACAGAATGATCGCGTCTCTGCAGATCGGGTGAAAGGGTTAACTCCCATTTCACCCGATCTGCAGAGACAGGGGGAGTGGTACTTCAGCCCAGGGGGGGTGGCTTCACCCCCCCGTGGCTACGATCGCTCTGATTGGCTGTTGAAAGTGAAACTGCCAATCAGAGCGATTTGTAATATTTCACCTATGAAAATGGTGAAATATTGCAATCCAGCCATGGCCGATGCTGCAATAGCATCTGCCATGGCTGGAGACCCCGATCTGCCCCCACCCCACCCATCGCCTCCCCAGTCGTCCTTTTTGCCCCGATCTCCTGTCCGCTCCCCTCCTCCCTCCTGTCGGCTCCCCCGGTCCTCCTGTCCGCTCCCCAGGTCCTCCGATCCCCCCCCCCCCCCCCCGTGATCCGATCCCACCCCCCCATACTTACCTAGCTCCAATGTCCCTCCCGGTGTCCGGCCGTCTTCTCCATGGGCGCCGCCATCTTGGAAAATGGCGGGCGCATGCGCAGTGCGCCCGCCGACTCTGCTAGCCGGCAGATTCGTTCCTGCACATTTTGGTCGCTGTGATAAGTTCTATCACAGCGATCAAAATAAAAAAAATAGTAAATAAATCCCCCCCTTTATCCCCCCCATAGGTAGGGACAATAATAAAATACAGAAAATATAATTATTTTTGTTTTTCCATTAGGGGTACGGTTAGGGGTAGGGTTGCAGCTAGGGTTGCACCTAGGGCTAGGGTTGCACCTAGGGCTAGGGTTGCACCTAGGGCTAGGGTTGCACCTAGGGCTAGGGTTGCACCTAGGGCTAGGGTTGCACCTAGGGCTAGGGTTGCACCTAGGGCTAGGGTTGCACCTAGGGCTAGGGTTGCACCTAGGGCTAGGGTTGCACTTAGGGCTAGGGTTGGAATTAGGGTTAGAATTAGGCTATGTGCACACGGTGCGCATTTGGCTGCGGATCCGCAGCGGATTGGTCGCTGCGGATTCGTATCAGTTTTCCATCACGTTTACAGTACCACGTAAACCTATGGAAAACCAAATCCGCTGTGCCCATGGTGCGGAAAATACAGCGCGGAAACGCTGCGTTGTATTTTCCGCAGCATGTCAATTCTTTGTGCGGATTCCGCAGCGTTTTACACCTGCTCCATAATAGGAATCCGCAAGTGAAATCCACACAAAAAACACTGGAAATCCGCGGTAAATCCGCAGGTAAAGCGCAGTGCGTTTTACCTGCAGATTTTTCAAAAAACTGTGCGGAAAAATCCACACAAATCCGCAACGTGAGCACATAGCCTTAGGGTTAGGGTTGGAATTAGGGGTAAGACTAGGGTTAGGGGTGTGTTGGGGTTAGGGTTGTGGTTAGGGTTGGGATTAGAGTTAGGGGTGTGTTGGGGTTAGTGTTGGAGTTAGAATTGAGGGGTTTCCACTTTTTAGGCACATCAGGGGGTCTCCAAACGCGACACGGCGCCACCATTGATTCCAGCCAATCTTGCGTTGAAAAAGTCAAATGGTGCTCTCTCCCTTCCGAGCCCCGACGTGTGCCCAAACAGTGGTTTACCCCCACATATGGGGGTACCAGCGTACTCAGGAGAAACTGATCAACAACTTTTGGGGTCCAATTTCTCCTGTAACCCTTGGGAAAATAAAAAATTGCGGGCTAAAAAATTATTTTTGAGGAAAGAAAAATGATTTTTTATTTTCTCGGCTCTGCGTTATAAACTTCTGTGAAGCACTTGGGGGTTCAAAGTGCTCACCACACATCTAGATAAGTTCCTTTGGGGGTCTAGTTTCCAAAATAGGGTCACTTATGGGGGGGTTTCTACTGTTTAGGCACATCAGGGGCTCTGCAAACGCAACGTGATGCCCGCAGAGCATTCCATCAAAGTCTGAATTTCAAAACGTCACTACTTCACTTCTGAGCTCCGGCATGTGCCCAAACAGTGGTTTACCCCCACATATGGGGTATCACCATACTCAGGAGAAACTGGACAACAACTCTTGGGGTCAAATTTCTCCTTTTACCCTTGGGAAAATAAAAAAAATCAGGGTTAAAAAAAAATTTTTGAGAAAAGAAAAATTATTTTTTATTTTCATGGCTCTGCGTTATAAACTTCTGTGAAGCACTTGGGGGTTCAAAGTGCTCACCACACATCTAGATTAGTTCCTTGGGAGGTCTAGTTTCCAAAATGGGGTCACTTATGGGGAAGCTCCAATGTTTAGGCACACAGGGGCTCTCCAAACGCGACATGGTGTCCGCTACTGATTGGAGCTAATTTTCCATTCAAAAAGCCAAATGGCGTGCCTTCCCTTCCAAGCCCTGCCGTGCACCCAAACAGTGGTTTACCCCCACATATGGGGTATCATCGTACTCAGGACAAACTGGACAACATTTGGGGTCCAATTTCTCCTGTTACCCTTGGGAAAATAAAAAATTCTGGGCTAAAAATCATTTTTGAGGAAAGAAAAATTATTTTTTATTTTCACGGCTCTGCGTTATAAACTTCTGTGAAGCACTTGTTGATTTAAAGTGCTCACTATGCATCTAGATAAGTTCCTTGGGGGGTCTAGTTTCCAAAATGGGGTCACTTGTGGGGAAGCTCCAATGTTTAGGCACACAGGGGCTCTCCAAACACGACATGGTGTCCGCTAACGATGGAGATAATTTTTCATTCAAAAAGTCAAATGGCGCTCCTTCCCTTCCGAGCCTTACCATGTGCCCAAACAGTGGTTTACCCCCACATGTGAGGTATCAGTGTACTCAGGAGAAATTGCCCAACAAATTTTAGGATCCATTTTATCCTGTTGCCCATGTGAAAATTTAAAAATTGAGGCTAAAATAATTTGTTTGTGAAAAAAAAGTACTTTTTCATTTTTACGGATCAATTTGTGAAGCACCTGGGGGTTTAAAGTGCTCACTATGCATCTAGATAAGTTCCTTGGGGCATCTAGTTTCCAAAATGGGGTCACTTGTGGGGGAGCTCCAATGTTTAGGCACACGGGGGCTCTCCAAACGCGACATGGTGTCCGCTAAAGATTGGAGCCAAGTTTTCATTCAAAAAGTCAAATGGCGCTCCTTCCTTTCCGAGTTCTGCCGTGCGCCCAAACAGTGGTTTACCCCCACATATGAGGTATCAGCGTACTCAGAACAAATTGGACAACAACTTTCATAGTCCAGTTTCTCCTTTTACCCTTGGGAAAATAAAAAAATTGTTGCTAAAAGATCATTTTTGTGACTAAAAAGTTAAATGTTCATTTTTTACTTCCATGTTGCTTCTGCTGCTGTGAAACACCTGAAGAGTTAATAAACTTCTTGAATGTGGTTTTGAGCACCTTGAGGGGTGCAGTTTTTAGAATGGTGTCACTTTTGGGAATTTTCAGCCATATAGAACCCTCAAACTGACTTCAAATGTGAGGTGGTCCCTAAAAAAAATGGTTTTGTAAATTTTGTTGTAAAAATGAGAAATCACTGGTCAAATTTTAACCCTTATAACTTCCTAGCAAAAAAAAATGTTGTTTCCAAAATTGTGCTGATGTAAAGTAGACATGTGGGAAACGTTATTTATTAACTATTTTGTGTCACATAACTCTCTGGTTTAACAGAATAAAAATTCAAAATGTGAAAATTGCAAAATTTTCGCCAAATTTCCATTTTTTTCACAAATAAACGCAGAAATTATCGACCTAAATTTACCACTAACATGAAGCCCAATATGTCACGAAAAAACAATCTCAGAATCGCTAGGATCCGTTGAAGCGTTCCCGAGTTATTACCTCATAAAGGGACACTGGTCAGAATTGCAAAAAATGGCCAGGTCATTAAGGCCAAAATAGGCTGGGTCATGAAGGGGTTAAAGGATCCAATTTAAACGTCTTGTTCTCACCCACAAAGCTCTCCACAGTGAGACACCCCCCTACATCTCCTCCCTCATTTCTGGTTATCGGCCTACCCGCTCCTTATGCTCTGCAAGCGACTTTCGACTAACCTATGTTCTAATCCGTACTTCCCACTCCCGGCTACCAGACTTCTTCCAGGTTGCGCCAATCCTCTGTAATGCTCTACCCCAAGAAATTAGGACTATCTACAACTTACACAGTTTTAGGCGCTCCCTTAAAACACATGTGTTTAGGGCAGCCTATCACGTTCCCTAATCGAAGTGTGGGTGTGTGTCCCATTCACTATCTGAGAATAACCCTTCATCAAACTCCCCAGCATCCAAAAGAACCACAAATACTGGCTGGTGACTAGCTCATGCGGCTTCTATCTATCCCCCACTCACTCAAGATGGCTGGTCCATCATTGTAAATAAGCCCATGTGCTTTGTATCACCCCACCTCATTGTAGATTGTAAGCTCTCACGAACAGGGTCATCTTATTTTGCTTTAGTGTTTTTTTTTAACGTTGTGTATGAACTATTAAACTGTAAAGCGCTGCGGAATATGTTAGCACTATATAAAGATTATTATTATAGTGGCTCACTGATACAATACCTCACAAGAATAAAGAATACACACAATATGTAGGCAAGTACAACTTTACTGATAAAAAATAAAAGTCCAAGAGTGCACTTCCCTCCACACAGCTCTGCTACATATGCACATATACATACACAGCTTTGCTACATGCCCATATAGACATACACACACTCACTCTCACACATACAGACACTATTTATTATCACATCTTGCAGTTACTGATTAGGACCTGTACAGAGACTGCAGCAGCATAGCACTAGCAGGACCTACCACGTAATTAACTAAGGCACCTTTCAAGTTATATGACCTGTCACATGACCTGGAAGGTCCTGAAATTGCTGGTGCAGGAGGTCCTGTAGCTGTGCAGCTCCTGCATCCTCTGTTCAGACACGGCAGCTTCCTCTCCTGCACTGTACTGATCACATAGATCAGTGTCACACTGAAGAGAGAGGGTGCTCTCTCTCTGCTTGGGAAAGACGCAATGTCAGCGTTCTCTGGATCCGGACTATAAGACGTAAACACTTTTTAACAAGATTTTTTTTTCTAGTGAAAAGATGCGTCTTATAGTCCAAAAAACACGGTAATTAATGTTATATTTTGACAAATTTGACTTTTATGGATAACTAGATGGCAGCCCGATTCTAAAGAATCGGGAGTCTAGAATCCATATATACATTATTCAAATGTAAGAATAATAAAATTAATAAATAATAGTAAGAAAGAACAAAAAATGGCTGCACTCACCAGCTCTTGACAATTCTTGTTATTTAAGGTACAGTTACACAGGATCCATGAACATGCTTATGAGGGGAGTGATGAAAGACATCAGACAACAACTTTGCGTGTTGTGGCAAATGCCACAACAACGGTTCTTTGCTTAAGAACAATAATGTAAATAATAAATAATATGTATCAATAACTATGTATATTGGTATGTTCTTTCTTGGCACAAATTGCAGGAAGTAGTATTCTAGGCAATTATATATTAGATGGGCATTTCCTGAAGGAAATACACGGTGCTTGAACAGCGCTACCAGCTTTACAGCAGCACTTTTCACACACGGGACTGGGGGGCGCGCTTACTTTTGCACCCGGGGCCGCGCTTACTTTTGCACCCGGGGGCGCGCTTACTTTTGCACCCGGGGGCGCGCTTACTTTTGCACCCGGGGGCGCGCTTACTTTTACACCCGGGGGCGCGCTTACTTTTGCACCCGGGGGCGCGCTTACTTTTGCACCCGGGGGCGCGCTTACTTTTGCACCCGGGGGCGCGCTTACTTTTGCACCCGGGGGCGCGCTTACTTTTGCACCCGGGGGCGCGCTTACTTTTGCACCCGGGGGCGCGCTTACTTTTGGGGCCGCACTTACTTTTGGTGGGCGGGGCCCCTCGGCCTCCGATTTGGTGGGCGGGGCCCCTCGGCCTCCGATTTGGTGGGCGGGGCCCCTCGGCCTCCGATTTGGTGGGCGGGGCCCCTCGGCCTCCGATTTGGTGGGCGGGGCCCCTCGGCCTCCGATTTGGTGGGCGGGGCCCCTCGGCCTCCGATTTGGTGGGCGGGGCCCCTCGGCCTCCGATTTGGTGGGCGGGGCCCCTCGGCCTCCGATTTGGTGGGCGGGGCCCCTCGGCCTCCGATTTGGTGGGCGGGGCCCCTCGGCCTCCGATTTGGTGGGCGGGGCCCCTCGGCCTCCGATTTGGTGGGCGGGGCCCCTCGGCCTCCGATTTGGTGTGTGCTCTGCCTGGGGCCCCTGTGCTCTGCCTGGGGCCCCATATGCTGCCTGGGGCCCCTGTGCTCTGCCTGGGGCCCCATATGCTGCCTGGGGCCCCTGTGTTCTGCCTGGGGCCCCTGTGCTCTGCCTGGGGCCCCATATGCTGCCTGGGGCCACTGTGCTCTGCCTGGGGCCACTGTGCTCTGCCTGGGGCCCCATATGCTGCCTGGGGGGGCCCCTGTGCTCTGCCTGGGGCCCCATATGCTGCCTGGGGCCACTGTGCTCTGCCTGGGGCCACTGTGGTCTGCCTTGCCGCTTTGGTGGGCGGGGACCCTCGGCCTCCGATTTGGTGGGCGGGGACCCTCGGCCTCCGATTTGGTGGGCGGGGACCCTCGGCCTCCGATTTGGTGGGCGGGGCCCCTCGGCCTCCGATTTGGTGGGCGGGGCCGGGCCCCTCGGCCTCCGATTTGGTTGGCGGGGCCCCTCGGCCTCCGATTTGGTGTGTGCTCTGCCTGGGGCCCCTGTGCTCTGCCTGGGGCCCCTGTGCTCTGCCTGGGGCCCCTGTGCTCTGCCTGGGGCCCCTGTGCTCTGCCTGGGGCCCCTGTGCTCTGCCTGGGGCCCCTGTGCTCTGCCTGGGGCCCCTGTGCTCTGCCTGGGGCCCCTGTGCTCTGCCTGGGGCCCCTGTGCTCTGCCTGGGGCCCCTGTGCTCTGCCTGGGGCCCCTGTGCTCTGCCTGGGGCCCCTGTGCTCTGCCTGGGGCCCCTGTGCTCTGCCTGGGGCCCCTGTGCTCTGCCTGGGGCCCCTGTGCTCTGCCTGGGGCCACTGTGCTCTGCCTGGGGCCACTGTGCTCTGCCTGGGGCCCGATATGCTGCCTGGGGCCACTGTGCTCTGCCTGGGGCCCCATATGCTGCCTGGGGCCCCTGTGCTCTGCCTGGGGCCCCATATGCGGCCTGGGGCCCCTGTGCTCTGCCTGGGGCCCCATATGCTGCCTGGGGCCCCTGTGCTCTGCCTAGGGCCACTGTGCTCTGCCTAGGGCCCCATATGCTGCCTGGGGCCACTGTGCTCTGCCTGGGGCCCCATATGCTGCCCGGGGCCCCTGTGCTCTGCCTGGGGCCCCTGTGCTCTGCCTGGGGCCCCATATGCTGCCTGGGGCCCCTGTGCTCTGCCTGGGGCCCCATGTTCTGCCTGGGGCCCCTGTGCTCTACCTGGGGCCCCATATGCTGCCTGGGGCCCCTGTGCTCTGCCTGGGGCCCCTGTGCTCTGCCTGGGGCCCCTGTGCTCTGCCTGGGGCCCCTGTGCTCTGCCTGGGGCCCCATATGCTGCCTGGGGCCCCTGTGCGCTGCCTGGGGCCCCTGTGCTCTGCCTGGGGCCCCATGTTCTGCCTGGGGCCCCTGTGCTCTGCCTGGGCCACTGTGCTCTGCCTGGGGCCCCATATGCTGCCTGGGGCCCCTGTGCTCTGCCTGGGGCCCCATATGCTGCCTGGGGCCCCTGTGCTCTGCCTTGCCGATTTGGTGGGCGGGGACCCTCGGCCTCCGATTTGGTGGGCGGGGCCCCTCGGCCTCCGATTTGGTGGGCGCGGCCCCTCGGCCTCCGATTTGGTGGGCGCGGCCCCTCGGCCTCCGATGTGGTGGTCGGGGCCCCTCGGCCTCCGATGTGGTGGGCGGGGCCGGGCCCCTCGGCCTCCGCTTTGGTGGGCGGGGCCGCTCGGCCTTCGATTTGGTGGGCGGGGCCGCTCGGCCTCCGATTTGGTGGGCGGGGCCCCTCGGCCTCCGATTTGGTGGGCGGGGCCCCTCGGCCTCCGATTTGGTGGGCGGGGCCCCTCGGCCTCCGATTTGGTTGGCGGGGCCCCTCGGCCTCCGATTTGGTTGGCGGGGCCCCTCGGCCTCCGATTTGGTGTGTGCTCTGCCTGGGGCCCCTGTGCTCTGCCTGGGGCCCCTGTGCTCTGCCTGGGGCCCCTGTGCTCTGCCTGGGACCCCTGTGCTCTGCCTGGGACCCCTGTGCTCTGCCTGGGACCCCTGTGCTCTGCCTGGGACCACTGTGCTCTGCCTGGGGCCCCATATGCTGCCTGGTGCCCCTGTGCTCTGCCTGGGGCCCCTGTGCTCTGCCTGGGGCCCCTGTGCTCTGCCTGGGGCCCCTGTGCTCTGCCTGGGGCCCCTGTGCTCTGCCTGGGGCCCCTGTGCTCTGCCTGGGGCCCCTGTGCTCTGCCTGGGGCCCCTGTGCTCTGCCTGGGGCCCCTGTGCTCTGCCTGGGGCCCCTGTGCTCTGCCTGGGGCCCCTGTGCTCTGCCTGGGGCCCCTGTGCTCTGCCTGGGGCCCCTGTGCTCTGCCTGGGGCCCCTGTGCTCTGCCTGGGGCCCCTGTGCTCTGCCTGGGGCCCCTGTGCTCTGCCTGGGGCCCCTGTGCTCTGCCTGGGTGTAGGACACTGGTGACGTCACTTAGCTCCGGACATTAGCTCCGAACATTAGCTCCGGACATTAGCTCCGGACATTAGCTCCGGACATTAGCTCCGGACAAAGCCACGGAAGTTGGCACAAATTGCAGGAAGTAGTATTCTAGGCAATTATATATTAGATGATAATTTTTATTTACATAGCGCCAACATATTCCGCAGCACTTTACAATTAAGCAGGGACATGTACAGACAATGAACTCAATACAAGTTAAGACAATTTAAACAGTGACATTAGGGGTGAGGTCCCTGCTCGCAAGCTTACAATCTACAAGGAAATGGGGGGACACAATAGGTGAAAAGTGCTCGTTATTTCAGGTTTGGCAATTATAATAAATAAGGATTTTCATATAAAGCTGCATGATCCGGTCATCAGCCCGTGTGTTTAAGTGCAATAGTCAAGTATCGAGTGCAGTAATCGTGTGCATGGAGGGTGTGGAGACAGATGAATAGTAGGGTGCAGATTCAGAATAATATTTGGAAGGAGGGAACAGGACAAAGTTAGTTTACTGAGTAGTTTATGTGGTAGGCTTGTTTGAAGAGATGGGTTTTCAAAGCGCGCTTGAATAGGTCGGGGCTAGGTTTCAGTCTGATCGTCTAGGAAAGTGCATTCCAGAGAGCTGGCGCAGCACGAGAGAAGTCTTGGAGATGGAGGTGCGAGGTTTGGATTAAGGGGGATGTTAGTCTTAGGTCATTTGTAGAACGGAGGGCACGTGTAGGGCGATAGACAGAGATGAGAGAGGAGATATAAGGCGGTGCAGAACTGTGGAGAGCTTTGTGGGTGAGAGAGATGAGTTTATTCTGGACCCTGTAGCGAATGGGTAGCCAGTGTAATGACTGGCACAAGTTGGAGGCATCGGTGAAGCGGCTGGACAAATATAACCCTGGCTGCCGCATTCAAGATGGAGAAAGTTTGATAAGAGGGAGACCGATCAGAAGAGAGTTGCAGTAGTCTAGACGAGAATGAATAAGAGCGAAATTAAGAGTCTTAGCAGTTTTCAAAGGTGAGAAAAGGTCGGATTCTGGAGATGTTTTTAAGATGCAGGTGACAAGAGCGAGTGAGTGATCGAATATAGGGAGTAAAGGAAAGTTCGGAGTCGAATATGACCCCAAGACAGCGGGCATGCTGCTTGGGAGTTAGGGTTGAACCCTCCAGGGTAATTTCGATGTTGGGTAGAGTGAGGTTAGTAGAAGGGAGAAACACAAGAAGTTCCGTTTTAGAGAGATTTAGTTTCAGATAGAGGGAGGATATGATGTTAGAGACAGCAGACAGACAATCCTTGGTATTTTGAATTAGGGTAGGGGTGATGTCAGGGGAAGAAATGTGTAATTGGGTGTCGTCAGCATAGAGATGATACTGGAACCCAAATCTGCTGATTGTTTGTCCAATAGGGGCAGTGTATAGAGAGAAGAGGAGGAGGGCCTAGGACTGAACCCCGATAGTAAGGGGACGAGGAGAGGAAGAGGAGCCAGCAAAAGATACAGTGAAGGAGCGGTCAGAGAGGTAGGAGGAGAACCAGGAGAGGGCTGTGTCCTTGAGGCCTATAGAGCGGAGCATAGTGAGAAAGAGCTGGTGATCCACAGTGTCAAATGGGGCAGAGAGATCCAGGAGAATCAGCAGGGAGCAATGACCTTTGCATTTAGCTGTTATTAGATCATTAGAGACTTTAGTGAGGGCAGTTTCAGTGGAGTGTAAAGAGCGGAAACCAGATTGTAAGGGGTCGAGAAGAGAGTTATCCAAGAGAGAGCGGATTAGACGGGAGTCGACCAAGCGTTCCAGAAGTTTAGAGATGAAGGAAAGGTTAGAGACAGGTCTGTAGTTAGCAGTGCAGTTCTGGTCCAGGGATGGCTTTTTAAGTTAAGGGGTTATGATGGCATGTTTAAATGAGGAGGGAAAGATACCTGAAGAAAGAGAGAGGTTAAATATTTTAGTCAGGCGAGTGGTGACCACTGGTGAGAGAGACTGCAGGAGATGTGAAGGAACGGGGTCACTGTTGCAGGTTGCAGGCCGAGCAAAAGCGAGGAGCTTGGAAACTTCTTCTGAAACAGGCTCAAAGATGTCTAGTGAGCTTGAGGTGCGGCAGGAAAGGGGATCCAGGCACTGAGGAGATTGGGCTGAGATATGCTGATGGATGTGGTTGATTTTTTCTAGGAAATAAGTGGCCAGATCCTCACCGCTGAGGTTGGTGATGGGGGGCCTGTAATTTAGGTTTCAGGAGGGAGTTAAAGGTTTCAAACAGTCATTTTGGGCTGTTGGATAGTGAGGTGAGGAGGGTGGTGAAGTAGGATTGTTTGGCCAGATGAAGGGCAGAGCTATAAGTTTTGAGCATGAACTTATAGTGGATGAAGTCTTCTGGTAAGAGATTTTCTCCACTGCCGCTCTGCACACCTTGAGCAGCGCTGAAGAAAGCGTGTTTGCATAGTGTGCCAGGGCTGCCGTTGTCTGTGGCGGGTCTTTCTGAGTGTAGAAGGGGCTGCTTCATCTAGGGCATTCTTCAGTGCATTATTGAAGTGTGACAATGCTAAGTCTGGACAGGAGAGGGAAGAGATGGGGGCTAAAGATGTGTGGAGATTGTCCATAAGTTGCTGGGTATTATTGGTACGTGTATTCCGATAAGTCTGGTAAGTGGGGGTGTCCTGGGTGAGGAGACAATTCTTGACAGAGAAGGAAAGAAGGTTGTGATCCGAGGGAAGGAGAGGGGAGTTAGTTAAGTCATGCAGCGAGTCGGGACGGGAGAAGACCAGGTCCAGAGTATTCCCGACCTCATGCGTAAGAGAATTAGTAAACTGTGAGAGGCCGAATGAAGAAGTTAGAGAAAGAAGATGAGAGGCAGATTGGGAGAGGGGATCATTGATGGGGATGTTAAAGTCTCCCATGATGAGGGCGCGGATGTCACAGGTGGCAAAGTGGTCTAGAAATTGGCGGGAGGAGCCTGGAGGGCAATAAACAACCGCCACTTGCAAGGAGAAGGGCTTAAAGGGTCTGACAGCGTGGACTTCAAAGGAAGGAAATGTAAGTGAGGGAACCGGGGGGATGACCTGGAATGCACATTTTGATGAAAGGAGCAAACCAACACCTCCACCCTGTCTGTTCTCAGGTCTGGCGGTATGTGAAAATTTCAGCCCACCAAACGAGAGAGCGGCAGCAGCGGTGGTGTCTGAATGCTGGCTCCAGGTTTCTGTAATAGCCAGAAGGTTAAGGGCATTAGAGAGGAAAAAATTGTCATGGTAAGTTAGTTTGTTACACACAGACCATGCATTCCAGAGAGCACAGTGGAAAGCAATAGGAGAAGGCATACACTGTATGTTAATAAGATTAGCAGGGTTTCTATATGCAGCTGGAGGAGAGTAATGTATGCTGGTGGAGGGAAGCCCAGGGTTGGGGGAGCTGTCGACTGCAATGATGCAGCGATACCAGACGGATTATTTTATTATTTTAAAGGTCTTTATTTTTATTGGTAACAAAAGTGAGGTTGATGTGAGTTTTAATTTTTTAACATTTTTATATTTAGATTTTCTTTCCCCTCACTTTATTCTTATAGGATTTGAGCCTGTGATCATCCAATTGCTTGTACTATTTACTGCAGTACCACAGTATTGCATTATGTAGTATAAATCGCAATCTGGCATAGGAACCCCTCGGCACCTCCTGATCCCGTTGCGGGAAGCTGGCAGGCACCTGCGCTAGATGCAACATCATTTGAATGCTGCTGTCAGATTGCTCGAGGCATCTAAGTCGTTTACAGCTGCAGTTGTTAGAGGTAGATGCAATATAAGACATATTAAAATAGCCAGCATCAGCTGTGTATGTAACTCCAATCCTGAGCCCACTCCACACACAGGTCACCCTAGCGCAGGACGTAGTTACATCCATATGTGTGGAGGCATTAATGATAGAGGAAGTGCTGTAGGCCAACCAGTAAGCTTATATGCAAGTACCTGTTTTGTAATTCCTGAATTCGTCGGTCGAGCTGCTCAGCATCTCTTTCTAGACGTTTCACCTCCATCCTGAACCGGTTATACAAAACCTTAAAAAAAAAAAAGTTAATTTAAAGCAAATTTTAGACAGAGGATTTTTGGTACTCACCGTAAAATATATTTCTGGCAGCCTTCATTGGGGTTACACAGGAAACCATGGGTGTATGCTTCTGCATACATGAGGCCACCTCTTAACGGAAAAAAAAAAAAAAAAAAAAAGGTCGCCTCCTCCTTAGCAGGTTATACTAGCCAACTGTCACCAAGATACCGTCAGTGAGAAATCAGTAGGAGAAGCAACTGGAGAAAATAAACGAGTGAAAATCATTACGAAAACACTTGATCAACCAAGAGGAAAAGAAGGGATTGGCATCGTGTCCCTAATGAAGACTACGAGAAAGATTTTATGGTTTCATGGCGAGTAACCAAAATTCTCTTTTCTCAGACCCTTCATTGAAGTGGGGTTGGTGGCGGTACAAAAAAAACCCCATGGGACATACTAAAGCACTCCCCAAGGGGTGGGAAAACAGAATGCTAGTAAGAATCAGGGCTGTGGAATCGGTGTCCACATTGGTGTGGTCAGAGTTGGTATAAAATGGACTGACTCCTAAGAGATGACGGAGTGGTTCCTGTCAGCCCAGTGGAGGATGTGTTCCACCTTATGCATTGCCGCCCTGCTGCAGACGCCCGCCCCTCTGATGGTTGATATATGCCACAGCCGTGGCATTGTCCGATTGAACCCAGATGGGGCAACCCGCCAGAAGACAATGGGAACACTTCAGGGACAGCCAGATCGCCCGAATCTCCAGGACGTTGATCGGAAAGCGTGATTCCCAAGGTGACCGATGCCCCTGGGCAGTGTGGTGATGGAAGACAGCTCACCAGCCGAGGAGGCTGGCATCGGTAGTGACCACCAGCCAATGAAAAGGGAGAAAGGATTTCCCCTGGAAGAGGGAGGACCACAACGTCCACCACCAGAGTGCCTGCTTGACCCGCGGGGACAAACAGCATCGTCGGTCGAGGGAGAACGGGTTCCTGTCCCAGGCTGCCAGAAGCGCATGCTGCAGAGGGCGGGGGTGTAGCTGGGTGAAGGGAACTGCTTCCATTATTGCCACTATCTTGCCCAGGACCCCCATGCTACAGTCGTAGCTTGTGGACAACGCCCTAATTTGTGATGTCGGGTTCATCAGCATAGAGTATAGTTTAGATAGCGGTGCAGGCATCTGTTTTTTTCCTTTCAGTTAGGAAATGCAGGATCTGCAAATATTTGTAAAAATCCCTTTGAGGGACATTGTATTTACCTCTGATGAAAAAGTAATTAATTCCCCCCCCCCCTCCCCCCATACAAGTTTCCAATTGAGGTGGTTTGGGATAATTTCCAATTTTTAAGTTTGAGGTCCGGGATACAATGCTCCAGTGTCTCTATGGGAGCTTTGAGGAATGCGGTTTGTATAAGGCCTATTTTATTTTTTATTAGTCAGCACTCTCCACAGCTCCAGAGCCGCGTCCATTGTTGGGTATATGTTTAGGTTTCTATTAGGGACTATAGTTTGATGTGCATGGTAAAAAGCTCAGACATTGGAAGCTCTCATCAGATATTTTTTAATGGCTATCCATTGCCAATCATCATCATTATTCCACATAAATCTTAACTGTTCGAATAATGCGGCCCTGTAGTAGCGGATAAGGAGATTTTTGTGTACTCACCGTAAAATCCTTTTCTCCGAGCCAATCATTGGGGGACACAGGACCATGGGTGTTATGCTGCTGCCAGTAGGAGGACACTAAGTAAACACAGGAAGAATTGCTCCTCCCCTGCAGTATACACCCTCATGCTGGCTCTCAGTGAACTAGTTCGGTAACAAAGCAGTAGGAGCTTAATATTTAACAAGGATGAACTATGTCAAAACCAAGTTAACTTAAAAAAACCAAAGCCAATAGGCTAACAGAGTGGGTGCTGTGTCCCCCAATGATTGGCTCGGAGAAAAGGATTTTACGGTGAGTACACAAAAATCTCCTTTTCTCCTATGCCTCATTGGGGGACACAGGACCATGGGAAGTCCTAAAGCAGTCCCTGGGTGGGAAACAATTAACTGCAATTGCTGCTTGTACCCACAAGTTACAGATGCGGCACAGCCGCCTGCAAAATTCGTCTGCCGACGGTCGCATCTGCCGAGGCCTGAGAGTGAATATGGTAATATTTTATAGAGGTATGCAGGCTGGACCAAGTCGCAGCCTTACAAACTTGTGCTGCCGAAGCTTGGTGCCAGATGGCCCAAGACGCACCCACTGATCGAGTGGAGTGAACCTTAATCCCTGCTGGGACAGGAAGACCTCTGACTCGGAAGGACTCTTGAATAGCCGAACGGATCCATTTGGCTATTGTCACCTTGGAAGCGGGAAACCCTTTCCTCGGTCCTTCCGGGAGCACGAATAGGGCATCTGACCTGCGGAAAGACACTGTCCGCGAGATCTATCTCCTAAGAGCTCTCACTAAATCCGGTGTGTGAAGGGCCTTCTTGATGTGATGGACTGGTGCCGGACAGAGTGACGGTAAGACAATCTCCTCATTGAGATAAAAAGAGGATACAACTTTCGGTAGAAAAGAGGGGGATGTCCTCAAAACCACCTTATCCTGATGAAAATTCAGGAACGGAACTTGAGAGGACAGAGCCGCCAGCTCAGAGACTCGTCTAATAGATGTGACCGCAACTAGAAAAGCAACTTTCCATGAAAGAAGAGACAGGGAAAACCTCCTGTAGAGGTTCGATAGGAGCCTGTTGCAAAACTTCGAGGACCAGATTAAGATCCCATGGTTCCAACGGCATCCTATAGGGGGGCGCCCGCTGGGAAACTCCCTGAATAAACATCTTGACCTGTAATCTGTTGGCAATCCAGCGTTGGAAGAGAACAGACAGGGCTGCGATCTGCCCCTTGAGAGAACTAAGGGCGAGACCCAAGTCCAAACCTGTTTGTAAGAACTCGAGAATGGAAGGGATGGAAAAATGTAGAGGAGAACGTCCTGGGTCGCTACACCATGAAAAGAAAGTCTTCCAAGTGCGATGATAGATACGCATAGACATAGGCTTTCTAGCGCTGATCATGGTAGCTATGACATCTGGAGAGAAACCTGCCTGGGTTAGGACCCAGGACTCAACGGCCATGCCGTCAAACACGGGGCCTCTGAGTTCTGGTGGTAAAAGGGGCCTTGAGATAGCAGATCTGCGCAATTCGGTAATCGCCAGGGAACGTCGGCAACTAGTTGAACTAGTTCTGTGTACCACGCCCGGCGCGGCCAATCTGGCGCAATCAGGATTACCGGTACCCTCTCCGCTCTGATTTTCTTGATGACTCTCAGCAGAAGAGGAAGTGGGGAAAATATGTACGGAAGCCGAAAATGATGCTACGGGAGTACAAGAGCGTCTGCCCTGATGGCTGCCGGATCGTGGGACCGAGCCATGAAGTCGGGAACCTTGGAATTCAGCCGTGAGGCCATCAAATCCACGTCCAGGGTTCCCCAACGACAGCAGATCTGGTGGAAGTTCTCCGGATGGAGAGACCACTCCCCGGAGTAGAGGCATTGCCGACTGAGGAAGTCTGCCTTCCAATTGTCTACTCCCGGGATGTGAACCGCAGAGATCATTGAGCGGTTTTCCTCGGCCCATCGGAGGATGTGGCCTACCTCTGTCATGGCCGGCCTGCGGCGGGATCCCCCTTGGTGGTTGATGTATGCCACTGCAGTGGCGTTGTCGGACTGAATCCTGATTGGGCGACCTGCAAGGAAGGGATGGAACTGGAGAAGTGCCAGCCTGATCGCCCGGATTTCCAAGATGTTGATTGGAGGGCGTGATTCCTGGGGGGACCAGCGGCCCTGAGCAGTGTGAGGAACACCGCTCCCCAGCCTAGAAGACTGGCGTCTGTCGTCACAACCAGCCAGTGTACTGGAAGAAAAGACTTCCCTTGATTCAGGGAGGATTTCAATGTCCACCACCTGAGAGACTGTGACTCGCTGGGGAAGGAGGAACCGACGGTCTAGGGAGAACGGGTTCCTTTCCCAAACAGCCAGGAGGGCATGCTGTAGGGGATGGAGGTGTAGTTGGGCAAATGGAACCGCCTCCATAGCTGCTACCATCCTGCCGAGGACTCTCATACTGAATTGCAGAGAGTGAAAGCAAGGCTGAGAGAGCTTCTGAGCTTCCCGCTGTAAGATTGAGATCTTTTCCGGGGGAAGAAGAACCAACCCCCGGGACGAGTTGAGTATCATTCCTAGAAAGGAAATTCGCTGAGCCGGTACTGGGGAAGATTTTTTGAAGTTTATCTTCCAACCCAGGCAAGAAAGGGTATCTATTGTGATGGCCACGGCTTCCTTGCCCTTTGATGAGAATATCGTCTAAATACGGGAGTGCCACCACTCCTCGGGTGTGGAGTATGGCCATGGCAGCCGCCATGACCTTGGTGAATACCCTGGGAGCGGTGGCTAGGCTGAAGGGCAGAGCAAAGAATAGGAAGTGATCTTCCTGAACTGCGAAGCGAAGAAACCTTTGGTGAGAAGGTAAAAGAGGAATGTGGAGGTATGCGTCCTAGACGCCAGGAACTCGCCTTTTTCCATGGAGGCGATGACAGAACGAAGCGATTCCATCCGGAACCGTCGCACCCTGACGAACTTGTTCAGCAGTTTTAGGTCCAGTATGGGCCGTACTGTACCGTCCTTCTTTGGAACAACGAAGAGGTTTGAATAAAAACCTTGAAACCTTTCGCTTTGAGGGACCGGAATAACAACTCCGTCTTTTCTGAGAGAGCTTATAGCTTTGAAGAACTCTGATGCTTTTGCTCTGGGAGGAGAAGACAGGAAAAAACGGTTTGGAGGACGAGATAAGAGATCTATCTTGTATCCAGAGGACACTAGATCGCAGACCCACTCGTCGTGAACGACCGAGAGCCACGCGGCACTGAAGGAAAGCAGGTGGCCGCCTACTTTGAGGGTGTCCCCCGGATACCGCAGGGAGTCATTGTGTGGAAGCTCTGCCCGTTCTGGCGCCTCTGGATCCCGGCTGCCTGGGCCTGCCTCTCCATGAAGGGGAAGGCTTAAAAGAGGCCTGTGAACCTCTGTCTCCAAGTTGTACCCGGCCGGAACCGGGAGATGTGGAAGTAGAGGACCAGTTTGAGTTGTAACGAAAAAAAATCGGGACCGAGCCTGTGGTTGCAGGTTCCGAAAGGGCAGAGAGGGTCTCTGTTGTGGAAGAAATTTACTCTTCCCTCCAGTGGCGTCAGAAATTAACTGGTCGAGCTTTACGCCAAAAAGGCGTCCGCTCTGATATGGGAGAGAAGTAAATGACTTTTTGGAAGTAGAATCCGCACGCCAGTCCCTGAGCCATAAGGACCTCCGGATGGTGATGGCATTTGCTGCTGCTTGAGTAGCGCAGTCAGCGGCATCCAGGGATGCGGTGACTACAAAATCTCCAGCTCTGGCTATCTAAGTAGCGAGGTCTGCTATCTCAGGGGGAAGATTGGTATCCAGTACTGCTGAAGACAAGACCTCAGCCCAGTGGGTCATAGCCTTAGCCACCCACGTAGCGGCAAAAGATGGAAAGAGTGCGGCCGCTGAGGCTTCAAAAGCTGAACGCGCCACATTGTCGATCGGTTGGATTTTTAATAGAGGCGCCCTCCGAGGAGGATAAAACAGATTTCGTAGCCAGGCGTGATACCGGAGGATCTACTGGGGGAGATTGTGACCAATCTTTTCTTAGATCCTGGGCAAAGGGATATTTGGACTCAATGGGCTTATGCCCTGTGAATCGTTTATCTGGATGGATCCTGTGAGATTCAACAATTTGCTTAAACTTGGGATGAGTGGCGAACACTCTGTGAGCTAGTTTGGTCCTCTTAAAGAACAAGGCATGATCCGTTTTAGATAAGGGCTCCTCCTCAAGTCTCAAAGCCTTATTCACTGACTCAATTGGAGAGTCGAGAGTCTCCTGATCATGATGAAATTCCTGATCTAGGGACGTGTCAGAATCGTCCTCTGAAACAGGTTCTCTACTAGCCCCAATGGAAGGGGAGCGAGAAATGGAGCTCTCAGAACCCGAAAACCGTTTATGGTCTGGGGATATGGAATGAGTCCTTTTCCTGGAAGAGTGAGAACTCATTGGCAAGGTACGACCCCTGAATTACGAGGGCCCTGGTGCCCTGGTTAGAGGAAGGGTCTCAGCCTGCAGCGCTGCGACCGCTATTAGCGCCATTCTTAAGCCACACACTGCAGGAATTGCCGCACTGCAGACCACCCACGGACACGGGCTTTAAGGTGCGGACCTCTCATACCCCGGGGACCAGGACCCCCCCCCCAAGCGCCTCGGCCCCCGCAGTGTACTCACAGTAGATGTGGCGGGCCGGTGCTCAATCCACTGTCGCCATAGTCAGGGAGGGGGTGGAGAGCTTCTGCTGCCATGGGTCATCCGCTATATCAGTGGTGATGCAGAGGGGGCTGCACGGACGCCATACATATTTATGTCCGGCTGTGCACCTGGCTCCAGGAGAGGAAGATGGGAGGGCTACTCCATGTGGTCGCCTGCTATGGAGGGCGGGGGGAGATCGGAACGTGAAGGAACCGTCGCCCGTAAGGTGAGCTCAGGGCTGGCATCCAACGGTGCAGGAAAGGATACGGGAGGGACGCTCCACCTACTTGCCTGTTGATGGCTTGGGAGAGATTGGAGCCTAGAAAGGATCCGTCGCCCCCATTCGCTCCGTTAAAGGAAAAAATAGAACAAAAAATCAAAAATTAAAATAAAAACGGTGGGGTCTGAAACAGACCCAAGTGCCTCCTACAGACACTAAGCAAGAACTGGTTCACTGAGAGCCAGGAGGAGGGTGTATACTGCAGGGGAGGAGCTATTCTTTCTGTATTACTTAGTGTCCTCCTAGTGGCAGCAGCATAACACCCATGGTCCTGTGTCCCCCCAATGGGCCTGTTTTCTAGATGCCTGTGTATCTTGACTGAACGGCCCCCTGCAGGCTGATTGTTCCCGTTTGGTGGGGAACTCTCTAAGACAGGCAGACGAATAACCCCAATCCGATGAGGGGTCTTGGACGGACTCAAATCGCATTAGCTAATGAAGCCATGGACTGCGACAGTGACGATGCCCACTCAGGGGGACTAGGTGTACACTGGGTTCGGTAGCAGCAGAGGGCTCCTGGGCAGTTTTGAGCATTCCGATACTGCAAATATCGGGTATCGGCCGATATTCGCTGTATCGAAATTCTGATACCGAGTTCCGATATTTTTGTGATATCGGAATCGGAAGTTCCCAGTGTATGGTTCCCAAGGTCTGGAGGAGAGGAGACTCTCCTTCAGGCCCTGGGATCCATATTCATGTAAAAAATAAAGAATAAAAATTAAAAATAAGGATATACTCACCACTCCAACGGACCCTGGACCTTAGCGGTGCAACCGGCAGCCTCCGTTCCTAAGAATGCAGTGAGTGTACAGGACCTGCGATGACGTCGCGGTCTTGTGATTGGTCGCATGACCGCTCACGTGACCGCGATGTCATCAAAGGTCCTTCACTCACTGCATTCTTAGGAACGGAGGCTGCCGTGGGGGGGGGGGGAGAATATAAGGGTGCTGTCATGGGCTCTGTAAAATCGCGTTAACGGTAAGTGACTTAGATTTTTCACTCTCTCCCATGACAGCACCACCTGAGAGATTTATATAGATTAAAGCACCTTAGTGAGGGATCACCATTTGCAATACCTTTCTCCCAAAGGACAGGTCAGCAGAGGAGGATAGATTGAGATGATAGTGCCTATAGAAGGTAGTAGGGGGAAGACCATGTGGCTGCCTTACATATTTCTTCGCTTGACACCTCCGCTTTCTCGGCCCAGGAGGTCGCCACAGCCCTGATTGAATCGGCCCTCAGATTTCCAGGAACTGGTCTTTCACTAGAGGTGTAGGCTAAGCTAATGGCGCCCCTTATCCATCTAGCTGAAGTCCCCCTTGTAACACTATACCCTTTCTTATTTCCCTGGAAAGATACAAATAAGGATTTGTCCCTTCTACTCTGTCTAGTCCTGTCTAAGTAGTGGATCAGGGCTCTCCTGACATCTAACGTGTGAAGTCTCTGTTCTTCTTTGGTTCACTGATGTTGAGCACCCATGTATTGGCCGAGATCTTCTCCCAGGAAGTTTGGAAGTGGGACTTCTTCCTCCCACTTGGGGCGACCCATCACTTAGAGGATCTTCTGTTTTTCAAGGAGAAACCTCCAAACATGAAGCCCTTGCTCTTGTCTTTTATCCCTCCAGTCATCCGGATTTTTGGGTGGTCTGCTTCTACTGTGACGTCTCTTCCTAAAGGACCTTCTGAACTGCGGCCATGATAGGATATGAAACCCTATTTTCTTATCCGCTGCCTTATCCAAGATATCATCCAAGGCTTGCCCAAAGAGGAATTTGCCTTCACACGGGATGGAACATAATCTGGCTTTGGACTGTGCATCCCCTGGCCAGCTCTTAAGCCAGAGAGCTCTACGGGCTGCGTTAGAAAGGTTTGCAGATCTCGCCGCTAACCTTACTGAGTCTGCTGAGGCATTGGCTAAAAAGGAAGCTGCTCCTTGCAATAGAGGTAGATCTGTCAGAATCTCCTCTCTTGGGGTATTGTCCTTTAGGCGGTGACTCAGCTGCTGTAACCACACCATCAAAGATCTTGCTGTGCAGGTGGCTGGTATTGCTGGCTTTAATGAACCTGCTGAAGATTCCCATGCCTGTTTCAAGAAGGTCTCGGCTTTTCTGTCTAAAGGATCTTTACAAGTCTCCAGATCGTCGAAGGGCAATGTAGATTTTTTAACTGTCTTGGCTACAGCAACATCAATTTTTGGGGTCTTTTGCCACATGCCAGCCTCTTCTTCCTCAAAAGGGTATCTCCTCTTTGAAGACAGTAGCAGCCCTTTAATTTCCGTTTTTTTCCATTCCCGGTTGATGAGCATTTTGATATTCTCATTAACTGGAAAGGAACGTCTTTTTCACTGACCCAGGCCTCCGAACCTAATGTCCTGGACAGATTTAGTAGATTTGGGGTCTGAGATGCCCATGGTGGATCTTATAGCCCTAACCAGTCTGTCTGTATCCTCTGTAGGAAAGCAGGGCCTACCCCCCATTCTCCCATCAAAAGAGGATGATCAACTCGAGCCCGAGCTTTCCTCATGCTGTACTGATCCCTCGGATTCGAAGTACAGTGACTCAGGCATGCCCTTTTCTTTCTTTGCCATCAGCTCCCTTAATGATCCCTGGACCTCTGACCTGATAATGGACTTAAGGTCCATGGCAAACCCTGGTGTTTCCTCCGCTATGGTCTGCTGTATACATTGCTGGCAAAGTCTGTACTGACTGGAGCTAGGCAGCTGTTGATGCAGAGGCTGCTGCTGCTGTGGTTCCATTGCCGGAGCTTGCAGACAAGTGCCGCCATCTTCTTGGGGCCACCTCTTTAAGTATTTGGTGGCTCTGCCCCCTCCATCTCCATTTTTTTTTTTTTTTTTTTTTTTTTAAATATATCTGGCGCGCTGTGCACAAGGGAATCCCAGCCGGAAGCACGCACAGCCCGGATGGCCGCCGACATCACCGGCACACGACGCCAGCGTGACACCCCAGAAATCCCCGATGTCCCGCGTGTGAGCAGCCCGGAAGACTCCTGCGTCCCGCTCACCGGCACGCACAGCTAAAGACACTGGACCCACCAGCGTCAACATGCGCAGCCCCGGGAGCCTGTCCTGGCGCACACCGCTGGGCATACCACAGCGTGCGCAGCCCAGGACCCGTGCAGACAGGGGACATTTTTCAAAGAGATCTCCTGCTGCACGCTGCGCCAACCCGATTGTTGGCTCTTCTTCACCCACGGACGGCATCCCGAATCCTGGACACCCTCCTGGGTAAGTGTACCGCTAGTCTTCTTGTAGGCTTCCATGAGTACAGGAATCCGAATTGATGCGGAGGAGAGGTACCGGCTTTTTATTCAGTAGGTTTCCTGTCCTGGTGGGCGGATACCCCCTCTCAGGTGGTGCTGTCATGGGAGAGAGGGAAAAAAGATGGCCGCCGAAAAGGAAAGGCAGTCTTGCTCTGAGCGTGAAGCGCCAAAAGGGTGGGCGGAGCGCCGGTGTGACACGAGCGAGTGGGCAGAGCTTCTGGGTTGCAGCCTAGCAGAAGCTGAAGCCGAGGACTAAATTTCTGGCGCTGGCCGGGAAGCACCCGGGGGAAAAGTGGAAAAACCTGCGCGCGCTCTGCAGGAGCCCCTTCTTGTTGAGCCAGACCTGGGCACTTACCCATCCTGTCTGGAAGCCCTTTGAAGAAGTGCAAAGCTCGACTGCTCTGCCTGCAGGTCAGGGGCTGCAGCGTGGACAGCGCTGGAACCCTCCAGCCACCATCCCTTTGATAGGGATGCGGAGAGGGACATCCGCCTCCTTTCATCACCGCTGTTCAATCAGTGGTGATGCAGTGGGGTTCGCACGGACACCACAGATGTCTCTGTACATCCTAGAGGTTAACTCCCTAAGGATGGGTTAGGGCTGTTGGTCTGACCATAAAGAGCCTGGCTGCAGAAAGGGGGTACGTGGAGGTGACACCCCATGTTCCCGCCTGTTGTTGGTTGGTCCCCTGAAGGGATCCGTCGTCCTTGCGATCCATAAAAAAGGAAAAAAATATTAAAAGGTGAAAAATATAATAAAATAAATTGTGGTCTGAATAGCAGACCCATGTGCCTCCTACAGACACTAAGCATGAACTAGTTTGAGCTGGAGCCAGTGGTAGGTGTATACTGCAGAGGAGAAGGAGTTAGTTTTTATGTATTCACTTAGTGTCAGCCTCCTAGTGGCAACAGCATACACTCATGGTCCTGTGTCCCCCAATGAGGCGAAGGAGAAAAATGGTTTTGTAAATTTTGTTGGAAAAATGAGAAATTGCTGGTCAACTTTTAACCCTTATAACTTCCTAACAAAAAAAAAATTAAGTTTCCAAAGTTTCCAAGTTTCTCAATTTGTTTATCTGAATGCCCATTTACTATGCCATGTCTGCTTTTTTCTCTCTTTTGTTCTTTGTTTCAGCTATTTTTTATTTCTCTTTGTGCATACATTTGTGTTTCTTCAGAAACTTTGCTATACCATGCCTCAGGAAGGGACCCAAAAAGTCTTGATAGCTTGCTTTGTAACTGGATTTGAGCGAATTTGATCGCTATAGCTTGCCGAATAAGCTGCAGAAGGAACCCGTATACATGGAGCGTGCCGGCTGATCAGCTGTCCGGCTCCGCAGCTGCATGTGTCGCAGCTGTGCGACAGTCACAACACATGTATGAAGAGACTGTGCTAGGCTTTCCATGCATGTCGTGACTGTCACCCAGCCGTGACACATGGAGCTGCGGCGCCGGACAGCTAATCAGCCGGCACGCTCCATGTTCCTTCTGCAGCTTATTTGGCAAGCGCTATAGCTTGCCAAATAAGCAGGGACCCGATCAAATTCGCTCAACTCTATTTGTAACATTTTACCAAAATAACCGCCTTTTTTTCTTTTAACCTTCTTCAGCACTGTGCCTTCGGTCTCCCATGTGGGGTGACAGAGGTCAATCTGGTATTTTCCCCAGCCTAAAACTTTAGGGAGAACCAGGTCTGGATCCCGGATCTGTGCCTGCCTCCTGTGTGACACTAAGCTAAATAGTTTGGTGCCAGTAGGAAGTAGTAACTAGCCGAGTAGAAGCCAACTTTTTTCATACACCCATGATTTCATGTCCACCCAATGAAGCACCAGAAAAAAAATGCATATACAGTGGGGCAAAAAAGTATTTAGTCAGTCAGCAATAGTGCAAGTTCCACCACTTAAAAACATGAGAGGCGTCTGTAATTTACATCATAGGTAGACCTCAACTATGGGAGACAAACTGAGAAAAAAAAATCCAGAAAATCACATTGTCTGTTTTTTTATCATTTTATTTGCATATTATGGTGGAAAATAAGTATTTGGTCAGAAACAAACAATCAAGATTTCTGGCTCTCACAGACCCGTAACTTCTTCTTTAAGAGTCTCCTCTTTCCTACACTCATTACCTGTAGTAATGGCACCTGTTTAAACTTGTTATCAGTATAAAAAGACACCTGTGCACACCCTCAAACAGTCTGACTCCAAACTCCACTATGGTGAAGACCAAAGAGCTGTCAAAGGACACCAGAAACAAAATTGTAGCCCTGCACCAGGCTGGGAAGACTGAATCTGCAATAGCCAACCAGCTTGGAGTGAAGAAATCAACAGTGGGAGCAATAATTAGAAAATGGAAGACATTCAAGACCACTGATAATCTCCCTCGATCTGGGGCTCCACGCAAAATCCCACCCCGTGGGGTCAGAATGATCACAAGAACGGTGAGCAAAAATCCCAAAACCACGCGGGGGGACCTAGTGAATGAACTGCAGAGAGCTGGGACCAATGTAACAAGGCCTACCATAAGTAACGCACTACGCCACCATGGACTCAGATCCTGCAGTGCCAGATGTGTCCCACTGCTTAAGCCAGTACATGTCCGGGCCCATCTGAAGTTTGCTAGAGAGCATTTGGATGATCCAGAGGAGTTTTGGGAGAATGTCCTATGGTCTGATGAAACCAAACTGGAACTGTTTGGTAGAAACACAACTTGTCGTGTTTGGAGGAAAAAGAATACTGAGTTGCATCCATCAAACACCATACCTACTGTAAAGCATGGTGGTGGAAACATCATGCTTTGGGGCTGTTTCTCTGCAAAGGGGCCAGGACGACTGATCCGTGTACATGAAAGAATGAATGGGGCCATGTATCGTGAGATTTTGAGTGCAAACCTCCTTCCATCAGCAAGGGCATTGAAGATGAAACGTGGCTGGGTCTTTCAACATGACAATGATCCAAAGCACACCGCCAGGGCAACGAAGGAGTGGCTTTGTAAGAAGCATTTCAAGGTCCTGGAGTGGCCTAGCCAGTCTCCAGATCTCAACCCTATAGAAAACCTTTGGAGGGAGTTGAAAGTCCGTGTTGCCAAGCGAAAAGCCAAAAACATCACTGCTCTAGAGGAGATCTGCATGGAGGAATGGGCCAACATACCAACAACAGTGTGTGGCAACCTTGTGAAGACTTACAGAAAACGTTTGACCTCTGTCATTGCCAACAAAGGATGTATTACAAAGTATTGAGATGAAATTTTGTTTCTGACCAAATACTTATTTTCCACCATAATATGCAAATAAAATGATAAAAAAACAGACAATGTGATTTTCTGGATTTTTTTTTCTCAGTTTGTCTCCCATAGTTGAGGTCTATCTATAATGTAAATTACAGACGCCTCTCATCTTTTTAAGTGGTGGAACTTGCACTATTGCTGAATGACTAAATACTTTTTTGCCCCACTGTATGTTTCAGAATTTTTTCTACTCTATGATTTTATTGGTATTTGGTCTAAATAACGACCTTACAATAATTATACCACATACCTCCGATTCATGATAATCCCGCTTTCTTTGTTGCATGTTATCTTTCAAAGCAATACCCTGAGGCTTCAGTGCTTGTGCATCTTTGGTGATCTCCTCCAGTTTCCCTTGTAGGGCCTTGAAACTTTCTTGAGCAATATTCACTTTGTCCTCAAATCAAAAGTAAATAATATAAATGACATGGTGCGCATGACAACGGTGTGACTCCGGGACTTCATCACAAGACCAGGAACATTACTCAGTGTCTATTTTGAGAACTCCGTTAACAAGGAGTTTATTTAGTCAAAACTTGATTTTGAAGATCAGGAATGGCTGAATTCAAAGACTGGCGACAATCCTTAGAAGGGCGAAACGGGGAAAAAAATAATCTAAAGTACCTGCCATTCACTGATCTTCTGCTCAAATTTGACTGTGCGGCCCTCCTCCCCAGCTATATGCTCTCTCAATGGTTTCAGATTCTTCTCAGTTTCATTCACCTGAAAAAATAAGAAGAGTTCTCACACCACTATCACAGCACCAATGGACCTGATGAAGTGATCTTCCAGGCACTGCTGACCTTCCTGTCCATAGTCTTATGTATCCCTCACCTACAATGACAGGTTGTCCATTGGCCTAAAGAGAGCTCTAAAGTTTAATAACAGCACTGCTTGGAGCGATATCCGCCAGAAGAGAACCCAAGGGGGGGGGGGGGGGGGGGGGAATTGAGACGAGAGGCCGAGGGGGGGGGGGGGGGGGGGGGGGAACCGTCCACAAAACGACGGATCGAGGGGGAGCTACGATGAAGCAGTCAATATATTTCTGCGTAATCCAAAATTGAGGAGGATAAAGTATAGGGCATCAGTACCCATGTAGTGGACAACCCCTTTAAGTATTAGCTTCCCAGTGATATAGGGGGCCAGTCTGACTGACTCACATACATAAGCAGAGAAAAGGGGCACGGGGAGGGGAGAGTCTTACCACGGCCCAGGCCATTTTACGCTTCAGATCCTCCAGCTTCTCCTTCATTTCCGATAATGAAGCCAGATTTTTAAACTTCTCCTCTTTTTGCATGCAGTCTCGCTTCAACTCATGAAGCCTCTACATAGGGATGACACAACATTCAGTGAAACAGGAAGGACTTACACGTCTTTTTCATAAAAAAAGGCATTTTACACCCTGGTTAACAGATTTTTTTCCTTTAGTCAATAATGTGGTTGTCTCCTTACACAGAACCTGGGTCCTCCGGCTGTAGTGTGTTTAAAAATATTGACTTTAACTCACCCTCCCCAGGTCCAGCATCGAGTCTCCAACACTGCTGCCAGTATCTGTTCTTGTCTACAACGCTGTCGCATCAACAGTGCTGCAGCCAATCAGAACTCAGCGGTTTGTGCCATCTACTTGGGCAGAACCGCTGAGCTCAGTCATCAGCTGAAGCGCTGTCGACGTGATGTCAGTGCTGCAGACATGCAGAGCAGCAACAGAGTCAGCGGTGGACCTGGGGATGGTGAGTTAAGTGCATTTTGTTTCTTTATAACAAACAGCAACTAAGGATTGGTATTTTCTGAAAAGGGGCAATCCCATTACTGTGGTTGTTACATCCGGCTTCTAAGCCTTCTCTGTGTGCGGAATGTGTCCAGAATAGCAGACAGATCTGTTTCTTTGTTTATAGAGCAATATTCACACTGACAAAAGCGTTCAGTGGTGTCAGCAGTAAGTATCAGGTCTTTTTTTCGACCTCTGAACATAAAGAGGTTTCTCTTCACCAACAGAAAAAAAAACATTGAAATGATTTTAAAAGATCCTGTCAGCTTCTTACCTCTGCCCCAAAACTGATCTGATCGCGAGTCTTGGTCTTGGTCTCCATGATGTAGGAGTAATCATCCTTCATCTGATCTAATTGTGTTGCCTTCATAAAAAACTTAAAAACAGAATAAATTGCAATGAATCAGAGGAAACCAGAAAATGGCAGATTGCAAGGCAGGAGAATTTATAAGCTGGCGCCATATTGTGTTATTGTAGTTAACTTTATAGTTAGTGGTCTAAAACAAAAAACAAACAACTGAACTATGTAAACAAGAGTAATTAAAAAAAAAAAAAGTGTTTAACCCCTTAGTGACAGAGCCAATTTGGTACTTAATGACCGAGCCAATTTTTACAATTCTGACCAGTGTCACTTTATGAGGTTATAACTCTGGAACGCTTTATCGGATCCCGCTGATTCTGAGATTGTTTTTTCGTGACATGTTGTACTTCAAGTTAGTGGTAACATTTCTTCGATATTACTTGCGATTATTTATGAAAAAAATGGAAATATGGCGAAAATTTTTAAAATTTTGCAATTTTCAAACTTTGTATTTTTATGCCCTTAAATCAGAGAGATATGTCACAAAAAATAGTTAATAAATAACATTTCTCACATGTCTACTTTACATCAGCACAATTTTGGAAACAATTTTTTTTTTTGTTAGGGAGTTATAAGGGTTAAAAGTTGACCAGCAATTTCTCATTTTTACAACACCATGTTTTTTTTAGGGACCACATCACCTTTGAAGTGATTTTGAGGGGTCTATATGATAGAAAATAACCAAGTGTGACACCATTCTAAAAACTGCACCCCTCAAGCTGCTCAAAACCACATTCAAGAAGTTTATTAACCCTTTACGTACTTCACAGGAACTAAAACAATGTGGAAGAAAAAAAATTAACATTTTACTTTTTTTTGCAAACATTTTACTTCAGAACCATTTTTTTTAATTTTCACAAGTGTAAAAACAGAAATTTAACCACAAATTTTGTTGTGCAATTTTTCCTGAGTACGCCGATACCCCATATGTGGAGGTAAACCACTGTTTGGGCGCACCGCAGAGCTTGGAAGTGAAGGAGCACCGTTTGACTGTTTCAATGCAGAATTGGCTGGAATTGAGATCGGACGCCATGTCGCGTTTGGAGAGCCCCTAATGTGCCTAAACAGTGGAAACCCCCCACAAGTGACACCATTTTGGAAACTAGACCCCCCAAGGAACTTATCTAGATGTGTGGTGAGCACTTTGAACCCCCAAGTGCTTCACAGAAGTTTATAACGTAGAGCCGTGAAAATAAAAAATCGCATTTGTTTTCACAAAAATGATTTTTTCGCCCACAAATTCTTATTTTCACAAGGGTAACAGGAGAAATTAGACCACAAAAGTTGTTGTGCAATTTCTCCTGAGTACGTCGATACCCCATATGTGGAGGTAAACCACTGTTTGGGCGCACCGCAGAGCTTGGAAGTGAAGGAGCACCGTTTGACTTTTTCAATGCAGAATTGGCTGGAATTGAGATCGGATGCCATGTCGCGTTTGGAGAGTCCCTGATGTGCCTAAACAGTGGAAACCCCCCACAAGTGATACCATTTTGGAAACTAGACCCCCCAAGGAACTTATCTAGATGTGTGGTGAGCACTTTGAACCCCCAAGTGCTTCACAGAAGTTTATAACGTAGAGCCGTGAAAATAAAAAATCTCATTTTTTCTACAAAAATGATCTTTTTGCCCCAAAATTTTTATTTTCACAAGGGTAACAGGAGAAATTAGACCACAAAAGTTGTTGTGCAATTTCTCCTGAGTACGTCGATACCCCATATGTGGAGGTAAACCACTGTTTGGGCGCACCGCAGAGCTTGGAAGTGAAGGAGCACCGTTTGACTTTTTCAATGCAGAATTGGCTGGAATTGAGATCGGATGCCATGTCGCGTTTGGAGAGTCCCTGATGTGCCTAAACAGTGGAAACCCCCCACAAGTGATACCATTTTGGAAACTAGACCCCCCAAGGAACTTATCTAGATGTGTGGTGAGCACTTTGAACCCCCAAGTGCTTCACAGAAGTTTATAACGTAGAGCCGTGAAAATAAAAAATCTCATTTTTTCTACAAAAATGATCTTTTTGCCCCCAAATTTTTATTTTCACAAGGGTAACAGGAGAAATTAGACCACAAAAGTTGTTGTGCAATTTCTCCTGAGTACGTCGATACCCCATATATGGGGGTAAACCACTGTTTGGGCGCACCGCAGAGCTTGGAAGAGAAGGAGTGTCGTTTTACTTTTTCAATGTAGAATTGGCTGGAATTGAGATCGGACGCCATGTCACGTTTGGAGAGCCGCTGATGTGCCTAAACAGTAGAGACCCCCCACATATGACACCATTTTGGAAACTAGACCCCTTAAGGAACTTATCTAGATGTGTGGTGAGCACTTTAAACCCCCAGGTGCTTCACAGAAGTTTATAACGTAGAGCCGTGAAAATAAAAAAATCGCATTTTTTCTACAAAAATGATCTTTTTGCCTCCAAATTTTTATTTTACCAAGGGTAACAGGAGAAAATGGACCCCAGAAGCTGTTGTACAATTTGTCTTGAGTACGCCGACACCCCATATGTGGGGGTAAACCACTGTTTGGGCGCATGGCTGAGCTCGGAAGCAAAGGAGCGCCATTTGACTTTTCAATGCAAAATTGACTGGAATTGAGATCGGACGCCATGTCGCGTTTGGAGAGCCCCTGATGTGCCTAAACAGCAGAAACCCCCCAAAAGTGACCCCATTTTGGAAACTAGACCCCCCATGGAACTTATCTAGATGTGTAGTGAGAACTTTGAATGCCCAAGTGCATCACAGAAGTTTATAATGCAGAGTCGTGAAAATAAAAAATATATATTTTTTAACAATAAAGATTTTTTAGCCCCCAAGTTTTTATTTTCACAAGGGTAACAAGAGAAATTGGACCCCAAAAGTTGTTGTCCAATTTGTCCTGAGTATGCTGGTACCCCATATGTGGGGGTAAACCACTGTTTGGGCGCATGGCAGAGCTCGGAAGGGAAGGAGTGCCATTTTGGAATGCAGACTTTGATAGAATTGTCTGCGGGCGTTATGTTGCCTTTGCAGACCCCTAATGTACCTAAACAGTAGAAACCCCCAACAAGTGACCCCATTTTGGAAAATAGACCCCCCAAGGAACTTATCTAGATATGTGGTGAGAACTTTGAATGCCCAAGTGCTTCACAGAAGTTTATAATGCAGAGTAGTGAAAATAAAAAATATTTTTTTTCCCACAAAAAAGATTTTTTTAGCCCCCAAATTTTTATTTTCACAAGGGTAACAAGAGAAATTGGACCCCAAAAGTTGTTGTCCAATTTGTCCTGAGTATGCTGGTACCCCATATGTGGGGGTAAACCACTGTTTGGGCGCACGGCAGAGCTCGGAAGGGAAGGAGCGCCATTTTGCAATGCAGACTTTGATAGAATTGTCTGCGGGCGTTATGTTGCGTTTGCAGACCCCTAATGTACCTAAACAGTAGAAACCCCCACAAGTGACCAAATTTTGGAAACTAGACCCCCTAAGGAACTTATCTAGATATGTGGTGAGAACTTTGAAAGCTCAAGTGCTTCACAGAAATTTATAATGCAGAGTAGTGAAAATAAAAAAATATATTTTTTTCCAACAAAAAAGATTTTTAGCCCCCAAGTTTTTATTTTCACAAGGGTAACAGGAGAAATTGGACCCCAAAAGTTGTTGTCCAATTTATCCCGAGTACGCTGATGCCCCATATGTGGGGGTAAACCACTGTTTGGGCGCACGGCAGAGCTCAGAAGGGAGGGAGTACCATTTGACTTTTTTAGCGCAAAATTGGCTGTCGTGTTTGGAGACCCCCTGATGTACCTAAACAGTGGAAACCCCCCAATTCTAACTCCAACCCTAACCCCAACACAGCCCTAACCCTAATCTCAACCCGATCCATAATCCTAATCACAACCCTAACGATAATCACAACCCTAACCCCAAAACAGCCCTAATCTCAACCCTAACCATAACCCTAATCAAAACCCTAAATCCAACACACCCCTAACCCTAATCCCAACCCTAACCCTAATCCCAACCCTAATCCCAAACGTAACACTAATCCCAACCCTAATCCAAACCCTAACCCTAATCCCAACTCTAACCCTAACTTTAGCCCCAACCCTAACTTTAGCCGCAACCCTAACCATAACTTTAGCCCCCGTCGTCACAAAAAAAGTTCAATGTAACCTTTTTTTTGTACGTCGCGTCCGCCATTTCCGCGGATGCGTGGCCGTAACTCTGCCCCCTCCTCCCCAGGACATAGACTGGGCAGCGGATGCGTTGAAAAACTGCATCCGCTGCCCACGTTGTGCACAATTTTCACAACGTGCGTCGGTACATCGGGCCGACGCATTGCGACCGCCCCGTACCGACGCAAGTGTGAAAGAAGCCTTAGGCTACTTTCAGACATAGCGCATTTTTGAGCGCTATTTTGCGGGCGCTTTTCAAAAATGCGCAATGTCATTTTCGTCTGCCGGCAAAGTGAATGAGGAATTCACTTTGCCGTTCAGACACACCGCAAAAAAATGCGGCGCTTTTGTCTGCAAACACGCCGGCGTAAAAAGAATTGACATGTCAATTCTTTACGCAGCGGCGTGTCTGCGTATCCCCCTAGGGCCCCATATTACCTTCCACACACAGCGCCTTTGTCCTGGGTGTCGGCGTCTTTGTACGGAGGGGTTGACACCCAGGACCGGACGTGACGTCGGACAGGAAGAGGGAAGCCCCCGCCCCCCAGTGAAGCAGCATGGAGTCCTTCTGTGTGTGTGTGTGTGTGCGTGTGTGTGCGTGTGTGTGTGCGTGTGTGTGTCCCCATGCGACGCTAGTGCCACCATTGTGCTAAGTCGCCGTATGGGACTACTACTCCCATCCGGTATTAGGATGGGAGAGTTGTCCCTGTGTCCGGCGACTTAGCACAATTGTAAAGTTACACAAAACACCTACACACAATACACATACATGACACACAGTACATACAACATATAACACAGAGTATATACTCACCAACAGCACACTTGTAGGCGAAGCCCTCGATCCTCCAGGAAAAAATCCAAAAATAATAAACCAAATTCATACTCCCTGTCCGCAGAATCCATAAAACGAGTGTCCCACGCCGATCCCCTGCTCTCCGGCGATACACTGCCAGGAGCGAAGCTCCTAGCAGTGTATCGCGTACTGTTCCGGAGTTCAATGACTCCGGCGTCTCGGTTAACAGCAGTACAGCTGCGTTGAACTTTCCCACGCAGCACTGCCGTTAAGCGAGAGTGCCGGGGTCAATGACCGCCGGTAAACTCGCTCGCGCATGCGCAGTGACACACCGACAGGAACTATGGCTCCTGTCAGTGTGTTGCTGCAGCCGTGGAGAGCAGACATATCTCTGGATGTGTCTGTTCTCCATGGAAAATCTTGATACGTGGCACTTAAATATGTGGCAATTAAATACGTGACACGTGGCACTTATACGTGATACGTGTCACTTAAATACGTGGCACTGAAATACGTGATACGTGGCACGTGTCACTTAAATACGTGGCACTGAAAGATGTGGCACGTGGCACTTTGATACGTGGCACGTGGCACTTTGATACGTGGCACGTGGCACTGAAATATGTGGCACGTGGCACTTTGATACGTGGCACGTGGCACTTTGATACGTGGCACGTGGCACTTTGATACGTGGCACGTGGCACTTTGATACGTGGCACTGAAATATGTGGCACGTGGCACTTTGATACGTGGCACGTGTCACTTAAATACGTGGCACGTGGCACTGAAATATGTGGCACGTGGCACTTTGATACGTGGCACGTGTCTCTTAAATACGTGGCACGTGGCACTGAAAGATGTGGCACGTGGCACTTTGATACGTGGCACGTGGCACTTTGATACGTGGCACTGAAATATGTGGCACGTGGCACTTTGATACGTGGCACGTGGCACTTTGATACGTGGCACGTGGCACTTTGATACGTGGCATGTGGCACTTTGATACGTGGCACTGAAATATGTGGCACGTGGCACTTTGATACGTGGCACGTGGCACTTTGATACGTGGCACTGAAATATGTGGCACGTGGCACTTTGATACGTGGCACTTTGATACGTGGCACGTGGCACTTTGATACGTGGCACTGAAATATGTGGCACGTGGCACTTTGATACGTGGCACGTGTCACTTAAATACGTGGCACGTGGCACTGAAATATGTGGCACGTGGCACTTTGATACGTGGCACGTGTCTCTTAAATACGTGGCACTGAAAGATGTGGCACGTGGCACTTTGATACGTGGCACGTGGCACTTTGATACGTGGCACTGAAATATGTGGCACGTGGCACTTTGATACGTGGCACGTGGCACTTTGATACGTGGCACGTGGCACTTTGATACGTGGCACGTGGCACTTTGATACGTGGCATGTGGCACTTTGATACGTGGCACTGAAATATGTGGCACGTGGCACTTTGATACGTGGCACGTGTCACTTAAATACGTGGCACGTGGCACTGAAATATGTGGGACACGTCGCACAAAAAAGTTGCATGTAGTTTTTTTTGTGTCGACGGTCCGCCGAAGCACGACGCATCCGTCGCACGACGGATGCGACATGTGGCAATCCGTCGCAATGCGTCGCTAATGCAAGCCAATGGAGAAAAAACGCATCCTGCAAGCACTTTTGCAGGATGCGTTTTTTCTCCAACGACGCATTGCGACGGAAGCCAAAAAACGCTAGTGTGAAAGTAGCCTAACCCTAACCCTAGCCCTAACCCTAAATTTAGCCCCAACCCTAACCCTAACTCTAACCCTAACCCTAACTCTAACCCTAACCCTAACCCTAATTTTAGCCCCAACTTGTCTTCTCCTGCCGGCCGGCAGATGGCAGCAGATGGCGGGCGCACTGCGCATGCGCCCGCCATGATGAAAAAGCCGGCTGGCAGGAGAAGACAGAAGAGGACCCAGGGACCCCGGGTGAGTATGATAGGGTCCCCGAATCCCCCTATTTCTCTGTCCTCTGATGTGCGATCACATCAGAGGACAGAGAAATAACTGATCGCTTTTTTTTTTTTTTTTTTTTGCGGTCGCCGGTAAACTGTTAATTACCGGCGATCGCAAAGCAGGGGTCGGTGCAAATCGACCCCGATCATGTTCTTTGGGGTCTCGGCTACCCCCGGCAGCCGAGACCCCAAAGAACATCCGGGTGCCGGGCGGCGGGCGTACTGCGCGTGCGCCCGCCATTTTTTCCCGGAAAAAAGATGGCGGCGCCCATGGGGAGACACGAGGAGCACCGGGGGAGGTAGGTAAGTATTGGGGGGCTATTGGGGGCCATCGGGGACCACATTTCTCTGTCCTCCGATGTGCGATCACATCGGAGGACAGAGAAATTAAACGGCAAATCGCGTTTTTTTTTTTTTTGTTGCGACCGCCGGTAAACGGTTAATTACCGGCGATCGCAACTCGGGGGTCGGTAAAAAACCCCCGAATCATGTTCTCTGGGGTCTCGGCTACCCTCGGCAACCGAGACCCCAGAGAAAATCCGACTCTGGGGGGCGCTATTCACTTTTTCCACAGCGCCGTTAATTAACGGCGCTGTGGTTTAAGTACCCTTAGCGGCCGCCGTTAAAAGGCGTATCGGCGGTCGTTAAGGGGTTAATTTATTACACCTGCTACATATTAGGATAGGAATTTGGAGATGGAAATACTCCATTAACTTCTTCTCACAAAAGCATGTAGCATTCATTTCCTTGGAATGAGTCCTACTGTGTGGAGGGGTTCAGGATCTGAGCTCCCTCCACTCACGGCTGATGCCAGCTGTATTATACAGTTGGCATCGGTCTCTAACAGCCACTTGGAATCTTTTTCTGATGTTTCAGTATAATATAAGTGAAAGTAAAAGATGCCATTCAAAACTACAACTCGTCCTGCAGGAAACAAGACCTCATACATCTACATTGATGGGGGGAAAAAACAAAAACCCTTGTACTAAATACTGAAATAATTCATAGAAAGCGATGACGGGGATTGCAGCCATTTAAATTGCACTTTCAGAGATTAACAGTGGCATGTAAATGTTATTCAGCAGCGATCAGAGATCACTCTGTTCACTGCTGTTAGAGACAGGTGCCGAGATCTCCATCTGCAAATGCGCCACCTCCCGGCGGCCATTTTCCCTATCGCACAGGAAACCACAGAAGGACTGCCGGGGGGGTCTATGGCCTTTCACAAAATGTCAGCGGGGACACAGCGCTGCACCGCCTCCGGGGACACAGCGCTGCACCGCCTCCGGGGACACAGCGCTGCACCGCCTCCGGGGACACAGCGCTGCACCGCCTCCGGGGACACAGCGCTGCACCGCCTCCGGGGACACAGCGCTGCACCGCCTCCGGGGACACAGCGCTGCACCGCCTCCGGGGACACAGCGCTGCACCGCCTCCGGGGACACAGCGCTGCACCGCCTCCGGGGACACAGCGCTGCACCGCCTCCGGGGACACAGCGCTGCACCGCCTCCGGGGACACAGCGCTGCACCGCCTCCGGGGACACAGCGCTGCACCGCCTCCGGGGACACAGCGCTGCACCGCCTCCGGGGACACAGCGCTGCACCGCCTCCGGGGACACAGCGCTGCACCGCCTCCGGGGACACAGCGCTGCACCGCCTCCGGGGACACAGCGCTGCACCGCCTCCGGGGACACAGCGCTGCACCGCCTCCGGGGACACAGCGCTGCACCGCCTCCGGGGACACAGCGCTGCACCGCCTCCGGGGACACAGCGCTGCACCGCCTCCGGGGACACAGCGCTGCACCGCCTCCGGGGACACAGCGCTGCACCGCCTCCGGGGACACAGCGCTGCACCGCCTCCGGGGACACAGCGCTGCACCGCCTCCGGGGACACAGCGCTGCACCGCCTCCGGGGACACAGCGCTGCACCGCCTCCGGGGACACAGCGCTGCACCGCCTCCGGGGACACAGCGCTGCACCGCCTCCGGGGACACAGCGCTGCACCGCCTCCGGGGACACAGCGCTGCACCGCCTCCGGGGACACAGCGCTGCACCGCCTCCGGGGACACAGCGCTGCACCGCCTCCGGGGACACAGCGCTCCACTCTTGCCTCATCCAGCAGCGACCCTGGGATCTTGCTTCACCACAGCCACCACCGCCGGTAAGCAATAAGACGCATGGATTATAAGAAGCATCACCATTTTTTTGAAAAAAAGTTTTTTTTTTATTTTTCTCCTGAAAATTTGGGGTGCGTCATATAATCCGGAGAGTCTTATAATCCGGAGCATTTTATAATTAAAAAAAAATATGGTACACAAATATGCTGCAATTATCAAAATCCACAGTTTCACAACTCACCTTATATTTGTCCGCCTCGTTCTTAGACTGCAGGAAATGTTTGCTCATCTCTTGTGTAAGAACGGACACTGGATTGTCGACCTGCAGAAACACACAGAGACTAGGACTGGGTACAAGATACACAGAATATTAGCCATTAGGACTAGAATGCTTTATAGAATTGGAGCAATATGACAGGAGGGGGATCTATAAAAAAAGATATAATATTTTATTGTAATTTATTTAAAGGGTTTGGCCAGTAAAAACATCAAAACAGGACAAGTGATAACTTATTGATCACTGGGGGTCTGACCGCTGCGAATTGCACCCATCAGCAGAATGGGAAAGTTTTATCCCTGTATGTACGATCTCCGCTTCATTCACTCCCTAAGAAGCTGCTGAGCCCTGTGCTCAGTTTTTAGCAGCGGCGCCATAGAAAATGAACCAACCAGCCGCTTCATTTTGGAAAGGGGATAGAAGATACCGATGGAGATCACACACACACACAAAAAAAAAAAAAAGTGCAATAGGTGCGGTTGGGACCCCCACTGATCAATAAGCTACCACTTATTTTGCAGATAGGTAACTTGATTTCACCGGACAACCCCTTTAAATGCATTGTCCTTTTGTCACCGTCTCTGATTGCGCCAATTTATCATCATTACAAAAAGCCTTGATTAAAAGGAAGCTTTGAAACTTTTAGAGTTGGTGCAAATTTATTTGCACGTTTTGTTCCATCAGCCACGACAGTACGGGAACAGTACGTCTTACCTCCTGGCATGCACGGCTCTTTCTTTTGATTAGCCGGCCTGACGCAACATCATAGTTGCATGGTGACGCTCGATGTGACGTAGCGCCAGGCCGGTTATTCAGAAGAAGAGGCGTGGATGTCTGGAGGTCAGAGGAGGTAATCCTCCTCTTGTGCAGATGGAATGAAACGTCCAAATTAATTTGCATCAACTCTCACCTCCATTGACTGCAAGCAAAATCTTTGCAGTTTGATGCGATGCTGAAGTCTATTAATCTTTGCATTTGGCAAATTACGAAGAAATACGAACCCTCACATCATGCGATTATAGTCATATCACCTGTATGTTGAAATGGTCAAGGACTGCGGTGAGCTCCTCCTTCTTAGTAGAAACCAATGATCCTTTAAAAGTAAAAAAGTATAATTTATTTTAACCCCTTCACGCCATGGCCATTTACGGTTTTGTTTTTTTCTAAAAGTCATAATTTTTTTTACTTTTCTGTCCACATAGCTGTATGAGGAATTGTTTTTTGGGGGACGAGTTGTATTATAGAACGACACCATTCATTTTATCATGTGACGCATTGGAAAGCAGAGAAAACAAAATCCAAGTGCATTGAAATTGAAAAAAAAAAAAAAAGTTCAATTTCACATATGTTTTAAGTTTTGTTTCCCCCCCCCCCCTCATTTACCACGTTCATTGTACGGTAAAGCTGATCTGGCATTATGATTCTCCAGGTCAGTACAATTACGCAGATACCAAAACATGAATAGTTTTTGTTTTGTTTTTTATTTAATTAGTGAAAAAAAAATTAAAATTAGTAAAAAAAAAAAAATAAATTAGCTTTTGTTACCATTTTCCGAGACCCCTAATACATTTTTTTGCGCCTTAAGCTGATGTTTTTATTGATATAATTTTGGGGTAGATATGATGTTTTGATCGCCCTTCTTTGCAATGTTGCGACAACCCAAAAAGACCCCGTAATTCTTCAGCAGACCTCCGCCTGTCATGGCAACCCATCGGTGCTTCGCGATTACAGGAACGTGGAATGATGTGCCTGCCTGCTTTACAGGTGTGCTCCATCCACAGCTGCTAAAGGCACATGATGGTTGATTAAATCAGCCATCTTCTGCAGGAAAGCAGAAGCTCGGTGTGTGAGCATCAAAATCAGAGAGCCAGCATATCATGTCCCAGTACATTGTATGTCGGGAAGGGGTTAAGTAAGAACATCAAAAACTAGTGAAACTAAAAAAGAATGCACACTTTGATGATTGTGCCTCCTGTCTAAGGACAGGAAAGTATAATAAATGTAGTCAGCAGGTGGCAGCATCGTTCTTGAGCCACGTCTGGCATATAACAAGAAAAGGTACCGGTAGAAGGAGAAAGGGAAGGAGCATCATGGACTCCGCCACCGAGTGCAATATCAGAAATGAAAAGCCAATGAATGAGAGTCATCCAAAGTGCAATGGAGCACCTACCACATATTGATAGAAAAACATGTTGGGATATACTCTTAGGTGGCTTATTTGCTGCAGAATTTACTGCGACTGAACTTGGGGCTTGTAATTCATGCCCTTTCTGCAGAAACAATCCCATTCATGCATTTGGGATCGAAGCAACAAACCTGCCGCATGTGAACACAGCATGTAGGATGTACGGGACACCATGTCTGCATGTACCTGAGGCGCTTTTCAGCTTATAACTGCGCCCGCCATCTGCCGTGAGCCGCTGCTGCACGATAATGGACTCTCCATAAACATCACCTTTAAATGCATCGTTGCCTCTGTTCCGCAATTTTATGGAAACGTCGGCTGAACTGAAAGCGAAGAGTAGATGTTAAATATCTCTAAGTGGGCTGCAAAACCTATACACACATTATATGTAACTGCTTCAGTCATAAACATTGCATTAAGGCACGGACACATCAGTGATAATGAGGCCAGTAATAATAATTAATAATCCTGCAGGGCTATGATGTCTATCAGCAGAATACGGGCGCTGTCTATGTTAGTGTGCATCCTACAGGCCGCAAAGAGTGAAAATAAACTGTCTGTGCATATCGTCACTTCATCTGGATACACGTGGTGTAAAATAGGATCTAATAGGAATTGTCCAACTACTGCCAACTAGAAGTGGGGGCGCCATTGCACTTGTGTCCGGCAGCAAGGAAGGGGTTATTTTCAGGTCACAATTTTGCAAGATAATCCTTCCCCCTCCTCCAACTCACTGTACACTGCTAATTCCTTATTTTGATGTAGGAGTACCGTGACCCACCCTTATGCTCTAATGCCTGAACATTAGCATGGCCTGTATACGAGGTAGGTGCCTAAAATCAATTTAAAAGGGCTTTCCAGTTTTAGAAAACCCCTATAGCCTGGCTGTAGTTGGCTTAATATAAAAAAATAAATAAATAAATAAAAAAAAAAATATTTGCCTTGCTTACCCTCCCCTGGTCCATAGTTGAAATCACGCCTGCTGCTCCCAGTGCGTTATTGTCCACAGCGGTGACATCACTGCAGCCAGTAACTGAGTTCAATGGCTCAGTCCAAGTTAATGGCACGAGCTGCTGAGCCAACAATTCGACAGCGCTGCAGCCAATCTGACGTTAGTATCAGACACCAGGAGCATCGGCGGAGTGTGTGTGTATATGTGTGTGTATATGTGTGTGTGTGTGTGTGTGAGTGTGAGAGAGAATGCGTGCGTGCTCTACTTAGAAAGAAACATATAAAGTCTAAAACATACAATATAGAGGGGGAAAAAAAAAAGGCCCCAGAAAAGTGAACAGTATTGTAAGACGCACTTTTTCCCCTCCATATCTGGGTGGAAAATGTAGGTGCATCCTATACTCCAAAGTGAGCTTACTAGGGGGCAGATGTGGTGGAGCGGGGTTGCAGGAGGTAGAGTCACTGCTTCAGGAGGCCAGTGGCAGCAGGAGTGGTGCGCGATGTCCGAGATCTCAGAAGGTTTTGGTGCCGGCGAGTGGAATACATTTTCCCTGTGATATCCCAGCGGTGGTCTCCGGGAAAATGGCTGACGGAGGCAGAGCATGTGCTGATTGAGATTTCGTGAGATGACAACTTCTGAGATCCCAGGCACCGCAACATTGTCCTGCAGACGCCAGCCTTCTAAAGCGGCAACCCTGCCTCCTGTGACCCCACTCCAATGCAGCTGCCCCTCAGGTAAGCTACCTTTAAGGCTATGTGCACATGCTGCGGATTTTGCTGCGGATCCGCAGTGTTTTTGCAGCTGCGGATCCGCAGCAGTTTCCCCATGAGTTTACAGTACAATGTAAACCTATGGGAAACAAAATCCGCAGTGCACATGCTGCGGAAAAAGCCGTGCGGAAACGCCGCGGTTTATTTTCCACAGCATGTCAATTCTTTGTGCGGATTCCGCTGCGGGTTTCCACCTGGGCCAATAGAAATCTGCAGGTGAAAACCCGCAGAGGAAACCGCAAAAGAAACCGCGATAAAATCCGCAGAGAAAACCGCAGCGGTTTTTCACTGCGCATTTTGCCAATCCGCTGCGGAAAATTCCGCAGCAGAATCCAGTGTGGGCACATAGCCTTAAAGGGAATATAAGACGAACCATCATTTAAATTTCTACAATTTTTTTCCTGCTTTCCACTCAAAAATTTATGGTAATGGTACATCTTATAATCCACAAAATACAGAAAACTGGCTGACGATTAGGACCCTTTCAGATCTTGTCATTAAAGGGAACCTGTCACCCCCCCCCCAGGCATTTTTAACTAAAAGAGCCACCTTGTGCAGCAGTAATGATGCATTCTCTCACCCTCTCCCACCGCCTGCTACAGCGTGTGCATCCTCAGGTGATCCCTCCTCCGTGCAATCGCCTGGAACCTTGCCAAATCCTCACAGCTGGTGTGTGTGTGTGTGTGTGTGTGTGTGTGTGTGTGTGTGTGTGTGTGTGTGTGTGTGTGTGTGTGTGTGTATAACAGGCGGTGGGAGAGGGTGAGAGGCTTAAGGCTGAGTCACACATAACGATATCGTTAACGATATCGTTGCAACGTCACACTTTTGGTGACGTAGCAACGATCCCGCTAACGATCTCGTTATGTGTGACAGCGACCAACGATCAGGCCCCTGCTGTGAGATCGTTGGTGAATGATCAGGACCATTTTTTGGTCGCTGATCACCCGCTGTCATCGCTGGATCGGCGTGTGTGACGTCGATCCAGCGATGTGTTCACTTGTAACCAGGGTAAATATCGGGTTACTAAGCGCAGGGCCGCGCTTAGTAACCCGATATTTACCCTGGTTACCATTGTAAAAGTTAAAAAAAAACAAAAAACAGTACATACTCACATTCTGATGTCTGTCACGTCCCCCGGCGTCCACAGGGTTAAAACTGCTTTCGGCAAGAGCGCTGCTAATGCACGCGCTGCTGCCGAGAGCTTCCCTGCACTGACTGTGTCAGCGCTGGCCGTAAAGCAGAGCACAGCGGTGACGTCACCGCTGTTACTGCCGGCGATGACACATTCAGTGCAGGGAAGCTCTCGGCAGCAGCGCGAGCATTAGCAGCGCTCTTGCCGAAAGCAGTTTTAACCCTGTGGACACTGGCGGGGGACGGGACAGACATCAGAATGTGAGTATGTAGTGTGTTTTTTTTTTTTACTTTTACAATGGTAACCAGGGTAAATATCGGGTTACTAAGCGCGGCCCTGCACTTAGTAACCCGATGTTTACCCTGGTTACCCGGGTGCTGCAGGGGGACTTCGGCATCGTTGAAGACAGTTTCAACTATGCCGAAGTCGTTCCCCTGATCGTTGGTCGCTGGAGAGAGCTGTCTGTGTGACAGCTCCCCAGCGACCACACAACGACTTACCAACGATCACGGCCAGGTCGTATCGCTGGTCGTGATCGTTGGTAAGTTGTTTAGTGTGACTCCAGCTTTAGACACGCAATGCGCATGCCCAGGAATCCCAGCCCCGTAGTATGAATAAATCATAAGACACTGCGGGGCTGGGATTCACAGGCAGGGCGCACGTACGCACAGAGGATAGACGGCCAGCGCTCACTGCGCCTGCCCAAGGCATGAGAAAAGAGCGCAGGCCGCATCATTTCAAAACAGCCGTGAGGAGGCGGTGCCCGGCGCCAAGAAGATGTGAGTGACGACTGTATGGCGTCTAAAGCAGGGGGGAAAGGCCTGCCTCCTTGACTGAAGACAAGGTATTTTGGACAAATTATAAAACTGATTATTTCGGCAGTTACAGTACCCAGAACTAAAAGAGCCACCTTGTCAGAATGCAGCATTACTGCTGCACAAGGTGGCTCTTTTAGTTAAAAACGCCTGGGAGGGGTTGACAGGTTCCCTTTAAGGTGTGGAGCCCGATACATGTCGTGCACATACGGCCTTGTTCTCCTAGGACAGATAAGTGGGTGCAGATGACAGCATAAGTGAATAGCAGACAGATATTTGGGAAAACTTCTAACACTTACGTCTCTCCGTCCTTCACAAACCCTTTGATTGAGGTACCTCTGTTTGTGATGGCGGCTTTTCCACCGAGCCCTACGATAAGAGCTGTTAGAACCGCACTTTTGCCACCTTTACAACAGAAAATAAATAAGAGAATTAATGTGAAACCAAAACAATTGAAGTCTGTCATTAAACCACTTAGGCTGGTTTCACACTTACGGGGCAAAACGGCGCTTTTTTTAGACGCATGCGTTTTTGCATGCAGAAAAAAAAAACGCGGCGTTTTGCGGCGTTTACATGCGTTTTTCCCTGCGTTTGCGTTTTTTAAACGCATGCTGAGAAGTGTGTGACAGCTGCCAATCATCAAAATCAACTAGAGAACCCACTAAAAACAGAAATAGCTAGGGTTAGGGTTAGGATCCCTAGTAACCCTAGGGATCCTAACCCTAAGGATACTAACCCTAACCCTAGGGATCCTAACCCTAACCCTAAGGGTTAGGATCGTAACCCTAACCCTAAGGGTTAGGATCCCTAGGGATCCTAACCTTAGGGTTAGGATCCCTAGTAACCCTAGGGTTAGGGTTTTCTTGTTTTTTCTTGTGTTTAGGGTTAGGGTTAGGCCGGAGACACACTGGTGCGAGATACGGCCGAGTCTCGCTGGTTAAAAGCAAGCTGTGGCACCTGCACTCCGGAGCGGAGCGTGCAGCTCCATGTATTGCTATGCAGCTGCACGCTCCGCTCCGGAGTGCAGGTGCCACAGCTTGCTTTTAACCAGCGAGACTCGGCCGTATCTCGCACCAGTGTGTCTCCGGCCTTAGGGTTAGGGTTTTCTTGTTTTTTCTTGTGTTTAGGGTTAGGGTTAGGGCTAGGGTTTTCTTGTTTTTTTCTTGTGTTTTTCTATAAAAACGCATGCGTTTACATAGACAGCAATGCATTTTTTTGCCGCAAATAAACGCATGCGTTTTTTTGCGGCAAAAAAACGCCGCTAGAAATTACTACAGAATGCATTTCTGCAAATGAACGCACGTGTCAAAAAACGCATGCGTTGCCGAAAACGCGTCAAATCGCACGCTAAAAAATGCATGCGTTTTTTAATGTAAGTATATAAAAAAAACGCATGCGTTTTTTAGCGCTAAAACGCTGCAGATCAAAACGCAAGTGTGAAACCAGCCTTATACAGTCAAATAGGGGACTGAGCCCGGATAAAAATCAAACTTATAGTACAGATTTAACTACTTTTGCAAAATAGGGATTTTTGTGTGTACTCACTGTAAAATCCTTTTCTCCGAGCCACTCATTGGGGGACACAGGACCATGGGTGTTATGCTGCTGTCTCTAGGAGGCTGACACTAAGTTGAGACAAAAAAGTTAGCTCCTCCCCTGCAGTATACACCCTCATGCTGGCTTCCAGAGACCCAGTTCAGTGCAAAAGCAGTAGGAGATTAATAACAGTACAATACCTAACATTAGAGTATAACATGTCGAAGACAGTCAGGAACCAAAAAGGTAACAAGCCATAAGGCTAACAGGGTGGGTGCTGTGTCCCCCAATGAGTGGCTCGGAGAAAAGGATTTTACGGTGAGTACACACAAAAATCCCTATTTCTCCTTCGCCACATTGGGGGACACAGGACCATGGGACGTCCCAAAGCAGTCCCTGGGTGGGAAACAAAACAACCAAATAAACTCCGTGTACCAACTGACTATAAATGCGCTACGGCCGCTTGCAGAATACGTCTGCCAAGGGCCGCATCCGCAGAAGATTGAATATGGACATTGTAGTGCTTTGAAAAAGTATGCAGGCTGGACCACGTTGCGGCCTTGCAAACCTGCTCCGCCGTCGCCTGGTGCCGGATAGCCCAGGAAGCACCCAATGACCGAGTCGAGTGTGCTCTAATCCCCGCCAGGACAGGCCTGGCCCTGACCTGATAGGATTCTTCGATAGCAGACCGAATCCATCTGGCTATCGTGGCCTTAGATGCAGCCAAACCCTTTCTGTGACCCTCCTGGAGAACAAAGAGGGAGTCCGATTTGCGGAAATGAGCATTTCTGGAAATGTAGCTCCTGAAGGCCCGTACCACATCCAGGGTATGAAGGGCCTTTTCGACCCTGTGTTTTGGCTGTGGGCAGAAAGAGGGAAGAATGATGTCCTCGTTAAGGTGGAAAGATGAGACCACCTTAGGGAGAAAGTCCGGAGATGGGCGTAGAACTACCTTGTCCTGGTGGAAGGCAAGGAAAGGCGCCCGGCAGGATAAAGCGGTCAATTCTGAGACCCGTCTGATAGATGTCACCGCCACAAGGAAGGCAACCTTCCAGGAGAGGACAGGTAGCGGCACGTCCTGAAGAGGTTCAAATGGAGGTTCCTGAAGAATGCTCAGGACCAAATTGAGATCCCAGGTCTCTAACGGCATTCTGTAGGGGGGTACCACATGGGAGACCCCCTGGATGAAGGTCCTGACTTGCAAGTTGGCAGCGATCCTACGTTGAAACAACACGGATAGAGCAGAGATCTGACCCTTGAGGGAACTCAGTGCCATGCCGGAATCCAAACCGGACAGCAAGAAATCCAAAATGGAAGGAATAGAGAAAACAAGCGGAGGGCGACTTCGGAGCCTGCACCACGAGAAGTAGGCTTTCCAGGTGTGGTGGTAGATGCGAGCGGAGGACGTCTTGCGAGCCTTGATCATGGTGGGAATGACCTGCTGAGAGAAACCAGCATGGGTTAGAATCCAGGTTTCAACAGCCACGCCGTTAAACGTAGGGCCCCTGAGCTCTGGTGGAAGATCGGCCCTTGACGAAGCAGATCTGGGCGGTCTGGTAACCGCCAGGGAACGTCGGACACGAGCTGAACGAGCTCCGCGTACCATGCGTGACGTGGCCAATCCGGGGCAACTAGGATGACCTGAACCCCCTCCGCCTTGATTTTTCGGATCACCTTCGGTAGTAAGGGAAGCGGAGGGAACACGTACGGAAGTTGGAACCGATGCCACGGGTATATCAGAGCGTCCACCCCGATGGCCTGGGGATCCCGAGAACGTGCTATGAAGTTGTGAACTTTGGCGTTCAGTCTGGACGCCATCAGATCCACGTCCGGGGTTCCCCAGCGACGACAGATTTGCAGGAAAACCTCTGGATGAAGTTCCCACTCCCCCGAGGCGAGGCCCTGACGGCTGAGAAAATCCGCCGCCCAGTTCTCCACGCCCGGAATGTGCACCGCGGAAATGATAGAGTGGTTGGCCTCAGCCCAACGAAGAATGTGAGAGACTTCCTGCATCGCCGCCCTGCTGCGGGTACCCCCTTGATGGTTTATATACGCCACGGCTGTGACGTTGTCCGATTGAACTCGAACTGGGTGACCCGCAAGCAGGGGGTGAAAACGTCTCAGGGCGAGTCTGATCGCACGAATTTCCAGGATGTTTATAGGGAGCCTCGACTCCCGAATTGTCCAACGCCCCTGGGCAGAGTGGTGTAGGAAAACCGCTCCCCAGCCGAGGAGACTGGCATCGGTAGTTACCACCAGCCAGCGGATCGGGAGGAAAGACTTCCCCTGGAGGATAGAGGATCCCAGAGTACACCATGTGAGGGCTTGCCTGATCCGTGGTGACAGAGGGCATGGGCGATCGAGGGATAAGGGATTCCTGTCCCAGATGTCCAGCAGAGCCTGTTATAAGGGGCGTAGATGGAGTTGAGCGAAGGGAACAGCTTCTATTGCGGCCACCATCTTTCCCAGAATCTTCATGGCAAAACGGATAGACCGGGGACGAGGGTGACAGAGCGTCCGAGCTCCCTGCTGAAGCTCTTGGGCCTTGGACCGAGGAAGTAAGATCAGTCCCCTCGATGTGTCCAGGATCATGCCTAGGAATGAAATCCGTCGGGCAGGGATGGGAGAGGACTTGTCCGAGTTGATTAGCCAGCCCAGGCGCGAAAGAGAATCCAAGGTAATGCGGACCCTTGCTTCGCAGGCCTGATAAGACGAACCTTTTATGAGGTCGTCTAAGTATGGCAACACGACCACTCCTCGAGTGTGAAGAATAGCCATGACAGCCGCCATGACTTTTGTAAATACCCTGGGCGCCGTGGCGAGACCGAAGGGTAAGGCTGTGAACTGAAAATGGTCGTCCAGGATGGCGAAACGGAGAAACCTTTGATGTGGCGGGAAGATTGGGATGTGAAGGTAGGCATCCTTGATATCTATTGATGCTAGAAACTCCCCTCTTTCCATAGAGGAGATGACTGATCGGAGAGATTCCATCCCGAAGTGCCGTACTTTTACGTACTGGTTTAGGAGCTTCAGGTCCAAAATGGGGCGTACCGTCCCGTCCTTTTTCGGCACGACGAAGAGGTTCGAGTAGAAACCCCTGAATCTCTCGTGTTCCGGAACCGGAACAATGACCCCGCTTTGGCGGAGGGATTCGATGGCGCAGCCAAGGGCGCAAGCATGAGCTTCCGAACTTGGGAGACGAGAGGGGAAAAAACCGTGCTGGAGGGGAGGCGGAGAACTCTAGTTTGTAGCCGGACGACACCAGATCCCTGACCCATTCGTCGTGGACGACGGAGAGCCAGACGTGCTGAAAAAGAAGCAGACGTCCGCCAACTTTGGAGGTGTCGACTGGAAAAGACCCCGAGTCATTGCGAGGCGAATCTGGCACGCCTGGACCCTCTGGTTCTGGGTTGCCTAGGCTTTCCCCGCCAGGACTGATTCGGCCTGAAAGAAGGTCGAGAGTCCCTGTCTGGGCGAGCTGTTCGTTCTGATCTGGATGAGGGGGCAGAATTGGACCAGAATGGGCTACTGCGAAAGGGCCGAAAGCGAAAATATTGTTGACGCTGAAAAGCGGCTTTGGGCCTATGTTGTGGGAGGAACTTGCTCTTTCCTCCTGTAGCGTCGGAAATAAGCTGGTCTAATTTTTCTCCGAAAAGACGCCCGCTCTGAAAGGGAAGGGAAATCAGAGACTTTTTTGAGGAGGAATCTGCTCGCCACTCTCTGAGCCAGATAGCTCTCCTGATGGTGATGGCGTTAGAAGCTGCAGTTGCTGCACAGTCCGCCGCGTCGAGGGACGCATACATCACAATCTCCAGCCATGGCAATTTGTTTGGCCAGGTCTGCCACCTCAGGCGGAAGTTCCTGTTCCTGAATGGATTTAGCGAGGGCATCCGCCCAGTAAACCATTGCCTTGGCAACCCACGCTGCAGCGGAGGAGGGAGATAGAGAGGAACCCGAGGCTTCGTACACTGAGCAAGCTAGGGAATCTAGCTGGCGTTCTGTGGGACTCTTAATAGAAGCACCGTCAGGAATGGATAGGAGAGTTTTGGTTGCCAAGCGTGAAACCGGAGGATCTACTTGTGGAGATTCCGTCCAATCTTTAACAAGATCTGCGGAAAAGGGATACTTCGACTCCAGAGTCTTTTTGCCTGTAAAACGCTTATCCGGACGCTCCCTGTGTCGCCTGACTATATCCAGGAAATCTGGGTGAGAGGCGAACGTCTTATGGAAACGCTTGTTTCTTGTAAAGGAAACAGAATGGTCCGGGGCAGAATTAGAATCACTGTCCACTTTTAGAGTATGATTGACTGCCTCAATGAGGGAGTCGACAGTAGACCTAAACTCCGGAGCATCCGGGTCTAAGGATGCATCAGACTCATACTCAAGAGTCGTGATCGCTACGGGCCCCTAGGGAGGGTGAGCGAGAAGTAGAGCTACCAGAAGCTGACTGGTGTGAATAGTGCTCAGGGGAGGTAGTGCGGATCCGTTTTCTGGATGACCGTGCCTCCTTCCGGTGAGAGCGGCCCCTGCTGGCCGACGATTCCCCTGTTACGGAGGGATCTCTTAACCCAGGAAAAAGAGGGCCCCGCTCCCCAGAGGGGTCCTGAAGGGATTTAATCGCTTTGGCCAGCGAATCCACAGACTGTGACAGGGACGCCACCCACTCCGGGGGACTAGATACCCTGGGGTCGGTAGCGGCGGAGGGCTCCTGGGCATCTGGGGCATCGCAGGCTGAGCAGAGGGAGGAACTCTGAGGCCGAGGAAGAGGAGCCTGGCAGGTGGTACACGTAGTAAAAAAGGTAGTATGCACCTTATTGATCTTTCTGGTCCTTGACTGGAACATGGTGTACGCTAAAGTAAAAGACAGTGCACAGGGCCTGTAAGCTGTGGAAGCGAGGGCGATGCTGCCAGGGAGAACTAACGTCGTCTCCTTACCCGTGGTCCTGTGTCCCGCTGAGAGAGGAAGAGCGGCGGTGCTGGTGGAGAGACAGCCAGTGGACAGGGCGCTGCACTTGGAGGAGCGCAGCCGGCAGTCAGAGCTCTGCACGTGGAGCTGGAGCTGCGGCATGCAGAGAAGGAAGATGGCCGCCGGGGGTTGGTGAGGGGAATCTCGCAGAGAGCGAGAAGCGCCAGGACCAGGGGGCGGAGCCGCCGAATGACGCGAAAAAGGGGGCGGAGCCTATCAGGAACCGGCCTGCTAGGCCGAAGCCGGGGACTAAATTTGCGGCTTCGGCCCGGCGCGCGGCCGAGGAGCGCCGGACCCTGAGACCCTGAAAAGGTGAGGGAGCCCTCCGGAACCGCTGGGACGACCGACCCTCCCCCAAATGTTATGGCACTTACCCCGACAGAAGGGGAGAAAAGCAGAGAAGCTTGCTGCACCAGCGGTCAAAGATCTTTTTCCATGGATCTGGTGAGCTGTGCCTGGGGGATTAGGACGGTGCAGGGTTGGGGGAAGCCTCTATCCACCATCCCCATGAAAGGGGGGTGGAGAGGAACCGTCCGCCTCCTTCCATCATCCGCTTTCTCAGTGGTGATGCAGTGGGGGCTGCACGGACGCCACAATGTAAGGTGCCTCTGAACAGCCGAAGTAAAAACCTGGTGGGCAGGGCAAAAAGTCCGGCAATAGGCCTGGCTGCAGAAGAGGATACTGAAGGTGACACTCCAGTGCTCGTCTGATAAGGGAGGGGGGGAGATCGGTGCCCTTGAAGGGGCCCGTCGCCACTAAAAATCAGCTCAGGCAGTGGCTTCCCACGTCGCAGGAGAGGATACGGAGAGGTGAAACTCCCGTGCTCGCCTGTTGTTGGTTCGGGGGAGATCGGAACATGAAAGAATCCGTCGCCCCCTTCGTCCGGGATAGAAAGGTTTAAATCCAGTGTGCCTCCTACAGACACTAAGCTTGAACTGGGTCTCTGGAAGCCAGCATGAGGGTGTATACTGCAGGGGAGGAGCTAACTCTTTTTTGTCTCAACTTAGTGTCAGCCTCCTAGAGACAGCAGCATAACACCCATGGTCCTGTGTCCCCCAATGTGGCGAAGGAGAAAAAAATTTTTCATTACATTTGCGAATTAGAAGTCCTCAGCTTACAACTCTGTCCCCTCATTTAGTATCCGCTGTCCCTCATGTTAAGATTCACTGACTGTTCGCTTTGAGCACTACTGGAATTTAATGCAATCTTGACCGTGCAGATGGAGTAATGAGGACCTTTAATTAGTAGAGTTAAGAGGATCACTTGTGGAACTGAGGTCCAGTGTCCCAGTCAGTGGTACCTGGCGGCGAGAGAGGCCCTGAATCCCTTACCTTCCGGCATCGCATTTCATTTGTCAGGGCTGGTGCAACATCATCAGTGTATTGTGTCATGACGTGGCGTCAGCCCTGGCTAATCAAAAGTCGAGACCGGAACGCTGGAAAATAAGAGTTTGTGGGCCTCCCATCTAGTCGCCAGGTATCACTGACCTGAACCGGAGTCCTGCGAATTGATCTGCTCACCTCTACTAATTAGCATATTAAAATACAACTTTATTCTAATGTAAAAGTAAAAGTAGTGAAATCTACACCATAAACAAATAACTTGTAGCAAAGCCACGTAGGCTAGGGTTACATCTTACCTCTGCAGGTTCTGATTAGATCAACTGACTAGCCCTCTATATAACCAGGCTAGCTGTTCTCCTTAGGGAAGCTGACCAGATTGGATGTGTCTTGGAGAGGAGAGACAGGCCAGATTCCCTTTCTAAGAGACTGCACAGACCGTGTGCAGAGAAGCGCTCGTATCAGTGGTTGCTATAGACAATAGCTGATTTGCTGGGTTATAAATCAGCCGTTTGTCATCTGCCCTCAGAGCCGATGGACTGCAGCGTAGGCCGGTGCTACTCCTACATCATCTACCCTGCGCCAGCAGCGCTGTTCCTTATCCTGATGATGGGCCTCAGAGATACCAGGTGATTGTGAACGGTGTCCTATTGACAGGTCTTCTGGATTTAGAGTATTTGTTGACCCTACCAAGGGTCGGACTTCCGCATGTGCTAGTCCCTAGGAAGAGTGGGGGTAAGGTGTATCCATGGAGATGCGGAGAACTATCCCATGGCCCAGATCGACATACGCACAGAATGTGGTTCCGTGTCCCACCAAGTGGAAGAGGTCAAGGACTTGCTGCATGCTATTGTTATCGGACGATATTTTCCTTTGTTCTGGGACAAGGAAGGATCACCTGACACCAATATCCCTGACCTGAAGAAGTCCCAGGACAACTTTGGGATGGCCCAGATCAGAAAATGTAAATGGGGTTCCCCTTGAGCCGATAGTGTTTCTGCAAGGGGCCATGCATAATGATTTGTTGTTTCGTGGGAACAAAGTGAAATGACAGGTGACAGAATGCCTCCTCAAGGCCCAAGAGGAAAAATCCAGGGGATATAATTCGGCTGCTCGAGTGAGACAATTTAGGCCTGGGGATCAGGTACTGTTAGTGCCCACAGGGAAGAGCAAGTTCCTTACCCAATAGCAGGGTCCCTATAAAGTGATGGAAAAGGTATGAGAGGTTAACAATAAAGTACAACAACCAGGGAAAAGGATGAGCTTTGCCATATATTATAGCAACCTACTAAAACCCTGGATAAGTAGTAACCCGCTCAAAAACCCCTGCTGGTTGGCCCAGTCAAAAACCAACCTTGCTGGTGCCAAAGTGGCAGGAACTTGGTCGCCTTCCAAAGATCAGCACAGCTGAGAATCAGTACCAAACATAGTGGCAGGTTCTTGGGAGTCACTAACCCGCCCTTGTGTGATCAAGCATGAGCCTCAAGTTTGGGTCAATTTAAAGCCCTGTCGGCTGTGTGTGGCAGACGGTGCCGAGCCCAGGCTTTGGGACGGGAGTGGGTGGTGAGGTGGTTATGTAGCCATGTCAGGTAGGATAGGGTTAAAACCTAGCTCTATAGGTTCTGATTTGATTGCCTGATTGTCCCTGTATACAACTAGGAAAGCTGAGGGAAGTTGACCAGACTGGATTTGTCTTGGGTCAGAGAAGAGAGACAGGACAGAATCCCTTTCTGAGAATAGAATGCACAGGCCGTGCTCAGAGAACAGCAAGTAACAGTGGTTCCTATGGACAAGAGCTGTTTTGTTTGACTGAGCTGGGGCTAGCTCAGCCATGTATGAGTAGCCAGGGTCTGTTCTGGTTAGTTAGCACCTGGACAAGGCTAGGGATTTATGTTTGAGTATGTTGTTTTGGTTCTGTGCTGTGGAAAGCAACAAAAACTGCATGTGTTTGGACCAAAACTGCATTGCCTTAGAGACTTTTCTAGGAGAGAAGACTGTATAAGTGATTTAATTTGAGTTTTGGGGTGGCACATTTGCCTCAATTTTAGTTTCTTCTCCTTTTGCTCCCCAAAAGCAATATTAAAAGGCATTCTAAATAATCTGTATGCTTTTGATCTCACAGTACGCTGCACTCCATCATATTTTTCAAGATAAGAATAGGAAGCCCATTGCTCTCCACATTGAGGTGTGGAGAGGAAGAAATGAATCCAAGTGTTCAAGGAGGGCAGGTCACACTCAGAGTGTAAACAGAGAAGAAAGCTAAGGGTATGTGCACACGTAGAATGGTCCACTGCAGATTTTTCCGCAGCGGATTTGATAAATCTGCAGGGCAAAACCGCTGCGCTTTTTCCTGCGGATTCATCGCGGTTTTTATTGCGGATTCCGCTGCGGGTTTACACCTGCAGTTTTCTATTGGAGCAGGTGTAAACCCGCAGCGGAATCCGCACAAAGAATTGACATGCTGCGGAATGTAAACCGCTGCATTTCCGCAAGTTTTTTTCCGCAGCATGTGCACTGCGGATTTTATTTCCCATAGGTTTACATTGTACTGTAAACGCATGGGAAACTGCTGCGGATCCGCAGCAAAATCCGCAGCGTGTGCACATACCCTAACTTTACAGTCTGTAATGGGAAGGAGATCACAGGTGGGAAGGAGAATCTTACACCCCTTAGGATCAGCAAAAGAAGGGTGAGTTCCCACACGAACTACAGGAGAAATTGATTCAGTAGCGAAGCTGCGCTGATGCATCATCCTCGTCACAAAGGCCTCTCATCCAGCATGCATTACTGGGAGGGATATGCCCACATAAGAAATCACTGAAATTAGGAGCACGTTGTAAAATAATAAATAACTTCGGAGACTTGACGTTAGTGCAACTGTTTTTCTTTAGAGAGTTAAAAATAAGATTTTTTTTTTTACCGTGTTAAGGGTATCCAGAGCCTTTAATAAAGGAAAGCGTAATTTACACTTAAAGGGAACCTGTCACCCCTAAAATCGCGGGTGTGGTAAGCCCACCGGCATCAGGGGCTTATCTACAGCATTCTGTAATGCTGTAGATAAGCCGCCGATGTATCCTAAAAGATGAGAAAAAGACATTAGATTATACTCACCCAGGGGCGTTCCCGCTGCTGCTACGGGTCCGGCGCCTCCCATCTTCATCAGATGACGTCCTCTTCTTGTCTTCAGGCTGCGGCTCCAGCGCAGGCGTACTTTGTCTGTCCTGTTGAGGGCAGAGCAAAGTACTGCAGTGTGCAGGCGCCGGGAAAGGTCAGAGAGGCCCGGCGCCTGCACACTGCAGTACTTTGCTCTGCCCTCAACAGGGCAGACAAAGTACGCCTGCGCAGGAGCTGCAGCGTGAAGACCAGAAGAAGACGTCATCTGATGAAGATGGGAGGCACCGTACCCGTAGCAGCAGCGGGAACGCCCCTGGGTGAGTATAATCTAATGTCTTTTTCTCATCTTTTAGGATACATCGGCGGCTTATCTACAGCATTACAGAATGCTGTAGATAAGCCCCTGATGCCGGTGGGCTTACCTCACCCGCGATTTTGGGGGTGGCAGGTTCCCTTTAATGGTGAAGCCATAAGGCTACGTGCACACGTTGTGGAAAGTCTTGCAGATTTTTCCAGACTGATTTTGGTCATTACTGCGGATTTACCACATTTTTTTGGCGGTTTTTGTGCGGATTTCACATGCGGTTTTACACCTGTGGATTTCTATTATGGAGCAGGTGTAAACCGCTGCGGAATCCGCACAAAGAATTGACATGCTGCTGAATAAACAAAGCAGTGTTTCCGTGCATTTTTTTCTGCAGCATGTGCACTGCGGATTCTGTTTTCCATAGGTTTACATGGTACTGTAAATGCATGGAAAACTGCTGCAAATCTGCAGCGACCAATCCATTGCGAATCTGCAGCAAAATCCACAGCGTGTGCACATACCCTAAAAGCGCAGCATAAAGATATACAAAGCTCATTTACCTAATCTGTAAAGGAAAGTGTGAATAGCAATAATCAGTAAACTAAACACAGCAGCAACTTCAGCTGTTCACATAGTTTGCTACGATGTATCAGTGTAGAAAAAAAATACATTCCAGAGGCTGTGTAGTTCACAGAAAAGTGCCTAGACTGAGGAGTGCAGCAGATTCTTCTCTGTGAATGAATGTGAACAAGAATGTTTCTATTTGCAAAATAGTGATGGGCTGAAACAAAGTTACAGGAGTTATTACGTACACAGCACTGACAAACAGGCTGAGCCACGCGTGGGCAGGAAGTCTTGGCAGGATCCAAATAACAAGTAACTGGGATCTCATCTTCATCACTTACTTCCATTGTTCCCAACAATAAAGTTGACGTTTGGTCCAAATTGGAACGGCCCCAGCATCGCATGGCACATGAAGTTCTTCAAGGAGATGCTTTCAATAATACCAACTTCAGCGGTGCTCTGCTAAAACACGATCACATCAAAACAGAACGCTCTCCTTTATGCAAAGCTAATGGAAATAGTCACATTTTTCATTTCCTCAGCCCCCTCCAGGAAAACTTTTCTCTATATGCGATGGTTAAAAAAACTAAACAAAACACAACAGACTCATTTATTACTTACCCTCCCCAGGTTCAGCGCTGAGTCTACACCACTGCCAAGTTCTCCATCGACATCGCTGCAGCCAATCAATGAGCTCAGCCAATCACTTGGTCTATATCACTTGAGCTGCTCAGCTCAATGATGACACTGGTATATGCAATCAACAGAGACCGAGGCATCGGCGGAGAAACGCCTCTGGACCCTGGCAGGGTGAGTAATACACTAGCTTGTTTGTTTGTTTTTTATAACGAACTGTACATATAGGGAAAAGCATTCAGAAAGAGGACAACCCCTTTAAATGTTGACTGTTGCTTCAACAATCATAAGCTCATTATTTTTCCAATGTAACCACCATAAAAAGTACTTTCTTTACCACAATTACCTTTTTTTTCTGTGAAAAATTCCTCTAAATTTAATGCTCTCTACTCGAGTATGGCAGGTGATCCAGCGATGTGCTTGAGTCCCCACCCCGCATGTTTCGTGGCTGTTAGAATATGTGCACACGTAGAAGTAACCTCTGCGGATTTTTCCACACCTGTTTTGAGAAATCCGCAGGTAAAAAGCACTGCGCTTTACATGCGGATTTTCCGCAGATTTTATGTGTTTTTTGTGCGAATTCCACCTGCGGATTCCTATTATGGAGCAGTTGTAAACCGCTGCAGAATCCGCACAAAGAATTGACATGCTGAGGAATAAACAAAGCAGCGTTTCCGCGCATTTTTTTCCGCATAATGTGCACTGCGGATTTAGTTTCCATAGGTTTACATGGTATTGTAAACTCATGGAAAACAGCTGCGAATCCACAGCGTCAAAACCGCTGCGATCCGCAGCAAAATCCACAACGTGTGCACATACCCTTAGACAGCCAAAAAAACCATACGGGATTGCCTGCGTACTCAAGGACCCGATATAAAACTGGAGGATCACAAAAAGTGGAACACAGCTCAGATATTATCACATGCTATATGGGATTGTACATTCATCGTATCTTACACATCCAGATATGCAAACAATAAGCCATGACAAATGCATGGAATAAGCAAAGGAACAAAGCTCCTGTACTCACGGACTGAGATTCCCCGTTCACGTAGGTAGAAGCTTGGGCTTCATGATCATCGTCAGCTCGCGCTCTCTTCCCATTTCCAGCTGTGTTCAGTGGACTCGATTCCTTTCTTTTAACCATTGCTCATGAAGCAATAAAAATAATTTAAAAACTCTGCAAATGACAAAAAGCACAAAAGTTCTCTCAATGCAGGTTCATCTACTACGTGTAAGACATCATCTACACTGCAAGACCGAGCTTACACCATAGCAGCCCGCACCCCCAAGAAACAGCAGCAGCGTCTCCTCGGTAGAAGACCCCCTTTCTAGCAGTAGGATCAGATGCAGGGACTCCTATAGCTTAGCAGTAGACACAGCAATAATCATCCAGCAGTGACAGCAGAATGATCTCTCTTACCTCTTTCTACTTAGCAAAAGTAGCAGAATTCATTTCAAACCCATCTAACCCCCTGACATTGTAAGAGCGGGGGTCTCTTCTTTCTAAGATAAACAGCAGTAAGACCCTCAGCTTCCCTAGCGCAGCTTCCATCCCCCTAGATTACATGTGGAGGAGAATCATAGGGTTCCCACAGCCACAGATAACAGGTAGGGGCTGTAATCACTGCCCCCTACCTGAAACGAAGTGTCATCAATGATGCTCATTTCCTGGGGCTGGGCTAGTCCCTGTGTGCTGTGCACAGTGACAGTGCACTCTCTCACCAGCTCAGATCAATAATAATCAGCTCACACCTGAATGTGTTGTCAGAGTACCAGGCGTGCAGATATAAACGATGCCCCAGCAAGTGACGTAACTGGTTGCTGCATACCGGGTATTCTGAAAAAGAGCTGTCGCCAGCTTCTTACTACTGATTTGAGTCAGTAAGAGAGCGCTCTGTCACTGTGCACATCGCGCAGGGACTAGCCCAGCCATGAGGCTTCATTTGAGTATCATAGCATGCACTGGTCGTACTTAAACAAATCAAGCAGTACAAAAAGGAAAAAAAAAAAAAAAAAGAGAAAGAAAAGTCGTTACAGTGAAGAAAAAAAGTATTTAGCCAGCGACCAATTGTGCAAGTTCTCCCACTTAAAAAGATGAGAGAGGCCTGTAATTGACATCATAGGTAGACCACAACTATGAGAGTCAAAATGAGAAAACAAATCCAGAAAATCACCTTGTCTGATTTGGCAACATTTATTTTGCAAAATACAGTGGAAAATAATTATTGGTCACCTAAAACATGCAAGATTTCTGGCTCTCACAGACCTGTAACTTCTTCTTTAAGAGGCTCCTCTGTCCTCCACTCATTACCTGTAGTAATGGCACCGGTTTGACCTCGTTATCAGTATAAAAGACACCTCTCCTCAACCTCAAACAGTCACACTCCAAACTCCACTATTGTGAAGACCAAAGACTGATGATCTGACTCGATCTGGGGCTCCACGTAAAATCTCACCCCGTGGGGTCAAAACGATCACAAGAATGGTGAGCAAAAATCCCAGAACCACACGGGGGGACCTAGTGATAGACCTGCATAGAGCTGGGACCACCGTAACAAAAGCTACCATCAGTAACACACTACGCCGCCAGGGACTCAGATCCTGCAGTGCCAGACGTGTCCCCCTGCTTAAGCCAGTACATGTCCGGGCCCATCTGAAGTTTGCTAGAGAGCATTTGGATTATCCAGAAGAGTATTGGGAGAATGTCATATGGTCTGATGAAACCAAAGTAGAACTGTTTGGTAGAAACAAAACTCGTCGTGTTTGGAGGAGACAGAATGCTGAGTTGCATCCAAAAGAACACCATACCTACTGTGAAGCATGGGGGTGGCAACATCATGCTTTGGGGCTGCTTCTCTGCAAAGGGACCAAGACGATGAATCCGTGTACATGAAAAAATGAATGGGGCCATGTATTGTGAGATTTTGAGTGCAAACCTGTTATGAACTGGTGGCCTAGGAGCAGCATGGACGAGCTCTGGAGTAGGTGGCCTCTATACTGACCGCAGACCCTGAACTTAACACATCAACTAGAAGTAGCCGTGGGATGTTCCTGGCACTCCCTAGACACCTCGTCACGGCCGGAGGACTAATTACACCTAAAGAAAGAAACAGGAATACTATCTTGCCTCAGAGAAAATTCCCAAAGGAAAGGCAGCCCCCCACAAATATTGACTGTGAGAGGAGAGGGAAATTACAAACGCAGACTGAAAACAGAATTTAGCAAAGGAGGCCACGCTACCTAGAAAGAAAAGACAGGAAAGAGTACTGTGCGGTCAGTATAAAAAATACTACAAAATCCACCACAGAGAATACAAAAATCTCCACACCTAACTAAAGGCATGGAGGGTAAGGCTAGGTTCACATTGCGTTAGTGGGTGATCGCTAACGGACAGCGTTGCACGGCGAAAATGTCGCAATTAACGCCGTGCAACGGGTCCGTTAGCGCACCCATTGACAGCAATGTAAATTTCGCCTGCAGCGCATCACTAGCGCGTGCCTTTTTCAGCTCGCGCTAGTGATGTGCCGTTCTTCTGTGACGCGCCTCGGACGCTGCTTGCAGCGTCCGCGGCGCGCCCGAGGTCCGTTCCCCGCTCTCGCAGATCGGGGATCTGCGAGAGCGGGGACGTTAACGCGACCCCTGAACGCGGCCCCTAAATAAACATTGCGTTAGCGCAATCTGCTAGCGCTAAACGGATTGCCCTAACGCAATGTGAACCTAGCCTAACTCTGACTCCAGAGCTTCCAACTTGGCTGAGTAAATCTTAACACAGACAAAGCTGGACAAGAAAAAACATAGCAATTCACAGAGCTATTAAGTCCACCGCATGTGGACTGCAAAAACAGAGCCAGGACTTATCTTTGATGATTTGGACAATCCAGAAGGAGAAACCAAGCAGAGATGTGGATCCCTAGAAATCAATGGACAACTGGCACTCAGTAAAGGAAGGAGCCAGACTAAATAGCCCCGTCCAAAGTGGAAGCAGCTGATGACTGTTGTGAAGGACAAACAGCAGCACTACCACTTATAACCACCGGAGGGAGCCTAAGAGCAGAACCCACAACAGAATTCACAACACAAACCTCCTTCCACCAGCAAGGGCATTGAAGATGAAACGTGGATGGGTCTTTCAGCATGATAATGATCCCAAGCACACTGCCAGGGCAACGAAGGAGTGGCTTCGTAAGAATCATATGAAAGTTCTGGAGTTGCCCAGCCAGTCTCCAGATCTCAACCTCATAGAAAACCTTTGGAGGGAGTTGAAAGTCCGTGTTCCCCAGCGACAGGCCCAAAACATTACTGCTCTAGAGGAGATCTGCACAGAGGAATGGGCCAACATACCACCAACAGTGTGTGCCCACCTTGTGAAGACTAACAGGAAATGTTTCACCACTGCTAATGCCAACAAAGGATATATAACAAAATATTGAAATGAACTTTTGTTAATGACCAAATAATTATGTTCCACCATAATTTGCAAAATAAATCTTACCAAATCAGACAATGCCATTTTACTGGATTTGTTTTCTCATGTTGACTCTCATAGTTGTGGTCTACCTATGATGTCAATTACAAGCCTATCATCTTTTAAAGTGGGAGAACTTGCTCAGAAAATAGTTAAGATTATGGAATTAAATAGGTATTTATGAGGAAAATTACTTTGGACTTTGGTCCACACCTCTAAATACAAGAAAAAGTGTAATCCCTATAGAACTAAAAATGTCTGTGACTTTATACTATTTGTTTTAGTAAAGTTTTTAAAGGGAACGCATCAGCAGAGTTGTGCCGCAGATAGCAAGAAGGCAGCAGATAATATTTTCCTCAAACACTCATTGTGGCATTTCAGAAAAAAACACACTGTGTGCAGAATCATTAGGCAAGTTGTATTTTAGAGGATTATTTTTATTAGTAGATGGTGGCCCGATTCTAACGTATCGGGTATTCTAAAATATGCATGTCCACGTAGTATATTGCCCAGTGACGTAGTATACAGCACAGAGCCACGTAGCATATTGGCCAGTCACGTAGTATACAGCACAGAGCCACGTAGTATATTGCCCAGCCACGTAGTATATTGCCCAGCCACGTAGTATATTGCCCAGCCACGTAGTATATTGCCCAGCCACGTAGTATATTGCCCAGCCACGTAGTATATTGCCCAGCCACGTAGTATATTGCCCAGCCACGTAGTATATTGCCCAGCCACGTAGTATATTGCCCAGCCACGTAGTATATTGCCCAGCCACGTAGTATATTGCCCAGCCACGTAGTATATTGCCCAGCCACGTAGTATATTGCCCAGCCACGTAGTATATTGCCCAGCCACGTAGTATATTGCCCAGCCACGTAGTATATTGCCCAGCCACGTAGTATATTGCCCAGCCACGTAGTATATTGCCCAGCCACGTAGTATACAGCACAGAGCCACGTAGTATATTGCCCAGCCACGTATGTCACAGGTTAAAAAATAACAAAACACCTTCCAGGGCCCCTTGCAGACCTGTCGCCTCCTTCTCGTGCAGGCCCTGTGATGACGTCGCGGTCACATGACCGTGACGTCATGGAAGGTCCTTCTCGCAGACCATCCTTGCCACCAGAATCTGCCGCTTGCATGGAGCGGTCACCGGAGCGTCGCGAGGAGCGGGAAAGGTGAGTATATAATGATTTTTAATTTTTTTTAAACATTAGATGTTTTTACTATTGACGCTGCATAGGCAGCATCAATAGTAAAAACTTGGTCACACAGGGTTAATAGGGGCGGTAACGGAGTGAGTTAGCCGCGGCATAACGTGGTCCGTTACCGCCGGCATTAACCCTGTGTGAGCGGTGACTGGAGGGGAGTATGGAGCGGGCGCCGGGCACTGACTGCAGAGGAGTAGGGAGGGACTAATCGGACTGTGGCCGTCGATGATTGGTCGCGGCAGCCATGACAGGCAGCTGGCGAGACCAATCAGCAACTTGGATTCCATGACAGACAGAGGCCGAGACCAATGAATATCCGTGACAGAAAGATAGAAGGACAAAAAGACGGAAGTGACCCTTAGACAATTATATAGTAGATTGATCAACAACTATGTTCTCAATCAACCCAAAAGACTCATATCAAATACCAAATATATTCCCATCTCAATTATCAGAATCAAACAGCACGTAGTAATCACATGGGCCAAGAGCATATTTTAGTCTCCAGCTCTCCCCAACTCATACAACAATGAAAACTCCAATGTAGTACTCCAGTATAAATATAAATACAAGAGGAAGGAGTAAACAAAACATTAACAAAAGAAATAAAAGAATATTAATTTAATAAATGTACAAACAAACAAGTGAAATTTTTAGGGTATGTGCACACGTTAGGATTTCTTGCAGAAATTTCCTGAAGAAAACCGGAAATTTTCTGCAAGAAATCCGCATTTTTTTTTTGCGTTTTTTTCCCGTTTTTTTCGCTTTTTTTTAGCAATTTGCAAGCGAAATTAGCTTGCAGAATGCTAAAGTTTTCCAAGCGATCTGTAGCATCGCTTGGAAAACTGACTGACAGGTTGGTCACACTTGTCAAACATAGTGTTTGACAAGTGTGACCAACTTTTTACTATAGATGCAGCCTATGCAGCATTAATAGTAAAAGATAGAATGTTTAAAAATAATAAAAAAAAGCCGGATTACTCACCGGTAATGCTCTTTTAGTGAGTCCACGACAGCACCCTACTGGAGAGAGGGATCCGCCCCGCAGGAACAGGAAACCTATTGAGAAATAAATGGGGGCGGTCCGCCTCTCCTCCTCAGTTTTGATTTCAGAGTACCCGGAGGACCGCCAGTATTAGGCAAATATCATTTATTTCATTGTTTAAACTTATTTGCTTATGATTAAAAGGATTTTACTCAAATAATATGTATTATATTAATCTACGGAAGGGATGTAAGAGGGTGCTGTCGTGGACTCACTAAAAGAGCATTACCGGTGAGTAATCCGGCTTTTTACTCTTCGCCACGACAGCACCCTACTGGAGATCTTTCAGAGACCATCACCTAGGGAGGGGACCACCGTGCTGAGGACAGTCCTGCCAAAGTCTAGGTCAGAAGTTGACGATAGGTCTAGCCTATAGTGGTTATAAAATGTAGAAGGGTTTGACCACGTTGCCGCCTTACATATAGTTTCAATCGGGACGTCTCCCCTCTCTGCCCAGGAGGATGCCATCGCTCTGGTAGAGTGTGCCGTTATGCCTTCCGGAGGGTTTTCTTTCCTCGCGGAGTAAGCCAGTCTGATAGCCTCTCTGATCCACCGGGATAAGGTGCTTTTTGTTACTCCATGACCCTTCTTGACGCCCTGGAAGGAAATAAACAGAGCCCTACTCTGTCGCCAGCTGCTGGTCTTTTCAATGTATTTTAACACTACTCTTTTAACGTCTAGAGTGTGATATTTTTGTTCTTCAGGAGTGGATGGATTACTGAAGAAAGTGGGCAAGATTATTTCTTGTGACCTGTGGAATTTTTTTGCTACTTTGGGCAGGTAGGAAGGGTCTGGTTTAAGAATTAGCTTATCCTGAAAGGTTAACAAAAAAGGTGGATCTATAGAGAGTGCTTGGATGTCACTGATTCTCCTAGCTGAAGTCAGTGCTACCAAGAGGGCCGTTTTTAGTGATAGACATTTAATTGGTATTGAGTCTATTGGCTCGAATGGAGAGTCTGTTAGGGCTTGTAAGACTAAATTTAAATCCCAGGGTGGAATCCTAGGTATGTTAACTGGATTCATTCTTTCGCAGGCCGTAATAAATCTGGATACCCATCTATCCCCCGCGATGTTATGGCCATAGAGGGCTCCTAGCGCTGAAACATGAACCTTTAAGGTGTTTACAGTTAGACCTAGTTCTCTCCCTTTTTGAAGAAACTCCAGGATAGAATGTATCGGAATTTCTGATGTGTCGGTAGATGTATGGAATTGAAAAAATTTTCTCCATACTCTTGTATAGATTTTTGTGGTGGAGGGTTTTCTACTATGGAGAAGCGTATCAATTAAACCCCCCGAGAATCCTCTCGATCTTAACATCTGCCTCTCAAGTTCCAGGCCGTCAGGTGTAGATTGTCCACCTGAGGGTGGAAAAACGGACCCTGGAAGAGAAGGTTGGGCGTTGAGGGGAGGACCCAAGGATCTGAGACCGACATGGTCTGTAACCATGAGAACCATGGTCTCTTGGGCCAGAATGGAGCTATCAGTACAACTCTCGCCCCTTCTTCCCTGATTTTGCGTATAACTTGAGGAAGCAATATGATCGGAGGAAACGCGTACGCCAGACTGAACTGCCAAGGGGCTTGGAGAGCGTCCAGAATGTCCGGATGATCCGCTGGAGATAGAGAAGCAAATCTCCGGACTTTTCTGTTTTTCCTTGTGGCGAAGAGATCTATCTGAGGACGGCCCCAAAGAGATATTATGTCCAGAAATATCTGCTGGTTTAGACACCACTCTCCTTGCCTCAGGGTGTGTCTGCTTAAGAAGTCCGCCTGCTGATTGCTTGCTCCCCTTATGTGCAATGCAGTAAGGGATGTTAGGTGACTTTCTGCTAGATTTAAGATTTCCGTAGCAGAAGACATCAGAGTCTCTGATCGCGTACCTCCTTGCCGATTTAGATACGCCACCGTGGTGGTGTTGTCGGACAGGACTCTGACGTCTTTCCCCCGAATCTGTGGGAGGAAATGGTATAAGGCGTATTTTACAGCATTCAGTTCTTTAAAGTTAGAGGAGCTGCAATTTTCTTCCCTGCTCCATAAACCCTGGCAATAATCGTTCCCCATATGAGCGCCCCATCCATGAGGACTGGCGTCAGTGGTTATGGTGTGAGATGGCGTTATTACCCATGGAACCCCACTCAACAAATGGTTTGAGTCTAGCCACCACTCTAAGGAAGTTAAAACCTCCTGAGATAAGGTTATTTTTGTATTTAGGTGACCAAATAACCGTCTATCCTCTTGTAAAATTTGATGTTGTAGGACTCGAGTGTGGTGTTGAGCCCATCTCACTGCTGGTATACAAGAGATAAGAGACCCTAGTAACGACATAGCTTGTCTTAGGGATATACGAGGATTAGTTATTGCGGCTAGGACTTTGTGTCTGATCAGTAGGATTTTTACCTGCGGCAGGAGACACTTTTGGGATATGGAGTCTAACTGGAACCCCAAAAACGCCTGACGGGAAAGCGGAGTGAGTCTGGATTTGTCGGTATTGATTATCCAGCCCAGGTCCTGTAGAGAGGAAATTGCGTGAGCCAAACGATCGGCACATTGAGTAACTGAATTTCCTATTACCAAAAAGTCATCCAGATAGGGCACAATCAAAGTTTCCTTCTGGCGTAGGTATGCCATCACCTCTAGCATTATCTTGGTGAAGATCCTCGGCGCTGTTGAGAGGCCGAAGGGTAAGGCCGCATACTGGAAGTGACGAACCTCGTTGTTGATTTTTACCGCCACTCTGAGGAATTTTTGGTATCTGTTATGAATGGGGAGATGATAGTAAGCATCCTTTAGATCAATGCCCCCCATCATACAGTTTGGGAAGAGGAGTTTTATGGTGGACCTAATGGACTCCATTTTAAATGTATAATTTTCAATGAATGAATTGAGTTTTTTAAGGTTTATGATGGTTCTGAAAGAACCGTCGGGCTTAGAGATTAAGAATAGGGGAGAATAGAATCCCCTACCCTCCTGTCCCACTGGCACTTGGACTAGGACCCGTTTTGATATTAGGGTTTGAATTTCAAGCTCTAAAGCCTGTTGCTGTATAGGCGAGCTGAGAGTTGTTATAATATAAGACTCGTGGGGTACACGAGAGAATTTTAATTTAATTCCATCTCGGACGATATTTAAAACCCACGAGCTAGATGTTATCTTCTCCCATTGGGTGGTGAAAAATTTAAGTCTGCCCCCAACTGGTATGTCCTCAGTATTTGTCTTTTGGGGGGTTGGGTCTTCTAAACATGGTACCTCTCTGCTTGTCGTCCTTAGGGGTCCATGTTGTAGAACTATCCGTTTGCCTCCTTTTGCCAAACGGCCTCCTTTTAAAGGCTCTCCTGTAAAACGGAATAGAGGTTTCAGGAAAAGCTTTCTTCCTGTCCTTTGCCTTTTTGAGTATCTCATCTAAGGTTTTACCAAAGAGGTACTCACCCTCACATGGGATTGCGCATATTTTAGACTTAGATTGCGCGTCCCCTTTCCAACTCTTCATCCATAGGGCTCTTCTTGCGTTATTTACAAGGCCCGCAGATCTTGCTGCTAAACGGAGTGAGTCGGCGGAGGCGTCTGCCAGAAAGGCCGCTGCTCCTCGTATTAAAGGGATGGCTGCTCTTAGTTTTTCCCTCGAGCTTTTCTTTTCAATTTGCTGGTCTAACTGATCAATCCAGATGATCATTGACCGGGCCGCGCAAGTGCTGGCTACTGCAGGTTTGAATATCCCTGTAGCCGCTTCCCAGGAACGTTTAAGGGATGATTCAGCCTTACGATCCAAAGGATCGACCAATAGTCCCGCATCCTCCACAGGTAGAGTGGATTGTTTGGAGGTAGAGGCTACAGCTGCGTCGACCTTAGGGACTTTGGTCCAAGTAAGAAGCTCCTCCTCACTAAACGGATATTTGCGTTTTGAGGCTGAGGGTAGAAAGCCTCTCTGATCTTGCTTCTCCCACTCTCTTTTAATCAATGTTTTCACTGCTGGAATAACCGGAAAACATCTCCTCTTTCTGTCTGCCAAACCCGCGAACATTATTTCTTGCGCGGTTTGCGCACCCTTAGACTCCTCACACCCCATGGTATTTCGAATAGATTTTACCAAGTTGTCCACACTGTCCAAGGGGAAACATGAGCGTCCCTCAATCTCTGATGAGGATGATGACGCTGGACATGATGATAGGGAGGCATCTGACAGTATCGGTTGGTCACTGTCGGAGTCTGACACAAGTGTTGGCGTTTTAGATTTAGAACTACGCGGTTTTTCCTGGGTCATATTTTTTAGTTCTTCTCTAATAATGGCCCGTAGGTCCGTAATGGACACTGCTGCTCCCTGTGTTTCTTTTAAACAGTCCTCACAAAGTTTTTTGGGGTATGAGTCAGGGAGGGGCTGGTTACACAAGGCACATTCCCTGTGCTTCGTTTTTTGTCGTTTTTTGCTCTAAGCGTGTAAGTAGAGAGAGAAAGGGAAAAGAGAGAGATAGGGAGACAGCGTTAGCTTAATAGGTAGAGTTCACAACTCACCCAGTGAAGCAAATAATACCGGATCAGAAGGCCGAGATCCTGTTCTGGAACCGTCGCTTTTACGAGCGGTGTCCGAGGATCCTCTGGCGTGATCTTTGGCGGGGGGTACTGGAACTCCGGTTGTAGGGTCCATGGCACCTGGGGATGACATCTCTGCATCGCCGATTCAGCGTTAGTGAGCGCTTTAAATAGAGCGCCAAAACGTTTTTTTTTTTTTTTTTTCTCGCGCATGCGCAGATCAGTGCCGGCTCCCCCGCCCTGGATCCGGCCTAGGCGCCCCGGAAGTCCAAGAACCACTTCCGGGGTAGCCTGTATGTGCGGCGGTCGGCGCACGCGCGGCCCGGGATTCCACGCCGGCCGCTGGAAGGTCACCTTACCCGGCTCCTGCTGCCGTACCGCACGCTGGGAAGGACGCCGGTCGGCCTTTCCCGGACCCGGCCGTCTGCCCGCTCCATCAGACGAGGGGGGAGCCGTCTAACGGAACTCCCCCGACGCTGCTTCTGAGCCGCAGCCCCTGCCGTTCTCACGGATACTGCGCAGGCGGCATGCAAGCCCAGGTATGTCTTCTCAGTAAGAGTCCTGTCGTTCCCGCAGGAACAGGAAACCTAAACTGAGGAGGAGAGGCGGACCGCCCCCATTTATTTCTCAATAGGTTTCCTGTTCCTGCGGGGCGGATCCCTCTCTCCAGTAGGGTGCTGTCGTGGCGAAGAGTAAAAATGGTTATACTCACCTGCAGACAGCCGATCTCCTCAGCGGCGTCGGTTCCTATAGATGGTGTGTGTGTGCAGGACCTTCGATGACGTCGCAGTCACGTGAGCGGTCACATGAGCGGTCTCGTGACCAATCACAAGACAGTGACGTCATCGCAGGTCCTTCACACACACCATCTATAGGAACAGAAGCGGCAGCATGCACCGCTGAGAGGCGGGAAGACTCCGGGGCCATCGAAGGTGAGTATATCACTATTTTTTATTTTAATTCTTTTTTTTTTTACCAATTATATGGTGCCCAGTCCGTGGAGGAGAGTCTCCTCTCCTCCACCCTGGGTACCAACCGCACATGATCTGCTTACTTCCCGCATGGTGTGCACAGCCACATGCGGAAAGTAAGCAGATCAATGCATTCCTAGGTGTGCGGAATCCCCGCAATTCCGCAAATTTAATGAACATGTTGCTTTTTTTTCCGCGATGCGATTTTTTCGCGGAAAAAAATGCAACATTTGCACAAGAAATGCGGAATACACTGTAAATAATAGGAGGCATATTTAAGCGTTTTTTTCACGTTTTTATAGCAAAAAAACGCCAAAAAAAAGCGAAAAATACTGTACGTGTGCACATGGCCTTAAGTACAAAAAGATCAAGATAAAACAAGGAGGAAACAATGTCAGTATCCTGAGGAGATCCAACCGGTCAGTAGTATGACATGGGCAAGCTCAGGTGCAGACTAACGTCCGCATTATATTATCAATCACCAAACACATATCGCTACATAGTGAATATCCATATATAACTGCCCCAAAGTAAAGCGCTATGTTAAGTAATGTGCTTACCCATCGTGAGTCCAAACCGGCAAGAGTCTCCCCGCAACCCTTGACGCGCGTTTCGTGTGCCCGCTTTCTCAAAAGGGGAAGTAGCAAAGCGGGCACGCGAAACGCGCATCAGAGCTTGCGGGGAGACTCTTGCCGGTCTGGACTCACGATGGGTAAGCACATTACTTAACATAGCGCTTTACTTTGGGGCAGTTATATATGGATATTCACTATGTAGCGATATGTGTTTGGTGATTGATAATATAATGCGGACGTTAGTCTGCAGCTGAGCGCTGCTGCCTGTGCTTGCCCATGTCATTTTATCTTGATTTTTTTGTACTTAAAAATTACACTTGTTTGTTTGTAAATGTATTTATTAATAAAAGAATTTTCTTTTGGTAATGTTTTGTTTACTCCTTCCTCTTGTATATATTCCCACCTCACTTGTTTATTTTCACCAGGTAAACCAATATAACTGCACAAAATTTAGAAATAAACATTTCTGACATGCAAAAACCAAACCCCAAAAAATGAGTGCCCAATATAGCCCCCTTTCTTTATGATGACACTCAGCAGCCTTCCACCCATAGATTCTGTCAATTGCTTGATCTGTTTACGATCAACATTGGGTCCAGCAGCCACCACAGCCTCCAGACACTGTTCCGAGAGGTGGACTGTTTTCCCTCCCTGTAGATCTCACATTTTATGAGGGACCACAGGTTCTCTATGGGGTTCAGATCAGGAGAACAAGGGGCCATGTCATTATTTTTTCTTCTTTGAGACCTTTACTGGCCAGCCACGCTGTGGAGTAGTTGGAGGCATGTGATGGAGCATTGTCCTGCATGAAAATCATGTTTTTCTTGAACGATACTGACTTCTTCCTGTACCACTGCTTGAAGAAGTTGTCTTCCAGAAACTGGCAGTAGGTCTGGGAGTTGAGCTTCACTCCATCCTCAACCCGAAAAGGTCCCACAAGTCCATCTTTGATGCTACCAGCCCATACCAGTCCCCCACCTCCACCTTGCTGGCGTCTGAGTCGGAGTGGAGCTCCCTGCCCTCTACTGATCCAGTCTCTGGCCCATCAAGAGTCACTCATTTCATCAGTCCATAAAACCTTTGAAAGGTCAGTCTTAAGATATTTCTTGGCCCAGTCTTTGACGTTTTATCTAATGTTTCTTGTACAAAGGTGGTCGTTTTTCAGCCTTCCTTACCTTGGCCATGTCCCTGAGTATTGCACACCTTGTGCTTTTTGTTACTCCAGTAACGTTGCAGCTCTGAAATATGGCAAAACTGGTGGCAAATGGCATCTTGACGCTTGATTTTCCTCAATTCATGGGCAGTTATTTTGCACCTTTTTTGCCCAAATCGCTTCTTGCGACCCAGTTGGCTATTTGCCATGAAACACTTGATTGTTCGGAGATCACGCTTCAAAAGTTTGGCAATTTCAAGACTGCTGCATCCCTCTGCAAGACATCTCACAATTTTGGACTTTTCAGAGCGTCAAATCTCTCTTCTGACCCATTTTGCCAAAGGAAAGAACGTTGCCTAATAATTAAGCACACCTTATATAGGGTTTTGATGCCATTAGACAACACCCCTCCTCATTACAGAGATGCACATCACCTGATTTACTTAATTGGTAGTTGGCTCTCAAGCCTGAACAGCTTCGAGTAGGACAACATGTATAAAACATATCATGTGATCAAAATACAACTTGCCTAATAATTCTGCCCACAGTGTAGTTTGAAGATCTGGGGAACCAGACAAGCCGAGACTCGTCCCCAGTCTTACCCCAAGACCACTGCAGGTGATAACAGGTCGCCCCCTATGGGAGAGACTTGTCATACACCCCTAGCAGCGCTGGGAGGAGCCGGCTGGGGCGGCTGTGCCTGGTTAGTTTGGTTTCCGGCAGATCTTCTGTTTTCTGACTGAAGTTCTTGCTGCCCATGTTTTAGCCAATATGAATCAGCTGACTGTTTCCACATAAGACCTCTGCTTGCTTGTTAGTAACTGGAAACGTTCTTACCACCTGCCAGAAGGGGAAAGTGTGAAATATTGATGTCTAGTTCTGCTCCGCTCCCACCACAGAAATGGTTTCCATTCACTGGCAGCAAGCAGAAAAGTTGAAGCCTGTGACACAAGGCAGCCACGCACGCCTGGTCGTGGGGGGTCAGTAACACTTTTTGGGGGGCGGCAGAAGGTCCAGTGTTCGGCACTGAACAACCCGACTATTAGCGCAGAGGGAGGAAACTAACGTCTATACAGTCCGCTGCCTATACGAACCAATCACAGAGCAGCTTTCATCTCAGATATTACTCCTGCAAAATGAAAGCTGCGCTGTGATTGGTTTCTATGAGCACCTGACGTAAATAAATAAATGTGATTTTCCCGCCCGCCCATGTACACAGTACTATGAGCAGAGTCCACTCACCAGTCCGTTATACCGACACTCACCTCCACGGTGACACAACCGGCACACGGGACCCCTGCGGTGACCAAACACAACAAACCCCGGCCCCAACCTGCCTCACACACGGAGCACAGGAAGCGGGATTCCAGGCCCCGCCCACCTGCGCGGTAAAACAGCTGGAATACGTCATCAGGCGTCCCGAGCTGTGCCGCCGCTAGGGGGCGAGCATTGTGTTATCCCCGTGTCTGCGATACCGGCGGCCATGTTTGTGGAGTCCTGAAGACCTTTCAATAGGGAAGGGATATTGTGATGCTAAAAGTTTATTTTTTTTATAATTTCATCGTTGTGAGCAAAGTTTTTAGTTTTAAGATGTTTTTTTTTTGCCCAGTTCATCAATTGCAACTTTGTTTAAAGAAAGTTTCACTTTTTTTTGCTGAAATAATTGTTGACGCCCCCTATCCCCCCGGACTGATTGTATATATCTTGTTTTTACCTTATACGCTAAAAAGTCACGAAAAATGGACAAATCTGTCCTCTGATGACATTCACAGGGGTCCTGATGACAGGCAGCAATAGCGACAATCACACACAGAGGCCTATATTTATTTATTGTAATAAAGTGTTTACATGAAAGAAAGAAAATATTCAAACTAGATCCGATACAATGTGTAAGGGAAGAGGGAAAAGACAAAAAACTTCTCATGGTAGAATTGTGTTTAATTTGGCACATTCCGCTGAAGGCTAAAGTCTGGGCTAAAGGTTATAAAGCGGGAACGTAACAAAAAAATCAATTATTTTAATTAAAAAAAATAGAAAAATGTAAATATATATATATACACTAGATGGTGGCCCGATTCTAACGCATCGGGTATTCTAGAATATGCATGTCCACGTAGTATATTGCCCAGCCACATATGTCACAGGTTAAAAAATAAAAAATAAACATATACTCACCTTCCGAAGGGCCCCTTGTAGTTCTGTCGCCGGTGTTCGGTTCAGGCGGCAGCTTCCGGTCCCAGGATGTGATGACGTCGCGGTCACATGACCGTGACGTCATGGCAGGTCCTTGTCGCACACCATCCTTAGCCCCGGAACCTGCCGCTTGCATGAACCGGTCACCGGAGCGTCAGAAAGGCGGCAGAAGGTGAGTATATAATGATTTGTTATTTTTTTTTATTATTTTTAACATTAGATGTTTTTACTATTGAGGTTGCATAGGCAGCCTCAATAGTAAAAACTTGATCACACAGGGTTAATAGCGGCGGTAACGGAGTGAGTTACCCGCGGCATAAGGCGGTCCATTACCGCTGGCATTAACCCTGTGTGAGCGGTGACTGCGGGGAGTATGGAGCGGGCGCCGGGCAGTGACTGAAGAGGAGTAGGGAGGGACTAATCGGACTGTGCCCGTCGCTGATTGGTCGCGGCAGCCATGACAGGCAGCTGGCGAGACCAATCAGCGAATGAATATCCGTGACGGAAGTTGCCGACAGAAAGACGGAAGTACCCCTTAGACAATTATATATATATATATATATATATATATATATATATATATATATATATACACAGTACAGACCAAAAGTTTGGACACACCTTCTCAATTAAAGATTTTTCTGTATTTTCCTGACTATGAAAATTGTACATTCACACTGAAGGCATCAAAACTATGAACTAACACATGTGGAATTATATACTTAATAAAAAAGTGTGAAACAACTGAAATTATGTCTTATATTCTAGGTTCTTCAAAGTAGCCACCTTTTGCTTTGATGACTGCTTTGCACACTCTTGGCATTCTCTTGATGAGCTTCAAGAGGTAGTCACCGGGAATGGTTTTCACTTCACAGGTGTGCCCTGTCAGGTTTAATAAGTGGGATTTCTTGCCTTATAAATGGGGTTGGGACCTTCAGTTGTGTTGTGCAGAAGTCTGGTGGATACACAGCTGATAGTCCTACTGAATAGACTGTTAGAATTTGTATTATGGCAAGAAAAAAGCAGCTAAGTAAAGAAAAACGAGTGGCCATCATTACTTTAAGAAATGAAGGTCAGTCAGTCCGAAAAATTGGGAAAACTTTGAAAGGCTACGTTCACATTAGCGTTGCGTCAGGCGCAGCCGCGGCGACGCATGCATCATGCGCCCCTATATTTAACATGGGGGGCGCATGGACATGCGTTGCACTTGCATTTTGTGAAGCATGTGTCACTGTGGTGCATGCGTCAGGGCGCAGAGGACGCTGCATGATGCAGTTTTTTCTGCGCCAAAAACCATGCAAAAGTGGACGCATGCATCACAAAACGCTGCATTGTGCATGCGTTTACATTTGCGTTGTGCGTTGCGTCGCCGACGCTGCACCGCACAACGCAAATATGAACGTAGCCAAAGTGTCCCCAAGTGCAGTGGCAAAAACCATCAAGCGCTACAAAGAAACTGGCTCACATGAGGACCGCCCCAGGAAAGGAAGACCAAGAGTCACCTCTGCTTCTGAGGATAAGTTTATCCGAGTCACCAGCCTCAAATCGCAGGTTAACAGCAGCTCAGATTATAGACCAGGCAGTGGTGCCACTATAATGAGGCAAGTTGAGCAGTCAGATGTGCCGCAGGGGGATGCTCTCCTGTGGGGGGGTGCTCTCCTGTGGGGTGGCGCTGTCCTGCGGGGTGGGGGGGTGCTGTCCTGCAGGGCGGGGGGGTCGCTCTCCTGCGGGGGGTGCAGCAGTTCTGAACGGCCAGGGTGTTATAATATAGACGGTATGCCTCTAGCACGTGACCTGTTGTCCGATCAGCTGTTTCCGGGTCACAGGTCACTTCCTTCTCCCATCATGGCCGCCTCCATGTGCGACGTGTTCTCCTCTTGTGTGGAGCCGGCGCGGCGGGCGGTGGAGATCTACTACATCAACAGCGGCAAGGTACAGGGGACCGGAGGGGGGAGCCAGGGGGACCGGGGGGCTCCTCCGATACACACACTCCATACGTCACCACCTGGCTGCCTCACACCGGTGCAGGACATACTGTATATGTGTCGTCTGTGTATATATATATATATATATATATATATATATATATATATATATATATATATATATATATATATAAGAAAAAATGAGCAGCACTGCCAGTTTACTGGGAACCGGGCATAGTCTGTACTTGGTGTTATCAGGAGCCCTCCTGAGGATATTGGGTGCTCGCATAGAATAAAACAATGTATCCATCCATGTGAAAGAAAAAATGCGGCAGCACTCACCAGTCCTTGAAGTAATGTGGATCCTTTATTCAATCATGATAAAAAAGCTTTTCACGGCTCAGGGGTGTGCATAATGGACAAGAGTGTGCAGGTGCCGACGATGGCCGTTTCGCGCTGAGTGTAGCGCTTCAATGCGTCAATGCAGTACATTGACCCGTAGAAGCGCTACACTCAGCGCGAAACGGCCATCGTCGGCACCTGCACACTCTTGTCCATCATGCACACCCCCGAGCCGTGAAAAGCTTTTTTGTTATGATTGAATAAAGGATCCACATTACTTCAAGGATTGGTGAGCGCTGCCGCATTTTTTCTTTCACATGGATATATATATATATATATATATATATATATATATATATATATATATATATATATATATATATATATATACATATATATATATATATATACACTCACTGGCCACTTTATTAGGTACACCTGTCCAACTTCTTGTTAACACTTAATTTCTAATCAGCCAATCACATGGCGGCAACTCAGTGCATTTAGGCATGTAGACATGGTCAAGACAATCTCCTGCAGTTCAAACCGAGCATCAGTATGGGGAAGAAAGGTGATTTGAGTGCCTTTGAACGTGGCATGGTTGTTGGTGCCAGAAGGGCTGGTCTGAGTATTTCAGAAACTGCTGATCTACTGGGATTTTCACGCACAACCATCTCTAGGGTTTACAGAGAATGGTCCGAAAAAGAAAAAAAATCCAGTGAGCGGCAGTTCTGTGGGCGGAAATGCCTTGTTGATGCCAGAGGTCAGAGGAGAATGGGCAGACTGGTTCGAGCTGATAGAAAGGCAACAGTGACTCAAATCGCCACCCGTTACAACCAAGGTAGGCCTAAGAGCATCTCTGAACGCACAGTGCGTCGAACTTTGAGGCAGATGGGCTACAGCAGCAGAAGACCACACCGGGTACCACTCCTTTCAGCTAAGAACAGGAAACTGAGGCTACAATTTGTACAAGCTCATCAAAATTGGACAGTAGAAGATTGGAAAAACGTTGCTTGGTCTGATGAGTCTCGATTTCTGCTGCGACATGGTAGGGTCCGAATTTGGCGTAAACAACATGAAAGCATGGATCCATCCTGCCTTGTATGGAGCATCTTTGGGATGTGCAGCCAACAAATCTGCGACAACTGTGTGATGCCATCATGTCAATATGGACCAAAATCTCTGAGGAATGCTTCCAGCACCTTGTTGAATCTATGCCACGAAGAATTGAGGCAGTTCTGAAGGCAAAAGGGGGTCCAACCCGTTACTAGCATGGTGTAACTAATAAAGTGGCCGGTGAGTGTATATATATATATATATATAGTGTGTGTGTGTGTGTGTATAGTGATGTATATATATATATATATATATATATATATATATATATATATATACTGTATATATATATATATATATATATATATATATATATACATATATATATATAGTGTGCGCTGTGTGTATATATAGTATGTGTATTAAGGTGAAAAATAAATCCAAACCTTCGGGTCCCGCGCGGGCATAGTATTTGAGCACACTGAAATGCTTGATTACGACTTGAGCATGCTTAGATATCACCTTATCCGAGCACACTTGCTCCACGTCAGTTATGAAGCCATTTCTAGAGCTTTAGAACTCCAGCGAACCAAAGCGGGAGCCATTATCTATAAATGGCAAAAACATGGACAGTGGGGAACATTCCCAGGAGTGTCCAGCCGACCAAAATCACCCCAAGAGCGCGGCGACAACTCATCCAAGAGGTCTCAAAAGACCCCGCAACAACATCAAATAACTGCCGGCCTCAGTTAAGGTCAGTGTTCATGACTCCATCATAAGAAAGAGACTGGGCAAAAATGGCCCGCATGGCAGAGTTCCAAGACGAAAACCACTGCTGAGCAATATGAACAGAGGAGAAACTCTTTACAAAAACTACAGCCAGAAACACTCTACAGGGCAGCTGCCAGGACACCTTGGCTCCATCAAGAGGGACACAGACTTCACATTCTTCTGGATGCCAGCTTAGGAGACCATGGCCCCAGCTAGAAGAATACAAATATGCTACATTGACCATCACAAAACCAATGTAGATGTTCAGAGAAGCCAGGTTGAGACCCACCGGTCACCTGGCTCCATGGAGATGTTCATATAAGCTAGATTGAGACCCACTGGTCGCCTGAGCCCCATGTAGATGTTCAGAGAAGTCAGATTGAGACCCACTGGTCGCCTGAGCCCCATGTAGATGTTCAGAGAAGTCCGATTGAGACCCACCAGGGGCGCTGCTATCATGAAGCAAGTTGAATACTTTACCTCAGGTGGCGGAGCATCCTTAAAGACAGGGAGCGGCAGTCAGAACACATGGTGCCGACTATCCCTGTAATCCCTGCTCTGACAGTAGAATTTCAATATTTGCAGATGACACTAAACTCTGCAGGGTAATCAAGACAGAGGAGGACAATTTTGTATTACAGGATGATTTATGTAAACTAGAAGCTTGGGCTGATAAATGGCAAATGAGCTTTAATGGGGATAAATGTAAGGTCATGCACTTGGGTAGAAGTAATAAGATGTACAGTGGGGCAAAAAAGTATTTAGTCATTCAGCAATAGTGCAAGTTCCACCACTTAAAAAGATGAGAGGCGTCTGTAATTTACATCATAGGTAGACCTCAACTATGAGAGACAAACTGAGAAATAAAAATCCAGAAAATCACATTGTCTGTTTTTTTATCATTTTATTTGCATATTATGGTGGAAAATAAGTATTTGGTCAGAAACAAACAATCAAGATTTCTGGCTCTCACAGACCTGTAACTTCTTCTTTAAGAGTCTCCTCTTTCCTCCACTCATTACCTGTAGTAATGGCACCTGTTTAAACTTGTTATCAGTATAAAAAGACACCTGTGCACACCCTCAAACAGTCTGACTCCAAACTCCACTATGGTGAAGACCAAAGAGCTGTCAAAGGACACCAGAAACAAAATTGTAGCCCTGCACCAGGCTGGGAAGACTGAATCTGCAATAGCCAACCAGCTTGGAGTGAAGAAATCAACAGTGGGAGCAATAATTAGAAAATGGAAGACATTCAAGACCACTGATAATCTCCCTCGATCTGGGGCTCCATGCAAAATCCCACCCCGTGGGGTCAGAATGATCACAAGAACGGTGAGCAAAAATCCCAGAACCACGTGGGGGGACCTAGTGAATGAACTGCAGAGAGCTGGGACCAATGTAACAAGGCCTACCATAAGTAACACACTACGCCACCATGGACTCAGATCCTGCAGTGCCAGACGTGTCCCACTGCTTAAGCCAGTACATGTCCGGGCCCGTCTGAAGTTTGCTAGAGAGCATTTGGATGATCCAGAGGAGTTTTGGGAGAATGTCCTATGGTCTGATGAAACCAAACTGGAACTGTTTGGTAGAAACACAACTTGTCGTGTTTGGAGGAAAAAGAATGCTGAGTTGCATCCATCAAACACCATACCTACTGTAAAGCATGGTGGTGGAAACATCATGCTTTGGGGCTGTTTCTCTGCAAAGGGGCCAGGACGACTGATCCGGGTACATGAAAGAATGAATGGGGCCATGTATCGTGAGATTTTGAGTGCAAACCTCCTTCCATCAGCAAGGGCATTGAAGATGAAACGTGGCTGGGTATTTCAACATAACAATGATCCAAAGCACACCGCCAGGGCAACGAAGGAGTGGCTTCGTAAGAAGCATTTCAAGCTCCTGGAGTGGCCTAGCCAGTCTCCAGATCTCAACCCTATAGAAAACCTTTGGCGGGAGTTGAAAGTCCGTGTTGCCAAGCGAAAAGCCAAAAACATCACTGCTCTAGAGGAGATCTGCATGGAGGAATGGGCCAACATACCAACAACAGTGTGTGGCAACTGTTGTGAATTTGCTTTTTGCTCCCTCTAGTGGTTACTAGTTTTTTGACTCTGGTTTTTCTGTCATTCCTTTTATCCGCACCTGGGTCGTTAGTTAGGGGTGTTGCTATATAAGCTCCCTGGACCTTCAGTTCAATGCCTGGCAACGTAGTTATCAGAGCTAGTCTGCTGTGCTCTTGTCTACTGATCCTGGTTCCAGTTATATCAGCTAAGTCTGCCTTTTGCTTTTTGCTATTTGTTTTGGTTTTGTATTTCTGTCCAGCTTGTTCCAAATCTATATCCTGACCTTTGCTGGAAGCTCTAGGGGGCTGGTGTTCTCCCCCCGGACCGTTAGACGGTTCGGGGGTTCTTGAATTTCCAGTGTGGATTTTGATAGGGTTTTTGTTGACCATATAAGTTACCTTTCTTTATTCTGCTATCAGTAAGCGGGCCTCTCTGTGCTAAACCTGGTTCATTTCTGTGTTTGTCATTTCCTCTTACCTCACCGTCATTATTTGTGGGGGGCTTCTATCCAGCTTTGGGGTCCCCTTCTCTGGAGGCAAGAAAGGTCTTTGTTTTCCTCTACTAGGGGTAGCTAGATTCTCCGGCTGGCGCGTGTCATCTAGAATCAACGTAGGAATGATCCCCGGCTACTTCTAGTGTTGGCGTTAGGAGTAGATATATGGTCAACCCAGTTACCACTGCCCTATGAGCTGGATTTTTGTATTCTGCAGACTTCCACGTTCCTCTGAGACCCTCGCCATTGGGGTCATAACAGTTTGCCAGGCCACTGTTATGACCCCAATGGCGAGGGTCTCAGAGGAACGTGGAAGTCTGCAGAATACAAAAATCCAGCTCATAGGGCAGTGGTAACTGGGTTGACCATATATCTACTCCTAACGCCAACACTAGAAGTAGCCGGGGATCATTCCTACGTTGATTCTAGATGACACGCGCCAGCCGGAGAATCTAGCTACCCCTAGTAGAGGAAAACAAAGACCTTTCTTGCCTCCAGAGAAGGGGACCCCAAAGCTGGATAGAAGCCCCCCACAAATAATGACGGTGAGGTAAGAGGAAATGACAAACACAGAAATGAACCAGGTTTAGCACAGAGAGGCCCGCTTACTGATAGCAGAATAAAGAAAGGTAACTTATATGGTCAACAAAAACCCTATCAAAATCCACACTGGAAATTCAAGAACCCCCGAACCGTCTAACGGTCCGGGGGGAGAACACCAGCCCCCTAGAGCTTCCAGCAAAGGTCAGGATATAGATTTGGAACAAGCTGGACAGAAATACAAAACCAAAACAAATAGCAAAAAGCAAAAGGCAGACTTAGCTGATATAACTGGAACCAGGATCAGTAGACAAGAGCACAGCAGACTAGCTCTGATAACTACGTTGCCAGGCATTGAACTGAAGGTCCAGGGAGCTTATATAGCAACACCCCTAACTAACGACCCAGGTGCGGATAAAAGGAATGACAGAAAAACCAGAGTCAAAAAACTAGTAACCACTAGAGGGAGCAAAAAGCAAATTCACAACAGGCAACCTTGTGAAGACTTACAGAAAACGTTTGACCTCTGTCATTGCCAACAAAGGATATATTACAAAGTATTGAGATGAAATTTTGTTTCTGACCAAATACTTATTTTCCACCATAATATGCAAATAAAATGATAAAAAAACAGACAATGTGATTTTCTGGATTTTTTTTTCTCAGTTTGTCTCCCATAGTTGAGGTCTACCTATGATGTAAATTACAGACGCCTCTCATCTTTTTAAGTGGTGGAACTTGCACTATTGCTGAATGACTAAATACTTTTTTGCCCCACTGTATAACTATGTGATTAATTCTAAAACTCTGGGTAAAACTGTCAATGAAAAGGACCTGGGTGTATGGGTGGATGACAAACTCATATTCAGTGGCCAGTGTCAGGCAGCTGCTACAAAGGCAAATAAAATAATGGGATGCATTAAAAGAGGCATAGATGCTCATGAGGAGAACATAATTTTACCTCTATACAAGTCACTAGTGCGACCACACTTAGAATACTGTGCACAGTTCTGGTCTCCGGTGTATAAGAAAGACATAGCTGAACTGGAGCGGGTGCAGAGAAGAGCGACCAAGGTTATTAGAGGACTGGGGGGTCTGCAATACCAAGATAGGTTATTACACTTGGGGCTGTTTAGTTTGGAAAAACGAAGGCTAAGGGGTGATCTTATATTAATGTATAAATATATGAGGGGACAGTACAAAGACCTTTCTGATGATCTTTTTAATCATAGACCTGAGACAGGGACAAGGGGGCATCCTCTACGTCTGGAGGAAAAAAGGTTTAATAATAATAATAACAGACGCGGATTCTTTACTGTAAGAGCAGTGAGACTATGGAACTCTCTGCCGTATGATGTTGTAATGAGTGACTCATTGCTTCAATTTAAGAGGGGACTGGATGCCTTTCTGGAAAAGTATAATGTTACAGGGTATATACACTAGATTCCTTGATAGGGCGTTGATCCAGGGAACTAGTCTGATTGCCGTATGTGGGGTCGGGAAGGAATTTTTTTCCCCAATGTGGAGCTTACTCTTACCACATGGGGTTTTTTTGCCTTCCCCTGGATCAACATGTTAGGGCATGTTAGGTTAGGCTATGGGTTGAACTAGATGGACTTAAAGTCTTCCTTCAACCTTAATAACTATGAATAACTATGATACTATGACACTTGCTGACAGTGCAGTGTCACAACAACCTAACGTGCGGCGTGCCTGGCAGGTGACTGTTACTTACCCGGGCTGAGGTGCAGAGGCGGTGCCCAGTCTCCCGACCTGCTGGGACACACACATTGCTGGGAGTCGGACTAGTTGCAGAGCAGTAACCGGCAGTAACTGTAAAAACATCTTCCCAGAGTGTAGATGGTGGATGGTGTGAGGCGCAGTGAATAATGAGGACACAAGGTTGCAGTCTCTTTACCTTTACTGAAGACTTCAGCATCCACAGTCCAGAGTATAGAACACAGGGCAGGCAGAGTCCAGCCGGTCCGAAGGCAAATCCAGAGTCCCCTTATCCAGGTGGAAATCAGTAGCCTTCCTCTAGCGCCTGGGTGTTGTAGTACCTCCCTGCTGAGCGTCTCGGTAAGGTCCTCACAACTGTTGTTGGTGTTCTAGATGTTATGTCTCTTTCTCTGTCCCCCTGATGGAATGGATAGGACAAACCCTTATGACTGGTGACCTGAGGCTTTTTACAAGGACTCTATCACGCCCCAGCCCCCACAAGTTGTCACCATGCCTCCTAGGTATGAGTCGGGCAACCAATATGGAACTAGCTGTTCTGCCGGTCTCTGGAGCAAGGCTTGGAGACGATTACTCCCTCTGTGTTCCGGCTACCGGATCCTGTGCCTCAGAAGGAGGCAGCCTTTTGCAGGGCAGAACTCCTTCTGGTTTCCTCTCCTTTCATGGGCGGACATACCGCCGGTTCAACCGGTGCGGCTGCACCGGGGCCCGGAGGCTCTGGGGGGCCCCTGCAGGGCGGCTAATATAGAGGGCAATCTGGCCAGTCTTTCCGGCCCCGAGGCTCCGGGGGCCCCCTGGCCAGATTGCCCTCATGTGCGGCCGGCAGGGAGCAATCCCTGCAGCTCCGCTGCCTGCAAGAGAAAATGGCAGCGGATCTGCAGGGAATGAATCCATCCTGCTTCCTTTCTCACACAGACAGCAGCGACTGAATGACATCATCATTCCGCGCTGCGGCTGGGCGAGACAGGAAGCTGCCGGCGTGCAGCTGCAGGATAGGATCCGTGCGCAGAGGTGAGACATCTCCTGTCTTCTTCACAGCTGCTCCTCCTGTCTGGTGCTTGTTGTTAGATCACCCCCCTTCTCCCTGCACACACTTCCAGCCTGTGCAGAACGGGGTCTGCACACTCATGGCTGGAAGGAAGCTGCAGCTGTGTGCAGGACCTCAGTCACCCCCTGAACAGGAGGTAAAGAACGGACTGAATGTGACGGATTGTTTGCAGAGTAAAGAGGGGAGGCAGGGGCTGCAGTCAGAGACTAGAAGCAGTGATTTACTGACTGTGACCCGCGGAGCTTTGTGTTCTCTGGTCAGTGCAGGATTCTCATCCACACACAGCAGGGACCAGAGAGCTCAGAGCTGGGGAACACAGTCACTAAATCACTGACGGGACTCCAGTCATCACTGCAGTATCAGATCCGGGCTGGGACTGACCCCTGAGCCCATCCCCCAGTGAAGACTTTTTCACATATACTGTATCTGTTGCATTAAACACACAGGTACAATGCATAGACACATATAAGGGTACTAGATGGTGGCCCGATTCTAACGCATCGGGTATTCTAGAATATGTATGCGTAGTGTATAGCACAGGCCACGTAGTATATTGCGCAACCCACGTAGTATATTGCGCAGCCCATGTAGTATATTGTGCAGCCCACGTTGTACATTGCGCAGCCCACGTTGTACATTGCGCAGCCCACGTAGTAAATTGCGCAGCCCACGTATATTGTGCAGCCCACGTTGTACATTGTGCAGCCCACATTGTATTTTGCACAGCCCACGTTGTATATTGTGCAGCCCACATTGTATTTTGCACAGCCCACGTTGTATAGTCACGTAGTATATTGCCCAGCCACGTAGTATATAGCACAGCCATGTAGTATATTGCCCAGCGCACGGAGTTTATTGCACAGCCCATGTAGTAGATTGCCCAGCGCACGGAGTATATAGCACAGCCCACGTTGTAAATTTGCCCAGCGCACGGAATATATTGCACAGCCCATGTAGTATATTGCCCAGCCCACGCAGTATATAGCAATGTGGGCATCATATCCCTGTTAAAAAAAGAAATAAAATAAAAAATAGTTATATACTCACCTTCCGGAGCCCCCGGATGCTAGCGAGGCCTTTACCGACGTGAGGCCTTTACCGACGCTCCTCGCGCGGTCCGGTCCCAGGAGTGCATTGCGGTCTCGCGAGATGATGACGTAGCGGTCTTGCGAGACCGCTACGTCATCATCTCGCGAGATCGCAGCATGGTCACCGGAGCGTCGGGCAGGCCTGTTGTCGATCAAGGGGCCAACGGATGGTGAGTATATAACGATTTTTTTTTTTTATTATTATTTTTAACATTAGATCGTTTTACTATTCATGCCGCATAGGCAGCATGAATAGTAAAAAGGTGGTCACACAGGGTTAATAGCAGCGGTAACGGAGTGCGTTACCTGCAGCATAACGCGGTCCGTTACCGCCGGCATTAACCCTGTGTGAGCGGTGAGCGGAGGGGTGTATGCGGGCGCCGGGCAGTGAGTGCGGGGAGTAAGGAGCGGCCATTTTCTTCCGGACTGTGCGCGTCGCTGATTGGTCGCAGCAGCCATGACAGGCAGCTGCCGAGACCAATCAGCGAACGAATAACCGCGACAGAAAGAAGGACAGACAGACAGAAAGACGGAAGTACCCCTTAGACAATTATATAGTAGATGTTTCCACTGTCAGTAAACTCTGCGGATTGGACGCTGTGTACATCCGCAGCATCCAATCCGCAGCAGCCGGATGTTACAGCATAGTGCATGAGATTTCAAGGAATCCAATGTCCACTATGTATGCAGTGGCACCCGCAGCTTCCCTGCGGAGACGGACATGCGGCGCATCTTTCTAGACCGTAGCATGTCTATTTATCTTGCGGAGACGCTCAGTCTCTGCAAGATAAATATCACAGTCCAATGTATAGGATGCGGTGATTCCGCATATGTTCAATGAACACATGCGGAATCATCACTCGTACAAAAGCCGGCAGCGCTTTGGACTGAGTGGACATGTGCTGCATCCAAAGCGCTGCCGATTCCTGACCGTGGAACCATACCCTTATACATTAATGTATAGTATGTCACATATGCAGTAGACACAGGTGTTTATTTTACATGGGCATATTCTACAGTATATGTATGCATTTTATATAGGTATGTGGTCAGTATTATACATTAGTATTTGTAAGCCAAAACCAGGAGCGGCGATAAATGCGGAAGTGGTGACGTGTTTCTATTATATTTCTCATCTGATTGTTCCACTCCTGACTTTGCCAAAACAAAAGCTGCAGGCTATGTATGTAATCTGGTGTTTGATGGGAACTGTTAATGTGTGATTGGTGAGGACGTGGTGCAGAAGTGGAGTTTTTCCAAGAGTGGGCAATGAGACTGTGGAAGGTTCGAGGTGTGGAGGCAGAGCTGGGGTGAAGCCTTAGCGGAGTCTCAAAGGGCCCGAAAATTTTGACAGCATGGGGTCCTGAAATTCCTAGTGGCAGCCCTGGGTGGAGGAGAGGGCAATGATGGGGGTGATGAGGCAGAAGGCAATGATTGGGTTGATGGAGAGGGCAATGATGGGGCAGAAGGCAATGATTGGGTTGACGGAGTGGGCAATTATGGAGGTGATGGGGCAGAAGGCAATGATTGGGTTGATGGAGAGGGCAATGATAGGGGTGGTGGGGGAGAAAGCAATTATGGGGGTGGTAGAAAGGGCAATAATGGGATGGTGGGGAGAAGGAAATGATGGAGGTCGTGGAATGGGTAATGATAGGGTGGTGGGGAGAAGGCAATGATGGTGGCAGTGGAAAAGACAATGATGGGGTGGTGGGGAGGAGGCAATGATGGAGGTGGTGGAATGGGCAATAATGGGGTGGTGGGGAGAAAGCAATGATGGAGGTCGTGAAGAGGGCAATTGAGGTGGGGAAGAGGGCAATAATGGGATGCGGGGGGAGAAGGACAATGAGGGATGTGGGGGATTGGGGTGAGAGGAAGGGGGATTGGGATGGGAGGAAGGGGGATTTATAATGGATTTGGAACAGGGGGAGGTGGAGAAAGACGTTATTATCGATAATTATTATGTCTAACACAGTCCCTTAGTATAAAGTGTACTCACCTATTATGTATAGCACAGTCCCTTAGTGTATAGTGTACTCATTATGTATAAAACCATCCTTAGTTACATAGTTTCCTCTTTTGTTATGTATAACACCGTCCCTTATTACGTACCATCCTCTCTAGCTATGTGTGATGCCCTCCTTTATTATATAGCTTCCTTTGCTGTTATGTACAGTGCAGTCTCTTACATAGTGTATTCTTGATATTTTTGTTATTCACAGCGCCTTCTTTTATTACATAGTCCCATCTCTTGTTAGATATAAAATGACTACTGATGGAGGAGCCGGTGACCAGACTACCAGTCCATCAGCTCCTCCTTTAGAAAAGAAGCTTTCTTATTCTCCATCAGCCATCATTGCATTTTACAGCTAACAAGACAGGACGGTATGTAATAAAAACACAGGGCTCTATAAAATCCAATATGTAAGGGACGGTGCAGTACACAATAGGAGAGGGCACTGTATAATAAGGGACGGCAATATACATAATAAAGGAGACTATTTAATATATATACATGTATGTGTGTGGAGATATATATATATATATATATATATATATATATATATATATATATATATATATATATATATATATATATATAATCTTTGTCGCCTTTATAGGAGGGGGGGCCCAGACACATTTCCTGCACAGGGGCCCCAAGCTGTCTGTGTCCGCCCCTGTCTCCTTTTGCTATGACTTTGTTTCTCACCCTCCGCAATACAATTCTCTTATAATGTCTCTTTCTTAGGATGCTGCCGCACGTGGAGCAGGTGTGTCTTTCTGTCCCGCTAGACCTCCGACAGGATCCCACCCCTGTCAGAGACCCACTCTGTCTGCAGCTCTTAGATGTCCTTCCTTTCCCGCTGTCTGCCTGACAGGTGCTGCCTGGGTGAAACCCAGTCAGCTTCTGCCTAACTTCCTATCCAGACCACCAGTTTTACCTAATTGTGAGGAGTGCCCTAATAATAGGAGCGTAGCTCCCCCTGGTGGACTGGAGTGTGAAGTGTGTTGTGTGGTATGTGATACCTGGCAAGAAGATCTCCTTAATTGCCTTCAGACGTAACATCACTCCCCCTGGTGGAAGAACGACATTACTGAAACGACCAGGACCCTGGGGCGCTGCATTCACCCCTGAGACCATTTCAATGCCACACAGAGTTCTAGCAGCAGACACATCTCTACAACAACTGTTAGGGCTCCTTTCCACTTGCAAGAAATATGTCCGTGTCGTGCATGTGAAAACCAAGCTCTGGCGCCGGCACTCCAGAGTGGAGCGTGCGGCCGCATAGGAACACATGGAGCTGCACGCTCCGCTCCAAAGTGCCGGCGCCAGAGCTTGGTTTCCACATGCGAGACAAGGACGTGTTTCTCGCAAGTTGAAATGAGCCCTTAAGAGGAGACTTTGTGCAGCAGGCCTTCATGGTAAAATAGCTGCTAGGAAACCACTGCTAAGGACAGGCAACAAGCAGAAGAGACTTGTTTGGGGTAAAGAACACAAGGAATGGACATTAGACCAGTGGAAATCTGTGCTTTGGTCTGATGAGTCCAAATTTGTGATCTTTGGTTCCAACCACCGTGTCTTTGTGCGAATCAGAAAAGGTGAACGGATGGAGTCTACATGCCTGGTTCCCACTGTGAAGCATGGAGGAGGAGGTGTGATGGTGTGGGGGTGCTTTGCTGGTGACACTGTTGGGGATTTATTCAAAATTGAAGGCATACTGAACCAGCATGGCTACCACAGCATCTTGCAGCGACATGCTATTCCATTCAGTTTGTGTTTAGTTGGACCATCATTTATTTTTTTTCAACAGGACAATGACCCCAAATACACCTCCAGGCTGTGTAAGGGCTATTTGACCAAGAAGGAGAGTGATGGGGTGCTACGCCAGATGACATGGCCTCCAGTCACCAGACCTGAACCCAATCGAGATGGTTTGGGGTGAGCTGGACCGCAGAGTGAAGGCAAAAGGGCCAACAAGTGCTAAGCATCTCTGGGAACTCCTTCAAGATTGCTGGAAGACCATTCCCGGTGACTACCTCTTGAAGCTCATCAAGAGAATGCCAAGAGTGTGCAAAGCAGTCATCAAAGCAAAAGGTGGCTACTTTGAAGAACCTAGAACATAATACATAATTTCAGTTGTTTCACACTTTTTTGTTAAATATATAATTCCACATGTGTTAATTCATAGTTTTGATGCCTTCAGTGTGAATCTACAATTTTCATAGTCATGAAAATACAGAAAAATGTTTAAATGAGAAGGTGTGTCCAAACTTTTGGTCTGTACTGTACATACACATATATATGTATATATAAATAAAATACATCAATGATATATGCGTATATTATAACGATATATATATATATGGATTATGAAGATGTATATTATAAAGATGTCTATATATATATATATATATATATATATATATATATATATATATATAATATGAGGATGATGAATCTTATAATGATATATGTATGTGTGTGTGTATTATAAAGAGGTATACATATATATTATGAAGACGTGTATATTGTATATATTATATATAGTAGCCAGATGTATGTATATTACACTGATATACATGCACCGTATATATATATATATTTATACATATTATAAAGATATATATATTTATTCTGAAGATGTATATATATATATATATATGTATATATATATATATATATATATATATATATATATATATATATATATATATATATATATATATATTTGGGGCTCTGACCTGTTTTGCAGCAGACATTCTGCACATGACGCCTTTTCCACCAGGAGCCTGAGCCACTGTAATCTGATAGAGCGCTTTCACGTTACGTCATCGTGTCATGTGACTGTAACCGGAAGTGGAGCGTTTTGTTCTAGGCGCTGCACGATTCAAGGCATTATGGCGGGAATGTCGCCGTCCTCAGCGCTGGCACTGCCGGGGCCGGGCGGAGCGCAGCTCTAGGGTCCCGCTCCGCGCTGCTGCCGTTATACGGTGAGATCAGGACGTGGTGAGGGACGTGTAAGAACGAATCCTCTCATGATTTACCTGCACTGAGTTGATTTACATATTTAAAGGACCCGCCGCCAGTATTGGGCTCCTATAGCAGCGGCGTGTGTTGGCTTTGGCCTCCTCTCTGGGTACAGATCAGCTCTGTCACTGCTATATGGGCATGATTAATGACCTGCTGGTGCTTTGTGAGCCCCGGTGACAGGTTGCCTTTAATTGTACGGGGACTTCTTCATCTCCAGCTTCTGGATTTTGGCATCTGTTACTAAAATTCCACCTTGCTCAGTAGCCCCGACCCTTGTAGAGCTCTTCCTCCCACAATGACAATTCTAGGATTGACCTAAACCTTCCTCCATCGCAGGTTTTGTCAGGAAACTATAGGTCTTGCCTCCTTTAGTTTACAGCTCGTTGCCTAGGAGACCGACCACTGCTGCCGTCTACGAGATTAGGAGGTAACCACGCGCTCTGAAGATCCTGGCCAGCTTCAAAACCGTGCTGACAAGCTCGATAGAAAAGAGCACGTAAGCCCTGCGCGAGTTCTGCTCTCCAGCAGTGGTGGTCGGTCTCCAAAGCAACAGGCTGTAAACAATAGAAAAGTGTTAATATCTTATGAAAGGGAGAAAATGTGAACAATTCAACGTCTCCATATCAACAGGACTGCTCTGTTCGAGTCCCCTCTAAAATTGTACAGTGCTGCAGAATATGTTGGCGATATAGCAATAATTATTATTAGGCAGGTAGTTGGTAACCAGCTGCCTGTTCTTAGGGGTGTAGTAAAAAAAAAAAAAAAATATTAATATTCCTGGAATACCCCTTTAAGCTAGGGCTTGGGCTTGTCATAATTAAATTGGAGCCCTGTGACCCCCGTATTAAGGGTATGGGGGGAGGTTGTGCAGCGACTGCAAGAATTCAGCATCGATTGAATTGCTTTCTTCAATCCAGTAATCTCATGATTCTCCGGGACAGCGTCGTCAGTAACCACATGTTACATATTTGTTTTGGAGCTGCAGCAGTTTTGTTTGGGTCAAATCAGAAAACCATAATAAATACAGATTATCAGTAATACACAACACGGTCCAGGAATGGCAGATGGAACAGCATTGGGGACCAATTAAACCTGTTCATTGGCCATGGTGGTGGGGCTCTGTGGTTGGTGCTGTATGATGGGGCTCTGTGGTTGGTGCTGTATGATGGGGCTCTGTGGTTGATGCTGTATGATGGGGCTCTGTGGTGGGCCTCTATGCTGGGCTCCATAGTGGTGCTCTGTGGTTGATACTCTATGATGGGGCTCTGTGGTTGGTGCTCTGTGGCTGGTGCTGTATGATGGGGCTCTGTGGCTGGTGCTGTATGATGGGGCTCTGTGGCTGGTGCTGTATGATGGGGCTCTGTGGCTGGTGCTGTATGATGGGGCTCTGTGGCTGGTGCTGTATTATGGGGCTCTGTGGTTTTTGCTCTATGATGGGGCTCTGTGGTTGGTGCTCTATGATGGAGATCTGTGGTTGGTGCTCTATGATGGGGATCTGTGGTTGGTGCTCTATGATGGGGATCTGTGGTTGGTGCTCTATGATGGTGCTCTGTGGTTGGTGCTCTGTGGTTTGGGCTGTATGATGGGGCTATGTGGTTGGGGCTGTATGATGGGGCTCTGGTTGGGGCTGTATGATGGGGCTCTGTGGTTGGGGCTGTATGATGGGGCTCTGTGGTTGGGGCTGTATGATGGGGCTCTGTGGTTGGGGCTGTATGATGGGGCTCTGTGGTTGGGGCTGTATGATGGGGCTCTGTGGTTGGGGCTGTATGATGGGGCTCTGTGGTTGGGGCTGTATGATGGGGCTCTGTGGTTGGTGCTCTATGATGGGGCTCTGTGGTTGGTGCTCTATGATGGGGCTCTGTGGTTTTTGCTCTATGATGGGGCTCTGTGGTTGGTGCTCTATGATGGGGCTCTGTGGTCGGTGCTCTATGATGGGGCTCTGTGGTTGGGGCTGTATGATGGGGCTCTGTGGTTGGGGCTGTATGATGGGGCTCTGTGGTTGGTGCTCTATGATGGGGCTCTGTGGTTGGTGCTCTATGATGGGGCTCTTTGGTTGGTGCTCTATGATGGGGCTCTTTGGTTGGTGCTCTATGATGGGGCTCTTTGGTTGGTGCTCTATGATGGGGCTCTGTGGTTGGTGCTCTATAATGGGGCTCTGTGGTTGGGGCTCTGGTGGGCCTCTATGCTGGGCTCCATTGTGGTGCTCTGTGGTTGATACTCTATGATGGGGATCTGTGGTCGGTGCTCTATGATGGGGCTCTGTGGTTGGTGCTCTGATGGGGCTCTGGTTGGGGCTGTATGATGGGGCTCTGTGGTTGGTGCTCTATGATAGGGCTCTGTGGTTGGTGCTCTGATGGGGCTCTGTGGTTGGGGCTGTATGATGGGGCTCTGTGGTTGGTGCTCTATGATGAGGCTCTGTGGTTGGGGCTGTATGATGGGGCTCTGTGGTTGGGGCTGTATGATGGGGCTCTGTGGTTGGGGCTGTATGATGGGGCTCTGTGGTTGGGGCTGTATGATGGGGCTCTGTGGTTGGGGCTGTATGATGGGGCTCTGTGGTTGGGGCTGTATGATGGGGCTCTGTGGTTGGGGCTGTATGATGGGGCTCTGTGGTTGGGGCTGTATGATGGGGCTCTGTGGTTGGGGCTGTATGATGGGGCTCTGTGGTTGGGGCTGTATGATGGGGCTCTGTGGTTGGGGCTGTATGATGGGGCTCTGTGGTTGGGGCTGTATGATGGGGCTCTGTGGTTGGTGCTCTATGATGGGGATCTGTGGTTGGTGCTCTATGATGGGGCTCTGGTTGGTGCTCTATGATGGGGCTCTGTGGTTGGTGCTCTATGATGGGGCTCTGTGGTTGGTGCTCTATGATGGGGCTCTGTGGTTGGTGCTCTATGATGGTTCTCTGTGGTTAGTGCTCTATGATGGGGCTCTGTGGTTGGTGCTCTATAATGGGGCTCTGTGGTCGGTGCTCTAAGGTGGGCTCTGTGGTGGGCCTCTAGGCTGGCCTCCATGTTGGTGCACTTTTTTTGGTGCTCTATGATGAGGATCTGTGGTTGGGGCTCTATGATGGGGCTCTGGTTGGAGCTCTATGATGGGGCTCTGTGGTTGGTGCTCTTTGGCGCTCTGTGGTGTTCCTCTATGGTGGGCTCTGTGGTTGGAGCTCTATGGTGGGCTCTGTGGTTGGAGCTCTATGATGGGGCTCTGTGGTTGGTGCCCTATGATGGCGCTCTGTGGTGTTCCTCTATGGTGAGCTCTGTGGTGTTCCTCCTTGATGGGGCTCTGTGGTTGGTGCTCTATGATGGCTGTGTTGTGTTCCTCTATGCCGGGGCTTTATTGCAGGCCTCATTGCCCGTTCAGTTAGACCCTTATGGACATTTATATGAAGGAAGAAAATAAATAAATAGAACTCTTTTTTTTTTTTTTTTTTTTTTTCCCAACCATTTCAGGCCGTACTTGCTACGGTTCCCATTTTTATTTTTTCTTGTCTTGAGATGGTCAGAAATAAAAGATCCCGTTGGGTGCCCGGATGATTGTTGCTCTCCCTGTACAGGAGCACAATGGGGGTCCATGAGCTGTGGCCAATCCTGGAGCCGGTGAAGACCCACGTCCCGTTACACAGCCTCGGTGGGAAGACTCTTGCCGTGGATTTGAGTATTTGGGTTTGTGAAGCGCAGTCCGTTAAGCAGATGGTTGGGGTTGTCGCCAAACCTCATCTCAGGTGAGTGGCCACATTGGTCCCAAGCCCTTAACCCCTTTCTGTCTGCTGCCACTTATCAGTCACACTCACCTACTGCCCCTACCTGGATCCAGCAGAGACTGGAAGCCGCTATGTCCTTGTTCAACCAGCTCCTGCGAACTACGACTGCCTGCAGCGGTCGTATGACTTTGAGCAGCATGTCATTGAATGTTTTCGTATGACCGCTGCAGTCAATCACAGACAGCAGCAGCTGATGGAGCAGTGACATCACCGTTTCCTACCTCTGCACAAGACGGAGCGGCCAGCACTGGATCCAGGTTGGTGATTTTTACTTGTGATCCGAACCATATGAGTCCGAGTCACCGGGGCCGGGGGCCGTGCTGTGCTCCATAGTCCCGGGCCGTGCCCCGTAGTCCCGGGCCATTCCGTTAATGTGTTTTTGTTTTTTAAGGAACCTTTTCTTCCGCGTCTCCTCTTTGTATTTAATGGGTGTAAAATTGGTGTTTGTCACGGAGGGCGAAGCTCCGAAGGTTAAAGCCGACACGATGAACAAGAGGAATCAGATGAGATATGGACTCGCAAAGAAAGTGGCCCCCGCGACTAGGCCCGGGCGGTCCTACTTCAGATCGGTCCTCAGGGAGGTAAGAGGGAAACGGGGCCGTGAAACCCTCCGGGGTGCGAGCAGCGCTAGTGCCGTGTACCCCCCAGTGCGATTACAAGGGATTGCTGCTCCTCTAGTGCCAAAAAGTGAACGCAGACTATTTTCGTTTTTTTGAGCCTTCGTGTTTCTTTCTATATTTTTCTATGAAGGATTGAGGGGCGAGATGGGATTTTGAATTCACTCCACCATATAATATCGTGAAAGACTGGGAAAAAATGAGGTCTGATGAAATGGGGAAGAAAACGCAATTTCAGCATTTTTTTTTTCTGTGTTCTTGTAATGGCGTGCTGACAATATAATTCTCTAGGTCAGTGCCATTATGGCAATAACAAAGTGACTACATTAGTTCTGTGCTCTGTATGATGGTATTACTTATTTGTACATTGTTCATTATTATTCATAGATTTATTATATAGTGCCATTAGTGGTGCACTGTATGGCAGCATTATTTGCACATTATGGTATAATTATTTGTATTATATATTGCCATTAGTTATGTGCACTGTATGGTATCATTTGTTATTTATGTGTATACTATATAGTGCCATAAATTAAGTGCACTTATTGGCAGCATTATTTACTCCCTTTTTGTGTCTATGGAGTGCGTATTCAGCTGTACATGTGTGCACACCAAATATGCCGCCTATGACCCTGGACCTACCCTGTCACAATGGGCTCTGCCAGATCCAGGACATGTGACTGTTACACGCAGTCTGGCAATCTAGTCCTATTACTCCTGGAGTTGTGACTACGAGGCTCCAGGCACATACAGTAAATACAATCAGCGCATTCTGCATTATCGCATTATTTTCCCGCTTTCATGTTGATTTCACCCTAACGAGGCTATGACTTTGCACAGTGCCTCCGCATGCTGGACTGCTTGGGCGTGCCGTGGGTGCAAGCAGCGGGAGAAGCAGAAGCGATGTGTGCGTATCTCAATGCACAAGGCTGCGTGGACGGCTGTATCACCAATGATGGCGACGTCTTTCTCTATGGTGCACGGACCGTCTACAGGAATTTCACCATGAATGTGAAGGTAGGAGCCGTGCAGAACGTCCAGCCTAGAAAACAACCTGGATCCTCATATCCTTGCTGCACAGGGGTCCATCCTTCATTATGGCAGCTGCTACCTCTGTGCCAATAGCATTCACCCGCCAGCACAGTGCTGCAGAGCCATAGCACACTGCCCCTAGTGGACAGAATGACTGTGCCATTAGTATTCACCCGCCAGCACAGAGCTGCAGAGCCATAGCACACTGCCCCTAGTGGACAGAATGACTGTACCATTAGTATTCACCCGCCAGCACAGTGCTGCAGAGCCATAGCACACTGCCCCTAGTGGACAGAATGACTGCGCCATTAGTATTCACCCGCCAGCACAGAGCTGCAGAGCCATAGCACACTGCCCCTAGTGGACAGAATGACTGTACCATTAGTATTCACCCTCCAGCACAGAGCTGCAGAGCCATAGCACACTGCCCCTAGTGGACAGAATGACTGCGCCATTAGTATTCACCCGCCAGCACAGAGCTGCAGAGCCATAGCACACTGCCCCTAGTGGACAGAATGGCTGTACCATTAGTATTCACCCTCCAGCACAGAGCTGCAGAGCCATAGCACACTGCCCCTAGTGGACAGAATGACTGCGCCATTAGTATTCACCCTCCAGCACAGAGCTGCAGAGCCATAGCACACTGCCCCTAGTGGACAGAATGACTGTGCCATTAGTAGTCACCCTCCAGCACAGTGCTGCAGAGCCATAGCACACTGCCCCTAGTGGACAGAATGATTGTACCATTAGTATTCATCCTCCAGCACAGAGCTGCAGAGCCATAGCACACTGCCCCTAGTGGACAGAATGACTGCACCATTAGTATTCACCCTCCAGCACAGAGCTGCAGAGCCATAGCACACTGCCCCTAGTGGACAGAATGACTGCACCATTAGTATTCACCCTCCAGCACAGAGCTGCAGAGCCATAGCACACTGCCCCTAGTGGACAGAATGACTGCACCATTAGTATTCACCCTCCAGCACAGTGCTGCAGAGCCATAGCACACTGCCCCTAGTGGACAGAATGACTGCACCATTAGTATTCACCCTCCAGCACAGAGCTGCAGAGCCATAGCACACTGCCCCTAGTGGACAGAATGACTGTATCATTAGTATTCTTCCTCCAGCACAGAGCTGCAGAGCCATAGCACACTGCCCCTAGTGGACAGAATGACTGTGCCATTAGTATTCACCCTCCAGCACAGAGCTGCAGAGCCATAGCACACTGCCCCTAGTGGACAGAATGACTGTATCATTAGTATTCTTCCTCCAGCACAGAGCTGCAGAGCCATAGCACACTGCCCCTAGTGGACAGAATGACTGTGCCATTAGTATTCACCCTCCAGCACAGAGCTGCAGAGCCATAGCACACTGCCCCTAGTGGACAGAATGACTGCGCCATTAGTATTCACCCGCCAGCACAGTGCTGCAGAGCCATAGCACACTGCCCCTAGTGGACAGAATGACTGTATCATTAGTATTCTTCCTCCAGCACAGAGCTGCAGAGCCATAGCACACTGCCCCTAGTGGACAGAATGACTGCGCCATTAGTATTCACCCTCCAGCACAGAGCTGCAGAGCCATAGCACACTGCCCCTAGTGGACAGAATGACTGCGCCATTAGTATTCACCCTCCAGCACAGAGCTGCAGAGCCATAGCACACTGCCCCTAGTGGACAGAATGGCTGTACCATTAGTATTCACCCGCCAGCACAGTGCTGCAGAACCATAGCACACTGCCCCTAGTGGACAGAATGGCTGTACCATTAGTATTCACCCTCCAGCACAGTGCTGCAGAGCCATAGCACACTGCCCCTAGTGGACAGAATGACTGTGCCATTAGTAGTCACCCTCCAGCACAGTGCTGCAGAGCCATAGCACACTGCCCCTAGTGGACAGAATGACTGTATCATTAGTATTCTTCCTCCAGCACAGAGCTGCAGAGCCATAGCACACTGCCCCTAGTGGACAGAATGACTGTGCCATTAGTATTCACCCTCCAGCACAGAGCTGCAGAGCCATAGCACACTGCCCCTAGTGGACAGAATGACTGCGCCATTAGTATTCACCCGCCAGCACAGTGCTGCAGAGCCATAGCACACTGCCCCTAGTGGACAGAATGACTGTATCATTAGTATTCTTCCTCCAGCACAGAGCTGCAGAGCCATAGCACACTGCCCCTAGTGGACAGAATGACTGCGCCATTAGTATTCACCCTCCAGCACAGAGCTGCAGAGCCATAGCACACTGCCCCTAGTGGACAGAATGACTGTGCCATTAGTATTCACCCTCCAGCACAGAGCTGCAGAGCCATAGCACACTGCCCCTAGTGGACAGAATGACTGCGCCATTAGTATTCACCCGCCAGCACAGTGCTGCAGAGCCATAGCACACTGCCCCTAGTGGACAGAATGACTGTATCATTAGTATTCTTCCTCCAGCACAGAGCTGCAGAGCCATAGCACACTGCCCCTAGTGGACAGAATGACTGCGCCATTAGTATTCACCCTCCAGCACAGAGCTGCAGAGCCATAGCACACTGCCCCTAGTGGACAGAATGACTGCGCCATTAGTATTCACCCTCCAGCACAGAGCTGCAGAGCCATAGCACACTGCCCCTAGTGGACAGAATGGCTGTACCATTAGTATTCACCCGCCAGCACAGTGCTGCAGAACCATAGCACACTGCCCCTAGTGGACAGAATGGCTGTACCATTAGTATTCACCCTCCAGCACAGTGCTGCAGAGCCATAGCACACTGCCCCTAGTGGACAGAATGACTGTGCCATTAGTAGTCACCCTCCAGCACAGTGCTGCAGAGCCATAGCACACTGCCCCTAGTGGACAGAATGACTGTATCATTAGTATTCTTCCTCCAGCACAGAGCTGCAGAGCCATAGCACACTGCCCCTAGTGGACAGAATGACTGTGCCATTAGTATTCACCCTCCAGCACAGAGCTGCAGAGCCATAGCACACTGCCCCTAGTGGACAGAATGACTGCGCCATTAGTATTCACCCGCCAGCACAGTGCTGCAGAGCCATAGCACACTGCCCCTAGTGGACAGAATGACTGTATCATTAGTATTCTTCCTCCAGCACAGAGCTGCAGAGCCATAGCACACTGCCCCTAGTGGACAGAATGACTGCGCCATTAGTATTCACCCTCCAGCACAGAGCTGCAGAGCCATAGCACACTGCCCCTAGTGGACAGAATGACTGCGCCATTAGTATTCACCCTCCAGCACAGAGCTGCAGAGCCATAGCACACTGCCCCTAGTGGACAGAATGGCTGTACCATTAGTATTCACCCGCCAGCACAGTGCTGCAGAACCATAGCACACTGCCCCTAGTGGACAGAATGGCTGTACCATTAGTATTCACCCTCCAGCACAGTGCTGCAGAGCCATAGCACACTGCCCCTAGTGGACAGAATGACTGTGCCATTAGTAGTCACCCTCCAGCACAGTGCTGCAGAGCCATAGCACACTGCCCCTAGTGGACAGAATGACTGTATCATTAGTATTCTTCCTCCAGCACAGAGCTGCAGAGCCATAGCACACTGCCCCTAGTGGACAGAATGACTGTGCCATTAGTATTCACCCTCCAGCACAGAGCTGCAGAGCCATAGCACACTGCCCCTAGTGGACAGAATGACTGCGCCATTAGTATTCACCCGCCAGCACAGTGCTGCAGAGCCATAGCACACTGCCCCTAGTGGACAGAATGACTGTATCATTAGTATTCTTCCTCCAGCACAGAGCTGCAGAGCCATAGCACACTGCCCCTAGTGGACAGAATGACTGCGCCATTAGTATTCACCCTCCAGCACAGAGCTGCAGAGCCATAGCACACTGCCCCTAGTGGACAGAATGACTGTGCCATTAGTATTCACCCTCCAGCACAGAGCTGCAGAGCCATAGCACACTGCCCCTAGTGGACAGAATGACTGCGCCATTAGTATTCACCCGCCAGCACAGTGCTGCAGAGCCATAGCACACTGCCCCTAGTGGACAGAATGACTGTATCATTAGTATTCTTCCTCCAGCACAGAGCTGCAGAGCCATAGCACACTGCCCCTAGTGGACAGAATGACTGCGCCATTAGTATTCACCCTCCAGCACAGAGCTGCAGAGCCATAGCACACTGCCCCTAGTGGACAGAATGACTGCGCCATTAGTATTCACCCTCCAGCACAGAGCTGCAGAGCCATAGCACACTGCCCCTAGTGGACAGAATGGCTGTACCATTAGTATTCACCCGCCAGCACAGTGCTGCAGAACCATAGCACACTGCCCCTAGTGGACAGAATGGCTGTACCATTAGTATTCACCCTCCAGCACAGTGCTGCAGAGCCATAGCACACTGCCCCTAGTGGACAGAATGACTGTGCCATTAGTAGTCACCCTCCAGCACAGTGCTGCAGAGCCATAGCACACTGCCCCTAGTGGACAGAATGACTGTATCATTAGTATTCTTCCTCCAGCACAGAGCTGCAGAGCCATAGCACACTGCCCCTAGTGGACAGAATGACTGTGCCATTAGTATTCACCCTCCAGCACAGAGCTGCAGAGCCATAGCACACTGCCCCTAGTGGACAGAATGACTGCGCCATTAGTATTCACCCGCCAGCACAGTGCTGCAGAGCCATAGCACACTGCCCCTAGTGGACAGAATGACTGTATCATTAGTATTCTTCCTCCAGCACAGAGCTGCAGAGCCATAGCACACTGCCCCTAGTGGACAGAATGACTGCGCCATTAGTATTCACCCTCCAGCACAGAGCTGCAGAGCCATAGCACACTGCCCCTAGTGGACAGAATGACTGCGCCATTAGTATTCACCCTCCAGCACAGAGCTGCAGAGCCATAGCACACTGCCCCTAGTGGACAGAATGGCTGTACCATTAGTATTCACCCGCCAGCACAGTGCTGCAGAACCATAGCACACTGCCCCTAGTGGACAGAATGGCTGTACCATTAGTATTCACCCTCCAGCACAGTGCTGCAGAGCCATAGCACACTGCCCCTAGTGGACAGAATGACTGTACCATTAGTATTCACCCTCCAGCACAGAGCTGCAGAGCCATAGCACACTGCCCCTAGTGGACACAATGACAGTATCATTAGTACAGAATGTTTTTTGTTTTTTTTTACTTTATAAACTTATAATTATCCTCTTCCTCTGCATCCAATTTTGTTTTAGTATTTTCTCCCCCCTCTTCCAAGAGCCATACTTTTTTTTACTGCCATGATGTTTTGTGTTTTCTTTTTCGGGAAGCTTGTATTAGCTGCCAACTTCGCTTTATATGGTGAAATAAATATCAGGAATGTGTTTGTTTTTTTTTTGTCACTGTTCTCATAATAGAGCCGTTCCTGGGCTTATTTATTGGGGGGTTTACTGTCCTTTTTATTGGCAATCAAGCTATTTTCTTCTCCTCTTTGGGGGGACGTGCCTTGACCAATAAACAGCAATTCTGGCTTTTCTTTTCATTCACCTTTGTTTTTGGCTTTGCTCCATTTACCTTATGGGTGAAATCGTTTTATTCTTTGATCATTTATTTTGCAGACTCCATTGATTCAAAATATCTATAGTTTTTTTTTTTTGTTTAACTTTAGATGTTATTTTCCCCGCACAGGGGACTTGAACCTGCGACCGTGCAAAAGATATGTTCTATGTACAGCGAAGCTCAGCCCACGTCATTAGTAGGGTGGGGGCAAAGGGTTAAATAACAACGATCAGAGCTGCCTCTTGTTTCTGGCCTGTTCTTTACTGTATAGTAAGCATGGTAAATTAAAAAAAAAAAAAAAACATTGTGTCATTGCCCTTTTTTTCCAACCTCGTCATACATGGAAATTTGTCCCGCAAAAAACATGCCTCCGTATGGCTTTGTGGAAAATCAAGCAGTTAAAAAAAAAAAATTGTCCCGTCATGAAGGGGTTAAGAGATGTAGCAATATGAGGAGAGCGCTGCCCGCGGTGTTATGACAAGTCTTCTGTGACCTGCCTGATACCTGCCGATTGTGAGTCTCAGCAGGCATGTCGGGAGGTAGAGCTCGCGGCTCCGCGCTCCTCACATCCAGAAGTGAACAGTGCTGGATCGCCCTTTTAAATACTTTTACTTCTTTCCTCCATTCTAACTGGTTTATTCAGGAAGCAAAATAAGTAGTTCACTAGGTTGCCCGGTGTGACCCCCTAATACCCCTCACTTCCTCCTAGGTCGGCCGGTGTGACCCCCTGATACCCCTCACTTCCTCCTAGGTCGGCCGGTGTGACCCTCCTAATACCCCTCTCCTCCTCCTACAAAGGAACGGTGTGACCCCCTAATAGCCCTCACTTCCTCCTAGGTCGCATGGTGTGACCTCCTGATACCCCTCATTTCCTCCTAGGTCACATGGTGTGACCCCCTCATGCTTCGTTCTCACTTCCTCGTTGGTCACACGGTGTGACCCCCTGATACCGCTCATTTCCTCTTAGGTCGCAATGTGTGACCCCCTGATGCCCTCACTTCATCCTAGGTCACATGGTGTGAGCCACTAATACTCCTCACTTCCTCTTAGGCCACACGGTGTGACCCCCTGATACCGCCCATATCCTCCTAGGTCACATGGTGTGACCCCCTGAAACCCCTGACCTGATCCTAACCTCCTCCTACAATGCACGGTGTGACCCCCTGATACCTCCCACCTCTTGCTAGGTTGCAGTGTGACCCCTGATAGCTTTTACCTCCTTCAATGCACAGTGTGAGCCCCTGATACTCCTCACTTCCTTGTAGGTCACACGGTTTGACACCCTGAAACCGCTCATTTCCTCTTAGGTCGCACGGTGTGACCCCCTGATACCCTCACTTCATCCTAGGTCACATGGTGTGAGCCACTAATACTCCTCACTTCCTCCTAGGTCACGTGGTGTGACCCCCTACTGATAGCCCTGACCCTGACCTCCTCCTACAATGCACGGTGTGACCCCCTGATAACTCTCACCTCCTGCTAGGTTGCACAGTGTGACCCCTGATACCTTTTACCTCCTTCAATGCGCAGTGTGACCCCTGATACCTTTCACCTCCTTCAGTGCACATTGTGACCCCATGATACTCCTCACTTCCTCGTAGGTCACACGGTTTGACGCCCTGTTACCCCTCACCTCCTCCTAGCTCGCATGGTGTGAATCCCCCCCCCCACACCCCCCCGATACTCCTCACTTTCTCTTAGGCCACATGGTGTGACTCCCTGATACTTCTCACTGCCTCCTAGGTCACATGGTGTGACCTCCTGATACCCTTCACCTCCTCCTAGGTTGCACGGTGTGACCCCTGATGCCTCTCACTTCCTCCTAGGTCTCACAGTGTGACCTCATGATACCCTACACCTCCTACAAAGCACAGTGTAACCTCCTGATACCTCCCGCCACCTCCTACGACGCATGGTGTGACCCCCTGATACTTTTCACCTCCTCCTCGATCGCACAGTGACTGACACCACTCACCTCCTAGGTCGTACAGTGTGACCTACTGATGCCCTTCACCTCCTCCTACAATGCACGGTGTGACCCCCTGACACCCCTCACCTCCTGGCTGCCTGCACCTCCCTGTTCCTCTGTCCAGGCTGTATTTGGCTCTGCAAAGCAGCGCTACTGCAGTAAAGTAATTGCTTCACTTCTGTACTGTTCCACTAGGGGGCACTATTGTATCGCCCATAAGGACTGCTGACACTTTCACTCCTGTCCAGTTCTGCTGAGCTCGCTGCTCTCCATGTGGCGGAGTAATAGAATCTGAGCCAAAGGAAAGGATGGTGGCCCTCTTCTCTGCTCCTCGTGCATTTCTCATATACTGTATCTCTGGGGGAGTCACATTATTCCTAGGTACTCAGAGGGATTGCACAATATGACATCGCTCGGATGGGGGTCGGACTACCAGATCACCCACCTATTATCAGATTTAAAACTAGATTAACTATTGCTGTGGATTTTTTCCATATTTTTTTTTCTGCACAGTATTGTTCCTGTCAACAAGTTGTTAGGAGATGCCTCTAAGTATCTGACATAACCCTGGGACCCCCTTCCATCATAAAGTGCCATGTCCAATAAATTATAAAAGTGTTTCCTGTTTCGGAAAACCCCTCTCCCATGGCTACAGTTGCTTTATAAAAGAGAGTTCTTTACTCACCCTCCCCTGGTCCCGTGATGAGTCTCTGCTTAGTGGCTCCGCCCAGCATGGATCAAACTGTTCAAATCCACTGAGCTCACTGATTGGCTGCAGTAACCGACACGTAGAGCAGCGGTGAACACTCCGCACTGGACCCAGAGAGAGGGAGTAGAGCTCAGATTTGAAAAAATAAAATCACCCCTTTAAGATGGAAATATTCCTTTAAGTGTAAAAAATGGAATATAATGGATTCCGTGTTCTGTTCCAGGATCCACACGTGGACTGCTATGAGGTCTCCGCCATTGAACACCGGCTTGGTTTGGATCGGGAGTCGCTGGTCGGCCTGGCAATCCTCCTGGGATGCGATTATGTACCAAAAGTGAGACCAACTTCCGTCCAGTATATAGAATATACACCTGATGCAGATAAGTGCACCATCTATACGTACCGCTGCAGCCAATCCTCACACTCCGCTCACTGGCTGCTGTGGAGTACAGAATTTCCCCTATGCCTCCACTGACTGTCACAGGAGCCGATATACACTGCCAGAGCCCGCTGTTTCTGCTCCCTCCTCTGTGTACAGCCGCAGATGATGTCCTGACGATGTTCTGCATCAGCAGCACCTGGGAGCGGACGTAGGGAAGAGAGAGTGGAGTATGTGAGGCAGGACGTGTTCTGGCTATTTTGGATTTCTCTGAGAGCTCCCTTTTTTCTGGAAGGCTTTCATTGCTATGTACGGGAGACCATTGTGGCTGTTATAGGGGTAATTGGCTGCCCAGAGACCCTCCATGTCTGCCGCCGCATCAGAGGGGCGCCGCGTCTGCCGCCGTATCACAGAGGGGCGACGCGTCTGCCGCCGTATCACAGAGGGGCACAGCATCTGCCGCCGTATCACAGAGGGGCACAGCATCTGCCGCAGCATCACAGAGGGGCACAGCATCTGCCGCCGCATCACAGAGGGGCGCCGCGTCTGCCGCCGCATCACAGAGGGGCGCCGCGTCTGCCGCCGCATCACAGAGCGGCGCCGCGTCTGCCGCCACATCACAGAGGGGCGCCGCGTCTGCCGCCACATCACAGAGGGGCGCCGCGTCTGCCGCCGCATCACAGAGGGGCGCCGCGTCTGCCGCCGCATCACAGAGGGGCACAGCATCTGCCGCCGCATCACAGAGGGGCGACGCGTCTGCCGCCACATCACAGAGGGGCGACGCGTCTGCCGCCACATCACAGAGGGGCGCAGCATCTGCCGCAGCATCACAGAGGGGCGCCGCGTCTTCCACCACATCACAGAGGGGCGCCGCGTCTGCCGCAGCATCACAGAGGGGCACCGCATCTATTGCAGCAGCGAGGGGCCCAATGCCTTCCGCCGCAGCTAGGTTCTATGTGGCTCAATTTTTGCCATCATTTTACTATATTAAGGAACTTAAAGAAGCGCTCTGGGAAAAAATGCTACACCACGATAGGCTTCCCACGATCGGCTTCCCACGATCGGCTACCCACGATAGGCTTCCCACGATAGGCTTCCCACGATAGGCTTCCCACGATAGGCTTCCCACGATAGGCTTCCCACGATAGGCTACCCACGATAGGCTACCCACGATAAGCTTCCCACGATAGGCTTCCCACGATAGGCTTCCCACGATAGGCTTCCCACGATAGGCTTCCCACGATAAGCTTCCCACGATAGGCTTCCCACGATAGGCTTCCCACGATAGGCTTCCCACGATAGGCTTCCCACGATAGGCTTCCCACGATAGGCTTCCCACGATAGGCTTCCCACGATAGGCTTCCCACGATAGGCTTCCCACGATAGGCTTCCCACAATAGGTTACCCATGATCGGCTTCCCACGTGCAGCTACCCACTAGCAGCCTGATGTCCTAGTCTAATCCTCCATGCTAACATCATGCAGGGATCCACAATCCCGGCAGTTTGGATGATTTTGATCACTTATGTGAAACCGTCCTTCTTCCTGGTCCTGAATGGGCCCTTGGATGGCACCGGGATCCTTTCTTTGGCGCTTTGGTTTCCTGTGTCATGCAGCAGCCTCTCAGGATCTGAGTTATTCATTACAGTGTGTGATTGTGCCTCTTGATCGTGATGACCCCTGGTCAAGAGGTTAGTTACATAATGCTCATATTACACATAGTCGCCTCTTTGGAGGAGGTCTCTATGTCCATAGCACATGAGACGTTCTCTCTTGTTCATGTAACAAGCCCTTGTAGGCTCAGTGCCGGGGATGAGTCCTGCCTCTCTGGTGCCAGGTCCTGGCCGTATAATGCAGATGGCGTCCGGTGACATCTGGCCCAGATCTGCTGCAGCTCTCATACCTGTGCTAAATGGCCAACACCTTCATACCAAAGAGCTCCCAAGTGTGAATTCCCCTGGGCTGCAGGTCCCATCTGCTGACACTGGAGGAATCCCAAAGACAGGACCGTGTCAAGGTCATTAGTGCACATTGACAATTACTACAGACCTGTGTAGTTGCGGAATGAAGAAGAGAGACCACTTTATTGCTTGAGTTCCTAATTTCTAACCTTAGCTCATTAAGGACGCTCCTAATTTTCCTTTTTGTACTTTCATTTTTTTCTCCCCTTTTTCCAAGATCCAGAACATTATTCTGTTTTTTGTGAGCACAGCCATATGAGATGGATTTTTGCAGTGACTCCATTTATTAGTTTTTATTGACACCATTTAGAGATAGATGCTTTAAGGGGTTTTATACTTTTTTTTTTTTTTTAGTTTAGTAAATGTATTGGAGGCATAAATTTGTGGCACAAAAAGAAGACGCTTCTGCAAGCCCATTGCAGAGCAAAAAAGGGAGGAGTGCTGCCTTGAGGAGTTCAAACAGAAGACGCCGGCAGTGCAAGGACCGTCCGTTGTGTCCATGGACCGTCCGTTGTGTCCATGGACCGTCCGTTGTGTCCATGGACCGTCCGTTGTGTCCAGGGACCGTCCGTTGTGTCCATGGACCGTCCGTCGTGTCCAGGGACCGTCCGTCGTGTCCAGGGACCGTCCGTGGTGTCCAGGGACCGTCCGTGGTGTCCAGGGACCGTCCGTGGTGTCCAGGGACCGTCCGTCGTGTCCAGGGACCGTCCGTCGTGTCCAGGGACCGTCCGTCGTGTCCAGGGACCGTCCGTCGTGTCCAGGGACCGTCCTTCGATAAGTTGCTGATCCCACCACAAGGAGAACTATAGGGCTACACCCAAGTTTTCTTGTGTTTTTGAAGGGTTTGCCTGGTGTTGGAAGAGAGCTGGCCATGAAGTTCATGAAGTCCCTAAATGGGGAGAGTGTTCTGCAGAGGTAAGATGGCTTCTCCCTTATGTCTTCACCAGAATATTGTTTTTTCTCAATATATATCACATTTATTCGTCATTGTGGAGGAAATTTACCTTAAAAAAAAAAAAAAAAAAAAAGAAAACTTCTTTTGATCTCCACCATCGGCATGGCAGGAGATGCCATCTTTGTGGTCGGAACCTGCCCAGTGCTCCACAGAAGAACCCAAACCCTTCCTGACAAGTGTCTGAGATCTCACTGGAGGCCGAACTGTGGATTAATGTTTCCGTTTTTTCCTTATTTGTTTGAGTCTCTGACTTCATGGAGCTCCATCAATGGCTTCTTCTAAAATGAGAACAAATACAACATGCACTCGGCTGTTTTCAGAACCCCTAAAAGTGAAACCACAGCAGAACTGGGGATGAGAGGGAATATGTACTGGAAATAGCTAGGGTTCCCAGCAGTCTGTGATGAGGATAGTCATTTAGGTTTAGTTAATCCAGAATTCCACCTTGTTAGTACTTTGCTCAGATTACACAGGACGGTTTCTGCCATAAATGAACATTGCTTTCTATGGGTGAAAAACCGCTGAAAGAAGTGACATTTTTCAAAAGCGCAGCAGTTTTCCAATTCAGTCAAGAAAAAATAACAATTGAACAGAAAGTGAGTGAATGAATCTGTAATGCAGAGTATCTCAACACACTCACTGACAGTCCTGCTGTAGGCTGCTGGTATCCATACTGCATAGTATCTCAACACACTCACTGACAGTCCTGCTGTAGGCTGCTGGTATCCATACTGCATAGTATCTCAACACACTCACTGACAGTCCTGCTGTAGGCTGCTGGTATCCATACTGCATAGTATCTCAACACACTCACTGACAGTCCTGCTGTAGGCTGCTGGTATCCATACTGCATAGTATCTCAACACACTCACTGACAGTCCTGCTGTAGGCTGCTGGTATCCATACTGCATAGTATCTCAACACACTCACTGACAGTCCTGCTGTAGGCTGCTGGTATCCATACTGCATAGTATCTCAACACACTCACTGACAGTCCTGCTGTAGGCTGCTGGTATCCATACTGCATAGTATCTCAACACACTCACTGACAGTCCTGCTGTAGGCTGCTGGTATCCATACTGCATAGTATCTCAGCACACTCACTGACAATCCTGCTGTAGGCTGCTGGTATCCAAACTGCATAGTATCTCAGCATACTCACTGACAGTCCTGCTGTAGGCTGCTGGTATCCATACTGCATAGTATCTCAGCATACTCACTGACTGCTGGTATCCAAACTGCATAGTATCTCAGCATACTCACTGACAGTCCTGCTGTAGGCTGCTGGTATCCATACTGCATAGTATCTCAGCATACTCACTGACAGTCCTGCTGTAGGCTGCTGGTATCCATACTGCATAGTATCTCAGCACACTCACTGACAATCCTGCTGTAGGCTGCTGGTATCCAAACTGCATAGTATCTCAGCACACTCACTGACAGTCCTGCTGTAGGCTGCTGGTATCCATACTGCATAGTATCTCAGCATACTCACTGACAGTCCTGCTGTAGGCTGCTGGTATCCATACTGCATAGTATCTCAGCACACTCACTGACAGTCCTGCTGTAGGCTGCTGGTATCCATACTGCATAGTATCTCAGCACACTCACTGACAGTCCTGCTGTAGGCTGCTGGTATCCATACTGCATAGTATCTCAGCATACTCACTGACAGTCCTGCTGTAGGCTGCTGGTATCCATACTGCATAGTATCTCAGCACACTCACTGACAGTCCTGCTGTAGGCTGCTGGTATCCATACCTCATAGTGTCTCAGCACACTCACTGACAGTCCTGCTATATTTTGCTGGTAGCCATACTGCTGAGTATTTCAGCACACACTCAGGTCCTACTGACAGATGCCCTTTAAAGGGTTATTCCACCCAAAAAATCATTAATTTGTAGTAGAGGGTGTATCTTGCTGATCACTGGGGGTCCCAATGATCAGACCCTCAGCGATCCCTAGAATGGAGCTCTGGAACTCTGATAAAAAAAAGGTTAATGGACAGGGTTGCAAATGCCCTGCCTCCGTTTCATTCATTGTCTTTGCAACTCCCAAAAAAAGCTGAGCGCTGCCACTTCCTAGACAATGAATGAAGCTGAGGCCTATCTTCTGACTCATTCAGGACCGTGCTGCAGAGGCTCGGTGGAGGTTCCAGCAGTTGGACCCCCAGAAATCACCAAGTTATCCCCTTTCCTACAGAGAGAGACATTTTTAGTTTTGGGTGGAATAAACTTTAAAGGGAATCTCAGCATATTCGTACCCCAAAACTATTTTTATGCAAATGTAGCTATTTGAAAGACCAGTCCAGCAATACCTTTACATGGCCGGTCCGTTCCTCTGTTACCAAGAAATCAGCTTTTGAGTTTGTATAGAAATGAGGCTGAAGGACTATTGTAGATCTGAAGCCTCTGTCACTCCAGCTCTATTCCTCACCCAGCTCCGCTTTCTCCTGACAGCCTCTATGCTAAGTGACTCTAGGCAAAGATATCACTCAAGCAGGAGGAGGCAGCGCTGGGTGGGGAATAGACCTGGAGTGGCAGAAGCTTCAGATCTACCATAGCACTTCAGCCTCTTTTGCATATCAATTCAAACACTGATTTCTCAGTAACGCAGCGTCAAAATGTTACAGCATAGTGGAGGGGATTTTATGAAATCCCATCTCCACTATGCATACAAACACGCAGGCGATACACCTGCGTAACCAGACATGCGGCGCGTCTTTATAGACCGCAGCATGTCTATTTATCTGCTGCGTCCAAAGCACTGCCAATACGCCCCGTGGACACATAGCCTTAAAGAGCTATATCACATGTACATAGTTTGGGGATGAAATCCTGATGACAGATCCCCTTTAATCATGGGAATAACCAATTAAAGGTTATTTAGAAAAACAATGTCATACTACTTTATATATAAAAGATAACTGGGATGAATGACTTTACAAGAAGGGCGGTAGACTTGCGAGGTTCGGTCTTGTTCTCTTTGGTTCATGGTTGTGTTCTCCTTTTTAGGTTTTACCAGTGGAGGAAACATTTTGACGATCCCACAGTGAGCACTAAGCCCATCAAAAAGACCGTTCACTGCACTGTTTGCAGTCATCCAGGTACATGAGTTCACAGTACTGTTCCCCAAATTGTCCAGGTTTACAACTTTGATTTTTGCTTTGCCGTAAATGCTAAGGAGTTCCATCCCTTTAACGAGGGGTTTTCCCTGCTACATTTACACTAATTATATTCTAGCTGTGTGTGAATTCTACAAATGCCATCCACTTTTCTGGAACTGTAAGACTCAGTGTGTTTTGCACAGCGAAAATATGGTGCATCATAAACGCCCCAATACTTATAGTGGGAACCTAACCTTACAGAGAAAATCAGTTTGCTCTGATGCTGATTTGGGTTTGATGAGACTCGGCAGTTTCTAGTTTCTCCCGTCATCCGGCCGTTACATGATCGGGAGGAGGAAGCACCATTACTACTTTCTATACTTTACACACAGCATCATTTAGTGCTTTGTATACAGCAATCAGTTTATTTCCACTTCTGGTGGAGTCTGGCTGTGTCTGCTAGGCGCGGAGTCTGGCTGTGTCTGCTAGGCGCGGAGTCTGGCTGTGTCTGCTAGGCGCGGAGTCTGGCTGTGTCTGCTAGGCGCGGAGTCTGGCTGTGTCTGCTAGGCGCGGAGTCTGGCTGTGTCTGCTAGGCGCGGAGTCTGGCTGTGTCTGCTAGGCGCGGAGTCTGGCTGTGTCTGCTAGGCGCGGAGTCTGGCTGTGTCTGCTAGGCGCGGAGTCTGGCTGTGTCTGCTAGGCGCGGAGTCTGGCTGTGTCTGCTAGGCGCGGAGTCTGGCTGTGTCTGCTAGGCGCGGAGTCTGGCTGTGTCTGCTAGGCGCGGAGTCTGGCTGTGTCTGCTAGGCGCGGAGTCTGGCTGTGTCTGCTAGGCGCGGAGTCTGGCTGTGTCTGCTAGGCGCGGAGTCTGGCTGTGTCTGCTAGGCGCGGAGTCTGGCTGTGTCTGCTAGGCGCGGAGTCTGGCTGTGTCTGCTAGGCGCGGAGTCTGGCTGTGTCTGCTAGGCGCGGAGTCTGGCTGTGTCTGCTAGGCGCGGAGTCTGGCTGTGTCTGCTAGGCGCGGAGTCTGGCTGTCTGCTAGGCGCGGAGTCTGGCTGTGTCTGCTAGGCGCGGAGTCTGGCTGTGTCTGCTAGGCGCGGAGTCTGTTGTGAACTCTGTTTTCAGGCTCCCTCTTGTGGTCACAGATGGTATTGTGTGACTTTTGTTTTGGGCTCCCCCTGGTGGCTTTGTTTGTTATCCTGCGGGTCTGTGGCTGATCAGCTGCCTCGTTATTCACTTTGGAGTTTCCTATTTAGCTTTGTTTCACTTCCACTTGTTGCCGGCTGTCAATGTACTCAGTGCTATTCTGATTACTCCTGATTATCTTCGGTTTCAGTCTCTTCAGGAGAAGCTAAGTTCTGTTTAATTAATTTTTGCTCATCAGTCTGCAATATGATTTCTGTGTATGATGAGTTTAGTCCAGCTTGTTAATGTGATTTCTTCTGCTGGTTTGCTCTGGGGTACAGAGTTGCTTCCCCCGCACCGTTAGTTGGTGCGAGGGCTCGAGCGATCTCTGCGTGGATATTTTGAATAGGGTTTTTAATTGACCGCACAGTTTCCTTTCTGATTTCTGCTTTCTAGTGTTAGCGGGCCTCATTTGCTAAATCTAATTTCATCTCTGCGTTTGTGCTTTCCCCTTAACTCACCGTTAATATTTGTGGGGGGCTATTCTATATCTTTGGGGTAATTTCACTAAGGCAAGTGAGGACTTTCGTTCCCTCTAGGAATAGTCAGTTTCTCAGGCCGTGAAGAGACGTCTAGGATTTTCAGGTCACGTTCCACGGCTGCCTATAGTTGTTTGCGGATAGGATCAGGTTGCGGTCAATTCAGTTACCACTTCCCCAGAGTTTGTAGTCGGTTTAGTTACTTAGCTAGTCCTACTTGCGATCCTTGCCACTAGGATCATAACAGTACAGCCGGCCCGTAAAGTGTTAATTGCATGGCAGAAGCAGGAGAAAAGAAGCCTTGAGAATTTTTTTTTTTTTTTTTCTGTGTGTCTAGCTTCTCTCCTCCCCTTAATCTTGGTGTGGCTCTGAACTCAGCTGCTGATATGGATATTCAGAGTTTGGCCTCCAGTGTAGATCATCTTGCTGCAAGGGTACAAAGTATTCAGGATTTTGTTGTTCACAGTCCTATGTCAGAGCCTAGAATACCTATTCCGGAGTTGTTTTCTGGAGATAGATCTAGGTTCCTGAATTTTAAGAACAATTGCAAGTTGTTTCTTTCTTTGAAACCTCGTTCCTCTGGTGATTCCGTTCAGCAAGTTAAAATTATAATTTCTTTCTTGCGTGGTGACCCTCAAGATTGGGCCTTCGCATTGGCGCCAGGGGATCCGGCATTGCTCAGTGTTAATGCGTTTTTTCTGGCCCTTGGATTGCTCTATGAGGAACCTAATCTTGAGAACCAGGCTGAAAAAGCGTTGTTGGCCCTCTCTCAGGGGCAAGATGAAGCAGAGGTGTACTGCCAGAAATTTCGGAAATGGTCGGTGCTTACTCAGTGGAATGAGTATGCCCTGGCTGCAAATTTCAGAAAAGGTCTTTCTGAGGCCATTAAGAATGTCATGGTGGGGTTCCCTACGCCTGCAGGTCTGAATGAGTCAATGACTCTGGCCATTCAGATTGATCGGCGTTTGCGGGAGCGCAAACCTACGCACTATTTGGCGGTGTCTTCTGAACAGACACCTGAGTCTATGCAATGTGATAGAATTCTGACCAGAAGTGAACGGCAAAATTATAGACGGCAAAATGGGTTGTGCTTTTACTGTGGTGACTCAGCTCATGTTATCTCAGCATGCTCTAAGCGCAAAAAAAAGGTTGATAAATCTGTCACCATTGGTACTTTACAGCCTAAGTTCATTTTGTCTGTTACCCTGATTTGTTCCTTGTCATCTTACCCGGTTATGGCTTTTGTAGATTCAGGTGCTGCCCTGAGTCTGATGGACTTGTCATTTGCCAGGCGCTGTGGTTTTGTTTTGGAGCCTTTAAAATTCCCTATTCCACTAAGGGGAATTGATGCTACGCCATTGGCTACGAATAAACCTCAGTACTGGACACAAGTGACCATGTGCATGACTCCTGTTCATCAGGAGGTGATTCGCTTTCTTGTGCTGCATAATTTGCATGATGTTGTCGTGTTGGGTCTGCCATGGTTGCAGACTCATAATCCAGTCTTGGATTGGAAAGCAATGTCTGTGTCAAGTTGGGGTTGTCAGGGAATTCATGGCGACGCTCCTGTGGTGTCAATTGCTTCATCCACTCCTTCTGAAGTCCCTGCGTTTTTGTCAGACTACCAGGATGTATTTGATGAGCCCAAACTCAGTTCTCTACCTCCTCATAGGGATTGTGATTGTGCTATAGATTTGATTCCTGGTAGTAAGTTTCCTAAGGGACGACTTTTCAATTTGTCAGTGCCGGAGCATGCTGCCATGCGGAGTTATATAAAGGAGTCCTTGGAGAAAGGACTTATTCGCCCCTCCTCCTCCCCTCTTGGTGCGGGGTTCTTTTTTGTGGCTAAGAAGGATGGTTCTCTGAGACCTTGTATTGATTATCGCCTTCTAAAAAAAATCACGGTCAAATTTCAGTATCCTTTGCCATTGTTATCTGATCTGTTTGCTCGCACTAAGGGGTCTAGTTGGTTCACCAAGATAGATCTTTGTGGTGCGTATAACCTTGTGCGTATTAAGCAGGGTGATGAATGGAAAACTGCATTTAATACGCCCGAAGGCCATTTTGAGTACTTGGTGATGCCTTTTGGACTTTCTAACGCTCCTTCTGTCTTTCAGTCTTTTATGCACGACATCTTCCGCGAATATCTGGATAAATTTATGATTGTGTATCTGGATGATATTCTGTTTTTTTCTGATGATTGGGAGTCCCATGTTAAGCAGGTCAGGATGGTGTTTCAGGTCCTGCGTGCCAATGCTTTATTTGTGAAGGGCTCAAAATGTCTTTTTGGAGTCCAGAAGGTTTCTTTTTTTGGGTTTCATTTTTTCTCCTACTATTGAGATGGACCCAGTCAAGGTTCAGGCTATTCATGACTGGACACCGCCTACATCTGTTAAGAGTCTTCAGAAGTTCTTGGGTTTTGCTAATTTTTACCGTCGCTTCATCGCTAATTTTTCTGGTGTTGTTAAGCCTTTGACGGATTTGACCAAGAAAGGTTCTGATGTTACTAACTGGTCTCCTGCGGCTGTGGAGGCCTTTCGGGAGCTGAAGCGCCGGTTTTCTTCGGCTCCGGTCTTATGTCCGCCAGATGTCTCTCTTCCTTTCCAGGTCGAGGTTGATGCTTCCGAGATTGGAGCGGGGGCTGTTTTGTCGCAGAGAAGCGCCGATGGCTCTGTGATGAAGCCATGTGCTTTCTTTTCAAGAAAGTTTTCGCCTGCCGAGCGGAATTATGATGTCGGTAATCGGGAGTTGTTGGCTATGAAGTGGGCATTTGAGGAGTGGCGACATTGGCTCGAGGGAGCTAAGCATCGTGTGGTGGTCTTGACTGATCACAAGAATCTGATTTATCTCGAGTCGGCCAAGCGGCTGAATCCTAAACCGGCTCGTTGGTCGTTGTTTTTCTCTCGTTTTGATTTCGTGGTCTCGTACCTGCCTGATTCGAAGAATGTAAAGGCTGATGCTCTTTCTAGGAGTTTTGTGCCTGACTCTCCTGGAGATTCAGAGCCGGCTGGTATTCTCAGAGAAGGGGTGATTTTGTCTGCCATCTCCCCAGATTTGCGACGAGTGCTGCAGGAGTTTCAGGCGGATAGACCTGACCGTTGTCCACCGGAGAGACTGTTTGTCCCGGATAGATGGACCAGCAGAGTTATTTCCGAGGTTCATTCTTCGGTGTTGGCGGGCCATCCTGGAATATTTGGTACCAGAGATTTGGTGGCCAGGTCCTTTTGGTGGCCTTCCTTGTCGCGGGATGTGCGTTCCTTTGTGCAGTCTTGTGGAATTTGTGCTCGGGCTAAGCCTTGCTGTTCTCGTGCCAGTGGTTTGCTGTTACCTTTGCCTGTCCCGAAGAGGCCTTGGACGCACATTTCCATGGATTTTATTTCAGATCTCCCTGTCTCTCAGAGAATGTCTGTCATCTGGGTGGTGTGTGATCGTTTTTCTAAGATGGTCCATTTGGTGCCCTTGCCTAAGTTGCCTTCCTCCTCCGAGTTGGTTCCGCTGTTTTTTCAAAATGTGGTTCGTTTGCATGGGATCCCTGAAAATATTGTTTCCGACAGAGGATCCCAGTTTGTGTCTAGATTTTGGCGGACCTTTTGCGCTAAGATGGGCATTGATTTGTCTTTTTCGTCGGCCTTCCATCCTCAGACGAATGGCCAAACCGAACGAACTAATCAGACCTTGGAAACCTATTTGAGATGTTTTGTTTCTGCTGATCAGGACGACTGGGTGACTTTTTTGCCATTGGCCGAGTTTGCCCTTAATAATCGGGCTAGTTCTGCTACTTTGGTTTCTTTTTTTTTTTTTTGTAATTCGGGGTTTCATCCTCGTTTTTCCTCGGGTCAGGTGGAGCCTTCTGACTGTCCTGGAGTGGATGTTGTGGTGGATAGGTTGCATCAGATTTGGAATCATGTTGTGGACAATTTGAAGCTGTCACAAGAGAAGGCTCAGCGCTTTGCCAACCGCCGTCGCTGTGTGGGTCCCCGACTTCGCGTTGGGGACTTGGTGTGGTTGTCTTCTCGCTTTGTTCCTATGAAGGTCTCCTCTCCTAAGTTCAAGCCTCGGTTTATCGGTCCTTATAAGATTTTGGAAGTCCTTAACCCTGTGTCATTTCGTTTGGACCTCCCAGCATCGTTTGCTATTCATAATGTGTTTCATCGGTCGTTGTTGCGGAGGTATGTGGTGCCTGTGGGTCCTCCGGTTGAGCCTCCTGCCCCTGTGCTGGTTGAGGGAGAATTGGAATACGTGGTGAAGATCTTGGATTCTCGTATTTCTAGACGGAGGCTTCAGTATTTGGTTAAATGGAAGGGCTATGGTCAGGAGGATAATTCCTGGGTTGTCGCCTCTGATGTTCATGCGGCCGATTTGGTTCGTGCCTTCCATGTGGCTCACCCTGATCGCCCTGGGGGTTTTGATGAGGGTTCGGTGACCCCTCCTCAAGGGGGAGGTACTGTTGTGAACTCTGTTTTCAGGCTCCCTCTTGTGGTCACAGGTGGTATTGTGTGACTTTTGTTTTGGGCTCCCCCTGGTGGCTTTGTTTGTTATCCTGCGGGTCTGTGGCTGATCAGCTGCCTCGTTATTCACTTGGGAGTTTCCTATTTAGCTCTGTTTCACTTCCACTTGTTGCCGGCTGTCAATGTACTCAGTGCTATTCTGATTACTCCTGATTATCTTCGGTTTCAGTCTCTTCAGGAGAAGCTAAGTTCTGTTTAATTATTTTTTGCTCATCAGTCTGCAATATGATTTCTGTGTATGATGAGTTTAGTCCAGCTTGTTAATATGTGATTTCTTCTGCTGGTTTGCTCTGGGGTACAGAGTTGCTTCCCCCGCACCGTTAGTTGGTGCGGGGGCTCGAGCGATCTCTGCGTGGATATTTTGAATAGGGTTTTTAATTGACCGCACAGTTTCCTTTCTATTTTCTGCTTTCTAGTGTTAGCGGGCCTCATTTGCTAAATCTAATTTCATCTCTACGTTTGTGCTTTCCCCTTAACTCACCGTTAATATTTGTGGGGGGCTATTCTATATCTTTGGGGTCATTTCACTGAGGCAAGTGAGGACTTTCGTTCCCTCTAGGAATAGTCAGTTTCTCAGGCCGTGAAGAGACGTCTAGGATTTTCAGGTCACGTTCCACGGCTGCCTATAGTTGTTTGCGGATAGGATCAGGTTGCGGTCAATTCAGTTACCACTTCCCCAGAGTTTGTAGTCGGTTTAGTTACTTAGCTAGTCCTACTTGCGATCCTTGCCACTAGGATCATAACAGGAGTCTGGCTGTGTCTGTTAGGCGCGGAGTCTGGCTGTGTCTGCTAGGCGCGGAGTCTGGCTGTGTCTGCTAGGCGCGGAGTCTGGCTGTGTCTGCTAGGCGCGGAGTCTGGCTGTGTCTGCTAGGCGCGGAGTCTGGCTGTGTCTGCTAGGCGCGGAGTCTGGCTGTGTCTGCTAGGCGCGGAGTCTGGCTGTGTCTGCTAGGCGCGGAGTCTGGCTGTGTCTGCTAGGCGCGGAGTCTGGCTGTGTCTGCTAGGCGCGGAGTCTGGCTGTGTCTGCTAGGCGCGGAGTCTGGCTGTGTCTGCTAGGCGCGGAGTCTGGCTGTGTCTGCTAGGCGCGGAGTCTGGCTGTGTCTGCTAGGCGCGGAGTCTGGCTGTGTCTGCTAGGCGCGGAGTCTGGCTGTGTCTGCTAGGCGCGGAGTCTGGCTGTGTCTGCTAGGCGCGGAGTCTGGCTGTGTCTGCTAGGCGCGGAGTCTGGCTGTGTCTGCTAGGCGCGGAGTCTGGCTGTGTCTGCTAGGCGCGGAGTCTGGCTGTGTCTGCTAGGCGCGGAGTCTGGCTGTGTCTGCTAGGCGCGGAGTCTGGCTGTGTCTGCTAGGCGCGGAGTCTGGCTGTGTCTGCTAGGCGCGGAGTCTGGCTGTGTCTGCTAGGCGCGGAGTCTGGCTGTGTCTGCTAGGCGCGGAGTCTGGCTGTGTCTGCTAGGCGCGGAGTCTGGCTGTGTCTGCTAGGCGCGGAGTCTGGCTGTGTCTGCTAGGCGCGGAGTCTGGCTGTGTCTGCTAGGCGCGGAGTCTGGCTGTGTCTGCTAGGCGCGGAGTCTGGCTGTGTCTGCTAGGCGCGGAGTCTGGCTGTGTCTGCTAGGCGCGGAGTCTGGCTGTGTCTGCTAGGCGCGGAGTCTGGCTGTGTCTGCTAGGCGCGGAGTCTGGCTGTGTCTGCTAGGTGCGGAGTCTGGCTGTGTCTGCTAGGCGCGGAGTCTGGCTGTGTCTGCTAGGCGCGGAGTCTGGCTGTGTCTGCTAGGCGCGGAGTCTGGCTGTGTCTGCTAGGCGCGGAGTCTGGCTGTGTCTGCTAGGCGCGGAGTCTGGCTGTGTCTGCTAGGCGCGGAGCCTGGCTGTGTCTGCTAGGCGCGGAGCCTGGCTGTGTCTGCTAGGCGCGGAGCCTGGCTGTGTCTGCTAGGCGCGGAGCCTGGCTGTGTCTGCTAGGCGCGGAGCCTGGCTGTGTGTGCTAGGCGCGGAGCCTGGCTGTGTGCTAGGCGCGGAGCCTGGCTGTGTGTGCTAGGCGCGGAGCCTGGCTGTGTGTGCTAGGCGCGGAGCCTGGCTGTGTGTGCTAGGCGCGGAGCCTGGCTGTGTGTGCTAGGCGCGGAGCCTGGCTGTGTGTGCTAGGCGCGGAGCCTGGCTGTGTGTGCTAGGCGCGGAGCCTGGCTGTGTGTGCTAGGCGCGGAGCCTGGCTGTGTGTGCTAGGCGCGGAGCCTGGCTGTGTGTGCTAGGCGCGGAGCCTGGCTGTGTGTGCTAGGCGCGGAGCCTGGCTGTGTGTGCTAGGCGCGGAGCCTGGCTGTGTGTGCTAGGCGCGGAGCCTGGCTGTGTGTGCTAGGCGCGGAGCCTGGCTGTGTGTGCTAGGCGCGGAGCCTGGCTGTGTGTGCTAGGCGCGGAGCCTGGCTGTGTGTGCTAGGCGCGGAGCCTGGCTGTGTGTGCTAGGCGCGGAGCCTGGCTGTGTGTGCTAGGCGCGGAGCCTGGCTGTGTGTGCTAGGCGCGGAGCCTGGCTGTGTGTGCTAGGCGCGGAGCCTGGCTGTGTGTGCTAGGCGCGGAGCCTGGCTGTGTGTGCTAGGCGCGGAGCCTGGCTGTGTGTGCTAGCCTGATCTTTCCTCCTACATCTGTGTAATCTCTAAGCTTCTTTTCACTCTGTATTGTTTGTGCAGAGCAGCTTCTGCAAAAAGTTAAATAGAACCCATCACCCCCTCCTGACATGTCATTTCATGGGGAAAGCAGACAATGGCCGTGTACCATTTCAGCCAATGTTGATGGTCTTAGAATGTGTAGGGAGAAGCTTCGCTGACGCCCAGTTATCAATTGCTTTTTTTTAAGGAGGAATAACAGAGGAACTGCATAACACAGAGTTGTTCGAAAACTTTCTCCGGAATTCTTCTTTCATCCAGAATACGACTGGAAAGACGACGATGGGTCTCTCGTATGACTGATATTTTATCGTCATTCCCGTTTTAGGTTCTACCAGAGAGCACGAGCGCAAAGGCTGCAAATTGTGTGGAAGCGAGAAATACTGCGAGCCTCATGACTACAATTACTGCTGCCCCTGTGACTGGCACAAGGCCGAAGAAGAAAAGAAGAACAATTCACTGGAGTTTGCCCTCAAGATGTACGTACAGCTGCATCTACAGGGGCCGATCAACCGTATATAAGTGACTGGGCGCTCATTCATTGACCACGTTCACACAGGCATTGGCAAACCGCACGGGCACACAATGTTATTGTCGGCAGTATACCCCTGCTTACACGGGGCGGTGTACTGCCAAAAACAATGGTGCCAACATTAATGATCCAATCCGCTGACAAGTGTTTTGCTCGTCTGTTGCACCTTTACATGGGTCAGTGATCAGGAATGAGCATTTTTATAATTATCGGCTCATGTACATAGGTCTCGGGAGACATTTGTTTTCACTTATATGCATTTATTTTTGGTTAAAAATTATTTTTGCAATTGGGTTTCATTAAAAATGTTGCTCCGTTAGTCTTCTATAGTCTACGTCCTCTGTTGACTGCAGAATGAGTTAACTTGGAATCATTCAGTGAGCTCATTCCTATGGTTTTTTGTTTCTTTTTTTTTATCAATAATTTTATGATATCCTCTCATTGATTTATGAGCAAAGACCACATTGAAGTTCAATGTGCAGAAAAACAAAGAGCCTGTACAAGTCAAAAGGTGCAACGTTTTGTTTTTTGTTTTTTTTTAATATGAAACCCAATTGTAAAAATTATTTTTAGCACAAAATGCATGTATTTAATTTAAAAAAAAATATATAATGGTCCCGAAATTTGGACAACACCTTTACGTTATCACTGCAGACAAGTAAAATAATTGGCCAGTCCACCCTTAGCCATCTTCGTGCACAATAGCCATATTGATCCTCTTTTACTCAGAAGTGAATCCGGCGGTTCGATCTTCTTAAATCTTATTTTTCCAGTCAATACTCTCGGTCCTGATTGATTTTTTTCATTCTTGTACTCTTCATCTCTGCCTTAGGAAAGCCAAGAAACGTGAGGGCTTCCCGTACCCCGAGGTGAGTGACTTCATTTTGCCTGCAGAATTTTAACCTGGAGATATGGTCGTGACTTTTCTTCTTCATTCTTCCAGGTTATTGAGGAGTTTCTTATAAATAAGGATAAATTGGTCAATGTGATCAAATGGAGGAGGCCCAGTCTGTTGTGCTTCCAGGTACATTCATATATTTTATTTTTTCCACTTTTATACATTTTTTTTCTACTATGGGTTTTGTCTGGTGTTGTAGTAACTGAATCGTGCTTGCACACTGACACTCCTGGAGGCCAACGGTGCGCACAGTGTGTGCACTCCTCCCTAGCTCCTGACTGTAATGTGGTTGCAATACCTCTCACAACCTGTGAGGACGTGTGGCGCTGTTTCTAGAAGTAAGTAGCCATGTTCTTTAAAGGGAATCTGTTGGTACCTTTCTCATATGGAAGCAATGGTATGGCTGTTTACGCGCTTGTCCACCGTTGTTTTGTACAGAGCATTTTAATTGTACTGACTTGCAGCCAGTGGACTTATAGATTTTTCTCTGGTGGGAGCGTCTCTCCCTGTAATACAGGCTGAATGTGATTTCTGGGTGTATCCTTGGTGCTGAGATTTTTAGGAGCTAATATATCATCACAACTTCTAGCCTGTAATTTTCTCTTTTTGTAATTTTGTTCTTTCTTTTCTATAGACCTTTTTTTCCCTCTGCCCTCCCTGACATTCTTTCTCCCTGTTAATTCTGTGGAGATTTGTGTACAACCCCCTTTAACAAAAGAAATGTATTCGCTGGTTCCAAAAGTGAACTGAAAAATGTATTAAAATCATTATTTTTATTGGGATACTTTAAGAGGGACCTTTCAGCCTGTTTTTTTTTTCTTTAATTTCTTATCTCCGTTGCGGAGATATTAGCTTGTAAGACTTATAGTCTAATTTATGCTGAGACCAAGTGGGCGTTACCAGATATTCATCTCTGGGCCGGTAACTTTATCCCCTGCATGATTCTGACCAATCATAAGCAGGAGGAGTCATGCAATTAAAAAAGAGCACACCCCCAGAGAAGAGAAGGTCAGAATCGGCTTTCTCCTATGAGATATTTTATAACACACAGCCTTGCTCCCATCCATGATATCTCACGACCCCTGTAGAGTTCATCAGAGTTATGCATCATTACAAACACCTCTTGCAGATCTCATCTCACTGCAGTCAGTGTTTGGGGACAGTGACTGTCAATGTGGAGTGAGGGGAGAGTAGAGTAGAGATGACACTGTTGTGATAGGAGAGCTGCAAGAAGTGTTGGTAATGAGACACAACTCCTCTACTTCCACTACACCCACCGTATCTGCTGGGAGAGTAAAACTCTGGAAGTGTTAGTAATGAAACATAACTCTGCTCTACACATTAAGTGCAGAGATCACAGAGGAGAAGCAGGTCTGTGTGTCATTACATGTCTTACAGGAGAAAGCTGGTTCTGACCTCTAGGGACGTTTTCTTTTTTTCCTTCTGCTTATGATTGGTCAATGTCATGCAGGAGAAAAAGTACACGCCCCCATAGAAAAATCTCTGGTAAATCCCTCTCTGTCTTCGCATAAATTATAATATATACTTTACAAGCTAATAGCGCTGCAATGGAGGTGAGATATTTAAAAAAAAAAAAAAATTTTTAACTCTGCAGCCACTATTCCATCTTGAGACCAGTTCAACTGCTCATACTGATGAAAGGTCCTCTTCAAATGCTATTTACATGTAGCTCACCCCCTATATCTGCAGATAAATTACATTTCTTTAGCTGACATTTTTCCCTTTAAAACTGAGCTCTCGCTCCTCCCCGTTGTAATTAGTGTTTTCAACAACAAATACAAGGTGGTAACATTTAGATCCTGTGTTTCTTGGCTTATTTAAATCCTTATCCTCTATCACACGAGGACTGGCTTTGTTGTACAGAGACAAGAGATACTTGTAGCTAATGGCTGTCATTCGTTATGGGGAGGTCTGCTTTGTATTAGTCTCATTTATTTTCCGGAGACCAGAATCACTCCTGCCTCCCTTTTTTTCTCTCTCTTTTTTTCCCATTCCTCTTTCTGCTTGGCTGTTATATTTAATGACCCTACACGTTTCCTGTAGCTTTACTCCTCTGGGGTCATTAATTTAACATTGCTGTGTTATATACATTCTCCTACATGGCTTCTGATGACAGTCGCATGCCCGTCTCTGCTCGCTATTTTTGGGTCACGCGCCTCCCTGATAGTCAAATCAGTACCCCTCTTCCTCTCATCCAATCACTAGTCAGTGCGGCATTATGACCATCTGATTTGATGACCAGCTATATGTCACAATAGAAATCTGTTGGACAGTCGATTGGTCGGCAGCTCTCTCCCCTTCTGAATCTCACATTCCCAGGAGCGTTCCTTCCTCCGATTGCTCCTGTGTTCTCTACCAGACTCCTTTGGCGACTTATTTAGTTAAAAGATCTGCAGTCCTTAATAAGACTTGTTGGATCCTTATCCCCCCCTGACTTCATCTGCACGGGCCTCCTCCTACATTAAAATGTGTATGTGGGCCTTAAGGAGCAAAGGGAGCCTCCCATAGCTATCCACAAACTTCTGCAGCGTTTATGACTACTCATAGCTCTTCCCTGCGTTCACATAATCCTGTACTTCCCTTTCCCTTCTGCTATCTCTAACACTGAGAGAAGGGAAGAGCAGGTACAGCTGTCAGGAGAACAGGACTCTGTTACTTTTGCAATAAATAATTATTTCGTGGGTAGCATGTTAGCCCGAAAAATAGTTGTCAATACTTTAATGTCCCCAAAACACAAAAGTATTCTGGGAGTGATAACTAGAAAAATTATATTTTCAGATTTCGCAGCACAGAGGCTCCTTCTTCAGGTTGGTTTACAAAAACGCTCCTCTACATAAAGGACTTACAGACTCTCTGCAGCTGAAAAAGTTGTTTAAAGATTAATTTCCAGCCATTTTTTTTTATGTTGAACTGGATACAACATGTATTGGTGGTTGCTGAGCGGAATAAGACATTTTTCTTTTAATTTCATCCTTCCGTTGCAGAGATATTAGTGATCAAATATTTGGCACCTAATGAGTTAACTTTAGTTAAGTCCAAGTGGGTGTTGTCAGATAGATTTCACTGTGGGCGTGAACTAAATTATCTGATTTAAACCCTCTTAACTCATTAGGTGCCAAACACATTGCTAATATCTCCACACCGGAAATCATAGTGTTTGGCACCTAATGAGTTCACTTCAGAAGTGGATATTATCAGATAATTTAGATAACGCCCCCAGTGAAATCTATCTGCTAACACCCACTTGGACTCAACCAAAGTTAACTCATTAGGCGCTAATATTTGATTCCTAATATCTTCTCAATGGAGAAGCAAAATAAAAAAAAAAATGTTACTCTGCAGCCACATAAAAAAAAAAAATTGGTGAACAGATGTTTTTAACTTTTTACATTTAGGAAGCAATGAAGAATTAAAAAAAGATATTTCTAGTAGGAGACGTGTAATGGTAAATGTAAGACCCAGCACGTATGGCAGCTCTATACGGGAATTATAAAATGCAGTCTCTTTTATCCCAACATAACCCACAGGATCGTTACCTTAGGCAAAAATATAGTTTTCCTGATATTTCAATCCAATGTACAAATCTTGGCAGTATTCCAGCACTGTTAGACTAGGATCACTCTGGGTTCTCAGTGCACACTTGATATTTAGACCGAAAAAGCAGAACTTTTTCTATGTGATGCTGTTCAACTAGCTGAAGCCAGCCCTGTCCGATGGGCTGCGATATATTGGTATAACTAGAGAGAAAGTACAGGTGACTGTTCATCTATGCAGAGGGGTACTGCGAAAAATATCAATAAATACAGATTAGTATCCATTGCAGATCATGTATGTCAGAGGTAGCAGGCGGTAACCGATGTGGCACCTCTTGCATTGGAAGATCTGGTAGAACTTTCATACAATTAGAACTTTCATACAAAACTTTTCTTGCGGTGTCGGTGAGCGCTCGCTCTGTATACATAAGGGAAGACGAGCTGGAAAGTGAGAATTTTAGCGTTAATTTTTTTTTTTTTCCTCTATGTGGCATCTAGATTCCTAGTGATGGACTTCATCATTCTGATTCTCTTCACGCTCCTATTTTTATTGATAACATGACCTTAGTTTATAATGCATTCCCTCCCTCATACTAAGCAGCTGTGCCGACCGTCGCTTTCTCCGCATACATCCCAAGTGGGAATTTATGCAGTTACATGATCCTGTAAGCCGATGCTGGTCCTTCAAAGTCAAATTGTTATCAATTCTGAGCTGTATTGATCCCGGAAAATAATACTTGGTACACAGCGGAGGACATCCCATGTCTGGCAAAGGAGGATCTGTCTTGTCTCCTGATTTCTGTATTATCTGCTCTGCATTCTGCCATTCCTCTGTTCCTCCTCGATTGCAGTTGCAATTTCTATCAAGTTTTCTGCTCTGCAATTTTCTCATAGAGTGTGTATAATTTTTTTACTGGTTTACAAGATCTCTTCATGCTTTCATTGAAAAAGTTGTGTTTTTTTAGTTGAAGGGGAAAATTTGTCCTGGGCAAGTGTGGTCAACAAGCCCAATCTTGCCATCTGTCTAGAAAATCAGGAGACCCATATACGCATTGTATGATTGTCCAATCCCAACATCAACCACTTTCCCACACCAACAAATATATATCTATCACCGTGTTGTGTATGGAGAGGGCTCAGGAGCTGTAATACAGCTAGTATCTACCTCCTAACACCAGTGTCAAGCCGCTGCAATGCAGGTAAATGCAAGCTCCTCTAGGTGGCAGTAGAGTGGTGGAAGGACTGCACACAGCAAGACCAGACGTTCAATGCAGCGGCGACGCCACCACCAGGTGGCAGCAGAATAGTCAAAACAAGCCAGATCAATAGACTGTAACGTAGTACAAAAGGACTAAGCAAACAGAGTCAATAACAAGCCGAATGGGTCACTACTGGTCAGTAGCAGATATGCCAAAGACAAGAGACAAACCCACAGGTCAGGGTCTATGCCAAGTCAAAACCAGAGAGTCAGTATACGAAAGGGGAACACTAAGTCGGGAAGGAAAGAGGGGGAAAAACAAACACAGGTTCAGTAAGCTAGCAGCAAGACAAATCAGGGCAAATGGAGTCAGCTACACACACCGTAGGCAGAAACTATAACTGACGTGGTGTGCAGGACACAGCGGAGATAAATAGTAAACCTGAGACCAGACTGAGGCAGAGAAAGTTAACCCCTTGCATGACCAGACCGGAGAAAGGGGAAGACAGGACTCAAAACCCGGTCTGGATCATGACAACCAGTCTGTATAACCACGTATATATTCCTTGTCACAAATTGGGCCCAATAGGTGGATCCTCAAAGGCGTAAGCGCAGCAAGCGGCTGTTGCATGCAGGTAGCAGCGTTATCAGAAGCCAAAAGCAGTCAGGCGACATCCTGGAGACCGCGGATGGGTACCACAGTTACTGGAAGCTCCAGTCAGACCTGAGCACCAGACACGTCCAGGGGACTGCAGACAAGTAGCAAAGTTACTAAAAGCTGCAGGCCGACCTGAGCACCAGAGACGTTTGGGAGATTGCAGACAGGTAGTAGAATTACTAGAAGATGTAGGCAGGAGAATCCTGGAGACAGATAGTAGTTACTTAAAGCTGCAGGCAGACTGAAGACTTTCGGGACACCACAGACAGGTAGCAAAGTTTCTGCAGACCACAGCAGAAAGGAGACTTCTTGCAGACTGCAGACAGATAGTAATGGTACTGAAAGCCGTAGACAAGGTAACTCGGAGACTGGAAACCACAGGCAGCCAGAAGACATCCTGAAGACTGAAGATAGCAACTGTGCACAAACAAACTGGAAAGTCTTAGGGTACTGTCACACTCTGCAACTTTCCAACGATCACGACCAGCGATACGACCTGGCCGTGATCGTTGGAAAGTCGTTGTGTGGTCGCTGGGGAGCTGTCACACAGACCGCTCTCCAGCGACCAACGATGCCGAAGTTCCCGGGTAACCAGGGTAAACATCGGGTTACTAAGCGCAGGGCCGCGCTTAGTAACCCTATGTTTACCCTGGTTACCATCGTAAAAGTAAAAAAAAACAAACGTACATACTCACATTTCGGTGTCCGTCAGGTCCCTTGCCGTCTGCTTCCTGCTCTGACTGAGTGCCGCCGTAAAGTGAAAGCACAGCACAGCAGTGACGTCACCGCTGTGCTCTGCTCTTACTTTCCGGCTGGCAGTCAGTCAGAGCGGGAAGCAGACGGCAAGGGACCTGACGGACACCGAAATGTGAGTATGTACGTTTTTGTTTTTTTTACTTTTACGATGGTAACCAGGGTAAACATCGGGTTACTAAGCGCGGCCCTGCGCTTAGTAACCCGATGTTTACCCTGGTTACAAGCGAACGCATCGTTGGATCGGTGTCACACACACCGATCCAACGATGACAGCGGGAGATCCAGCGACGAAAGAAAGTTCCAAACGATCTGCTACGACGTACGATTCTCAGCAGGGTCCCTGATCGCTGCTGCGTGTCACACAGCGATATCGTATGGATATCGCTGGAACGTCACGGATCGTACCGTCGTAGCGACAAAAGTGCCACTATGAGACAGTACCCTTAAGGTACCGTCACACTCAGCAACTTTGCAACGAGAACGACAACAATCCGTGACGTTGCAGCGTCCTGGATAGCGATCTCGTCGTGTTTGACACGCAGCAGCGATCTGGATCCCGCTGTGCCATCGCTGGTCGGAGCTAGAAGTCCAGAACTTTATTTCGTCGTCAGGTCGGCGTGTATCGTCATGTTTGACATCAAAAGCAACGACGCCAGCAATGCCAGACATGGAGCTATCAACCAGCGAGAACGAGAAGTGAGTCGCCGTTACGTCACTGGATCGCTCCTGCATCGTTCTGGAGTTGCTGTGTTTGACGTCTCTACAGCGACCTAAACAGCGACGCTGCAGCGATCTAGTTTAGGTCGGCTCGTTGTCTATATCGCTGCAGCGTCACTGAGTGTGACGGTACCTTTACTACCAAGACCCAGGTATGTATCCTGGGGGGGCTTATATAGGCTTAGGAGTTCAACACATGGTAGCATGCCGGGCTACTTGCAAAGCCTGACGTGGAGCACAGGAAAGTTTAGCTAACCGCGGTGTAGGGAGCAAAGCCTGGACCTGAGACAGGTGTGTAACAATATTAATCTATGAAAGTGGCAGGATTCTGCTGCCGTGCCCACCTGTCCAATTGGGGTGTCCACTGGGGTCTCCCACCATCTTGGTGCTCCTCCTGTGAAGCCCCGCTGCCGGCTAGGCTTCATATGAGACCATGATCTTTACTACAAGTTATGGGGAGAGTAATAAAAAATAGATCTACGCATATTTGATATTTCTGCGACTGTAGAAGTTCAGTTTATCAAAATGTAAATTTATTTAACTCACAAGATAAACACCATTAGGAAAAAAAATCACCAGAATTGACTTTTTTCAATCACTGCACCTCCACCCCCCTAAAAAAGAAATTGCAATAAAAGTTGCTTTAAACATCACCAAAATATACCACCAAATAGTACCAATAAAAACTACACCGAGGAATGCAAAAAAAGCCCTCACCCTGTTCTGTTAAAACCAACCGATATTTTATTACTTTTTTTACAAGATTCAGAAGCTTTTAAGCCATTAAAATAAAATCACCCTCATCGTACCGACCTGCAGAATCACCAATTTATTTTTACGCCACAATGATCACCATAAAAATAAAAAACCCAAATGGTGGAATTTTTGCTTATTTTTGCCATATCGCAGCACTTGGATTATGGCACTGCGCTAAACGTGAATGGCCTGCGCACCACAATGACCATCAAGGACATGTTTGTCCTCCAGGATGTTATCATCAGAGATAAGTTGACTCCTCCGACACTATAAGATGATGATGTTATAATGCAAAGATTTGTTACTGGCCACATAAATGAATGGACTGTGCCATAACCGGGACTTTCTTGTGTCCTTTCTTAGAATTTTGCTCTGGAATGGATGGAGTGGCCCAAACACTACTCATGTGAGAAGGTCCTGATCCTGCTGACCTTCTACGATATGCACGAGAGGAAGGCTGGCCGAAGACATGATGCCCAGCTACAGGCTGTCCGGTAACAGATTGCGCCCATTTACTGACCACTCCTACTGCAATTTTTGCATTTATATAGGACCTTCTGCCAGATCCCCTGTTTATTTTATTTTTTGTATAATCTGCCATATAATTCCTGAGATTTGGGCTTTTCTTTATTCGGTGCTGATTTGTACGGTCTTTTCAAATAGTTGTGTCTCACAGGATAATAAAGCATTGCATTCTAAAGACACGCCCCCGAGGATCCTGTGAGCCACGCCTCCTTATGAAGGTCATAATAATTAGCGCTAACTAAACAGGCCTCGTAGCTCTGGAACTGTTAATACTATAATAACTATAATAATAAATAATAATAATAACTGTATGGCAGAATTGAAAAAAAACAAAAAAAACCCAGAGGAACAGTGTACTAAAATAAGAGCGAAAACTGAGCACTTCTGATTGAATGATAAGTCCTTTCTAATGCAAAATATGATAAGCAGATGAACCCCAATTTAAAAGGAAGCCCCTACAGCAATCAGCTGATCTTTTTTGGGGGGGAAGTAGGGGACCTGCAGGCTATATATATATATATATATATATATATATATATAATATCTATCTATCTATCCTAACCCTTATACACTCCTTTTAAAAGTTTCGTATAGATAAAACCTATAACCTAGGAGCCCCTCTGATCCTGAAAATGGAGAAGCCACTGATCTGATTTGGCGCTGGGTCCTCTTCTAAGTTTTCCCTGCGCAGTGGAGCTCCTGTGCAGGGAGCTGCCGCAGTCCCTTGTATAGAGATCTGCTGCAACTTCATGCACAAGTGATCAGGGAAAAAACACAAAGGGTACGCAAGGCTAAAACCAGCAACTGGCCCCTTAATTCTCAGGATCAATGATTATTTATTATTACTAGGGCTATTACTGCTATAATTTATAAGTCTATTATTATTATTAGGATTATTTATGACTAATAGTATTCATTGTTGTAATTATTAATTATTTCCTTAGCTATTAATATTATTATTTATTCTTATAGCTATTATTAGCAATAAAACCATGATTATTCTATTAATTATTACTATGGTTTCATTATTATGGTTATTATTTATTACTATGGCTATAATTATTATCATGGCAGTTATAATACTGTGGCTATTATTGCTTTTTTCTTTTTTTATTACCATGGCTATTATCACTTATTTATTATTATTATTAGTAGTAGTCGTAGTAGTACTATATTAATTATAATTGCTATTTATTACTATTACCATTTAGATTTATCATTGCTATAGTTATTATTTATTACTATTGCTATTTCTGATGATTATTATTATTATTATTATTTTATTATTACCATGGCTATTATTTCAGTTATAATCACTATTTATTACTATTGCCATTAGGATTTATTATTACCATAGTTATTATTATTGCTATTTTGGATTTATTATTATTATTATTATTATTACTACCACCATGGCTATTATTATAATTACTTATTACCATATTTATTATGATTACACTTTATTTTTACCATTGCAATCATTTTTTTCTTGTTAGTATAGTTATTGTTACGATTATTTATTACTATGGCTATTATTATTATTATTATTATTATTATTATTATTATATTTTTTTTCCTTTAAGAATCGTTAAGACCCGTGTCAGAAATGGAATTCCCTGCTTAGAAATCGAGTGGCTGACGCCAGGTTTGTATGCACAGCAGAAGAATGACATGCCTGAGCCTGACTGCAATCCTCCCACCTCGGCTGCTGAAATAAAGCAATCCCGTTCATCACTCAGCCCATAAATATGGATGCTCAGTTTGTCCGAGCATGTGATCTATACAGCAGGAGATTAGAGGCGACCGATCCGCCGGGCCGCTGATTCTCTTTCACAAGAAACCAAGAATTAGATGCATTAATATCCAACCTGTCCAGGTCTGGAATCTTAGAGGATGTTGAATATGGGAATGTCGGTAGTTTGGGGGCCACGTGTCTACTCCAGCGAGCGTGTGATGGTGGGACTCGTCCCCTCAACCTCTGTGAGTTTTCATAAATGCGGCCATAGTGCAGGGTGACAGGGAGTGTAATTACACGGTGTAGACCTCCTCTATGAGGTGCGGACCCTCTCCCCGATGTCTCCACCACTAGTGTCAGAGATTCCTCACACGTGGAGATAATGGGATTCTATGGAGAGGGCCCCCAAGATTAGGACCCACAAGTGAATGGTTTAGTAGGCATCGTCAGATACTAAGGGGCTCGCACATTAGTTTTTACATATTTCTTTAACCCTTTCATTCTATCACATTTCAGTGCTTTTAAGTAAATGTCACAAACTTTAGCTTACAGTGCATAAATAGTCGTTTTGCACTCTGGGGTCTGTGTTCCTTTTTTACCCCCTGGGGATTGTGGTCTTTTTTTCCTTCTGGGGACTGTAGTCCTTTTTTGCCCCTCTGTGGACCGAGGTCCTTTTTTGCGACTCTGGGGCCCAAGGTACTTTATTCTCCCCCTCTGAATCCAGAGGTCTTTTTTTTGCCCCTCTGTGGCCCGCGGTCCTTTTTTGTCCCTCTGTGGTTCGAGATCCTTTTTTTTCTCCCTTTGAGGCCCGAGGTTTTGTTTTTGTTTTTTTTCTTGTCTGGGGCCTGAAGTTTTTTTTTTTTTCCCCCTTTCTGGAGTCTGAGGGCCTTTTTTCCCTTTTGGGGCCAAAGGTCTTTTCTTTTTTTTTTGCCTCTCTGGGACCCAAGGTCCTTTTTTTCCCCTTTTGGAGCCTGAGGTCCTTTTTTTGCCCCTCTGGGGTCCGAGGTCCTGTTTGCTTTTGATTGTCCTATTCCCCATCCACCTGGGCTCTGAAGTCCTATCTGTCCCTTTCCAGGCTAACAGTTAATTTTGCCATCTGCCATCTAGGTTCAGAACTAATTTTGTGATCTGAATTAATTTTGTTGTTTGTTTGTTTTTTTTGTTGTTGTTTTTTTTAATCTTTAACCCCTTAATGACCGCCAATACGTCTTTTAACCGACCTGAGATATAAGAGAATAGCCTCCCCATACAGGTGACAATCCAGCAGCTGTCAGCTGTACACTATAGCTGACAACTTGCTGCATCAGCCACGATCAGTGTTTGTGCCGTCCAAATCTGTTTAACCCCTTAGATGCTGCTGTCAATAGTGACGACATCATATAAATGGTTAACAGTGTGTGGGGGCTTACTCTTTATCCCAATTGGTGCCCTCAGATCATGATGATTGTGTGGTCCTGATGTTTGCCGTGGCAATTCACGACCAAATAGCGGCCTCAGTCTGTCGGCTGTAGTAATCTGTTCAGAAGTTAGAGGCATTTTGGTGGTAAAAATGCACTTTTTTATTTCTGTTATGTCACTTTGCATTCCTGAGAGTCGCCTGAAGGGTTAATAAACTACCTGACTGCAGTTTTCAGTATGTCAGGGGGTGCTGTTTTTAAAATGGCATAATTTTGGGGGGTTTCCCAATATATGGGACCCCTAAAGTCACTTCAAACATGGATAGGTCCCTAAAAAAAATAATTTTTCTAAATTTCCTTTAAAAAAATGAAAAATTACTGCTACATTTTTAAACCTCCTAAAATGCTAACAAAATAAAATAACATTTTACAAATGGTGCTGATAAAAAGCAGACATGTGGGTAATGTTATTTATTAATGCCTTTGTGTGGTATGACTATCTGGATTAAAGGGACAATCATGCAAAATTTGAAAATTGCTAATTTTGCAACATTTTTCTCAAATATCTGATATTTTTTTTTATAAATAAACACAAAACATATCGACCAAAAATTGCCATTATCATAAAGTGTAATGTGTCATGAAAAAACAATCTGAAAATTACTGGGATATGATTAAAGCGTTCCAGAGTTATTACCACACAAAGTGACACTAATCAGATTTCAAAAATTTGGCTCCGTCACTAAGGGGTATTTTTCCATGTGTTTCCAAATGTGAAAATGACTGTGAAATCCTGCATTATGAAAAGATAAAGGGTGAGATATGACACACCCGTGAGAGGGGAAAAAAATGGTGAGAGAGTGATAGATGGAAATGAGAAAGATGTGTAGTGGATTCCAAGTGCGGAGAATCCTTCCTCTGTATGGATCTATGTGTTGCATATTTGCTTCTATTCTTTTCTTTGTATCAGCCGGTTACGTTTTCCCCGACGATCACCCGCCGGATGGCCCCTTGGTGACCATTGAGGAAGAATCGCTTTTTTCGGAGGCCTATCCTCACATTGTAGACATATTCCAGAAAGAAAAACTAGAGGCCGAGATGCTGAAGCAGAAATGTAAGTATCACATGATCTGTAAATGTGCCGCAAAATGTAATGGCGTCCTTTTTTTTTTTCCTATATGGGTATATGCGTTATGCCTTAGAGCTGAACGACCTTTTGCTCTTCCTGGCGAAACGTTTTTAGTAAATACTTGTATTTCCCATTAAAAAGATTCCTAGGAAATATTTTCTTAGAAATCTGTGTTGTGCAGTATCACCTCCTGGAAAAGTATGAAAAACAATTAGCATTAGAAGAAAGCATCTCCATGGAACGTTCCAAGCAGGAGGAGTCCAGGGTAATTCAGCGCAGGGGTTAATACTTCCTAACTCTAATTCCGTAATGTATTGTAACACTTTTACTAATTTACGGAGAGTTCAAGAATTTACTAAAAACGTCAGACCTCTCCAAGTATTTTTAAATGCCCTTTGTACTTTCAGACAACTTGATCTCATTTCATAGTTGATGTGATGGACAATCTGTATATAATTTTGATGTTGTATGACCCCCAAAAATAGCTCCACAGTGTCGGCCACTAGGTGTCGCCCTGCTGTGTAACTGTTGTCATCTCAGTCTCTAGCAGGAGAGATGCCTACATGGATTATAGGAAGTGGGGGTGGGTCTGGCGGGTCTTTATCATTATACCGGAAGTGGGGGCGGGTCTTTATCATTGTACAGGAAGTGGGGGCGAGTCTTTATCATTGTACAGGAAGTGGGGGCGGGTCTTTATCATTGTACAGGAAGTGGGGGCGAGTCTTTTTCATTCCACAGGAAGTGGGGCGGGACTGTATCATTCTACAGGAAGTGGGGCGAGTCTTTATCATTATGCAGGAAGTGGGGGTGGGTGTTTATTATTCTACAGGAAGTGGGGGCAGGTCTTTGTCATTATACAGGAAGTGGGGGCGGGTCTTTATCATTATACAGGAAGTGGGGTGGGTCTTTGTCATTATACAGGAAGTGGGGGCGGGTCTTTATCATTATACAGGAAGTGGGGTGGGTCTTTATCATTATACAGGAAGTGGGGGCAAGTCATTCATTCCAAAGAAAGGGGGTGCGGGACTTTATCATTCTACAGGAAGTGGGTCGGGGCTTTCTCATTCTACAGGAAGTGGGGGCAAGTCTTTTTAATTCTACAGGAAGTGGGTCGGGGCTTTATCATTTTACAGGAAGTGGGGGCGGGTCTTTTTAATTCTACAGGAAGTGGAGGCAGGTCTTTATCATTCTATCGGAAGTAGGGGAGGGTCTTTATCTTTCTAAAGGAAGTAGTGATGGGTCTTAATCGCTCAACTCCGTCTCTCCTGTCTGTGAAACTGCATATATGTGTAATAGAAAGGTGGTCTTTTGGTTCAGGGTAGGCAAGCCATTGGACAATGTCAGACATACTGCATGCTGTGAAATGACAGCAGGTTCCAGCACCCATAATGCTGGCAGATCGCCGATGAAGAGGAACCATTCACTCAAAAATAGTTGATAGCAAGTTACAGAGCATGAGAATTAGGTTAGCTTCTGGATATATTAGACTGGTATGTGCACCAAAAGCATTTTAATCTCATATCTGTGGATCAGTGCAGCAATATCATACTTTTCTACAAGTTTTGCGTGAAAAGGCCGGTATACTATTTTGCACAGAGCGAATTTTAGAATTTTCTCTTTCTACATACAGCTGTCGTACTGCAGCCTCAGCATTTTCCTGACCATGTGGTGTTGCTCTTGTTTGTGTTATTAGATGCGAGCAGATGAAATATAGCTGCAGTTAGTGGAAAATTGCTGAGCTCTGATGGGCCGTTTGTGTAACATATCGGTCACTCGCGAGTCTTAACCGCTGGCATTATACGTCTATTGCATCTTTTCTATTACTCTCTTTCTCTGATTGTGTAGTCCTTTGTCCAATCAGACACCCAATTAAGGGCAGAGGAGGTAATGGGCTGAAAATAAATAACGTCTTCTGTCCCTGACTATTTCACAATTTGCTTTAGACACCAATCAATTATACTGCTGTTGTCCTAGTCAGTATTTGCTTACACTAGCAAAATCTTGTAATTAACTAAACGTAATGGAAAATCAGACTGATACCTCCTCTGGAGTAGAAGTTTCTTGATGAGAATTGTAAGCAATTTACAAAATTATATTTGGTTGTTTTGTAGGTAAGAGAAGTAAACCTAAACCCAAGGTTCCTCAAAACGTGGATGACGTGGCTTTAATCCTGTCTGAAATGAGTTTAACCCCAACTGTAGAGACAAATGTTTCTCCGCCGATCTTAGAAGAACGTGAAGACCGTAAAACCACCATTTGTCTTGGCGGAAGTAACTGGTCGAATGACCTACCTGACACTCTTTGTCCTACACCAAATATGGTCAACTTGATATCAAGTGATCTAGAAATTTCCACCACACCTACATATATAGAAGATGACTTGGACAAACTTGATGGTCAATATTCTTCTCCAGCACCGAATAACAGACCAAAGTCTTCAGTGGCTTCTCCTAATGTTTCATCCATGGTTGCAGATCTACATTTGAGTAGCATTGATTGGGAAGCCACCTCATTTAGCATGTCTCCTCAAGTTGAGCCTCATACAAGCAGTGGTCACCCATGTGGTTTCCATGATGGCCCAAACACTGAAGAACAAGTAATGACAACCAACAACGCAACCCAAGAAATGGTAGTACCAGGTAAGGATAATTTGGGAGCTAAATCCGAACCACCAATCTTGGCGTTATCGGACTCTCCTTGTATTACACATCTACAAAAGCTGCCTTTGAGGGAAAGAATACTTTTAAAGAATGCCTCCTCAAAACAACCCAGTGTCCCTGAGAAACGCTTACCTTTAAAGCCCATTCCCCTAAGCCTCAATTTGAGGGACGTCAAGTCCAGGTCTAACCATAATTTAAATTTTAAGGAAATACTTCAACATAGCAAGTCAACTAAAGGACAAAGCTGTCAAAAAAGTGAGAAGCAAATCAATTCTGTCAGAAAGCCTGACCCAAACTGTTGGACACATGATGGTCCCACCACCAAATCATTCACTTTTGTGAAGAAGATTGCAGTCGCTCCTGTGAGGCCTGCATCGGATGGAAGCATTCCCAACAAAATGGTGTATGATTTGTCTGCAAAACTGGTTCAGAAGAAAAGCGTGTGCCTCAAAATGGCATCTTCCAGTGAGGACGAAGATGAACAAGGAACTGGTGGTAGACCAGCATATGTCTTCAAGAAAGAGCGAACAAAATCCGAGATGCCCTTAACCAAAAGTGCTACTGTCAGGACAGCGTTTAACATGGAACCGTATACTTTTAGTACTGGTATTTCTAGTGTTCCTGATATCGATAACATATTATCAAGTCCTGAAACCAAAGTCCTAGATGGCAAGTCCCCGGATGAGTTGAGTGATGATGATGACTCTATAATATGCGTGGACAGTCCTTTGCCATTGTCAGAAAGACTAAGGCTCCGGCAATTACAGAACAGTTAATGTTTTCTGCCCTTTCTCTTCCTTGTCTATGTGCGTCCAGTGATTACTTTTTTCTTTTTTGTTACGAGAACTCCCAAATTCTGCACAAAACCTTTGAACTTTGACTTTCTGTCCTCTTACCTCCCTCAGCGCACTAACATTATGAGAGCCAGTCGTATACCGGTTTTGCTGGAGAAAAAGAGATTGTGTAATTTAGGACTTGTACAGGACACCTGAAGCACCGTCAGCATTTTATTTGTATTTTAATTCTAGTCTTTCCTGTGTTTGTCCTTTTTCTTAAAGCATTTTTCTACCTTTTGCAATTTAAATGTACATAGAAAAAATAAAGACTCCTTTAAGTTCTTTCTCCAGGAGCTGTGCCACCCTAGGCCATGGCTATGTCTGGTATTGCAGCTCAGCTCTATTCATGCCATTGATGGTATACTGCTTGGTGTACAATAGGAATAACCCTTTAACAGTTTAGTTCCTGGTATCCGAGTTCCCGTTTTGCTTTTCTCTGCTCATTTTAAAGGGAACCTATAAGTACATTTCTATATGTAGAAGTAGCGTTATGGCTATATAGGATCTTGTCCACCAATAAAATCAATACTTTTTTGTAAAGATCTGATGTTCAAGTCATGAGAAATCTCTAGTGCAGAAGCAATATGTAAATCAGGCTCAAAGTGCACTGTGGGGCATGGCAATGCAGTGTGATTACTTCTTCTGAGTGCATTGACACACCCCCAGTGCACTTCCAGCCTGATTTACATATGACTTTATTGCTAGATTTCTCATTACGGACCCATCGCTCATATAGAAAAACTGTATTCATTTTATTGTTAGATATTACTTCCATATGTAAAAACGAGCTGAGAGGTTCCATTAAAAATTTTGCTTTGGATCTGAACTCATTTCACAAAACCAGTGCGACTTCAGTCAAACATATAAGCACATAAATATTATATAATAAAAGAACTTCACTGTTAAAGGAGGACCTTGGCAAATAATTGATCTCTTGTCTACGGTTTCATTTTAGATATTTAAAAGAATTATCCATTTTTTGGAAAACCCTTTTATGGGAAGTCTGGTCATTGCACAAGATGAGAGCTGACTTGGGCTTGTGGTGTAGCTTTTTTTTTTTCCTCAGATCATGCCCTAAAACACACCGATGTGTACCAAGATTAAGGCAGTCGTAGAATGTTTAAAGAAAAACATTTTTTTTATTTTTTTTCCCAAAAAAGTGGAAGTTTACTCTATTGGTTGCATCTGGAATTGCAGCTAATGGCTGATGTGGACGTCCATGAAAACTATCCGAATATGTATTGTGATGTCTGGACGGCCTCAGGTCTCCAACCTCGTAGGCATATATTAAGGCTCTTGGGTCAGGAGAGCCACGCCGGACTGGACATCAGGATCATACTTGCCCTCGCGACTTACTGATCTCTCAATCAGGGCTGTGGAGTTGGTAAGCCAAACCACCGACTCTGACGCCGACTCCTCAATTTCCCTGACTTCGACTCTCCGACTCCACAGCCCTGGTCTAAGTTCGGCCTAAGCCCTATTAACTTGAATAAGGATTAACTGTAATTCCAGACAAGAGTGGTGCTGCTTCTTTCCACTGGATAGCCACTCTAACCAATATGTGGGTTTTCCATTTTTTTGGGAAAAGTGATCCCCAACGCTCAAATACTAGGAAGAAAAAAACAAATGGTACTCCTCTTCCCTCTTCCAACGGTCCAGCGTCGACTTGCTGCTGCTTCCTGTCTCTGTGTTTTGGCTGCAACTCTGACTATACCACACATCACCACTGCAGCCAATCGCTAAGCTCAGCAGACACCATTCACACTTTCCATATACGAATAAGCCTCCAAGCATTGTGATTGGCTGCAGTGTTGATGTGCGCTGTCGATCCTGACATCACAACTGCAGCAAAACAGATGGGAGTACCAGCGGAGAGGGTGAATACGATCTGTAGTGGCGTTTTTTTTTTTTTTTACTAATATCCACTGGAGGACCACTTTTCTATGAGTGGAGATCTCCGTTACCTTTAGTTGTATTTGGCTTACTGTTTGTGTGGACCATATATACTGTAAGGAGTTGGATATTTGAAAATTGGTTTATACACTGTGTGCAGAATTATTAGGCAAGTTGTATTTTGATCACATGATACTTTTTATACATGTTGTCCTACTCCAAGCTGTTCAGACTTGAGAGACAACTACCAATTACCGTAAGTAAATCAGGTGATGTGCATCTCTGTAATGAGGAGGGGTGTTGTCTAATGACATCAACACCCTATATAAGGTGTGCTTAATTATTAGGCAACTTCCTTTCCTTTGGAAAAAAGGATCAGAAGAGAGATCTGATTGGCTCTGAAAAGTCAAGAATTGTGAGATGTCTTGCAGAGGGATGCAGCAGTCTTGAAATTGCCAAAATTTTGAAGCGTGATCACCGAACAATCAAGCGTTTCATAGCAAATAGCCAAGAGGGTTGCAAGAAGCGTGTTGGGCAAAAAAGGCGCCCATGAATTGAGGAAAATCAAGTGTGAAGATGCCATTTGCCAGCAGTTTTGCCATATTTCAGAGCTGCAACGTTACTGGAGTAACAAAAAGCACAAGGTGTGCGATACTCAGGGACATGGCCAAGGTAAGGAAGGCTGAAAAACAACCACCTTTGAACAAGAAACAAGATAAAACGTCAAGACTGGGCCAAGAAATACCTTAAGACTGACTTTTGAAAGGTTTTATAGACTGATGAAATGAGAGTGACTCTTGATGGGCCAGAGGCTGGATCAGTAAAGGACAGAGAGCTCCACTCCGACTCAGACGCCAGCAAGGTGGAGGTGGGGTACTGGTATGGGCTGGTATCCTCAAAGATGAACTTATGGGACCTTTTCGGGTTGAGGATGGGGTGAAGCTCAACTCCCAGACCTACTGCCAGTGTCTGGAAGACAACTTCTTCAAGCAGTGGTACAGGAAGAAGTTGGTATCGTTCAAGAAAAACATGATTTTCATGCAGGACAATGCTCCATCACATGCCTCCAACTACTCCACAGCGTGGCTGGCCAGTAAAGGTCTCAAAGAAGAAAAAATAATGACATGGCCCCCTTGTTCCCCTGATCTGAACCCCATAGAGAACCTGTGGTCCCTCATAAAATGTGAGATCTACAGGGAGGGAAAACAGTCCACCTCTCGGAACAGTGTCTGGGAGGCTGTGGTGGCTGCTGCACGCAATGTTGATCGTAAACAGATCAAGCAACTGACAGAATCTATGGATGGAAGGCTGTTGTGTCATCATAAAGAAAATGTTTTTTTCTAAATTTTGTGCAGTTATATTGGTTTACCTGGTGAAAATAAACAAGTGAGATGGGAATATATTTGGTTTTTATTAAGTGGCCTAATCTGCACAGTAATAGTTACCTGCACAAACAGATAGCCAAATCTAAAAAATAAACCCAACTCCAACTTCCAAAAATATTAAGCTTTGATATTTGAGTCTTTTGGGTTGATTGTGAACATAGTTGTTGATCAATAATAAAAATAATCCTCTAAAATACAACTTGCCTAATTATTCTGCACACAGTGTAATGTTCTGGTGATGATCTGTTTTCGCTCCCAGTAAAAGTACATTTTCTCAGTGTATGGGCGGAAGACCCTTTTTTACAATTAAAAAAATATACAATTTCTTTCATTGTTTGTGCTTTTTGATAATTTTTTTTATTCTTCTATGCCAATGCCTTGCCAAAAATATATATCTCTAAATGGAATTGAAAGAAATAAATGGCTGTAAAGAAAGTGATGGCTGTGAGATGCAGAGAGGTAGAGTGCAGACATTAGCAGTCACTGCACAGATCATGTTGTGCAAGGCTTGGACGTAGTTTTGGACATTATGGAGTTCACAAACAATCTTGGGACTTTAAGGCCACGTTCACACATTCAGTATTTGGTGAGTATTTTACAGCAGTATTTTTAAGCCAAAATCAGGAGAGGAACAATCAGAGGAAAAGTCACACGTGGCCTAACAGTATTGGTCATTATATGGGCCAAAATAGACTCTTGCACCCTTCCTAGCTCCAGGACCTGGGTGCGCCTGCAGCCCTTGTACCCACTATAGTTGAGACCCCGGTGGGACATTATAAAATGATCTGCCATTTCCATAATTCTCATAAACTCCTCTTGAGTACCAATCGAGATCCAATTTACTGAATAGGTGATAATTGTTAGATCAGTGTGGGACCTACCAAACATCAAAACAGGAGACTTCTATTCCTCATTCTTCCCTGGTCGCATGACCACTGCCAGGAGAAGCTGAATGAAGTGGTCGGTCAGAAATGCACCCTTCCGTTCCATTACATAATGAATTATCGAAGAAAGCCAAGTACTGCTTACGACATTCATGGTCATTCCCATACACAGGGAATGGAGTGGCAGAGCTCACATGCGACTGGCCACTTCATTTTGCTCTTCCTGGGTGTGACTTGGTAAGAACAGTCCCCCGCCTCTAACAATTATTACCCATACTGTGGATTGGCTATCATTTTTGAAGACTGGACTGTGCATGTCAATTCTTCAAAGTGGAACCTGATGGATGGACATTGAAAAAAAAAAAGACAATGAAAAACGAGTAAGTTAAAGGATCTGGGAATGTTTTTTAGCCTGCTAAAAAGAAGGCTAAGAGGACACTTGATAGCTGTCTACAAATATCTGAAGAGATGTCACAGTGTAGAGGGATCATCATTGTTCTCATTTGCACATGGAAATGCGAGAAGCAATGGAATGAAACTGAAAGGGAGAAGATACAGATTAGATATTAGAAAAAACTATTTGACAGTGAGGCTGATCAATGAGTGGAACAGGCTGCCACGAGAGGTGATGAGTTCTCCTTCAATGGAAGTCTTCAAACAGGCTGGACAGATATCTGTCTGAGATGGGTTAGTGAATCCTGCATTGAACAGGGGGATGAACACGATGACCCTGGAGGTCCCTTCCAACTCCAACATCCTATAATTCTATGATGGAATTGGCTCCAAATTAAGCAGTGTCCAATCGATAGGCTGCAACATACACGTTAAGAAAAAAAAACATCTTAAAAACATCTTCAAGGCTATGTGCACATGGAGTCTTTGCTGAGTTTTCACAGTGGAAACAGCAGAACTTCCAAGTTTTTAAGGGTTTTTGTATTTTTGAGGAGCATTTGGAGTTTCAGCTAAAAAAATGCAAAAAAAAGCTCTGGATGCACATGGCCAATGAAAAGAAAAACTACCCCTACAACACTCTTCTAAGCCGCATTCACACATCTGTGTTGTATCCGTTTTTATATGGATAGAACATGTACCCATTATAATCTATGGCGCTACTCACTTGTCCATGTTTTTACACAGACTGCGTGTCCATGCAAAATTCATGAAGACTTGTCTGTTTTTTTTCTGGCATAATGGATGACAAAGGCCAATACAAGTCTATGGGTCTGTGAAAACCACATGCAGCAGACGGATAGCATCAGAGTGGCGGCTTCCAAGCGGAAGCTGCCACAAGTATGGGTGTCACTTCTTTTTGCTGCCTCCCAGTTTTCGAAGGCAGAAGAGGTTAAAAGAAGTGACAAATGACGGAACACGTGCACAGCAAGTTATTTTGGCATTGCTGTGCATATTTAATATATTTTTGGCATTTTCTTATCGCTTTTTCAGGCGGAATCCACCCGTGAAAAATGTCAAAAACCTCGATGTGAACATAGCCTTACAGTACCACCCACATAATAATAATCTTTATTTATATAGCGCCAACATATTCCACAGCGCGTTACAGTTTAACAGTTTCAAACACAACAGTCATAAGTAACAGCATTAACAATACAATAAATAAAGCAAAATAAGACGACCCTACTCATGAGAGCTTACAATCTACAATGAGGGGGAGATACAAAGTACAGGTGTGTATTTACAATGATGGTCCAATCATCTTCAGGGGGTGGGGGATAGATGGAGATAGCGAATGGCTACACACAAACATAAAATGACTTTGATTAGTTAACGTGATCGTCCGCTCTGAACAAATGTGTTTTGAGGGAGCGCCTAAAACTATGCAAATTGTGGATGGTCCTAATATCTTGGGGTAGAGCATTCCAGAGGATTGGCGCAGCACGAGAGAAGTCTGGAGTGGGAGGTACGGATTAGGGCAGAGGTTAATTGAAAGTCATTTGCAGAGCACAGAGGTCGGTTAGGCCGATAGACCGAAATAAGGGAGGAGATGTAAGGGGGTGACGCACTGTGGAGAGCTTTGTGGGTGAGAACAAATACTTTGAATTGTATCCTGTAATGAATGGGCAGCCAGTGTAATGACTGGCGAAGAGTGGACGCATCCGAGTAATGGTTAGCTAGATGGACAACCCTGGCTGCTGCATTAAGGATAGACTGGAGAGGGGAAAGTCGAGCAAGGGGGAGGCCAATTAATAGAGCATTGCAGTAACCCAGGCGGGAGTGGATCAAGGTGACAGTGAGGGTTTTTGTTGTTTCCATGGTGAGAAAATGGCGGATTCTAGAGATGTTCTTTAGGTGTAAGTGGCACGAGCGGGCAAGAGATTGTATATGGGATGTGAAGGAGAGATCGGAGTCGAACAACAACCAGACAGCGCGCCTGCTGCTGGGGTGTTATTATGGTGCCACCCACGGAGAGGGAAATGTCAGATTTAGGGAGATTATTAAATGGCGGGAGCAGAAGTAGTTCAGTTTTGGAGACGTTGTTTCAGATAGAGAGTGGACATGATGTTGGAGACTGCAGACAGTCAGTGGCATTCTGTAGTACAGCGGGGGTAAGGTCAGGGGATGAAGTGTATAGTTGTGTGTCATCGGCATAAAGATGGTACTGAAAGCCAAATCTGCTGATGGTCCGTCCAATTGAGGCCGTGTAGAGGGAGAAGAGAAGGGGGCCAAGGACTTTGCCCTGAGGTACCGCGACAGTGAGAGGAAGAGGAGATGCAGTGGAGCCAGAAAACAACACTGAAGGAGCGGTTAGAAAGAGGAGGTGAACGAGGAGAGAGCAAGGTCTTTAATGCCTAGTGACTGGAGTCTAGAAAGTAGGAAAGGGTGGTCAACAGTGTTGAAAGCTGCAGACAGGTCGAGAAGACTGAGCAGAGTGGTCACCGTTACATTTTGCTGTCAGAAGGTCATTGGTCACCTTGATGAGTGCAGTTTCTGTCGAATGTAGGGCGCGGAAACCAGACTGTGAAGGGTCTAGGAGGGAATGAGTGGAGAGGTAAACGGGTAAGGCGGGAGTAGACTAGGCGATCTAATAGTTTAGAGATGAAGGGGAGATTGGAGATTGGTCTGTAGTTATTTGTGCAGGATGGGTCGAGGGCGGGTTTCTTTAGTAATGGAGTAATGATAGTGTTTGAAGGAGGAGGGGAAAATGCCAGATGAGAGGGAGAGATTAAATATTGTAGTTAGGTCAGTTGTTATGACTGGAGAGAGAGACTGGAGGAGATGAAAGGTAATGGGGTCGGTAGTGCATGTAGTCGGACGAGAAGAGAAGAGCTTGGAGACTTCTGTGATGGGATCGAATGTGGAGAGTGAGCCAGGGGAGATACAGGAAGGAATGGGAGTCACTGCACTTGGTGTCTGGGAGCGGATTTCCTGACGAATATTATCTATTTTCTCTATAAAGTGGGAGGCCAGGTCATCAGCACAAATGTCTGTGATGGGGGCTTGTGCTTTTGGCCTGAGGAGGGAGTGAAAGGTGTCAAAAAGTTTCTTGGAGTTGTTGGATAGTGAGGAGATCAGAGTGGTGAAGTTGGTCTGTTTTGCGAGGTGAAGGGCAGAGTTATAGGTTTTTAACATAAATTTGAAGTGTATGAAGTCTTCTGGACTCCATGTTCCATCCATTAGACTGCATATGTAGAGACATGCCACGAGATAAGACCTGACGGATGCAGAGGTAAAATAAGTCTTTGTTCACACAGTTTTTTGAGTGGACAAATCTAAAAAGTTTTCTAAACGTATATTGCAGCGTTTTGATTGGACCGTGCCTAGTTTAGAGTGGATTTTTCCAAATCTTTTTAGGGAAAGAAAATGCTCAAACCACCTCCACATATGAACAGCAAGTGAAAAGTTTTCTTAGGAGAATTTAGTAGCAGATTTTCCCAAAATCTGTGTGAACATTCCCTAATGTGGATGAAGCTTTCTTCAAGGTGGTCCACCATACTCAAAGATTTATGAAACTGTCCATCCATTGCCCTGCCGGTACGATGGTTATGCCGGAGTACTGGGCTCAATGCCAGGCTCATGTGTGGACAACAGAAGCTACAAGATCTGCTTGTTTTTCTTGTCTTTTTGTCACCGCGCTGTGAGATGTGGAGGCACAGGTTGTGTGGAGTGTTCGCTTCCTGCACAGGAGAGTGTAAAATAAGCCATCACTTTTATGGGTTTTGACACTAGCACTTGGGCTTGAACACGGTCTACGAGCCCTGGGAGCCTTTTATGTGGGGATGTAGTCCAGCAGGGAACAGCACCTTCTCAGACATGAAAAGGCAGGATCCAGCCTGGCCACTTCCACCCACCATTGCCTATTTTTTCTTATATGTATTTCTTGACAAGTGTTGTCAATTCACCACCTGGTATCCAGATCTTCTTTGTATAGAGGTTTTTTAAGACTCCATTTTAGGGCATCTATGTAAGAAATTTGGGGAAAAAACCCTGCATAATGGCCCTGTATGGAATATTGCGGAGATATTCTTGTCGAAAAGCGAAAATATCTAATGTCACATCGGAGGCAATTTGATGAGTTCCATATGAAATCTAACAAAAATGTACAAATCTGTAGACAGTGTATGTCTAGGTTACATATTGTATTTTTTTACAGGTTTTTGCACTTGTAGTTCTAAACTGAAATTTGCAGCGTTTCTGCTCATCTTTTCTGCATTTATTTATGTATATGTTGTTCTTTTAAAAGAAAAAGCCAGGCGAGTAGTCTAACCTGTGGGGTTAGGGTCGATGAAAAAATGAATGGTAAATGAAGTTATTGCTGCAAAAGAGGGTCTACAACAGATGCTAAAAGCAAAGGTTCACATACTTTTACCCCTGACAGATGTGATATTGGATCATTTACCCCAATAAAATGTGATTGAGTGTAATATTTTGTGACTCATTTTGTTTGATATGGTTCTTTATCTACTTTTAAGACATGCACACAGTGTGATTTGGGTTCCGGCAGCCACCCAGTTTTCCCATGCAAAGCTGCTTTAGGAAAATGTGGTCAGTCGTTTTTCCTGAAGCAGGTTTGTCGCCGTTCTTGTGGCTCCGCCGCTGGTGTCTTTCACTCTATACTTTCCACATAAGGTGCCGGGGGGGGGGAGCTTCTTAGCGGAAGCTGCCAGGAGGATGGACATTATTCTCTTTTTTTTTTTTTTACCACTTCAGCTCTTTTTTTTCTTTCTTTCTTTTCTCCATGCTTGGTGTGACAAACAATGCAAAGACTGAATCAGATTCGCCCCTTTTTTTATCTGGTTTCAGGTGTGATTTTAATATTGTCCACACCTGTTACTTGCCACAGGTGAGTTTGAATGAGTATCACATTCTTGAACCCACAATTTTGGAAAGGTGCCAACAATTTTGTCCGGCCTACTTTTGGTATTTGTGGGAAATTAAGTCCAATTTGCCTTTTTTTCCACACAAAGGAAATGAACGTGTATAACAAAACATGTGTAATTGCAATAATTTTTGCAAACACTTTCAGCCATGACTGTAATTATTTATATCAATATTATATCAATATTATCCATCATATTATTATACACTATTTTTCATATTATTAATCCTTTTACATTAGAGTTTTATAATTATAATATATAGTATTATTTATATTATTCTAGTTTCATACTCATCAGTGACGTAATCTGGAGTTCCCCACACATGTTGATCAGGTGCATGGGTCCTTGTATCGCTATAAATGCTATAAGGACAGTGTTGCCCCCGTTATGCCGTAATATCCCCCATTCTGCTATATACAGTTGTGCTGAAAAGTTTACATACCCAGGCAGAATTTTTGCTTTCTTGGCCTTTTTTTCAGAGAGTATGAATAATAATACCAACGCTTTTTCTCCACTCATGGTTAGGCCGGCGTCACACTAGCGAGTTTTACGCTACGTCATCATCTCGCGAGATCACAATGCATGAAGCGGTCACCGGAGCATCGCGAGGAGCGGGAAAGGCCTGTTCTGGATCCGAGGGGCCGACGGATGGTGAGTATATAATGATTTTTTATTTTTTTAATTATTTTTAACATGAGATCTTTTTTAAAAAAAAGTTACACCGCGGCATAACGCGGTCCGTTAATGCTGCCATTAACCCTGTGTGAGCGCTGACTGGAGGGGAGTATGGAGCGGGCACTGACTGCAGGGAGTAAGGAGCGGCCATTTTGCCGCCGGACTGTGCTCGTCGCTGATTGGTCGTGGCTGTTTTGCCGCGACCAATCAGCGACTTGGGATTTCCATGACAGACAGAAGGACAGACAGAAAGACGGAAGTGACCCTTAGACAATTATATAGATAGATGTCTATATGTCTCATATCCATCATCCTCTGACACACATGCAGCTGAAATAGGCGCCAGCATCAGCGTCCCCCCTCCTGCACAGGCTTGGATATGGTCGCACCCTCTGCATCCGTAATTGATTATTATTACCATTATTCATATTATATAGTATTATTATTTTGATTATTATTCTTGTTTTATATTACCATTACCATTATTATTATATAGTATTATTTATATTATTGTTTTATCTTATAATTCTGTATTATCATTTGATTATTATAATTGATGGAATTTCTTTTTTCGCCACCTTTATTCCATCTAATCTCTTCCTATAAACTCAGTTTCACTGTTTTTCAATGTTATTGGTATTTTCCATGCATTGTTGCCGGAGGCTCCTGAATTTTTGTTGATGCCGGTGGAATTTGATTGTATCTTTAATCCTAGTTGTGATGCAGGACTGGACGTAATGTGATGATTTCCATGAATTTCATATATCACGTCCATCACTGGCTACAACATCCCAATAACTCCGTCGTGGAGGAGGTATAATTCGGCGAGTCAGTGTGACCTCCGGCATTGGATATAGAATATTTTTGTGGACTAGAGTTATAAAATTATTTTAAAGGGATTCTTCAGACTATAACATTGTTGGCCTATCCTTTAATCGATGAGGATCCGAACCAGACAAATGAGATTATACGTGGAGGCGAGTGAAATCGGACCACTGAAAATCATGTCCTCTTAAAGGGAACCTGACAATGGATACATGCTGCCCAAACTACTGGCTGTATGACTTCGTCCATGTGGGTCTGACGCTGAATCGCTGCGGCGTTTCAGAGAAAACACACTTGGAAAGCCCCTGGGGACTAAGTCATGTAGGTGACTAGTCTAAAAGGTCACTTCCTGGCGGCTTCTCCCCTCCATCTGCCAATGACTGACGGACCTCTCCTTATACGCAGTGAGACCTGTTACACAAGTAAATAAACCTTAATCACTGTATCTAGTGTACATAAAGGACTTTCTTTAGGCCAAATTTATGAAAAACTCTGTTCCCCATAGCAACCAATCACAGCACAGCTTTTGTCTTTAAAGAGCAGGAAAGAAAATGAAAGCTGTGCTGTGATTGGTTGCCATGGGCAACAAAGACCTATTTTCCTTTAAGGATGCAGCCAATTTTTTGTTTGTTTTTTGCCTTTTTTTCTTCACCAAAAGCCATATTTTATTTTTACTGTTCAATCTACATAGCCATATGTGTTATTTTTTGGGGAACGAGTTGTATTCTTGAATGACGCCATTCATTTTACCATACAATGTACAGGGGGGAAAAAAGCAAAACACAATGTCCCATTATATAAACAAAAATATACTGTGCAGTTTTTTTTTTGCTTTTTTTTTTTTTTTTTTTTTTAACCTAGATACTATTAATGGAAAAAGTGTAATCTACAATAGTATTGTATAGCTTATTTTGTGGTGCACTGAGAAATACCAGCCATGTAATATAACTGTAAGGGTATGTGCACACGTCAGGATTTCTTGCAGAAATTTTCCTAACAAAAACCGGACATTTCTGCAAGAAAACCACATGCGTTTTTTTCGCGTTTTTCATGCGTTTTTGACGTGGTTTTGTGCGTTTTTCCCCAAATGCATGGAATTGCGAGGAAAATGCAGAAAATCTGCAAAATTAATGAACATGCTGCTTTTTTTACCGCGATGCGTTTTTTTCACGGAAAAAAAAACGCACCATGTGCACAAAACATGCAGAATGCATTCTAAATGATAGGATGCATAATGTATGTGTTTTTTATGAGTTTTTATAGCGTTTTTATCGCGAAAAAAACGCAAAAAAACCTGAACATGTGCACATACCCTAAAGGTATGTTCACACCACATATTTTCCTGGCATCTTTGGAGCAGCTCTGCTCCTATTTAAAAAAAAAAAACAAAAAACACTTTTTACACATAGTAGGAACAGCAGGAAACCTGGGCAGTAGGTGATATTGGTGCTCATTTGACGCCACTGTTAAAGCTTAATTTATTACTCATTAACATATTGCACAGCAATTTGTTATATTCATACACTGACATATCAAAAAGGGTATATAGTATATAAAATGGTCTCCTTTTAGTCAAGTCAACCATTTATTACTATAGTTATTACTCTGTTTCCTTTGTGCATATACGTCATTTGTTTTTGTAATCCTAAAAATGTTAATAAAAACATTCAAAAAGAAAGAAAAAAACTCTTCAGCAAATGACACCCCCCCCCCCAAAAGAAAAAAAGTGGAAAAAATGGCAGAAAAAAAGGAGCAATTCCTGAACTGTCTTCTGATTGGAAGAAAAAAAAAAAGAGTCCCTAAAGAGTCATGTACATCCGGAGTCACAACCGTTGCTAGTCCGGTTCCTGTTTGATAAGTAGCTAAAGCTGTATCCTGCCAGGTTTGGCAATGCTCTGTGAGCTGAATACATCAGCAGCTGCACAGATCTCACTGGTGTTTTGCTTCAGTCTGAAACCAAAATGTTCAACTCTTGTCTCATCATTATAAGACCTCAGACCAGTCCTGGAGGGACCAGGAGAGCTTTATATTTCAGTAATTTCATGTCCAAAGAACCATAGGGGCCAACTGAGTGGCACATCTGGAATATGGACAATTTATGAGACCTAAGCACACAGCCTGCGATAAAATAGAAAAAAGATCACGGGGTTAAAATAAAGTTTCCAATTGTCAATTATGAAACGTTTCACATAAAAGTAGCCAATGACTTCAGATATTTTGTGGGATTGTCTATAGCAAATGGAGGCAAATCTAAGGTTTTCGTGAACCTGCAGCAATAGCTCAGTTTGGTGCACCCTCCTACACACTGCCTAAAAGAGTTGTCCGGCCTTAGGCTATAAGCCTGCAATCGCATTACATGCAAAATGCGCAGTGAGGATTCTCTGGTGCCAGCGGCGGGTGCGTGACCACAAGTATGTGATTTGCATATATTCAGTCACATGCCAAATAGTCGTGTGCAGCCTTTCTCATTACAAGTGTATGGGGTGATGACTGGTACATCTAGTCAGAATGTGGCCAGAAGTAAGAAGTATGCAAATCAAAAACTTGTCACATGACTCATGACTGCCCGCTCCCGGCACCATCACCAAACAATCCTGACAGCGTGTGCAATGGGCTGGGTGGTGGAACCACTGTGCCGTGGACCGAGAGCCTGGAGGGGCATGACTAAGCATACACCCAACTCTTCGCCAGAGCCCCTGATGGTGGAATTAGACTTGGCTGCAGATGGACGCCAGATGGTACTCCAGGACGGGCCTAGTTCGCACTGCAGCTGACCCCCAAAGGGGCAGTAAGCTGTACCAGCAGGTGCAGGCAGGTACCATCAGCCACTGCTGGTGTACAGGAAGGTAGGTAGGCAGCCATATGGCTGATATGCACACAGGCAGGTGCTGGCGGGCACGACTTATGTACAGACAGGCAGACACGGCTGGAATGCCGGCAGGTTCTGACGGGCACGGTTGATATGCAAGCAGGCAGGTGCTATCGGGCACAACTGGAATACAGGAAAACAAGTATAAGCAGACAGGTATAGGACAGGTAAACTGACTGGCGGGTACTGGGGACCTTTGAACTAGCAACGGTGTAGACTACTGATATAACACGTTGCTCAGGCACCTCTCAACAGGTTGAAGTGCCTTAAATAATAAGTGTCTCCCAGCCATTGGCTAAAGCCACTTTAGTATGGTGGGCTCTGTCCCTTTAAGAGATCCGGAGCATGTATGCCCCAAGCACAATGCCCAGGTATCTGCAAATAGTGGTCAACAGAGGAAGAGGTGCGGGTCGGGCGTTGTGGCGGCGAGTAAGTCAGTGTCCCTGTCGGGGGAAGGTGGAAGCGTGCAGGGATGCCAATGCTGCAGCGCATATATGACTGCAGACTTGCACCCTAAAGCCAGAAAACTCCTTTAAAGGGAACCTGACAGCTGATACATGTTGCCTAATCTACCGTCTATATGATTTCAGGCAGCTATGTTTAACTCTGAATGCTGTGACATTTCAGAGAAGAACATAGTTTAATAACCACCAGGGACCAAGTCCTACAGAAGACAAGCCACACAGGCAAGTCCCAGGCAGCTTCTCCCCAACAGTTACATTTCCTCATAAAACTTTATAAGCACAAATTGCCGTTTCTAATATCTCTTGCTTGTAAATTTAGAATTTTGAGAATGAATGATCAGGAGAGGAAAGGAATGGATTTCTCTGATAAGATAGATTATAAAACGTTTATTATTTTCACATGGACTATTGATACATATATATATATCTCTATGTACAGTGTCTTGCAAAAGTATTTGGCCCCCCTGGAACTTTTCACCCTTTTCCCACATATCATGCTTCAAACATAAAGATACCAAATATAAATTTTTGGTGAAGAATCAACAACAAGTGGAACACAATTGTGAAGCTGAATGAAATGTATTGGTTATTTTAAATTTTTGTGGAAATTCAGAAACTGAAAAGTGAGGCGTCCCCTTTACTTTCAGTGCAGCAAACTCACTCCAGAAGTTCATTGTGGATCTCTGAATGATCCAATGTTGTCTTAAATGCCTAATGATGATAAATATAATCCACCTGTGTGTAATCAAGTCTCCGTATAAATGCACCTGCTCTGTGATAGTCTCAGGGATCTGTTTAAAGCACAGAGAGCATCATGAAGTCCAAGGAACACAACAGGCAGGTCCGTGATACTGTTGTGGAGAAGTTTAAAGCCCAAGGAGCACTGTGCAAGCGATCATATTGAAATGGAAGGAGTATCCTACCACTGCAACTCTACCAAGACCCGGCCATCCCTCTAAACATTCTTCTCAAACGAGAAGACTGATCAGAGATGCAGACAAGAGGCCCATGATCACTCTGGATGAACTGCAGAGATCTACAGCTGAGGTGGGACAGTCTGTCCATAGGACAACAATCAGTCGTACACTGCACAAATCTGGCCTTTATGGAAGAGTGGTAAGAAGAAAGCCATTTCTCAAAGATATCCATAAAAAGTGTTGTTTAAAGTTTGCAACAAGCCACCTGTGAGACACACCAAACATGTGGAAGAAGGTGCTCTGGTCAGATGAAACCAAAATCGAGCTTTTTGGCAACAATGCCAAACGGTATGTTTGGTGTAAAGGCAACACAGCTCATCACCCTGAACACACCATCCCCACTGTCAAACATGGTGGTGGCAGCATTATGGTTTGGGCCTGATTTTCTTCAGCAGGGACAGGGAAGATGGTAAAGTTGATGGGAATATGGATGGAGCCAAATACAGGACCATTCTTGAAGAAAACCTGTTGGAGTCTGCAAAAGACCTGAGACTGGGACGGAGTTTTGTCTTCCAACAAGACAATGATCCCAAATATAAAGCAAAATCTACAATGGAATGGTTCACAAATAAACGTATCCAGGTGTTGGAATGGCCAAGTCAAAGTCCAGACCTCAATCCAATCGAGAATCTGTGGAAAGAGCTGAAAACTGTTGTGCACAAACGATCTCCATCAAACCTCACTGAGCTCGAGCTGTTTGCCAAGGAAGAATGGGCAAGAATTTCAGTCTCTCGATGTACAAAACTGACAGAGACATACCCCAAGCGACTTGCAGCTGTAATCGCAGCAAAAGGTGGTGCAACAAAGTATTAAGTTAGAGGGGCCGAATAATATTGCACGCCCCACTTTTCAGTTTTTGAATTTCCACAAAAATTTAAAATAACTAATAAATTTCGTTCAACTTCACAATTGTGTTCCACTTGTTGTTGATTCTTCACCAAAAGTTTACATTTGGTATCTTTTTATGTTTGAAGCATGATATGTGGGAAAAGGTTGAAAAGTACCAGGGGGACGAATACTTTCGCAAGGCGCTGTATGTATGTGTGTGTGTGTCTGTTAAATCCTAGGCTACTTTTTAATTAGGGTACCTTGAGTGACTTTACCCATAACTATTCCTACAGACAGATAGATCTGTAACGTGTCGTTCCCATTTGACTGTTCAAAGAAACATTGTTAATGTTGATTGGGAAACCGGTATAATATATGCTGGTTCCCCTGATAAAGTTTCTAACAGCCCTCACAGATTGCATTTTTTCCTACATTCAGTGTCGGGAATTATGTCCGAACTCCTACCCCCTCTGAAAGGGCCCTAAAACATTCTGAAAATACCATTTCTGCAGACTGCCCCAGTACATTTCCATCACCACTGACTTCCCTGCTATCTTTATCTAGATGTCTTCTTGTTTTCTCATGTTCTCAGATCTGATAATCTCCTTATCTCAAGTTCCTTTCCTGGACCCCTGGTGTAAAACACAGTCCTGGTTCCAGAGAAGGTAGCCACATTTACATAATTAATAGCCCTGTGTTATAAATCACTGATTATGGTGGTGTTATGCCACATACTGATCCCATTCCCATTTCGATAAGCAGAGATCAAAGAACAGCAAATGTAAACTTCAGGTCCCTATTACCATGTGTGAAGGACTACTGTCCATTTGTAGTGGGTACCTGGTGTCGGGGTGGCATTTACCATGTAGATCAACAAGATACCAGTATGGGGTTGTAAGGTTAAAGGGGCAGCAGACATGGTGTGTACATGGGGTCAACCTACGGAGAACGGAGTAGCTGTTATGTAGGGAAGTGTAACTTCATGGGGTAGATTTACTAAATCCTTTCTAATAGGAAAAGGAAGGGCTATCCAGCTGTTTTTCGGAAGAAAAAAAATGTATATAGAAAAAAATAAACCGGAGAGCTTTTCCCATATGTTTCAGGCTGAATCCCAGTCCATGAGTGAGGACGAACATTACATTTGAAACATGTAGGAAAAGCTCTCACATTTATTTTTTGTATCTAGTACTGGGAATGTTCTGTTTTTATTCAATTCTACCAATAAAAATTGTATTTTTTTTTTTTATTAAAAAAACAACTGGATATCCCGTCGATTCATCATTGCTTTTTGCCTATTTTCTAGATTAAAAATAATTTTAACAATTTTATTATTATTTATTTATATAGCACCATTAATTCCATGGTGCTGAACATGAGAATGAGGTTTGTTTTTTTATTGGCACCTTAATCATTATTTAATTAGTGATGTTTTTTAAAAGTTAAAAGGTTGACGCTTATCTGATCGCGCTGATGTCTAGAAAGAGGAGCTTGTAGTTGTGCTTCAAGCAGTCTTATGCGTTTCAGGTCCGAACAGAAACCTCTCGAACAAAACGTTTTGAGATGGGGTTCAGAACGGATCCGAAACGCCTAATACTTTGAAGCACAACTAGAAGCGTGGACTACTCTTTCAACACGTCCGTTAAATGTCAGCCTCTCAACTACCCCTCAAATCGTTATGCATCAGTTTATTATACAGGGTGATTTACTTTTTTTGCTAGTCCTACTCTAACAGTAAAAACCACAAAAGGAGGAAAAAAAACTCCACTCTTGTACTTTTTGAGGTGCAGTTGGTGGCCTAGACAGGTAAGCACCTTTGCATGTTTTTTTTGGTGTTTTCTCTAGAATAGTGGAGGTTTTTTCCTCTTTTTTCCTCCTTTTGTGGTTTTTGCTGTAAGAGTAGGACTGGCAAGTGTGAGGACCCTTGACGTGGGTTGCCAGCTTATGTATTGTGGCCATAATATTAAATAATACCTTACATATTTTGATATGTACTTTTGCACTTTATTTATTTTTACTTTTTGAAGTGCAGTTGGGCCCAGATGACTTTGTAAGTTGTGGCCTCTGTTCGCACAGGACGCAGTACATCTAGCACTGGGCAGTCCGCCACAGGGCGATTATTAATAGGCTGTGATCCAGATGCCTTGCATTCTCTGTGAATACTGCTGCATGCAGATTATTTGTTTGCACTGGTGTGCCTAACGGCCAATCTCTGACTGTAGGCTGGCTGTCTCATTTGGTATTACCGCACCTGTGTAGTCGTCATCTTTACTCGGGCCCACTGCACCATCATAGTGCATTTGATTTGAGGCCTAGATAGGTAAGCATCTTTGCCTGTTTTTTGGGTGTTTTCTCTAATATAGATATGCATTATACTACATGGAGGACTATGGAGAGTGCAGCATATTATATGGAAGACTATGGCTATGCAGTATACTACATGGAGGACTATGGGCTGTGCATTATGCTATATAGAGGACTATGCGCTGTGCATTATATATCGAGGACTTTTGGATACATTATACTATATGGAGGACTATGGAGTGCTTTATACTATATTGAGAAATATGGAGAGTGCATTATATTGTATGGAGGAATTTGGAGGGTGTATTATATTATATGGAGGACTTTGGGGTGCATTATACTATATGGAGAAATATGGGGTGCATTATACTATATGGAGGAATATGGAGGGTGCCTTATATTATATTGAGGAATATGGGGGTTGCATTATATTATATGGAGGACAATGGGGTGCATTATACTATATGGAGGGTGCATTATATTATATGGAGGACTATGGGGAGTACATTATACTTCTGCTATGGGGTCCCATGACATCTATGTACACCCCTGTTGAGTATAATGGTGTATCTTTTTCTACGCATTAAATAACAGCGGCAAAACGGGGGACATACAGTATATATCAGGGTGGAGCCAAGAATAATGGACATTATACCAGGATGGAGACATATGCAGTATATAATCAGGATGGGGGGAGGGCCCTGGTCCAAATCTTGCATCGGGGCCCATATGCCCATCAGACTCTAGTTGTGCCACTGCTAACAGTTCATGGGCTAGGGCTTTCAAATTACTGGCCTTGCCCAGTCGGTGGCAACCCATGCTTTTACGGTGTTCATTGTATGGTAAAAATAACCAGGCATCATGATTCCCTAGGTCAGTACTATTAGGGTGATACCAAGCTTGCATAGATATTTTAAATTATTTAAGTAGTGAAATAAAATTCAGCAGTTTCTGAAGCTAAAAAAAAAAAAAAGTGTTTTAAGTCAACGTCTTCTGAGACACACAACGCTTTCATTTTTCTGTTGATTGAGCTATGTGAAGGCTTATTTTTTGCGTGGCGAGTTGATGTTTTCATTAACTTCAATTTGGTGAATGCAAAACGTTTTGATTGCTTTCTATTATATGTTTTTAGAGACGTGTGGTGAATGTAAAACTGCAATTCTGTTTTTTCTGTTCTTTTCTTTTTACGGCATTTACCGCATGGGTTAATTTTATATTTTTTATATACTAGACTTTTTGCAGACAGAGCAATACAAAATATGTTTATTTTCTTCATTTATTTGTCTTTCATAGGTGAAAAAAAAAATTTCAGTCCCCTTACAGGACTTGATCCTGTGATAGTCTGAACTCATACTGTGTACCTCAGTACCATTATTGCAGTAGAAAGATGATGTAAATCAGAGTCCCATACGAAGGTCAGCCGCTGGTTGAGCTTTCCAGGAGTACTAAGATGGAAGCCACTGAGGCCTTCAGGAGGACCCCAGTTGGCCAGCAAGCTCAACTGCTTTCAAATGTCACTGTCGGAGAGTCACAGCAACATCTAAATGGTTAGTAGCTGAGATCAAAATTCAGCTCCTGTCGCGGCTGAAAGAGGCAGGTGCTGGCTATGTAGCACAGCCGACATCTACCTCGTGTAGATATAGCTTTAGCTCCTGATCGCCTTCCACACTAAGTGCTGATGTACAGTTACCTTATTTCACTCTAAGAGGTTACAAACCCTGCTGATTGGTGGGATCAGATGTCCTGAGACCTCCACTAGTCCCTCAAAGCAGAGGCGTTATGAGTACTCATGAGCGAGTATACTCGTTGCTCAGGTTTTCCTGAGCACGCTCGGGTGGTCTCCGAGTATTTTTAACTGCTCGAAGATTTAGCTTTCATCACCCCAGCTGAATGATTTACAGCTACTAGCCAGGCTGAGTACATGTGGGGGTTGCCTGGTTGCTAGGGAATCTCCACATGTAATCAAGCTGTCTAGTAGCCGCAAATCATCGAACTGCTGCAATGAAAACGAAATCTCTGAGCAGTCACAAATACTCGGAGACCACCCGAGCGCGCTCGGGAAAACCCGAGCGCGCTCGGGAAAACCCGAGCAACGAGTACACTCGCTCATCACTAGTTAAGAGCATGCACACTCGCTAAGCACTTCTTGGTGATCTAAGCTTTTCTGCCCAATGGTCTGAGTGTTCGGTGGGCGTTCTAAGGTCCAGACCTCATAATCTAAATGGCTTTAAAGTCTTCTAATATATTAGAATAATGACAATTCTTAAAATTTACTAATAGTTACACTTTAAGATTTCTACCATCTACATATCCGAGACCGTATCTTAGTTGCTGCTCCTTACTCCAGTGCCCCCTAGATAAATTGGCCCCTAAGTCTATACACTGGACAACAGCATTAATCTTTTTTTTTCTTGTACTGTAAAAAAACAGTATGAAATTTGTGATTTTTTTACATTTCTTTTACACACGGCACACATTTTTTCTTCCTATGAAGACGCTTTTAGGAAAATACTTTCTGAAATATTCTGTATGGGGAGAATACTGTGTATGAAAAATAAAAACAGGTTCATACATCGCGATGAATGAATACACGAATTCCAATATTATTTTCTATGGAAAAAAAAACCAAGGCACTGAGTAAACATTTTTTTATATCAAGAAATGAAAAAAGCTTAGCGTTTACTAAATGAAAAACCTGTATGATTTTTTATGCGGGTAGCAATATTGAAGTTTATGTACTTCATGATCAATTCGCAGTGTAATTGTAATTTGAGCACTTTAAAGCCGTATTCACACATTCAGTAGTAATCCCAAATTAGGAGTGGAAACATTCAGAAGAAAAGTACGGGATGATTCACTTGATACTTTACCCAGGAAAAATTCCTATAACTTCTAAAAAAAAACCAAGGTCAACAATATTGAAATTTAGACCTTACATCTGTAGAAGGGAGGACCGGGCTGCTGAAGCATCGGGTCTGGAACTGTTGAGGCCGAAACTACTGTTCCTTGAGGGAATGAGATTGCTGATGGAAGGGGGCGTGGCTAGGTGAAGTGAGGTAAAAGGGGCTGCGCGGGAACTGTTGGGGGCTTCCCGCCAGAATGCTGAGCAGGAGTGGACCGCGACTGCAGCAAGGAGAGGAGTAGGCCGCATAGTGCAGAGACAGGGCGGCCGTGTGAGAGACTCACCCATATTGGCGGGTGTACAGAGGAACGCGCACGAGACAGAGCATCGTAGCGCTGACAATCAGGTGCCGGCTGGCACATAGAGGATTGTACGCCAGGCAGAGCATTGCAGAGCAGCCATTCAGGTGATGGCGGCTGCTCAGGGACATACATGCCGAGTGGATTCTTGTGGAGAGCTCTATCTTTCTGCTCCACAGTTAAATGGACTAGGGGCTCAGCAGGCTAAACCGGTGACTGCCCGCTGCCGGCAGAAGCGGGACCGTGTATTGGGCAGGAACGCCTGAAGACCTTTCACCGACCTCATCTGGCATCCCATCACCCTCCGGACCCCAGAGAGAGTGGTGGACAGCGGAGCCACCATAAGTGAATCTGTTAACAAACGACTATATCGTTAAATAACTGAGTCTTTAAAGAGGTGCTAAAGTGAGTTGCTAATGAAGTTTGGAGGTCAAAACCCTACCATCTAAACCATGCTTTGAAGCCTTCTTTAATGATACAGTAATATCCAAGGCCACCAAGTTCGCCTAATTAAACACCATCGGATTTTTCCTGAGCGGAAAAAATGAGAGAGAATGTACAGCAAGAAATTCAGGCTATGACCCCAGACTTCCTGCGGAATATATTCAACAATATGGAACGATGTGTGCAGGCATACTTGGATGTGAAGAGGTGGACATTTTCTAAACCAGCTATAAAACATCAGTTACTCATGACCCAAGGTACATACAGTCCAAATTTCAGCACAATAGATCATCTCTTTTAGAAATTGAATAGAAACACGTCACCACTTCTGTATTTATCACCCACTCCTGGTTATGGCTTACAAATACTGATGTAAAATATTGACCAAATACTGAAAGTGTGAATGTGGCCTTAAAGCTCATACACACGCAAGGTCGGAATGGAGTGACTGGGGCCCACAGGAGGAATTAACATTAGGGGCCCACTCTACAGCTATATGCAAATAGCTGTTAACTGCTATCCCCATTATAGTGGAGCATGAACTGTAAAACACAGGAGGCTCCTGTACATCTACAGTGCACACTCAATAACTGGGATGTATAATTACGATAGTTTGCATTAACGTGCTTCTTTGGTTAAAAGTAGTTATAATAATACCACATGCAAGGGAGAAATACCACCACACCATGAATGGACTATATATTCTACCACATAGTGACCAAATAATACCACATACAAAGGGCAGATAACGCCACACTGTAACTAGATCACATATTACCACCATATAGTGACCGATTGCTACAATACTGATCATTAATAAAAAACCACAATGCTAACCACACCGTTATTACCACCAGTGAAATTATACACGAGTGTATAGTGTACAGTATAGTGTTAGTGTACAGGTAATACAGTAATCACTAGGGTTGAGCGACTTTCATTTTTTTAAGATCGAGTAGGGTTTTGGGAAACCCGATTTTGTCCAGAGTCGAGTCGAGTGCAGTCGGCCGATTATCGCTAAAAGTCGGGGATCGACCGAAACACGAAACCCAATGCAAGTCAATGGGGAAGCATAGTCGGCAGTGAGTGGAGGCCAGGAAAACACCTACAGTGCCCATTTTAATGCCAAAAACATCCATTCTTGTTTCTGAAGCTTGCCAATCTTAATTAACTGTATAATAATAGTTGGGCATAGGGAATTGGGTGAAAGTTGTGGGGGGAGTAGGGCTGGCTCAAGTTTTTCGTGGGCCCAGGAAATGCGGACTACGTCACGGCGGTGTTGCAGGGAAAGGTAAGTATTTAAAAGTTGCAAGTGCTGTGATCCTGAGCAAGCAGGGGGGGGGCCCACTCGTTCGCATTGCCACTGGCACAGGGCCCCTCAAAGTACGGCGGTGTGTTTGCATGGCGGGGGCGCCTCCCACCAGCAGCGACACTTTTGCGTACTCTGAGGGGCCCTGTGCCAGTGACGTCGCCAACGAGTATGCCCCCCCACCTGATGAAGGAACCTGCACTTTCATCTGCACCTTCCTCTTTGTCCCTGTGTAAGGTGGTATAACATGCGGGAAGGGGAACCTTACTTTCAGCAGGGACAGATTCTGGCTGTGTAGAGTACAAGGGGAATGTAGTGGTCTAGGTCAATGTACCAGCAGACTCATTTAGCAGTGGCTGGGCAATGGGCAGGATGAGGAGGAAACAGATATAGGGCCAAAGAATAAAGTAGGCTACATGCAGTTCAAAATTGGTAACAGGACTAAACAGGCGGCATTGCTTTGTTCAGTGGAGTAGCAAACCCAAGAGCAGCAGACACTGTTTCAAGGGCCTAACCACACTAGTAGGCCAAATGCAGTTTAATATCTGATAGTATAGGGCGAAAGCCAGAATGTGGAAGCTCAGCTTTGTTCAGTTGAGGACAACACCAGGGAGGGGCAGACACCTTTAGTAGGCCGGAAAAGCCTATTGCATTTTTTAAAATGGTAATTTGGAGCAGAAGGTTGAAGCTCAGCTTTATTTACTTGAGGGCAACACCAGGGAGGGGCAGAAGCCGTTAGTAGGCCCTAACCACCATTTTTTTTTTTTAAACCACATAATGAGAGCCGGAAGGTTGAAGCTCAGCTTTATTTAGTTGAGGACAACACCAGGGAGGGGCACACAGACAGACACCTTTAGTAGGCCTGAAAAGCCTATTGCATTTTTCAAAATGGTAATTTGGAGCAGAAGGTTGAAGCTCAGCTTTATTTAGTTGAGGGCAACACCAGGGAGGGGCAGAAGCCGTTAGTAGGCCCTAACCACCATTTTTTTTTTAAAACCACATAATGAGAGCCGGAAGGTTGAAGCTCAGCTTTGTTCAGTTGAGGACAACACCAGGGAGGGGCAGACACCTTTAGTAGGCCGGAAAAGCCTATTGCATTTTTTAAAATGGTAATTTGGAGCAGAAGGTTGAAGCTCAGCTTTATTTAGTTGAGGGCAACACCAGGGAGGGGCAGAAGCCGTTAGTAGGCCCTAACCACCATTTTTTTTTTTTAAACCACATAATGAGAGCCGGAAGGTTGAAGCTCAGCTTTATTTAGTTGAGGACAACACCAGGGAGGGGCACACAGACAGACACCTTTAGTAGGCCTGAAAAGCCTATTGCATTTTTTAAAATGGTAATTTGGAGCAGAAGGTTGAAGCTCAGCTTTATTTAGTTGAGGGCAACACCAGGGAGGGGCAGAAGCCGTTAGTAGGCCCTAACCACCATTTTTTTTTTTAAAACCACATAATGAGAGCCGGAAGGTTGAAGCTCAGCTTTATTTAGTTGAGGACAACACCAGGGAGGGGCACACAGACAGACACCTTTAGTAGGCCTGAAAAGCCTATTGCATTTTTTAAAATGGTAATTTGGAGCAGAAGGTTGAAGCTCAGCTTTATTTACTTGAGGGCAACACCAGGGAGGGGCAGAAGCCGTTAGTAGGCCCTAACCACCATTTTTTTTTTTTAAACCACATAATGAGAGCCGGAAGGTTGAAGCTCAGCTTTATTTAGTTGAGGACAACACCAGGGAGGGGCACACAGACAGACACCTTTAGTAGGCCTGAAAAGCCTATTGCATTTTTCAAAATGGTAATTTGGAGCAGAAGGTTGAAGCTCAGCTTTATTTAGTTGAGGGCAACACCAGGGAGGGGCAGAAGCCGTTAGTAGGCCCTAACCACCATTTTTTTTTTAAAACCACATAATGAGAGCCGGAAGGTTGAAGCTCAGCTTTGTTCAGTTGAGGACAACACCAGGGAGGGGCAGACACCTTTAGTAGGCCGGAAAAGCCTATTGCATTTTTTAAAATGGTAATTTGGAGCAGAAGGTTGAAGCTCAGCTTTATTTAGTTGAGGGCAACACCAGGGAGGGGCAGAAGCCGTTAGTAGGCCCTAACCACCATTTTTTTTTTAAAACCACATAATGAGAGCCGGAAGGTTGAAGCTCAGCTTTATTTAGTTGAGGACAACACCAGGGAGGGGCAGAAGCCGTTAGTAGGCCCTAACCACCATTTTTTTTTTTAAAACCACATAATGAGAGCCGGAAGGTTGAAGCTCAGCTTTATTTAGTTGAGGACAACACCAGGGAGGGGCAGAAGCCGTTAGTAGGCCCTAACCACCATTTTTTTTTTTAAAACCACATAATGAGAGCCGGAAGGTTGAAGCTCAGCTTTATTTAGTTGAGGACAACACCAGGGAGGGGCACACAGACAGACACCTTTAGTAGGCCTGAAAAGCCTATTGCATTTTTTAAAATGGTAATTTGGAGCAGAAGGTTGAAGCTCAGCTTTATTTAGTTGAGGGCAACACCAGGGAGGGGCAGAAGCCGTTAGTAGGCCCTAACCACCATTTTTTTTTTTTAAACCACATAATGAGAGCCGGAAGGTTGAAGCTCAGCTTTATTTAGTTGAGGACAACACCAGGGAGGGGCACACAGACAGACACCTTTAGTAGGCCTGAAAAGCCTATTGCATTTTTTAAAATGGTAATTTGGAGCAGAAGGTTGAAGCTCAGCTTTATTTAGTTGAGGGCAACACCAGGGAGGGGCAGAAGCCGTTAGTAGGCCCTAACCACCATTTTTTTTTTTAAAACCACATAATGAGAGCCGGAAGGTTGAAGCTCAGCTTTATTTAGTTGAGGACAACACCAGGGAGGGGCACACAGACAGACACCTTTAGTAGGCCTGAAAAGCCTATTGCATTTTTTAAAATGGTAATTTGGAGCAGAAGGTTGAAGCTCAGCTTTATTTACTTGAGGGCAACACCAGGGAGGGGCAGAAGCCGTTAGTAGGCCCTAACCACCATTTTTTTTTTTTAAACCACATAATGAGAGCCGGAAGGTTGAAGCTCAGCTTTATTTAGTTGAGGACAACACCAGGGAGGGGCACACAGACAGACACCTTTAGTAGGCCTGAAAAGCCTATTGCATTTTTCAAAATGGTAATTTGGAGCAGAAGGTTGAAGCTCAGCTTTATTTAGTTGAGGGCAACACCAGGGAGGGGCAGAAGCCGTTAGTAGGCCCTAACCACCATTTTTTTTTTAAAACCACATAATGAGAGCCGGAAGGTTGAAGCTCAGCTTTGTTCAGTTGAGGACAACACCAGGGAGGGGCAGACACCTTTAGTAGGCCGGAAAAGCCTATTGCATTTTTTAAAATGGTAATTTGGAGCAGAAGGTTGAAGCTCAGCTTTATTTAGTTGAGGGCAACACCAGGGAGGGGCAGAAGCCGTTAGTAGGCCCTAACCACCATTTTTTTTTTAAAACCACATAATGAGAGCCGGAAGGTTGAAGCTCAGCTTTATTTAGTTGAGGACAACACCAGGGAGGGGCAGAAGCCGTTAGTAGGCCCTAACCACCATTTTTTTTTTTAAAACCACATAATGAGAGCCGGAAGGTTGAAGCTCAGCTTTATTTAGTTGAGGACAACACCAGGGAGGGGCAGAAGCCGTTAGTAGGCCCTAACCACCATTTTTTTTTTTAAAACCACATAATGAGAGCCGGAAGGTTGAAGCTCAGCTTTATTTAGTTGAGGACAACACCAGGGAGGGGCACACAGACAGACACCTTTAGTAGGCCTGAAAAGCCTATTGCATTTTTTAAAATGGTAATTTGGAGCAGAAGGTTGAAGCTCAGCTTTATTTAGTTGAGGGCAACACCAGGGAGGGGCAGAAGCCGTTAGTAGGCCCTAACCACCATTTTTTTTTTTTAAACCACATAATGAGAGCCGGAAGGTTGAAGCTCAGCTTTATTTAGTTGAGGACAACACCAGGGAGGGGCACACAGACAGACACCTTTAGTAGGCCTGAAAAGCCTATTGCATTTTTTAAAATGGTAATTTGGAGCAGAAGGTTGAAGCTCAGCTTTATTTACTTGAGGGCAACACCAGGGAGGGGCAGAAGCCGTTAGTAGGCCCTAACCACCATTTTTTTTTTTAAAACCACATAATGAGAGCCGGAAGGTTGAAGCTCAGCTTTATTTAGTTGAGGACAACACCAGGGAGGGGCACACAGACAGACACCTTTTGTAGGCCTGAAAAGCCTATTGCATTTTTCAAAATGGTAATTTGGAGCAGAAGGTTGAAGCTCAGCTTTATTTAGTTGAGGGCAACACCAGGGAGGGGCAGAAGCCGTTAGTAGGCCCTAACCACCATTTTTTTTTTAAAACCACATAATGAGAGCCGGAAGGTTGAAGCTCAGCTTTATTTAGTTGAGGACAACACCAGGGAGGGGCAGAAGCCGTTAGTAGGCCCTAACCACCATTTTTTTTTTTAAAACCACATAATGAGAGCCGGAAGGTTGAAGCTCAGCTTTATTTAGTTGAGGACAACACCAGGGAGGGGCAGAAGCCGTTAGTAGGCCCTAACCACCATTTTTTTTTTTAAAACCACATAATGAGAGCCGGAAGGTTGAAGCTCAGCTTTATTTAGTTGAGGACAACACCAGGGAGGGGCACACAGACAGACACCTTTAGTAGGCCTGAAAAGCCTATTGCATTTTTTAAAATGGTAATTTGGAGCAGAAGGTTGAAGCTCAGCTTTATTTAGTTGAGGGCAACACCAGGGAGGGGCAGAAGCCGTTAGTAGGCCCTAACCACCATTTTTTTTTTTTAAACCACATAATGAGAGCCGGAAGGTTGAAGCTCAGCTTTATTTAGTTGAGGGCAACACCAGGGAGGGGCAGAAGCCGTTAGTAGGCCCTAACCAAAGTTGAAGGCCAAATGCAGTTTAATTTCTGATACTATAGGCCGAAAGCCAGAAGGTGGAAGTTCCGATTTAGACAGTGGAGGACAATTTGAATTAGGGACTGCAGACAGACTTAGTAGGCTGTCCCCTGTGGACCATGCATCCACCACATTAACCCATTGCGCCGTAATGGACACGTAATCTTCCGTGGCCATGCCTACAGGTCCATGCGTCTGTTGTCAGGTGCACCTTTGTACTCACAGATTGCCAGAGTGCATGGACAATGCGGTCTTCTACATGCTGGTGGAGGGTTGGGATGGCTTTTCTCGCAAAAGAAGTGTCGACTGGTTAGCTTGTAGCGTGGTACAGCGTAGTCCATCATGGCCTTATTAATAGTAAATAAAATATATAACTAGGCTCTATGAACTTTTAAATAGGTTCCAGGGGTACACGGGCAGCATTGGTGTGGTCAGTGGAGGAGTATTGCAAGTAGGGGCTGCAGACAGGCTATCAAAGGCCTAAAATAACAAACAGTAGGCAGTCATGGCAGTTTTACATCGGTTACATGGATACACAGGCAGGCACTCCAGGCAGCATTGTGGTCAGTGGAGGAGTATTGCAAGTAGGGGCCGCAGACAGGCTATCAAAGGCCTAAAATAACAAACAATAGGCTCATGGCAGTTTTACAGCGGTTACATGGATACACGGGCAGGCAGCTTGGTGGTCAGTGGAGGAGTATTTAAAGTAGGGACCGCAGACAGGCTTCAAAGGCCTAACATAAGAAAATGGGCTGGCTGTAGGCACTTTATAATTGGTTCCAGGGGTACACGGGCAGCAGTGGTCTGGTCAGTGGAGGAGTATTTAAAGTAGGGACCGCAGACAGGCTATCAAAGGCCTAACATAACAAACAATAGGCTCATGGCAGTTTCACAGCGGTTACATGGATACACGGGCAGGCAGCTTGGTGGTCAGTGGAGGAGTATTGCAAGTAGGGGCTGCAGACAGGCTATCAAAGGCCTAAAATAACAAACAGTAGGCAGTCATGGCAGTTTTACATCGGTTACATGGATACACAGGCAGGCACTCCAGGCAGCATTGTGGTCAGTGGAGGAGTATTGCAAGTAGGGGCCGCAGACAGGCTATCAAAGGCCTAAAATAACAAACAATAGGCTCATGGCAGTTTTACAGCGGTTACATGGATACACGGGCAGGCAGCTTGGTGGTCAGTGGAGGAGTATTTAAAGTAGGGACCGCAGACAGGCTTCAAAGGCCTAACATAAGAAAATGGGCTGGCTGTAGGCACTTTATAATTGGTTCCAGGGGTACACGGGCAGCAGTGGTCTGGTCAGTGGAGGAGTATTTAAAGTAGGGACCGCAGACAGGCTATCAAAGGCCTAACATAACAAACAATAGGCTCATGGCAGTTTCACAGCGGTTACATGGATACACGGGCAGGCAGCTTGGTGGTCAGTGGAGGAGTATTGCAAGTAGGGGCCGCAGACAGGCTATCAAAGGCCTAAAATAACAAACAATAGGCTCATGGCAGTTTTACAGCGGTTACATGGATACACAGGCAGCTTGGTGGTGAGTGGAGGAGTAGTGCAAGGAGTGTCTGTCCCAGTACTCCCAAAATATAAATAGATGTTAATGTCTCGCAAAACAACCAAAACAAAAAAAAAAGGTGGCATACTTAGGTACAGGGGTGGGCTCATCTACTGAGTTTCTGACATAGTAATTTGGCAGTAACTATTTAATGGTGCCAATATAGGACACAGACACAGACTACTTTAAGTTGCATCATAGATGTCTACAAATTTGTATTGTCAGTGCCAGACATTGAATGATGTCAGCGAATAGACTAAAGATTGGTGGAGCTGTGCGACATAATTTTGCACGTGGTAGAGCACATTTTGAGCTGGGGTAGGGGGGAACTCTCTTGAGGCCGGCGGGACCGCCCCAGGGCCCCTCATGTTACAACGGTGTGTCTGACGTTGGGTGCGCACCACCACCGCCAGAGACACTACATTGTACTATGAGGGACCCAGTAGCAATGCCGTCAACCAAAAGCGAGCACACCCACCTCTTCAGACAAACAGCAGTCTCACGGGTGCTTGCGCCAAGTCGCGATACCACGGCCCCGTGTGGGGAGTTTTGCCATTTAGGGAGGTGTAAACATGTCGTATGCTGTACAATCAGCTGCAGCAAATTAGACATTAGAAAAGTAATTCACAGGCAAGAGCTTTTCATAGGAAAGCTAGGTGTCGGCCGGGCAAGGTGGGGCAAAAGATTTCGAAATCCAGTTGTGGTTCATTTTAATGAATGTTAGATCGTCAACATTTTGGGTAGCCAGACGAGTCCTTTTTTCGGTTAATATTGAACCTGCAGCACTGAATACTCTTTCTGATAGGACACTTGCTGCCGGGCAAGCAAGCTCCTGCAATGCATATTCTGCCAATTCTGGCCAGGTGTCTAATTTGGAGGCCCAGTAATCAAATGGGAATGACGGTTGAGGGAGAACATCGATAAGGGATGAAAAATAGTTAGTAACCATACTGGACAAATGTTGTCTCCTGTCACTTTCAATTGATGCAGCAGTACCTGTCCTGTCTGCGGTCATAGCAAAATCACTCCACAACCTGGTCAGAAAACCCCTCTGTCCAATGCCACTTCTGATGTGTGCACCCCTAACACTCCTAGTCTGCTGCCCCCTGGAGCTCGTGTGAGAACGATCACGTGCGCTGTGTGCTGGGAATGCCTGAAGCAAACGGTCAACAAGAGTTGATTGTTTGGTTGCTAATATTAGTTCCAAGTTCTCATGTGGCATAATATTTTGCAATTTGCCTTTATAGCGTGGATCAAGGAGGCAGGCCAACCAGTAATCGTCATCGTTCATCATTTTCGTAATGCGTGTGTCCCTTTTTAGGATACGTAAGGCATAATCCGCCATGTGGGCCAAAGTTCCAGTTGTCAAATCTCCGGTTGTGATTGGTTGAGGGGCAGTTGCAGGCAAATCTACGTCACTTGTGTCCCTCAAAAAACCAGAACCCGGCCGTGACACGCAACCAAATTCCTGTGCCCCCGGGAAAGGTTCGGCATTAAAAATATACTCATCCCCATCATCCTCCTCGTCCTCCACCTCCTCTTCGCCCGCTACCTCGTCCTGTACACTGCCCTGACCAGACAATGGCTGACTGTCATCAAGGCTTTCCTCTTCCTCTGGTGCAGACGCCTGCTCCTTTATGTGCGTCAAACTTTGCATCAGCAGACGCATTAGGGGGATGCTCATGCTTATTACGGCGTTGTCTGCACTAACCAGCCGTGTGCATTCCTCAAAGCACTGAAGGACTTGACACATGTCTTGTATCTTAGACCACTGCACACCTGACAACTCCATGTCTGCCATCCTACTGCCTGCCCGTGTATCCTCCCACAAATAAATAACAGCACGCCTCTGTTCGCACAGTCTCTGAAGCATGTGCAGTGTTGAGTTCCACCTTGTTGCAACGTCTATGATTAGGCGATGCTGGGGAAGGTTCAAAGACCGCTGATAGGTCTGCATACGGCTGGCGTGTACAGGCGAACGTCGGATATGTGAGCAAAGTGCACGCACTTTGAGGAGCAGGTCGGAGAACCCAGGATAAGTTTTCAATAAGCACTGCACCACCAGGTTTAAGGTGTGAGCCAGGCAAGGAATGTGTTTCAGTTGGGAAAGGGAGATGGCAGCCATGAAATTCCTTCCGTTATCACTCACTACCTTGCCTGCCTCAAGATCTACTGTGCCCAGCCACGACTGCGTTTCTTGTTGCAAGAACTCGGACAGAACTTCCGCGGTGTGTCTATTGTCGCCCAAGCACTTCATAGCCAATACAGCCTGCTGACGCTTGGCAGTAGCTGGCCCATAATGGGACAACTGGTGTGCAACAGTGTCATCTGCCGATGGAGTGGTTGGCAGACTGCGTTCTGTGGAAGAGCTGTAGCTTCTGCAGGAGGACGAGGAGGAGGAGGAGGAGGGGGTGCGAACGCCTACAGCCAACTGTTTCCTAGACCGTGGGCTAGGCACAACTGTCCCTAAATTGATGTCGCCTGTGGACCCTGCATCCACCACATTCACCCAGTGTGCCGTGATGGACACATAACGTCCCTGGCCATGCCTACTGGTCCATGCATCTGTAGTCAGGTGCACCTTTGTACTCACAGATTGCCTGAGTGCATGGACGATGCGCTGTTTAACATGCTGGTGCAGGGCTGGGATGGCTTTTCTGGAAAAAAAGTGTCGACTGGGTAGCTCGTATCGTGGTTCAGCGTACTCCATCAGGGCTTTGAAAGCTTCGCTTTCAACTAACCGGTAGGGCATCATCTCTAACGAGATTAGTCTAGCTATGTGGGCGTTAAAACCCTGTGTACGCGGATGCGAGGATAAGTACTTCCTTTTTCTAACCAGAGTCTCATGTAGGGTGAGCTGGACTGGAGAGCTGGAGATCGTGGAACTTTCGGGTGTGCCGGTGTACATGGCAGACTGAGAGACGGTTGGAGACGGTATTGTTTCCGCCGGTGCCCTAGATGCAATATTTCCTCCTACAAAACTGGTGATTCCCTGACCCTGACTGCTTTTGGCTGGCAAAGAAACCTGCACAGATACTGCCTGTGGTGCGGAAAATGGTGGCCTTACAGTGACGGAAGGGATGTTGCGTTGCTGACTAGCTTCATTGGCCGAGGGTGCTACAACCTTGAGGGACGTTTGGTAGTTAGTCCAGGCTTGAAAATGCATGGTGGTTAAGTGTCTATGCATGCAACTAGTATTTAGACTTTTCAGATTCTGACCTCTGCTTAAGCTAGTTGAACATTTTTGACAGATGACTTTGCGCTGATCAGTTGGATGTTGTTTAAAAAAATGCCAGACTGCACTCTTCCTAGACTCGGATCCCTTTTCAGGGATTGCAGACTGAGCTTTAACCGGATGGCAACGCTGTGCTCCAACAGGTTTTGGCTTTGACACGCGTTTTGGGCCAGATACGGGCCCGGCAGATGTAACCTGTTGCGATGTTGATGCCTGCTGCGGCCCCTCCTCCACCTCCGCTTCTGAACTACTGCCGCCTGCACCCTGTTCCCCCAATGGCTGCCAATCGGGGTCAATAACTGGGTCATCTATTACCTCCTCTTCGAGCTCGTGTGCAACTTCGTCTGTGTCACTGTGTCGGTCGGTGGTATAGCGTTCGTGGCGGGGCAACATAGTCTCATCAGGGTCTGATTGTGGATCTGTACCCTGAGAGGGCAATGTGGTGGTCTGAGTCAAAGGAGCAGCATAGTACTCTGGCTGTGGCTGTGCATCAGTGCACTCCATGTCAGAATATACTTGTAATGGGCATGGCCTGTTAAATGTTTCACTTTCTAAGCCAGGGACGGTATGTGTAAAGAGCTCCATGGAGTGACCCGTTGTGTCGCCTGCTGCATCCTTCTCTCTTGTTGTAGTTTTTGCTGAGGAGGACAAGGAAGCGACTTGTCCCTGACCGTGAACATCCACAAGCGACGCGCTGCTTTTACATTTACCAGTTTCGGAAGAGGAGGCAAAAGAGCTAGAGGCTGAGTCTGCAATGTAAGCCAAAACTTGCTGTTGCTGCTCCGCCTTTAAAAGCGGTTTTCCTACTCCCAGAAAAGAGAGCGTTCGAGGCCTTGTGTAGCCTGACGACGAAACTGGCTCCACAGCTCCAGACTTAGGTGGAATATTTTTATCCCCACGACCACCTGATGCTCCTCTACCACTACCATCATTACCAGCTGACAATGAACGCCCACGACGACCTCTTGCACCAGACTTCCTCATTGTTTTAAAATCTTAACCAAAGTAACTTTATTTGTTGCTGTCAAACAACTTACACGGTGAGCTATAACTTCAGTATGATTTCAATATCCCTTAACAGGTTGGTGAGACCACAAGGAAAATCAGGCACAATGTTACACACTCTGTTTTCTGTGGCACAAAATCACAGAGATGACACACACGCAGGACTGTCACTCAAGCACTAATGTCAATATTAATCTCCCACCTAATTTATTTTTTTTTTTTTCTCAGGGAGACTTTAGAAACCAAATAATATTAAAAAAAAAAAAAAAAAAGGCTTTCTATGGCCCACAATTAGAGAGAGAGAGGTGGCACACCCAGGAGTCAAGACTGGCACACAAGCTGAGAGGGCAATATTACTCTCCCACTGTTTTTTTATGTATTTTTTGTTTTTTCAGGGAGACTTTAGAAACCCAATAATATTTTAAAAAAAAAATAAATAGGCTTTCTATGGCCCACTGAATGAGAGGGAGAGAGGTGGCACACCCAGGAGTCAAGACTGGCACACAAGCTGAAAGGGCAATATTACTCTCCCACTGTTTTTTTAGGTTTTTTTTTTTTTTTCAGGGAGACTTTAGAAACCCAATAATATTTTTAAAAAAAAATAAATAGGCTTTCTATGGCCCACTGAATGAAAGGGAGAGAGGTGGCACACCCAGGAGTCAAGACTGGCACACAAGCTGAAAGGGCAATATTACTCTCCCACTGTTTTTTTATGTATTTTTTGTTTTTTCAGGGAGACTTTAGAAACCCAATAATATTTAAAAAAAAAAATAAATAGGCTTTCTATGGCCCACTGAATGAGAGGGAGAGAGGTGGCACACCCAGGAGTCAAGACTGGCACACAAGCTGAAAGGGCAATATTACTCTCCCACTGTTTTTTTAGGTTTTTTTTTTTTTTTCAGGGAGACTTTAGAAACCAAATAATATAAAAAAAAAAAAAAAAAATAGGCTTGCTATAGCCCACTGAATGAGAGATAGCACACACAGCAGTGGCACACAAGCCCTGACTGAGGCCAATATTTTTCTCCCACTGATTGATGTAGTGTTTTTGTGTTGAGGTAGAATTTAGAACACAAATCACGGAAAAAATAAATAGGCTTTCTATGGCCCACTGAATGAAAGGGAGAGAGGTGGCACACCCAGGAGTCAAGACTGGCACACAAGCTGAAAGGGCAATATTACTCTCCCACTGTTTTTTTATGTATTTTTTGTTTTTTCAGGGAGACTTTAGAAACCCAATAATATTTAAAAAAAAAAATAAATAGGCTTTCTATGGCCCACTGAATGAGAGGGAGAGAGGTGGCACACCCAGGAGTCAAGACTGGCACACAAGCTGAAAGGGCAATATTACTCTCCCACTGTTTTTTTAGGTTTTTTTTTTTTTTTCAGGGAGACTTTAGAAACCAAATAATATAAAAAAAAAAAAAAAAAATAGGCTTGCTATAGCCCACTGAATGAGAGATAGCACACACAGCAGTGGCACACAAGCCCTGACTGAGGCCAATATTTTTCTCCCACTGATTGATGTAGTGTTTTTGTGTTGAGGTAGAATTTAGAACACAAATCACGGAAAAAATAAATAGGCTTTCTATGGCCCACTGAATGAAAGGGAGAGAGGTGGCACACCCAGGAGTCAAGACTGGCACACAAGCTGAAAGGGCAATATTACTCTCCCACTGTTTTTTTATGTATTTTTTGTTTTTTCAGGGAGACTTTAGAAACCCAATAATATTTAAAAAAAAAAATAAATAGGCTTTCTATGGCCCACTGAATGAGAGGGAGAGAGGTGGCACACCCAGGAGTCAAGACTGGCACACAAGCTGAAAGGGCAATATTACTCTCCCACTGTTTTTTTAGGTTTTTTTTTTTTTTTTCAGGGAGACTTTAGAAACCCAATAATATTTTAAAAAAAAAATAAATAGGCTTTCTATGGCCCACTGAATGAGAGGGAGAGAGGTGGCACACCCAGGAGTCAAGACTGGCACACAAGCTGAAAGGGCAATATTACTCTCCCACTGTTTTTTTAGGTTTTTTTTTTTTTTTCAGGGAGACTTTAGAAACCCAATAATATTTAAAAAAAAAAATAAATAGGCTTTCTATGGCCCACTGAATGAAAGGGAGAGAGGTGGCACACCCAGGAGTCAAGACTGGCACACAAGCTGAAAGGGCAATATTACTCTCCCACTGTTTTTTTATGTATTTTTTGTTTTTTCAGGGAGACTTTAGAAACCCAATAATATTTTTAAAAAAAAATAAATAGGCTTTCTATGGCCCGCTGAATGAGAGGGAGAGAGGTGGCACACCCAGGAGTCAAGACTGGCACACAAGCTGAAAGGGCAATATTATTCTCCCACTGTTTTTTTAGGTTTTTTTTTTTTTTTCAGGGAGAATTAGAAACCAAATAATATTAAAAAAAATAAATAAATAGGCTTTCTATGGCCCACTGAATGAGAGGGAGAGAGGTGGCACACCCAGGAGTCAAGACTGGCACACAAGCTGAAAGGGCAATATTACTCTCCCACTGTTTTTTTAGGTTTTTTTTTTTTTTCAGGGAGACTTTAGAAACCAAATAATATTAAAAAAAAAAAAAAAAAATAGGCTTGCTATAGCCCACTGAATGAGAGATAGCACACACAGCAGTGGCACACAAGCCCTGACTGAGGCCAATATTTTTCTCCCACTGATTGATGTAGTGTTTTTGTGTTGAGGTAGATTTTAGAACACAAATCACGGAAAAAATAAATAGGCTTTCTATGGCCCACTCAGTGAGAGATGGCACACACAGGGATGGCACTGTAGCAGAAATGCCAATCTTAATCTCCCACAAAAAAAAAAAAAAAAAAAACTGTCCTACAATTACTATCTCCCTGCAGTAATGTAAGCCAGGTATGGCAGGCAGCAATAGGAGTGGACTGATGCACAAATTAAATAAAAAGTGTGGACAAACAAAAAAGATAGCTGTGCAGAAAGGAAGGAACAAGAGGATATGTGCTTTGAAAAAAGCAGTTGGTTTCCACAGTGGCGTACACACAGCAATACAGCTATCACGGAGCCTTCTAGGGCAGCCCAATGAGCTACAGCGCTGAGGGGAAAAAAAAAAAAAAATAGCTTCCACAGTCCCTGCACACCGAAGGTGGTGTTGGACAGTGGAAATCGCTGCAGCACAAGCGGTTTGGTGGTTAGTGGACCCTGCCTAACGCTCTCCCTGCTTCTGACGAAGCGGCAGCAACCTCTCCCTAAGCTCAGATCAGCAGCAGTAAGATGGCGGTCGGCGGGAACGCCCCTTTATAGCCCCTGTGACGCCGCAGACAGCAAGCCAATCACTGCAATGCCCTTCTCTAAGATGGTGGGGACCAGGATCTATGTCATCACGCTGCCCACACTCTGCGTTCACCTTCATTGGCTGAGAAATGGCGCTTTTCGCGTCATTGAAACGCGACTTTGGCGCGAAAGTCGCGTACCGCATGGCCGACAAGCACAGGGGTCGGATCGGGTTTCATGAGACGCCGACTTAGCCAAAAGTCGGCGACTTTTGAAAATGATCGACCCGTTTCGCTCAACCCTAGTAATCACTATTGACATTACACACAGGAGATCTGTATATCGTGTCAGTGTACAGAAAATACAGGGATCAACAGTGAGAACAAACACTGGAGCTCTGTGTATAGTGCCAGAGTACACATAATACAGCGATCATCGGTGACATTATACACAGGAGCTCTGTATATAGTGTCAGTGTACAGGCAATACAGTGATCACCAGTGATATATTCAGGAGCTCTGTGTATAGTGTCAGTGTACTGGTAATACAGTGATCACCAGTGACATTATACACAGGAGCTCTGTATATAGTGTCAGTGTACACGTAATACAGCGATCATCGGTGACATTATACACAGGAGCTCTGTATATAGTGTCAGTGTACAGGCAATACAGTGATCACCAGTGATATTATATTCAGGAGCTCGGTGTATAGTGTCAGTGTACTGGTAATACAGTGCTCACCAGTGACATCATATACAGGAGCTCTGTGTATGGTGTCAGTGTACAGGTAATACAGTGATCACCAGTGACATTATACACAGGAGCTCTGTATATAGTGTCAGTGTACAGGTAATACAGTGATCATCAGTGACATTTTACACAGGAGCTCTGTATATAGTGTATGGTGCACAGGTAATACAGTGATCACTGGTGACATTATACACAGGAGCTCTGTATACAGTGTCAGTGTACATGTAATGCAGTTATCACCAGTGACATTATAGACAAGAGCTCTGTATATAGCGTAAAGTGTGTGTGTACATGTGATACACTGACTCACCAGTGACGTCTCTAGGTGAAGTTCTTCATCTTCACTTTTCTTCTTCGTCTGGCATAGATCGCCATCAGTTGTTCCTGCCAGGACATGTCTCTGCAGGAAATATCAGTCATTTATAGATGATCTCTTTCAGAGCACATTATTATTATTATTATTTATTTATATAGCACCATTGATTCCATACAAATTAGAGATATCACTTACAGAAAGCAAACTAACAATTACAGACTGATACAGAAGGGCGAGGACCCTGCCCTTGCGGGCTTACATTCTAAAGGATGGTGGGGATGGAGACAATAGGTTGAGGGTTGTAGGAGCTCCGGTGTTGGTGAGGCGGTAGCTTCAGTAGTGGTGAGGAGGCAGCGCTGTCAGTGCAGGCTGTAGGCTTTCCTGAAGAGGTGGGTTTTCAGGTTCCGTCTGAAGGATCCGAATGTGGTTGATAGTCGGATGTGTTGGGGCACAGAATTCCAGAGGATGGGGATATTCTGGAGAAGTCTTGGAGGCGGTTGGGTAAGGAGCGGATAAGTGTGGAGGACAGAAGGAGGTCTTGGGTGGACCGGAGATTACGTGAGGGAAGATATCGGGAGACATTCCCCACTTATTCCCCAACTTCTACACTATCCCAGATGAAGAAAAAAAGCAACATAGTGCCTCCTTGCACAGTAACAGGACCCCCCTTTTGTTCCTTCCCCCCATGGAAAACTGTCTTAAAAAGTAAACTATATTACAGCAGTAATAATGTCCCCACTTGCCACCATAAATTAATAATATATATTTCACATTCTGGCCCCCCATACGGTAAAGTCCCTCATGCCCTCCAACCCAGCAGCATTCACTTATTTATGAGTAAATTCCCTACCTAACCAGCCCTGTATGATGTTTTTCTGTAAAAATTAGGTTTTAAAAAAGCATTTACTGTATATTGTCCCCATTTCCTATGCTAATGAGGGCATTAGTTGCCCCTGACTAGTCAGTCCTCTTTTCATGCTATCATGCCTCTCTGGGCATGATAACATAATTTGCAAGACCTGTCATCATCACCAGCCCCTGCAAATCTTGCGCATGCGCTCTGCACATTTTGGTAGCGTCACTGGCACTGCGTCTCTGCAGCCAGGTTTACGCTTCCCGGCTTCAGAAGCACACTGCGAATGACCAGAAGCCATCTTCTGACCTTCCGATCATGTGCCACTGAACCCCGTGATAACATAGAAAGAGGGTGGACTAGTCAGGGGCAACTAGTCAAAGCCCTCATTAGGGGTGGAGCCGCATATTCATTACTGTAATGAGCGGTAACGGTGACCGCTCAGTACAGCAAGAAGCAGCGGCGCCGGGAAGCAGGGACTGCACCGCACCAGGAGCAGGTGAGTATAACGGGGAGGGGAGCGCAGCGCTGTGTGATATTCACATGCTCCCTCTTCCGAGCGCTGCTCTGTCTTCAGCGTCTTCTGCAGTGAGGCTCAGGTGAGAGGGGGCGATGACGTGGTTAGTGCGCGCCCTCTGCCTGAACGTCAGTACAGAAGACGCTGAAGATGGAGCGGCGCCGGAACGAAGTCAGTTGAATATTGAAAGTGCCGGGGGCCTGAGCGACGGAGAGGTGAGTATGTGATTTTTTTTATCGCAGCAACAGCAAATGGGGCAAGTGTCTGTATGGAGCATTTTATGGGGCCATAATCAAGGTTTGTGCAGCACTATATGGGGCAAATATCTTTATGGAACATCTTATGGGGCCATAATTAACGTTTGTGCAGCATTATATGGGGCAAATGTCTGTATGGAGTATCTTATGGGGCCATAACGTTTGTCCAGCAATATATGGGGCTGTCAGGACTCTGAACATTTTTTACCTTTTGTGCATTACTGCCCTTTTCCAAGATGGCGTCTTTGGTCTCATGTGCACTGTGTCTTCCTGCTAAAAAACTCCACCCTAGCCTTCAGTCTGTGCTAGAGTATTCTGCCTTGCATCCAGCTCCTGACCTCTGATTACTCCCTGGCTATATACCTGCTCCTGTGAACCTGGGTGGTGATCCTGCTATTCTGCTCTGATTTCCTTCTGCATACACCAGTTTCCAGTAATCCTCCTTCATCTGCTGCTCGTGTTTACTTTCATCTGCATTTGCTGGACATGTAAGCTGTTTCTGCTCTGCAAAAACCTGAGACTATTAACCAGGCCTCCCTGGTTGAGCTAAGATATGATTTGAACTGCCTTATAAGCTTATCTATCTGCGTTTGGACTAAGACAAGGATTTATTTGTGTCAAGTATCCTCAAGAATAACAGTGCTTCATAGACTTTCTGCTTGATTGCATTTTCCTCTGAAGTTTCCTATAGGGTATGTGTCCACGTTCAGGATTGCATCAGGATTTGGTCAGGATTTTTCATCAGTATTTGTAAGCCAAAACCAGGAGTGGAACAATTAGAGGAAAAGTATAATAGAAACATATGCTCCACTTTTGCATTTATCACCCACTCCTGGTTTTGGCTTACAAATACTGATGAAAAATCCTGACCAAATCCTGATGCAATCCTGAACGTGGACACATACCCTTAGACTGCTAAGTTGCGTTTTATATTTACACCAAGTGTTGTGGACTTGAGTTTCTCTCTGCACCTGTTTGAATCACCGTGTGATAATATAGACTTTACCACTTATAAAACTGTGTCCTGTAGTTGTCTTGTTCCACGCAAAGAGTCTCCTGAGTTATCCCCTATAATTATTACAGGATACTCTACCCATAAAAAAAGGAGACTGCTGGAACAATGACTGCAGAAAGCAGATTAGAGCAGGTGTTTTCCATAATTAGATCACTGCAGAAAGATGTGGAAGGTCTGCAAAAAAAGTTTGGAAGCTTTGAACACAATCAACAAGTGTTTGGACAAACTTTGCAGGACAGCAACCGCATGGCAGCCCAGGAAAACAAACTTGCTGGCATAGAGTCCCAGTATGGACGGGCTTTTCAGGACAAAAGCACGCAAATAGCTGCACAAGTGACTTTACCCTCTGGGCAACCGCCACCAGCTAGCCCACCTAAGTTGCCCCCATTCAAATTTAATGGTGATCGTGACAAATTTTGTGGCTTTGTGAATCAATGTATGCTGTATTTTGATGTGCATGCTGACCGTTTTCCTACTGATACATCCAAAGTATTGTGTGTAATAATGCTACTGACCTCACGAGCGCTCGCCTGGGCGAATCCAATGATTGAGTCTTGTGACCCACGGTTAAATAACTTGGATGATTTCTTGGCCGCTATGGCATTAATGTTTGATGATCCTAATCGACGTGCAACCGCTGAATCTGCTTTGTTGTCTTTACGCCAGGCTAAACTTTCGGTTATTGAGTATGCCACTGAATTCAGGAGATTAGCGGTAGATACCAATTGGAACAGTTATGCACAATTGCCTATTTTTAAAAGGGGTCTGTCTAGTATTATAAAAGATGAACTAGCTCGCTCTGAGTCACCACAAGAGCTAGAGCTTCCTTCCAAAGAGCCTGCAGGTAAAACCTCTCGGGAGGTGGAGGAGGTGCCCATGCAAATTGATTCCGTTCAGAGGCGCGAGATCAATGAGCGCTGGGAGCATCGCCTTCGTGAAACTCTATGTTTCTACTGCGGCCAGTCTGACCACTTCTTGATCAATTGTCCTAAGTGTCCTAGACGGCCTAATAAGGTGCTAGCAGCAGTAGGGGAGTATGACAACTGAGATGATGAATCTGACATCTCTGAATGTAGCCTGCCTTTAAACGCTGTATTCCATTCACTTTCTATGACTTCACCCCCCAAGGAGCTGAAGGAGAAGAACTCTCACTGTTCTCTCCCTATTAAGATCCTGTGTTCAGGACAGTGGATTTGCAGTGCAGCTATGATTGACTCGGGTGCAGGTGGCAATTTCATGGATATTGCATTTACCAAGGAACATGGTATTGAAATTCAGCAAAGAGCCTCTCCAATTACCATGGAAACAGTGGATGGGTTACCTTTAATCTCTGGGCCTGTGGATCAGGAGACCGTACCCCTTGAAATTTTGTTGGAGCCTAATCATCAGGAGCAACTTTCTTTCTTGCTAATTTCTTCTCCTCATTTTCCTGTGATTTTAGGCATTCCTTGGTTGCGTTCTCAGAACCCAATTATCAACTGGGAGACCAAGGAGATTATCTTTCCAACAAGGAGCAACTCAGCGTTAACAGAAGCTGTCCCTGAGTCCACGGCTACGGAACCACATGTACAGGTATTTTCTTTACCTCCAGCATATAAAGAGTTCTCTGACATCTGTAACAAGAAGAATGCAGATCAGCTTCCTCCACACAGGCATTATGACTGTCCCATTGAGCTGTTTCCTGGGGCAGCTATTCCTTTTGGTAATGTATACCCTTTGGCGGCACCTGAGCTTCAAGCCTTAAAGGAGTATATTGATAAAAATCTGGCCAAAGGCTTCATACGTCCTTCTTCCTCACCAGCAGGGGCACCTATATTTTTTGTAAAAAAGAAGGATGGGACCCTGAGACCTCGTGTTGACTATCGGGAACTCAATAAGGTAACCGTTCGAAACCGTTACCCTTTGCCTCTGATTCCCGAATTACTGGAAAGAGTCCGCCATGCTAAGGTGTTCTTTAAATTGGATCTTCGTGGGGCTTATAATTTGGTGTTTATTCGTCCAGGGGATGAGTGGAAGACAGCATTCCGATGCTGGTATGGACACTTTGACTATCTCGTGATGCCCTTCGGGCTTTGTAATGCCCCTGCAACGTTTCAACACCTTGCTAATGACATTTTCAGAGATTTGTTGGACCAGTTTGTGGTGATCTATTTGGACGATATTCTGATCTTTTATGACTCTCTACAGGAACATGAAGAACATGTCAAAGCTGTTTTAAGACGTCTGAAAGAGAACCATCTGTATATCAAGCCGGAGAAATGCGAGTTCCATCATTCGGAGATACAGTTCTTAGGTTATATCATCTCTCCCCAGGGTCTGAACATGGAATCTGGTAAGATTCAGGCTATCCTTGACTGGCCGGTACCCAAGAACGTTAAGGAGGTCCAACGTTTTATTGGTTTTGCAAATTTCTACAGACGCTTCATTCGAAATTTTTCTGATATTGTCCGTCCGATTACTTCCTTGACAAAGAAGGAAAAGCCCTTTAAGTGGTCGTCACAGGCTCAAGATGCTTTTGATCGGCTTAAGATCTGTTTCACATCAGCACCGCTGTTGATACACCCAGATCCAACACTTTCATTCATTGTGGAGGTGGACGCTTCTGATAATGCTTTGGGGGCTTTTCTCTCCCGAAGAACTGGAGAGAAGGGTCTGCTACATCCTTGTGCTTTCTTTTCCCGTAGACTAACCTCAGCAGAGAACAATTACGATGTGGGAGACAAGGAATTGCTGGCTATTATTGTGGCTTTCAAAGAATGGAGGCATCATCTGCAAGGAGCTGCACAACAGATCATAGTGCTAACTGACCATCGCAATTTAGAGTTCCTTAGACCCACTAGATGTCTTTTTCCTCGTCATGCTCGTTGGAACTTATTTTTAAATCAATTTAACTTTTTTATCTCGTACCGTCCAGGTTCTCGTAATGGGAAGGCTGATGCTTTATCCCGAATCCATGCTGCGGATTCCGTACCTGGAGCCCCGTCCAAGACCATTCTATCTGATGCGAATTTCATCAGAGTTATCCACGATCAGGACTTGTGGAAGGAGTGCAGGGAGGCCTATGACGGTGATGTATTTCTGGCCAACCCACCTGTGGATATTAATCTTGTCTTTAAGGGTGGCATGTGATTCAGAGATCGACGTATCTACGTCCCTGATGTCATCCGTCTGCAGATCCTCAAGTTGGTACATGACTCCAAGTTGGCTGGTCACAGGGGGGTACAGAAGACACAAGAGTTCCTGAGCCGATTCTTCTGGTGGCCAACTTGCCTGAAGGATACCAAGGACTATGTTCTCTCTTGCGAGGTGTGTGCCTGTTACAAGACTCCTCACGTGGCACCTATGGGTCTTCTACAACCATTACATGTTCCGTCCCGCCCTTGGGGGTCTATATCAATGGACTTTATTGTGGAGCTGCCTACATCGGGGGGCATGAATACAATCATGGTGGTAGTTGATCGCCTGACTAAAGCTGCTCATTTTGTTCCATGCACCGGCCTCCCCTCAGCTAAAGATACAGTGAACTTGGTTATACAGAATGTCTTTCGGTTGCATGGGGTTCCGGATGAGATCATCTCTGACCATGGAGTACAGTTCACTTCAAGATTCTGGAAGGGGTTTTGCTCTGCACTCAATATTAATGTCTGTCTCTCTTCCGCTCACCATCCCCAGACAAATGGTCAGACTGAGGGTACCAACCAGATGCTGGAACAATATCTAAGATGCTATGTCAGCCATCTCCAGGATGATTGGTTGGAGTTGCTGCCGTTAGCCGAATTTTCATATAATAATTCTCAGAGCGCCTCCACTAAATTTACACCTTTCTTTGCCAATCTGGGTTATCATCCGTGTATTTTACCTAGGTCTCCAATTAATTCTCCGGTTCCGGCAGTGGAGGAAAGGCTGACTGCGATGAGACAAAATCTGGAGGTTCTGAAGGAACCACAGCTCAAGAACGTTATAAGAGATCGGCTGATAGATTCCGTAAACCTGCACCCATATTCAAGGTAGGAGATTCCGTGTGGTTATCAACCAGGGCCGGACTGGCCATCGGGCAGTTCTGGCAAATGCCAGAAGGGCCGGTGGCAGTAGTGGGCCGCACGAGTGTGCCGCTGTCCGCACACTCTCCCCGCTGTCGACGCACTCCCGGCCCCGCATTCAACTATACTGGCGTCATAGACGCCGGTACAGTTGATTGCAATGATGGAGGAGAGAGCGTCTGCTGACGCTTCCTCTCCCATCATTCCCCGCTCTGCCTGCCGCTGACACTGCGGGTGCGTGATGACGTCATATCATCGCGCACCTGCTGTGTGACCGGAGCGGGCAGACTGCGACTGCTGAGACCAGAGCCAGAGCAGCGCGGGGCAGGAGGAAAGGTGAGTAGAGTGTTTTGGTTTTTTTTTATCAATAAGTGATGACTGGATTGTGGAGCTATTGGGGGGGGGGGGGGGCTGTGCTGCATTCCATTCTATGGGCCTCTGCTGCATTATATTCTATGGGGCTGGCTGCATTCCATTCTATGGGCCTCTGCTGCATTATATTCTATGGGGCTGGCTGCATTCCATTCTATGGGCCTGTGCTGCATTATATTCTATGGGCCTGTGCAGCATTATATTCTATGGGGCTGTGCTGCATTATATTCTATGGGCCTGTGCTGCATTATATTCTATGGGGCTGTGCTGCATTCCATTCTATGGGCCTGTGCTGCATTCCATTCTATGGGCCTGTACTGCATTATATTCTATGGGCCTGTGCTGCATTATATTCTAGGGGGCTGTGCTGCATTATATTCTATGGGGCTGTGCTGCATTATATTCTATGGGGCTGTGCTGCATTCCATTCTATGGGCCTGTGCTGCATTATATTCTATGGGCCTGTGCTGCATTATATTCTATGGGGCTGTGCTGCATTCCATTCTATGGGCCTGTGCTGCATTATATTCTATGGGCCTGTGCTGCATTATATTCTATGGGGCTGGCTGCATTCCATTCTATGGGCCTCTGCTGCATTATATTCTATGGGGCTGGCTGCATTCCATTCTATGGGCCTCTGCTGCATTATATTCTATGGGGCTGGCTGCATTCCATTCTATGGGCCTCTGCTGCATTATATTCTATGGGGCTGGCTGCATTCCATTCTATGGGCCTGTGCTGCATTATATTCTATGGGGCTGTGCTGCATTATATTCTATGGGCCTGTGCTGCATTATATTCTATGGGGCTGTGCTGCATTCCATTCTATGGGCCTGTGCTGCATTATATTCTATGGGCCTGTGCTGCATTATATTCTATGGGCCTGTGCTGCATTATATTCTATGGGGCTGTGCTGCATTATATTCTATGGGGCTGTGCTGCATTATATTCTATGGGGCTGTGCTGCATTATATTCTATGGGGCTGTGCTGCATTCCATTCTATGGGCCTGTGCTGCATTATATTCTATGGGCCTGTGCTGCATTATATTCTATGGGCCTGTGCTGCATTATATTCTATGGGCCTGTGCTGCATTATATTCTATGGGCCTGTGCTGCATTATATTCTATGGGCCTGTGCTGCATTCCATTCTATGGGGGCTGTGCTGCATTACATTCTATGGGGCTGTGCTGCATTACATTCTATGGGGCTGTGCTGCATTACATTCTATGGGGCTGTGCTGCATTATATTGTATGGGGGCTGTGCTGCATTACATTCTATGGGGCTGTGCTGCATTATATTGTATGGTGGCTGGCTGCATTACATTCTATGGTGGCTGGCTGCATTACATTCTATGGGGGCTGTGCTGCATTACATTCTATGGGGGCTGTGCTGCATTACATTCTATGGGGGCTGGCTGAATTACATTCTATGGGGGCTGGCTGTATTACATTCTATGGGGGCTGGCTGTATTACATTCTATGGGGCTGTGCTGCATTACATTCTATGGGGGCTGTGCTGCATTACATTCTATGGGGGCTGTGCAGCATTACATTCTATGGGGCTGTGCCGTATTATAGTCTATGGGGGCTGTCTGTATTACATTCTATGGGGGCTGTGCTGTATTACATTCTATGGGGGCTGTGCAGCATTACATTCTATGGGGCTGTGCTGTATTATAGTCTATGGGGGCTGGCTGTATTACATTCTATGGGGGCTGGCTGCATTACATTCTATGGGGGCTGTGCTGCATTACATTCTATGGGGGCTGTGCTGCATTACATTCTATGGGGGCTGTGCTGCATTACATTCTATGGGGGCTGGCTGTAACATTCTATGGGGGCTGGCTGTATTACATTCTATGGGGCTGTGCTGCATTACATTCTATGGGGGCTGTGCTGCATTACATTCTATGGGGGCTGTGCTGCATTACATTCTATGGGGGCTGTACTGCATTACATTATATGGGGGCTGTGCAGCATTACATTCTATGGGGCTGTGCTGTATTATAGTCTATGGGGGCTGGCTGTATTACATTCTATGGGGGCTGAGCTGTAATGCTGGATACAGCTGTAATTATATGTTATATAGTCGTGTTACACTCCCCTCACTTCTTGTAGCCTACAAGTGTACAAAGATATTATACAGTCACCATGTGACAAGTGGGCCTGTGCGACTTCAAATGCCAGGGCTGAATTTTAGGGTATGTGCACACGTTGCGGATTTCTTGCAGAAAATTCCTGAAGAAAACCGGAAATTTTCTGCAAGAAATCCGCATTTTTTTTTTTGCGTTTTTTTTCCGTTTTTTTCGCGTTTTTTTAGCATTCTGCAAGCGTAATTAGCTTGCAGAATGCTAAAGTTTTCCCTGCGATCTGTAGCATCGCTTGGAAAACTGACTGACAAGTTGGTCACACTTGTCAAACATACTGTTTGACAAGTGAGACCAACTTTTTACTATAGATGCAGCTTATGCAGCATCTATAGTAAAAGATAGAATGTTTAAAAATAATAAAAAAAATAAAAAAATGCTTATACTCACCCAGACATCTCATAAGCGGCGTCCGTTCGTCTTCCTATAGCTGGTCTGTGCGCACAGGGCCTTCCGTGACGTCACGGTCACGTGAGCGGTCACATGACCGCTCACGACCAATCACAGGACAGTGACGTCATTCGGCGAGGTCCTTCAGCGCACACCAGGTACAGGAACCGAACGACAGCGTGCGAGGAGGCGGCAAGACATCGAGGGTGAGTATAGGACTGTTTATTATTTTATTTCTTATTTTTTGACCACTTATATGGTGCCCAGTGCGTGGAGGAGAGTCTCCTCTCCTCCACCCTGGGTACCAACCGCATATAATCTGCTTACTTCCCGCATGGTGTGCACAGCCCCGTGCGGGAAGTAAGCAGATCAATGGACCCCTAGGTGTGCGGAATCCCTGCAATTCCGCATTTTTAATGAACATGTTGCTTTTTTTTCCGCTATGCGATTTTTTCGCGGAAAAAATCGCAACATTTGCACCAAAAATGCGGAATACCCTGTAAATAATAGGAGGCTTATGTAAGCGTTTTTTTTCGCGTTTTTATCACGTTTTTATAGCGAAAAAACGCGAAAAAAACGCTAACAATCCTGAACGTGTGCACATGGCCTTAGTCCCAGTCCGGCCCTGTTATCAACTAAGAATCTGAAGTTAAACGTTAATTCACAAAAACTTGGACAGAAATTCATTGGCCCTTTCAAGATCAATGGTATTGTGAGCTCTGTGGCCTGCCGGCTGAAGCTGCCTAGGACTATGAAGGTACACCCAGTTTTTCATGTATCTTTACTAAAGCCTGTATCTCCTAATACCCTCCAGGGACGTGTTGTGCCAGCTCCGCATCTTGTGGTGATTGATGGCAAGAACAATTTGTGGTGGAGGAAATTATTGATTCCAGGATTTGCAGGAATCGGCTCAAATATCTGATAAGATGGCAGGGATATCCCCCTGAGCTTCTCTCTGCACCTGTTTGAATCACCGTGTGATAATATAGACTTTGCCGCTTATAAAACTGTGTCCTGTAGTTGTCTTGTTCCACTCAAAGAGTCTCCTGAGTTATCCCCTATAATTATTACAGGGGCAAGTGTCTGCATGGGGCCATAACGTTTGTGCAGCACTATATGTGGGCAAGTGTCTGTATGGAGCATCTTATGGGGCCATAATTAACGTTTGTGCAGCATTACATGGGGCAAATATCTTTATGGAGCATCTTATGGGGCCATAATTAACGTTTGTGCAGCATTATATGGGGCAAATGTCTGTATGGAGCATCTTATGGGGCCATAATCAAGGTTTGTTCAGCACTATATGGGGCAAATATCTTTATGGAGCATCTTATGGGGCTATAATCAACATTTGTGCAGCATTGTATTGGGCAAATGTGTCTATGGAGCATCTTATGGGGCCATTATTAACCTTTATGCAGGATTATATGGGGCATATTTTAATATGGAACATCTTAGGGGGCCATCATAAACGTTATGGAGCATTATATGGGGCTCCTGATTCAATATGGATATTCAAAAATACTTAACCTACTGATGTCTCAATTAATTTTACTTTTATTGGTATCTATTTTTACTTTTGACATTTACCGGTAGCTGCTGCATTTCCTACCCTAGGCTTATACTCGAGTCATTAAGTTTTCCCAGTTTTTTTGTGGCAAAATTAGGGGGGTCGGCTTATACTCGGTCGGCTTATACTCGAGTATATAAGGTAAATGCTTTTTTAACCTCAATTTAAAAAAACAATGTTATACAGGGCTGTTTAGGCAGGGAATTTTCTTATATATAACTGACTGTTGCTGGGTTGGAGTTCATGGGGGCCTGACAGGTTCCGTTTAAGTCCTTCATCCTGGCCCTTTATTTAATAATGTTCCCCATTCTGCCCCCCTATGTCCCATGGCCCTGGCTCTACCCCCTAAGTTCCCTATCATAGGGGTCACACACAGAGCCAAGGAGCCTAGAGGCCACAGCAAGGGCCAAGGGACCTAGAGGCCACAGCAAGGGCCAAGGGACCTAGAGGCCACAGCAAGGGCCAAGGGACCTAGAGGCCACAGCAAGGGCCAAGGGACCTAGAGGCCACAGCAAGGGCCTAGGGGGCAAAGCCAGGGATTGAACCTCGGGGACATAGTCAGGGTCAAAGGACCCAGGAGGCACAGCCAGAGCTAAGGGACCTAGGGGGCACAGCCATGGCCAATGGGTCACAGCCAAGGGACCTAGGGGGCACAATTAAGGCCCAGCATCATGCTGCATTGATAGTGACAAAAAATGGAAAGACCTGTAATCCCGCTGCTGCATGGCATACTCTTCTTGTAGATCCGGCATGCTCATGTTAAAATGGCCGCCGACCCTTGCAGAGGTCGGCGGGTGATGTGAGAGCATCTGTCGCAGACACCGAATAACAGTGGCGACATACTTCGGCGACATCACTGTCATGCGTTGTTTGGGCTCACGTTATCAGCCAGCCTCTGTTAGGACGGCGGCCTATTACGACGGCGACTGGGCAATATATTTCAACTGAATGTGCATCTGAGGATGCATATTCAGTTGAAACCAGCAGATCCGTTCTACGTCCGGCATGGGGGCCCATTTGTAAATTCTTCAATGTCCCAGTGGGCCTTTCGGACCCTGTACACACGTCAGTGATTTTCTCATACGACAGTATCGGTCCGAGTTTCATCAGAGTTTTTGATTAGAGTTTCATCAGATTATCAACAGACTTTATTCCGGATTTTAGCAGTGTCATCCGCGTTTGATCAGAGTTTCATCAGTTTTTCTCTGATAAGAAGAAAAAAATGTCTCCACCTTTTCTTCTCTATCAGTCCTCAACAAACTGATAGCATCGAATGTTATCCAAGTGCTTTCTGATTTTTTTTTTTTACGGATTCATAGACTTTCATTGCTGAGTCTGATCCGACGCTCAGATGAACATCGGACATGTCTCCACAATTTTGCACAGACCACAAAAATCATTTACATGTGAAGAGCCCCACAGACTATCACAGGTATGAGTGTTTTCAGATAGCACTTGTATGTGAAAAACTGATGTGTGAATGAGCCCTTACTCACCCATCTTTCCCAGCATGGTTGTAATTAAGAGCTGTGCCTGCTTCCTATTTCTTCTCCAGCTCAGTAGAGTTCTGGAGAGGCACATGGAGGTGAGTCGCTGAATATAAGGATCTTCCAAAATTAAGCTGCACATTGGTGTGATTGAATGGCCTTTTCATTACTTGACCAAGAAATGTAAAAGGAGTTGTCCAGGCTCGAGGATCAAGTCTGCAGTCATTCTATCATCCTGCAGTCTTGTGAATCCTCATGGTGCGCTCACTGCACTCTGCCAAGATTCTCCAATGCTGGTGCAGGGAGTGGGCAGTCATGTGACTGCAAGTATGCTATATCCATACTCCCGGCCACATTCCAACTAGACGTTGCATTGAGCAAGACCGCATATGTCTAGTTGGGTCTAGGAGGTAATTTATTAAGCAATAAAAAAATTAAAAACATGGAATAAATATGGCATGTGCCATAATTTACCACTATTCTGCACCTGAAAATGGCAACTCATATGGTAGAGAATCTCTTAAAATGCACTAAATGATCAAAGTTGCTCATGTTGGATAATTAATTTGGCACACCTTTAGACTATCTAGTCTAAGATTACACCACCTATTAGGTACAACAATGTACTGTTTTGGTGCCTGGCATCTCTCTATAGGTCAAATTCCCTTTACAGGACATGATGCCACCCTTTGCATGTGTGCTAAAAAAAACCAACACATAATGCGGTACTAGACATTTAAAAGGTTATTCAAAAAATAACAAGTCGGATAGGGAAAAAAGGCCTGATCAGAGGAAGTTTGACTGTTGGGACCCCAATCGTTCGTGAGAGTGGGGCTCTGCAGCCACATCATTTTTCTGAAGTCATTCCATTCATTATCTATGGACAGTGGCGTGCAAGATTTGGACCTGCCCCCCCCCCCATGCTGGTATATATATATACCTTCCATCCTGGTATACTGGTATATACACTGCTCAAAAAAATAAAGGGAACACTTAGGCTACGTTCACACGATCAGGATTTCCATCCTTTTTTTTTCCTGCCCGTTTTTGGAAAACGGCAGCTAAATTCCGCAGTGAATTTGAGCTGCGTTTTCTGATCCTTTTTCTTCAGCGTTTTCCACTGCGGGTTTCCAATAGCAGTTTCCTATTGGAGCTGCTGGAAAACCGGTGCGGAATCCGCTGAAAGAATTGACATGCTACTTCTTTTTTCCGCTGGAAAATCCGCGCGGATTTTCCAGCGGAAAAACGGATCGTTAGCACAGCGGTTTTGGTTTTCCATTGGGTTACATTGTACTGTAACCAACATGGAAAACTGATCCGGATCCGCAGCTGAAAATCCGCTACGGATCCGGATCAAAATCCGGATCGTGTGAACGTAGCCTCAAACTGAAATCAAACTGTCCACTTAGGAAGCAACACTGTTTGACAATCAATTTCACCTGCTGTTGTGCCAATGGAATAGACAACTGATGGAAATTATTGGCAATTATCAAGACACCCTCAATAAAGGAGTGGTTCTGCAGGTGGGGACCACAGACCACATCTCAGTACCAATGCTTTCTGGCTGATGTTTTGGTCACTTTTGAATGTTGGTTGTGCTTTCACACTCATGGTAGCGTGAGACGGACTCTACAACCCACACAAGTGGCTCAGGTAGTGCAGCTCATCCAGGATGGCACATCAATGCAAGCTGTGGCAAGAAGGTTTGCTGTGTCTGTCAGCGTCCAGAGGCTGGAGGAGTTGGGCAAAATAAGGAACAAAAAATTTTCTTGCCAACTTGTCAGGATTTGCACTGGAATTTCTGCTGAAAATCCTGAATGTGTGCACGTAGTTATTCTCAGGGCTGCTCCTTTCTCAGACAACCACCAATCAGCAAATTTTCTCCCACCCAATAGGGGAAAACTTATTATTTGGGGAATAACCCGAGGTAGTTTTTTTGTGTACAATGTAAGGCATAATTATAGCATAGTAGATCAGTCTTTCCGTGTATAAATCCTTAGGCTAGTGTCATGCCACAGTATCAAAAATAATTGGTTCAATTTTCATCCACAAAAGTGGGATGATTTTTTTTTCCCACTTTTTTTTTAACAATGTTGTTCCAAGTATCAGCTTAGAGTGATCTGATTGTGTCGGACCATAGCATAGGTGAGGAGAAGATGAAGAACAAAGATTCCTCCATCTTCTCCATTCTTTGGGTCCACGGAAATTGGACTGCACTCAGATGTCATCCAAGTGCAGCCCAATGGTTTCCATACGCCCATAGACATGAATGGGTGCGTGACATCCAATTTGAGATGCAATCGAAGCATGCTACAATTCTTGTTCTCATGCTGTCCCATTACATATCATTGGTCCGAGTGCTATCTAATAAAACTCTCGTCTGATGTATACACTCGTGTGGACGAGCCCTTACAGTTTCCGAAGTTTCAGAATTGCAATTTATCCATAAAAGTCGGATGCTATACGGTGTCTCTGTATGGCATCCGATTTTTTTCTCACACCTATAAACTTGAATTGGCGCATCGCATCCGATGTTCGGAGGAAAATTGTGCCTGCTGCCATTTTTTTTTTCACATGCAGATTCAGTGAAAAAAAATCGTTCCTCTACACTGCTCCATTGAAGAACATTGGTCCAACTGAGAATCCATTTTTTTTTATATTTTTGTCATCTCCTTCTCTTATAACTGTTGTTTTTTTAATTAGGTTTTATATAAACGTTTCCAACATTTAATAGTAAATAATAAGATAATGCTCACAAATGCAAAAATAGATGCCGTCATGTACACCCACGGGTAGAAAACTGCAGCTGAAATATCCTGACAATTAAATACATGGATAGAAGAGATATAAAACAAAGACTCGTTCAGAATCTGCGCTTATGGTGGAAGGTCGTGAAGTAATAATAACTCATGTTCTACATTTCATTGGTTCATATAAGAACTAAGTTAAGAAGATCTTGAATTATTTGATATGGTCATTTGCATCCTTAGTTCCCTCCATCCAGTCTTCTTCTGCTCAGCCAGTCTTGTTTATTGAAAGACCATTTAGCTGAGGGCTGATAATTCTCCCAGAGAGTAAAGTCACACTTCAGGAGTTCATTTTCCATCTTGACACTTGGTTGTCTCCTTTGAACTGTCCCACTTAGGATTTGGCAGATCTATATAAAAAGGGGATTCACACCTAGTGAGAACTTAGTCACAGCACCACCACAAGGAGAAGAAGCTGGTTGTCATCTGCCACTGTCCATGGAGACTATCCACCAACCTATGATAAAAATGGAGGAGGATTTTACTCTATGTTCGGATTCTGACCCGGAATCGGCGTATTTATCCACATCTTGGGACTGGAAACAAAACGCTGAGAACTATTCTTTAAGCCAAACTCCATCTCCTCAGAGCTTATCTCCTGCAGCTTCTTACGAGTCACCATTCTCTGGTTGTTCACATCCACCAAGCCTGGAAGAGATACCATACCATGAAGACATGGTGACATACAGGTTGTTGCCATACCCTTCTGAATGCCAGAACGATCTAGAAGATGGAAATGGTAGACCCAATGATAAATGTGGACACCATAATCCCAAAGCTTCCATGAATGTCCAACGCAGGAGAAAGGCAAGCGAGAGGGAGAAGATGAGGATGAGGGCCATTGCTGAGGCCCTTCATACCCTGAGAAGGAATTTACCACCAGTCTACAGTCAAGGTAGACAACCTCTTACTAAGATCCAGACATTGAAAAGCACCATTTCCTACATTGAGGAACTTACCAACCTTCTCAACACCACAAAAGGAACATAATTGTATCCAGACCTTCTCCACCCACCAGCGAGCTACACCTTCGGATGGTTGTAATATCAAGTGATAACCAGTATGAGTGGACACAAGTGATGACCAACGTGAGTGGACATTTGACTGCTGGTTACTTGGGGTTTGGGACAGTTATTGATAAATTGGGTTCACCAATGAGGACAGTGACCCATGTGTTGTCTTATCATAGGCAACCTAAGCCGGATTTTACCATTAGAAACATTGAATGACAGAACTGGAACATTTCGATTTTTTTTTTTTTTTTTAACCAATAATTTTTTTTAGTAAAGTTTTTTTTAAGGAGGACTTGTTGAAGACCTTTCCTTTTTATTAATGTACGATGGTTTCTTATGTGCTGTATGTGTGTTATTGTTTGTATATGAGTAATAAGGATAAACGGCACAAAATTGCACAATTTCGTAAATGTATTTATATCTAATTGCGAATAATAATGTCTCACTGTTAATAAAACCTGTAGAGTGGGAGCTATGTCCATATTGTTTTCTGTGCTTATAGTGAGATTTTTATGTAACTGTTATTTGGTATTTTTTATTAATATTACATGTCAGTGACCATGAAGTTAGGCCTTATTCAGATGGTGTTTAAAGGGGTATTCTCAAATTTGAATGTTATTGCCTATCCACAGGTTAGGGGATACATTTCCTATCACTGGGGCCCCTAGAATTCCCAAGTACTGGGTCTCTGAAGATCCCCTTGTGAATAGAACGGTCATTGATCATGTGCACTCTAATGATGGCATCGAAGACCAGCTCGGCAATTTCTAGCATTCCCACAAAGAGTGAATAGATCGGCAGTGCGCAAAATCGACCACAGCTCCATTTACACTGGACTCTTTCATAGAACCCTAGAATGTTAGCGTTGGAAGGGACCTCCAGGGTCATCGTGTCCAACCTCCTGCTCTTTGAAGCCATGGTGGACAGGGTAGACCTTTCAAACTTGAGAATACACTTTAACTGTTTCTACACCAAGTGTAAGACACCAATCCCTGATGGGCCTACTTAATTCAGCATCTTTCCATTGTGGCGTAAGGTGGTTCACTACATCTATGGAGTTGAGGGTTGTCCATAGTGTAACACTTGGCATTGGACATTCCAGCTGAATTTTTTAATTTAAACTAAGTACCTCCCTCCAATTTGTGCTTCTCCACCAATTATGGGACAGTTTTTCTATTTCTTCAGTGCTCCTCCATTCCAAAGTTATATCACACCTCCCCGGAAGTAGGTTTTTAAAATTTTCCTTCAACCAACTTGATGTAAACCACAGAACTTCTCTGTGAGCGTTTTGGCCAGTGTCGGAGAAAAAAAGCAAACGCCCACAGAGAAGCTCTGTGGTATACACCAAGTGGGTTGAAGGGAGAATTTGCAAAAAAAAAATTCTGGGAAAGGGGGAAGTACATAACTTTAGAATGAAGGGGTACAAAAGAAAAAAAACTGTTCCAGAATCGGTAAAGCAGCAACAATGAAAAAATCCAGTGAAAAGTCCTCTTTAAAGTGATATTCTCCTCTCTGTAGTAGATATAATAATAATAATATTAGCAAATACCTCCAATTAGAAATGTAATATAGTTCTTCTGATTCGCTATGCCTCTTACCCCATGTACAGGGCATTGTAGTAGCTTAAGTATCCATGGTTATAACCACTCATATAGTGACAGTTAGTTGTTAGTGGTTGTAACTATGGAAGCTTAAGCTACTGCAATGCCCTGCACATGTGGTAAGCAACATAGCGAATCAGAAGAACTATACTACATTTCTATTTGAAGGTATTTGCTAATATTATTATTATTATTTTTATTATTATTACACTTACTACAAATTGGTATAGGATCTTGGAGATGGGAATACCTTTTTAACTCTTTAATGCTCCATTACGATCTTTTACGTCATGGGAGTGTGGTTCAAGCTCAGAAGCAGATGCCGATTACATTACATGGCTGGCATCTGTCTTTAACATATATTCACAATGAAATGCCCAAAATGATGTCACCCATCATATCTCGGGTTATGTACTACTATGTTCAACAACTTATCACTTATGGTGATCAAATGATCGTAAGAAAAAGATCCCCAAGTAGTACTTATGTATAAAATGTCACTTTTATTAATAAATATTACAAAACTGGAAATTACATTAAAACAAGGGTGCTTGGTCCTGAGATGAGGGACTTCATTACCATAGGGTATTCCTAACTATTGGCTGCATAGATAGTAACAAATATATCCCTATATGTTTGAGCAGAGAATCCCTCTTTCACATGGGGTATGTGCAAGTGCCTCAAATGAACCTCCTTGGCATTCCAACATAGAAGGACATAACTATATGAATCCCCCTGTGCTTGTATATACTCCATAGTGCAATTTCAAAGCTCAAACAATAATATTCAGTGGTATCAGTACCTAATGTGCAGCCACGTGGAATCCTCTCGGCGTCCCTCTGCCCCGACGCACGTTTCGCACTTGCTCATATAAGGCCATTAATTTCTACAGCAGTTTACAATCATTATTATCATTGACAGCGGCATTTAAGTGCCTTGATCAGGCCAACCCTCACAAAGTGATCCCGAGGAGCCGACGGGCTGGACGTCATTGGAGACGCTGATTTTTATTACTGTACAAACAGCAATACTGTGGTATTACTGTATATAGTACAGGTGATCACACGTTCAAGTCCCCTAATGGGACTAAAAAATAAAATAAAAATGAATGGTGTTAAAAAATATGAAACTATAAATTAACCCCTTTAAGCAGACTAAAAAAAAAACCAGATCTACAGTAAATGGATCTGTACCCAAACATATGTCAAAATGATACCAATCTGACGTATGTTTTTCCCAGATTATTCTGTGGAAATACAAACATATCCTTTCACACATATATATTTTTTACAGTAAAAACGGATGCAGCAAGTGTACCACAAAAATTAGATGCATAACCGTCCTTTGATGTTGTGCCGCTTGATCGTATCTTTGCCACTATAGTCTTGTTTTATTGCCCTTTACCCAGATTGCAGCCAATTCTATCCGTCTCCGTCTCTCGATGAAACTCGCTCTCGGAAGACCCCATGTCTCACGTGAACAAAGGCGTATTTCATAGGAAGCCAATTAATCTTATAGATCTTGTTCAGATGGCTCTAATGTGTCCTAATTTTTCTGTCCCCTTAACATTTTTCAAGCAAAAGACCTTCAAAAAGATTTAAACAGACTCTGGAGCTGTGGTACATCGTTCTACTGTTCAGAAACACCTGCACAAATATCACCTTCATGGACGAGTCATGAGAAAAAAACCTCTCCTGCGTCATCACCATAAAGTTCCGCATAGGAAGCATGCAAAAGAACATCTAAACAAGCCTGATGCATTTGGAAACAAGTCCTGTGGACCGATGAGGTTAAAATACAACTATTAGGCCACAATGATCAAAAATATGTTTGGAGAAAAAAGGGCACAGAATTTATGGAAAAGAACATCTTGCCTGGATATAACTAGGTCATAACATCCCACATAATTCCCTTTCCCTCCTTTCCTTTTGACTGAGTCTGTATGTTTGTAAAATTTTACTCTCTATCTACTTGAAAATGTTTAACTGTTACTATAGTATAAGATTGGTTGTTAACCTATAAATGATAGTGAAAAATCTAAAATGCCTATTTATTTTTTCTTTTTCTGTAAAGTTAGAAAAATTTCAATAAAAATTTTTAAAAAAATTATATTATTTGACTGCTGAATGATTGACCTTCCATTGTTTGCTGCTCCGTATGTACTGTTCAGTGTAATGTATATTTGTGCAGTGTGTGACGGTGACTGCACTGTATATGATTTGATACTTAGGTTACTATATACAGTGCCTTGAAAAAGTATTCATACCCTCTGAACTTGTCCACATTTTTTCAAGTTACATCCACTATGGTAAATGTATTTTATTTGGATTTTATGTGACATACCAACACAAAGTAGAAGTATCTGTGAAGTGTAGAGGAAATGATACATGGATTTCTCATAATTAAAAAAAAAAAAAAATCTGAAAATTGTTTTTCTATATTTTTATATGCTGCTTTGTTAATATGTAACATGTCATAAACAAAATTATGAATGTAGAACTTCCTAATTCGACAACAGTGTTCCATGACACAATGAATCAACAATATGTTACGGAAAGGCGTCATCACCAGGAAATGATCTAATATTTAAATCAAGTTATAATCATAATTACTGTATGTTAAAACTATTTGTTTTTTTTTTTAAATGGCTGTTTTTCATAACACTATCCATATAAAAAAAAACTGTAATTTCTCACTAGACCAAATATTAGACTTCAACTTCCTCTTGAGCACTTTATTTATTATGCTTTGCTTATATAGCGCAGCGATTTACAGATATTGTCATTGCTGTCGCCATTGGGGCTCACAATCTAGAATCCCTAGCAGTAGGTCTTTGGAATGTGGAAAGAAACCCACGCAAACACGGGGAGAACATATAAACTCCTTGCAGATGTTGACCTTGGTGGGATTACAACTCAGGACCCCAGCGCTGCAAGGCTGCAGTACTAACCACTGAGCCACCATGCTGACTGACACTTGGAGATTAGCAGTACTAGACCGACTCAAACACTATTTGCTTATACAATTGCATTATCTGATATTAGCTCTGATCTAGGTAAAAGGTAACTGTGAGAGGGAGAGGGAGGAGGTGAGCTGTGATATCACATATTGTAAATAGTGGATCCTGTGTTGTCTACTGTATATAGAGGTGTTATCAGTCATTGTACAGGAGGAGGAAGTGAGCTGTGACATCACCTATTGTGAATGGTGGATCTTGTGTTATCTACTGTATATAGAGGTATTATCAGTCATTGTACAGGAGGAGGAGGTGAGCTGTGACATCACCTATTGTGAATGGTGGATCCTGTGTTATCTACTGTATATAGAGGTGTTATCAGTCATTGTACAGGAGGAGGAGGTGAGCTGTGACATCACATATTGTGAATGGTGGATCCTGTGTTATATACTGTATATAGAGGTGTTATCAGTCATTATACAGGAGGAGGAGGTGAGCTGTGACATCACGTACTGTGAATGGTGGTTCCTGTGTTATATACTGTATATAGAGGTGTTATCAGTCATTGTACAGGAGGAGGAGGTGAGCTGTGATATCACCTATTGTGAATGGTGGATCCTGTGTTATCTACGGTATATAGAGGTGTTATCAATCATTGTACAGAAGGAGGTGAGCTGTGACATCACCTATTGTGAATGGTGGATCCCGTGTTATCTACTGTATATAGAGGTGTTATCAGTCATTATACAGGAGGAGGAGGTGAGCTGTGACATCACCTATTGTGAATGGTGGATCCTGTGTTATCTACTGTATATAGAGGTGTTATCAGTCATTGTACAGGAGGAGGAGGAGGTGAGCTGTGACATCACCTATTGTGAATGGTGGATCTTGTGTTATCTACTGTACATAGAGGTGTTATCAGTCATTGTACAGGAGGAGGAGGTGAGCTGTGATATCACCTATTGTGAATGGTGGATCTTGTGTTATCTACTGTATGTAGAGGTGTTATCAGTCATTGTACAGGAGGAGGAGGTGAGCTGTGACATCACCCATTGTGGATGACACAGGAGCCATCATTCTCAATAGGTGATGTCACAGCTCACCTCCTTCACAATGACTGATAACACCCATCTACAGTAGATAACATAGGAGCCACCATCCACTGTATAGAGGAGTTATCAGTCACTGTACAGGAGGAGGTGAGCTATGACATCACCTATTGTGAATGATGGTTCATGTGTTATCTACTGTATATAGAGGTGTTATCAGTCATTGTACAGGAACAGGAGGTGAGCTGTGACATCACCTATTGTGAATGGTGGCTCCTGTGTTATCTACTGTATATAGAGGTGTTATCAGTCATTGTACAGGAGGAGGAGGTGAGCTGTGATATCACCTATTGTGAATGGTGGATCCTGTGTTATCTACTGTATATAGAGGTGTTATCAGTCATTGTACAGGAGGAGGAGGAGGTGAGCTGTGACATATATTGTGAATGGTGGATTCTGTGTTATCTACAGTATATAGAGTTGTTATCAGTCATTGTACAGGAGGAGGAGGTGAGCTGTGACCTCTATTGTGTATGGTGGATCCTGTGTTATCTACTGTGTATAGAGGTGTTATCAATCATTGTACAGAAGGAGGAGGTGAGCTGTGACATCACATATTGTGAATGGTGGTTCCTGTGTTATCTACTGTATAGAGAGGTGTTATCAGTCATTATACAGGAGGAGGAGGTGAGCTGTGATATCACCTATTGTGAATGATGGATCCTGTGTTATCCACTGTATATGGAGGTGTTATCAGTTATTGTACAGGAGGAGGAGGTGAGCTGTGGCATCACCTATTGTGAATGGTGGATCCTGTGTTATCTACTGTATATAGAGGTGTTATCAGTCATTGTACAGGAGGAGGAGGTGAGCTGTGACATCACCTATTGTGAATGGTGGATCCTGTGTTATCTTCTGTATATAGAGGTGTTATCAGTCATTGTACAGGAGGAGGTGAGCTGTGACATCAACTATTGTGAATGGTGGATCCTGTGTTATCTACTGTATATAGTGGTGTTATCAGTCATTGTACAGGAACGGAGAAGGTGAGCTGTGATAATTTGTGAATGGTGGATCCCGTGTTATCTACTGTATATAGAGGTGTTATCAGTCATTGTACAGGAGGAGGAGGTGAGCTGTGACATCACCTATTGTGAATCGTGGATCCTGTGTTATCTACTGTATATAGAGGTATCAGTCATTGTACAGGAGGAGGAGGTGAGCTGTGACATCACCTATTGTGAATGGTGGATCCTGTGTTATCTACTGTACATAGAGGTGTTATCAGTCATTGTACAGGAGGAGGAGGTGAGCTGTGATATCACCTATTGTGAATGGTGGATCCTGTGTTATATACTGTATATAGAGGTGTTATCAGTCATTGTACAGGAGGAGGAGGTGAGCTGTGACATCATCTATTGTGAATGGTGGATCCTGTGTTATCTACTGTACATAGAGGTGTTATCAGTCATTGTACAGGAGGAGGAGGTGAGCTGTGACATCATCTATTGTGAATGGTGGATCCTGTGTTATCTACTGTATATAGAGGTGTTATTATCAGTCACTGTGAAGGAGGAGGAGGTGAGCTGTAACATCACCCATTGTGAATGATGGTTCATTGTGGGTTTTTCTTACATTAAGGCCGGCGTCACACTAGGCGTAAGACAATACGGTCCGTTTTTTATGGCCGTAATGCGCAGAAATGTTCCCAAAATAGTGATCCATATGTCATCCATAGGCAGGGTGTGGCAGCGTATTTTGCGCATGTCATCCTCCGTATGTAATCCGTATGGCATCCGTACTGCGATATTTTCTCGCAGGCTTGCAAAACCGACATCTAATGGATTTATGGGCTCAAATGTTCGGTAAACCATATATACAGTATATATATATATATATATGTCATTGAGACACATATATATATATATATATATATATATATATTTATATTTAATTCAGCGCGATATAGCAGAAAAGCCCCCAGCCACCCCAGAAAAGGCACATCTGGAAGATGCGCCTATTCTGGCACTTGGCCACTCTCTTCCCACTCCCGTGTAGTGGTGGGATATGGGGTAATGAAGGGTTAATGTCACCTTGCTATTGTAAGGTGACATTAAGCCAGATTAATAATGGAGAGGCGTCAATTATGACACCTATCCATTATTAATACAATAGTATGAAATGGTTAAGAAAACACACACACATTATTACAAAGTATTTTAATGAAATAAAGACACAGGGCGTTGTAATATTTTATTAGACTCTTAATCCAAGACCCTTGTCACCTGAAACAAAGTTAAAAAAAAAAACAACAACAATATTCCATACCTTCCGTCGTTCTGTCCCACGTTGTAAATCCATCTGAAAGGGTTAACTAATATTACAAGCAGAAGCCTGTTAATGCAGCCGCCCCTGCCTGTAAAAACCTGGGGAATGAATGTAAAGCAGGGTGACCTGTAGTTACCTTGAGTTGCGGTGATGCTCCCTCTGCTGGATGTCCTCATGAACTGGAGCCTGGGAATTTTTCCCACTCTCGAGTTCATATGAGGACATCCAATTTTTTCCGCCATTTAACCCTTTATTTTACCAGCTACAGCGCCCAAATTTTGCACATACACACTGCTAACATTAGTAGTGTGGAATATGCAAAAAAAAGGATATGAGATGGTTTACTGTATGTAAACCATGTCTCATATCATGTCGGGTTTGTGAAGGAGAAATGAAAAGCCGGCAATTGAATTACCGGCTTTTATGATATCTAGCGCTGTATGAAATATATATATATATATATATATATATATGTGTCTCACTGACACATATATATATATATATACCTATTCTATGTGTAGACATTTATTCAGGGCCGGCCCGAACGTATAGGAGAACTAGGCGGCCGCCTAGGGCGCCGACCCTAAGGGGGCGACAGAGAAAAAATAGAAAAAATTATAAAAAATCTTTTCAAAAGGCAAAAGGTGTATGGAGTGGAGCTGAATGTGTATGAGGTGTATGGAGTGGAGCCGTGTGTGTATGAGGTGTACGGAGCGGAGTCGTGTGTGTATGAGGTGTATGGAGCGGAGCCGCGTGTGTACGAGGTGTATGGAGCGGAGCGCGTGTGTACGGAGCGCAGCCGCGTGTGTAGGAGTAGCTATGTGTGGCCATTATACGGTACGAAGTATCATGTGCGGCCAATATACAGTATAGAGCACTGTGTGGTCATTATACAGTATGGAGCACTGTGTGGCCATATTTTTTTGTTTATAATTATTCTTTATGAAACAGTGTGATCAGCAGTGCTAAATGGGTGTGGTTGGGACGTGAATATGGGTGTGGCTAGTTATGAATGGGTGTGGTCAGAGGCGTGGCCTAAAGTTTGCGAAGCGCGCCACAAACTTTGTCCCTCTTTCCCATCTTCAAAAGTTGGGAGGTATGTTAAAAGTAGTACGGGCTCAACAAAATAGTTTCACCTAGGGCGCCGTAATCTCTCGGGCTGGCCCTGCATTTATTCTACCTATTCTATTCTATTCTGTCAGTGTGATTTTACTGTACACCGCACTGAATTACCGGCTTTTCTAGAGAACACCACTGCGTATTTCTCACAAGTCACACTGCTGCCCCGTGTGTAATCCGTATTTTTCTCGCCCCCATAGACTTTCATTGGCGATTTTTTTTGCGCAATACGGTGACAAACGCAGCATGCTGCGATTTTCTACGGCCGTACAAGACCGTATAATACGGATCCGTAAAATACGGCTGATAGGAGCTGGGCCATAGAGAATCATTGGGCCGTGTGTTATGTGCATTTTACGGACGTATTTTCTGCGCTCATATGTCCGTAAAACTCGCTAGTGTGACGCCGGCCTAACACTCAGGTCCCAACAAGTGCTATGTGATCTGTATGTGATAGAGAGGGATCGATACTGGCCTCATACAGCATTAGGACGGTTATTTGTTTTTGCAAGTTTTAACCAACAAAATGTTCTTGGTCACCTGCCTTAGTGCTAACGTATGCACATAATATATGACCTGGGTGGCCAGGAGCTTCTGCAGTGTGATTTAACCTTCTGTACATGCATTATTTATCCTTTGAAACCCTTTAGTGGTTTCCTTTGAGTAATTCTCTTAATTTTATATAATGGTTTTATTATTATGTTTCAATGGTAAAGATAAGATCAATTTGTAAATCTTGTTGTTGTTCAAATAGTTTTTTGTGTATCAAGTCTTCTCATCTTGCGCCTGCACCTATGAAATCCATAACAGACTTAATCATGGATCCTTCAGACTTTCTCTCACTCTCAGACCACAAAGCCCAACAGTCCACCAGTCCTGGCACACATCTCTGCTTACAATGTCCCCTACCAAAGGCAAAAGGTACAGCTGCTCTCCTTCTGGGTGGACATCTTGGGACTGGATACCTCGCCTCTTTCTCACACATCTCACAGGACTTCTCGTTCCGCACACACCTCTCTGTCTCAGTGTCTGCTTGCAGGTTTTTCTCGTTGACCTCCATACTGTGGGCTACTGACAGTCAATATTCTCAGACAGTCTCTAATCTGCAGTTCTTATTTTTCCATACTCTTACCATATTCAGTAGTTCCTCAGGGGCGACTGATCTTCCATGTCTGAAAGCCTCCTACGCTGCTACCATTCAGCCAGGGTGGCAGGCAGCCTGTTACTTCGAATCTTCCCGCCCCCAGGTTACATCTGGCAACTTAAAGAGGATCTGCCATCAGGTCAAAAGTTGGCAGTGTTTGTTCTTATTTTACTTACATTCCTTTCCTGAGTTTTCCATTGTTTTTATTTTTTAAATCCGACATACGGTTCTAGAAATATGGACATTTTTATTTAGTGATAATTTTTAGAGTTTTTATGAAGGAGGCGTGTCTCTCAAAAATTATCCGGGGGCGTGTCTTACAGTCTTACGCTGTAAGCCACGCCCCTTTGATAAAAGCCATTGCATATAGCACTAAAAAGGTCCATATCTCTAGAACCGCATGGCAGATTAAAAAAAACAAAAAACGGGAAACTCACTTTTGACCTGGTGACAGATTCTCTTTAACTGTCAACTAAATTATTGCACTCTCTGAATGACCCAGAACGGAGATAAAATGTGGTCTAAGGGGAACCTGACAGCAGATATAAGCTTCCCGATGAAAGTGCACCATGAATCAGTCACTGGCTGTATGATTTCAGGCATTTATGTTTGATTCTGTAATGGGGCCAGGTACCAAGCCGCAGAGGAGACTGGTTGGTCAGGCGGGTCCCTGGCGGCTTCTCCCCACCCACTCTCTTGGAGTGACAGGTCTCTCCCTGTACACACACGCAGGGAGAAGCCACCAGACGGGGTTCTCAATGAGAAGCTCTACTCTATGGGAAATCTTGCAGCAAGTGTTTCATTTTACTGCAGTGCCTCCGCAGGAGAAATGAAGCATTGCGTGACGTCCATTTAAATGAATAAGCTTCTTATGTGATGTATAGTAATAGCTCCTCCAGAGAAAAAGATGCTCTTTGTCACCCCTCTTTGCTCTTGCTCATGGTTGTAGATTCTAAATAAGGGGTTCTCCTCTAATTTTTCAAATTTCGTTAAAAATTCTGTAGGTTTTCAAAGTCGGTCAAGTCCTTTGGCCACTAAACTTTATAAAAGTGCAGACAAGTTCATAGGACTAAATATCCTACACATAACCAAGTCAGGTTCCTGCTATAAATCCTGCAGCCTCAGATATAAATAATTTTTGGAGGAGTATCAGGCCGGATCCTCGAACTTATGGTCAGGAACTGAATCTGACGGTTTCCTTTTATAAATGGAGCATGCAGTGAAGGACGCTTTGCATATTTATAAAGGACATCGCCTCTGGTAACTCACTGCTTGTAAATACGCTGATGTAAATTTTCTATGCATATAAATGAACAGAAAATGAAGTCCTGGAAATATCTATATTGCAAAAAGGAGTGAGAAGGAGAAGATGTTTGCGCTGAGGTTTTATGCTGAAGCTCAATATTTCTTACAAAACCAAAACAACGTAAAAGTGATTTATTAAAAACTTATTCCCAGTGCACCAAGGACACGAGCCCATCATTACCCTATTATAGCTCCCAAATAGCATTGGCCACATATTCCCGATTGTTCTGACTTCTGTAAATGTAGCTTAGAGGACATATTCTTTGCAAACACTTTTTATTGCTCCCTTACTATAAAAAAAAATGAAAGCCACTTTGCAAAAAGCATTGATTAAATGAGATACATTGATATACTGTACTGTATGTTTTGAGTATGCAGCCCCAATGCAGACCTACAGTATGTGTCTTTATGGTTACAAGCTCCAAATGTATTCTCCTGATCCTGTCACCATCCATTTGGTAAACGGAGGAGAGATCTTAGGGCGTATGAAAATGTGATCAGACTACAAAAGTTTTTTTATGTGAGCTGAAAATAGGACATTTTTCATTCTTCATCAGCGTTTGCTGTAGCTAAATGGAAACAGTCAGTGATAAAGGGAATCTGACAGTAGGATCAACCCTCCTAAGCTGTCTATATTGGCAGGTAGGTCATAGGAAGAGGAATAAAATGATACCTTGATATCTGTGATCCGATATCTTATTCCAGAGAAATCTACATTTTTCTTATTATGTAAATGAGCTGCTAAGATCTATGGGCCGGACATAGATCTCCATGAGAATCTGCCTCCAGCGCTTATTTTAAATGAACAAGGTTGTTACCAGTGTGAGGCATGTAGATCAAAACTGCTGATTCAGGAGAGGAGAATGTCAGTCATTATATGTTTCACACTATTAACACCCCCTTTCTTTTAAAATAAGCTCTGGAGGCAGATTCTCAGGGAGATCTATGTCCCGCCCATGAAAAGTTTGGATTTTTCTGGAATAAGAAATCGGGTCACAGATATCAAGGTGTCATTTTATTCCTCTTCCTATGACCTGCATGCCCATATAGACGGGTTAGAAGGGTTGTTCCTACTGAGAGATTCCCTTTAAAACTTCAAGGGGTTGTCTTATAAAGGAAATCCCTTTTCAAATTGTCCTGACAATCTGCTGATTTTCATGAGTCTGGCAATTCATTTTAATGATGGGGCAAATTGTGGGAGGCCACAGTATTTATTGATGACACATAAGCCATTTGCATTCATTGGTAAGACCGCATAATACCATGCTCGCTAACTATTCTGGAACAGCCAGAAGGCTCCTAGAAAAAGTCTAGACCTTCTCAACATCCGATGCAATTTAGCTCTAATTTGTGCCATCAAAGGCTCCCGAAATGTTCTGTTTCTCAAAAACAGAATTACCAGAAGGTTTTGTTGTTTTTGGCACTGCCATACTTCAATGCATGTGGGAGGGAGGTGGTTTCAAAGTAGATGTGGCTGCTAATCACAAAAATTCACCACTCTGTAGTTCTCCTGAAGAAGTTGGCTAACTGAGAAACTGCACTGTTAATAAACACATTTGATTTGACTCCCTGATTGGATATATACTAGCGGCACAAGAGACTCATTACTCTCTAGCAACCCATAAAAATTCACCACCGGAAGACCGTCCCTAAATTTGTCAAGTATATGTAATATATGGATGAGCCATGTATGCCATAGCAAGTGCCGCTGTTGGTTAGCATCTCTCCGCTATGGCTAAGGACCCTTAGGATTTACCTACACTGATACACTGTAACAACAGAATAGAAATGTCACATGCATGGGATGGCTCCAATGACCCCACAAAAAATTTCTCCTGAACCCTGGTTAGGGATCTATACAATGAGTGAGATCTTGCCATATCAGGGTGCATCAAAATGACTGTGTCGCTATGGATCTCTGAGGGTTAGCATCTACTACAGCCTTCCCATTCTATAAAGCATCAATGAGTGTCCACCGGTTGCCTTAAAGGGAGACACTCTGAGCCTTCATGGTTCCACTACCCCCCCATGCAACAAATCTGCTGTCCCAACAGGGCATCAATAGTTCCAGGTGAAGAGTGAAGACTACAAAATGGAGGGTAATGACAATTTCTTAAGCTAAAATCTAACATGTACATGATCAAGAAGTGCAGAGCACTTGTGAACCAATAGTTTCTTCACACAGCTTAGGCACTTCCGAAGGAGAACTAATGTTTCGTAAAACCCTCCTACCATCTCAACATCGTAAGCACCTTTGGTGGGGTCTTCCGAGAAGGATATCTTTCACTCATTGCCTGGACAAAAGTCAACTCTTTCTATTGGTAAAAGTCCAGGAGCCTTCTAAAGGGAACCTGTCAGCAAGATTTAGCCCTATAAACTAAATACATGGCTATAATGCTGCTGTGATGCTTATTAATACAATACCTGATGTGAAGGAATCTGCTCAGTGACTGCTGAATACTCACCTTATGAAGATTTTAGAAAATGACGTCTTGTGTGCTTCGGAGCAGGACGTAGGGGCAGAGTCTTCTTCTGGTTTTTGGCCCCCCACCAGCCTCCTCTGTTTCTTCTGCAGATCACTGACTATTCAATGACAAGTCTCCTTTTTATAATTCTGTACCTCCACCGCCACCATTGTGTGGGTGGCACATGTGCAGTGGGAGCTGGCGTCCTGTGTGTAGGACTTCAATAAAATGGAGCCGGAGGCAGCACATACAGAGATCGAGATTTCAGCTCTGAACTGAGCCAAAATCTCAATCTGCGCATGTGCCGCGTCTGGCGCCATTTTATTGAAGTCCTGCACACGAGATGACGGCTCTCATTTTGCGGAGTTTTAAAAAGAAGCCAGGTCACTTGATAATCAGTGACCTGCAGAAGAAACGGAGGAGGCTGGTGGGGGGCCGAGAACCAGAAGAAGAACCTTCCCCCACATCCTGCTCTGAAGCACACGAGTGAGTAAAAGACGTCATTTTCTGAAAACTTCATAAGGTGAGTATTCAGCAGCCACTGAGCAGATCCATTTGTTGCATAGTTTGTCACAGAAGAAACTTGTGAGAGTAGATTATATGGGGTAATTCAACTTTTATCTACACAGAACATGAGGTATATGTATCAGCTTCTTAATACAGCATAACAGGAAGTCTAAAGAACCTTTTATCAGAGAGAAAGTGAAACCAAAGTACAAGAAGTATATGCATTACATTCAGCTAAGCATATAACAGTAACATCGCCATCTGTTGTTAGAAAAGTGTAAACTCCTCCTGCACACAAATAAGTCTGTATCTGTTGCATATCTGCCAACACCCTTCACATTAGGTATCATATTAATCAGCATCACAGTGACATTATAACCATGTCTTTAGTTTATAGTGCTAAATCCTGCTGGCAGGTTCTCTTTAATATCTTCCTAGACAGAAATGTAGCTGTCCTAACTCAAGAGTCTCTGTTTTGCCATCGATGCATACATCCCTCATACACTGGACATATGCCACACAGACATCCCTCGTACACTGGACATATGCCACACATACATACATCATACACTGGACATATGTCACACATACATCCCTCCTACACTGCAGATATACCACACATACATCCCTCCTACACTGGACATATGCCACACATACATCCATCATACACTGGACATATGTCACGCATACATCCCTCCTACACTGCAGATATACCACACATACATCCCTCATACACTGGACATATGTCACACATACATCCATCATACACTGGACATATGTCACACATACATCCCTCATACACTGCACATATACCACACATACATCCCTCCTACACTGGATATATACCACACATACATCCCTCATACACTGGACGTATACCACACATACATCCCTCATACACTGGACATACACAACACATACATCCCTCATACACTGGATATATACCACACATACATCCCTCATACACTGGACGTATACCACACATACATTCCTCCTACACTGGATATATACCACACATACATCCCTCATACACTGCACATATACCACGCATACATCCCTCATACACTGGACATACACAACACATACATCCCTCATACACTGGACGTATACCACACATACATCCCTCATACATTGGACATGTGTCACACATACATCCCTCATACACTGGACATATACAACACATACATCCCTCATACACTGGACATACACAACACATATGCAGCGCCCCAGAGTCCTGGTCATTGCAGTACTGTGGTTCCGCCACTAAGGGGAGCTATAGTACGTCTGATGGCACTGAAGGAGTTCATCTGACCAGGTATCACAGACACCAATACATTTCACAGCCGGGCCACCAGGGGGAGCTAAGGGTTCTATTCACTAGGCCACTCCCCACCATTGTGGGTAAACTGGGGGTCAGGCAGGAAGTTAGATCAGAAAGCTGACTGGGTTGGAACCAGGCAACACCTTGTGGCAGAGGGTGTTGTGGAAGAAGATTCAGTAGGGTCCCTGTCAGGGGTGGGATCCTGACAGAGGCTTGGCAACTTGAGCGAACGTAACGGGACCGTGCCTGCTCAGTATAGCGGCGGTACCCAAGAAGGGACTGGAAGCGAGATAGATTGTGCTGAGTGAGAAACGAGATCAAAGCAACAAGGAGAATACCAGTAGGAGTCGTGCTGTAAGACCGAGGCAACATCCTACTGAGGCGCACAACCGGCGGCCGGAACGCCGAGGGAGTATTACAATATTCAGCTTCAAGCAATACTCTAAACCACGGCAGGACAGTCAGTCTAAGGCGGGCTGTCTCACCTAAATCACCTATGCAGTCTTGGGGGGCAACTTGTGGAGAGGGGCGACTCTAGGGTCCCGGAAGAGCTCCGAGCCTACCCGTCATACGGGTGCCGTTCCAACCGTAACATCAGGGAGGGACGGAGGATTAGCAGAACATCATCTAATCGAGTTGTGAGGGAACTTAAGAAACGGACACAACAGTTGTGGGGACTTTCCGTAAGCACAGCAGGGAAGGACCACAACACATAGCGCTAGCAGGAAGGCGCAGATTTCCACCTGTTAAGAGAACTCTGGAGGTGCCATTGGACCGGCCGGACTTGCGCAGCCTGGTTATCCGGATTCCGGACTGAGGACCCAGAGATCTTCAGTAAAGAGGTAAAGAGACTGCAACTTGGTGTCCTCATTATTTACTGCACCGCACTACTACAGCATCACCACCACCATCATCTACCCACATATATTACTGTACGCCCCTCAGCAGGGTCACGGACCGGGTCTAGCCACCGTGACAACCCCAGAGCAGAGACTCAGAGGCCCGGTACCGGGTACCCCTCGGCCCTGTGGCAGTGGGGGCACTACAACTTGGCGTCACGAACAGGATCTACTTAAGCCTGAAGAATCAGGTCATGTGTGCCTTGGAACTGTGATTTACTGTGCTTGGGACTGTACTTTATTGCAAAGACTGTGCTGTGCCATTTGCCGCCAAAATCCGCCGCCATTACAGCGCTGAGGAGAGCGCAGGAGAAGAAGAGGGGCGTGGAGTGGGCATAGGCAAGCTGGAGAGCGCGAACAACAATGACCGCCCAGTCTAAATATTGCTGTGTTCTGAGGACGTGTCCGTCAGCAGTCGAGACCCGCCTTCTGATTTTCTATGCTGGACGGAAACCGAAGAAACGAAACTATGACTCAGGTGAGGTGGAACTGGAGACCAAGGAAGGCTTGCAGAAAAGAATGGCCCCGCATCGACCCCCGTCACCAGCGGATTATTCCGATATGCCCCCGCTGGAGGACTTGCATCCCTGGGAGCTGCCGATGGGGCATCCCGTGCCTGAATGGTCCCCGGTTCGTACGCCTTCCACAGGAGAGGGGAGCGGCACCGGAGGAGCTACCGCAAGTGAAGGTACCCAGTGCCACGATCCCCGGGGAGACCACCTCACCCCTGCACACGACCCGGCCACTGCTGCGACCAGTGGCGCCCCGATGTCCCCGCCGTCTGGCACCAATGCACCGGGGGGGCATGACCTCGGGCCCTTCCCCTGGGGGGAATATCGGAACCACCTGATCGCGGAGTTCCAGCGAGAAGTGGAGCGGGAGGCGCGAGGAGAACTGCTGGAGGGCTCCCTGCCGAAGTGGGGCGTTGTGGTTGTTTACCTGCCCCAGACGGGAAAGGGCTTCGTGCAGGAGATCGGGACAGCCCTGAGAGTCTGCATCACCCGGGATGAAGTGGAGCCCTGCCTGTGTGGAGATGGCGCCAAGTCCTTCCTGAAGCCGGGGGATGTGGTCACATACCGCCGGCACCTAAAGGGGAGCGGCTGGTGGGCCCGGGATATGCAGCGCTGCACTGCCGTTCTGGCGGTATCCCGCACCGAGGGGGAGGAGCTCGCCGCTGAAGCCGCTGCTGCCGCCGCCGCTGCTGCCAGCATTATCCATCGACCCACGCAGACACTCATCGCAGCGCACGACCTGGTCATGCAGGAGATCCGAACCCACGGGGTGCACCTGGCCGCGGGAGTGAGCTTGGAGTCCGACCTGCCTGGCCTGCAGAGGGCCACCTGCCAGGTGAAGCCTCGGTGGGGGCTACCGAAAAATGAGTAAGAAACTGCATTATTTGTAAATAGTTCCTTAACTGTTTGTTCGTTTCCTGATTTTTGCTGCTAGACCCGTCCAGGGTTAACTCTTAAGGGGATCCCTTTGTTGACCCGGGATCCCTATTGTTTTGTTTGCTTTTTCCAAGTTTTGCACAAGTTTCCAGAACTGCCGCAATCATGAACAGTGCATGATACAGACTCTTTGTAAATAGTTTGCACCTTTTTAAAGGTGCTCCCTACTGGTTTTACTTAAGGAAGGACTCTTTGTGAAGATACCGCACCGGAGCCTTTGCTGAGTACGGACTGGTAGCTTGAGAAGATATGCTACCTCATGGAGACTTGGTCACCTTTTAAAGAGGACGTTCACCTGTTGCACTTAAAGGGTGATATTGCTTTAAGACAGAAAGTAATAATGTCTTGACAAAAGAAAATGATGAAGATGCTTATATGAAGAAGTTATGTGTATTTAACAAGTTAATTGTGAGAAATGTTTAATAATGATGATAGAAACCTGGGGACAGACAGTGAACCCGTACGGGGTTAGTTAGTGAGTCCTCTTAGGAGCCATATAGAGGTGGCTCATGGATCTAAAACTGAAAGTAATGTTATGTTCTATACTGTGTATAGTAGTTGAAAAGGCAGTAGGCCCGGGCTGAACGGGGCGGTCCTGTAACAGAAAGGAGAGGCAGAAGGTCTGGTGCCGTTAGGACAGGCGGTCCTGCAGATTTAAAGAAGGAGAATGAAAAGTTAAAATTGCTTTATAATGTGATTATAAGAAGGTCTTTAGTGGATTCAGAGTGTACGTCCTTAAAGGCAAAGTTGAACTATTGTTTGAACCTTTGTACTAAGTAGAATACCCAGTTGGGTAAGAAAAGTTACTTATAGCATGTTGCTATGATATTTAACCATGTTTGTAACGTTCAAGTGTCCTCACCTCCCATAAAGGGAAGCTCTGTTCAAGTATACTTATTGTTATTGCACTCAACAAAATTGTATGTCTTTTTGCTAACCTGTATTGTTGTTTTCTTCCCAGTCCCGGAGTACTGGATTTAACCGGGGGGGAGTGAAGCGCCAGAGTCCTGGTCGTTGCAGTACTGTGGTTCCGCCACTAAGGGGAGCTATAGTACGTCTGATGGCACAGAAGGAGTTCATCTGACCAGGTATCACAGACACCAATACATTTCACAGCCGGGCCACCAGGGGGAGCTAAGGGTTCTATTCACTAGGCCACTCCCCACCATTGTGGGTAAACTGGGGGTCAGGCAGGAAGTTAGATCAGAAAGCTGACTGGGTTGGAACCAGGCAACACCTTGTGGCAGAGGGTGTTGTGGGAGAAGATTCAGTAGGGTCCCTGTCAGGGGTGGGATCCTGACAGAGGCTTGGCAACTTGAGCGAACGTAACGGGACCGTGCCTGCTCAGTATAGCGGCGGTACCCAAGAAGGGACTGGAAGCGAGATAGATTGTGCTGAGTGAGAAACGAGATCAAAGCAACAAGGAGAATACCAGTAGGAGTCGTGCTGTAAGACCGAGGCAACATCCTACTGAGGCGCACAACCGGCGGCCGGAACGCCGAGGGAGTATTACAATATTCAGCTTCAAGCAATACTCTAAACCACGGCAGGACAGTCAGTCTAAGGCGGGCTGTCTCACCTAAATCACCTATGCAGTCTTGGGGGGCAACTTGTGGAGAGGGGCGACTCTAGGGTCCCGGAAGAGCTCCGAGCCTACCCGTCATACGGGTGCCGTTCCAACCGTAACATCAGGGAGGGACGGAGGATTAGCAGAACATCATCTAATTGAGTTGTGAGGGAACTTAAGAAACGGACACAACAGTTGTGGGGACTTTCCGTAAGCACAGCAGGGAAGGACCACAACACATAGCGCTAGCAGGAAGGCGCAGATTTCCACCTGTTAAGAGAACTCTGGAGGTGCCATTGGACCGGCCGGACTTGCGCAGCCTGGTTATCCGGATTCCGGACTGAGGACCCAGAGATCTTCAGTAAAGAGGTAAAGAGACTCCAACTTGGTGTCCTCGTTATTTACTGCACCGCACTACTACAGCATCACCACCACCATCATCTACCCACATCTATTACTGTACGCCCCTCAGCAGGGTCACGGACCGGGTCTAGCCACCGTGACAACCCCAGAGCAGAGACTCAGAGGCCCGGTACCGGGTACCCCTCGGCCCTGCGGCAGTGGGGGCGCTACACATACATCCCTCAAACATTGGACATATACCACGCATACATCCCTCATACACTGGACGTATGCCACACGTTGCCTCTCACACATAGAATTCTTGTTAAATCTGTCCCGCTCACATACAACACATACACATACACACATCTCACATGTAGGACAAATGCTTCTTTCTGGCGTGGAGGTTTCTCGCTTGTGGATTCTTCTTTTCTGATCACAATTTTGCCTATTATGATGTCAGTGTTGGACATTCCGGAATTACGTGTCTGACACAAAGAGAAATGTTACCCCTTATACCTCAGTCCAGAGCCTCTCACACCTAGCCAAATCAGTTCTCACACGTTGCACTGACGAGGGGCAATACCCAAAACACCGTGTCTGCAAATTGAGATTCTGATTTGGCTTTTATCTTAAGTCATATTACAAGGCTCGTTAAAGGGTCGATAGTGACTTGTCGGATCGCTGCTTCCATCAGGTGGCACTATAGAGTTTAAGTGCTCTTCCCCTCTAAAGAGGCAATTTGCATATGTCTGACTAAAAGAGTTTTGGTTCTGCAGACATCAATAATGACATGAGAATGTAAGTGTCAATAAGTGAAGACAGAATCTGCAGACATTTCTACAACACACTAGGAGCGTCTTATCAGATAATTACCTCACTTAATAATTCATGAATTAAGAGCTTTCGGATTAATGAGGACCAGAGAATTTACTCTCTGCGTTCAACACCATTCGCAAGCTGTAACTTTAACCCTGTGTTGTCCGCATCATGCAATATTCATATTATCGATCAGTGAGGCACCGGCCTGCTAAATGCTTCTTAATTGGATTTCTACAGGATTGGTGTAATGGTGAAATTGGGGACATCTTTCGTCTTTGATCATTTTTTGTAAATCTAATAAAGGATAGAGAAAATGATCCAGTACAGTAGAGAGTCCAATATGGCAGGAGTCAACCTACTCCATTAAATATGAAGGTTTTCTGATATTACAGCCTAACTTCATACAAGTTGACCATATGTTGTTCATCCGTGGACAACAGTGGCGATGTTTGTAGAAAGAATGAATTTTGCTTTGGCAGACCCAAAATGTCCAAGCATTACATGATTGGACATTTATACCCCGATGTGGAAGAATTGTATGGTCAGCTGTGCTTCCACGGTCAACACCATCTGGTGGAGAATCTGATATTAATCTTTATTAAAAGGGGATGTCTTTTTCAGACTAGGACTAGGACTTTAAATTGGGAAACCTCTTTAATCTGGCCATGCATTGCTTGATCTGACTGCTGGATCCACCTGTGTAAAGAGGTAGGATAGCCATGCGCCTTTTTCAGGTCAACATACCCTTCTGCCATCCGAGGTTTCTGGAGGCTTCTTTAGTGCCCCGGGAGATTTGCCAACTCTTTCAGTCTGGGAGGTCTCAGCTTTTCCCAGAATTTACCAGAGTAACACAATATCTGACTTAATTTGCCCCTCTTGTGTTTTACTTGTTCACTTTTCCCTTAGTCGGTGTTCCATTTTGAAGGTAGCTGCAAATTGGGTCACCACCAAACACTGAGGGCATTCTGAATTTCCAGTTGGGTGGTAAAGCCAGAGATCGGCATGGGCCCTGCCAGGAACTGATGCTGACATATAGGCTAGCAAAGCACCACTGAGTGCTTAACTGTGGCGCTGCTGTGGGAAAAGTGTCAGGGGAAGGTGGTGCCAGGAAATGGTGGAAGTGCAGGTCCGGGGGTACATGCTGCCTAAGAGACTCTACCAGTGCTGTGAAACTGAAAGGCCTAAGATTTTAAAGGGAACCTGTCACCACGTTTTTGGAAGATGGGATAAAAATAGCGTTAAATAGGGGCAGAGGTGGGCGTTACATTAGTGTGTGTGTTATGCGTTTATTACCCACCTAAGTTGCCGAAATAACTTTGCAAAGTCTCCGTTTTCGCCTGTCAATCAGGCTGGTCAGGTCACATGGGCGTGGTGTCTTCACCCAGATTTGGCGTAGTTTTCCGTTGGTGGCGTAGTGGTGTGCGCATGCCCAAAGTCCGGAATCCTCTTCCAGGGGATTTAAAATAGCGCGGTGTTCGTTATTGCATTGGTGATCGGTGGGCGCGGCCATCTTCCTTTGGCCGCGCGTGCGCAGAAGCGGCGCTCTGCTGGCCGCGGCTTCAGGAAAATGGCCGCGGGATGCCGCGCGTGCGCAGATGGATATCGCGGCGGCCATTTTCCTGAAGCCGCGGCCAGCAGAGCGCCGCTTCTGCGCACGCGCGGCCAAAGGAAGATGGCCGCGCCCACCGATCACCAATGCAATAACGAACACCGCGCTATTTTAAATCCCCTGGAAGAGGATTCCGGACTTTGGGCATGCGCACACCACTACGCCACCAACGGAAAACTACGCCAAATCTGGGGGAAGACAACGCCCATGCGACCTGACCAGCCTGATTGACAGGCGAAAACGGAGACTTTGCAAAGTTATTTCGGCAACTTAGGTGGGTAATAAACGCATAACAAACACACTAATGGAACGCCCACCTCTGCCCCTATTTAACGCTATTTTTATCCCATCTTCCAAAAACGTGGTGACAGGTTCCCTTTAAGAATTCAGAACCATTATGGGACTAACAGGATAAGTAGTTGTTGAATGGAGGTGTTGGAATAATGATTATTATTGTATATACTGTATTACAACAACTACTATTTACTGCTGTTTAATAGTGCATGAGTTTCTGCTTTCAGCAGTAGTTATATTGCCAGTAAAGCACTGTTAAAAAAAAGTAACCAGGAATTTCTGCTCACTGAGTGTGTAGTTGAAGCTCATTCACTTTACTTACACTTTGCATGCTTACAGACAAGATGGTAAGATCCTAAGCTACAATACCAGTTGTAAGCTGTGTTATCTTTGTTCCTGAAAAAACATATATATACAGGACTCACAGTACCAAGAATGATGGCAGCTGATGAGCACTGATCTATTACAGATCTATATCAGATGCACATTGTTTACTTTGGCCTGCATGGTGTAAATGGTGCATGATGAAGGTCCACGCACAATTTTTGCCCAAGGGCTCTTTGCTGTTTCCACCTCTCTGACCCCTTCATCATTACTGTGGCTGTTACATCGCACCTCAGAGCTGTACACAGTATATGACACACACATCCGACCTGGTAACTCAGCTGTTCTGAACCTACTTGTATTTAGTGGATTTGATCTAGAATTAATTTATACGTTTTATAATTTCCAATCTTTTAGCGCAAAAAATATCAAAATGTGTAAAAATGCTAATAATGAGATCTAACAAATTCTTCAGTTTTTGCTTGTTTCTGGCTATCTTTAGAGGCCGCTGATCGCCTTCCACATCATGTTCGTCACCATTATGGAAAGTGCCACCACCCGGCTCCTATACATCAATAAAGAAATTATTTATTTATTATGCTTTTGCTTACATACCTCTATGTTATTCTGCAGCGCTCTACAGACATCATCATCACTGTCCCCAATGAGGCTGACAATCTAGATTCCCTATGTCTTCGGAGTATGGGAGGAAACCGGAGAATCTGGAGGAAACCCACACCAACATGGGGAGAACATTCAAACTCCTTGCAGATGTTGTCCTTGGTGGGATTTGAATCCAGGACCCCAGTGCTGCAAGGCTGCAGTGCTAAACACTAAGCCACCATGAAAATAAAAGTTTATTATCAGTGGACGCTGAACAAACAAGAAGATGTGCATTAGGCAGCTGCATGGTTATTGTGCTCCACGTTATGGTTGAAATGGAGAAGTGTTAGGACTTTAGTCAATCGCACCAGACAACAGATGTAGTAGAGCTGAATTCATCATTAACTAGTTTTAAATGAATTGTAATTGCTCACTAAGCCAACGATATGCATGAATACCTGATGTCTTAGTCTTAGTTGCCCTGTACATTAAAGGGGACCTGTCAGCAGGAAAAAATGATATTAACTTGCAGATATAGTGTGTTATGCAGTGACCCCTGTTACAGGTAGGGGACGCTGCATGGGCTCATCAGGATACGCATGGAGGCGTAGCTGGGTTTGTGAAACGGTGTCCGGCATGTTTGTAAATGACCGGCATGTGTCGCAGAGGGAGTCTGCACTGTAAGCCGATAATGTTGTTCTGGGACCTGTAGTCCCACAAGTATTGTTATGTAGCTTTAAAGGGAGGCTTACAGGGTTAGTCGGAGAGCTGGGTGGGTCTGACTAACCACACACCTCCCACCTGTGGGAGTGGTTACAGATATATAATGTGACTGAGGACATGAGAGAATGTATGTACCTGATTGGTCCATGTGTAAGGTCCTGGAAAGCCTGTGTGTTGGACGGTCCCAGGTGGGGACGGACATCCTGAAGAGCACATGTTGAGGCCTTGGATCTGGTGGCCTGTGTGTTGGATGGTTCCAAGTGGGGACAGACGTACTGAACAGCACACAGAGAGGCCGTATGTGCAGAGTCTGTGTCGGCACTGTGTTGGGGAAGCTACCGTTTCTTTTGCGGGTCTGGACTGTCGTGAGTGCCCTGGTCACAAGGATGGTGATCCCAGTAAGACAGCTTCCCCAAGAGAGAGGACTGACAGGAGGTCAGCGAGTGGAGCAGGCGTTCCAGGAAGGTAACCCAGAGTTGGGGGACCGTGTGTACAGATCTGTCGGGTCAGTTAATGAACTGTGCAGTCACCCATGGTAACTGGACGGAGTAAGGTCCAGCTTGTTCAGTGAACGCAACTTAATGTCATGTTCCGATACAGTGTGTAATGTTTAAAGTGGAAAGTGTTCCTGTGTGCCTTAAATCTTGCTGCGAAGCTAGTATTCCCCAACCCGCTATTGATTGCGGCATCACAAGTGTTAATCTCATAGAATTATAAAATGTGGGAAGGGACCTCCAGGGACATCGTGTCCAACCCCCTGCTCAATGCAGGATTCACTAAATCATCTCAGACAGATGTCTGTCCAGCCTCTGTTTGAAGACTTCCATTGAAGGAGAACTCCCCATCTCTCACGACAGCCTGTTCCAGTCATTGATCACCCTCACTGTCAAAAAGTTTTTTCTAATTTCTAATCTGTATTTTCTCCTTTTCAGTTTTATTCCATTGCTTCTTGTGTTTCCATGTGCAAATGAGAATAATGATGATCCCTCTACACTGTGACATCCCTTCAGATATTTGTTGACAGCTATTAAGTCTCCTCTTAGCATTTTTTTCTGCAAGCTAAACATTCCGAGATCCGTTCCTCGTAGGACATACTTTACAGTCCGCACACCATCCTGGTAGCTCTTCTCTGAACTTGCTCCAGTTTTTCCAGTCTCCAATCTGCAGGTTAATAGCGTTATTAATCTGCCCGGTGCCTGCACTTAATTGAACGCTGCAGGGAGGGCAATCGGGAATGGCTGGGCAAAGCGCCAGAATTGGTGCATCTCATGTGATGCTCAACTTCTGGGGCGACTGTGGGCTTGGACTGGGAAGGGACCAATTTCCATGGACCTTCCTAACCTGATAATAATAAGCTCTCAGCTGCTTTCCTCATGGGGAGAGTGATGTCACGCTTGGAAGCAAGGAAGAATCTCTCATCAGGTATCCACAAGCATGCAACATGTTCACACTCCAGGCCAGAAGGGGGAGCTCTGATCCAGTTTGTGGGTGGCTCCCCTATATATATTCTGGTCTGGGGGAAAGTCAGTCAGTCTGTCAGAGGGACAGAGAAGAGAGCAGTCAGACAGTAAGAGTCGGAAAGACTGAAGGGGCCGCGCATCCACGAGGGTGGTGCAGCTCCTGGACAGAGATAGCACAGAAAGCAGAATAGATTGTAGAGAGCGTGGAGGGGAAGTGTAGCACAGCAGAGTGAAGCGCTGGGAGGTTAGCTGCAACAGAGCTACCTCCCTACTGAGCGCAGACATCGGTAGCCGGAAAACCGGGGTTGTGAAGCACTCCACGGCTCACAGCAGAAACCAGCAGGACAGCTGGATTACAAGTCACCAGTCCGCCTTCGAAACCTGAGGACACAGTAGCACATAGAGCCCTGGCCATGATAGAGACTCTGTAAAAACGCTTAAGCTACCTGTCGTATGGGTAGTGTCCTACCTGTGTGGCACCCCAGGAGTCCGGGTACCACAGTGGTGCTGCCTTCCTCTCGGGGAGGGTAGTGCCATGTCTGGAGACAGGAGGGATCCCTTTGGTATGTAAGCTGTACATGCAACACTTTCTGACTCCAGGAGGCCAGAAGGGGGAGCTCTAAACCCAGTTTTAGGGGAGCTTCCCTCAATATACATCCTGGTCTGGAGGATGAGTTAGACAGTTGGTCCAGGGAGACCAAGGAAGACAGTTGATCCAGGGAGACCAAGGTAAACAGTCTAGTGCAGACAAACAGAGAGTGAAGGAGCACAGAGGAACCTAAGAGCTGGAGGAGGGCTGCTATTGGGCTCCTCTAAGCTGAGCAAAGAAACCAGGCACCGGGAGCCCTAGTGTTATGGTCCTGGTGGTAGGAACACATGAACTGACCTGATAGGTAAACCAAAACATAGGACAAGCTCTGGGGATGTGGGAACTCTACTGACCGCAATTCTGATCCTATCAAAACACACTATAGGCAGCCGTGGAGCGTTCCTAACTCGGCCTAGACGCCTCTGCACAGCCTGAGAAACTAGCTACCCCTAGAGAGAAACAAAGCCTCACTTGCCTCAGAGAAATTCTCCCCAAAGTGAGAGCAGCCCCCACAAATAATAACGGTGAGTTAAGAGGAAAACACAAACACAGAAATGAAAACAGGTTTTAGCAAATGAGGCCTGCTAAAAACTAAATAGTCAGAAGATAGCAAGGAATCTGTGCGGTCAGTATAAAATACTACAAAAAATTATCCACGCAGAGAATACCAAAAGACCCCCACACCGACTCACGATGTGAGGGGCGCAACTCCGCACCCCAGAGCTTCCAGCTAGCAATCAAATAGCATATAAGCAAGCTGGACTGAACTCATCATATACTGAGAAACATTTTCAAATAGCAATGAGAAAAAATAGACTAGCATGAACTTAGCTTCTCCACGAGGAGACAGGTCACAAGGGAAGTCTGTTATGATCCTTAGTGGTTGAGGATCACAAAATACTCCAGCTAAGTAACAAAACATAGGACAAGCTCTAGGGAGGTGGTAAACTGGACTGACCGCAAATCTGAACCTATCCAACACACTAGAGGTAGCCGGTGAACGTGACTAAAATCCTAGATGTCTCGAGCCAGCCTGAGGAACTAACTACCCCTAGAGAGAAAGAAAGAAAGACCTCACTTGCCTCCAGAGAAATAATCCCCAAAGATATAGAAGCCCCCAACAAATAATAACGGTGAGGTAAGAGGAAGGCACATACACAGGGGTGAAAGCAGATTCAGCAAATGAGGCCCACTAATACTAGATAGCAGAAAATAGAAAAGGGGTCTGTGCGGTCAGTAAAAAACCCTTACAAAATATCGACACTGAGATTTCAAGAACCCCTGCACCAACTAACGGTGTGGGGGGAGAAACTCAGTCCCCTAGAGCAACCAGCAAGCGAGGAAATCACATTTTAGCAAGCTGGACAAGAAACATGATGAATGCTGATAATCAAAAAATAAACAAACAAAAACTTAGCTTGTCTTGGAGAGACTGGGAGCAAGGTAGTCACAAGGAATCTGAAGAGCACTGAATACATTGAGAGCAGGCAAGGAACTGAGTATCCAGGTGAGCTAAATAGGAAACCAACCAAGGATAACGAACCAGCTGATGCTGCCAACCTGCAGAAAGACAACACTACACAGTACCGCTTGTGACCACTAGAGGGAGCCCAAAAATAGAGTTCACAACAGAAGTCCCAGAGAGATCTGAACCAGTACTGAATACAATGACAGCAGACAACAAGTAAAGGTCCAAGTGGAGTTAAATAGGCAGCAAGCCTAGCAGGAAACGAGGCAGCTGGAGTCCAGCTACAGACCAGCCGTAACACTCAAAGCCACCAGAGGGAGCCCAAGAACAGAACTCACAAAGTACCACTCATGACCACAGAAGGGAGCCCGAGAACGGAATTCACAACAGTACCCCCCCCTTGAGGAGGGGTCACCGAACCCTCACCAGAGCCCCCAGGCCGATCAGGACGAGCCAAATGAAAGGCACGAACCAAATCGGCAGCATGGACATCAGAGGCAACAACCCAGGAATTATCCTCCTGACCATAGCCCTTCCATTTAACCAAGTACTGAAGCTTCCGTCTCGAAACACAAGAATCCAAGATCTTCTCCACCACATACTCCAATTCTCCCTCGACCAACACCGGAGCAGGAGGATCAACAGAAGGAACCACAGGCACCACATACCTCCGCAACAAAGACCTATGGAACACATTATGAATGGCAAAAGATGCTGGGAGGTCCAAACGGAATGACACAGGATTGAGGATTTCTGAAATCTTATAAGGACCGATGAAACGAGGTTTAAACTTAGGAGAGGAAACCTTCATAGGAACGTAACGAGATGACAACCATACCAAATCCCCCACACGAAGTCGGGGACCCACACAGAGACGGCGATTAGCAAAGCGCTGAGCCTTCTCCTGTGACAACGTCAAATTGTCCACTACGTGGTTCCAAATCTGCTGCAACCTATCCACCACAGAATCCACCCCAGGACAGTCAGAAGGCTCAACCTGACCCGAGGAAAAACGGGGATGAAAACCAGAATTACAAAAAAAAGGCGATACCAAAGTAGCAGAACTAGCCCGATTATTGAGGGCGAACTCAGCCAATGGCAAAAAAGTCACCCAATCATCCTGATCAGCAGAAACAAAACATCTCAGATAAGCCTCCAAGGTCTGATTAGTTCGTTCGGTTTGGCCATTTGTCTGAGGATGGAAGGCCGAAGAAAAAGACAAATCAATGCCCATCTTAGCACAAAAGGACCGCCAAAATCTGGACACAAACTGGGATCCTCTGTCAGACACAATGTTCTCCGGAATACCATGCAAACGAACCACATTCTGAAAAAAACAGCGGAACCAAATCAGAGGAGGAGGGCAACTTAGGCAAGGGCACTAAATGGACCATTTTAGAAAAACGATCACAAACCACCCAGATGACAGACATCCTCTGAGAGACTGGAAGATCCGAAATAAAATCCATGGAAATATGCGTCCAAGGCCTCTTTGGGACAGGCAAAGGCAAAAGCAATCCACTGGCACGAGAACAGGAAGGCTTGGCCCGAGCACAAATCCCACAGGACTGCACAAAGGAACGCACATCCCGCGACAAGGAAGGCCACCAAAAGGACCTGGCCACCAGATCCCTGGTACCAAAAATCCCAGGATGACCCGCCAACACAGAAGAATGAACCTCGGAAATAACTCTACTGGTCCATCTATCCGGGACAAACAGTCTCTCCGGTGGACAACGGTCAGGTCTATCGGCCTGAAATTCCTGCAGCACCCGCCGCAAATCAGGGGAGATGGCAGACAAAATCACCCCCTCTCTGAGGATACCAGCCGGCTCAGAAACTCCCGGAGAGTCAGGCACAAAACTCCTAGAAAGGGCATCAGCCTTCACATTCTTTGAGCCCGGAAGGTACGAAACCACGAAATCAAAACGGGAGAAAAACAGCGACCAACGAGCTTGTCTAGGATTTAACCGCTTGGCAGACTCGAGATAAATCAAATTCTTGTGATCCGTCAAGACCACCACGCGATGCTTGGCTCCCTCAAGCCAATGTCGCCACTCCTCGAATGCCCACTTCATTGCCAACAACTCCCGATTACCAACATCATAATTCCGCTCGGCAGGTGAAAACTTTCTAGAAAAGAAAGCACATGGTCTCATCACCGAGCCATCAGAGCTTCTCTGTGACAAGACAGCCCCTGCTCCAATCTCAGAAGCATCAACCTCGACCTGAAAGGGAAGAGAGACATCAGGCTGACGCAAGACAGGAGCCGAAGAAAACCGACGTTTCAGCTCCTGAAAGGCCTCAACGGCCGCAGAAGACCAATTCGTCAAATCAGCACCCTTTCTAGTCAAATCCGTCAAAGGTTTAACCACACTAGAAAAATTTGTGATGAAACGACGGTAAAAATTAGCAAAGCCCAAGAACTTCTGAAGACTCTTCACCGATGTAGGTTGAGTCCAGTCATAGATGGCCTGGACTTTAACTGGATCCATCTCGATAGTAGAAGGGGAAAAAATAAAGCCCAAAAAGGAAACCTTCTGGACTCCAAAGAGACATTTAGAGCCCTTCACAAACAAGGCATTGGCACGCAGGACCTGAAACACCATCCTGACCTGCTTCACATGAGACTCCCAATCATCAGAAAAGACCAAAATATCATCCAGGTACACAATCATAAATCTATCCAGATACTCTCGGAAGATGTCGTGCATGAAGGACTGAAACACGGAAGGGGCATTAGAAAGCCCAAAAGGCATCACCAAGTACTCAAAATGATCTTCGGGCGTATTAAATGCTGTTTTCCATTCATCGCCCTGCTTTATACGCACAAGATTATAAGCTCCTCGAAGATCTATCTTGGTGAACCAACTAGCCCCCCTAATCCGAGCAAACAGATCGGACAGCAGAGGCAAAGGGTACTGAAATTTGACCGTGATTTTATTTAGAAGGCGATAATCTATACAGGGTCTCAGAGAACCATCCTTATTGGCCACAAAAAAGAACCCTGCACCCAAAGGTGACGAGGACGGACGAATTTGCCCTTTCTCCAAAGACTCCTTTATATAAGTCCGCATAGCGGTATGTTCTGGTACAGATAAATTAAAAAGTCGACCCTTAGGGAACTTACTACCAGGAATCAAATTTATAGCACAATCACAATCCCTATGAGGAGGTAGGGCACTGGATTTGGGCTCATCGAATACATCCTGGTAATCCGACAAAAATTCAGGGACTTCAGAAGGAGTAGAAGAAGCAATTGACACCAAAGGAACATTGCCATGTACCCCTTGACAACCCCAACTTGACACAGACATTGCTTTCCAATCCAGGACTGGATTATGAACCTGCAGCCATGGCAGACCCAACACGACAACATCATGCAAATTATGTAACACCAGAAAGCGAATAACCTCCTGATGTGTAGGAGTCATGCACATAGTCACTTGAGTCCAGTACTGAGGCTTATTCTTGGCCAATGGCGTAGCATCAATTCCCCTTAATGGAATAGGGAATTGCAATGGCTCCAAGACAAAACCACAGCGCCTGGCAAATGACAAATCCATCAAATTCAGGGCAGCGCCTGAATCCACAAAAGCCATAACAGAGTAGGATGACAGAGAGCAAATCAAAGTAACAGACAAAATGAATTTAGGCTGTACAGTACCAATGGTGACAGACTTAGCGAACCTTTTTGTGCGCTTAGAACAGTCAGAGATAACATGAGTGGAGTCACCACAGTAAAAGCACAACCCATTCTGACGTCTGTGATTTTGCCGTTCAATTCTGGTCAGAATCCTGTCACATTGCATAGACTCAGGCTTCTGTTCAGAAAACACCGCCAGATGGTGCACAGGTTTGTGCTCCCGCAAACGCCGATCAATCTGAATGGCCAAAGACATTGACTCATTCAGACCCACAGGCGTGGGGAACCCCACCATAACATCCTTAAGGGCTTCAGAAAGACCCTTTCTGAAAATCGCTGCCAGGGCACACTCATTCCATTGAGTAAGCACAGACCACTTCCTAAACTTCTGACAGTAAACCTCTGCTTCATCCTGACCCTGAGAGAGAGCCAGCAAAATCTTTTCTGCCTGGTCCACTAGATTAGGTTCCTCATAAAGAAATCCAAGCGCCAGAAAAAACGCATCCACATTTAGCAATGCAGGATCTCATGGCGCCAGGGAGAATGCCCAATCTTGACGGTCACCACGTAACAAAGAAATAATAATTTTACCTTGCTGAGCAGGGTCACCAGAGGAACGAGGTTTCAAAGAAAGAAACAATTTGCAATTATTTTTGAAATTCAAAAACCTAGACCTATCTCCAGAGAACAGCTCAGGAATTGGTATTTTAGGTTCTAACATAGGACTGTGAATTACATAATCCTGAATGCTTTGTATCCTTGTAGCGAGCTGATCCACACAAGAGGACAGACCTTGCATGTCCATATCTGCAGCTGAGTCCTGAACCACCCAGAGATTAAGGGGAGGAGAGAGGCTAAACACACTGCAGAGGAAAAAATAAAACCTCAGAGCTTCTCTTATCCCTCTTTTGCGATGCATTAACATTACGGGCCTGCTGTACTGTTATGGTCCTGGTGGTAGGAACACATGAACTGACCTGATAGGTAAACCAAAACATAGGACAAGCTCTGGGGATGTGGGAACTCTACTGACCGCAATTCTGATCCTAACAAAACACACTATAGGCAGCCGTGGAGCGTTCCTAACTCGGCCTAGACGCCTCTGCACAGCCTGAGAAACTAGCTACCCCTAGAGAGAAACAAAGCCTCACTTGCCTCAGAGAAATTCTCCCCAAAGTGAGAGCAGCCCCCACAAATAATAACGGTGAGTTAAGAGGAAAACACAAACACAGAAATGAAAACAGGTTTTCGCAAATGAGGCCCGCTAAAAACTAAATAGTCAGAAGATAGCAAGGAATCTGTGCGGTCAGTATAAAATACTACAAAAAATTATCCACGCAGAGAATACCAAAAGACCAGCCACACCGACTCACGATGTGAGGGGCGCAACTCCGCACCCCAGAGCTTCCAGCTAGCAATCAAATAGCATATAAGCAAGCTGGACTGAACTCATCATATACTGAGAAACATTTTCAAATAGCAATGAGAAAAAATAGACTAGCATGAACTTAGCTTCTCCACGAGGAGACAGGTCACAAGGGAAGTCCCAGAGAGATCTGAACCAGTACTGAATACAACGACAGCAGGCAACAAGTAAAGGTCCAAGTGGAGTTAAATAGGCAGCAAGCCTAGCAGGAAACGAGGCAGCTGGAGTCCAGCTACAGACCAGCCGTAACACTCAAAGCCACCAGAGGGAGCCCAAGAACAGAACTCACAAAGTACCACTCATGACCACAGGAGGGAGCCCGAGAACGGAATTCACAACACCCTAGGCTGTGTGGAACTGCAAGTCCCACAGCAGAACCGGAGGGCTGGAAGCTAAAAATGACTGGCCCACATTAAACCTGAGGTACAGCAGCATTTTAGAGCCCGGGAGTCACTGTGAAAAGAGACCCCAGAGGAATGGTTCAAGTTGCCTACCATGCAGAGACTGTCCCAGGACAGGAGAGCAAGATAACCTTGTTAGGATACCACAGGCAGCAAGGGACTAGAAACCAGCGCATAGTGGAAGGCTCCCAAACTGATCTGGCAAAAAGGATTTCCACCTGTCTTCAGGCTGCCTGGACCCCAAGGACACCTGTTGCCGGTACCCTGGACTGAGGCTGACTACAATATTAGTAAACTAGTTAAAAACTGCAACCCCGTGTCCTCCATTTATTTGCCGGCATCCACCACACCATCCTTGCCATACACCTTGGGAGCCCTGGGGACCCCGCTTTACCTGTGGGAAGCATCACCATCTTGCTGCAGTAACATCGCCCCCAGAGGACCCCTTTAAGCAGCGTCAGTCCCCTCTGACTGAGAACCACAGGTGGCATCACGAATACAAACTTTATTAAACCCTTGAAAGACCTTTCCCTTTTACTTGAATACCCAGGGCCACAAACCAGGTCGCTGCCACCGTGACCACCCCTTTAATTGTGACCGGACCCGGTACAGAGTACCCCACTGCCCTGGCGGGTGACTCACCTGCAAGGATGACAGAGAGAACACGTGAGGACCTCGTGTGAGGCCTAAGGCAGCAAGGGACTACACCACAGCGCTAGGAGCAAGGCTTCTAACCCCACCTGGCAAAGGGGACTCCCAACTCGCTTCCAAGCCGGCTGGACCACACCTGCATCCGTGATCTGGTACCCTGGACTGTGGCTGCCTGAATTCATCAGTAAACCAAGTACCCCACAGCCCTGGCGGGTGTTCCACTTTGCCTCTGCTGGTTATCAAAAATAAGTGGGACCCCATATCATTGTTTTTAAATTTATTTACAATAAATAATAATATGTAAGGGGCTTGTGAAATTATATACGTGCAGGATATAAATATATTCTATATATGTTTCTAATATCTTTATATATAATTGCTTAATTTTGTAAACTAGCTTTAAGTTATATAGAGAATTATAGTATGTAAAAGATGATAAAAATGCATTGTATATGGATTGCATATGGATGCTAGGCAAGAAAATAATCGCACACTCGCATACCACTCACATGACATGACATGTTCAACCATACAGATTCCACTCATCCAACTTTTCAGGACAGATTTTTTTATACGCGAGTCCTGCTAGTGAGATTGAGCTGTTATCACATAACTGCAAGTATGTGATTTGCATAATTGCAGTCATGAGCATTGAGAAAAGTGGATGAGAATCTAGTCAGTACAAGACTTGTGGCCTCGAATCAAACTATCAGAGCTGAATCCTAACAATGTGCTTATTACACGCTGTTAGTGTTTGGAAAGCTGCAATTGCTGCCAAAAGTTTGTCCAAAGACCAAGACATCTTATTAAATTGTCACATTTCAGCATAGCTTTTTTTGTGGGATTAGTTCTTCCGTTCAATAAGTATCGATGTGAATACTTTTCTTCCCAATGATGACAAAAGTATTCTAGGAGTGATACCTTTAGTGGCTAACCAGAAAATAATATGTTTGCAAGCTTTCAGAGCACAGTGGCTCCTTCTTCAGGCAGGAATTACAAATAGTTCAATAAGTATAACATTTTTTTATGTTTTAGTACCTTTATGCAAAAAAAACTTTTTTGGTTAGTTACATTTACACCCAAGAACCATAATTTTTTAATTTTGTAGAAATTAAGTCTTTTATTTATTTATTTATTCATTTTTTTAAATTTTTTTTTTTTTTTGGGGGGGGGGGGAATGAGTGGGCCAATTCAAAAAATCCCCCCAACACATTGTTTTTTTTGGTGTGATTTAGCTTTAATCTACACAGGCCTGGATCTAGCATGAGGCGAGATGCCATAGGCAGCGCTGTGAAGTATTTTTCAAGGGGTGACAGCACGACGATGTCTCTTGACCATGATGTAAATCTTAGTCATCTTGCTCTTGAGTGACATTGACCATCATACATTAAAACCTCATTGAGGCATTCGCAAAACATGGTCTGAGTACGGACCACCATGCCCGGAGTGGCCGTGGTTCTCCTGACCCGAACTTGACAGCCTCATGCATGTCTATGCAGTTGTCAATTTCAGGTTGAAGACCCATGGCCAGTCTGGGTGTTTTGGTCCATAATGACACCGTCTTTCATCAACATCTGCTGTTGGATTCGTTCCCCTGAGAGTGGGCTGGAAGATGCATGACCACATATTGTGACTGTGATTCAGCACCTGCGACTGAAGAGATAGAAAACTCCTGTGATTGATAGCACAAAGGATGCTGCCAGTGTGTATGGCACTGTAAGGGGCAGTGACTCTCTCGATCTTGTGATAGGTGCCGGAAAGGTCAGAGAGGCCCGGCGCCTGCGCACTGCTGTAATGAGCTGGCCGGCTGTGACTGTTCTGTTATCATTGACATAGAATCTGTGACAGACACTGCCCCCGTGTGGCCAGAAGTTATACCTATGCCGAATGTGATTACAGAGAAACAAACTGTATTGGCTAAGCTCCCCCCTGTTATGTCATGTGACCAGGAAGGAGGGAAAGAAGAAAGAGAGCCCGGGAAATCAGTCTGTGCAGAGAGAAGTATGTGTATGCTGGCGTCCTCCTGTAGATGCGACATAGGAAATTGCCTGGACGATTCCCCTCTCTTGGAAGCTGGCATCCAGATTGTTCCCAGCTCCCACACTGCGGAGCACTCAACGGTGACATCTTCACAGATCTTGGAGCCCATGAACTGTAAGCGGGTCCTCTGTTGAGAGGCCGAACACCCCACTCTTACCTGCTGAACCACAAGGATTACAGTCTGGACCTGAGAGACAGAGTTTTGTTCACTCCCTGTTGTTTTCTCCTCGGCTGGAACGTCTCCCTGCAGTGACAGACAGGCCTGCGACGTGGGAAGATAACCTCCTGGAACAGAGGAACTGGTAACGTGTGGATAGGGACAGTGAGGGAAAGTTTATTACACGTTATTTCTGTGAATAGGCATATTTTGTACTGTCTATTATTGTGTTCCCCTGTGTTAATGAAAATGTATAACAGTAAATATACGTTTGTTAAGATGGAATCTGAGTGTGGAAGTTTTGCTGGGCCAGATCATGGATATGCATGGGCGGCCTTGCCCTCGCCCACTTCATCTGGCGTAGTCGGCAGGATCTGTGCCCAGCAAGATTCCCACCCAGGCCCAGTATACAGTCAGAAACCGCCGCCGGTGTCCATTGTAAACCAGGTCAGGAAATTTGGCGGGCGAAACTACCCCATACCAGAGTGGGCGGAACAAGTGCGGATACTGGGAGAAATGTATAATATTGACCCTAAGACCTTGGCAGAAATGGCGGTACTGACGCTAGAGGGGGAGGCATGGACGACAGTCAGACTGGAGACGGTCAGGGGGCAGCGTGTGTTGGAGGATTTGGTGCAGGTGCTGGAAAAGACCTATGGACCTACTACGTACCAGGGAACACTGCGATACCTGTTCTTCAGACGGACACAGCTTGAATGTGAAGACATTCCCCAATATGCAAATGCCCTTCAGGTACTCCTTGAACAAGCCCTTAAACAGCCCAACAGTGACACCGAGGAACTGAAACAGATGGTAGCAGATTTACAGCAACAGGTGTCACAGTTAACACTAGAACGACAGAGAGACAAGCGGATACGACCTAGCCGTCCCGCGGGACCGTGTTGGTCATGTGGCGACCTTCGCCACAGGGCGAATCGTTGTCCTCAACGAACAAACCATCAGTTACCACGACGAACAGAATATCGGCTACATCCACAAGCAGAGCCACCACGCCAGGTCCCACCACAATGGCCGCCGTTAAACTAGACACCCCTGCAGCTGAGGTTCGAGCAGCAGGGGGGGACAGAGAACGGGGTGTAGAAAAACAGAACCAGCAACGAAGTACTCTTGCCTCGAGTAGTCCTATACTTGAAGTTATTCTGGAGGGAGTTGCGGTGCAAGGATTGATGGACACTGGGTCGCAAGTGACCACGAACTCTGAACAGTTTTATGAAAAGTACCTCAAACCAAGAACTGCTTGTGATCCAGATACCACCATTAAGATAATTGCGGCTAATAACCTACCCATTCCAGTAACCGGAGTCGCCTGGATGGATACGAAGGCCTGTGGACAAGACCTAGGGAAACGAGGAATCGTCATTGTCAAGGAAGGCTTCGGCTCCGAGACCCCAGTAATAATCGGAATGAATATCTTGAAAGACCTGGATCATATGCTGTTGACAAGAAAAGGGCCCAAGTACTGGCAGAAAGTTACCAAACATAAACCGACTCGTCTGGCGTTCCAGCGTGTAATCCGGACTGTTGGACTTCAACAGATGGCAAAGGAACAACTACCCCTAGCAGCCATTAAAGTGCCCCGCTGTACTCGGATTACTTTGCCCGCTGAAAAAGAGACAGTCATTTCCCTGCCTCTTAACACCAACCGACAACTTGAAGGAGTTGAAGTGTTAATCGAGCCGAGGGCTCCAAGTGGGGGTAAGCTAAACCCACTGGTCGCCCGCACCCTAGCCGTCGTGAGGAACGGAAGAGTCCCTGTCAGGCTAAACAACACCGCAGACGTAGGTGTAGCTCTCGAGGCTGGCACACAACTTGCCAGAGTATATGCTCTACCCACAGAAGTGAACCCCATGGGACCCTTACAATTCACCCCGTCTACAGAAGATGGCCGGACGGTAACTGTCTCAGCCATAAATGCTCAAGCAGATGATGAAGACATTGGGCGAAAACTACTGGAAAAAGTGCAACTGGACCCATCCCAGTACACCAAACAGGAAGTGTCTCAAGTGGAGAAACTACTGCGAGAACACCAAGACTCCTTTGCAAAGCATGACACCGACTTCGGGTACACCACTAGTATCCAACACGAGATTCCCACGGGCGATGCTGCTCCTATTCGTGAGAGGTACTGACAAATACCACCTCAACAATACCAGGAGGTGAAAAGCCTCTTAGAATCTATGCTACACGCCGGAGTGGTGCGGGAGAGCCAGAGCCCATGGGCTGCACCCGTGGTGATAGTCAAAAAGAAAGATGGATCCCTGAGATTTTGCGTAGACTACCGTCGGCTGAACGCTTGCACGATCCGGGACTCCTATCCACTCCCCCGGATCGAAGAGTCACTGACCGCCCTGAAAAAGGCCAAATATTTTTCATCTCTAGACTTGGCCAGTGGATATTGGCAGGTCCCCATGAGTGAGAAGGACAGAGAAAAGACCACCTTCATCCTTCCTATGGGCCTGTACGAGTTTGACCGGATGCCATTCGGCTTGAGTAACGCACCAGGGACCTTTCAGAGACTGATGGAACGCTGTCTGGGAGATTTCAACTTCGAATTCACGCTGATATACCTTGATGACATCGTGGTATACTCCGCCACCTTTGAGGATCATCTTCACAAGCTTGGCAAAGTGTTCCAGCGCTTGAAGAAACACGGCTTGAAGTTGAAACCCAGCAAGTGCCGTCTATTCCAGCAGGAGATCGATTACCTGGGACACCGGATCTCGGCCGAAGGTGTCCAACCCTCTCCAGAGAAGATAGCAGCTGTCCGAGAGTGGCCACAACCAACTACCATCAAAGAGGTCCAGGCTTTCCTGGGGCTAGCGGGCTATTACCGCCGATTTGTCAAGGACTTTGCCCGGCTTGCGGAACCACTGCATGAGACCCTCCGAGGAACCGCGAACAGTCCCAGAGGACGACGCATCAGCTGGGGGCCCGACCAAGAAAAATCCTTCCGGGCGATTCAAGCTGCTCTGACATCACCCCCTATTCTGGCATTTGAAGACTACACCTTGCCGTTCCAGTTATACACCGACACCAGCCTTCAAGGTCTCGGGGCGGTCCTCTCCCAAGTCCAAGATAACAAGGAACGCGTAATAGCCTATGCCAGTAGATCCCTCCGTGACACCGAAAAGAACCCCGTCAACTACAGCTCTTTCCGCCTGGAACTCCTGGCCCTGACCTGGGCTATGACAGAGAAATTTGCTGGCTACCTGACAGGGGCGGAGGTGCTGGTCGTGACAGACAACAATCCTCTTGCCCACCTAGAAAATGCCAAACTAGGGGCAATGGAACAGCGCTGGATGGCAAGGCTCTCTAGATTCCAATACAAAATTAAATACAGAGCGGGGAAGGAGAATCAGAATGCTGACAGCCTTTCCAGAGTGACCTCATCCCCGTGAGTGGTGAACCGGGATGAAGAGTTGGAGGAAGATGAACTGCCCGACTTTGCCCGGCTAGCTAAACAAATAAAAGATAGCCACCAGTATGCTGTAGGCGGGATTGAAGCCATAGTGGGGTCCCCCCTGTCCCAACAAGAATGGGCCAAGCTTCAAGATCGAGACCCTGAACACGTCTTACTGAAACAGTACGTGAAGACACAAGAGAAACCACCCTCCGAAGTAAGAGCCCGACTATCAACCAGGGCTTCTGCCCTACTTGCCCAATGGGATCGGCTGATCGTGAAGGATGGAGTCTTGTATCGCAGGGCCCTTTTATCCCATATGCTGGAAGAATGTTTGCAGATTGTCGTCCCGGTGCAGCTAGCCCATGAGATGGTGGCTGAAGCCCACAGAAGGAACGGCCACTTCGGCATAGACAAGACTCTCCGGTGGACCCAGCAATTCATTTTTTGCCCAGGACTCCGTAAGCTGGTTGAAAATGTCTGCCTAAGATGTCGTACATGTGAACTCCACAAGTCTACGGAGCAGCGTGCACCCGTCCAGACTATTAGCACATCCAGGCCCCTCGAGTTGTTGATGGTGGACTATCTGTTGATCGGAACGGCGAATAGTGGCTACCAGTACTGTCTGGTAATGGTGGACCACTTCACGAAATTCGCCGTCGCTGTTGCTACCAAAGATCAGACTGCCGAATCAGCTGCACAGGCCATCTGTCAACACTTCATTCGGGTCTACGGGTGTCCGGAGCGGCTGCACTCTGATCAGGGGGCGTGTTTCGAAGGGCGAGTCATTGAAGAACTTCAGCAGATGTATGGAATCAAGAAGTCCAGGACCACCTTGTATCATCCACAAGGGAATGGCGCCTGTGAACGTTTCAACCGGACTCTCTTACAACTGATCCGAACCTTAGCAGAAGACAAAAAGCCCGACTGGCCTCGATTCCTCCCAGAACTGCTGTGGGCCTATAACAATCAAGTCCATTCTGTCACCGGATACACGCCTTACACCCTCCTTTTTGGCCGCCCAGGCAAAGGCATCCATGAGCTACACCTGTCTAACTCTGATGAAGACACCTGTGGTACCTATCCTTCCTGGCTACAAGCACACCGTCAAAGGATGGAAACTGTCTACCGGCTGGTGGAACAGCAGATCCAGGACCAGGTCCACACTGATCCACTTCCAGTACAAGAAGACCTACTGAGTGTGGGTCAACTAGTCCTAGTTCGTATAAAGAAACCGCAAGGAAAACTCCGGCCCAAGTGGGAGACCGAAGTCTATCGAATAATTGGACACCCGTACCCTGATGGCCCCGTCTATCAAGTACAAGGCGAAGACAGCGGCAGCCTCCGCACCCTGCACCGTAACATGTTGCGCCCCTGCCGTTCTCAGCCTGACTCCCCTCCTGTGATACCTAGAGAGATGGATATCACTAATACTGTGGGAGACACCGACACCGGGGATGTAGAGGTAGAAGACATACCTATCCCTGCTCGCCTGACTGACACGTCTGATCCCCTTACCTCCCCGACTGACTTACCGACTGGGGCGGAGAGTGGAGTGACTGATCGGGGAGAGAGACTAGCACCCGTTAGGCGGACAGCGAGGACCACCGCAGGAGTGCCCCCGGGACAGTCCTACAGAGACCAATATGTGTGGCCCTTTTCACAGCCGGGTCCTATAACCTCCACGGCCATCGCCGCCTTGGAGTGAGACGTTGACAGGGACTGCCAACCTTCAAGTGGGGGGGCGTGTAATGAGCTGGCCGGCTGTGACTGTTCTGTTATCATTGACATAGAATCTGTGACAGACACTGCCCCCGTGTGGCCAGAAGTTATACCTATGCCGAATGTGATTACAGAGAAACAAACTGTATTGGCTAAGCTCCCCCCTGTTATGTCATGTGACCAGGAAGGAGGGAAAGAAGAAAGAGAGCCCGGGAAATCAGTCTGTGCAGAGAGAAGTATGTGTATGCTGGCGTCCTCCTGTAGATGCGACATAGGAAATTGCCTGGACGATTCCCCTCTCTTGGAAGCTGGCATCCAGATTGTTCCCAGCTCCCACACTGCGGAGCACTCAATGGTGACATCTTCACAGATCTTGGAGCCCATGAACTGTAAGCGGGTCCTCTCTTGAGAGGCCGAACACCCCACTCTTACCTGCTGAACCACAAGGATTACAGTCTGGACCTGAGAGACAGAGTTTTGTTCACTCCCTGTTGTTTTCTCCTCGGCTGGAACGTCTCCCTGCAGTGACAGACAGGCCTGCGACGTGGGAAGATAACCTCCTGGAACAGAGGAACTGGTAACGTGTGGATAGGGACAGTGAGGGAAAGTTTATTACACGTTATTTCTGTGAATAGGCATATTTTGTACTGTCTATTATTGTGTTCCCCTGTGTTAATGAAAATGTTTAACAGTAAAGATACGTTTGTTAAGATGGAATCTGAGTGTGGAAGTTTTGCTGGGCCAGATCATGGATATGCATGGGCGGCCTTGCCCTCGCCCACTTCACTGCAGTACTTTGCTCTGCCCTCAACAGGGCAGGCAAAGTACGCCTGCGCTGGAGTCGCGGCATGAAGACCAGAAGAGGACATCATGGAATGAAGATAGGAGGCTCAGGAGCGGACCTGAGACACCCATCGGACGCGGACCAGAGCGGGACCGCCCCTGGGTGAGTATAATCTAACCTCTTTTTCTCCTCTTTCAGGATACATTGGGGGCTTATCTACAGCATTACAGAATGCTGTAGATAAGCCTCTGATGACGGTGAGCTTACCTTACCATCGATTTTGGGGGTGACAGGTTCCCTTTAAGTTTTCCTGATGGATAAGGATTTATCCAAGGAGGTACGAAATCTCATACTACGACTCCCTTATTAAAAAGGAGAAATTGCTTTCTCTCCAGTCACAAATCTAAACATTAACGATCTTTAGATAAAAATTCATGCAACTTGGCCTATGTGATCCCTGATTGAACTCTAACAACTTGTCCCTCAGTTTTACTTCCATCAAAATTTGAGCAGAAAGATACGGGCGAGCGCCAGAATGTAATTTATTCCACCCATAAGACTCAAGTGTCTCGTCCAGAGAAATGACATCCTCCCTTGCACTTATAGCCCATATTAACCTACATAAAACTGATGGACGGCTCCAGAAATAAGTCCTATCGGCACAATTACTCTCTGGTTGACTACGTAGAGTTTATTATCCTTAATTAAATGGTTTTTAAGGTCACTGATAGAGGTCCCTGAAATACGACACTACAAGAAGAGCACAACTGTGCTGCAGATTCCCAGTATAGAGATTAGACGCTGACAATAAAGGTCTCGTTCGGCGGGGAGGAATTATTATTCCCTCTGTACCAGATTTTTGCTATTAAAAAGTCATAAGTTTTGCACAAATAGTACAACCTGTGTTCAAATATTTTTGTAATCTGAGTTAATGCATCAGCACTAAATAGTCTAAATTAGTGAAGTGAGAATAATTAAGACATAACTTTAATTTATGGGATCAAATAACTAAAAATTGGCATGTGCATATGTATTCACCTCTTATTTCTGGTGCAAGCAATTACCTTCATAAGTCACGTGCTTAGTGACAGGATGTCCCCCTGTTTGCAACCTAAGTGTCACATGTCTGCCAATATATACACTTTCGCTTTTCTGAAAGGCCACAGAGGCTGCAACTCTATTAACAAGAGGCACCATTAACCAAATAACACCATGAAGACTAAGGAGATCTCCAAACAACACCATGAAGATGAGGGAGATCTCCAAACAAAACCATGAAGACCAAGGAGATCTCCAAACAACACCATGAAGACCAAGGAGATTTCCAAACAAGTCAGGGACAAAGTTGTTGGGAAGTACAAATCAGGGTTGGGTTCTAAAAAAATATCCCAATCTCTGATGATCTCCCGGAGCACCATCAACTCTATTATCATCAAATGGAAAGAACATGGTAACAAAACAAACCTACCAAGAGAGGGCCGCTCACCAACACTCTCAGCCCGGACAAGGAGGGCATTAATCAGAGGGCAGCACAGGGAAAAAATGTAGCCCTGAAGGAGCTGCAGAGTTCCCAAGAAGGAACTGGAGTATCTATCCATATGACCACAATAATCCGTACACTCCATAGAGGTGGCCTTTATGGAAGAGTAGGCAGAAAAAAGCCTTTACTTATGCACAAACATTGTAAGGCTTTTTTGAGTTTGCCAAAAGACATGTGAGACTCCCCAAATGTATGGTGGAAGGTGCTGTGGTCATATGAGACTAAAATTGAACTTTTTGGCCACCAAGATAAATGCTATGTCTGGGGCCAAACCAGCACAGCTCATTGCCCCAAAAACATCATCCCCACAGTGAAACATGATGTTGGTAGCATCACCCTGAGGGGATGTTTTTAGGCAGCAGGAACAGGAAATATGGTCTGAGTCAAGGGGAAGTTGGATGGTGTGAAATACAGGTATATTCTTGAGTAAAACCTGTTACAGTCTGTCAGTGATTTGAGTCTGGGACGGAGGTTCACCTTCCAACAAGACAATGACCCCAAGCATACTGGTATAGCAACACTCGAGTGGTTTAAGGGGAAACATTTAAATGTTTTGGAGTGGCCTAGTCAAAGCTCAGACCTTAATCCAATTGAGAATCTGTGGTCAGACTTGAAGATTGCTGTCCACCAGAGGAAACCATCTAACTTGAAGGAGATAAGGCAGTTTTGCCTTAAGGAATGGGCAAAAATCTCAGTGGCAATATGTGGAACGTGCATAGAAACTTATCCAAAGCGACTTGAAACTGTAATTGCCACAAAAAGAGGCTCTACAAAGTACTGACTTTAGATGAATAGTAATTCACACTGAAGTTTTCAGTTATTTTGTCTAATTTGTTGCTTGCATTACAATAAAAAGGAATCCAAAAGTTCACAGTTGTAGGCATGTTCTTTAAATAAAGTGAAATTCCAGGTTGTGAGGTAGCAAAACACGAAAAATGCAAAGATGAATACTTTTGCAAACCACTGTAGTTATGAAAAGTTGGTAGGACTCAGACAGAAGGAGCAGTGTGTCAAATTTGAAGTATTGTGTGCACAGATTTAATTTTCTGCCGAACAAATGGCTCAAGGATGTACCAAACTTGGTAAGAAGTGAGCCCCAGTCTTGATAAATTCCTTCTTTGTGTATGACTCCCTCAATTTAGTGACTTATGCCGCACATACCAGTTTCACACCACACGTGCGTTGGACACACACACAGCACTGGACGCACATCTCACATTCAAGGACCAGAGGTAGGAAATATTAGCTGGTCACTTAGGGCTCTATTGAAATGGTGGTAAGGGGAACAATTTGTGAATAAAGAAAAATACTTTTCACTTTACGGATGACCTTTCACAGGAGTTTTTCATTTAAACAGAGTACCTCCTTCCAGGCTCGGACTGGACCATAGGGGAGAAGGTGAATTCTCCGGTGGGCCCCCCACCTTCAGTATAGTTTATTTATTGTGTACAGACAAAAGCAGCCTCTCATCACTCATTTAACCAACTACCCAGTTTATTATTATATAGAACAAGAAATAAATTTGTGACTGAGGATAATGTAATATTGATGAACTATCCAAAAAATAGGTCATCAAGATCAAAACAGCGGACACTCCAAATCCTAATTTTGCTGCAGATTATCTGCAGGTGGAGCTTTTAAACCAATGACTTTAGTTACCATAAGGAAATGTCCAAATGCATAGCAAAATCAACACAATTTTGGGTGGATTTGCTTTAGAGATTTCCCTGCACATTTTTTTTTGCTGTAAAAAAATGTATGCAGCAAATTTGATAAGTATGAGTGAACCCGAAGGCCTCAAATAAGACAACCATAGTTTTTCCAAAACTTTAAAATGTGCAGCATTGTTTTCATCCGAATTTCTTCACTGTTTGATCCATCTCAATTTCTACCAACAGTGTGTCATCATCAAGAATTTTCACTGCTGGAATAAAAAAAAGGAAATTGAAAAATTTCTCCTTTTCATTTCAATAGTAATCACAGATGTGGATTGCGCATCAATTCCAAGAATGTGCTGTCCATGATTTTCATGGACTCATAGACTTGGATGGGTAATTTTGATCCTTGATTTGGATAAAAATAAATGAATAGGTTGTCGTGTCTTTTTGTGGACCACTAAAATCTGCTGTTCAAGCGCTTTGAAAGAAGCACCAAGAAATTGGCATTGGTGAGGACCGTAGATGCAGTGGTCGACCAATGAAACTTAAGGTACCGTCACACTCAGTGATGCTGCAGCAATATAGACAAAGAGCCGATCGCTGGAGCGTCGCTGTTTTGGTCGCTGTAGAGACGTCAAACAGCAGCTCCAGAACGATGCAGGAGCGATCCAGTGACGTAACGGCGACTCACTTATCGTTCACGCTGGTTGTTAGCTCCATGTAAAACATTGCTGACATCGTTGCTTTTGATGTCAAACATGACGATACACGCCGACCTGACGACTAAATAAAGTTGTGGACTTCTAGCTCCGACCAGCGATATCACAGCGGGATCCAGATCGCTGCTGCGTGTCACACACAACGAGATCGCTATCCAGGACGCTGCAACGTCACAGATCGTTGTCGTTCTCGTTGCAAAGTTGCTGAGTGTGACGGTACCTTTAGTGAAGCGGATGAAAGACAGATTGTGCTTACTTCCCTTCCAAATCAGAAGATGTCCAGCAGTACCATCAGGTCAGAACTGACATCAACCAGGGGAACCTGGCTACACCCATCTATTGTTTGAAGACGTCTGGCCGGTAGTGGTCCTCATGAAACAATTTCAGGCAAAAAGCCATACCTTCAACTTTGAGACAAGGCCAAGCGACTCAACTCTGCAGGAAAACATTGGAACTGGGGTGCAAAAAATGGCAGCTGATGCTTTTTACTGATGAGTCAGAATTTGAAATATTTAGCTGCAACAAATGGCAGCTTGTTTGCAAAGGGGCCGTAGAGCAACACAATAATGAAGGTCTGCAGGCAACAGTGAGGCACAATGGAGGGTCCTTGCAAGACTGGGTCTGCATTTCAGTAAATGGACTTGGGGTTTTAGTCAAGACTAATAATGGTGTCCTCATTGCTGGGAAATAAAGGCAGATACTTATCCATCATGTAATACCATCAGGGAGGCATCTGATTGGCTCCACATTTTTAATGCAGCAGGACGACGACCCGAAACACACAGTCAATGTCATTAAGAACAATATTTAGAGCAAAGAAGAACAGGGAGTCCTGGAAATGATTTTCTGGCCCTACAAAGCCCTTATCTCAACATCATGGAGTGTGTCTGGAATTACATGAAGAAACAGAAGGACTTGTGTAAGGGACTGCCACAGAAAATCTGTGGTTGATCCTCCAAGATGTTTAGGACAACCCTCTGCCTAGTATTTGTTCATAACTGAGTGCAAAAAAAAATGTATACTTTGATGCTGTTTTGAAGGCAAAGGACGTTCACACCAAATATTGTTTTGATTCAGATTTCTCTTTTGTTTATTCATTTTGAATTTTATTAATTGATAAAAATAAACTATTAACACTTCTATTTCTGAAAACGGTCTAACTTTGCAGCTTATTTTTTTCCACACCTGCCTAAACCTTTTGTACAGTGGTATAACATATATACAATTCCAATGTCATTGACTAAATCCAAAAGGATGTTCCTCATGGCAGTTTATTGGAGTGACAAGCTGAGGAATTTATTATGAAGGTTCCTAAAATTGTGTTTTTCTCACTTGAGTTGTTATGAGAGGAAGCAGGAGTGGCAGAAGCACTTCCTAATCAACTTGTTATTTTCTTAAGATCTCCTGACAAGAAGGTCCTAGGAAGACTGTCTGCACCTGACCAGCCGGTGTTCTGCTTCCAACCGAGAACACAGTTAAGAATAGCAAAATTTGGATTAATTCGCAATACATTATTACTTGTTTGTGTTTTTTTTTCTTTGGCATTTTAATACTTTATATGCATTTTAATTTAGTTTTCAATATGTAGCATTTTTTTAAGAATCCATAGGGATAATTTAGCCTATAGAAGCCAATGAGATTAATTGAAAAATTCATGCTCAGCATTTGTATAGTTCAATTGTGTATTTCGACTTTTCATATGTATTTTGGCAAAATTATAGAAAATTGCACCCCAAAATAAGAGTTAAGACTTTAAGGACTCATGCAGTCCAGCGAATAAATCAGATATCATTCTGACCTATGTTTTTGAATAGTGTTGTTCAAATAATTTTTTTTTTCTCGGTCAGAGTCTCCATGAGAAACAAAAACACACCATGCACTACTTTCTCAGATGAGACTCGCACATTCAACTCTATGGGGTGAGAAAAAAATTAGATCCCGCATGTACTATCAGAGGGGCATCCGATTTAACAGATAGATTTCTAATATAAACCTAGGAAACTGTACATGATTATGTACATGTCTTAATGTAGTTATGTGGAAACGGATGTCACAGGGATATAAAAAACAGACATACGGATAGCACATGGATGAAAATCTGATGAAAATTAGAAAACAATCTTTCGAATTTTCTGGATGAAATTTGGACGATTTTTCAAAGACTAATGACACTTAAAAGAAAAAAAAAGATATAGAAACAAAAAAAGCAAGAAAATGAATAAGAAAATTATTGATATTTTCATAAACAAGTGACTATGTTATGAGGCCTTGAAGAGAAGATGTGGATGTATTGTTTGAAAATATGAGATTTGTGCATTACGAGTCCAGGGACTTGGAAGAAAACCCAGGCTTCCAGTTTACTGATAAGGCTAGGCCATTGGTAGATCAATGCTTGCGTAAAGGCTCATGCAGACTGATACCAAAGAGCAATTGTAGCCAATGTGCTAATGCATGTGGGCAATATGGGCACAAGGAAGGGACCATGGTGTTTTTATTGCAATTCACACCAGCTCGTATGGACGAGCTACTATGTCTATGTTACCATTGATGGGGTGCAAGAACGACGTGACTCGTTGGGCTGATTGGTGGGGTTCCCAAAGGTCGCACCCCTTGGATCATAAATGGGACCTCAACCTTGTCCTTAGGTACCTCTTTCATTTTATTACATGGGGCAGAAAAAAAGGAACCAAAAATTCTAGGAAAATGCTCTGGATGCAAAATGAAAGAGAAAATTTCATCACTATGATTCTAAACCGCCTACTGCATGACATCTAAAGTCTCCTTTTATAGGTGTGCCTTAGTAAGGAATCATTGTTTCCTTCCAGTCACTAATGGGTTACTGGATACTCTGAAACAAAAGACGCAACATTTATTAAATTATAAAAAATTCATGATGAGCACAAGACAAGGCGGAAGAAACCCAGTTTATATAGGAATGAAGATTGCAGCCTTCAGTATGGTTCCAACCGGTATGAATAATTGATGTGACTGCTTAGCAAACACCTTTCTGATAATTCATTATTACATAAGACAGTTCTGTAGACTTTATATACTGTGCGTGCGAGGACTGGCAAAAATCACAGCTATAACTAGAAAACAAGCAAATATACTTGTATACTTGATAATTATACTTGACCCTTGATGTGACACCAAATACAGGTGCAAAGAAAATGATTCACTCCCCTTCTGTGCAAATTCAGTTTTCAGCAAAATTTACAAACTTTCTGCTGTTTGCAATAAAGCAATCAACCGAAAACAATGTAAACCGCTCAGCGCAACTATTATAACGAGTGGTTTCTCCAAATTCAGCACAAAATGCCACTTTTAGTGACTACGGAAGTCTCCGAAATTTTAACTCTACTCCTGACAAGAGTCTTTACTCTTTAGTAGAGAACCTCTGGCTGTTATGACCTGTTCCAAAGGTGATGCAGTCAGACACTGGCTTCTGGCAGCATTTCTAGGGAATTTTAGCATATTCTTCAAGGGCAATGGCCTCCAGTTCACTAATATTCTTAGGTTCATGTGCTGCAGCCACCATCTTCACATCCCACCAAAAATTTTCCATGGGGTTCAAGTCAGGCGACTGTGATGACATCTCCAAAATCTTCCAGAACTTATTCTGAAACCAAATATTATTGATCTTTGAGGTATGCTTAGGATGATTATCCTGTTGGAAGGTCCAACGATGCTTCAGATTCCTCACAGATGTCATGATGTTTCTTCTATGATCTCATGATACTTAATTGAGTCCATGGTGTTCTTCACACTCTGCAGGTTTCCAGTGCTGGATGAAGCAAAGTAGCTCCAGGGCATCACCGAGCCCCTGTCAAGCTTCACTGTAGTCAACACTGAGTTACCACCATGCTTTTCTGCAAGTATCACTGACTTACTACCAAGTTTTACCTTAGACACCTTTTAACCACCACCATGCTTCTCTGTAGACATTGCTCATTCAACGCTATGCTTTACTGTGGGAAGCGTATTCCTTTTATCCTTCATTCTGCCTCCTCCAGACAAACTGCTGATTTATAAGCCTGATATACTTTGTTTTCTTAACTTCTGTGACTTTTTTGTATAGTTTTGAGCATATTAGAGCTGACTTTTGTGTTTTTGGTCAGTAAAGGTGACATCTTGGAGTTTGGGCACATGGACTCAGTGTTTGGTATGTACTTGTATGTGTAAACTGAAACATCAGCTCCTGAGACACCAAATCTTGCTCCAAGTGAAGTTTTGACCACCTCCCTCCTTAGGAATCTAGTGGTCATATCTTCCTCTTTCTGTCACATCATGTAGTGTAGCCATTGTTCCTTCAACTGTACACTCTTCTTTTAACTGTAAAACAAGGAACATTTCAATGTGTTTGCCTTTTTTTTAATTCTTTTCCTTGTTTGTGAAAGGAAATAATCTATTCTCAACTTTTTTGTCCACTCTCTTAACACAAGAATATTTGTGTTACAACTTGGTGAACTTGATCTGACCAATAAACGTTTGCTTGTTGCAATGAACTTGGGGTCCCCTGAGTTGTGTGCAGTTGCTCCTGAAGATACAAGCCTGGAGATGACAGAGGCATGCGGACTACAAGTTAGTGTGATGCACCTCACACTGGCACTGGGACACTGTTTTCCTGTAAAGTGCCAGAGCGTAACCGGACAGCAGCTCGGTCATGACTACCACTCTTGGCCACTTTACAGCAGTATCTCACCTCCACCTTGTCGGTGTCTTAGTAGAAGTTGAAGTCTGTGCCCATTAGTAATCCAGCCACAGGCCCATCCATCTGGTCAGTCAGGAGGCACTCATCTCATCAGTCCTTAAAACCTTTGGTAAATCTGTTTTCAGATATTTCCTGTCCCAGTCTTGAGATTTGCAATTCTGTGTCTTCTTCAGTGGTGGTCGGGCTTAGCCTCCTCACCTCGTCCATGTCTCCAAGTATAAACATCATGTACTTCTGTGTCTTGCCCAGTGGTGATCGTGTCTCAGCCCTCCACACATCGTCCATGTCTCTGAGCATAAACATCATGTACTTCTGTGTCTTGCTCAGCGGTGGTCAAGTCTCAGCCTCCTTGCTTCAGCCATGTCTCTGATCACTGAACACCTTGTAATTCTGGGCCTTCAGGGAGGTTGCTGTTCTGGAATATGACAGCCTTGGAGGATAATGGGCTCTTGATCATTTCACATTTGGTTCTTCTCAAATCTTTGGCAGTTAATGTTCAGTTTTCTTTTTTTCTGGACATTTTTTTTGCAAACATTGACTATTGACTTTGTATGTATCCCCTTCTCATGTACAGCACCATGGATTTAATGGTGCTATATAAATAAATAATAATAATATTGACATCAAAACTTTGATGGTTCTGGGATCGCGCCCCAATATCTTAGTAATTTTAAGAGTGCTGCACCCTCTGTAAAACGTGACAATTTGTGACTTTAGAGTCAGTTAAAACTTTTTTTTGGCCCATTGTGCCTGAGAAAAACAAGCTGCCTAATAATTCTGCCCACCATGAAGAAGGGGGTTGTATCCTTGGGCCATACCCTCCTCAAAAACAAAAGTGAAAAAGAAGGAAAATCCCATGTTGGGAAGGGATTAAAATTGAGTGTGTATATCCTACTATTTCTACAAGGCTTCATGTACAGAAAAGTCTCAGTGTAGGGATATTATTATTAACTCTTTTTACAGATGGTAGTTACTGATTATTACGAATGAACCATGTCCATTCGTCTTTTACCCATGTACTAATTTTGCCCCTGAAGGGGAAACTAAGCACCATAACAGTCGCATGTGGTGAGCTTTTGCAAATCCTTTGAGTATATTATGCCACTTTTGGTAAATTTGGCACAATGTGTGCCATTTTTAGTGTCATAAATTCATGCTCTCCAAGACACCATAGATAAATCTTGCCCTAGAAAGAAAAATGACCTTTTTTTGTAAATATTCTTCTATGTTCCACCTCTGGTTGGCTTGTAGTCTGCGTGTCCTTGATGTACATGTCATCTTTTGCAGGTCACTGTTGGTGGTACACGGTAGGTGAAACCTAATTGATCAAAATGAGGAAAATCTGACACCTCTTGAGTGTCCCTGCTCTGTGGTGGACAACCTTTGATCTCCTGTGAAGATTTCTTCACCCTGCATGGTTTGTGGACAAGTTTAGACTGTCAGCTCTGTCCTACTTTGCCAATTGTCCCCAAAGGTTATTATTATGGTATAGATGGCTAACAAAGTCATATACAAATAAATAATAATATCGTAGGAAAGTTCTATTTATCCAGATCCAAATGATTCAGAGTTCACGATGATCCATCAATTAAACCATTGCAGGAAAAGTAGGAACTTGGTCAAAGAATAAGTGTTGCTCACGAGATCCAGCAAAGAAAGCCTCTATGGCCATAACTTATGGTATGCTATGGGGAAATGTTTTAGAAATGGTAAAGAAAAACAAATGTAAAAAAATATCAGAATTGTTTTTTTTTTAGTTTTTACCTTAAAAAAAAAACTGGGATAAATGGTGACCCAAATTTCATTTGTATCCCAAAATACCCCCCAAAAATAAAGTTAGTAAAAAAGAAAACGAAAAAATAAAAACAGGCTTTACCCTGCAGCAAAATAAAAAAAAAATTCTGTCTCTCAAAATATAGACAAAAAACTTGTTTTCTTACAAATAGTGTATTTATTGTGCACAAGTTGTACAAGATACTACAATTACATAATTTTGGCAATTCAGCAATCATGTAAATCCACGGAATAAAGTTAACATGTGATAATATTGTCACAAAAGATGTGCAATTTCGTTTTTTTTTCTTCTGCCTCAAAGGAAGAGTTACTAAAAGTGAATTCATAGTAAGTTATATAAAAGCCAATATGGTGCCACTGACAAAAGCCTCATACTGCTGAATAGAAAAAAAAATGGCTCTTGAAAAAAATGGCATCATAAAGAACTTAGGTCCTGTTTCAACAATTTGCGTTCTTAAGTCATTTTTTTCTTAAGTCACTTTTTCCGTTTTGTCTTTATTTTTTTCTTTGGTTAATTTTACTACAAATTCATCAAAATGGCACAAGATATTTGATAAATTTTATTCATAGTCTCAGATGCTTTTTTGGCTCCTTTGCTTGTTTTACATCTTTTTTAGAATTAACTGGATGTGTTCATTGAGCACATGAGGAATCACTGCATCGTATTCATAGACCGGGTTATTTATCTTGTGGAGATGGAGCATCTGCGCAAGATAAGTAGACATACTGCGGTCGGTAAAGATGAGTCGCATGTCCGGATATGCAGGGCCGCCGGATGCGGCCGTGCACACATAGTGGAGACGGGATTTCATAAAATCCCCTCCACTTTGCTGTAACAGCTGTACGCAGAGTCCAATCCGCAGCAAATACTGAATGTTCCTGGACCATGGAAACATAGCCTTATTCAGAAATCTATTTTTTACGCATTTGTTCAATCCCTCTTTCTCATAGTTTGGGGTTGTGTCCAGAAAATATATAAAAAAATAAGAAATATAAAAAAAAGAAAGAAAGAAAAACAACTTCTGATGTTGCCGTTAAAGGGAGGAGCTGGCTGTAACACAGCTGGCACCCGGTGTGTGTGGAGTGGGCCTTTTTTCTACACTTGCACAAGGTGTGTGATGTACATGTATGTTGAGAAGTTCTCATATGGTGCTAAAGATGTTTTTCTGGTTTCTGGATGAAACTGCAACCCTGGCACCCACTATAGTCACGCCCTTGCCCAGGAGACGTGGTAGGTCTTGTCTACCTGGCAGAACTACACCTTCGGTCATAAAGAACCATATTTTTTTAAAAGGACTAATACCACGTGCCATCTTACCATTGGAAAGCATTACCTTTCTGCCAGACACTTGCTTTATTGGCATCTCAAAAGTCTATTACTACATAACATGTAGTCAGTACAGAGGGTAGGGATTCTAATCCATGTTATACACTTTTTACTGGAATAAAGGGTGATTTCTTTCTAGAAACAGTACATTATTGTTTATGGGTGTATAATATTGAATCTTATGCTCATTCACTGGACGAGTGAAAATCTGCAATATCGAGAACGGCATATTTACAAGAGTAGCAAAAGTTTCTGTAATGAAATCCGACCCTAATTTGTACTCTTGAACAAGGTTTATTAAAATACCCTGAGAGATACTGAAATGTAACGCAAGATGAACGAGGACAGCCACGGAGAGGGTAATGACAGCTCAGGAATGAGATTACATCCGAGTGAGGAGTAAAGTTAGGATCATGATGATGGGTGTAAGAATCAGATAACAGGCACAAGTATTAGAAGTGCAATGTAAAAGGTTATGAATTAGAGTAAACCAGCATGTGCGTCTGATCTTCCTTGTAGGCGAGGGCCACACCACCGTTTCTCTCTCATCTGAGAGAATAGGTCCGATTATGCAATTTTCGGCCCAAGTGCGATCCCACAAGATATCAGAGTGTGATCCAATTTTCTCGGATGAGAGGAAGATGGAAAAAAAAATTCTCCCTCTTCATCATTTTGTCAGACCGTCATTTGAGTCCGGTCCGATTTTTTCCACAGTCTCCATGACCTGCATTGCCGGCCAGTGGCACTTTACAGCTCGCACATTGGGACTGCAGCCATTTTACTATATAAATAAGCCAGCCATGTACAGATCACAGTATATTCTAACTGTACCCATTTACTGCCACCTAATAGACCCAAACTCATATCCTTTCAAGTTTTGCAGACAGGGTCTAAAAATAACATCCTCGATACCTGATAGAAGGTCATAAAATGCCCCAACTTCAAGGGCACTGAGGTGTTAGGAAAACACTATAAATGCTTTTAATTGATTTGGAAAAAGACAGTTGCTGGATTCTGCATATCTCTGAGATAGGGAATGATAAAAAAAAAACAGTCCAGATGACAAGATCCAAACAGCAGGAAATGGAGCCAGATGTGGTGAAAACATCAGATACCCAGCTTTATAGGCAGCTAGGATTAGGTCTTGGAGATGGAATAGGGCGAATTGGGAAAATATTAATTGAGCAAAGCAAATTTTTTTGGAGTTGGCAATTGTAGTGGTTTGACAGCATGTGAAAAATATATTATTCTCCAAAAAGGTCGCTTTCTGTACATATCATATATGGCTTGAAAAAGGCCCTATGTGGCCGAAACATCCTATAAATCTTTAATCCTCTGTATTCTGTAATTACTAAAGCAATCCCAGTAAAGGAAAACATCTGGAGCCTTGGAATTTTGAAATATTTAGCAATTTGAGAATATTGTGGAGAGTTACATCAGGATTGCATAGACCACAGAGTGGTGCATGGGAACATACAATTTTTATATTATTCAATCAAGTTGGAGAAAACATTTTTGGTAAAATGTGAAATCAAAATGATATTGAGCAATTCAAATTCAAGAATTAATAAAAAAAAAATAACACCCTCAAAACACACTTTTTTCTGGTACAGACCCTGACCAAAAAAAATCCCACACAATTAAAAATAGCGGTAGAACCCAAAACTTTAACCCAGAAGCTCGGATAAACTACACCCTTTTGAGCCAGGCAGCCTACACAGACAGTTGCAGAGGAAAATACAGTGAAAAAAGTAGGTACACATTTTAATTTAATATAGAATTGTACAATACATAGGACTATAAACTGTAAAAAGGATCAACACTATACATAATAAGGGAGGACACTGTCATACCTAATAAGAGAAGACAATATTCATGGACACCTACAGAAGAGAGTGCACTATGTAACAATGGATGGCATTACACATAAAGCAGGACACTATGTAATAAAAGCGTTAATAAGGCAAGACATTATGTAATAATGAACTGTACCCGCAAGGGCAGGGTGCTCTTCCCTCTCTACCAGGCTATCATGGTCAGTTTACTGTAAGTGATTTGTATTTTGATGTAACCTTCTCATGTACAGGACCATGGAATCAATGGTGCTATATAAATAAATAACATACATGAGTACATTATATGGTAGATAGCGTTTCATTGCTTCTACATCTAGTTATAGTTAGTTAGATTTTCATTTTGACATATTCCATTCATTCACGACCCATCACTGCAGTATTTCTGCACAGATTAGCACTGCCCTGAAAATATATATATTTTTATATTACACGTACATATATACATACATACATATAAGCCTCTTAAACAGGAAAATTGCCCACTCTGCAGCCCTAAATACCTGTCGACAGGTTTTCTCTTTATTTAATGTTGCCACCACCTTACATGCATTGTAATGCATATCCCTCAACCCCTTTATATCACCACAGTAGCAGCTCTCTTTATATAATATATAAATATGTAATTATTTTCTATAGTCCAGCGCTGCATGCAAGTCTGTCCCATGCAGTCTAATGGGTGAATCCGGTCTACCCTTCGCACCACCTCTCGAGAAAAAAAACATTGGACCTCTGGGCGCAGATGTCTAAAACTTTCTTACCCATTTGCCACAGAGAAAGTTAAAGAACACACATTCACCTCTTGGTGTGTGCACACTGTTCATCTCTTCTGGTCTGGATCCTGCCGAATTAGGCTACGTTCACATTTGCGTTGTGCGCCGCAGCGTCGGCGCCGCAGCGCACAACGCAAACAAAAACGCGGCAAAACGCACGCTAAAACGCTGCGTTTTGCGCCGCATGCGTCCTTTTTGGCCGAAAGTTGGACGCAAAAAAAATGCAACTTGAAGCGTTTCTTGCGTCCAACGCTTGCGGCCATGCGGCGCAAAACGCAGCACAACGCATGTCCATGCGCCCCCATGTTAAATATAGGGGCGCATGACGCATGCGGCGCCGCTGCGGCGCCCGGCGCTGCGGCGCTGACCGCAAATGTGAACGTAGCCTACACAGGCGGTGTAAAGACATCAAACTGCATGTGTCACACAGAGGGGGCCGGGCAGGGAACCAGAGATGGCTTCCACCAGCGCCACACTGCAATCATAGTCAATTAAGTCTGCATCCTTAAGATGTGGATTTAATTATATATATATTATGCGGCGGAGGAACCAAAAAAAAAACTCTCTGGATCCCTGCCTCACCATAAGCAAGTCGATTTATAACATGGGGGCAATCAAGCTATGGACCACCAGTGAGCCCTGGGCAGTATTAACAATTATTCTGATAATCCGCCCTTGAGAATTATCAATTTTTTGACACCCAGGATTGGATTGGAATATACTATACAACCAGGGCCGGCCTTTGCCCTGTGCGACCTGTGCGGCCGCACAGGGCGCCAAGGCTCGTTAGCATACAAGGGGCGCATTTATTGAGCTCAGCAGATTAATGTCACATTACATCACAATCAGGGGTGGGATTCAGCTGGTACGACCCGGTACGGGGCAGCCGTTTTCTAAAATTTCCATCTGCCAGCGTTCTGGTTACCACGCCCCCGGTCATCGGGCCCCCCCTGGCAGTGGCGTAGGAAGGGGGCGGCACAATGCGGGGGGCGGCACAATGCGGGGGGGCGGGTCGCCGGCGGCGCAGAATTTACCTGGCTGTTCGCTTCTCGGCTTCAGAAAAATGGCCGCCGCGATCTCCATCTGCGCATGCGCGGCATCCCGCGGCCATTTTCCTGAAGCCCCGGGCAGCAGAGCACTCCACCTGCGCACGCGCGGCCTCAGGAAGATGGCCGCCCCCACCGATAAGCAGATAGAGCAGGATCGCGGTCAGGTAAGAAGAACTTGTTTTTTTTTTTTAATTATTATTGAGAGCGGCGATCGGGAGGGGGGGGCAGGGCAGAAAGCTGGACACAGGGAGGCAGAACGCTGGACACTGGGGCAGAAAGCTGGACACTGGGGCAGAAAGCTGGACACTGGGGCAGAAAGCTGGACACTGGGGCAGAAAGCTGGAGACGGGGCAGAAAGCTGGACACAGGGGGGGCAGAGCGCTGGACACTGGGGCAGAACGCTGGACACTGGGGCAGAACGCTGGACACTGGGGCAGAACGCTGGACACTGGGGCAGAGCGCTGGACACTGGGGCAGAACGCTGGACACTGGGGCAGAACGCTGGACACTGGGGCAGAACGCTGGACACTGGGGCAGAACGCTGGACACTGGGGCAGAACGCTGGACACTGGGGCAGAACGCTGGACACGGGGGCAGAACGCTGGACACAGGGGCAGAACGCTGGACACTGGGGCAGAACGCTGGACACTGGGGCAGAACGCTGGACACGGGGGCAGAACGCTGGACACGGGGGCAGAACGCTGGACACGGGGGCAGAACGCTGGACACTGGGGCAGAACGCTGGACACTGGGGCAGAACGCTGGACACGGGGGCAGAACGCTGGACACTGGGGCAGAAAGCTGGACACTGGGGCAGAAAGCTGGACACTGGGGCAGAAAGCTGGACACTGGGGCAGAAAGCTGGACACTGGGGCAGAAAGCTGGACACTGGGGCAGAAAGCTGGACACGGGGGCAGAACGCTGGACATTGGGGCAGAACGCTGGACACTGATGCAGAACGCTGGACACTGGGGCAGAAAGCTGGACACGGGGGCAGAAAGCTGGACACGGGGGCAGAACGCTGGACACGGGGGCAGAAAGCTGGACACTGGGGCAGAAAGCTGGACACTGGGGCAGAAAGCTGGACACGGGGGCAGAAAGCTGGACACTGGGGCAGAAAGCTGGACACTGGGGCAGAAAGCTGGACACAGGGGCAGAAAGCTGGACACTGGGGCAGAAAGCTGGACACAGGGGCAGAACGCTGGACACAGGGGCAGAACGCTGGACATTGGGGCAGAACGCTGGACACTGATGCAGAACGCTGGACACTGGGGCAGAAAGCTGGACACTGGGGCAGAACGCTGGACACTGGGGCAGAAAGCTGGACACAGGGGCAGAACGCTGGACACAGGGGCAGAACGCTGGACATTGGGGCAGAACGCTGGACACTGATGCAGAACGCTGGACACTGGGGCAGAAAGCTGGACACTGGGGCAGAAAGCTGGACACTGGTGCAGAATGCTGGACACTGGTGCAGAATGCTGGACACTGGTGCAGAATGCTGGACACGGGCAGAATGCTTGACACAGGGGCAGAATGGAGACACGGGGCAGGATGACAGACATGGCGTCATGACTGGAGACACTGGAGGCAGGATTGGAGACAGATGGGGCAGGATGGATACGATGGAGACAGATGGGGCAGGATGGGAAGATCATATGGGGCAGGATAGATACTCATTAGGGCAGGATGGGAGAATATATGGCTGACGCCAGGAATGAGACACACAGGGGCCAGGATGGCGAATATTATTACCATAGGGGCTAATTAAGGGATATTATTACTGCAGTGATGTATTTATTTTATTTTTTGAGTATACTGTTTTAAATGGAGGGGCGGTCCTATTACTGTGTAGAGTGACACTATGTCGCCTTCTTCATGTGGTGTAATGTAGAAGTTGGGAAAATTAAGTAATGTGTTCTGCAAGTGGAACTCGAGATAACTGTGTTATTTCCTGCAGAGACGAGTCCTGGCTGGATGAAGTGATGGCGGTCTGTGCGGGATGAAAGATGAAGGACTTCACCTAGAGATGTCACTGGTGAGTCAGTGTGTTACCTATACACTGACACTATACACTGTATACTATATACTGAGGTCCTGTGTATGTCACCGGTGATCACTGTATTACCTATACACAGACGCTGCATACTAAGTACAGATCTCCTGTGTATAATGGCACTTATGGTGATAGTATTGTGGTTTTTTTTATTATTGATCAGTATTGTAGTATTCAGTCACTATGTGGTGGTAATATGTGGTCTGGTCATGATGTTGTGGTATTCGTTCCTTGTATTTGATATTATTCGATCACTGTGGTGGTAATATGTCATCTGGTCATGGTGTGGCGGTGTTTGGCCTTGCAGGCCGCCGCTCTGCACTCTGATTGGCTGTCAGCCCATATGGCTTTGGACCAAGCGTCATTTTTTCCTTTTGGTCCGCTTTAAAGCACTTTATAATTCCCGTTATTGCAATATTAGTGTTTCTTCAAGTGTTTTGCAGGGAAACACAAGTTTTCTAAGTAAACGTGTTGTTGTGAATATTAAAGAGTTATTGTTTTCTTTCAAAGTTTGGAGGGGGGGGGGGCGCCGTCCTGCAGTCTCGCACAGGGCGCCTTTTGGGCTAAGTCCGGCCCTGTATACAACCACCTCCGCACTGGGGCATGCCCCATGTCTGGGCCCCATTCAAAATAAATGGGATCCACATCTAATCTATTTTTTTTGCATGTCCGTGGAATTACCCATAAATGTACAAGATAAGGATAACTCTTTAAGTGAAGTGCTTCAAATTTGGGACACCCACCAAACAATGTCAGAAGGATCGGCCAACTCATGTGTAAGGGGCTCTGCTAACCACAATGGCCTTCACTCCATGCTTGAATAATGTGTTCTAGTCCCTTGCCTGCATGTCACACGGCTGTTCGACAGCCGCAACACCTACAGGGACTTAAATAGGTAATCCTCGCATGTGTTGTGGCTGTCGAACAGCCGCAGTGACGCAAACATATTTTTCGAGCATGCCGAAGACATTGTTAGCACTGGAGTATGCTGAGATAACTTAACTTATCCAAGCACGCTCGCTCATCACCAATTATTCAACACTTTTCCCAAACTTAAGAGAAATTGGGTAAATTTCCCCCCCCCCCAGTAAATGCAAGAATGAGACATCTAAAGGACAATTGACCATTCCTAGCAAAACTAAACACAGCAGACTCGCTTGTTCCCCCCGTGTAAAGATTGCTTTTTTTTGGCCCTAGAGGGGTCTGCACCAAAACATACAATAGCATCCTGCGCTGCTTAATTTTATTCAACTTTCCCCTTTAGATACAGCTATATATATATTTTTTTATTACAGGATTACTGGATGTTAACATGTATTTTTTTTTTGGACCCCATAAAAACCAATAAGTGGGAGGGTTGCACACACACACAAAAAAAAAACCCTGATAACCACAAAAGCTAATGGTTTAATTTTCTCAAGCCAGTATTGGTCTACATTTCGGCAAAGTAACACTTGTGCATCAGCAGGTGCCTTGGAAAGGAATTTATGATGCACTTTATAGCGATGCACAATGAAATTACGATCAGTAACCATTGAAAAAACCCAGCATGGAAGCCATGTGCCACCTTAGAGGGAGTAATTGTCATCAGGTGACCCACTATAGGTTATTTATTTTACCACCACCATTAAGCAGTTAATAGTTTTTGCAGCAGATTAATGAAAGATGGTTATACAGCTGGAAAATGTAGTTGTAATTTAGCAATAATCACATTATAGGAGTCGCAGCATTGCAACATCATAAGTTACATGTGGACACTAGAATCCTACCATGATAGACAGTGTGGCACCCAACAGTCTGGTTGCCACAGTGGCATTGCCTCCCTCACAGGGGGTGATGTCATGCCTGGAAGCAAGGAGAGGTCCCCTTACCAGGTAATACCAGCATCCAACACCTTTCTGACTCCATATCAGAAGGGGAAGCTCTAACACCCGGTTTCAGGCGAGCTTCCCTATAAGTTCTGGCCTGGAAGTGTAGTTAGTCATTCTGAGTCTGACAGTGAGAGGAGAGGAGGCAAGTCGAGGAGAACCCGGGGAGTGGAGCTGTAACCAGCTCACCCCAGAAGAGAGCACTGACAAAATAGGAAGCCAGAGTCCTTGGCTGTGTGGGTGCTGTACGCACCGACAGCCGAATCTGGAGTATAGGGAACTGCAAGCTCCCTGGCCACACTGAGCGCCTGAAGGCACCGCAGCAGATCAAGAGCCAGGGCTGCCGGTGAAATGGCAGTGCCCGTGATAGGCTCACGCTGTCTGCCATACAGGTTAGAAGCATCATGCAGGAGAGGAACTTTAGCAGAGCTAAAAGCAGCAAGGACCTAAGAGAATAGCGCAGAAGGAAGGCATCCAAACCCACCTGGCTAGCTGGATCTCAAGTTGCTTCCAGGCTGCCCGGACCCCATCATCACCTGTTACCCATGCCCTGGACTGCACCTGCAAATAACAAGTAATGGTAAAGGAAACTCTGCAGTCCTTGTATCCTTCAGTCATTTCCCACATCCTCAGTCCTGCACTACAACATTCACCATCATTGACTTTAATTCCTTAACTGCCCTGGAGCCTAGCTCTACCCATGGAGAGCTGTAACATCTCTGCTGCCTCACCAACTGCCCAAGTGAACCTGAACCACAGCGTCGGCCATCAACTTATTGCCGAACACTACGGGTGGCGTCACAAACACACCCCCTATAAACTTTATTTTCCTCTTTAATTGACTTTTGTTGAGTGCCCAGGGCCACGGACCAGGTCACTGCTGCCGTGACAACCCCCTGGGGAACCTGTCGGACCGCCCGAGTGCCCCACAACCCTGGCTGGTGCTCCAACAGCACAGGAGAGAAATATACCCATTGTTCCCAAATACATTTATTTTACATCATGCAAAGACATTTCAAACTATATCTTAAATTTGCATTGTGTTCTGCCAAACTGTATAAGTCTAGTTAAAGTGGTCCAAAAGGGCCAGTTTGTAGATTTTATTCTTCTAGCACCAAGTTAAAAATGATTATTACTTTTTTACATCTACTGTATATATATATATATATATATATATATATATATATATATATATATATATATATATATATATATATATATATAATATATAAAGCTGAATGTGTGTATGTATGTGTGTATGTATGTCCGGGATTGGCATCTGAACCGTCGCAGCTACAGCCACAAAATTTTGCACAGCCACACATCTGGACCCCAAGAGCGTCATAGGATATGTTGTGAGGTGAAATTTTAACCCCGCGCTTTCCAATTCACCAAACAATTTTGCCCCTATCTACATAATGGGAAAAAGTGAAAGGAAAAGTGTTGGAGGCGTCGCAGCTACAGGCACAAAATTTTGCACAGTCACACGTCTGGACCCCGAGAGCGTCAAAGCTATGTTGTGAGGTGAAATTTTAACCCCGCGCTTTCCAATTCACCAAACAATTTTGCCCCTATCTACATAATGGGGGAAAAATGAAAGGAAAAGTGTTGGAGGAAAATTAACAGCTGCCAGATGTGAACAAGGGGGACTTAAAGAATGAGAGCGATGGCGCCAAAGAGTATATACTGTACAGTTGCTAAGGTGGGGCCCCGACATGGGATAATCACCACACCACCACGGGGATATGAACACACACACAAAATGCGCCACACACTACCACGTGCTCGAACACATATACCACCCTCAGCGCACATTTCACCACACATACACCAACCTCGCCACATAAAAGTTGAAACACAAAAGTCACAGCTCAAAACTCGCCACACGCAAAACTCTCCACATGCAAAACTCGCCACACGTGCAAAACTCACCACATGGAAAACCCACCACACGCAAAACTTGCACACGCGGAAAAAATGCCACATGCACAAAAGTTGCAACACATGCAAAAGTTGCCTCACACAAAACTTGCACATACTCAAAAGGCACCACACATAAAACTCGCCACGCGCAAAACTCGCCATGCGCAAAACTTGCTGCACACAACTTGCTACACTAACCTGTCACATGCAACTCGACACACAAAAAGTTGCTACACGCATGTTGCCACACAAAACTCATCTCACAAAAGTCGCTACATGCATGTCGCCACACGCAACTCAACACACACAACTTGACACACGAAACTCGCCCTAAAACACACACAAGTCTGGTATTGTCCTTCAAAAATAAAAATCTGATTAATAAGCTGAAAAACTACAAGAGCAACAAATGTACCATATAGGAATCTGGCAGCTGTCAGTCACATGACCAGTATATTATGTGTATGTGTGAGCTAATATATACTGCCAGGGGATGGGCTTACTGTTGGCTGGAGATTTATCAGGCTGCCAATTTAGCTTACAAATACTGAGGTAAAAATACTGACCAAATAACGTGTGAACGAGGTCTAATACAGGAGGAGATGACATACAGATATATACTATATACAGGAGGAGATGACACACAGGTATATACTATATAGAGGAGGAGATGACATACAGGTACATACTACATACAGCAGGAGATGACATACAGGTATATACTATATACAGAAGGAGATGACACACAGGTATATACTATATACAGGAGCAGATTACCTACAGGTATATAGTATATACAGGAGGAGATGACATACAGGTATATGCTATGTATAGGAGGAGATGACATACAGGTATATACTATATACAGGAGGAGATGACACACAGATATATACTATATATAGGTGAGATGACACACAGGTATATACTATATACAGGAGGAGATTACATACAGGTATATACTATATATAGGAGGAGATGACATACAGGTATATACTATATACAGGGGAGATGACACACAGCAGGTATATACTATATACAGGGGAGATGACATACAGGTATATACTATATACAGGAGATGACATACAGGTGTATACTATATATAAGGGAGATGACAAACATGTATATACTGAGGTGAAAATGAGAGGTGTGAGGTGAAAATGAAAAGGTGTGAGTGCAAAATGAGAGGAGTGAGGGAAAATAGTGGAGTGATCGGAAAATGACAGATGTGAGGTCGAAATGACAAGTGTTAGGGGGGAATGAGAGGAGTGAGGGGGAAAATAAGAGGAGTGAGGGGGAAAATGAAAGATGTGATGGGGAAAATGAGAGACGTGATGGGAAAATAAGAGAAGTGAGGTGCTATAACTAACCACAGATATTTACTATGCCCAGGCAACGCCGGGCTCTTCAGCTAGCTTAGATTTACAATCTCCATGCTTTTCTCATGGTCAACTTTATGTGGCCTGTTCAAGAGTTGGAACAGCCAAAAATCTGTATGTCTTTGCACCTGAAGGAAAAACTAAGAATGTCGTTTATCAAAAGGCTCTCGAATAAGTAGTAGAAGATTACTTCACATTACTTGGCCAATTTAGTTAAATCTGTGTGGAATATCTCTGGTGTTGAAATATATGTTGTAAAATGCTTCTATTAGCTTAGTTTTTGCCTTTTAATAATTACATTTCTATCTATTTGTTTTGTGGTTTTTTTGTGCAGAATAAATTTTTGTTAACACATTCTATTTTGCTAACAGCAGTTATTACCCCGGGCAAAGCCGGGTAGTACAGCTAGTATATATATACTGTATATATATATATATATATATATATATATTTTTTTTTTTAATTACAACCTTTTTATTTTGTGCTAGTGTGAGAGAGTTGGACAAAGGATGAGATGGACCAGGTCCCTGGTATAAAAGGCCAGCGTGCCAAAATAGGACACAGAAAAATGATAATTACTTACCGGTAATTTGATTTTCCAGATCCATGACAGCACCATTACATGAGAGATGGCTCCCACCCCCAGGAACAGGAAACCTGCAGTGGAGATAAAGGGTATGTGCACATGTTGTGGATTAGGCTTAGGAATTTCTGGTGCAGATTCTGTCTCTCCTGGCAGAAAACGCACCTGCGGTTTTTTGTGCGGTTCCGCAACGTTTTTTTGTGCGTTTTTGCTGCGGTTTTCATGCGGATTTGCTGCGGTTTTTACCCCTGCGGTTTTCTATAATGGAGTGGGTACAAAAACGCTGCAGATTCACCAAAAAGAAGTGACATGCTACTTCTTTTAAACTGCAGCGTTTCCGCAGCGGATTTTCCGCAAAATGTGCACAGCATTTTTTTTTCTCATTGATTTACATTGTACTGTAAATCAATTGCGGATCTGCAGTGTTTCTGCACCTCAAAAAAAGCTGCGGTTCCGCAGAGAATCCACAACGTGTGCATATACCCAAAAGATGGGGGCGGTACCTCTCTCCTCAGTTTGTTTACAGAGTATGGAAGGTAACTGCTTTGTTAGTTTGGGTATATGTACATTACATTCACCTCCAAAGGTTATTTACTTATTATTAGTTCAAAAATTTATGTGGATATTATTCTATTTATTTATTTTTATTTTTTTTATTTTTTGTGAATCACACAGCCATCACCAAGATAGGGCAGGAATTAGTGCGGTGCTGTCATGGATCTGGAAACTCAAGTTACCGGTAAATAATTATCATTTTTTCCCTTCCCCATGACAGAACCATTACATGAGAGGAAGAAATAGAAAAGACTTCTAGGGTGGGACAATAGCAGATAGCACTTTCCTCCCAAAGGGAAGACTTGATAGCCCCAGATCTAGCCTGTAGTGGCGGAAGAAAGTACCGGGTGAAGACCATACCACTGCATTGCAGATTTGTTCTATAGATGCATTTGCCCTTTCTGCCAAGGATGTGGCGATGGCCCTTGTAGAGTGGGCCGTTACACCCAGTGGAGGGGCTTGCCCCGAAGAGGAATAGGAAAGTGAGATAGCCATACAGAGCCACCATGTGATGGTTGATTTTGTGGCCTTTTTCCCGTTTGCCCCCTGGAAGGAGACAAAAAGGGCTGACGACTGACACCACGGTTTTGACACTTCTAGATACTGAAGTAAGCAACGTCTGACATCAAGGCAATGAAAGGTTTTTTCTCCCTGGGATTTGGGGAAAGCACAGAATGATGGCAAAACTATCTCCTGATCCCTGTGGAATTTTGAATTGACTTTTGGTAAGAAGGCCGGGTCAGTTTTAATAATCACTCTGTTATCTAGAAAAGTTGTGTATCTGGGATCTACAGATATAGCTTGGAGCTCACTAATACGTCTGGCTGACGTAAGGGCAATCAGGAGAACCGTTTTTAAGGTTATAGCTTTCACCGAGATGGAAGTAAGAGGCTCAAAAGGAGAGGAGGTTAAGGCATTCAACACTAAATTTAGATCCCAGGGCCGAGGTTTGAATGGTCTGTCCGTAAAGGAGGCTCGGATGAACCTACACACCCAGAGGTGATTAGCCAATTTTTGGTCAAACAAGGCGCTAAGCGCCGACACTTGCACCTTTAGGGTGCTGGTAGACAATCCTCTCTCCAACCCTTTTTGGAGGAATTCTAGAACCTCAGCCATTGGGACTTTCTGGATGGTATTCGACAGGTGTCGTCCTGAAAATTCTAGAAATTTTCCCCACACCTTTTGGTATTTATCAGTTGTGATCTTCTTTCTGCAGGATAGCAGAGTAGTAACTAACGGGTCCGAGAACCCTTTTGCTAGCAGAAGTCCCCTCTCAAGTTCCAAGCAGTGAGGTGCAGATTGTGTACTTGAGGATGTGTTACTGGACCCTGGTGTAGGAGATTTGGGACATCTGGAAGGATCCAAGGGTCCGAGATGGACATACGCCTGAGCCAAGTGAACCATGCCCTCTTTGGCCAGAAAGGTGCGATTAGGATTATGCGCGTCTTGTCCTCCCAGATTTTCTTCAGGGCTGTAGGAATTAGTGGAATTGGGGGAAATGCGTAAGCAAGTTGGAATTTCCATGGGTGTAGCAGCGCATCCACTCCTTCTGGGTTTTCCCTTGGGTTCAGGGAGTAGAATCTTTTTACTTTTTCGATTCTGTTTTGTGGAAAACAGATCCACTTGTGGAACCCCCCAGATGGAACAGATTTCCCCAAAAATGTTTTGATTTAAAGGGAACCTGTCACCTGAATTTGGCGGGACCAGTTTTGGGTCATATGGGCGGGGTTTTCGGGTGTTTGATTCACCCTTTCCTTACCCGCTGGCTGCATGCTGGCCGCAATATTGGATTGAAGTTCATTCTCTGTCCTCCGGAGTACACGCCAGCGCAAGGCAATATCTCGATCTTGTTCCTCCCTGCCGATTTATGTACGAGACTGTTGTGCTGTTGTCGGACAATACTACTAAATGCCTTCCTTTGATGTGGTCTTCTGTTTGAAGAAATATTTGCCTTACTGCCATTAGTTTCTTCAGGATTGAGGAAGCTGCCTCCATCTGAGGATCCCATAGGCCTTGTAGGATGTGATCTGTTAGATGCGCCCCCCAGTCTAATGGGCTCGCGTCCGTGGTTAGTACTAACGGATTCTGGATTGACCATGGCACCCCCTTTTTTAAGTTTTCGGATTTTAGCCACCAATTTAGATAGTCCTGTATTTGTGGTGATAATTGATTTTTTCGATTTAGGTTGTAGGGTTTTTTTGCTTGTTCTGACAAGGTCTGCCACTGTAATTCTCTTGAATGCAGTTGTGCCCATTGGACCGCTGGAATTGTTGCCACCAGCATACCTAGGAGGGACATGGCCTCCCTCACCGAGACGGACTGGGCCTCCTGTGTTTGCTTTATCTTTTGTTTTATGGCCTCGACTTTCCTGTCTGGAAGGACACAATCTTGTCTTCCCAAGGAACTCTTGTATCTAGGTTGGAACCATTCTCGATTTTTTTAAATTTATTATCCATCCCAACATGGACAGTATATCTCGTACTCTTGTCACTGCCTTTATGCAGTCTTCCTGATTGTTTGCTATAAGGAGAAAATCGTCTAAGTAGGGTACTAGAAGAATATTTTCTTCCTCACGTAGAATGATATTTCCGAAATTATCTTCATGAAGATATGAGGGGCTACTTATACCCCAAAGGGAAGACACTGGTACTGCAGATGGGTGCAAACTTGTTCCAGGTGTACCACCACCCTCAGATAATATTGATGTTCTACGCAGATTGGTACATGGTAGTAAGCATCTGTAAGATCCATTGCCGCCATGTAACAGCCCGGATAAATTAATTTTACTGCCATTTTTAGAGTTTCCATTTTGAATTTTTCAACTCGGATGTGTTGGTTGGTGCGTGAGGAACAGGGTGCTGTAAAAGCCTTTCCTATCTCTTGTGGTGGCACTCTTACAAGGACTTCTTTTTCCAGAAGGAGATAGATTTCCCTTTCTAGAATCATTTGGTTTCTTTTGGCCACACGGGTGAATTTTACTCGCTGAGGAGGCTGGGTGATAAAGTTTAACCGTAGGCCTTTGGATAATAGGTTGATTACCCATTGCAAGGGTTGTAGCTTTACCCACTGATGGACAAAAAACCGAAGCCTTTCCTCCACCCGGACTCTGGCGTCTTTGTTGTTTAGGGTCTGATTTATGAGGGGGCTTATTGAAGAGGAATCCTCTGTCTTCTGTCGTTCCAGGTCTTTCCTCGTATGGATCTATCCTCTGGCCGGCCTCGGCCTGCTTTACCTGATCCCGAAAGGATCGTCGAGTGTCACTGCAACGGCGTTTAAAGAAGGGTGGCGGAGGGAAATGCTTTTTCTTATCTGCCGCTTTCTCTAAAATATCGTCCAATGCCTTTCCAAATAAATATTGTCCTTCGCAGGGTACCGCGCAGAGTTTTACCTTTGATTGAAAGTCAGCATTCTAGTTTTTTATCCATAATGCTCTTCTGCCTGAATTGGAGAGGGTGCTTGACTGGGCAGCAAATCGTACTGAATCAATGGCAGCATCTGCTAGGAACCCCACCGCGTTTTGTAATGAAGGTATTACATTTGTCTCTTATTTGCTCACTTAGTTCTTCTAACCACTTAACTATGGCACGAGCTGTGCAAGTGGCGGCCACTCCTGGTTTTATTTGCCCAAGTTGACGCTTCCCATGCTGATTTTAGAAAGGCATCCGCCTTTTTGTCAAGGGGGTCCTTTAAGGCACCCATGTCCTCAAAAGGAAGTGCAATACCCCTGGAGGTACTTGCAATGGCTGGTTCTAGCTTAGGTGCTTTTTCTCATTTCTCACAGATCCCTTCGCCAAAAGAATATTTACGTTTTAGTGCCTGGGGAACTGACATTTTTTTTATTCGGCTTTTTCTATTCTTTCTTAATCAGGTTTAACACATTATCATGAAATGGAAAAACCCTCTGTTTCCTTCCTTCCAGATTACTAAACATAGAATCATGGATTGATTGTTCTTTTGGAGTTTCGACTCCCAGGGTAGACCGGACAAGTTTAAGCAATTTCCCAACATCTTCGGAAAACACATACGGGTGACCACACTCTTCATCCGAAGAGTCTAAGTCTGAGTCCCCACCAGGTGGTAATTCCCCCGGTTCACCTTTAGATTCTATGTCAGAGGTTTGTGCGGGTGGTAGAAGGTAGATTTTCAGAGCTATGCAACCTATGTTGTTTCATTTGCTCCTTTACTGTGCTTTGCACTAACAATAGCCGTAATATTTTGGAGGAAAGATGAAGACTCCTCGGTCACAGTTTTCTCTATACACGTGCAGCTCCCCAGAGTCCTGGTCATTGCAGTACTGATGCTCCGCCGCTAAGGGGGGCTATGGTACGTCTGATGGCACTGAAGGAGTTCACCTGACCAGGTATCACAGACACCAATACACTTCACAGTCTGGCCTCCAGGGGGAGCTAAGGGTGCTATGTATTAGGCCACTCCTCACAGTCTGGTAAAACTGGGGGTTAGATAGGAAGTTAGGGAGAAGCTGACTGGGTTGGAACCAGGCAACATCCTGTGGCAGAGGGTGTTGCAGGGGAAGATTCAGGGGGGTCCCTGTCAGGGGTGGGATCCTGACAGAGGCCTAGCGAACAGAAAGAACGTTACGGGACCGCGCCTGCACTTCATTGCGGCGGTACCCCAAGAAAGGACAAGAAGCGAGGTTTATTGTGCGGAGTGAGAAACGAGATCAACGCAACAAGGAGAAACACCAGTAGGAGTCGTGCTGTAAGACGAGGCAACATCCTACTGAGGCGCGCAGCCGGTGGCCGGAAACGCCGAGGAAGTATTGAGCTCCAGGCCTTACTTCAAACCTACGGCAGGACAGTCAGTTATAGGCGGGCTGTCTCACCCAATATCACCTAAGCAGACATAGGGGGCAACATTTGGAGAGGGGCGACTCTAGGGTCCCGGAAGACCTCCGAGCCCACCCGTCATACGGGTGCGTCCTAGCCATATCATCTGGGGGACGAAGAAGAACATCATAATCGAGTTGTGAGGGAACTTCAGAAACAGACACAACAGTTGTGAGGACTATCCCGTAAGCACAGCAGGGAAGGACTGCAACACACAAGCGCTAGAAGGTAGGCACAGATTTCCACCTGCAAAGGGAACTCTGGAGGTGCCATCGGACTGGCCGGACTCAGGTAGCCCGGTTGACCGTATTCCGGACTGAGGATCCTGAAGCCTTCAGTAAAGAGGTAAAGAGACTGCAACCTGGTGTCCTCATTATTCACCGCGACCTACACCACACCACAACATCTGCACATTGGCAACTTTCACTGGACGCCCCTCAGCAGGGTCACGGACCGGGCCTAGCCACCGTAACAACCCCAGAACCGAGACACAGAGGCCCGGTACCGGGTACCCCTCGGCCCTGCGGCAGTGGGGGCGCTCCAACTTGGCGTCACGAACAGGATCTACTTAAGCCTGAAGAATCAGGTCATGTGTGCCTTGGAACTGTGATTTATTGTGCTTGGACTGTGACTTATTGCAAAGACTGTGTATTGCTTTTGCCGCCAAAAGTTCCCACCAAGAACCGCCGCCATTACAGCGCTGAGGAGAGCGCAGGAGGAGAAGAGGGGCGTGGAGTAGGCGTGGACCAGCTGGAGAGCGCGAAAGACAATGGCCGCCCAGTCTAAATATTTCTGTACCTTGAGGACGTGTCCGTCAGCGGCCGAGATCCGCCTCCTGATTCTCAATGGTGGGCGGAGACAGAGAAAACGAAAACGCCCAAGAAGGAGAGAGCGGGAAAAAGACCCGGAGGAGACCCACGTGGAGGATGCAATGGCTGCCCGCTCAGACCCAGAGTGTGGGGTTGAAGTGGAAAACTCCCCCAGCTACCCGACAGAGGGCAGCGGCCTCACCTCCACTGCTGAAGTGGGTCTCCTGCAACTTGAGATGGAGGATTTGATCGAACAGCTCCTCCAGCTGCGGGTGGAAACCAAGGCCGCACCCCAGGAGGCACCAGCGGAGGAACCCCCGACCTCGGTTCTTGCACCGCTGATCGACTGTCCGCTGATGTCTCCACCAACGTCACCGTCAGCGGGACCCGCTGCGACGGAGGACGTTCCACCGGCCGGTAAGTCCGCCGACCCTGCCTCGCTAGCGGAGGACCTGCTGATAGGCCCAGTTGCGACGCCGCCTCCCCATGGGACCCATCGGCTCCAGCACCTCCTTCCCTGGGACCAAGCCACAGGCATGGAACACCTCCTGGAGGCCCCGATCTCGCCAGTCACTCTGCCGGGTGTGGTCTATGCGGAGCGTATGGTGTGTGACTGGGTGAACCCCGGGGCCAACTTTATGGGGTTCCCCGGGGTGGCGACCCAAGAAGGAGAGAGGGTGCAGGCCCTGAACTGGGAGGAGTACCAGGCCCAGCTAGAGCAGCGGTGGGAAGAGAAATAAAAGGCATACCAGGCCGGGCTAGAGGCCCACCACCGGAAAGACTTGGCGGTAAAGGATCGGGCCCGCAAGGACCCCACCATCCATCAGGCCCCGTGCAGGCAGGGCATTGTCATCGCCTTCAAGCTCCGTGGAGGCTGGGGCTTTATTAAAGAGCCAGACTTGTATGCGGAGGTGTTTGTTAACAGAATGGATGTGGAGTCCCACCTGAGGGAGGGTCACCCGGCCTGGGACCTCCACCCGGGGGACGCAGTTACTTACACCCAGCACTTCGGGGAGAAGGGGTGGTTCGCTTTGAACGTCCATAAGAATAATTCCGTGACATCCCCAACCGACGTGCCCGCAAAGCAGACCCCTGCAGTGAAAACACCCCCCGGTGACCGATCCGCCGCCACTACAAGGACCACGGTGGCTACTCCAACCTGCACCGTGGTAAAGACCACAACATGCACCGTTACTACCACCGCAACTGTGGAGGCTGGGAGCTTGGCTGCAGTGGTAGCAGGTGCCCCGGCTGGAATTGAAACTAAAACGGTGGCCACCCAGACCCCTGTCTGGGAGAAGGAGGCCGCCTCCTGCCCACCCAGAAACTGAGTAAGCCAGAATGCTTCATCATTTGTATATAGTTAACTGTTCGTCTTTCTATGTGTCTTCTTGCTTCTACAACCCGACTAGGGTTAATTCTTAAAGGGATCCCTTAGTTTACCCGTGATTCCTACTTTTGCTTTTGTTTTTGTTTCTCGTTCATCATTGTTGAAAAGAACTGCTGGATCATGAACACTGCATGATTACAAACTTATTGTACATAGTTGCACATTCTTAAAGGTGGCCTCTACTGGTTTTACAAAGAAAATGACTCTTTGCGAAGAATCTGCTCTTGGAAACAGCACTGGAGTCCTTGCTGAATACGAACTTGCAGCTTGAGAAGTTGCACAACCTCCGAGAGACTTGGTCCCCTCTTAAAGGGAACGTTCACCAATAGCACTTAAAGTTGAATGATGCTTACACGTCGAAGTTATATGTAGTTAGCTAGTTAATTGTAAGAAATGTTTAATAATGTGTTATAGAATGGGGACAGGAAGTGAACCCGTATGGGGTTAGTCGGCGAGTCCTCCTGGGAGCCATACAGAGATGGCTCGGTGATCTTGAACTGAGAGAAGGAAGACAAGTTCTATACTGTGTAGAGTAGCAGAAAGGCAGTAGGCCCGGATGAGGAATGGGGCGGTCCTGCAATAGAGCGAGAGGCAGTAGGCCTGGGGCAGATAGACAGGCGTTCCTGCAGATGTAAAGATGGAAAATGAAGAAAAGTTGATTAGCCTTATAGCGTTTTATAAGAAGGTCTTTAGTGGATTCAGCTCGTACGTCCTTAAAGGCAATGTTAAATTATTGTTCAGAAATTGCACTAAGTAGAATACCCGGTTGGGTAAGAGAAGTTATTTATAGTATGTTATTTAAAATATTTAACCATGTTTGTAACGTTCAAGTGTCCTCACCTCCCATAAAGGGAAGCTCTGTTCAAATTTACTTATTGTTGCATTTTCAAAAATTGTATGTCTTTTTGCTGACATGTATTGTTGTTTTCTTCCCAGCCCAGGAGTACTGGATTTAACCGGGGGGGAGTGCAGCGCCCCAGAGTCATGGTCGTTGCAGTACTGATGCTCCGCCGCTAAGGGGGGCTATGGTACGTCTGATGGCACTGAAGGAGTTCAACTGACCAGGTATCACAGACACCAATACACTTCACAGTCTGGCCTCCAGGGGGAGCTAAGGGTACTATGTATTAGGCCACTCCTCACAGTCTGGTAAAACTGGGGGTTAGATAGGAAGTTAGGGAGAAGCTGACTGGGTTGGAACCAGGCAACATCCTGTGGCAGAGGGTGTTGCAGGGGAAGATTCAGGGGGGTCCCTGTCAGGGGTGGTATCCTGACAGAGGCCTAGCGAACAGAAAGAATGTTACGGGACTGCACCTGCACTTCATTGCGGCGGTACCCCAAGAAAGGACAAGAAGCGAGGCTTATTGTGCTGAGTGAGAAACGAGATCAACGCAACAAGGAGAAACACCAGTAGGAGTCGTGCTGTAAGACGAGGCAACATCCTACTGAGGCGCGCAGCCGGTGGCCGGAAACGCCGGGGAAGTATTGAGCTCCAGGCCTTACTTCAAACCTACGGCAGGACAGACAGTTATAGGCGGGCTGTCTCACCCAACATCACCTAAGCAGACATAGGGGGCAACATTTGGAGAGGGGCGACTCTAGGGTCCCGGAAGACCTCCGAGCCCACCCGTCATACGGGTGCGTCCTAGCCATATCATCTGGGGGATGAAGAAGAACAGCATAATCGAGTTGTGAGGGAACTTCAGAAACAGACACAACAGTTGTGAGGACTATCCTGTAAGCACAGCAGGGAAGGTCTGCAACACACAAGCGCTAGAAGGTAGGCACAGATTTCCACCTGCAAAGGGAACTCTGGAGGTGCCATCGGACCGGCCGGACTCAGGTAGCCCGGTTGACCGTATTCCGGACTGAGGATCCTGAAGCCTTCAGTAAAGAGGTAAAGAGACTGCAACCTGGTGTCCTCATTATTCACCGCGACCTACACCACACCACAACATCTGCACATTGGCAACTTTCACTGGACGCCCCTCAGCAGGGTCACGGACCGGGCCTAGCCACTGTGACAACCCCAGAACCGAGACACAGAGGCCCGGTACCGGGTGCCCCTCGGCCCTGCGACAGTGGGGGCGCTCCACACGGACGACAGATCCGCTTCTCATATGCTCTAGGGAGGGCTTTATCACAGAGTGCACATACTCTATTCTTTTGCTAAGATGTAACTTTCTTTCACTGCATACATGACACAGAAAGAAAATGTTACTGATACGTTTTGCCTTACAAAGGCACTCTCCCACAAGAACCTTAATACCGCGGTAGGCTGTGGGTTCTCTGCTGGAACGACCAATTCCAATGGGTCCGCAATTCTGCAGGAGGCCATTGCCAGTGATTGCTTGCCGCTCTGCCTCCTTAAATATTTTAGGGTGGGGGCAGTGTGTGCATCCCTGAAACTTCTCCCCTCTGGGAGTGTCAGCACACCGCTCCCTCTCGGCGTGTGACGTCACTTCCGGTTTGAAACCGGAAGTTCTCCCATTCACTTAGCGCCAGCTTCGTGATGAGCACGTCTCCTACCCCGACGCAGCCTCCGGCCAGAAGTAGATGCCGGGGAGCCCGCAGCAGGAAGGATGCTTCGGACGCAGCTCCAGGGGCTGTAAGTGACACGCGCTGACCCCACTGCTCCCACCGTGAGCCTTGGTCTCCGGACCAGTACTGTCAGAGGGAGATCCCTCCGCATACACAATCGCAGGCTCCCCGCAGGAACAGGAAACCAAACTGAGGGGAGAGGTACCGCCCCCATCTTTTATCTCCACTGCAGGTTTCCTGTTCCTGGGGGCGGGAGCCATCTCTCATGTAACGGTGCTGTCATGGGGAAGGGAAAATTAAGTTTGAAAACTGCAAAATTTTTGCCAAATTTCCATTTTTTATAAATAAGCGCAAGTCATATCAAAGAAATTTTACCACTAACACCAAGTACAATACGTCACGAAAAATAACTCAATTATAGGAATCTGTTGAAGAATTCCAGAGGTATAATCTCATAAAGTGACTGGTCAGAATTGTAAAAATTTACCTGATCACTAAAGGTTTAATTGGTTACTGCCATTTTGTCCTTGTCTGAGTGTTGTGCCAGATCACCCGCTTACTAGTTTGTCTTTAGAAGGGGTTTTGGCTCCATTGTCTTGGATATATTTAAGCTTTGAATTACACACACTGTAGGACAAGCACTCTAGTAGAGGCACCACAGAGACACCTGTAAGCCACATGTTGAGCAAAACCCCCCATAGATATGCCTATATTGCAAATTTAACACAAAGAGCATTCAAACTGGGTAAGCAGTAGAAGAGAGCAAAAAATTTGGCCACTTTTGACCTTGAAACAGGTCCTCTTCACATGGATGAAGTTAGTGCAGACAACAGTAAATGCTCAAACATGAAGTGTTACAGAATCACAGCATGAAGAGTACTGATCCCCACAAGGCACTGAGGCATCTTTGAATAGTTATCCAGGTTTTGTTTAATTTGAAGGATGTTTTATTAACAAGACTCCTGTTCAAGAGGTCATTGTGCAGGGAGAGATGTGAAGGTGACCACCTATTGTGAGCAGTGGATGGTGTCGTTTATCAGACATTAGTTAAAGCATTAAGACGTGCAATGTTTGTTATTAGCATAATCAATTTTTTTTATTTTATGCGCACGCTGAGGTTTTTCTGCACATATTTTGAGCCTCGCTACTTTATACTAAGATGCAGCATGTTCAGGTTTAGGATTTTTTTCAGAACTTTCAACTGATTAAAATATTCATTTTATTTACAAAATATTACATGTATTGCACTTAATATTTTTCCTGCCATCACTTTTTTTGGTGCAGAACACAATGTATACAATAGTCTTCGTTACTTACCGGTAATGGTATTTTTTGGAGCCCATGACAGCACCGAGAGAGAGGGGATCCTCCTTTCAGGGACAGGAAACCTACAGATACAAAAGGGCTGTACCTCTCCCACGCATCAGTTGGATTACAGCACCCGAGAGGGCCACCATGGTTAATGGCAAAAATATCTACAATACATACTCTAACCCGAACAATTTAACAAATGTGAATACTTATAAGAGGAAGAAGTGCACACCCACATGTGAAGGGAGGGAATCTCTAAGGGTGTTGTCATGAGCTTCAAAAAATATAATTATTCTTACCGTTAATTCGGTTTCTAGTAACCCACCACGACAGCACACCTGGAGGATGTTACCTCTTTCCTAATAGGGACAGGAAATGACAAGAGGTTAAATAACCCCTCCCTCATCCTCCCCTCGGTGTTATTATAAAGGACCACAGGAGAAGTAATGCTTCAAATTATATTTATTCTTTCCAGAACGTATATTAAGCAAAAGGGAGGGATTACTCCTGCTGTCGAAGTGGGTTACTAGAAACCGAATTAACAGTAAGAATAATTCTATTTTCTCTAGTAACCCCCCACGACAGCACACCTGGAGCAGTACCCAAGCATAATATTTAGGGAGGGACTATAGCACTAAGGACTTTTTCTCCAAAGGCTAAGTCTTCCTTAGACATCAGGTCTAGCCTGTAATGTTTGGAAAATGTATGGACCGAGGACCATGTGGCAGCTCTGCATATTTGCTCAATGGAAGCACTGGCTTTCTCGGCCCAGGAGACAGCTGTTGCTCTGGTAGAATGAGCTGTGAATTTTTCTGGCGGTGGAAGGCCCTGGATCTGGTAAGCCTCCAAGATTGCTCTCTTGATCCAGTTGGCAATTGTAGATTTGGAAGTTTTCTTCCCTTTATTTTGACCGTGAAGATGAATAAACAAGTTCTCATCCTTTCTCATTTTGTCTGAAACTTGAAGATAATAAAGTACCGTTCTCCGAACATCCAAAGTATGAAACTGTTCCTCCTCTTCATTCTTTGGATCCTGATAAAAGGAGGGGAGAATTATCTCCTGCGACTTGTGGAAGTCAGAGACGACCTTCGGGAGAAAGGATGGATCCAATCGTAGGATCAGTCTGTCTTGTAGAATCTTCATGTAGGGCTCATTGATTGACAGGGCCTGTAGTTCACCTACTCTCCTGGCTGTAGGTAGGAAGGTGGTTTTCCAGGCGAGTCTATCCATTCCTATTGATGACAAGGGTTCAAAAGGCGGAAGTGTAAGTCCCTTCAGGACTATATTGAGGTCCCAGGATGGGACTATATTTATGGATTTTGGAGATATGCGGGATGCTGCCGTCATAAATCTTCTTATCCATCTGTGTTCGGCTAAAGGCTGGTCAAAATACGAGCTCAAGACCGCCACCTGTACCTTGAGGGTGTTGGGTCTGAGACCCTTTTCTAGCCCATCTTGTAAAAAATCCAAGATCCTGGCTAGATTCGGCCGGTCTGGGTTAGGCCGTTCAGGAGCACTCCATGTGATAAAAGTTTTCCATATTTTCTGATAGATGGAATTGGTTACCGTCTTCCGGCTTTTCTGTAGCATTCTAACAACATTCATTGACAGCCCTCTGGTCCTTAGAATTGAGAATTCAGAAGCCAGGCATTCAGGTGTAATCTCTCTGGGTCTGGATGAAGTATTGGTCCCTGATAGAGAAGGTTCTTGACTGGAGGTAGTACTATCGGTCCATCTACCTTTAGGCTGATGGGGGTCCCAAACCAGCTTCTTTTGGGCCAAAATGGAGCCACTAGGATTACCCTGACTCTTTCTGTCCTTATTTTTTGTAGGACTCTTGGTAGAATTGGTAACGGCGGAAAAGCATAGGCTAGTGAGAATGTCCATGGTTGGGCCAATGCGTCTACACCTAGCCTCGGATTGGTTGGATCTAGCGAAAAAAATTGGTCCACTTTTGTGTTCTGACCGTTAGCGAACAGGTCCACTTCCGGCTGTCCCCACTTTCTGGTCAAAATTTGAAAAATTTCCGGGTCTAGACCTCATTCTCCTGGATGGATCCTTTCCCTGCTCAGAAAGTCGGCCTGTATATTTATTTCCCCTTTTATGTGTAGGGCAGAAAGTGAGAGAACGTGTTCTTCGGCCCAAGAAAATATTCCGGCTGATATGGCCTTTAGATCATCGTGTCTTGTACTTCCCTGATGGCGAAGGTGGGCAACTGTTGTCATGTTGTCCGAGTAGATCTTGATATGGGCATTTTGAACAAGAGTTACTGCCGCTCTGAGAACTTCCTCTACCGCTTTTAGTTCTCTGAAGTTCGAGGATCGTTGGCTTATTTCGCTTGGCCAGTTTCCTTGAAATATGTGTTGGGCCACCGTAGCTCCCCAACCTCTTTTGCTGGCATCTACTGTTATAGATATCGCTGGATCCTGTGACCAGGGATTAAGTTTCCCTTTTGTAGCCACCATGTCAATGAGGACTTTACGTGCGGTGGTATCCAGATCTTTTTGTCTAGAGAATCTGGGGATCCATCCCAGTTTGACAGAATATGAGTTTGTAGTATTCTGGTGTGGGCTTGTGCCCATGACACCATCTGGATGCATGATGTCATGGTCCCGAGAACCAACATGGCCCATCTTAAAGATACCATCTTTTTGTCCTGCAACATTCTTATTTTTGCTGTAAGCAAGGTCCGCTTCTCTCCTAGTAAGAAAGATGTTTGGCTGTGAGAGTCTAGTAGGACCCCTAAAAAGACCTTTGTTATTGACGGAACCATATCCGATTTCTTGTGGTTCACTATCCAGCCTAGTGACGACAAGATCTGGACCGTCTCCTGAAGGTGTTCTTGTAGAATGGGAACTGTAGGAGCCACTAACAGGAGGTCGTCGAGGTACTGGATTATGCATATATGCCGATCTCTGATGTAGGCCATTACCTCGGACATGATCTTTGTGAAGATCCTTGGGGCTGAGGATAGACCAAACGGGAGGACATTGAACTGAAAGTGGTCTGTGTCTTTCCCTCTGGCGACTGCAAATCTTAGGAATTTCCGATAAGTTGGATGGATTGGGATGTGATAATATGCATCCTGTAGATCTATAGTCGCCATGACGAAATCTTGTCCTATCAGGGGTACTGTCGATCTGACAGATTCCATCCTGAATCTTCTGTAAGTTACATATTGATTCAGTGGTTTCAAGTTGATTATTATCCGATGGGCTCCATTTGTTTTTTTTTATCAGGAATAGGTTGGAATAATGACCTTTGTTCTTCTCGTTTTCCGGGACCGTGGAGATCACATTGTAGACTAAGAGCTCCTGTACTTCCGCTATCAATGTGGATTGTAGCTTTGGTGTAGATAAATTTGTTGTTTTTACTCTTTTTTGGGGATATGATACGTTTCCCATGACTTCCTTAGTAGTCCGTCCATCTTACGTTCTAGAGGATCTCTCAATTGGGAGGCATCCTCGAATGGTAGCGTGTTTTTTTTAGCTATTCTAGCAATCTGGACGTCCACCTTTGGAATCTCCGACCAGCATGAAGCAGTGTCATCATCTACTGGAAACCGATCCTTAATTTCCGCTGGGGTAGTCAACCTCTTTTCTGGGGATTCCCACTCCTCTAGGACTAAGTCACTGATAATTTTGTGAATGGGAAATACTTGTTTCTTCTTAGAACGGAGACCCCCGAACATCTCTTCCTGTACTGATTGAGCCGTCTTTTCTTCTTCAATCTCCATAGTCTTCCTCACTGCTGTGAGGAGTTCTTCTATGTCACTGGTGGAGAAGTAGTATCTCTCTTGCTGAGAAACCTCTGAAACTATCTAAGGATATTTCACCTTCCTCTGGAAGTTCATCCGATATCTCCCCTTGAGAATCCTCATGGCCTTCATCCTCTGGATTAAGCCTTCTTTTCTTAGGGTACTGTCACACAGTACCATTTTAATCGCTACGACGGCACGATCCGTGACGTCGCAGCGATCGTATGATTATCGCTCCAGCGTCGTAGACTGCGGTCACACGTTGCAATCACGGCGCTGGAGCGATGCCGAAGTCCCCGGTAACCAGGGTAAACATCGGGTAACTAAGCGCAGGGCCGCGCTTAGTAACCCGATGTTTACCCTGGTTACCAGCGTAAACGTAAAAAAACCAAACAGTACATACTTACATTCCGGTGTCTGTCCCCGGCGTTCTGCTTCTCTCCACTGAGTAAGCGCCATAGCCGGAAAGCACAGCGGTGACGTCAGACGTCACCGCTGTGCTCGCTTTCCGGCTGGCCGGCGCTTACTCAGTGGAGAGAAGCTGAGACGCCGGGGACAGACACCGGAATGTAAGTATGTACTGTTTGTTTTTTTTACGTTTACGCTGGTAACCAGGGTAAACATCGGGTTACTAAGCGCGGCCCTGCGCTTAGTTACCCGATGTTTACCCTGGTTACAAGCGAACACATCGCTGGATCGCTGTCACACACAACGATCCAGCGATGTCAGCGGGTGATCAAGCGACGAAAGAAAGTTCCATACGATCTGCTACGACGTACGATTCTCAGCAGGATCCCTGATCGCTGCTGCGTGTCAGACACGGCGATATCGTAACGATATCGCTAGAACGTCACGAATCATACCGTCGTAGCGATCAAAATGGTACTGTGTGACAGTACCCTTAGCCTCCGGAGGAGTACTAGGGGAGGGTGCGGGTTGGGAAAGAGTGGCCAGAGAGCTTTTGATCTCATGCTGGATTAAGCTTTTGATCTCTTCCATGAGAGACGGCTGCTCTTCCCTAATTATTTTCTCTGTGCATTCCTTGCACAATGTCTTCTTGTATGAAGAGGACAATTTCTTTACACAAACTGCGCATTTGCGCGCTTTGGATTTGCTTCCTGATGCGGGTTCCTTGTCCCCCTGAAATAAAAGGAGAGAAGGAATCACAAGCTTGTAACCCGCATCAGGGAAGGACACCCTGGGCCAGACTACTTACTGGGGCCGGGAAGGTGCTGGGATCTGCAGTAGCAGAGCGCGAGGCAGCAGACATCTCCATGATTTTCACCACACAGTGGTCCTACCTGAGATGTATTCTTGTCCGGGGCTCTTAAATAGGTGACCGGACACAGCACCTGTCCTCCTGATGAGAGGACCTCCTCCTCCAATGTCCGGATGTGGGGGGAGGCCGCCGATATCATCCACGCCGCACTATCATGCGTTCCAGTGTGGAACGCAAAAGGACCTTTCCTGAATGCTGAAGCCGGCCGGCGTCTGACGTCACATCCTGCCGCCGGCTCCAGACTGGAAGTCCTCATCGCGCGCGCCGCTGGAGGAGGAGAGGGCTGGAGAGCTTCAAGCGGTCTGCAGCCGAAAAAATGCCGCCCAGACCTTGCCCTGCAGGTGCGGACTGGTGGTGGAAGTCCCGAGCCCAGAGGAGACGGGAGCAGCGCATGGGGAAGAGAGGCAAGTCTGCTCCCCAGCTGCCCGGCGTTAAGTTTTCCCCCCGGTGACCGCTGCCGGCACAGTACACCTGGGATGACCTCTTCATCCCTAGTAGGGACAGGAAAAAACACTGAGGGGAGGATGAGGGAGGGGTTATTTAACCTCTTGTCATTTCCTGTCCCTATTAGGAAAGGGGTAACATCCTCCAGGTGTGCTGTCGTGGGGGGTTACTAGAGAAAATACCGTTACCGGTAAGTAATTAAGATTTTTTTTTGGCCCCTCCATGACAACACCACAAAAGAATTACAGAGAGGTAATAACTGCCTTATGGAGGTATCACAGCCTGCAGCACCCTTATACTGAAGGTGAGATCTGAGGAAGCACCCATATCCAACCTATAATGATTATAAAAGGTGGAAGGAGAAGACCATACAGCTGCCTTACATATCTGGTCAGAGAACACCGATCTCTCTGTCCAGAGGTTGCCATGGCTTGAGTGGAATGTGCCTTTAGCCCTTCCAGTGCCAGCCTGCCATTTGATGTATATGATAAAGAGAATCTCCCTAATCCACCTAGCTAAAGTACTCTTTGACATACTAAGACTCTTCCTGGTGCCCTGGAAGGATACAAATAAGGCATTGTCCTTCTTCCCAGGATCAGTAACCGATAGGTGTGCAAAGCCCCCACTGCCGCAGGGCCGAGGGGTACCCGGTACCGGGCCTCTGAGTCTCTGCTCTGAGGTTGTCACGGTGGCTAGGCCCGGTCCGTGACCCTGCTGAGGGGCGTACAGTGATAGATATGATGGATGATGGTGATGCTGTAGTGGTGCGGTGCAGTAAATAACGAGGACACCAGGTTGCAGTCTCTTTACCTCTTTACTGAAGATCTCTGAGTCCTCAGTCCGGAATCCGGATAACCAGGCTGCGCAAGTCCGGCCGGTCCAATGGCACCTCCAGAGTTCTCTTAACAGGTGGAAATCTGTGCCTTCCTGCTAGCGCTATGTGTTGTGGTCCTTCCCTGCTGTGCTTACGGAAAGTCCCCACAACTGTTGTGTCCGTTTCTTAAGTTCCCTCACAACTCGATTAGATGATGTTCTGCTAATCCTCCGTCCCTCCCTGATGTTGTGGTTAGGACGGCACCCGTATGACGGGTAGGCTCGGAGCTCTTCCGGGACCCTAGAGTCGCCCCTCTCCACAAGTTGCCCCCCAAGACTGCATAGGTGATTTAGATGAGACAGCCCGCCTTTGACTGACTGTCCTGCCGTTGGTTTAGAGTATTGCCTGAAGCTGAATATTGTAATATTGTAATACTCCCTCGACGTTCCGGCCGCCGGTTGTGCGCCTCAGTAGGATGTTGCCTCGGTCTTACAGCACGACTCCTACTGGTATTCTCCTTGTTGCTTTGATCTCGTTTCTCACTCAGCACAATCTATCTCGCTTCCAATCCCTCCTTGGGTACCGCCGCTATGCTGAGCAGGCACGGTCCCGTTACGTTCGCTCAAGTTGCCAGGCCTCTGTCAGGATCCCACCCCCGACAGGGGCCCTACCGAATCTTCCCCCACAACACCCTCTGCCACAAGGTGTTGCCTGGTTCCAACCCAGTCAGCTTTCTGATCTAACTTCCTGCCTGTCCCCCAGTTTTACCAGTATGTGAGGAGTGGCCTAGTGAATAGAACCCTTAGCTCCCCCTGGAGGCCCGGCTGTGAAATGTATTGGTGTCTGTGATACCTGGTCAGATGAACTCCTTCAGTGCCATCAGACGTACCATAGCTCCCCTTAGTGGCGGAGCCACAGTACTGCAATGACCAGGACTCTGGGGCGCTGCACTCCCCCCCGGTTAATTCCAGTACTCCTGGACTGGGAAGAAAACAACAATACAGGTTAGCAAAAAGACATACAATTTTGAATATGCAAGTACAAGTTAACTTTTTAACAGAGCTTCCCTTTATGGGAGGTGAGGACACTTGAACGTTACAAACATGGTTAAATACTTTTAAATAACTTTACTATAAATAACTTTTCTTACCCAACCGGGTATTCTACTAAGTGCAAAATTTTGAACAATAATTTAACATTGCCTTTAAGGAGGTACTCGCTAACTCCACTAAAGACCTTCTTATATCACATATAAGGCTAATTAACTTTTATGCATTCTCCTTCTTTAAATCTGCAGGACCGCCTGTCCTAACGGCACCAGACCTTCTGCCTCTCCTTTCTGTGCAGGACCGCCCCAATCAGCCCGGGCCTACTGCCCTTCCACCACTATACACAGTATAGAACATAACATTACTTTCAGTTTAGGATCAATGAGCCATCTCTATATGGCTCCGAAGAGGACTCACTGACTAACCCTGTACGAGTTCACTTTTCTGTCCTCATTCTTCTATCAACATTATCAATCATTTCTTACAATCAACTGGTTGGATACATATAACTTTTACATGTAAGCATCATCATCACTTTCCTTTTTATCAAAACATTATTGCCATCTATCTGTCTTTAAGCAATACTACTGGTAAGTGCAACATATGAACATCCCCTTTAAGAGGGGACCAAGTCTTTATGGGGTAGCGCAGTTTCTCCAGCTACCAGTCCGTACACAGTAAGGACTCCGGTGCGGTATCTTCGCAAAGAGTCCTTCTTTTATGTAAAACCAGTAAGGAGCACCTTTAAGAAGGTGCAAACTATTTACAAGAAGTTTGTATCATGCATTGTTCATGATCCAGCAGTTCTTTCAGTGATGAATAAACAGGAAACAAAACAAAAAGCAGAAGAAGGGATCCCGGGTAAACAAAGGGATCCCTTTAAGAATAACCCAGGTCGGGTTTAAAGTAGCAAAAAGCAGGGAAACAAACAGTTAATTATGTACAGTTTCAGGTTTCCGAGGTTCAGTTGGACGGCTTCCAGGGCTGCACCTGGCACTTAACCCCTCTTGGCCCGGGAAGGGTGAAGTCCAGGGTTGCACCCAGTGCTGGACAAACGCCGTTAATCCGTCTTTCATGTACGGTTAGGTCATGCACAGCGATGGAGGTCTGCGCAGCTTGAGTAGGGGCATTTGCTGCAGCAGAGGTAGCGGCTGCTGCAAGATCAGTCACTGGAACGGAGTCAGCAGCTGTGGCACTAGCAGTCGCGGGAGTGGGGTCAGTCATCAGGGCAGGGTCGTCCTTCATACCTGCTTCAGATGCGGTCCCTCCGGTGCCGGTCTGCTCCGTCTCCGCTGGGGTCTGGAAGGCTAGCTGCAGGGCCTTGCGCTGCGGCGTTGTCATCTCCGTTTGCAGCACCTCGCTTTCCGGCAGGGCCTTGCTTTCTGGCTTCGGAGCGCTGGAACTTCTTTCTTGCTCCGGACCAGACGAGGCTGCCGACAGATGTCTGGCGAGGCTCCTGATGATGGTCTTCTTCCACCCGGCCTCAGTGCTCAGCTGCGTCTGCAGGGGTTGGCGGATCAGCCCGTCCGCTCCGCTCTGCTGGAGGTCAGCGTCAGCTGTGGAGGTCTGGCTGCGATGCCTCTCCGGGTAGCTGGGGGAGTCCTCCATGTCGCTGATTTCTTCTTCCTGGTCCTTTTCCCGCTCTCTCCTTCGTGGGCGGTGTCGTTTTCTCAGTCTCCGCCCTCCATTGAGGATCAGGAGGCGGATCTCTGCTGCTGACGGACACGTCCTCACAGTGCAGAAGTATTTAGACTGAGCGGCCATTGTCCTTCGCGCTCTTCAGCCTGTCTACGCCTACTCCACGCCCCTCTTCTTCTCCTGCGCTCTCCTCAGCGCTGTAATGGCGGCGGATTTTGGCGGTAAATGGCGCAGCACAGTCTTTGCAACAAAGTACAGTCCAAGTATAATAAATCACAGTTCCAAGACACACATGACCTGATTCTTCAGGCTTAAGTAGATCCTGTTCGTGACGCCAAAATTGCAACGCCCCCACTGCCGCAGGGCCGATGGGTACCCGGTACCGGGCCTCTGAGTCTCTGCTCTGGGGTTGTCACGGTGGCTAGGCCCGGTCCGTGACCCTGCTGAGGGGCGTACAGTGATAGATATGATGGATGATGGTGATGCTGTAGTGGTGCGGTGCAGTAAATAACGAGGACACCAGGTTGCAGTCTCTTTACCTCTTTACTGAAGATCTCTGGGTCCTCAGTCCGGAATCCGGATAACCAGGCCGCGCAAGTCCGGCCGGTCCAATGGCACCTCCAGAGTTCTCTTAACAGGTGGAAATCTGTGCCTTCCTGCTAGCGCTATGTGTTGTGGTCCTTCCCTGCTGTGCTTACGGAAAGTCCCCACAACTGTTGTGTCCGTTTCTTAAGTTCCCTCACAACTCGATTAGATGATGTTCTGCTAATCCTCCGTCCCTCCCTGATGTTGCGGTTAGGACGGCACCCGTATGACGGGTAGGCTCGGAGCTCTTCCGGGACCCTAGAGTCGCCCCTCTCCACAAGTTGCCCCCCAAGACTGCATAGGTGATTTAGATGAGACAGCCCGCCTTTGACTGACTGTCCTGCCGTTGGTTTAGAGTATTGCCTGAAGCTGAATATTGTAATACTCCCTCGGCGTTCCGGCCGCCGGTTGTGCGCCTCAGTAGGATGTTGCCTCGGTCTTACAGCACGACTCCTACTGGTATTCTCCTTGTTGCTTTGATCTCGTTTCTCACTCAGCACAATCTATCTCGCTTCCAATCCCTCCTTGGGTACCGCCGCTATGCTGAGCAGGCACGGTCCCGTTACGTTCGCTCAAGTTGCCAGGCCTCTGTCAGGATCCCACCCCCGACAGGGGCCCTACCGAATCTTCCCCCACAACACCCTCTGCCACAAGGTGTTGCCTGGTTCCAACCCAGTCAGCTTTCTGATCTAACTTCCTGCCTGACCCCCAGTTTTACCAGTATGTGAGGAGTGGCCTAGTGAATAGAACCCTTAGCTCCCCCTGGAGGCCCGGCTGTGAAATGTATTGGTGTCTGTGATACCTGGTCAGATGAACTCCTTCAGTGCCATCAGACGTACCATAGCTCCCCTTAGTGGCGGAGCCACAGTACTGCAACGACCAGGACTCTGGGGCGCTGCAGGTGCTCTAGCAGGCATCTCCTAAAGTCAAAAGTATGGAGCTTCCTTTCTTTCTGGTTAGTATGATTGGGAAGAAAAGGAGGAAGAACTATTTTGTGTGACCTGTGGAATCTGGAGGCTACCTTAGGCAAGTAAGCTGGATCTGGACTAAGCACCACCCTGTCATCCAGGAGGGAGTCTAGAAAGAGCCTGGCTATCACTCACCCTCCGTGCCGGTGTTAAAGTGACCAAGAAGGCTACCTGGAGGGAGAGCACCTTTACTGAAACTGAGCTAATGGGCTCAAATGTGGGCTCAGTCATGGCTGAGAACCAAGTTTAAGTCCCACGGCATAACCCTTTCTTTATGAATGTAAGACAATAAACATGGAAGAACGCAGCATGAGATGCACCAGGTGGTTTGATTGGGATGTTGCAATGGAAGGTGGGGGGGGGGGGATTAGCCTCTCGCCTGGAAGGGTTGTGCACCCCTGCACAACTCCGGTAGTGGACCTCTCTGTGCAATCCTGCTCTGTTGCTCTGAGACTGCTCCTGTGCCGTGCTTCCTGGTCTGGTCACGTGGGCCCAAGATCCAGTCACATGATGCTACTTCACAGGATGTGACTTCACTTTAGGTTCTGTTGCCTGGAGATGAGCTCTATGGCCTCAAGCTGCTCCAGCCACAATCCCTCAAGGGGAATGTAAACCTTTCTTTATGAATGGGATTAGATATGCTCGACGCTTTAATAAACCTGGGGACCCAGTAATTACTCCCAACGTCACAGCTAAATAAGGCCCCCAGGGCTGACACCTGCACCTTAAGAGTACTTGTGGAAGGACCCATCTCCTGACCATTTTGAAGGAACTCCAGAATTTGACCTATTGGCACCCCCTCACCAGCTATAAATTCTGAGGTAGCTTGAAATTTCCACCAGATCCTGGTGTAGATCCTGGTCATAATTATCTTCTTACTTAGGGGAGTGGCTTTTAAATTGGGAGAGAATCCTTTATCCATCAGCAATGACCTTTCAAATTCCACACCATCAGATGAAACCTCGCCACTTGTGGATGGTAGACTGGGCCTTGGGAGAGGAGATCTGAATGTTTAGGTAGCACCCATGGATCAAAGACAGACAAGGTCCTTAGCCATGAGAACCCCACCCTCCTGGGCCAAAAGGGGGCAGTTACTGTAATCCTTGCCCGGTCTTCCCGGACCTTCCTCACCACTAGAGGAAAAGGGGCTAAGGGGGGAAAGGAATAACTCCGGTTGAAGTCCCACTTTATCAAGCAGGCATCTATCAGAGGACTGAGATCGAGAGAACAGAACCATTTCACTTTTGTTTTTCCTGGTGGCAAACAGGTCTACATTCGGCCGACCCCATATCCGCACAATCTGGTTGAGGATGGCACTTTTCGGCATCCATTCTCCCTCCCTTAGTGGGTTGCGGCTCAAAAAGGTCTGCCCCGATATCATCCTTTCCCTTTATATGCAGTGCTGTCAAAGATAATTTTTTTATTTTTTAAATAATAATCTTTATTTTTATATAGCGCTAACATATTTAGCAGCGCTTTACAGTTTGCACACAATATCATCGCTGTCCCCTATGGGGCTCACAATCTAAATTCCCTATCAGTATGTCTTTGGAATGTGGGAGGAAACCGGAGTACCCAGAGGAAACCCATGCAAACACGGGGAGAACATAAACTCCTTGCAGATGTTGTCCTTGGTGCGACTTGAACCCAGTACTCCAGCGCAGCAGTGCTATCCACTGAGCCACCGTGCCGCCAATAGAAAATGCTCCTCTGCTATTTGTTACAGTTGCTCTGTTACTTCCATTAGAGGTCTGGATTAAGTTCCACCATGGTGGTTGATATAACCCACCGCCACTTGATTATCGGAGAGAATCCTTAAGTGATCACCCTGCAGATACATAAAGGAGCCTTTTAACTGCCATTAGCTCCTTCAGGTTAGATGAACTCTACCTGTTGATGCCATAGGCCCTGGACTACGACCTTCCTATATGTGCTCTCCAACCAGTAGGACTAGCATCCGTGGTGATCACCCGGGTTATGCGATTTTCCCAGGGAACCCCCCCCCCCGGACAGGTTACCCCAGTCTAACCACCACCTAAGGGAACATATAGAAGCCAGGGCAAAGGTCAGCAGTCCCTTCAGGTACCCCCTAAGGGCCCTGTCATTAACTAACTCGTCCCATTGTAAGGTTCTTGTATGAAACTGCGCCCACCAGACCGCCGGGATGCAGGAGGTCAGAGAACCCAACAGGGACATAGCTCGCTTTAGAGACATGGTGGGATTGTTAGATGCTCTCAAGACTTGGTGCTGAAGGTGAATCAACTTGTCAGATGGCAGACGACACTCCTGCCTCTGAGTCCAGAATGAGCTCCAGAAACTGTTGCACGTTTAAGGGTTGTAGATTTTTTAACGTTCAGTAGCCACCCCAAGGGCTCCAGAGTGGACATTGTCCTCTCTACCTGAACTAAACAATGATCTGCCGACCTGCCAACAATAAGAACGTTGACCAGGTAGGGAACAATCAGGACGTTTGTTTCACGCAGGTGGGCCATGACCTCGGCAACTACTTTTGTAAAAACATGAGGAGCAACAGGAAGACCAGAGGTGAGAGCGCGAAACTGGAAATATCTAACTGCGTTGTAACAAGGTGGCCCAGGGTGGTAGCCATGGGCGAGTCCACTAAGTAACGGACAGTGAGCACCCCGGCACCTTGCTCATAAAGGTTCTTTGTACTGCATGTGTAACATGCACCACAGCACACTCTCAAGCTCTGTCAAATTACTTTTAACTGCTATCACGTAGGCTCTGCAAATCACTTCAGAGAAGAGATGTTCTTTTCCAACAGTTGAACTTTAATAAGCAGCAAAGCATCCATCAAATCAGCAGCACAGTTCACACAGAGTGGCATCTCCTTACTCTCCCTGTCTTTTGGACAGACAGGATTCTTTCTGACAAATTCTTCCATCTCCTGCACTTGCTTTGTTCCATATGTGCTCCGGCCCACTAGTTCTATTCATATCCAAGGTCCGACTTCCTTAGGAAGAGGTGCTAGGATAGCTCTCAGCTTCACCTGCCCAGTCATAAACCCTGAATCCTCCTTGAGTTGATCTCTGGTGGCTGTCCACACTGGTCCCTATCCTGGGATTCCCTCCAGCCATAGCTGCTCCATTCTGCCGGCTATATAGATCCTGTACTCTACAGGTATCTTGCCTTCAGGCAAGCTGCCCGGGAACTCCTCACTAACTAGGAAGTCTTTCTCCTATGACCCCCTGATGCCTGTTCTGCTCCCCTCCCATCTATTTAACCCTTGTGCTGTCCGTAACCACTCTTATCTATCCTATACTCTATTTCTACTGTGCCCACCTCTATTCTAATTACCTTATACTAATCTATCCTTAAACCAAAGCACAATACAACACATTACAGTACATTACAAATACATTACAGTGCACATTAATAAACAGCAAGAAACCACACATTACATTAGCATTGCTAAAACATCAGACTGCCACACTAGACACATGTACAAGAGTCCAAAGGCGTGAGATGTACGTGACATACCAAGTCACCCCCTTACATTTCTCCCTTCTTAAATATGGACATCCCCGACCATGGCAGTACCTGTAACTGTAAAATGGTTAGAACACATTTTTTTCCTTTTTAATATAGCACATAAAACATCAATAAAATGCAAACAGTCTCTGATATCTTCAGTGGGTCATCCGTGACCCCGGCTCCACTTAGTTGGAGCCCTGGAACAAAGAGTTCAAGTTATTTCACATGGGCCATACTGACCCTGGTCTCTTGGCTCCTGGAACCTATACACATACACAATTTGGGGCCCGTAGGGCCAGTCCTTTCCTGCTCTGAGTATCCAAACACAGGAAGTCACTTTAAACAAACATACTGAACAGTGGCTAACTCAGCAACCGTTCGCTCAGTCCCGAACCGGCTCGCTCCTCGGGTCCTTCAAATACTGCGGGTTAATTTGACCCCAGTCCCTCCTTCATGGGGACCATGACACTTAATGTCCACATTAATGGCCTATAGCCAACTTACCACAGTTTAAACAGTTCATGTGTTTCTGACCCGTGTCACCCCTTGGGTCCGCCTGCACAAGTGCTTCCCCCTCCCTTTTGCAGATCACAGGATCACTCAAAATGAGTGCGCTGTTTAACAGGGGACAGTTCAAGGTTAAAAGTAGGTACAGTTAAGGGTTCAAACAGTCTTTAAAGCAGTCGCACTCACAGTCCATAGCAAATAACTCTCTCGTGCCGCTTACACCTAAAGAACATCTCTAGAATCCGCCCTTTTCTCACCATGGAGACAACAAAAACTCTCACTGTCGCCCTAATCCACTCCCGTCTGGACTACTGCAAATCTCTATTAATTGGCCTCCCCCTCACGCGACTTTCCCCTCTCCAGTCTATCCTTAATGCAGCAGCCAGGGTCGTCTATCTGGCTAATCGTTACTCGGACGTGTCGGCTCTTCGCCAGTCATTACACTGGCTGCCCATTCATTACAGGATACAATTCAAAGTACTTGTTCTCACTCACAAAGCTCTCCACAGTGCGGCACCGCCTTACATCTCCTCCCTCATTTCTCTCTATCGGCCTAGCCGACCGCTGCGCTCTGCAAACGACTTTCGACTAACCTCTGCACTAATCCGTACCTCACACTCCCGACTCCAAGACTTCTCCCGTGCTGCACCAATCCTCTGGAATGCTCTACCCCAAGATATTAGAACCATCCACAATTTGCAGTTTTAGGCGCTCCCTCAAAACACATTTGTTCAGAGCGGCCTATCACGTTCCCTAATCAAACTCATTTTATGTTTGTGTGTGTGTAGCCCATTCGCTATCTCCATCCACCCCCCACTCCCTGAAGATGGCTGGTCCATCATTGTAAATACATCATTGTAAATACACACCTGTACTTTGTATCTCCCCCACCTCATTGTAGATTGTAAGCTCTCACGAGCAGGGTCGTCGTATTTTGTTTTATTCTGCTTTATTACTGTATTGTTAACATTGTTACCTATGACTCTTGTGTTTGAAACTGTTAAACTGTAAAGCGCTGCGGAATATGTTGGCGCTATATAAATAAAGATTATTATTATTATTATTATTATTATAAATAACTCTTACAGGGTCTTAGTCCCGTAATCCAGCAGGGGGAAAGAAAACAAAAAAACAGTCAACTGTGACCGGACTGGTCACCACTGACTTTACTGCACCACCATCTGGTGCAGACTAGGGCTCCTCAGGAGACGCGGAACAGTGTCTTTTGGTGCAACCGGCACAACTCTTCTTAAAGGGGTCCTCACTAGTCCATGCAGGGCTGAGGATCATCCAGCCTGACATATTTCCTTCCCTATGGCATCGCTGCTCCTTTAAGATTCAGCGCTCCTACCGCTTCTCTTTGATGACCCCTCAAATCCACCTGGCCTCCTCTGCAGTAGGCACCCGGGGCTCCTCAAGGTACACATGGCCGGGTGTGACAGAGACCAAGGCAGGGAGGGGAGTGGCACAGGTGGTGGGGCCGAGGAAGATACAGGACCTGGGACGGGTGGGGGCCGCTCACTCACCAAAGCCTTGGTCTGCAGTGACGAGCTTCATTGGCAGCCATGCGGGTGGGAAATAACAGCCGCGACAATGTCTATCCATACATACAATCTCCATCACAGCATGCAATGGAGTCTTCTCTTCAACCACGGTGACTAATTTTTCTGGTTCCCACCCCTTCGTGGGTAGTGTAGCTTCCAACTGCTCCACCTATTTCTTCATACTCTGCTGCAGGGGTCTCACCCATTTTGAGCGGAGATCAGCCTTCCACTTTCATGTCTTTTTACCTTGGAAATGCCCACGATGAGCAGCACAGCAGGCAGTTTTCATGCCATTAGCCATCTTGGTGCTATTAGGCGTCATTACACAGTCACTCAGCTGCCATCTTAGATGTACTCACAGCTGTCACTTTTAAGGTTCCACCGCTCGCAATATGCAATGCGTCTGGATACTGCCGACTATGCCAAAATGTAACAAGGTGGCCCGGGGTGGTAGCAATAGGTGAGTTCATTTAGTAATGGTCAGTGAGCACCGACACCTTGCTCATGAAAAGTCAGTTTTTTGTGCAACAGTCTTATAGGAAATGCGAGCACTCACCATCTATAAAATCCACTTCTTTTGTGACATGTAGTCAAAAGGCAGGATAAATCAGGGAAATAACATGATTCCACAAGATGACGGCCGTTTTGCGCTGCCGCGCTTCCACGGGTCTTGAAGATCAAGGCAAGGTGTCGGTGCTCACTGACCATTACTAAATGAACTCACCCGATATCCGCAAGGGCATTCACGCATCTTGAGGACATAGAAAAAGTGTGTGTGCGCGCGCAGGTGATACAAACCAGCTGTTGGTGTGGCTTCTTGCTCTCCAAAGTTTTTTGTACTGCATGTGTAACATGCACCACAGCACACAAGCTCTGTCAAATTCCTTTCGGCTGCCATCACGTGTTCTCTGCAAATCACTTCAGAGAAGACGTTCTTTTCCAACAGTTGAACTTTAATAAACAGCAAAGCATCCATCGTATGAGCAGCACAGTTCACACAGAGTGGCATCTCCTCACTCTCTTTGTCCTTAGGACAGACCTGATTCTGACAAATTCTTCCATCTTCCTGCACTTTGTTCCATAGATGCTCTGGCCCACTAGTTCTACTCATGCCCAAGGCTCGGCTTCCATAGGAAGAGGTGCTAGGATAGCTCTCAGCTCCACCTGCCCCGGTCATACACCCTGACTCCTCCTCGAGTTGATCCCCGATCGCTGTCCACTATGGTCCCTATCCTTGGACTTCCTCCAGCCATAGCCGATCCATTCTGCCAGGTATATAGATCCTGTATTCTACAGGTATCTAGCCTTTGGGCAAGCTGCCCAGGAACTACTCACTAACCAGGAAGTCTCCTATATCCTCCCTCCTATATCCTCCCGCTGCTGCTCTGTGCCCCACCCATCTACTTAACCCCTGTGCTACCTGTAACCAACACTTATCTATCCTATGATCTATTTCTACTGTGCCCCCTCTATACTAATTCCCTTATACTAATCTATCCCTAAACCAAAGCACAATACAACACATGTATTTGTCATGTACTTCCAGTGCACATTAACAGCAAGACATCACATTAGCACTGCCAAAACATCAGAGTGCCGCACTAGACACTAGACAGCCCCTGGAAGAAGCCCACGCGAAACGCGCGTTCGGGCTGCTGTGGAGCGCACACTGACGGATATTACTATGGGTAAGCTGAGCGTCCTTTAAAGGGGTCTGTTTATTATTTACCATGCTTAATTGAGTATTAGAGACTAAGGAACTGTCTGCTGATGTCGGTATATAGAGGTTATGGTATATTCACAAATGTCCAGCCCTATTATGGGGTTCTATCTGTTGTAATGGATATTGGTGAATACGGATTATACGCTTGCTAGGTCTGCTCACTTAATTATTCTGTTATTTTCAGTTGTGTCGTTTTCTCCCCTCATGAGTTGTTGTCTGAGCTTTTCATGTCTGTTCCATATTGATTTTTACTGATTTTGTATTTATTAATAAAATATTTAAATAGGTTTATTGAGTGGGACATGTACTCCTTTTGGTTTTGTGTAGGAATTAAATGTATAGGAGTCCAAAGGCGGGGAGGTATGTGACATACCAAGTCATCCCCTTACAGCGTCCCCCATGACTACCACCACCCTGAGGAACCGCTGATCTGTGTGAATAGGCACGTTATAGTATGCATCTTTTAGCTGTAACACTGCCATAAAAAACAGTTTCCAAAAATTTGTTTTATTGCCTAGCCAATTGATTCCATCTTGAAGGGGCAGCCAATTGATTCCATCTTGAAGGGGCACACTACCAAAAACTCATTTAGGGCTCCAAGATTGATAGTCCTGAAGGAGCCATCTGTTATCTGAACCCCCAAAGAAAGGGGGAAGTAGAATCTGCTACTTAGAAGGCTGCCAGTCTAACCCCCCACGGGGGGGGGGGGGGGGGGGGTGTCAGTCATTGAGTGTTTCTTATGCACTCATGATGAGCCTCCAAATAAACCCATGCCCCTTTTCTTCCTCTCATTCCACTTCGCCTGGTCCCTGGAAGGCTTCCTATGACCACCTTCTACTGAAGGGATGCAAGTAGGAAGGGGTTGACAAGCTGGGGAATCTTTATTGTCCCCTGCCTTCTCCAGACGCTCAGCCAGGACCTCTCCAGAGAGGTACCACCACCCCCCTGGGATGGAACTAAGTCTGGACCTGGCCTGAAGATCCTCTTGGCAGCACTTTAGCCATAACCCTCTCAGAGCTGCGTTAGAAAGGCTTGTTGCTCTAGCCATCCTGACGGAATCTGCCGAGGTATCAGAAAAATACTGCGGCACCTTGAATCACTGGTAAGGAGCTTCGGATAGTCTCACAAGAGGCTCCCCTTTCAACTGAGTGCCTGGTTGGTCCAGGCAGACCATCATTGACCTGGCTGTACAAGTGGATGCCACTACTGGCCTCCGAGATCCTGTCGACATCAGGAACAGGAAACCAACAGATGTGAGGGAGAGGTGCTGCCCTTTTGTATCTGTAGGTTTCCTGTCCATGAAGGGCAGATCCCCTCTTGTGGTGCTGTTGGGTCACCTCTGTCTCGGTTCTGGGGAGTCACGGTGGCCTGACCCGGTCCGTGGCCCTGCTAAGGGGCGTCCAATTAAAGGTGTAGATGAAAGTTTATCAACTGTTCGTGACGCCACCTGTGGTATTCGGTCAGGGTGACCGACACTGCTTAGGGGTCTGCTGGGGTGATGTTATAGCAGCTAGATGGTATACCTTCCCACAGGTGAAGTATGTCCCCAGGGCTTCCCAGTAAGGTAGATGATGGTGTAGGTCGCAGTGAATAACGAGGACACAGGGTTGCAGTCTCTTTACCTTTTACTGTGTAGACTCCAGCATCCACAATCCAGAGCACTGCTAACAGGGCTGGCTGAATCCGGCCGGTCCGAAGGCACATCCAGAGTTCCCTTTGCAGGTGGAAATCAGTAGCCTTCCTACTAGCGCCTGTGTGTTGTAGTACCTCCCTGCTGAGCACCATGGGATAGTCCTCACAACTCTTGTGTATGTTTCTGATGTTCTCTCAGTCACCCAGATGGTATGGATAGGACGCACCTGTATGACGGGGTAGGCCTGGAGTTAATTTATAGGGACCCTAGTGACGCCCCTCTCCCACAATTGCCTCCGTTGTCTTCATAGGTGTAAAGGTGAGACAGCCAACCTAGAGTTAACTGCCCTGCCGTTGTCTGGAGTAATGTGTAGAATCAGTACTCCCTTGGTGTTCCGGCCACCGGCTACGCGCCTCAGAAGGATGTTGCCACGATCTTAAGGCAGAATTTCTCCTAGTGCTGTGATCTCGTTTCTCACTTCTCCACAATATACTTTGCTTCTTGTCCTTTCTTAGGATGCGGCCGCAATGAGGTGCAGGCGCAGCTCCGTAATGCTCTCGTGCTAGGCCGCTGTCAGGATCCCACCCCTGACAGAGACTTCCCTGGGTCTCCCAGTCAGCTCTCTCTCACTGACTCGATGTTACCGGGGCAGAGCCCAGTCAGCTTCTCCCTAACTTCCTATCCGACTACCAGTATTACCCGTGTGAGGAGTGGCCTAATAGATAGAACCCTTTGCTCCCCCTGGTGGCCGGAGTGTGAAGTGTAGTGTGTGACTGATACCTGGTCAGGTGAACTCTTTTAGTGCAATCAGATGTACCATCACTCCCCCCGGTGGGAGAGCGACATTACTGCAATGACCAGGACTCTGGGGGCGCCGCACTGTCATGGGGGACCAAATAAACATACATTTCCTTTAAATGAACAAAGTCAGGGAAATGCTGCTGCTGCTGCAAAAAAAAATAAAATAAAAATGCTGAATGAGGTGATATGCTGCATGTTAGCAAAAACTAGAGCTCAAAATACATCCATGAAATTTGATTATGTCGGTACTTCAAAACCCTGATATATATGGCAAAATCCAAAGCAAGAAACGGTGAACATAACTTCTGTACAGACAACTAAGGGTTATTCTTGCACAAGAGCTAGTGGTCAGTGACAACTGAAAGATAAGTGGGGATGGATAATGTAGAGTGATGGGCGAATGTTCTCTGGCACATGTGTGCCAACTGAGCATCTACAGGTGCTGGGAAAAAAAAAAAATGTTAGTGTCTCAGCGCCTGCATGTCTTGTGACTGTTCCATCAGCTGCACCAAATGCAGGGATTGCATGTGTTGCGGCTGTTGAAGAGCCGCAATGTAATAGAGTGCAGGGTTGCGTATGTCACCACGGAACAGACAGACCAACTGTTGAAGGGGATTTATTAACAGGGGTAAAATTCTCCTCGCAGGGAGTAAACGGGGTTAATAGTCAAGTAAAACAGTAAACAGTTAGGCGGAATCAAAGGGTTAACGAGTGTTCTTGTAACTTATCAGCCCAGGGAGGTCCTGACTGGAGGGTCCTTTTCCCAATGTGGATACAGTAACCAGCAGGGCTTGGGATCCTGAAGTCTCTTCTGTGTCTCCTGGAAGGTCCGGGGTTAAGTCTCTCTGCAATCTGTTCTTCGCAAAGTGAAAGTGAAACCAGGAAATAGCACAGTCTAGTCGCTTCTGCAAGAGCCTCTATGCACCAGGCTGACAGTCTCCCTGTATTAACGCTGTCACACACACTCTGGGTAGTTACTTATCACACTCAGGGATTCTTTGCTTGTCACTGCGGTCACCAGGGCTGCACAGTCACTGTCTCTGATTCTGGAGGCTACCAAATCTACACCCTCACATCCAGCCGTCACTCTGGTGGGTATCTCAGCCTCAGTGCCCTCACGGGGAGCACTCTGTCATGGGGAGCGCGGCGCTGCAGCCTGCTTTCTCTCTGGCACGCTGTCCCCTCTCTCGCGTGCTCTCTCCCCCGCACTTTTCTGACCACTCCCCTCTCTTTTCCCAGCAGTCAACCTGTCCCCTCTGTCCAGGGCAGAAAGTCTTCCCCCCAACAACCCAGCTGTCTGGCTATGTGGTTCCAGGCAAGGAGCAGGGAAAGCAACCTCCTTACATTCCCCCTCTCTTAAAGCTCGCCATTCCACGGGCGAGGACTCTTCGTGCTCCTCTTTGTTCTTCGGAGGGGAGTCAGATACCTGCGATTCTCGCATCTCCTTCTGCCTTTCTTCTTGTAGATACTCCAAGACTAAATGGTTTAGGAGCTGCTCATCAGTCAGGTTGAGATATGCTTTCTCTGCGTCATCAACAACTGCTGTCTTTTTTCTTCTTAGCTTTGCCGCTAGCAGATGTCTGCGTAGATGATTCATCCTCCTCCTTGTCGTGATCGGAAACTTTAGGGACTTCTTGTTCAGGCTCCTCAGTTTGGGGGCTTAGTACATGCAATTCTTCATAGCTCCCCCTCTCTTTGACAGGAGCATTCTTGTCAAACCTTGAGTCAGATGAATTAAGACCATGCAGGCCGGACTCTGTCATCTGCGCCGGGCTCTGCGGGCATCACTTCCCAGGTATTCTCAGCCACACGCCCTGTCTCACACAGCTGCTCCATTTCCCTTGTCCGATCAGGAACTGGTGAGCTGACAGCTAGCACATTCTTCACCTCAGGGGACGACATCAGTGGTTCCTCCTCCTCATCGGCTCGGACATTGAAAACGAGTGTCGCAGGAACACTTGGCACTTTCTCTCCTTCAGGAACTCGTGCTGGACAGGGTAGTAAAGCACTTTGGTGGTCTTCTCGAGAGAACGTCACTTTCTTCCTGCCGGTCTGAGTCTCACCAGAGATGCTTGACACCTTCTCCACCTCTCCTTGGCGTCCGACATTGTGGTACTGTCTTGTCCTAGGTGGAACTCTTCTCTTCCTGCCGTACCATTCCCTCCAGTTAGCAGGACCCTCAGAGGGGTGAGCGGATCTCTGCCACCGCTCTTCTCGGGTAGGGCAATTTCTGGACATGTGTCCCACCTTTCTGCACGTCCAGCACTCACGTCTGCGTCTGTCTGGAGGGCGCTTCAGTTTGGATCGTCGACCTCGGCAGGGGACATCTCTCATCTGCGGTTGCTCTTCATCCCAGGATACGGAGTTACACTCTGGGGCCGCCACCGAAGCCTTCTTTATGTGGCGCACCTCTCCTATATCTCTTTCTGGCGGCTTCCGCACGTTACCTCGGGATATGCCGCTGGTCCCCAAAACAGCAGTAAGGGCTTTCCCCAGACTCTCAATCTCCTCCCAGATTCTTCTTATCTTCAGCTGGGAATCCCGGGTCCACATTGCCTCTTCATTTTGACTGGATGCTCCGCAGTTGTAGCATCTAGGCAGTCTTCTTCGCCGAACGGCACTAGTCTCACTTTGGAGGGCGGTTTCTGCAGCAGGGATCTTCTTATATTCAGCCACCTCCTCACGGACTCGCTTAAGCTCCTTCTTCAAGTCTTCTACCCATTGAGGGGCTGTTACCTCCCTGCTCCATACCTTTCCCACTGGCACTACCACCCCTTGCTCTTGCTCGCGTGTGCGTGCCTCACTCCCGACCTCAGAGAAAGTCATATCTAGCTTTACATGCATGCGCTCTCGCAGGGCCTGTTTCATCAATACATCTCGCAAGCCTGTCACCAGTTGGTCTCGCAGTACAATGTCAATTGACCCCACACATATGCCGTCCTTCCGTATAATGGCAGTATGAAGCTCCTGCAGTGCGTTCATATATTGCGTCACGGTCTCCCCCTCTCTTTGTACCCGGCGGAACAGTCGCATGCGCAGCTCCCCTACGTCAGTGGGGTCCCCATGCGTCTCCTCAAGTATACGTAATACTTTGTCCAGGGTATCTCTCACCTGGGGGGGGGGGTCTTAGCATAACAGAGTCCTGTGCATCCCCCTCTAGGGCCATCACAGCTATTTCTGCCTGCAGTGCCGGTGTCATAGGATGTATCCGCATCATCCCTCGGATGCGCTCCGTCCAACCCCACAACATGACATTACTCCCTGAAAATTTTGGTAGGTTAGCTAACATGGCTCCCAGGGAGATGCTAGACCTGGGGCCTCCCTCAACTGCTTGGTCTGCCCCTTCCGTGCTACCGTGTGACATCCTGCCGACTACGCCAAGTGTAATAGAGTGCAGGGTTGCGTATGTCACCACGGAACAGACAGACCAACTGTTGAAGGGGATTTATTAACAGGGGTAAAATTCTCCTCGCAGGGAGTAAACGGGGGTTAATAGTCAAGTAAAACAGTAAACAGTTAGGCGGAATCAAAGGGTTAACGAGTGTTCTTATAACTTATCAGCCCAGGGAGGTCCTGACTGGAGGGTCCTTTTCCCAATGTGGATACAGTCACCAGCAGGGCTTGGGATCCTGAAGTCTCTTCTGTGTCTCCTGGAAGGTCCGGGGTTAAGTCTCTCTGCAATCTGTTCTTTGCAAAGTGAAAGTGAAACCAGGAAATAGCACAGTCTCCTCGCTTCTGCAAGAGCCTCTATGCACCAGGCTGACAGTCTCCCTGTATTAACGCTGTCACACACACTCTGGGTAGTTACTTATCACACTCAGGGATTCTTTGCTTGTCACTGCGGTCACCAGGGATTCTTTGCTTGTCACTGCGGTCACCAGGGCTGCACAGTCACTGTCTCTGATTCTGGAGGCTTCCAAATCTACACCCTCACATCCAGCCTTCACTCTGGTGGGTATCTCAGCCTCAGTGCCCTCACGGGGAGCACTCTGTCATGGGGAGCGCGGCGCTGCAGCCTGCTGTCTCTCTGGCACGCTGTCCCCTCTCTCGCGCGCTCTCTCTCCTGCACTTCTGACCACTCCCCTCTCTTTTCCCAGCAGTCAACCTGTCCCCTCTGTCCAGGGCAGAAAGTCTTCCCCCCCCCCCAACAACCCAGCTGTCTGGCTAAGTGGTTCCAGGCAAGGAGCAGGGAAAGCAACCTCCTTACAGCAACACAAACTCATTTTTTCAAATCTGGCCCAAGACATTAGGACATAAGCATGCTCCGATCACACTTTACCTGAGCATGTTCTCATCACCAATAGTGACTGAATGGTAACCCAGTGATCCTGAAATTAGGACTTTAGACCTTTACCAGTCCCATAGACAATGAATGGCACATGTGCCCTTCTGCTTCATTCAGGATGTGACTACAGAATGCCATTCTTGGGCTCAGCAGGAACAGAGGATTACTTGGAAAGCTTTTAGCTTTACAGTATTAACGCATTATAATATCTGCAGTAGTCCAATACCAAGTTGAGTGATTAGTAATAGGCTTTTGGAATCTAGGCAGAGGCCCTTTTTTTTTTTTTTACTTGAGGGGGCATGTTCTCCGTTCAAAGTGATCTGTGGTGTTTGGCATTTGACAGTCTTGTACAGGGCATACTGGGAGAAGAACTACCATAAAGTAGGTACACTGATGGTCAGTCAGGCCCTAGCGTTGCCAGAAATACCAATGACTTTTTTTTTTGGGGGGGGGTTTCCTGCTGGAGATTTTGTATTTTGACCCACAATCTTCCTCTCCTTGGACTGGGAGCTGTAGTTTGGAGACAAGTTTTGTGTTTGTAGACCAGAGTCAACATCCCATAACCAAAAGATGAACAGATCACAGCACACAGGTTATCCCCAGGCAATTTTATTAACAAAAATAAGTGCCTTCTTAAAAATGTACACCTTTGTCATTGAAGATTCTGAAATGAAAAAAAAAAGTTATATTTCTGTGGGGAACCCAATAAATCAGCTTTTGTGATTAGACACTAGTTATCACTTAACTTCTTCCCCAGTTCTACTCATGTCATCTGTTGTGAGACAACCAGAAAATAAAATGGCTTTATATTATAGTATATTGACACATTACAATATCACAATGCTCAGTCCTGCCCAAGATGGTCTACACTAGCCTCAGATTTGGGGCTAGCAGCTGCCAAAAAGCAGAGGTTAATCAGAGGCCATTGGCACAGGTCAACTATCACTCCATTTAACTAAAGGAGTTAGTAACCAGATTATGAAAGGGTGAATGGAATATACAATACTCTTCCAGAAATTCAGCATCTACTAAATTATGTGTAAGCTATGAAGAGTTTAGTTTTATCAGTACTTACACTGCTGGCATCTGCCCTCATTTTTGGTGGCAGTAGAAAAAGTTCTCCAGAAGAAACCCATCTGTGCTCGTCACTGGCTGCATCCACACTCCGCCCTGGCAAAGGATTGAATAAGTTACTGGGTGAAGGTTCTAAGGGGGCTTATTGGATTTAGAGCACATCAAGAAAAGTGAAAAAAAAAAAAAAAATACTTGGGATAGGTGAACATAATGTTCACTCCTGCAACATCTCTATCTTTGTACTTAGTACCCTAAGACCTTAAAAACAAACAGATTGAAGTCTTGTCACACAGTGGCACTTTTGTCGCTACGATTCGTGACGTTCCAGCGATATCCATACGATATCGCAGTGTCTGACACGCAGCAGCGATCAGGGACCCTGCTGAGAATCGTACGTCGTAGCAGATCGTTTGGAACTTTTTCGTCGCTGGATCTCCCGCTGTCATCGCTGGATCGTTGTGTGTGACAGCGATCCAGCGATGTGTTCGCTTGTAACCAGGGTAAACATCGGGTTACTAAGCGCAGGGCTGCGCTTAGTAACCCAATGTTTACCGTGGTTACCAGCGTAAAAGTAAAAAAACAAAACAAACAGTACATACTCACATTCCGGTGTCTGTCCCCCGGCGTTCTGCTTCTCTGCACTGTGAGCGCCGGCCGGAAAGCGAGCACAGCGGTGACGTCTGACGTCACCGCTGTGCTTTCCGGCTGGCGCAGACAGTGGAGAGAAGCAGAACGCCAGGGGACAGACACCAGAATGTAAGTATGTAGTGTTTGTTTTTTTACTTTTACGCTGGTAACCACGGTAAACATCGGGTTACTAAGCGTGGCCCTGCGCTTAGTAACCCGATGTTTACCCGGGGACCTCGGCATCGTTGGTTGCTGGAGAGCCGACTGTGTGACAGCTCCCCAGCGACCACACAACCACTTACCCACGATCACGGCCAGGTCATATCGCTGGTCGTGATCGTTGGTAAATCGTATAGTGTGACAGTACCCTTACTTTAAAGTAGGAATTGTTTAGAGGGTCCTAGCAAAGGGGAAGAGAAATACGTACGCTACTTACCTGGTAGCAGTGTTTTTTCAGGAGCCATAACAGCACAACGAGAGAGGGGATCCGCCCTTCAGGGACAGGAAACCAACAGACATAAAAGGGCGGTACCTCTCCCTCGCATCAGTTAGTTCCAGAACATGAGGACCTCCTTGGTTTGTAACACAGAAACAGCATAAACTTTGATACAATTTATTAATTAAGTGAACATATCTTTTCAAAAGAGGAAAAGAACGAAAGTGTTGAGCCATCCGAGAAAGAATAGGGTAGGGAATATAAGGGTGCTGTCATGGCTCCTGAAAAAAACACTGCTACCAGGTAAGTAGCGTACGTATTTATTCAGTCGCCATGACAGCACAACGAGAGACTTTCAGAGAAGTAAGAAACATTAGGGAGGGATAACAGCCTCAAGCACCCTTCTCCCAAACGTGAGGTCAGAGGAGCTACCCAGGTCCAGTCTATAGTGTCTCAGAAAGGTAGAAGGAGAAGACCATGTGGCCGCCTTACATATGTCTTCAATCGACACCTCGGACCTATCTGCCCAGGACGTTGCTACAGCTCGAGTGGAGTGAGCCTTTATACCCTCTGGGATCTCCACGCCACCTGCAGTATAAGCGAGAGATATCGCCTCCCTGATCCATCTGGCTAAAGTGTTTTTTGGATACTCTACAACCCTTTCTAACACCTTGATAAGATATAAAAAGGGAATTATCTTTCTTCCAGGGATCTGTAACTGAAATGTACTTAAGGAGGCATCTTCTCACATCTAGGGAATGAAAATTACGTTCTTTATCATTAGTGGGATTGGAACAGAATGATGGCAAAACCATTTCCTGTAACCTATGGAATTTTGTAGCTACTTTAGGAAGATAAAGGGGATCAGGTTTCATAATAACTCTATCCTCTCTAAACTGCATGTATGGCGGTTGTCTAGATAAGGCCTGTAGATCACTAACCCTTCTTGCAGACGTGAGCAACTAAAAGGGCTGTTTTAATTGACAGGATTTTTACTGAAATAGTATCAATAGGCTCAAAAGGAGTATGTGTTAGAGCTGAAAGAACCAGATTTAGATCCCATGGAACTATGTTTTGCATAACAGGCCTAGATCTAGTAACCGCCTTGAAGAATCTAGAAATCCAGTAATTGCTGGCTAGGTTAGAATTGTACAGTGCTCCCAGAGCAGACACTTGGACTCTAAGTGCTAGTGGCCAAGCCTAATTCTAAACCTTTTTGTAGAAATTCTAGAATTTCATTAACACAAGGTTTTTGGTCAATTTGTGCCCCTGAAACTGACAAGAACTTTTTCCAAATTCTGACATAGATGTTAGTAGTAGAGGCTTTTCTACTTTAGAAGTGTATTAACCAAATGCCTAGAGAACCCCTTCCCCCTTAGCAGCGACCTCTCAAATTCCACGCTGCTAGGTGTAAGTTGGCTACTTGTGGATGGAGTATTGGACCCTGAGAGGAGATTTGGTAATTCTGGGAGAATCCATGGCTGAGTGACTGACATCTTCCTCAGCCAAGGAAACCATGACCTCCTGGGCCAGAACGGGGCTATCAAGATTACGCGGGCCCAGTCTTCCCGAATCTTCCTCAGAGCTATCAGTATCAGGTTTAGAGGGGGAAAAGCATATGCGAGACTGAAGCGCCATGGTATTAAGAGAGCGTCCACTGCATATGGGTTGTCTCTTGGATTTAGGGAGCAGAATCGGTGTAGTTTTTTGTTTTCTTGGCTGGTAAAAAGGTCTATTTCTGGATATCCCCATAAGTGAATGATCTGATTGAAGATGGTTGGGTTTAAAGACCAATCCCCCTGTCTGAGCTTGTTGTGGCTTAGATAGTCGGCCATGGTGTTGAGCTTTCCTTTTATATGAAGTGCCGTGAGGGATAGTAGGTGATTCTCGGCCACCTGAAATATACGATCCGCGACCTCCATTAATGAACTGGACTGCGTACCCCCTTGGTGATTAATGTAGGCCACGGTTACCTGGTTGTTCGAGAACAGCCTGACGTGACGACCCTGTAGAGGTATAAGAAAACTGTTTAAAGCGCGTTCCACCGCTAAAAGTTCTTTTAGGTTGGAGGACGAGTCCTGTTCTGATTGGGACCATAGCCCCTGGGCCCAATTACTATCCAAGTGTGCCCCCCAACCCTTGGGGCTAGCATCAGTAGTTATTACTCTAGTAACATGGTTAGTCCAAGGAACTCCTCTACATAAGTTTGAAACACGAGTCCACCAACTTAGTGAATGAATGGATTCGACGGACAACGAGAATTTGTTGTCAAGCTGGACCCCCAGTCGGCGTGAGTTATGTAGGATATCCCACTGTAGTGTTCTGGTGTGGTATTGGGCCCAAAGAACCGCCGGGATGCAGGATGTAAGAGAACCTAAGAGTGACATGGCATTTCTGACAGAAATTAAAGGAGCGTTAATCACCCTCGTGACCAGCCGACATATGCTAACCACCTTCAAATCTGGGAGACGACATTCCTGCTGACCAGAATCTATAACTAGGCCCAGAAATTCCTGCGTTTTTAAGGGCTGTAACCGGGATTTTTTTTATAGTTAATAATCCATCCTAAATCGTGCAATTCTGCAGTCACCCTTTCTAGTTGGACTTTACAATGAGATTCTGAATGACCCACAATCAATAAGTCATCCAGATAAGGAACGATTAATATGTTCTGCTCATGTAGGTGCACCATAACCTCTATCATGATCTTGGTAAATACACGGGGTGCGACTGCGACACCAAAGGGAAGTGCCCGATATTGAAAGTGCTCTACTGTGCCAGCCAGTGAAACCGCCACCGTAAGGAATCTGATGATCTACATGTATTGGGACATGGTTGTCTTGGACCTTAAAGACGCCTACTACCATGAAGCAGTTTTCAAAAAGAAGCTTTATTGCCGTCTTCACAGATTCCATCTTGAAAGACCGTATTAACAGAAAATTGTTAAGGCCTTTCAAGTTAATAATGGTGCGAAAGGATCCGTCAGGTTTTTTGACCAGGAACAAAGGGGAATAGAACCCCTTACCTCTACAGGCACCTTGATTAGGACCCTTTTCTGTAGAAGCTCCTGAACCTCTGATTACAAAGCCAATTGTTCTGCAGGAGAAGAACGAATGGGTGTCAGCTTGAATTTATCTCGAGGGACTTTATGGAATTCGAATCTTAGTCCTTGGATTCTGAGCATCATAGAAGCAGGTCTATTAGTGATTTGTATCCAGGCAGGGTAGAAGGCCAAAAGCCTACCCCCCACCTGGTCCGCCAGTCATTGGGACTTTTTATAGTCTCAGGAGGAATTAAACATGTATCCTCTACCTCTTCTCCTGGTGTTGTCAAATCTGGTATTTTCTCTATTTGATTCTCGGTTAGACCAGCCTCTATTATAGTCCCGTCTAAAGAAGGGTCTCTTTAGGAAAGGAAACCGTTTCTTATTATCTCCGGCCTTATCCAGTAGATCATCCAGCACTGGTCCAAACAAATGTGATCCTTCGCAGGGAATGTTACAGAGCTTCGACCTGGCCTGTAAATCTCCTGGCCAACACTTAATCCACAGTGCTCTTCGGGCTGCGTTGGACAAGGCAGAAGATCTGGCGGCAAGTTTAACCGAATCCGCCGACGCATCAGAAAGGAAAGCAGCAGCGTCCTGTATAATGGGCATAGAGGCTAAGATCTCGTTCCTGGGGACCTTGTTCTTGAGTTGATCTTCCAAGTGTCCGAGCCACACCATCAGCGACTGAGCTGTGCAAGTGGCTGCGACTGCTGGTCTCAGGGAACCTGCTGATGTTTCCCAAGCACCCTTAAGGAACACGTCAGCTTTCCTATCTAAAGGGTCCTTCAGACTCCCCAAGTCCTCAAACGGAAGAGACATTTTCTCGCATGCTCTGGCTACTGCCGCATCCAGCTTCGGAACTTTGTCCCATGAGGATGATGCTTCCTCCTCAAAGGGATACCTCCTTTTGAAGGCTGGCGGAAGTGACCCTTTCCTTTCGGGCTTCTTCCATTCCCTTGAAATCAATGATTTGATCTTTTCCACTACAGGAAAGGACCTCCGGGATTTCCGGTCCAGACCCCTGAACGGAACATTCTGACTGAGGTTCCTCAATCCCCATCGTGTTGTTGACAGCTTTTACTAAGTTATTTATTCTGTCGAACGATAGACAGGCTCGACTGGACTCTATGTCCTCTGATGAGACCGATGGGAGAGAGTCAGAACTTTGTCCATTCGAGTCCGAATCTGACACCGAGATTGGGGATAACTTCTTTTTTCTTTTTGGCCTCCTTTTTATGCGACTTCATGGAGCCTCTCACTTCTTGCCTAACCAATTGTCTTAGTGTAGAAGCGAGGTTAGGGGCTTCCTCCTCAACCAGGCGCTGTATACAGGATCTACACTTTTTTTATGGCCATCAGGGAGTGGTTCAGTACACTCGGCACACTGTCTATGCCTGGATTTAGTTAAGCATTTTCCTCCCCTAGTAAGGAGAGAGGGAATACAAGGGAGGAAAATAATCAGTAAGCGAACCTTCACGTAGATCACTTACCCAGCCCTGCAGTGAATGGTACTGTAGACAGGGGGTTCTTCCTAGCCGGGTTTTCTTTACGGCCTGAGGACTTATCCGACTTCTGAGCCTTACTGGCTGTACCAGTGCGACTGCTGCCACTGGATCGGCGCTGGGAGATCACCGCAGGCTCCTCCGATTCCATATTGTGCTGCTGCTGTTGTGAAGTTCCGTCTGGCGATTCCATTATGCAGGGAAATGGCCAGGAACACCTTGTGGCCTACATGCAGCGCTTAAATAATGCCCCCGAAAAGGTACCACCCCCGGATGGGGGTCAGCAGGGAGAGGAATTGGCGAGACCGGCGCCACCAACAGGGTTCGCTCTACCCCTGGGCTCCGCCCCCGCCGCTTCCCCCGGGATCTAACCGGCCAAAACGCCGGAGCGTCGCCATTGGCCGGAAGGACGCAACTGCGCATGCCCCGTCGCGTCATCACACCGCGCCGCCCAGCCGCGTCACTTCCGGCCGCGGCTACAGCCAGCACAGCGAGACGCGATCGAGGATGCGAGTGGCGCCCCCGACCGATGCACACGCCTCCCGAAGACGCGGACAGACGGCAGAGTACCGGCAGGCACAGTTACCCAGGAGGAGCCCCCATACTCACCAGGTACCTGGCTCTGTAGACCACCATAGAAGCTAGCCCTGACATGTAGGCTGCTTCCTCCTGCCGCCACCGACACAAACAGTTCCCCTGCCGTGTGGTGCTTCCAGCCTCCTGGCTAAGCCGAGGTGGGGGACCCCCGCCACCTGTATCGGCCTGTCAGGAGTGGGATTCCTCCTAATTAGTGTTGAGCATTCCGATACTTGCTGTATCGGAATTCCGATACCGAGATCCGATATTTTTGTGATATCGGGTATCGAAACATTAATGTAAAAATGTGTAAAAGAGAGAATTAAAATAAAAAATATTGCTATACTCACCTCTTCGACGCAGCCTGCACCTTACCGAGGGAAGCGGCAGCGTTCTTTGTTTAAAATTCGCGCTTTTCTTTCCTTTACGTGAGTCCCGGCTTGTGATTGGTTGCGTGCCGCCCATGTGACCGGGACGCAACCAATCACAGCAAGCAGTGACGTAATTTCAGGTCCTTCAGGATTTTAAAATTACGTTCCGGCGTTGTGATTGGTTGCGTCGCAGTCACATGGGAGACGCAACCAATCACAGCAAGCCGTGACGTAATTTCAGGTCCTTAAGGATTTTAAAATTACGTCCCGGCTTTGTGATTGGTCCGCGTCCTGGCAACATGGCCGCCATTAACCAATCACAAGCAGTGACGTCACGGGAGGCTGGACACGCGCCCATTTTAAAATGCGCGCGTGTCCAGCCTCCCGTGACGTCACGGCTTGTGATTGGTTAATGGCGGCCATGTTGCCGGGACGCGGACCAATCACAGCAAGCCGTGACGTAATTTCGTCACAGCTTGCTGTGATTGGTCCGCGTCCCGGCAACATGGCCGCCCTGACCAATCACAAGCCGGGACTTCACGTAACCAAGTAAAAGCGCGAATTTTAAACAAACAACGCTGCCGGTTCCCTCGCTGAGGTCCAGGCTGCGTCGGAGAGGTGAGTATAGCGATATTTTTTATTTTAATTCTTTTTTACACATTTGTATGGATCCCAGGGCCTGAAGGAGAGTTTCCTCTCCTTCAGACCCTGGGAACCATCAGGAATACCGTCCGATACTTGAGTCCCATTGACTTGTAGTGGTATCGGGTATCGGTATCGGATTGGATCCGATACTTTGCCGGTATCGGCCGATACCGATACTTTCAAGTATCGGACGGTATCGCTCAACACTACTCCTAATCTTTGACCTTCATAAGGCCTGCCTGAAGAGGTTCCACTGTCAGGGACAGGAAACCAACTGATGCAAGGGAGAGGTACCGCCCTTTTATGTCTGTAGGTTTCCTGTCCCTGAAGGGCGGATCCCCTCTCTCGTTGTGCTGTCATGGCGACTGAATAAATATAAAATTCCATGATTCTATGAGCTACTGTAGTCTAAGGGAAGACCTAGCTGTGAGTGCAATGCTGCACTTAGCTGAGCCTTAGAGAATGAAGCGGAGGTGCAATGATACATCACTGCTTCATTCCAAGCTCTTCAGAGCCCTGGTTTTAGGGATCCATGAAGGTTCCAGCAGTTAACTCATCCTTTAGCCTTTGTTCTGGAACAATGAGACAACCCCTTGTAACTATGCAACACTTCTAGGTGAACTTCACACTATAGTTTTGAGTCAAATAACTCACCCAGTCTTTGCCGAGCAGGTATACAGGAACCCATTTGTGTGCAGACTGGATCAGAGGCCAGGTTGGAAGAATCACAGATAATCACATCACAATGAAAGTAGATCTGTGAAGAAATGTGCGATAACACCCAGTCATAACTGGAAGGTTCTCCCCAAAACATCTGCAACACTCCTTTCCCATCTACCAAGGTTTTCATTAAAACATTTGTGCACCAAATATCACCCCCCATAACACCATCACTGATTATATGGACAACTTTAAGGGGGTTTTCAGAAAAAAAACAACAACTTTAAGTCACAGGCACTCACCTCTCCCGAGTAGGCTGCACCCCCATCCATGAAGGTAAAAGTCTTCACTTCAAACCTTTTTAGATGTGATGGAAACTGTACTCTGGCATTAGTCCTCACCGGGTGGAAAATTGTCAGATAAGGTTCGTTGTGTTCACAACTGAAAGTTGAAAAGCCTGTTAATGGATCAAGCCCTTTCTTTGTTCAGATGACATACTGAAGCTTGTCTGACCTTCATACTAGGCTGGCCATGAATTGGTGCAGTCCATGGTGGACAACCTACCAGAAGGCAAAGGGCATCACTTGCAGGAACAGAGGAAGAAGTCTTGTCTCCAACCAGTGCAGTTAACTCCTGGAATTCCTGCAGTTATGGGGCATGCCCATTTTTGGGGGGGTTTGGCAGTGACTAGAGCCATAGGTTGGAGACTTCTGCCACCATTGCTGTGCACAAGATCTACTCTTTGAGCCTTATTGCAAAAGATTAAAACCCTGGGTCACCAACCATAATGGGTTCACCGGTCTCTAGCCAACAGGCACAACCTATTGTCTGCTGCAATTCCCTGGAGCATCAGATTTATTGGTTTGGTGTAACAGGAATTCTATCAGGTTTGCAGATCTTTTGGCCACTGACCAGAGCCATCAGTGCAGCCAATGGATCAGGGTTTCTTGAATCTTTTGATCATCTCTACACATTAAGTTTGCCAACATTTTAAAATGCCAATTCCTGCACTAACCCAAACAGTAAAGCTGATCAGCCAGTTGTGTATATAGACAGAGTGGCAAATCTGCATTAACTTTTCTAGAAAGACTTAACCAATTCCATTTGTCAGACCATTCTTCCATATACCATGGCAAATACTTGTTTGCATATAATTCGAGATAGTTAGCAGAAGTAACCATATTTGCCAACTCTTAAGCATTCAACTACAAAGGCTTAAGGAGTCTTCACATTTATTGAAATGCTCAAAAGATCTGCAGCAGGATCTGGATCATGGTACCAAATCCTTGCATGCAAAGATTAAAGCAGTGGTCTTCAACCCTTCTTACCTCAAGAGCCACATCTGGCATGCCCATCCTTCCACAACCATTGAGTAATCCATAGCCCCAATTTGTGGGAATGCCAGTGTCATACCAGCAAACCTTGTGCTAACCTCCCTTATTGGCAGGATACACATTCAAGGGTTGCCACCTTACCCTCAAGTTATTGCATCCAGCTTTAACCACCCCTCTAAGGCATCATACCATCTTTATCCCTCCTACCAGATTTGTTCTGGCAACTCACAGAAGTGACCATTTGAGACCTTCCATAGTTTACTAGACCTCATGCACCAGGGTGCCAGATAGCCATGAAACACATGGCTACCAAGCAACAGGTTGGGGATCCCTGGTCTACAGTTTGGTGCAGCAAACTAGAATCATAACAAAATGGTGTCTTTATTACCTGTTGTTGATTATAGGCCATGTAGGAAAGCTTCTCATATCAGGAGTTGTAGTAGCCCAGCAACTGTCCAAGAAGAGTTCCAGCCGTGGATCAGAACTATGTAGAAGCTCAACCTCAAAATACAGTGGTTCCCTTAAGTACTTAATAACTGGGTATTCTGTATCTTCATAGAAGACATTATATCCATCACCTAAAAGATTTGCATTCCAGGAAAATGATTAGTTGCGCAAGAGCACAGAAGGTGAATAGTGTATTTGCAAAAATAAATGCAGGTCCCTCAAATGTAGCTTGTACCCATCTCAAGACCTGTGCTGTTGTGCCACTTTTAGTAGAGTTGGGTGGAAATCTCATACAGATTCATGTGAATTCCTACCAGTCCACATATTGTGGCATGTGCTAGGACCCTAGTCTAGATTAATTCAGGTCCCATTGGTGAGCTCCAAACCAACAGTTATGGAAATACTATATTTTTAGGACATTAGAAAAGCACTTTAAAGACACCAAAGTGTAGGAACTATAATGAAGTCTGGTCATAGCTGGCTACTGCTTACTTTTACTGAGCCTTAACACAAGATCTAGAGGAGCAATTCCAGTCTGTGCACTGGGTGTAGGGTTGTCTTCATAGCTGTAGTCCACAACCAAGGTGCTGTTTGTTGTGTAGTTACAGGTCACATACATGCTATATATATAAAAAAAAAAAAAAAAATGAAGTCTTTATTTAACCTTCCAGAATATAAATAGCTGCCTTTTAATATTTAGACTAAAAATTGTACGTCAACAGGAAGTCTTCAAGACATAGAAAACTTACGTGAATAAGATTTTTCCACTTGAGATACTTGAGTAGGTTACATCATTCTCATAGATCATCAGGTTACCCTCAAACTGAAAAAGAAGTAGTTGTATATAAATTGTGACATCTCGTGTGTATGGGGGATCGTTGACTTGACAAGTTTTAAAGCCGATCATGCTTGATCCTTTTGTTTCTCCCAATACCTTTAGTTGTGCGAGATTGGTAGCTGCATAAGGAGTGTAGCAGCTCTTGTAGAGAACACAGCAAGTGATACCATGTTTTTTGAAATCAGGAGATACACTACTCTTAAAAGGGTTGCTACTAGACATCCGTATATTTTGGCAAGTTCCCCATGGCTGTCCTTATTTGGTTAGAGGTGCCACTAATCCAAGTCCCCTGCCCCTTGTCTACTTCACTGCAGTATTCATCTTTTTGCAGCCTCCAGCAGTTTGACCTGCCAGGTGAGACAGTGACTTCCAGCTGAGCCAGAACAAGGTCCTCCAACCTACATTGAGAGATGTGACTTACCTGTGACAATCTGGTCAGTCAGACGTTGGTCATGAGATCATGGTTTGTGACTGAAGCGGGACGAGGAAGGGCTGTAAATTTTGGCTGGTAAGCTAGACTGTTCAGGAAACCTAGATTAGTGGCACCATGCCAGTTTTTTTTTTTTTTTAGTGCTAGAGTGGCACTTTAATGCTTTTGATTCCCGGTAGCTCTAGGAATCATGTTTGTACATTATTGCTGAGACAGAAGGCCCACTTCAAATGACACTGATGCAATAAAATGGGGACATGGATGAAGCATCGCAATCCGTCATATTATATGCAATTAGCCCAGAACAGAATTCTGCCTCCCTGCACATGACTTTCATATGCCCCAAGAAATTTTGAGCCCATGTGTATACAGCAGTGCCAGTTGCATTCAGCTGTGTAGTTAGGCCAAATAACCCTATACTACATGTCCTTACAGTAGCCCAGCCATAATAAAGACTAGCCCTACATAGACCATCCAGGAGTAAAACAAAGTCTAAATATTTCTATTACCAGCGAAGCCAGGTATAGGATATATTAACCCCGAAGTTTTTCGGTTTTGTGTTCCCCGCTCCTTTTTAGAGCCATAACTATTTCAGTCAATATGGCCATGTGAGAGCTTGTTTTTTGCAGGACAAGTTGTACTTTTGAACATCATTGGTTTTACCATGTGTACTAGAAAACAGGACAAAAATTCCAAGTGCGGTGAAATTGGAAAAAAAAAAAAATAAATAAAAAAGTGCAATCCCACACTTGTTATTTTGGCTTCTTTAGTAGGTTCACTAAATACGAAAACTGGCCTGCCATAATGATTCTCCAGGTGATTACGAGTTTATAGACACCAAATATGTGTAGGTTCTTTTTTATCTAAGTGGTGAAAAGAAAATTCCAAACTTTGTTAAAAAAAACCCTGAGCCATTTTCCAATACCCATAGTGTCTCCATTTTTCATGATCTCAGGATGGGTGAGGCCTTATGTTTTGGGTGTCGAGCTGACATTTTAATCCTACCATTTTGGTGCAGATATGATCTTTTGATCGCCCGTTATTGCATTTTAATGCAATGTCACTTTGACTGAAAAAAAAACAGTTGTCATTTTGACTCACTACACTGTTTAGCGATCAGGTTATTCCATTTTTTTTTACTGAGATCGGGCGATTCTGAATGTGCATGTTTGATTTTAATTTTTGTTGTTTTTTTTTAATGGGGCAAAAGGGGTGATTTAAAATTTTATATTTTGAAAGACTTGTTTTTTGCATGCTTGAGTAGTCTCCATAGGAGACTAGAAGCTGCCATAACTTGATTGGCTCTGCTACATAGAGGTGATGTTCAGATCGCCTCTATATAGCAGATTTACTGACTTGCTATGAGCGCTGACCATAGGGGGGGGCACTCAACAAGCAAGCACTGAACCATAGAGGTCTCCAGGAGACCTCAGGTTGTAATGCCAAACCGGAGACTCGATCACGTGACGCAGGTCACCGATGTGCATATTTCTGGTCCGATGGCCAGGAGCACAATTTAAATGCCACTGTCAGTTTGACAGTGGCATTTAACTGGTTAATAGCTGCAGGTGGATCATGATTCCACCTGCACATGTCAGCAGTTTAAAACAGCTGACATGTCCCTGGAAAGATGTGGGCTCACCTCTGGAGCCCACATCAAAGGGAGGGACCCCAACATTGGCATACTATTATGCTCAATGTCAGTAAGGGGTTAAGTGGTTATCCCATACATTTCATGGATTGGCACATTTTATTTTTTACAATACCAACTGAGCCCATAAATCAAAGTTAAATATTGTGTCCCATAGAAAGCTTTACCCGTCGTGTTGTTCGACAATCTTTTACACTTAACACAAATTTTGCTATGCCGTCGAGTACAACTGGGCGACAGCTGGCATCTCTCAATACGAGTCTTGACAGGTCCATGTCTGGAATATTCCACAATTTTTTTACTGACACTTCCATTGTTCCATCTGAAAGGCAAACTGTAAAGACTGTATTAGACACTGAAGATTCACCACCTTTTCCCATTTTCCCAATGCCTTGCACATACCAACTGGGTTTGATTGTGGGTCACAGGAAATTACAACTGAGGAGACTTCATTTCCATCTTGATCCCTTATACTTATAGGAATGATTACAGCAAAACCTGCACTGGTCACCTGGGAGCAGGAAGACATGATTGTTAGACCAAATGGGTTCTTAACGTCACTAAAAGGGGCATTCCATTTTCAGCAGACTACCAACTCATCCATACACAATGAAAAGTTGAAGCTTCTCATACTTTCTAGATTACTACCGGGCTTCAGTTTGCTGGAATTATTCGTTTAATGGCATTTGTGGTTAGTGTGGAAGTTGAAAAATTAGCATATTTCCGATCAATTTAAACAATTTGATTTTTACACAGACTGGAAAAATGGAAATCGTTTTGGAAACTCATCAATGACAATCTGCATCCTTCCATGTTGGCTTTAATGTGAACGTCGGGTTTTGGTCATTTCACAAAGCAACAATTGCAGTGCCAATCCATTTTGACAGTTGTGATTAGGCCATACAGATCCAGCCATTGAAACTATTTGACACCAATTCTGCACTTTAAGGCCAGATTCTACTATATCCTCAGTACAAGCAAAATGTTGAAGGTTTTGTAACCTTGTAGGCACTTACCTCATCCATGACCAGATTAGAGGCTGCAGGTACCTCAACTGTAGAATGTGTTGCACTGACATTTGATAGCAAGCCATTACTTAATGTTGCCTGTACATTGTTGATGTATATAAGCCAGCTTGGATCAAGGTTTCCCAGCGTTGTAGTCAACATGCCACCTTTTTGTCCACAAGGACCAATAGTTGGTTGACCTGAAAGGGAGAAATCAACCATTGCCAGCTTGTAGAAGAGTTGAAAATTGGTGCATAGCCCCCATAAAGGGGCCTCAAGAATAGTTGTAGAAGAGGTCCATAGCCAGGAACAAGGTTGGTTATACCATTTCCATGTTGGGTGTACTGCTCCTTTGGAGTTCATGCTTAAAACATAAGGTTCAGCTCACAGTTGGGTAGGTGTTAGGCTAGTCTTTATAGGAAAGGTTTTTCCCAGGTTAGCAAGTTAGAGTCTAGCACTCAGAACACGTGCAAGTTCAGAGTGGAGTATAGTCAGGTAAGGAGAGTGGAGTGTAAAGCAGGACTAAAGGCAGATGTAGCATGAGGATAGATCTGAAGTTTTATCTTGATGCTGGGTCAGTATTGTACTTTAGGTCTGAAAGAGGTATTGAGTGCCATACCCCTGTGAGGAAGATGTCACCTGGATCTCAGAGAGGAAGGATGGTGGTCCTCAGGGAAGGAGGGTTCCTAGGGTAAGCAAGATCAGTTGGACAGAAAGGAGATGAAGACTGACAGACCAGGAAACATCACTAAAATAGGACTGACTTATTCTGTATGCTGCAACTGTGTAACTTAATTGCACAGTAAAGCTGAACAAGTTAACTCAGACCCAAAGTCTCTGGTCTTGCCTGAAGCTACAGCTGGACCTGGTCCCGTGGACAAGGAGGTAGAAAGCTCCTGAAGGACAGCGAGTATAAAACTTTAAGTCTGAAGTGTTGCTTTACGGTTAGGCATCTCTTGAGAAGTATTGTAGAGTGATATACCTGTTCTATGGAATGATCATGTCTGCAAGAGTGGGTGAGGGCAACCCAGAACCTAAATGAGGGTCCCTGTGTGACAAATTGTTCTGCTGCAGAAATGTGACATTGACCCATCAGACTGGAAAATAGTCACCACCATAACTGCAAGGCCCATGAGAGAAGAAAAACAAAACAAAACCACTGCTGGCCTTTTATGTGGAAAGCCAGAAAGCAAGCCAGAGAGGGTGTCAGTTTAAAGAGTAATTATCCAGTAGGGAGGTGAAAGTTCAGGAAACAAAGATCTGACTTTAGCAGAGGCCTCTGGGTTAAGGGTCCTTGGGTGGTGGATAAGGACAGATATTGAAGTACCATGCAAGCAGCACATGATCAGTAGTGTAGTGGTGATATCTGGCAATGCTTCACAGGTTTAAAATCAGAAACTTTCATAAATTTCCAACCCAAACATGTCAGACAGTTCCCACAGTTCTGCTGAATACCAGTCTGATTTATCATATGGCATACTGGTATTGTAGCTTTGCTGCATGAAAGCAGCCATTGATCTTTTAGTTTAATGCAATCTTTAATTTCATCCATCTGAAAACCCAAGTTCAAAAGTCTACAACTAGCATGTGAGAAGACACAGCATTCTCCCTTTGCTCATCGCACAATTTTCAACACTTCAAATCAGGTCATGTACTAGATACTGTAAATATTGGTAGTATAAGCAGTACAGAAGAGATTGCAACAGAGCCTACTCACGTAATAAACAGTCAATGGTTGCCGGTGTAGTGAAGGTTTCCCCATTTGGAGTAATTAGGAATCCAAAAGTTACATTCAGAGTGAACAGGATGCCATCAGGGACAGTCTGAAATATTTAACAAGTCAGAACATTTCCTGCAATTCCCAAACACAAGATTCGACTAGCTGCCTGCAACCCTTAAATTTAAAACCCACTCTGGTACGTTCTGATCCCCATCCTGCCTGGAGAGGGGACTGCAGCAACAAGTCCAGAGGACATATCAAAAGGGTGTCATGGGAATCATGGAATGAGACCCATAGTTGTGGGAGAGCTCATCTTCCACAGGGCAGGGATGGGACTTCATCTCATGCATTTCCTGAAACTCTGGCATCCACCACTTTAAGGCAAGTCTATCACTCCCCAAATTACATAGTCAGGTAATTAAGCATGTATATAGAGGATGTAGCTACCATAAGAGTCATACCAGTTAACTGTTACATGACCGGGGAATCCATAGTACTGCGGGTGTTTACAGCTATGCAATAAAATTTGCCTTTTAGAAGAAGTTTGTAGTCACCCCAGCTCTGATGTCAGTAACTTCTGCCCCTTCCTAGTTAGTGTCTGACAGCCATATTAAGAAACTCCTGTCTTTGCATTGGATTTAGATTAGTTTTAGCTACTGTAATTGTAAAAGTTCAGCTTGAAAAGAAACCTTCATATGTGCCTCTGCAGTCGAGTCATCTGATGAACTCTCCATGTGAGTACTGGCACAGACAGCCAAGACAGTGTCAAGAGCCCTACACTTGCAACCTAGTTATGGAGTCAGAACAGGCAGTTTGATGTTGTTACAAACACCCACATGCAAGTGAGGGTGCCTTGGTGAACGCTTCGTGTGGTTAGTGTCTTGGTGCACAGTTACACTTTTTGCATGTCAAGTGCTGCTTTTGAGATGGACAGAGCTTACATTTTAGTGGTGTGGCTGCATAAAATTATATATATATATATATATATATATATATATATATATATATATATATATATAGTCTGCATTTTACAAAGGCCAAAAGCCTAGTGTCCACACCTTTAGTACCAAATACACAGGTGCACAAACATGCCGTGGAGCCAATATAATCTACATGGTGTTAGTACACTGCGATTAATATATGAACTTCAATATTGCTGCAAATGTTAAGTGTAAGGGTAGTGTTTTTGATCAAAGATCTCAAAAGCCAGCCATGTTGAGGCAACCTTTAGTATGGATGATCTCTAGCCACTAAATGTCTTACCTTTGTGCCAAAACCACCTCATGTGAACGGGGAATGGTTGGATGGAGTATCTGCTCATTGGTCACAAACGCCCGTATCTTTACGTGTAAAGCAATATTTGAGTTCATGTATTCATTAATCACAGTGTGCTTGGTTACAGAAGCCAAGTCTCCTATATAGAGGTTTGAAAATTTGTCTAGTGTGGGAGAAAATTATAGCACTTCTGTTCTTACTATGTCATCTCAGAAATGGTTAGATTTGAAGTCTTACATACCTCTTTAGTCACACGATCATCACCAAAAGGAACTTTAAGAATGAAGGTCACATTTCCATTCGGAAGAGTTTTATTCTCAATAACGTATCCAAGGTTGACAGCTTCTGGCACTGGCAATGTGATGCCACCAATCGTCAAGTTAATTAACAGGACATCAGGGAGGAAGGTTCCAACCGTGATGTTAAACGTTAGAGTTGTTAGTATGGTTTCTACAAGGGAGGAGAAAACAGGTTATAGGATTAAAGGGAATCTGTCAAGAGGTTTTTGCCAGGTCATTGAGAGCTGGATGATTTCAGGGTTGAGATACTGATGCAAATGATGTGTGCAGTTATTGCTTCAATCAGTTTTCTGCTGCTGATGAGCTGTATAAACCCACTCACCACTAATTGGCAGTTTTCTGCCTATGCAAAGCCATCAGTGGTGGGGGTTAAATGGTAGTTAACTAGGAGGCACTAGACACCTAGTCCTGCAGTGAATCTCCTGCTGATAAGACACTAGTTGTATTTAAATTGAAAAACAGCCTAGTGACAAATTGCTGAAATAAAGATCTCAGCCCCTACATCATGCTGCTCAAAATACATGAGACACCCTTCTGTAATGACTTACCATTGGATACAACAGGCGGATGTGGTGCAAATGGGGTCGTTATATCCTTAATGATCGTGTACTTTGTGATGCCCCAGCTATCGTCCAGCCACAGGTTTTCAAGAAATGGGCAGATATTATAGGTTATCCCATACTGGGAATTTACAACATGGCTCTGGAGATGAAACAAGAGTAAAGATGGTCAGAAGTACTCAGCTCTGCACAATTGGGTAGGGTCTATGTGAAGGTAAAGTTTTACATCTACTCAAAATACAGAGATTATGTACACATTGCCACATTGGATAATGAGACAGCAACAGATACCAGAAGAATAGAAAGTTATTAATGGTGGTATTGTGATAAAATACACAGGAGTAGAATAAGTCATAATTAAAATAACTAAGCGAGTGCTGTACCAAACAGTTCAAGGGAATGTGTCACATTCTACATACAGTTTATGCTAGACCACATAACAGAAAATGAGCAGCTGAGAAGAATGATATATGGGTTTGTTGGAAGAGTTTTAGGATAACTTATATTAATTGAAATCCCTGCTTGCATGCATACAAGTCTGGTGGGTGGTCCTACTAGTGATTGACAGCTTCTCGGCATGTATTGTCATACCGTTAATCACTGGTAGGACTGCTCCCTGGACTCAATGAATAAAAAAGTGAAAGTTTTCTGAAAACTAATCACAAGTATCTGATCAGCTCCAACATCCAGCCTGCAGATCAGACCTTTTAAGGGTACACATCACAGATGTCAAGTTTATCAAGTCTCAAGTACAATTAAGTGTATAATTTTCTTGTTAAATGGAGGATGTCGAGAATGGACCAAAAAAAATAAATGGAGTTTTATTGAACGGAATTTCCAAGGAGCACATTTCATAGTTTCAGACCATGACAATTCATCCCATCACTCAGGATCAGAGAATTTTAAAGTCAGGTTTTCTGAATTACCTTATAATATCCTCCCTCAGCCCCCACTGGTATTCTTATGTTGGTGGCAGTGTTGCTGTCGACAATCTCATATTGTCTAGAAAGAATCTCCGCGTCCGTTAGATTTAGAAGGTCAACACCGAACTGGATAAGACTGTTTTGAATAGTTTTTGAACCAGTGAGAAGCGGCGATATGTTCTTCTGGACGGACCATACGATCGAGCCGCTCACGAACCTCACATCATCTACAGATGGAGTGAACAAACAAACAGTTTAGGAGACCCAAGAGTTGGGTATTGGGGTGGAAGCTGTGAGGAACTCCATTAGAACATTTAAAGAGACTTAAAATCATACCATGACCTAGTAAGATAAAGTTGAGACTCACCCACTGGGCAGGCAATGGCATTATCAACCAAGTAAATGAACCAGCGCTGTTTGTAGAAAAGGGTAGCCCTTACAGTTGAGAAAGTCACACCGTTAATCTAAAAATTGAAAATTCGACATTTTTACTTTGAGTATAAAACTAAAGGCCTGGAAGATTAGAGTTGGAAATACCCCAGAGTGTTTTTTTTATAATTTTATATAGTTACCCTTTGAGGCACAGCTTGACTAGCGTTGTAGGGTGCCCTCAACAAGACCCTGGATTCAGTGGTGTTAATCCCATAACCAATGTCCTGTGCGGCATCGATCAGCATTGTGGATTTTAGAGTTGAAGACAAATGGAAAACCACTTGCCACACCGACATCAGACCGCTGACTGCCTGAAGGACAAGAGTGATAATCAAAGGAACAGTAGTTTAGTGGTTCCTGTACTTTTCAGACCCAATCTTGCTTGTGACAGACAAATATTTCCATCATTTAAAAGTTAGATTGGAATACCGCCATTTTTTGGTGATTAAAGGGAGACCATGTGATATGCATTGCAAAAGTTGTTAGCATCATCCTTCTCTAGCAGAGACTAACTATTCTTGCTCTGATGATGCCATGCATACAGGGAAAGTAGAAATGAACCTTCAGTTCAGGCAAGCCACTGGCTAGTGGAAGATTACATGGACAGTAGGTTCTAGCACCGATAGTGTCAGAATGCTAGTCAAAGTTTGAGAACCAGGACAGTTCTTGACGCTACACTAATGCACAGTTAAGAGCAGTTTAACCACTCAGCTGCAGTCACATGCTGACTGCAAGGATTAATAGGTAGAATAGGTTAAGAGTTCTGTAGTGCTACATGACAGATGTGGGAAAAGTGGCTATCCTTTAAAGCATTGTGGCAGATTAGGTTTTGTACACTTAAATAATGAGTATATACCCTTTAAAGTTTTTTTTATTAAATTCGATCTATTTAAAATCAGAAACGAACATACTACTGGACATGACAAGAAATGTGGCATAACAGAACATCGTATCCAACGTCCATCATGTCAAATCTAGAAAAGGAACAATGGACAGGTGAGGGATATTGTTTATTTGTTTTATTACAGGAGACAAGGGATTCTAAAGAATGGGAGTTGTACTCGCCTGTTTTTAGCTAAAAAAAATAAAATTGTGTTTTATTTCAAACAAAGACTTTATACTTGCTGTGTTTACCATATGACTATAGGATTAGTAATGGATTGGTGTCTTAGACATCTCCATCACTAGTCTGTGGGCTTGATGTCACCTGACAATACAAAGGTGACATCAACACCACTTGCCACCATTAAAGGGAAAGTGGGAAGAGCCAGGCAAAGTGCCTGAATTTGTGAATTTAGATATGCCCTTTTGGGGTGGGGGAAATATTCATGTAGAAAAAAAATGCCCCATGCCATTTTAAAATAGAAAAAATTAAGAAAATATGGAGTGGGGACCCCTCTATTCTTGATAACCAGCCTTGTTGAAGCTGACAGCTAAGGGTTGCAGCCCCCCAGCTGTGAATTTTGCCTGGCTGGTTAACTACAGGGGAACCCAATTTTTTTTTTTTAATTTGTGGCGCCAGCTGATGAATAATCCCAGCCGCTCCTGCTGTTAGCAGCAGGCGAAGGGTGATTGGAGCAGTAGTCCCAGTAGCTGACACCAGAGGTAAACTTTATACTTCTGATCACAGGTTTGACCTCATGCTGTCATTTTACAGCATGGGAACTGCTGCTCTGACGGTGGTGATTTTACAGTGCTGTCATGCACATCAACCCAATCAGTAACACTTCCTCTTGAAGTCCATGTTTGGTGTCCTTGCCAGAACAGTAGATGTTCTGTATGATGCTGATCTTCACTGTTTGGGTTTGCCCATCTCTAGTAGGGTGTTGTAATGCATGTCATATCGGCAGCAGGAATTGGACACTGGCTAGGGATGACAACCACACAAACTACTTATATTCTGTACTTACCTGGGGGAATGCAGTGGACCAGTCCTCTGGCTCATTTCTGAAGACTCCCTCAGAAATGACTGGAATTTTCCTTCTTACCGACACCTGCAAGAACAAGTTTAAAAGTTCTGGTCCCAAAACCACCAGCACGTTATTAATTCAGGATACAATGCTACAAAGAAAAAAAAAAAAAAAAACCTATTCCCCACTGCAGTCACATCAATGGCTACCAGAAGAAATCTATAGGCCAATGAGGAGACCGCTGACCATGCCAATAGCGGTCCAGATTCCACATGACTATACTGCAAAATAGAGCCATAAAGGAAACAGCTCACCTCCATGTAGTTCGTTTCACAAATAATTTCACGTGGGTTCCACACATACGGGCAGCTGACTACCTTCATGTAGCTCAATGCATTCACCATATCATGTCTGGATGCGATCTCAATCTTCACAGATATCGTGTAGTAGGTGTCATTCTGTAGGACAAGTTAACCATCAATCCAGCTTAAGAAACTTAAGTAGGCCTGTGCCTGGAGGAAAGCCTTGTATCTTACCACAATCTGCACATAACAGCTGTAGAAAGATGTCCGGAAAGTGATGTTCCCCCAGTCGTCATAGGATGTGGTGTACCCACACTTTGTGGCCACAGCATCAGTGATCTCATGGGTCATGCCAGCTGGGTCTGCAACACCACTTGTAAGGTTTAGTTCATGAAAGTAGTTCTAGGCAGCATAGCTATTCATTTCACTTGCACAGCACTATAACTTTATACAGTGTCCCAATTGGGGCTCAAACCATTCACCCCTTCTCTCCCATCAGTATGTCTTTAGAGTGAAATGGAACCCATGCAAACTCCTCGCAGATGTTATTTGATGAAATTTGAACCCAGGACACCAGTGCCACCATGAATGTTTTGGCTCTCAATAAAAATTTACTGTAAGTGCCTTCTTACTGCTCATCAAGGGAGTCAAATTAGAGTGAAGAACTGAAAGGACCTTACCCAATCTTTAGGTTCTTAGCCTACCAAAGTACAATGGCCAATAGAAGCCTACAAACACAAGCTGATGGTGTGGAGGCTTCCACTGGGTGTGGAAAGGGCTTGGCTACGGTTACATGGATATTATTGGACAGGACACCATCAGAACATGAAATACATTGTATTAAGCAACGAGATGCAAGCCCACCATAATTGAAAAATCCCAATTTGTATCAGTTTATACAGTCTGAAATATGGCAAATAAAATGGGGTACCCCTACCTTACCTCACTAACCCATCAGATTGTTTCAACCCATGTACATTCTGGCACACTACTGAAAGTGCTTTGAGGGTAGGGAAAGTTACAGCTAGTAATGCAGAGATCCAATGCACCACCACCTTATTGCATATACAACAGCCAGTTACGTTTTCTGCAGAGTATGGGGAAGGTTGGGCAAACCAATGGGAGTGGTCAAAGACAGGAAAAATGCAAGAGATGGATGCACCAACTAGGAATGGTCTATCCTTTGTGCATAGTATGAGAAGACGCAAGGTAGTCTCAGTGGTTGAATATACTTTGATCTGAAAGCAACACGGTATCTTGTCTTACAACATTGTAATTAGTTTGGGTTACACTAGAGATTGAGACATTACTTTAGGATTTTTAAATCCGATCCATTACCTTCTCTGCCAGTGGAGACGTGGTGCAGATTCTGGTATGTTTTATTAGTTCTATTGCACTTTTTTTTATCGAACTGACCAAGTGTGATCTAATCTGGGCAAAGGTTATTGTGGAGAAGGGAGGGGGTGAGCCATGATAACAAGATGCACAATTTGTGTTTATCTGCTGTATATAGAGGTGTTATCAGTCATTGTACAGGAGGAGGTGAGCTGTGACATCACCTATTGTGTATGGCGGATCCTGTGTCATCTACTGTACAGAGGTTGTCACCTGCCATTATAAGTCTAATGGAAGCCCTCCCTTTGCAAAATACAAGGGGGTCTCATGAGAACACAGACCCCTATGGTTTAACAAAGCCAATTTAGTCTATGTGGGTTCAGTGATTTTACAAAGTTTCTGAAAGGGTTAATAGAATTCCTGATTAAGCTGTGCCATGCATGAGCACGTTCAAACTGTTTTCTAGATTGCTTGCCGCCTTTTTCCTCTTGATTCTGATTGGCAAAGATGAAAAAAAAATATATGAGGGAAAGAATTTGTATATAAATAACAGCTGTTTCTTCCTGACAGGAATGAGTCTGACCCTTAGGGCTCATTTCCACTGGCGAGGAAAACGGACGAGTGCAATCCAATCGATTTTTTTTTATCGGATTGCACTCGGACCAATGTTATTCAATAGGTGTCTTTTCATTTGCGATTTTTCTCTGCCGAAATCGGACTGAGAAAAAAAATCGCAGCATGCTGCGATTTGCTGCGAGTCTCGGACGAGACTCGCCAATGCAAGTCAATGGGTGCGAGAAAAAAAAAAAAAAAATAGCACAGCACTCGCACCATGTGAGTTCTGTCCGATTTTTACGCACCGGTGTCCTTTGAAAAGCCGTCAATTCAGCGCCGTGTACAGTAAAATCACACTGACAGGTTAGAATAGACTAGATATATACACATAGAATGTGTATATACACATACATATGTCAGTGAGACACCTATATATGTATATTTATATTTAATGCAGCGCTAGAGAGCATAAAAGCCGCTAATTCAATTGCCGGCTTTTGCTCTCTCCTTCCCAAACCCGACAGGATATGAGACATGATTACATACAGTAAACCATCATATATCCCCTTTTTTTGCATATTCCACACTACTAATGTTAGTAGTGTGTATGTGCAAAATTTGGGCGCTGTAGCTGCTAAAATAAAGGGTTAAATGGCGGAAAAAATTGGCGTGGGCTCCCGCGCAATTCTCCGCCAGAGTGGTAAAGCCAGTGACTGAGGGCAGATATTAATAGCCAGGAGAGGGTCCATGGTTATTGGCCCCCCCCTGGCTACAAACATCTGCCCCCAGCCACCCCAGAAAAGGCACATCTGGAAGATGCGCCTATTCTGGCACTTGGCCACTCTTCCCACTCCCTGTAGCAGTGGGATATGGGGTAATGAAGGGTTAATGCCACCTTGCTATTGTAAGGTGACATTAAGCCAGATTAATAATGGAGGCGCGTCAATTATGTCACCTATCCATTATTAATCCAATTGTTTGAAAGGGTTAAAAAACACACACACGATTTAAAAGTATTTTAATGAAATAAACAAACAGGTTGTTTTAATATTTTATTGCATATATCTACTCTATTCTAACCTGTCAGTGTGATTTTACTGTACATGGCGCTGATTTGCCGGCTTTTCACAGGACACTGGTGCGTAAAAATCGGACAGCAATACAGATGTCATACGGATGATGCGATTAAAACTCGCATGACACTCGCATGACAATCGCATACGTTACATCCGTTTTTTCAGTCCAGATTACGGACCGATTTGTCTCTCGCCAGTGGAAATGAGCCCTTAGAAAGAAGATCCTGCCCTCCCTCACTATTTTCTTTTTTCTTATGTCGCGTTTAATTTGTGGGAAAATCGCCCGGTTTTCTGGGTGGATCGGATGTTTTGGTCATTTCAATTCAGTTGATGGTTTTATTATTTATAATATATGAATTGATTAATTTATTAACGGTAACCCAAAATAAAATGCCATGGCCATTATATTCCATAACTAAAGTTGTTGTGAGTTTATTTTATTTGAGTAGGTCTTGTGTTACCATGAAGAGACATGAGGGTTCTGATCAGAATAGGAGGTATGAATAATGTGAAAGCTGCAAGAGTTCTGCATTTTATGTAACCCAATTTTTTTTAATTTTCCATAGACATGAAAAATAAAAAAAATTTAACAAAACCAGCTAAACAATAATTTTCTGGTGAAGTTTTAATGGATTTATTCACTTGGACAACAGCTTACCAATTGCTGAAAATCTGACATATTTCTTGAAAACATTTCGTGCAGGTAAATCGAGCTGTACCAGGGACCGCCGGCAGCTGGAGATGATGAGATCTAAAGAAATGCATCTGTTTAGTGGTAAAGTCATCTCCTAGGCCCTGGCAATGGTAGTGGAGGACGATACCTGAGCTTGTGCCTTGTGTGCAGACTTCAGTGGCCAAAATAGATGTTAGGAACGCTAACCTGCAATAGCCAAAAACAGGAAGATGTAACCTTCCCCAGAGAGCACTAGTTCCCAACCTAATGCCTTAGGCTGGAGTCGCACTACCGTATAACATGGCCAAGTGCCATGTGATAAAACATCGCATAGCACCCAGCCCAGTGTTATTTTATGGGGCAGCTCAGATCTGCAATTATTTTCTCGTGCCGATTCACAGCGAGACTAGGCTCACTCGCACCCATACAAGTCTATAAGTCTATGGGTGTGAGTGACATCAGGAGCAGAGTGTCATTAGCACATCACATCCGATGCCCTCTCATCAGTTGTGATATGCTAGTATGACTCTGGCCTTAGGCTGAGAAACCTTGGGCATGTTATGGTGGGTGCCGTTGAGACTGCAGTTTGGAAACCAGAGCCTAAAGGGGCTCCATCATAGATACATGGAAGGCTTCTGATGAGTCAAGACAGCCAACACCCAGGATGCCACCAAAACTTGTTGGAAGATAATGTCACAAGAGTAGCGCCTCTGCACTAGTATCCTGCAGCCTCAGACCTCCTAGTGGTACCTCACCTGATTTATTTGATCATGACTAGTGATCGGCAAAGTCCTGGTCTCCTGTAAAAAAAACAAAACAAAAAAAAAAACACAACTGTATCCCTCAACTGTCCAACATGCTGTAATTCATATTTGCAAAAATTGGTTTTCAACCTAAATGGTGCACGGATGTGACTGTCCAGGCTGAAAGCCATAGAATGAGCTGCTGCAAGGGTAGCATCTGTGAAGTCATTGAGGTTACCACAGGTCACCAGCTGTGTTCCCAACTCACTTCAATGTGAGCCAAGCTGATGAACTGAACTGCAGTAACCTCAGTGAGATCACCATTAGCACCATGAGAAAGTCTCACTGTGCTGAGCTCAGTGGAATTTCTTACGGTGCTAGCAGTGATCTCACCGTAGTTCATCAGGTCGGCTCACATTGAAGCGAACTGGGAATGCAGCCTCAGTGACCTGTGGTAACCTAGATGACATCACTACTAGTTGCAGCAGTTCATTCTACTGTGGTTTACAGCCCCGATGATCACATCTTGGCACTGGCCAGGTTGAAAACAGATTATCACTGATATGGATTATGGCATGGGACGGTGTTCTTTTTTTTTAATAGGAGACCAGGGCTTCAATAGAATTGGCATTAGGCAAGTGTACCTTCTTTTTAAATACATTTTTAAAACAATTTTGATTTCAAATAAAAGGACTTTATTCTGGGTGTTTTTATTGACAATATGACTATGTGGATAGTAATAGAGAAGAGACTTCTAGATGCTTCATTACTAACTGCTGGGCTTAATATCACCTGAAAATACAAAGGTGACATTGACCCCACTTTCCACAGCCATGTGGAAAAACCGGTAAAACACCAGAATTGGTGCAACTATTAGATGCATTTTTCTGGGGCAGCTTCAGGTTGCTATTTTTAGGCTTATTCAGTTAAAAACCAGAGTGGGACCCCTCTATTGATAACCAGCCATGGTAAAGCTGACAGCTGAGGATTGCTGGTTATCAAAACTAGAACAGACCCCATACTACATTTTTTTTATTTTTTTTATTTATAGCGCTGGCTGATTAATACTCCCATTAACTGCACCTGCTCTTGCCATTAGCAGCAGGCGTAGACTGATGGGGGTAGTACTCCTGACCACAAGTAAACTTACTGCCGGTCACAGTTGCTGGCTTACACTCATTTGACAGAGTGGGAACAGCAGCACTGATCATCTTACTGCTGATTAGAGGCAGTGTTTGCTGCACTGTTATGCAGAGGATAGTGTGGTAAACAACGAGTGTCTGGGCCCCCTATCTTTCTTTAAATGTTCAGCCGAACCTGGACATACAGAAATGCAGAGATGTTTGCATTTTAACCCATGACCAGTTTGGATGCACAGCCAATAGTCTAGCTTTACAGAAAACCCAAATATTCTCTTTTCTTCCTATGGTTGTTTGCACCAAATTGGTTGTAAAGCCAACATAAATAGCAACTAACATTTGTTAAAAAAAAAAAAAGAAAAAAAAAGTTACACTATCTGTAGTTGAGATATTACCTTGCAATAACCTTTTGCTGAAGGGATGTAGCGTGTCAAGTAAACTAACATATATGACATTTCCATAATAAAAAGGCTATTGGGTAACCAGGGGGGTATCTGGTACAAATGGACCAATTGTATCCAGTATTGAATCCATCAATATGGACCATTCAGAGCATAACAGTAGGTATTAGGTGGCACAAGTCCTTACTGGGGTTACCAAACTTTTTTGGTTATGGGCTTAAGAATTTACAGGCAGGTAGTTGCAAACTACCTTCCGGTCCTGCCTGGCTCTGATCTCAGCCTACTCAGCTCTGTCAGGACTGCCGATGCGGTTTCCAATGGCATCACATTGATACAACATCTGCTTTTTTTCCGCTCTACTCTGTGGATGGGGCATCACTGCCTTCATTATGCCGATTTAACATCTCTGTACTGCACAATGTTGGCAGTGACGCTCCATCCACAGAGCCGCTATGCTGACATGTCAAAGAAGCAGAAATTCCAGAAGGAACAGTCCGCGACCAGCACAACAGGCATGTAGTTAGCAGCTACCCATCAGTTCTTAACCCAATGGGGCTAAAAAAGAAAATAAAACAAAAAAAAAAAAACACAACTTAAACATCCCAGATCACTTGCTTTAAAGGGTTTACAATTACCCCCCCCACTAAAAGTTAAGAGGTCAGGGTGGTGGCTAAATCAGCAATCAAGAATGGGGCCTACAGAGCTCATCTGAATGGAGTACGGGGTAAAGCTGTAGTCAGACCACTGGCAATTAGGGAGATAACCACCCCATTTAGGAGTAGAAGATAACTTCTGAATGAATTCGTTTTTGTAAGTTGCAGACACTTCTCATCCCCACTACATGCTGGGGGAATATGGTGGGGTCATAAGTGAGTCCTACAAGCCTAGAGCAGACATCTCAAGCAGCCTGGTAAAGTCATGATGTATAGATCATAGAAGCACCATCACTCACTGGTGGAGTCGAGCAACAAGACTTGTAGGATCCTGGTCCAGTGGACATGTCAGTAATCTGTGGCCACCAGACCAATGACCTGCAAAGCTCCTACTGATAAGCAAGCCCAGGAAAACATGGCCACAGAGAAATCCTAGAGTCCTGGCAGTGACATGCCCACTTCTTACCTGAACAGTAATGTCATTTTCTCAGCCAGGGACCTGTCAGGTAGAACCAGACAATCCCCTCACAAGACGTTACACTAAGTTACCACAAGAGAAGCGGAGAGCGTCCACACGTCATACTGCGCTGCTCTCCTCTGTGACTAGGACCAGGCAGATACTACTGTGCGGCTGCTCCCGGCCAATCTCCTATATGAAAGCACTCACCTAATTGACCTAATTACTAAATGCTGCCATAGATTATCCTAATTAATGAAGGCCCCCGGCCTTATGTTACCAATAACTGCTGAGCACGACTAGTGGCTTCTCTGGTAGTGTCAGAAAGGCCGCGTTTCCATGTAGCATCAATGCCGCCATTTTCTGTGAGGAAAATCCACTGCAATAAAGCGTTCCAGCAAAAGTGGAACCCTCAGCCCACTGTGAAAAAATTCCAGTGGAAAAAAAACCATGTACTTGGGAGCCTAATTGGTATGTTCACACACTGCTTTTTTTTTTCCTTTGCAGCGTCTGTTTATTTCTGCATGGAAAACGCATAATGGTGACAGGAAAAATTACTGAGTGAAAAAAAACACTGAAGGAATTGATATGCAGCAACGCACATCAGCTCAAAAAACAATCGTGTGAGTGGGATTTTAAAAAGTTTATCCTCCACAAAAAAAAGACGTCTGTCAAAAAGTGGTCAATATGTATTTTACTTGCGGATTTTACCTCAGAGACTTGAAAAAGATGAGGAAATTTGCATATGTGTTTTTCCTTTAAAAAAAAAAAAAATCGGACAGCGCTCCGATGCCGACCGTGTGCTCTCCATATTTCACGGATTATATCATAGGAGAAGCCTCCATCTTTTTTTTCATACATGCTGCAGATTTGGCGCAGATTTCACCCTTTCGGCTGTGTTCACACCTTCAGCATTTGATACGGATTTTACGTGGATGAGTTTTAACTTATTCTAATCTACACGCTGTGTATTTCTGGGAGCAGAATCTGATCCAAGTTTGTTGTGTTTTATTTTTTAATAAGCGCAGATTTTAATCGTTGCAATGGGATGGAAGAATTTTGCACAAAATCTGCAACAAAATCCATAGCAAAATTTACATATAAAATGCGCAGATACACTAGGAAAAAAAAAATCTGCAACCTTCACTGCCAAGGATGAAACCATGTTGACATCTTAGCTGGTCGGGCCTCATTCAAATGTCAGTTTTTTGATGTACGAGAAAAACGGAGCGAGTTTCATCTGAGTTTGGTCAGAGCTTCCTCAGTTTTTTTTTTACTGATGAAAAATAATAAAAGAAAAGTTCCTCCACCTTCTACATGCAGATTTGCCGTGGATTTCACCATTTGCATCATCAAAAGGTGAAACCCGCAGTAAAGATCCGCAGCATTGCCGCAGGTCAATTTCCAAGAAAAATTCCGTACTTTTTCTGTGGATTATGTTTACTAAAACCTGCTATTGTAATGATTATCCACTCAGAAAAATCTGCAGTGCATCTGTCATGTGTGAACACACACCAGAGCCTGGGCTTCACAAAAATATTTTCTGGTGACAATAAATTTTTTTTTTTTTTTTTCGCAGGGTGAATTTTGATGCTTTTTTTCACAGCCATTATCATAATTTTTAAGGCTATGTTCACACTGTGCATTTTTGCAGCACTTTGTTGTGCATTTTTTTCACGCAAATTTTCAGCAAAAATTTACCAGCAGAGTCTAAAAGATTTCAGAAATTTCATACACACAGTTTTTTTTTTTCTGACTGATTTGTAAAAGAGCAAAAAAATGCTGAAAAAACCTTGCAAAGAACGCAGGTATCAAATTTTGCTTCGTTTTTGCTGCCAAAACCTGATGAAGTAGAATCAGAATTTTTTTCATGCACTAAACTTCATCAGCACGCACAAGAGACAAATGTACCCTGACAAAACCGCAAGAAAAAAAACACCAAAAACGCAGCAAAAACTAAGTAAATCATTCTTTTTGTAAGCAGCTTAAACTTTGCATTAAAAAAAGCTGCAAAAAGGTAACGTGTGAACATTGCCTAATACATTTGTTGCAGATTTTCTGTAATGTTTTATCTGTTTGTTTTTTATTTTGCAAAGTTTTTTCACAATATTTTATCAGTTTTTCTATTTGGTTTTATTAAAAACAGTGAATTTGGTACAATTTGGTAACTTTCTGCACATCCCAGGAGTGGCCACAGTGAGGCAGCGCTGTCCCCTCTTGACAAATTTACTGTAATTTTTTTATAATTTTTTTTCCTTTTAATTTTTTTAAATATTTTTTGTTATATATTTTAATATCTTTGCTAATCAAATGCACAATTATTGTATCCATGAAAAAATTGGCGCAAGTAAAGACCTGATCGTACGTCATTTATTCTTTTGGGATCACAACATGCCACGTGTGGATTTTCTGCAATATTTCCTTCTTTTTCAGTCCTATAATCTCATATGAATTTACACCGATCCTTTCAGTGTTTTTCAAGCATTTTTCACCCATTCAAATAAGTGAGAAAAAAACGCATAAAAACGTATGCAAAAAAAAAATGCTTATTTTACGCAGTGTTTACCTGCCAACATTCTGCTGAGAAATCTTTTGAAAATACTCAGTGTGTACGATACCCTAAGTGAGGCTCCGTTCCCACGAGTTTTTGATGCTATGGATTTTCTGCACCCGTTAAGTGAAATAGGTCGCGTAAACCGCTGATCCTGGGAACATAGCCTTAGGGCCGTACACACTTTGCGAATTTGTTGCTTTTTTTGCTGCGCAGATTTCCTGATGCCAGTGCATAAGAATCCCGATGTATGATGCACATGTCCCTTATTTATGCCGATTCGTTCAGCGTTTTTGCTGCAGTTTTCACCCATAAGGTTATGTTCACACATTGCCTTTTTGCTGCTTTTTTAATGCAAATTTTAAAATGCGTTTTTCAGAACGCAGCAAAACCTGATACCTGTGTTTTTTGCTGCGTTTTTTGCACTTACTCATTGTTTCCTATGGGTGAAAAAATGCTGCAAATACGCAGAAAGAAGTGACATGCTGCAGTTTGTAAAAACCCAGCAGTTTTCCAAATCAGTCAGGAAAAAATAAACAATGTGTGCAGGAGATTTCTGAGATCTCATAGCTTTTGCTGCTACCGTAAAATTAGCATTTTAAAAAACGCAGCAAACACGCAGCATGTGAACACATCCTAAGGCCGGCGTCACACTCAGCGTATGGAAATACGGTCCGCTTTTTACGGCCGTAATACGCAGTAATTGTCCCAAAACACTGTTCCATATTCAATGCGAGGATGCGATTTTTACCCACAAATTTATCCGTGTGTCATCCGTATGGCTTCCGTACGGCGATATACTAGCTGTTTCCAGCCAGCTAATGCTCGGCACGCTCATTGCTATCTAATTAACGCTGCTAGTGATTAAACTAAAGTAAATAATGACAACATTCAATAGCGCTTACGCAGGTGGTAAATTAACTTAAAATGAAGTTAATAACATTAATAATAATTAAAAATCAGAATAATACTAATACATTTTATTCACAGTGTAAAATCAAAAGCAAACTGGATTAGTGTGGTAATGTGTGAGTACGGAGCCTCGTGTGGTAATGTGTGGGTACGGAGCCTCGTGTGGTAATGTGTGGGTACGGAGCCTCGTGTGGTAATGTGTGGGTACGGAGCCTCGTGTGGTAATGTGTGGGTACGGAGCCTCGTGTGGTAATGTGTGAGGACGGAGCCTCGTGTGGTAATGTGGGGGGGCGGGATTATGTGTGGTAATATGGTGGGGGGTGGGATTATGTGTGGTAATGTGGTGGGGGCGGGATTATGTGTGGTAATGTGGTGGGGGGCGGGATTATGTGTGGTAATATGGTGGGGGGCGGGATTATGTGTGGTAATGTGGTGGGGGGCGGGATTATGTGTGGTAATATGGTGGGGGGCGGGATTATGTGTGGTAATGTGGTGGGGGGCGGGATTATGTGTGGTAATGTGATGGGGTAAGGGATTATGTGTGGTAATATGGTGGGGGACAATTCAGCTTAAGGAACTAGAATAATCAATTCTGCCATTAACTGACCCATAGGCAACAGTATATATATTACAGCATGGTCAACCTCCATAAATACTAAAACATAACATTTAATAAGCTTTTTTTAAAAATACACAAACAGCATAAAGAAATCTAAGTGCTCAAAATAACCAGTGCTCAAGTAAAAAAGGGTTTTGGTTCAATCTCACCCATATGAGTATTTCCTTCTCATTTCTTTTTGGCTTATTCTTTTAGAAAAAAACCGCATCAGCAGGATGAAGAAGATATAAATATATAGTTATGGGGGGGGGGAGCTTAGGGTCTAAATCTCCTTGTCGTGCCCCTGTATATCTCCCGCCCTAACAAGGGCAGTACCCGAATGTCATCCTGCTCAAAAGGATACCCATGACAAATGTAGCCTCCCTATAGCATGTATACTCCCAACGCGTTTCCTACCCCGTTACGGGGAATTCATCAGGGGAAATTTTGAATAGGCTCAGGAAGTTGCCTGCAATAGCACGTGCAACTTGAAGACCGACTGGTGTGGTCGGTGCCCCTCAATCGGGAAAGTGCTCTCTGTCTTTCCAGGATATGCTGTCCTTAAATAAGTGGTGGATAGTATTCCACTCCCACGGCGTCTGACATCACTTCCCTTACTTCATTCATCAAACCCTCTCATTCGTCAGTCACCCACCATGTTTTCACATACCTGCTCATCAGGCGTCTATAGTGCAGGGGCTGCGGTCCGTAAATGATTACTGCGCATGCGCTAGTAGCGCTACATGTCCCGGTCACGTGACCGCAGGTCCTGTACTCGATCTGCTATTGATCACTGCGCATGCGTGTCTCACACTGCACCTCCCGGTCACCTGACCGTAGGTCCTATAATCAAGTATCTCCTTTCCATTGCAGCACTGTCTTACCTAATCTAGGAACCATAATAGTGCATGCGCTATCTGAACCGCCTCTCTTAGTCACATGATGGCCGGTCCTGCGCACAATTATCTCTCAAGAGGCTTTATTCACTTTGATAAGTATTAATAAATAGTTATATTTTTAACTTATCTTTTGTTTAACTATAAAGCCTCTATTTATAATTGTATATAGGTCAGTGTTTGGGTGCACATCTTATTTAAGAGAAGCCATCTAAATAACCAAAATTTCTGACGCCAATTCTTATATAATATACAAAATAAGACAAACCACCACCATACCAATAATTCCTATTAGTCTGTAGCCTAGATATTTTCAGGTCTATATCTTCTGCTTTCGTTCTACTAATGGATCAATATTAATACTGATATCTACTGTGAATACAGCTCAGTATAACTCTCTATAATACAATTAAGCATGATAAACTTATTACAAATCTGTTTTATAGGCTTAGTTTCCTTATAATCTGTCGAATACCTCGCTATGTGACAATATCAGGTGAAAAGGAGAAGGGGGGAACAATGAGTCAAGATACTTCATTCATAGGAAACAGCTATAGTTTAGCTGTTCGTTTAAACCTAATGGTTGCTGCGTATCTAACCAAAAGATCCACTTACATTCTCTTTGCAAAATCATCTTGTCATAATTTCCACCTCTTACTGATGGTTCCACTTTGTCAAAATAAATAAATTTAATAACTTCACTTTTACCCCCATGATAACTGTTGACATGTTTCGCTAGTGGGGTATCTCTACCATTGCATATGTCTCCAATATGCTCTCTAACCCTTCTCCTAAATTCCCTTGTTGTCTTTCCCACATATGACTTTCCACATAAGCATGATGCCTTATAGATGACTCCCGTGGTTTTGCAATTGATAAAGTGTTTGATCCCAAAACTTTCATTTGTGTGGTCATTTATAAATTCCCTACCTGATTGTATTGACCTACAGGCCACGCATCTTCCACATTTGAAGCACCCTTTTGGCTTCTCTGGCAGCCAAGTTTTTTTATCCTGGGACTTATTAAAATGGCTATGTACTAATCTGTTTTTTAGAGACCTACCCTTCCTGTATGTTATTTGTGGTGTCTCACCTATAACCTCCACTATATCCTCATCCATTTGAAGTACATTCCAATGTTTCAACAGGACATTTTTAACTGCTGCCGCTCCATTATCAAAAGTAGTGATTAACCGAATTGGTCCTTGACTATTCTCATTCCTGGTTTTTGGCACCAACAGGTTTTCTCTTGGTCTCTGTTGTGCAGAATGAAACGCCTCCCTCAATATCCGATCGGGATATCCCCTTCTTTGGAATCTCCCCCTCAAATCATCAGCCTTATTTTTAAAGTCTTTGCTGTCAGAGCAATTCCGTTTTAATCTTAAATATTGACCTTTAGGGATTCCCCTTTTCTGTGCCGTGGGATGATGACTGTCCCACCTTAATAGGGAGTTAGTCGACGTAGGTTTTCGGAAAATAGATGTGGTCAGAGTGTCTCCATTTACTGTTTTACTAATCAGAACATCAAGGAATGGTAAGCTTCGCGCCTCCAAAACTGAAGTAAATCTCAGTCCTATCTCATTAATATTGAGAAGGGCAACAAATGATGTAAACATTTCCCTCGTGCCCTTCCAGAGAATGAAGACATCATCTATAAACCTTAACCAAAGGTCTATACATTTCGTGAATTCACTTAAATCCTCTGAGAAAACGATTGTATCCTCCCACCAGCCCAGGAACAAATTTGCATAACTTGGTGCAGATGGATTGCCCATAGCGGTGCCCCTGAGCTGGTGGTAGGTTCTTCCATCAAAGGAAAAGAAATTATTCTTTAAGGAGAAATCTAAAAGATCCAGAATGAAATTATTGTGTTGGTCATATTGACATCCCCTAGTACCCAGGAAATGCCTGACACCTCCTATCCCTTTATTATGTGGTATGGATGAAAATAAGGCCTCTACATCAATGCTAGCCAGCATTGTGTTTGCATCAATTGGTACCCCTTCCAATTTTAGAAGCAGGTCCGTTGTATCCCTGATGTATGACGGCAATATGTTTACAAATGGTCTCAAAACGTCATCCACATATGTTCCTATATTGTGACATAAACTCCCGATCCCAGATACTATGGGTCTCCCCTTTAAGGGGGGGTATCCTTTATGGACCTTTGGGAGACTATAAAACGTAGCCATGACCGGATATTGAGGGAGGAGGAAAGAGTATTCATCTTGGCTTATTAATTTATTTGTTTTTGCTGACAACAAGATTTCTCTAAGATTATCCAAGGAAACTGATGTCATAGTGTTTCTAACTATCTCATATGTTGAGGCATCTTGCAGCAACGACAGACACATGTTTTTATATTGTTCTACATCCATAACGACAATGTTTCCCCCTTTGTCTGAGGGTTTTATCGCTATGGATGTGTCCTTTTCCAAATTACAGAGTGCAGTCATTTGTTCTTTGGACAGATTACGTGGTCCCTGTGCTTTTTTTATCTCTTTAACCCCTTCACCCCCGGAGCTTTTTCCGTTTTTCCGTTTTCGTTTTTCACTACCCTCCTTCCCAGAGCCATAACTTTTTTATTTTTCCGTCAATTTGGCCATGTGAGGGCTTATTTTTTGCGGGACGAGTTGTACTTTTGAACGACATCATTGGTTTTAGCATGTCGTGTACTAGAAAACGGGAAAAAAATTCCAAGTGCAGTGAAATTGCAAAAAAAGTGCAATCCCACACTTGTTTTTTGCTTGCCTATTTTGCTAGGTTCACTAAATGCTAAAACTGACCTGCCATTATGATTCTCCAGGTCACTACGAGTTCATAGACACCTAACATGACTAGGTTATTTTTCACCTAAGTGGTGAAAAAAAATTCCAAACTTTGCAAAAAACAAAACAAAACAAAATTGCGCCATTTTCCGATACTCGTAGCGTCTCCATTTTTCATGATCTGGGGTCAGGTGAGGGCTTATTTTTTGCGTGCCGAGCTGGCGTTTTTAATGATAGCATTTTGGTGCAGATACGTTCTTTTGATCGCCCGTTATTGCATTTTAATGCAATGTCGTGGCGACCAAAAAAACGTAAATCTGGCGTTTCGAATTTTTTTCTCATTACGCCATTTAGCGATCAGGTTAATGCTTTTTTTTTATTGATAGATCGGGCGATTCTGAACGCGGCGATACCAAATATGTGTAGGTTGGGGTTTTTTTTATTGATTTATTTTGATTGGGGCGAAAGGGGGGTGATTTAAACTTTTATATTTTTTTTATTTTTTTCACATTTTTAAAAACTTTTTTTTTTTAACTTTTACCATGCTTCTATAGCCTCCATGGGAGGCTAGAAGCAGGCACAGCCCGATCGGCTCTGCTACATAACAGCGATCATCAGATCGCTGTTATGTAGGAGAATTGCAGGTGTGCTGTGAGCGCCGACCACAGGGTGGCGCTCACAGCCACCGGCAATCAGTAACCATAGAGGTCTCAAGGACCTCTATGGTTACAATGGAGGAGCATCGCCGACCCCCGATCATGTGACAGGGGTCGGCGATGCGCTCATATCCGGCCGCACGGCCGGATGCGGTAGTTAAATGCCGCTGTCTGCGTTTGACAGCGGCATTTAACTAGTTAATAGCGGCGGGTGATCGCGATTTCACCCGCCGCTATTGCACGCACATGTCAGCTGTAAAAAACAGCTGACATGTCGCGACTTTGATGTGCGCTCACCGCCGGAGCGCACATCAAAGCGGGGGTCCCGACATGTGACGTACTATTCCGTCACATGTCGGGAAGGGGTTAATTTCTTTAGTAACTAAGTTGAGAAAAATATCAATTGCAGAAATGTCTCCCCCTGGTGGTGGCATTTTTGTGCTAGAATTCTTTAGGGAAGTAAAGGGACCATGTCCCATAGAGGACGGAACTATTTCATCTAAATTGGCCAAAGTTTGAACATCAGAAAGCAGGTCAGGGGAGATGTTATATTCTTGGCATAATTTCTTTTCTTTTTGTTTAAAGAACTTATGCCATCTTAATTTCCTCACAAACAAATTAACATCTTTCACTATATCAAATATAGCAATATCTGTTGTAGGTACAAAGGACAGCCCTTTACTAAGGACCCCCATTTCTACTTCTGTAATCTGTCTTTGTAATAGATTAATAACCTGTGTATCTATTCTTTGTAGAAGTTGTTGTTCCGACTCCGTAGAGGGTAAACCCGGTCTAAAAAACCCCCCCTTGGAGAAGAGGAGGAATAACGTTCCTTTCCAGAAAAGCCCCTATGTTTTCCCCTTTGTCGCCCTCTAAAACTCCTCTGTTTTGTATCAGTATCTGAATGTTCAGTTTCAGTCGAGGAGTAGTCCGTCTCTCTCTCCCTATCTTGTCTGCTCCCCAAATATTGGTATATTTTGTTATCTTTGAAGTCCTGTAGGTCTCTACAAAATTGCTTGTGTTTCCTTTCCTTCAGATGATATTGGAATTTTTCAATTGTGTTTTGCAGAGCTATCTCTTTAGCACCAAAATCACTTTCTGTGCTAAATTTTTTTGTGATCTCAATTTGCTCTTTTAATTTCCCGTTCAGGACTTCAAAGTTACACTTCTCCTCATTAAGGAGAATTTGCATCAGTCTTAGGGAGCTTGCGGTTGCCTCTTTCTCCCACTTGCTCATTAATTGGGGAGATCTGCACCTTTGTGCTGGCAAAAGGGTAATACGCAGTCCTCTCGGTACTATGCTGTTCTTGACATAGTGGGTGGGGGGCGGGATTATAAGTGGTAATGTGGTGGGGGGTGGGATTATGTGTGGTACCGTGGTGGGGGGCGGGATTATGTGTGGTAAGTGGTGAGGGGCGGGATTATGTGTGGTAATGTGGTGGGGGGGCGGAATTATGTGTGGTAATGTGGTGGGGGCGGAATTATGTGTGGTAATGTGGTGGGGGGCGGAATTATGTGTGGTAATGTGGTGGGGGGGCGGAATTATGTGTGGTAATGTGGTGGGGGCGGAATTATGTGTGGTAATGTGGTGGGGGGCGGAATTATGTGTGGTAATGTGGTGGGGGGCGGAATTATGTGTGGTAATGTGGTGGGGGGGCGGGATTATGTGTGGTAATGTGGTGGAGGGGTGGGATTATGTGTGGTAATGTGGTGGGGGGCGGGATTATGTGTGGTGATGGGGTGGGGGCGGAGCTACTGTGCAGGGGGTGGGATTATCTGTGGTGATGTGGTGGGGGGCGGGATTATGTGTGGTAATGTAGTGGGTGTGGGATTATGTGTGGTAATGTGGTGGGGGCGGGATCATGTGTGGTAATGTGTTGGGGGGGTGGGATTATGTGTGGTAATGTGGTGGGAGGAGAGATTATGTGGTAATGTGGTTGGGGGTGGGATTATGTGTGGTAATGTGGTGGGGGGTGGGATTATGTGTGGTAATGTGGTGGGGGGGCGGGATTGTGTGTGGTAATGTGGTGGGGGAGTGGGATTGTGTGTGTTAATGTGGTGGGGGGGTGGGATTGTGTGTGGTAATGTGTTGGGGGGCGGGATTGTGTGTGGTAATATGGTGGGTGGGCAGGATTGTGTGTGGTAATGTGGTGGGGGGGCGGGATTGTGTGTGGTAATGTGGTGGAGGGCGAGACTGTGTGGTAATGTGGTGGGGGGCAGGATTGTGTGTGGTAATGTGGTGGGGGGCGGTATTGTGTGTGGTAATGTGGTGGGGGGGCGGGATTGTGTGTGGTACTGTGGTGGCGGGCAGGATTGTGTGTGGTAATGTGGTGGGGGGCAGGATTGTGTGTGGTAATGTGGTGGAGGGGCGGGATTGTGTGTGGTAATTTTTGTGTGTGGTAATTATTGTGTGTGGTAATGTGGTGGGGCGGGATTATTTGTGGTAATGTGGTGGGGGGCGGGATTGTGTGTGGTAATGTGGTGGGGTGGGATTGTGTGTGGTAATGTGGTGGTGGGGGATTGTGTGTGGTAATGTGGTGGGGGGCGGGATTGTGTGTGGTAATGTGGTGGGGGGTGGGATTGTGTGCGGTAATGTGGTGGGAGGGCGGGATTGTTTGTGGTAATGTGGTGAGGGGGTGGGTGTCAGGACTCTGAACATTTTTTACCTTCTGTGCATTACTGCCCTTTTCCAACATGGCGTCTTTGGTCTCATGTTCACTTGTCTTCCTGCTATAAAACTCCACCCCAGCCTTCAGTCTGTGCTAGATTATTCTGCTTTGCATCCAGCTCCTGATTACTCCCTGGCCTTGCACCTGCACCTGCTCCTGTGAACCTGTGTTGGAGATCCTGCCACTCTGCTCTGAGTTCCTGCTGCATACACCAGTGTTCAGTAATCCTCCTTCATCTGCTGCTCGTGTTACTTCCATCTGCATTTGTTGGACATGTAAGCTGTTTGCTGCTCTGCAAAACCTGAGACTATTAACCAGGCCTCCCTGGTTGAGCTAAGATATGATTTGAACTGCCTTATAGCATATCTATCTGTGTCTGGACTAAGTCAAGGATCTATTCGTGTCAAGTTTCCTCAAGAATAACTGTGCTTCATAGACTTTCCGTTTGTTTGCATCTACCTCTGAAGTTTCCTATTGACTGCTAAGCTGCGTTTATTATCTGCACCAAGTGTTGTGGACTTGAGTTTCTCTCTGCACCTGTTTGAATCACCATGTGATAATATAAACTTTACCACTTATAAAACTGTGTCCTGTTGTCTTGTTCCACGCAAAGAGTCTCCTGAATTATCCCCTATAATTATTACAGTGGGATTGTGTGTGGTAATGTGGTGGGGGGGCAGGATTGTGTGTGGTAATGTGGTGGTGGGGCGGGATTGTGTGTGGTAATGTGGTGGGGGCGGGATTGTGTGTGGAAATGTGGTGGGGGGGCGGGATTGTGTGTGGTAATGTGGTGGGGGGGTGGGATTGTGTGTGGTAATGTGGTGGGGGGCGGGATTGTGTGTGGTAATGTGGTGGGGGGCAGGATTGTGTGTGGTAATGTGGTGGGGGCAGGATTGTATGTGGTAATATGCTGGGGGCGGGATTGTGTGTAATAATGTGGTGGGGGCTGAATTATGTGTGGTGATGTGGGGGGCGGAGCTACTGTGCAGGGGGCGGGATTAGCGAGTAATCACGATGCCTCTTATATATATAGATATATTCATATTTAATTCAGTGCTAGATAGCAGAAAAGCCGGTAATTCAATTGCCGGCTTTTGCTCTCTCCTTCACAAACCCGACAGGATATGAGACATGGTTTACATACAGTAAACCATCTCATATCCCTTCTTTTATTACATATTCCTCTTTACTAATGTAACAAGTGTCTCTGTGTAAAATTTGGGGTCTCTAGCTATTAAATTAAAGGGTTAAATCCCGGAAAAAATTGGCGTGGGCTCCCGTGCAATCTTCTCCGCCAGAGTGGTAAAGCCAGTGACTGAGGGCACATATTAATAGCCTAGAGAGGGACCATGGTTATAGGACCCCTCCTGGCTAAAACATCTGCCCCCAGCCACCCCAGAAAAGGCACATCTGTAAGATGCATCTATTCTGGCACTTAGCCTCTCTCTTCCCACTCCCGTGTAGTGGTGGGATATGGGGTAATGAAGGGTTAATGTCACCTTGCTATTGTAAGGTGATATTAAGCCAGGTTAATAATGGAGAGGCGTCAATTATGACACCTATCCATTATTAATCCAATAGTATGAAATGGTTAATAAAACACACACACATTATTAAAAAGTATTTTAATGAAATAAAGACACATGTTGTTGTAATATTTTATTATACTCTTAATCCACCTGAAGACCCTTGTCACCTGAAATAAAGTTAAAAAAACAAACAACAATATTCCATACCTTCCGTCGTTCAGTCTTGTCCCACGCTGTAAATCCATCTGAAGGGGTTAAATCATTTTACACCCAGGAGCTCTGCTAATGCAGCTGTGCTCCTGCCTGTAAAACTTGGTGAATGAATGGAATGCAGGGGAATGTGCTGTAGTTACCTTGAGTCGCGGTGATGCGCCCTCTGCTGGATGAACTCATATGAACTTGAGCGTGAGAAAATATTCTGAAAAGTTCCCAGGCTCGAGTTCATATGAGTTCATCCAGCAGAAAGCGCATCACCGCGACTTGAGATAAATACTTTTTAATAATGTGTGTGTGTGTGTTTTATTAACCATTTCGTACTATTGGATTAATAATGGATAGGTGTCTTATTGACGCCTCTCCATTATTAACCTGGCTTAATGTCACCTTACAATAGCAAGGTGACATTAACCCATATCCCATCGCTACACGGGAGTGGGAAGAGAGGGGCTAAGTGCCAGCATAGGCGCATCTTACAAATGTGCCTTTTCTGGGGTGGCTGGGGGCAGATGTTTTTAGCCAGGGGGGTCCTTGTTGTGAACTCTGTTTTCGGGCTTCCTCTTGTGGTCACTGGTGGTATGGTGTGACTTTTGCTTTGGGCTCCCCCTGGTGGCTTTGTTTGTTATCCTGCTGGTCTCTGGCTATCAGCTGGTTCGTTATCCTCTGGGAGGTTCCTATATAGCTCTGTTTTACTCCCACTTGTTGCCGGCTGTCGATGTAATCAGTGCTACTCAGATTCCTTCTGACTACCTTGCTCCCAGTCCATCCAGGACAAGCTAAGTTTTGTTTGCTCATTTTTTGATCAGCAGTGTTTATCATGTTTTCTTGTCCAGCTTGCTAAAATGTGATTCCCTCGCTTGCTGGATGCTCTAGTGGACTGAGTTTCTCCCCACACACCATTAGTTGGTGCGTGGGTTCTTGAAATCTCAGGATGGATATTTTGTAAGGGTTTTTTATTGATCGCATAGACCCCTGCTCTATTTTCTGCTTTCTAGTACTAGTGGGCCTCTTTTGCTGAATCTGATTTCATCCCTACGTATGTGCCTTCTTCTTACTTCACCGATAAATCTGTCACCATTGGTACTTTACAGCCTAAGTTCATTTTGTCTGTTACCCTGATTTGTTCCCTGTCATCTTACCCGGTTAATGCTTTTGTAGATTCAGGTGCCGCCCTGAGTCTGATGGATTGGTCATTTGCCAGGCGCTGTGGTTTTGATTTGGAGCCTTTAAAATTCCCTATTCCACTAAGGGGTATTGATTCTACACCATTGGCTACGAATAGACCTCAGTACTGGACACAAGTGACCATGTGCATGACTCCTGTTCATCAGGAGGTGATTCGCTTTCTTGTACTGCATAATTTGCATGATGTCGTCGTGTTGGGTCTACCATGGTTGCAGACTCATAATCCAGTCCTGGATTGGAAAGCTATGTCGGTGTCAAGTTGGGGTTGTCAGGGAATTCATGGTGACGCTCCTGTGGTGTCAATTGCTTCGTCCACTCCTTCTGAAGTCCCTACGTTTTTGTCAGACTACCAGGATGTATTTGAGGAGCCCAAACTCAATTCTCTACCTCCTCATAGGGACTGTGCTATAAATTTGATTCCTGGTAGTAAGTTTCCTAAGGGACGACTTTTCAATTTATCTGTGCCGGAGCATGCTGCCATGCGGAGTTATATAAAGGAGTCTTTAGAGAAGGGACATATTCGCCCGTCCTCATCCCCTCTTGGTGCAGGATTCTTTTTTGTGGCTAAAAAGGATGGTTCCCTGAGACCCTGTATTGATTATCGCCTTTTGAATAAAATCACGGTCAAATTTCAGTATCCTTTGCCATTGTTAACTGATTTGTTTGCTCGCATTAGGGGGTCTAGTTGGTTCACCAAGATAGATCTTCGTGGTGCATATAACCTTGTGCGTATAAAACAGGGTGATGAATGGAAAACTGCATTTAATACGCCTGAAGGCCATTTTGAGTACTTGGTGATGCCTTTTGGACTTTCTAATGCTCCTTCAGTCTTTCAGTCCTTTATGCATGACATCTTCCGTGAATATCTGGATAAGTTTATGATTGTTTATCTGGATGATATTCTGGTTTTTTCGGATGATTGGGAGTCTCATGTTAAGCAGGTCAGGATGGTCTTTCAGGTCCTACGTGACAATGCTTTATTTGTGAAGGGCTCAAAATGTCTTTTTGGAGTCCAGAAGATTTCTTTTTTGGGTTTCATTTTTTCTCCTTCTACTATTGAGATGGACCCAGTCAAGGTTCAGGCTATTCATGACTGGACGCAGCCTACATCTGTTAAGAGCCTTCAGAAGTTCTTGGGTTTTGCTAATTTTTACCGTCGCTTCATAGCTAATTTTTCTGGCGTTGTTAAGCCTTTGACGGATTTGACCAAGAAGGGTTCTGATGTGACTAATTGGTCTTCTGCGGCTGTGGAGGCCTTTCGGGAGCTGAAGCGTCGGTTTTCTTCGGCTCCGGTCTTGTGTCAGCCAGATGTCTCACTTCCCTTCCAGGTGGAGGTTGATGCTTCCGAGATTGGAGCGGGGGTTGTTTTGTCGCAGAGAAGCCCCAATGGCTCTGTGATGAAGCCATGTGCTTTCTTTTCAAGAAAGTTTTCGCCTGCCGAGCGGAATGTCAATGTCGGTAATCGGGAGCTGTTGGCTATGAAGTGGGCATTTGAGGAGTGGCGACATTGGCTCGAGGGAGCTAAACATCGTGTGGTGGTCTTGACTGACCACAAGAATTTGATTTATCTCGAGTCGGTCAAGCGGCTGAATCCCAGACAGGCTCGTTGGTCGTTGTTTTTCTCTCGTTTTGATTTCATGGTCTCGTACCTGCCGGGTTCGAAGAATGTGAAGGCTGATGCTCTTTGTAGGAGTTTTGTGCCTGACTCTCCTGGAGATTCAGAGCCGGCTGGTATCCTTAGAGAAGGGGGGATTTTGTCTGCCATCTCCCCAGATTTGCGACGTGTGCTGCAAGAGTTTCAGGTGGATAGACCTGACCGCTGTCCACCGGAGAGACTGTTTGTCCCGGATAGATGGACCAACAGAGTCATCTCCAAGGTTCATTCTTCGGTGTTGGCGGGCCATCCTGGAATATTTGGTACCAGAGACTTGGTGGCCAGGTCTTTTTGGTGGCCTTCCTTGTCGCGGGATGTGCGTTCCTTTGTGCAGTCTTGTGGAATTTGTGCTCGGGCGAAGCCTTGCTGTTCTCGTGCCAGTGGTTTGCTGTTACCTTTGCCTGTCCCGAAGAGGCCTTGAACGCACATTTCCATGGATTTTATTTCAGATCTCCCTGTCTCTCAGAGAATGTCTGTCATCTGGGTGGTGTGTGATCGTTTTTCTAAGATGGTCCATTTGGTGCCCTTGCCTAAGTTGCCTTCCTCCTCCGAGTTGGTTCCACTGTTTTTTCAAAATGTGGTTCGTTTGCACGGGATTCCTGAGAACATTGTTTCTGACAGAGGATCCCAGTTTGTGTCTAGATTTTGGCGGACCTTTTGTGCTAAGTTGGGCATTGAATTGTCTTTTTCGTCGGCCTTCCATCCTCAGACGAATGGCCAAACTGAGCGAACTAATCAGACCTTGGAGACTTATTTAAGATGTTTTGTTTCTGCTGACCAGGACGACTGGGTTACTTTTTTGCCGTTGGCCGAGTTTGCCCTTAATAATCGGGCTAGTTCTGCTACTTTGGTTTCTTCTTTTTTTTGTAATTCGGGGTTTCATCCTCGTTTTTCCTCGGGTCAGGTGGAGCCTTCTGACTGTCCTGGAGTGGATGTTGTGGTGGATAGGTTGCATCAGATTTGGAATCATGTGGTGGACAATTTGAAGTTGTCACAAGAGAAGGCTCAGCTCTTTGCCAACCGCCGTCGCTGTGTGGGTCCCCGACTTCGCGTTGGGGACTTGGTGTGGTTGTCTTCTCGCTTTGTTCCTATGAAGGTCTCCTCTCCTAAGTTCAAGCCTCGGTTTATCGGTCCTTATAAGATTCTGGAAGTCCTTGGCCCTGTGTCATTCCGTCTGGACCTCCCGGCATCGTTTGCTATTCATAATGTGTTCCATGGCTCGTTGTTGCGGAGGTATGTGGTACCTGTGGTTCCTCCGGTTGAGCCTCCTGCCCCGGTGCTGGTTGAGGGAGAATTGGAATACGTGGTGGAGAAGATCTTGGATTCTCGTGTTTCTAGACGGAGGCTCCAGTATTTGGTCAAGTGGAAGGGCTATGGTCAGGAGGATAATTCTTGGGTTGTCGCCTCTGATGTTCATGCGGCCGATTTGGTTCGTGCCTTCCATGTGGCTCATCCTGATCGCCCTGGGGGTTTTCATGAGGGTTCGGTGACCCCTCCTTAAGGGGGGGTACTCTTGTGAACTCTGTTTTCGGGCTCCCTCTTGTGGTCACTGGTGGTATTGTGTGACTTTTGCTTTGGGCTCCCCCTGGTGGCTTTGTTTGTTATCCTGCTGGTCTCTGGCTATCAGCTGGTTCGTTATCCTCTAGGAGGTTCCTATATAGCTCTGTTTTACTCCCACTTGTTGCCGGCTGTCGATGTAATCAGTGCTACTCAGATTCCTTCTGACTACCTTGCTCCCAGTCCATCCAGGACAAGCTAAGTTTTGTTTGCTCATTTTTTGATCAGCAGTGTTTATCATGTTTTCTTGTCCAGCTTGCTAAAATGTGATTCCCTCGCTTGCTGGATGCTCTAGTGGACTGAGTTTCTCCCCACACACCATTAGTTGGTGCGTGGGTTCTTGAAATCTCAGGATGGATATTTTGTAAGGGTTTTTTATTGATCGCATAGACCCCTGCTCTATTTTCTGCTTTCTAGTACTAGTGGGCCTCTTTTGCTGAATCTGATTTCATCCCTACGTATGTGCCTTCTTCTTACTTCACCTTTAATATTTGTTGGGGGCTTCTATATCTTTGGGGATTATTTCTCTGGAGGCAAGCGAGGTCTTTCTTTCTCTTTAGGGGTAGCTAGTTCCTCAGGCTGGCTTGAGACGTCTAGGAATTTTTTAGGCACGTTCACCGGCTACCTCTAGTTGTTTTGGATAGGTTCAGATTTGCGATCATTTAGTTACCATCTCCCTAGAGCTTGTCCTTAGTTTATTCACTTGCTGGTCTATTCGTGATCCTCAGCCACTAAGGATCATAACAGGTCCTATAACCATGGACCATCTCTAGGCTATTAATAGCTGCCCTCAGTCACTGGCTTTCCCACTCTGGCGGAGAAAATTGCGCGGGAGCCCACGCCAATTTTTTCCTTTAATTTAATAGCTAGAGACCCCAAATTTTACACAGAGACACTTGTTACATTAGTAAAGAGAAATATGTAATAGAAGAAGGGATATGAGATGGTTTACTATATGTAAACCATGTCTCATATCCTGTCGGGTTTGTGAAGAAGATAGCAGAAAAGCCGGTAATTCAATTGCCGGCTTCTCCTATCTAGCGCTGAATTAAATATAAATATATATATATATATGTTTCTCACTGACACATATATATATATATATATATATATATATATATATATACCTATTCTATGTGTACACATTTATTCTACCTATTCTATTCTGTTCTGTTAGTGTGATTTTACTGTACACCGCACTGAATTGACGGCTTTTCTAGAGAACACCGCTGCGTATTTCTCACAAGTCACACGCATGGTCCGTGTGTAATCCGTATTATTCTCGCCCCCATAGACTTTAATTGGCGCATTTTTTGCGCAATACGCTGACAAACGCAGCATGCTGCGATTTTCTACGGCCGTACAAGACCGTATAATACGGATCAGCAAAATACGGCAGATAGGAGCTGGGCCATAGAGAATCATTGTACCGTATGCAATCCGTATTTTCTGCGACTCTCATACGTTGGTAAAACACGCCAGTGTGACGCCGGCCTAAGAGTGGGGGAAAATCTACACCAAAAACGTGTGTAAAAACAACATTAAAAAATGCGCCTATTACGCAATGTGACAACAGATGCTGAAAAGGTGCAGAAATTTCTGCACCAAATACTTAACGTGTGAACATGCCCTTACGTCTGTTATTTTTTTTCCACTGAGAAAATATGGGATTTTGTGCAGAATACGCACCAGAATCTGCGTAAAAATTCTGTCTGCGTATGTACTCGTAAGCTGGTTTAACATTTTACATTTTTTTGCGGCCAGATTTAGATGAACGCCATGTGCCATTTTCGGCTATTCTTTGTAATACAAATAAATAAATAAATGAATATTCTCCAATGATGTGTTTGACTTTCCCAAACCAGCAGCCAATTAGAACGTCACAGTCATTTTGGAAATGGACTTGTGATTGCAGCCAAATGTTCTGCAACAGATGGAAAATTATAATGTGCTTGTCCGCCATCTGGTGGCAGAAACATTAATGGCATCCTATTTCAAGCTCAACTAACAGGAGCCATGTGCTACTCTGGCCAAATAGAGAGAACATAAAAGGCCAAGATATGGAATATGTGGATTTAGCAGTGACTTTGGCTAAGGATTTCACCACTGAAAGTACAGTTGTATTAATGCTAGACGATTGCCTTACTGCAGCACTGACAATTCTCATACCCTACCGAGTGATTAGGGAGATTAGTGCGGCCGATTTATTTTGCTCTTGGATGGAATTGTTTGGATTGAAGTCATCAGACGTAATGCATCTTCGGGTATTTCTAACGTCTGTCACGTTTGGTGCATTGTTAATAAAAACACTTCTATCTAGGTCGCGTAAATGTAGTTTTTACCCCCCTATACCCACAACTAAATGGATCTTGTGAGTTACTGACGACTTTACAAAAAGTTGTAAATCCAAAAGTGATCAATTTAAAAACATCTGGAACCAAAGAGATGATAATAATAACAATAATCTTTATTTATATAGCGCCAACATATTAGGAAGCGCCTTACAATTCAGAGATAATAGAAACCTGATGCATGAGGCGATAAACGATAGATAAGCTTTGCAAGTGTTAAATAATTACAGTTGGTGGGAAAGCAATAATTGAACCCCACTATGTCTGTCTGTCTGTCTGTCTATCTATCTATCTATCTATATACATATATATACACACACATCTCCACATTGAAATTGCAACATCAAGAAGGAAAAGTGGTGGACTGATGGAAATCACCGGATGGAGCCATGTTACCGATGGAAACAAAATTTTCAATACATCTCGATTTCTTCAGTATGCAGTGTGAGCACCATATGCAGAAATCTCTGTGCTTACAGCCTTGGCTGCTGTCACTAATGTCATTAATGGTCGTCTGAGGAATCTTCTGTTGTATTGAATGCACTTCATCAAGATCCGCTGCTGGCAGCTGCTTTGTAATTGTCACAAGTGATGTCCCAGATGTGCTCGATGGGAGACAAGTCCGGAGACGCTGCAGCCATGGGCTCATGTTTAGGCCACACAGGATACTCCCAGTACCATGAGAAACATGCGGCCTGACATTGTCATGTGCAAAAATAACTGCAGGGACACTGGAGAAATAGTAGACTCAGTGTAGGTGTCCTCCTCCTGTAGGCGTACAGTCCCGAGAGTGATGTGCGGCAGAGCAGGCGTTAGCGCTGCCGTCACCATTACAGTCCTTGGCCCCGTTGGTGCATGTGTCCGGACCCTGGTTTGCGGGGGGATTGTGGACGTATTCCCTGACGGGGACAAAGAACGCAATGTGAAAGCCCCCAGACAATGAGCTCTTAGTGTCCCTCGATGGAATACTAGATGGGTCCGGCTATTGTATATGATGTCACCACTCACCATAATCCCAGCAGTAGGACCGGTGTGACTATCCCTCCTCATGGCGATGTAGAAGTTTCGATGTTTTTTACGCTGAGATATTTTGTAAATCTCATTTAGTTAAAAATTGTAGTTTTTTTTGTCTTCCATTGGGATATTTGGTGGTAAAAGTCATTTTTTTGCAATTGGGTTTCATTAATTGTTTTGCCCTGTTTGCGTTCTATAGCCGCCGCGTTGCACTTTTGTTAATAGCTGGCTGAAGTGTTGAATTAATTAACTGAGAGTCGGCCAGTGAGCTCATTCTAAGGATCTGACAGGAGAGTTCGTGTCACCCTTCCGTCTGTATTTTTCTCAGCTCTTCTCAGCCTATGACCACAAAAAGCATCAAAGTTGAATAGGCAGAATAACCTTATAGTGTGGAGTCTGCGGCGGTCTCGTCATCACCCCCCCATAGTTTCGCCTTATTGTTGGACCAGGCCCCATTTAATCTTCTCCTCCAAGTACATTCTACAAGTGGTTGACATGTCTCATCTCCCCCCTCCCTCCGATATCAGAATCCGTGACTGCGGCGGCACACAGTGACAGGATTATGTTACTCGGATGTCATGGCAGGCAGCGGGATCGCTCTATTCATGGCCACATTCTCCATCACTGTCTATTAAAGACTTTTTTTCTGGGACATTATTTCTGATGGACTATTCTGAAAATATCAGATTGGTTGGAGTTTGTTCTACCAGCAGCCTCCTCCTCCGCCATCGCTCCTCTTCTTCTGTGTTTGCCACAAACAGTGCCATACATTTACCTGTGGTTGCGTCTGGTATTACAACTCAGTCTTCACCCCAGGGGCGATTTTCCATTTTTCATTTTCGTTTTTTGTTCCCCTGCTTCCCAGAGCCATAACTTTCTTTATTTTTCCATCAATATGGCCGTACGAGGGCTTCTTTTTTGCAAGACAATTTGTACTTTTGAAAAACACCATTGATTTTACCTTATAGTGTACTGGAGAATGGGAATGAAGATCTAAATGCGGTGAAATTGCAAAAAAAAAGTGCAATCCCACACTTGTTTTTGTTTGGCTTTTTTACCATGTTCACTAAATGCTAAAACGGACCTGCCATCATGATTCTCCAGGTCATTACAAGTTCTTAGATACCAAACATGTCTAGGTTATTTTTTTTTAAATGTTGACTTTTTTTTAAAGTTTGTAAGAACAAAAAAGGTGCCATTTTCCCGAACCCGTATTGTCTCCATTTTTCAGGATCTCGGGTTTGGTGAGGACTTATTTTTTGCGAGCTAAGCTGATGTTTTTATTTATACCATTATTTGATCGCCTGGTTTGGCAAAAAAATGCAATTCTGGCGTTTTGATTTTTTTTTTATCTTTATGCCGTTTACCGATCAAATTATTTTTATATTTTAATATATTGGGTGATTCTGAACGTGGGGGGCGATTTAACTTCAGGCCGTGGCAGGTTAAATGCTGCTGTCAGTGATTGCCAGAGGCATTTAACTTGTTAACAGCCACAGGTGGATTGCGATTCCACCCGCGGCTGTTAAAGACACATGACAGCTGATCAGATTAGCATTCATCAAAGGCAGGGACATGACTGATGACGTACCTATACATCGTCGGTCGTGAATGGGTTAAAAGGGAAAGTGTCATCAGAAAATGACTTAATGTTTAAATAAGGTTTTTTATGTTATTTTGTTTTAAAATAATTTTATTTTATGTTTTTAAAAATGAGACATTTTTTTCCCATTTTTACACTGGCTACTGAGGTTATTCTAGACTCCATCTTCTTCTCCTTTCCGTAAATTCCCGTTATCATTAACAGCATCCTATCTTTTCTATAGAAGCCCTGTCCTGCCTGTAATGCTAATCAGTCTGCTGAAAAGTTTTCTGGAAAGAACAGAAAAAATGAGTCTAAAATTTGAAAATTGCTAAATTTCCATATTTTTAAATAGTTTTTGAGATGAAAAAAATGTAAAATATATATCTTTATGAAATGTTTAAAAAATATATATTTAACATAAAAACTCGATCTGATGAAAACTAAATCATTTTCTGAAGACAATTTCCATGCTGTTGTACCAAGTATGGCCACTTCTGAAAATATGGAGGTGTGATTGCTTAATAGGGATTTTCCAGGCTTGATCAGTGGGGGTCTGACACCCACTAATTGTTTTCAACTCAATTAGGGGCTAGATTTAAGCTATGAGTGAAGCCGAACAGCGCAGCTCCATACTCCATGTTGTGGCCACTCTTGGGTACTGCAGAAAGGAGTGAAGCCGAACAGCACAGCTCTATAACTGCATGTAGTGGCCATTCTTGGGTACTGCAGCAATGAGTGAAGCCAAACAGCGCAGCTCCATACTCCATGTAGTGGCCATTCTTGGGTACTGCAGCAATGAGTCAAGCCGAACAGCACTGCTCCATATTCCATGTAGTTGCCATACTGCAGCCTCTGTTCACTTCAATAAGAGTTGATTTGCAGAGCCTTGATGATAACCCAATCTCCATTTTCCATCATACAGGTACCAATATACCAAGCATGGAGGCATTTTTGCTGTCTGTAGGAAGTTATTGTTGGTACCAGTGCACTGGATTTACATAGTAAAAACCCTTTGCAATGTATAAATATTATATCTTTCCTGTCCACTCACAAGATCTTTAAACCCTTCTTCCAAGTCTGTATTACTATATTTTTTTATTCCCCAAGAAATAAGAATTCTGGAGTAATTTTTCTCAGTGCTGTTCCTCTGTTATTCCTCCTGCCAAAATACTGACTAATTTGACAAAAGGATGTTATCGTTCACTCACTAAAGTGCAATATTGTGCGTACTCACCCACGATTGACAATTTTTTCTTCCAACCACAAAAAAACAGAGCTCCGAAGCGTCACACATTTATGATTTGGTGAAAACAGCATACCGCATGTTAGTAGTCAAATGGATGCACAGAGGGAGCATTATTACTATGTTGAGGAACTGTTGGGTAATTATTACTACGTGGAAACACATTAGGGGCCATTATTACTGTGTGGAGGCACATAGGGGGCACTGTTACCATATGCTATAGGGAGACAGTGGAAACATTATTACTAATAATTACTTATTACCATTATTACAACCTACTGTCTCCCTCCCCACCATCCTGTAGAATGTAAGCCAGCAAGGGCAGGGTCCTCACCCCTCTGTATCAGTCTGTCATTGTTAGTTTGCTCACTGTAAGTGATATCTGTAATTTGTATGTAACCCCTTCTCATGTACAGCACCATGGAAATAATGGTGCTATATAAATAAATAATAATATTAATATGTGGAGGCACAGTGGAAACACTATTACTATGTGGAGACACAGTGGGAATAATATTACTATGTGAAGACACAGCAGGAACATTATTACTATGTGGAGACACAGCGGGAACAATATTACTATGTGGAGACAAAGTGTGAACATTATTACTATGTGGAGGCACAGTGGGAACATTATTACTATGTGGAGACACAGCGGGAACATTATTAATATGTGGAGACACAGACGGAACAATATTACTATTTGAAGACACAGCGGGAACAATATTACTATGTGGAGGCACAGTGGGAACATTATTACTATGTGGAGACACAGCGGGAACATTATTACTATGTGAAGACACAGCAGGAACATTATTACTATGTGGAGACACAGCGGGAACAATATTACTATGTGGAGATGGAGCGCCCCCAGACGCAGGGCCGCGGGGTACTCGATACCGGGCCTCTCAGTCTCAGTCCTGGGGTTGTCACGGTGGCTAGACCCGGTCCGTGACCCTGCTAAGGGGCGTCCAATGAAAGGTGTGATGAGGGTGTGTGGTGCAGGTCGCGATGAATAACGAGGACACAGGGTTGCAGTCTCTTTACCTCTTTACTGAAGGCTTCGGGATCCTCAATCCAGAGTACTGCTAACAGGGCTGGCTGAGACCGGCCGGTCCGAAGACACATCCAGAGTTCCCTTTGCAGGTGGAAATCAGTGCCTACATTCTAGCGCCTGTGTGTTGTAGTACCTCCCTGCTGAGCACCACGGGATAGTCCTCACAACTGTTGTGTCTGTTTCTGATGTTCTTCTTTCTCACAACTCGTATCTATTCTGATGTTCTTTCTCCGTCCCCCAGATGATATGGATAGGACACACCCGTATGATGGGTAGGCCTGGAGTTCTTCCAGGACCCTAGCATCACCCCTCTCCCACAATTGCCCCCTATGTCTGCTTAGGTGAGACAGCCAACCTGTTTGAAGTATTGCTTAGAGCCTAATACTTCCTCGGCGTTCCGGCCACCGGCTACGCGCCTCAGTAGGATATTGCCTTGATCTTACGGCACGACTCCTACTGGCTTTATCTCCCTTTTGCTGCGATCTCGTTTCTCACTTCTCCACAGTAAACCTCGCTTCTTTTCCTTTCTTAGGATGCCACCGCATTCGAGTGCAGGCGCGGCTCCATAACATTCTGTTCTGTTCGCTAGGCCACTGTTAGGATCCCACCCCTGACAGAGACCCCCCTGAATCTTCCCCTGCAACACCCTCTGCCACAGGATGTTGCCTGGTTCCAACCCAGTCAGCTTCTGACTAACTTCCTAACCAGCCCCCAGTTTTACCAGATTGCTCCCCCTGGTGGCCAGAAAGTGAAGTGTAAAGTGTGACTGTGATACCTGGTCAGGTGAACTCCTTAAGTGCCATCAGACGTACCATCACTCCCCTTAGCGGCGGAGCGTCAGTACTGCAACGACCAAGACTCTGGGGCGCTGCACAGACACAGCGGGAACAATATTACCATGTGGAGGCACAGTGGGAACATTACTACTATGTGGAGACACAGCAGGAACATTATTACTATGTGGAGACACAGCGGGAATATTATTACTATGTGGAGACACAGCAGGGACATTATTAGGTGGAGACAAAGCGGGAACATTATTACTATGTGGAGGCACAGCGGGAGCATTATGACTATGTGGAGACACAGCGGAAACATTATTAGTATGTGGAGACACAGTGTGAACAATGTTAAAATTTGGAGAAACAGTGGGAACATTATCACTATGTGGAGACACAGTGGGAGCATTATTACTATGTGGACACACAGTGGGAACATTATTCCTATGTGGAGACACAGTGGGAACAATATTACTATGTGGAGACACAGTTAGAACATTATTATTATGATGAGACACAAAGGGAACATTCTTACTATGTGGACACACAGCGGGAACATTATTACTATGTGGAGACACAGCAGGAACATTATTACTATGTGGAGACATAGCGGGAACATTATTAATATGTGGAGACACAGTGTAAGCATTATTACTATGTTGAGGAACTGATGGGTAATTATTACTATGTGGAAACACATTAGGGGTCATTATTACTGTGTGGAGGCACATAGAGGGCACTGTTACCATATGCTATAGGGAGACAGAGGAAACATTATTACTAATAATTACTTATTACCATTATTACAACCTACTGTCTCCCTCTCCACCATCCTGTAGAATGTAAGCCAGCAAGGGCAGGGTCCTCACCCCTCTGTATCAGTCTGACATTGTTAGTTTGCTTACTGTAAGTGATATCTGTAATTTGTACGTAACCCCTTCTCATGTACAACACCATGGAATCAATGGTGCTATATAAATAAATAATAATATTAATATGTGGAGGCACAGTGGGAACACTATTACTATGTGGAGACATAATGGGACCACTATTACTATGTGGAGACACAGCGGGAACATTATTACTATGTGAAGACACAGCGGAAACATTATTACTATGTGGAGGCATAGTGGGAACATTATTACTATGTGGAGAAACAGTGGGAACATTATTACTATGTGGAGACACAGTGGGAGCATTATTACTATGTGGACACACAGCGGGAACATTATTACTATGTGGAGGCACAGTGGGAACATTATTACTATGTGGAGACACAGTGGGAACAATATTACTATGTGGAGACACAGTGGGAACATTATTACTATGTGGACACACAGCGGGACCATTATTACTATGTGGAGACACAGTGGGAACATTATTATTATGATGAGACACAGTGGGAACATTGTTACTATGTGGATACACAGCAGGAACATTATTACTATGTGGAGACAGAGCAGGAACATTATTACTGTGTGGAGACATAGCGGGAACATTATTAATATGTGGAGACACAGTGGGAGCATTAATTCTATGTTGAGGAACTGTTGGGTAATTATTACTACGTGGAAACACATTAGGGGTCATTATTACTGTGTGGAGGCACATAGGGGGCACTGTTACCATATGCTATAGGGAGACAGAGGAAACATTATTACTAATAATTACTTATTACCATTATTACAACCTACTGTCTCCCTCCCCACCATCCTGTAGAATGTAAGCCAGCAAGGGCAGGGTCCTCACCCCTCTGTATCAGTCTGTCATTGTTAGTTTGCTTACTGTAAGTGATATCTGTAATTTGTACGTAAACCCTTCTCATGTATAGCACCATGGAATCAATGGTGCTATATAAATAAATAATAATATTAATATGTGGAGGCACAGTAGGAACACTATTACTATGTGGAGACACAGTGGGACAACTATTACTATGTGGAGGCACAGTGGGAACATTATTACTATGTGGAGACACAGCGGGAACATTATTAATATGTGGAGACACAGAAGGGAATGATATTACTATGTGAAGACACAGCGGGAACAATATTGCTATGTGGAGGCACAGTGGGAACATTATTACTATGTGGAGACACAGAGGGAACATTATTAATTTGTGGAGACACAGAGGGAACAATATTACTATGTGGAGGCACAGTGGGAACATTATTACTATGTGGAGACACAGCAGGAACATTATTACTATGTGGAGACACAGGAGGAACATTATTACTATGTGGAGACACAGCGGGGACATTATTACTATGTGGAGACACAGAGGGAATAATATTACTATGTGAAGACACAGCGGGAACAATATTACTATGTGGAGGCACAGTGGGAACATTATTACTATGTGGAGACACAGCGGGAACATTATTACTATGTGGAGACACAGCAGGGACATTATTACTATGTGAAGACAAAGCGGGAACATTATTACTATGTGGAGGCACAGCGGGAGCATTATGACTATGTAGAGACACAGCGGGAACATAATTAGTGTGTGGAGACACAGTGTGAACATTATTACTATGTTGAGACACAGTGGGAACAATGTTACAATTTGGAGACACAGTGGGAACATTATTACTATGTGGAGACACAGTAGGAGCATTATTACTATGTGGACACACAGCGGGAACATTATTACTATGTGGAGGCACAGTGGGAACATTATTACTATGTGGAGACACAGTGGGAGCATTATGACTATGTAGAAATACAGCGGGAACATTATTAGTATGTGGAAACACAGTGTGAACATTATTACTATGTGGAGACACAGTGGGAACAATGTTAAAATTTGGAGACACAGAGGGAACATTATTACTATGTGGAGACACAGCGGGAACAATATTACTATGTGAAGGCACAGTGGGAACATTATTACTATGTGCAGACATAGCGGGAACAATATTACTATGTGGAGACACAATGGGAACATTATTACTATGTGGAGGCACAGCAGGAACATTATTACTATGTGGAGGCATAGCGGGAACATTATTACTATGTAGAGACACAGCGGGAACATTATTACTATGTGGAGACACAGCGGAAACATTATTACTCTGTGGAGGCACAGCGGGAACATTATTGCTATGTGGAGACACAGTGTGAGCAATATTACTATGTGGAGACACAGCGGGAGCATTTTTACTATGTGGAGACACAGCGGGAACATTTTTACTATGAGAAGACACAGAGGGAACATTATTACTATGTGGAGACACAGTGGGAACATTATTAGTATGTGGAGACACAGTGGGAACAATATTATTATGTGGAGACACAGTGGGAACATTATTACTATGTGGACACACAGTGGGAAAATTTTTACAATGTGAAGACACAGCAGGAACATTATTACTATGTGGAGACACAGTAAGAACAATGTTAAAATTTGGAGACACAGTGGGAACATTATTAGTATGTGGAGACACAGTCGGAACCATATTATTATGTGGAGACACAGTGGGAACATTATTACTATGTGGACACACAGTGGGAACATTTTTACTATGTGGACACACAGTGGGAACATTATTACTATGTGGAGACACAGTGGGAACATTTTTACTATGTGGACACACAGTGGGAACATTATTACTATGTGGAGACACAGTGGGAACATTTTTACTATGTGGACACACAGTGGGAACATTATTACTTTGCGGAGACACAGTGGGAACATTATTGCTATGTGAAAACACAGCAGGAACATTATTACTATGTGGAGACACAATAAGAACAATGTTAAAATTTGGAGACACAGTGGGAACATTATTAGTATGTGGAGACACAGTTGGAACAATATTATTATGTGGAGACACAGTGGGAACATTATTACTATGTGGACACACAGTGGGAACATTTTTACTATGTGGACACACAGTGGGAACATTATTACTATGTGGAGACACAGTGGGAACATTTTTACTATGTGGACACACAGTGGGAACATTTTTACTATGTAGACACACAGTGGGAACATTATTACTTTGCAGAGACACAGTGGGAACATTATTGCTATGTGAAAACACAGCAGGAACATTATTACTATGTGGAGACACAGCGGGAACATTACTAATATTTGGAGACATAGAGGGAACAATAATAATATGTGAAGACACAGCTGGAACAATATTACTAAGTGGAGGCACAGTGGGAACATTATTACTATGTGGAGACACAGCGGGAACATTATGACTATGTGAAGACACAGCGGGAACATTATGACTATATGAAGACACAGCAGGAACATTATTACTATGTGGAGGCACTCTGGGAACATCATTACTATGTGAAGACACAGTGGGAACAATATTACTATGTGGAGACACAGTGGGAACATTATTACTATGTGGAGAGACAGCAGGAACATTATTACTATATGGAGACAAAGCGGGAACATTATTACTATGTGGAGGCACAGCGGGAACATTATTACTATGTGGAGACACAGTGGGAACATTATTAGTATGTGGAGACACAGCTGGAACATTATTACTATGTGGACACAGTGGGAACAATATTAAAATTTGGAGACAGAGTGGGAACTTTATTACTATGTGGAGACACAGTGGGAACAATATTACTATGTGGAGACACAGTGGGAGCATTATTACTATGTGGAGACAAGGCGGAAATATTTTTACTATGTGGAGAACGGGAACATTCTTACTATGTGAAAACACAGCGGGAACATTCTTACTATGTGGAGGCACAGTGGGAACATTACTACTATGTGGAGACACATTGTAACTGGAGAAATAAGAGTTATACTAGGTATAAGTAACGTAGAAAAGAGTTCAAATTTATTAGAGATTCACATAGCATAGACTAGACATAATACATAAATAGAATAAAAGGTACATGTGCAAAAGATAACACACTGGGGAAACCATAGCCCTCTCATAACCCTAGTCCCTTAGCACCTATCGGTGCATATATAAAGTGCATGTGCATAGTACTAGGGCACAGGGGGATAAGTGTGCTGCCAGAATGAAAAGCCAATCTATTGCCACAGTGGGAAGACTGATCGCTAGATAAAAAGTTGGCAGACACTTACCACTGATGAGGGTTGGAGGGTCCTAGGAAGGTTATAGAGAAAAGAAGCCCCCCGATGCGCGTTTCGCGTCACCAATTGACCGCTTTATCAAGGGAGTGTGAGTTTGCTTGCAGAAAGGACCTTTTGAGGTCAAAGGATGTGTCACATGTCCATTTTGGACCAGTCAGAGTGGTTATGGAGCGGCGCATGCGCACCGCGAACCACAGGTCCTGGAGATGCGCCGGAGCGTCGCGCGCTACTGCGCACGCGCGGGGAGCCGAAGTGGAATCCCCAGGCGTGCGAGCAGGGCAAATAGACGCGCCGATGCACAGCAGGGACCCGGGCCACGTCGCGCATGCGCACAACCACTGTATCACTAATGAATAAGCGTGAGACCAAAGGACCAGACCGGAAATACTGCTGGTACAAGTATAAAGAGTAAAGCCCAACTAAAACATAGGAGAATTATTCAGAGGTGTGGTAACAGAGCAGGGATATTGTAAATAGTACAAAGTATAATTTTCACTTTTCATTCAGGTAATGGTTCAATCTCTGCAGGTCCCAATAAAGGTCCTCTGAAATGTTCTCCAGACCAGGATGATTGGATGGTGAGAGTAGTACAGGTATTTTACTACAGATCCGGTTCAGATATAAGGGATGACGTCCCGAAAGTTTCTTTAGAGAGATCCCTCTGCAAGGTCACAAGTGTAAATATTTAGACATATAAGGACAAATACCATATTAAAAACAAAGAAATAAAAATAGAACCACCCTAGGCATAAAAAGATGGATGGCCGGTAGGAGAAAAATAAAAGTATAATGAAACGGACAAGATGTATTCAAATATATAGATCTCAGGACCCTAAAAACGATGAAAAAGACACAGATTCGTTCAAACCTCTAGGGGTCAGAGTATCTAGTTTCGTAATCCATTTGGCTTCGACCTGCGCCAATATTTTCTTGTAGTCCCCCCCTCTTATACCAAGGTGGATTAAATCTATCCCCCTCACCTTAAACGATGATGGGTCACTATTGTGATGTTGTCTATAGTGACGGGGGATGGTTTTGAGGAGGGTCACATCGGTCGCCGTCTTGGCTGCGCAAATGTCCCGCACATGCTCTCGTACCCTGATTCTGAGTTCCCTTGACGTAAGTCCTACATAAATTTTGGAGCACCCGCAAGTAGCATAATAAATCACATTTGTGCTACTGCAGGAGATCCGATGTCTTATGTCAAAAGTTCTTTTACCATCAGAACTACAGAAGGAGCAGCAGCGCAGGACATTTGCACAGGCAAGACAGCGGCCACATGATATGGATCCGGGTGTCGGGCCTTTAGAGCCAAAAGGGTGTTTCATGGTAGGCACATAATGGCTACTGACAAGAAGGTCTTTTAAATTCTTGGACCTTCTTGCGGTCATAAGAGGGTAGTTACCCAGGGATGTTCCCAGGGAGGGCTCGGTATTCAAAATAGACCAATGTTTAGAGAGGATCTGCCGCATGTCCTCCCATTCATGGTTGAATGTTGATATGAACCGAATAGGTCCATTATGAGTGGTATCCGTCCGAGCTCTGGTACTTCTTAAAAGATCGCCGCGTGGAGTAGCCCGTGCCCTGCGATATCCATGTTTGATGCACCGGTTTGAATAACCACGTGCTGCAAATCTGGATTTGAGGTTAGAGGCTTGTGCTTCAAATTTTGCATCCGACGAACAGATCCGCCTCATCCGGAGGAACTGTCCGACCGGGACAGCCCTGATGGTAGAAGAGATGTGAGCAGAAGACGCATGAATCAGAGAATTCACAGATGTCGGTTTGCGGTATACGTCTGTCTGGATAGACCTATTTGCATCTACTTCGAAACTGACATCTAGAAAGTTCACCTTTTTGACATCAAAAAGGTCAGAAATATATTAAGAGAATTCCGATTCAGCGTCTCCATGAATTCCCCGAGCTGCTGCACTGTTCCATCCCAGAGAAAAAAGACATCATCTATATATCTATGCCAGCACAGCACATGGGAGGCGGCTCGTGGGCCCTCGTCGCCAAGATGCTATTAATAAATTTAAGGACCTCCTGAGAAAAAGGACACGAATTTGGTGGAACCATGCGTTCCTGGAGCAATACTTACAAAAGGACCTGATTCCCCGAGGTTTACGAGTGCAGGTCTTCCCCTCCTTCCCCATCGAAGATGAGTCGTTTAAGAATAAGTGGGAAGCCCTAACTAACACTTGTTCGAGAGGGTTCCTGGAACTGTTGAAAAACATGAACCAGGAATCTCTGACATCTCTTGAGGTTGAGATAGAGGGATTACAGGTGACCCTGCGAAGGGATATGACAACCGATGCCCTCAAAAAGCTCAACGAAGAGATGGATTCTCTCTCTCAGAAATGGGCTAATGAAATTCAGGCCACCAAAACAAAAAAATTTCAGAGAGACATAGAAGACAAAAGACTCTCGAGGGTTTACAGATGGCGAAATAGTAATGAGAGATCGAGACCTCAATTTAGAAGCTCGTCATACTCAAGGTCCAGATCGACATCCATCAAATCTAATTTCTCGGGGGATGAGGAGGTAATTTCAAAAAATGCCAAACAGAATGGTGCTTCAGGAGGTACATCCAATTTCAAACGGACAACAAGACAGATGGCTAAATCTAAAACTCATAGTGGGATGTCAGCTGACTCCCAGGGAGGGCTGCAGGTAGTCAATTTATCCTCTTATAAACTTACAGATATTCAGTTAAAACTTTTATCCAAAGGGCTTTCTTTTTCTCCTACTAATTCGTTTAATTTTTTTACAGCTGTAAAGGATCTGCACTTGTTCTCCCGGAAATTATTGCTGAAAAAGCTACATCATAAGAGGAATTCATGTGAACCTATGAGCGAGACCGAGAGAGAGACTCTCCAGAATTTGGAGGATTTATTGGATGAACAGGTTGGTCCACATATTAATATCTTCCCTGCTTCATCAATACCCAGATCTACAAGATTCCCGACCTTGTCTCTAAGTCCGGCCATTGAGGTCTTCACTAGATGTGTTAGTGAAGACTTCAAAAAACTTACAACAAGGAGACGGTATGACAATTTGACACACAATGAGCGTTTGGCTCTATCTCAATTACAATCTTTGCCAGACGTCGTCTTTAACCTGGCAGACAAGGGGGGGAATATTGTGATCTGGCCACAGGACAAATATGAACGTGAGGCTCTCAGACAACTGAGAGACCCAAAAACCTACTCCAGATTATATTATAACCCTCTGGCCTCTTTCTCTCTCGGTCTCCAGGGTATCTTAGTTCGGGCTCTGGATAAAAATGTTATTACCAAACAGGTACTAGAAGGCCTGACGGTCAAATATCCTAAAGTCCCGACCTTCTATTTACTCCCTAAGATCCACAAGAGTGCCCTCGACCCTCCTGGGCGTCCCATTGTGTCTGGCATTGGGGGGCTTTGTAACCCCATATGCCAATTTATCAACTTCTATCTCAAACCCTTAGTGGAAACATTACCATCCTATGTGCGTGACACAACGGACGCCCTGGCGAGGGTCGATGGCATTCTTGTGGACCATGACACCCTGTTGGTGACCGCCAACGTGGAGAGCCTGTATACCTGCATTGACCACCAGCATGGCATCGACGCGGTCCGCCTCTTTCTGGGGGCCTCCGGCCGTGACAGCCTTTTATGTGACTTTATCCTCGAGCTGCTGCACTATATCTTTACCCATAATTTTGTCGTCTATAAGGATCAATATTATCTACAGAAGCGCGGCACAGCCATGGGCGCGGCCTGTGCGCCCTCGTACGCAAATCTCTTCCTGGGCTCCTGGGAGAGATTTATTTTTGGCGACGAGGGCCCACGAGCCGCCTCCCATGTGCTGTGCTGGCATAGATATATAGATGATGTCTTTTTTCTCTGGGATGGAACAGTGCAGCAGCTCGGGGAATTCATGGAGACGCTGAATCGGAATTCTCTTAATATATTTCTGACCTATAATTATGATGTCAAAAAGGTGAACTTTCTAGATGTCAGTTTCGAAGTAGATGCAAATAGGTCTATCCAGACAGACGTATACCGCAAACCGACATCTGTGAATTCTCTGATTCATGCGTCTTCTGCTCACATCTCTTCTACCATCAGGGCTGTCCCGGTCGGACAGTTCCTCCGGATGAGGCGGATCTGTTCGTCGGATGCAAAATTTGAAGCACAAGCCTCTAACCTGAAATCCAGATTTGCAGCACGTGGTTATTCAAACCGGTGCATCAAACATGGATATCGCAAGGCACGGGCTACTCCACGCGGCGATCTTTTAAGAAGTACCAGAGCTTGGATGGATACCACTCATAATGGACCTATTCGGTTCATATCAACATTCAACCATGAATGGGAGGACATGCGGCAGATCCTCTCTAAACATTGGTCTATTTTGAATACCGAGCCCTCCCTGGGAACATCCCTGGGTAACTACCCTCTTATGACCGCAAGAAGGTCCAAGAATTTAAAAGACCTTCTTGTCAGTAGCCATTATGTGCCTACCATGAAACACCCTTTTGGCTCTAAAGGCCCGACACCCGGATCCATATCATGTGGCCGCTGTCTTGCCTGTGCAAATGTCCTGCGCTGCTCCTCCTTCTGTAGTTCTGACGGTAAAAGAACTTTTGACATAAGACATCGGATCTCCTGCAGTAGCACAAATGTGATTTATTATGCTACTTGCGGGTGCTCCAAAATTTATGTAGGACTTACGTCAAGGGAACTCAGAATCAGGGTACGAGAGCATGTGCGGGACATTTGCGCAGCCAAGACGGCGACCGATGTGACCCTCCTCAAAACCATCCCCCGTCACTATAGACAACATCACAATAGTGACCCATCATCGTTTAAGGTGAGGGGGATAGATTTAATCCACCTTGGTATAAGAGGGGGGACTACAAGAAAATATTGGCGCAGGTCGAAGCCAAATGGATTACGAAACTAGATACTCTGACCCCTAGAGGTTTGAATGAATCTGTGTCTTTTTCATCGTTTTTAGGGTCCTGAGATCTATATATTTGAATACATCTTGTCCGTTTCATTATACTTTTATTTTTCTCCTACCGGCCATCCATCTTTTTATGCCTAGGGTGGTTCTATTTTTATTTCTTTGTTTTTAATATGGTATTTGTCCTTATATGTCTAAATATTTACACTTGTGACCTTGCAGAGGGATCTCTCTAAAGAAACTTTCGGGACGTCATCCCTTATATCTGAACCGGATCTGTAGTAAAATACCTGTACTACTCTCACCATCCAATCATCCTGGTCTGGAGAACATTTCAGAGGACCTTTATTGGGACCTGCAGAGATTGAACCATTACCTGAATGAAAAGTGAAAATTATACTTTGTACTATTTACAATATCCCTGCTCTGTTACCACACCTCTGAATAATTCTCCTATGTTTTAGTTGGGCTTTACTCTTTATACTTGTACCAGCAGTATTTCCGGTCTGGTCCTTTGGTCTCACGCTTATTCATTAGTGATACAGTGGTTGTGCGCATGCGCGACGTGGCCCGGGTCCCTGCTGTGCATCGGCGCGTCTCTTTGCCCTGCTCGCATGCCTGGGGATTCCACTTCGGCTCCCCGCGCGTGCGCAGTAGCGCGCGACGCTCCGGCGCATCTCCAGGACCTGTGGTTCGCGGTGCGCATGCGCCGCTCCATAACCACTCTGACTGGTCCAAAATGGACATGTGACACATCCTTTGACCTCAAAAGGTCCTTTCTGCAAGCAAACTCACACTCCCTTGATAAAGCGGTCAATTGGTGACGCGAAACGCGCGTCGGGGGGCTTCTTTTCTCTATAACCTTCTTAGGACCCTCCAACCCTCGTCAGTGGTAAATGTCTGCCAACTTTTTATCTAGCGATCAGTCTTCCCACTGTGGCAATAGATTGGCTTTTCATTCTGGCAGCACACTTATCCCCCTGTGCCCTAGTACTATGCACATGCACTTTATATATGCACCGATAGGTGCTAAGGGACTAGGGTTATGAGAGGGCTATGGTTTCCCCAGTGTGTTATCTTTTGCACATGTACCTTTTATTCTATTTATGTATTATGTCTAGTCTATGCTATGTGAATCTCTAATAAATTTGAACTCTTTTCTACGTTACTTATACCTAGTATAACTCTTATTTCTCCAGTTACAATATGCTGTTTTGAGTAGGTATACTTTTTGTTGCTATATGGGCTAATTATAGCCTCTGCTTCTGACTTAAAGATGTCAGAGAGGTTTTTGTGGTTATGTGGAGACACAGCGGGAACATTATTAATATTTGGAGACATAGAGGGAACAATAATAATATGTGAAGACACAGCTGGAACAATATTACTAAGTGGAGGCACAGTGGGAACATTATTACTATGTGGAGACACAGCGGGAACATTATGACTATGTGAAGACACAGCGGGAACATTATGACTATGTGAAGACACAGCAGGAACATTATTACTATATGGAGACACAGTGGGAACAATAAAACTTTGCGGAGACACATTGGGAACATTATTACCATGTGGAGACACAGCGGGAACATTATTACTATGTGGAGGCACTCTGGGAACATCATTACTATGTGAAGACACAGTGGGAACATTATTACTATGTGGAGAGACAGCGGGAACATTATTACTATGTGGAGACAAAGCAGGAACATTATTACTATGTGGAGGCACAGCGGGAACATTATTACTATGTGGAGACACAGCGGGAACATTATTAGTATGTGGAGACACAGCTGGAACATTATTACTATGTGGACACAGTGGGAACAATATTAAAATTTGGAGACAGAGTGGGAACTTTATTACTATGTGGAGACACAGTGGGAACAATATTACTATGTGGAGACACAGAGGGAGCATTATTACTATGTGGAGACAAGGCGGAAATATTTTTACTATGTGAAAACACAGCGGGAACATTCTTACTATGTGAAAACACAGCGGGAACATTCTTACTATGTGGAGGCACAGTGGGAACATTACTACTATGTGGAGACACAGCGGGAACATTATTAATATTTGGAGACATAGAGGGAACAATAATAATATGTGAAGACACAGCTGGAACAATATTACTAAGGCTACTTTCACATTAGCGTTTGAATCTGCAGCGTTTAATCCGCAAACGCAAGGACACGAAAAATGCATGAAAACGCGTGTAAACGCAGCGTTTTTAAAACGCTTACGGTTACCGCATGCGTCATTAAAACGCAGCGTTTACATGCTTTTGCTTGCGTTTTCTATGCGTTTGCGTTTTTTGTGCGCATGTCGCAAAATTTTACCAGAGAAAAATTCTAGATGCAAGAACCAGCCAATGGGACTACAGAGGGCGTGTATTATGTGAAATCTATATATAGACCCTAGGACAGCTGAAATCTTCAGATTTTGCTCCTGTGTCCTGTGAGAAGATGGATCTTCACATGGATAGCTATTACTTTAAACTGGATCTGAGCATCACGATTTTTCTGGCATGTGCGTTTGCTTGGGAGCAACACCGAAACCGGGAAAGACAGAGAAGGACAAGGCGTAGGCGGTTTTGGCAACACCCCATTGTAGAACTGCGGGAGAGCCGTGGTACATATCACACCCTGTATGGCGAGCTCAATGAGAACCCAGAAAAATTCCCAGAATATACCAGGATGTCACAAGACTCTTTCCGGGATTTGCTTGATCGTGTCCAAGGAGCCATCCGGAGACAGGACACACAGCTCCGTAGAGCCATTCCACCAGCGGAACGTCTCCTGGTTACCTTAAGGTACGTAATAATTCTAAACAAAAGCTAACCAAAATTTTTTGCAGGTCTGATGTTTTTTTGCCTATTTTGTAAATTATTTATTCTTACTACAGATTTCTTGCAACTGGAGAGAGCTTGTCATCCCTTCATTTCCAGTACCGCCTTGGGATTTCCACGCTGTCCGGAATTGTTTTTGAAACCTGCCGGGCTTTATGGACCATTCTCCGTGAGGAATTTATACCCATACCCACGGAGGACATGTGGAAAGAAATTGCTGACAAATTTTGGACTGTTTGTGATTTTCCCAACTGTTTGGGTGCGGTGGATGGGAAGCACATCCGGATTACCAAACCAGCCAGAACGGGATCACAGTTCTTCAACTACAAAAAATATTTTTCAGTAGTTCTTATGGCAATAGCCGATGCGGACTGTCGCTTCATTGCTGTGGACATTGGTGCTTTTGGCCGTGGCAATGATTCACAGACTTTTAAAACCTCTGATATGGGCCGACGTGTTTATGGCAAAAATGTTAATTTCCCACAGCCACGACCACTCCCCTACACTCAAGGCCCACCGCTGCCATTTGTAATGGTTGGGGATGAGGCCTTTCAGATGAGTGAAAATCTCCTGAAGCCCTATTCAAGTCGGGACTTGAACCGCACAAAACGGATCTACAACTACAGACTAACCAGGGCACGCAGAACAGTAGAGTGTGCCTTTGGGATTATGGTGTCCAAATGGCGCATTCTAGCAACTGCAATAAATCTAAAAATGGAGACAGTGGATGAGGTAGTTAAAGCCTGTGTGGTTCTCCACAATATCATTCTGGCTAAGGAGCGACCCACCATAGAACTTGATGAACCTGTTGCCAACCCTTTGCCTGATTACCGTCATCACCCGCTGCGGTCAACAGTTGAAGTAGGCCACATGCGGGACCAATTTGCAGCGTTTTTTGATTCTGACATTGGACGTGTGCCATGGCAGGACAATATGGTGTAAAATGTACTGCTGGTTTCGGGTCTGCAAATTTATGTTTGGAATGTTAATGTTTTTTCAAATAAAATAATTGTGATTTACTTTCTTCACCATGTCTCCTATCTATTTCCTTAACAAACCACTTTGGGTTTTTGGGCTTAGGTTGTTGACGTGAGTCCTGTCTTGGTTCACCATTAGCTTTTTGCCGCAGACTGTATAGACGATGTCCGTTATTGTCGCAGTATTTGTCCAGTACTTAACATCAGTATTTGTAAGCCTAAACCAGGAGCGGTAGTTAAATTCTTTTAGTGGTGCATATCTGTTTAATGTACTTTTCCTCACATAGTTCCACTCCAGGTTTAGGCTTACAAATAGTGCTGTAAAATACAGAGCGAATACTGACAGTGTGATGGCAGTCTACACCAGAGATCTATAGTCATCAAGTCAGGTGTCTGAACTAATGAATTCATGATGCTATTTGCTCTTGAATTCATTTTTCCTGACACTTGTCCGGGTGAGTATTGATATGCCATGTACATTGTTCCTTCACTTTGTGTGAAATATATGTATATGTACCAATAAGATAAAATGGAGGTAATACAATGCATTTCTAAAATCAGCAGGTCAGGGGTCATAAATAATGTTTCGGATAAGAAAGGACCTGTTGAGTATAGTTGTGCTGTGTATTACCACCATTTTGTCTTCTGTGTGCGACCAAAAGTCACGGAGTAAACAGAAAGAAGCTTCAGTGTTCTGCTAAGTAGGTACTGGAGGTTGGAGGTGGCCCCCAAAAAAGTGTTTGACGCATAATTTGTTATTGGCGCATGCTGTGTGGTGACGGTGGCGAAATACACAATTAACCAAACCTTATTGGGGCAAAAAACACAGGTTTATTAAACACACACAAACCAAAAAATTAACTGCGCCTGCTTGGGGTTGAGTGCCGATATTGTGGGGTGTTGAGTAGTGAGGTCTGGCTTACTGTAGCCGACATAGGGGTGGCAGGAGAAGGCGCTATGAAACTACTGGGGTCAGGATATTCAGGGATAGGGCTAGACACATGAGAGGGTTGAGACACACTGGAAGGGTGAGACAAACCAGACATTACAGACACATTGGGAGGTGAGGGGGGAGGGATAGCTATGTTTTTTTTTTTTTTTTTGCCTTTCCCCTTCCTTGTTTTGCGCGGGCACGTTGTCGTGGTGGCAGGGAATGCCAGGGCAGGGTCCGGCAACGGCAGTCTGGTAGTGGTGGTGCCAGAGAACGCCAGGGCAGGGTCCGGCAACGGCAGTCTGGTAGTGGTGGTGCCAGAGAACGCCAGGGCAGGGTCCGGCAACGGCAGTCTGGTAGTGGTGGTGCCAGAGAACGCCAGGGCAGGGTCCGGCAACGGCAGTCTGGTAGTGGTGGTGCCAGAGAATGCCAGGGCAGGGTCCGGCAACGGCAGTCTGGTAGTGGTGGTGCCAGGAAACACCAGGGCAGGGTCCGGCGGCGGCAGCATGCTGGTGGCAGTGGAGGAGGCCCAAGCAGGAGCAGCAGTTGTCATGGTGGTGGTGGTGGGCTGACCCACTGCACTGGGCATGGTGGTGGTGTTATAATACGGTCCGGAAGTGTTTGGAATGGAGGTGGCCGTGCAGTGGTATGCAGCAGATGTCGGCATTGATGTAAAGCGTGACAGTGTGGGCACTGTTGGAAATGTCCCCACTGTCTGCTGAAAATACCGACTCTGCTGCATAGCCTGCACGTAAGCAGCATTGCAGGCCTGCATAACAGTAATCTGGAGCTCAGGACTAAGGTGTTCCGACATGCCCTGTTCTATCTGATTAAAAAAATGATGTGCTGGCCTCTGGAGGTCGGCTTTCACTTGGGCAAGGGCTGTGGTTACCTCCTGGATACGTGTGCTCATATGACTAATGGCAGTATCCAGTCGGTCACCCATCGCCTTGAGTCCCTCATGGAAGACCGAGCTCAAGTGCAAAAACTCGGGCATGAGTGACCTGTCCGCGGCCCTCTGCCGCTGCCGGGAGGAGCCCATAAAAAATTGGCTAGAGGCAGAGGACTGGGGAAGGGGAACACCTAATGGACCAGCTTCCTGGTCTCCAGGTTGTGTGGCAGGCCCACTTGCTGCAGCGCTGGAGGATGGCTGGGACGGGTCAGTGGCTGACTGATGAAGGACCGCTCCAGAACCTGGGCCAACAGTGGAGCTCCAAGTGCTGCGGAAAAAAAAAAAAAAAATTACAAAACATTTACAAAAAGATAACTGAACAGTTAGATACACATTCAGATAGGGAAAGGTCACACTACTATTTGTAGTGAATTTTACATCAGAATTTGCAAGCCAGGAGTTCAACAGTAGGAATAAAAGTTTCATAAAACAACATGCTATACTTCTGCATGCATCGACCAGTCCTTGGGGATTAAAAAAACTGATGTAAACTATGAAGAGACGATGGAGACAATACAAGCCATATCTCTATACAAGGTATTGGTATGCCAAAACCTGGAGAGGAACTATGTGAGGGAAAGTATTCAAAGAACACGTACCCCACTGCTGCATCTATCAATCAATCAAGGTTTTGGCTTACAAATACTGATGGGAAATACGAATTGACGACAGAGGACATACAAGCCTCCTGTATACTCACCAGGACAAGTGTCAGGAAAAATGAATTGAGGAGCCATTGGCATCCTGAATTCATTATTTCTGACACCTAACTTGCTGAGTATAGATCTGTTGTGCAGGCTGCCGTCACACTCTCAGTATTTGCTCAGTATTTCAAATCAGTATTGGTAAGCCAAAACCTGGAGAGGAACTATGTGAGGGAAAGTATTCAAAGAACACGTACCCCACTGCTGCATCTATCAATCAATCAAGGTTTCGGATTACAAATACTGATGGGAAATAATGACCAACAACAAATTGCATTATACACCATTTTTTTTTCTTTTTTAACCAATATACTTACGTTCTTCGTGCAAGGACTGGTCTCAAACACGCAAGGATGCGGTGGTACTTGTATTTGCGTATCCTTGCTGCAGAACCACTTGGAAGCCGGCTCTCTTGGCGCAGGTCCTTGTTGAAGCGGTCCTTCATCGATCTCCAACGTGTTTTCACTTTTGACACTGTTGACAAAACAAAACATAATAGTTAGGACAATGGTCTTTTGACCATGGTCACACAACTGTATGTGCTGTGAAAAAGTAATGACTTTCTCACATCATACACAGTTGTGTGAGCATGGCCAAGGTATTGACTACATCACACTGCATTGCGATACTTACCAAATGCAGAACGGACCCGAGCCGGGGCATTGGCCCAGCCATCCCACAACGCTGCGGCCACCTCATTCCAAAGCCTCCGGATCGTCACATTGTTGGCGTGCAGTGGATCCCTGGTGTCCCACAATGCGACTCGCTCGTGAACCAGGGAGATGAGGTGTTCATTCTCAATTAGGTCCTCATCCTCCTCTGGAACCTAACAACAAAAAGTACATTAATATAGGAGACGTTCACATACGGAAGACAGAAAACAGAATCAGAGGAATGGCATGAATATTGAAGTAAAAAAAACCACTGGTGCTGAAGCAAAAGGGAAAGAAAGAGAGAAGTAGAAAGAAATGAAGATTCAAGAATTATAAAGTGAGGATACAATACACATTCAGCCAGCTATACTTACACGATGCCGCCGTCTTGCCCGGCCATGACTACGCTGCTCCTGCCCAGTCTCCTGCCCAGTCTCTTCCGCTGTAGAAGAAGTGGTCTGAAAAAGGGAAAATATACATTGTCATATGTGTAGATGTGACAGTGAATACAATCTGAGGAGGTGAATACTCACTTCGCTGACATGTTCCCCTTGTGCAGGCCCAGGCGTTTCCTCATCAGAAGAAGCAGACATTCTGATGTGTGCAGAAAGAAAGGAATGACAGAAATTAGGGCACATAGACACAGATTATAGAAAAGAAATGCATTGGATAGGATATACTCACATAGTTCTGAGGCTTGTTTGCTGATCCAAGGGGCTGTGGGGCGTCTCGTCTGCAAGGCAGTCTGCTGACTAGTGACCTGCAAATGTCCACTACCTCCCTTTATCACCTTGTATGTGGGGGGTGGCTTATCAGTGTCTAGACATGTTTTTCTCAATTGAGACGCATGCGTCGGCAAACGCAAGCAAACGCATGTACTGAAAAACGCATGCGTTTACATAGACTACAATGCGTTTTTTGGGCGCAAACCTTGCGCAATCAGCCGCATACGTTTCCAGGCGGCAAATTGACGCCTCTAAAAATTACTACATGTTGCATTTCCGCGCCAAGACGCAGACGGCTAGACGACGCATGCGTCGTCAAACGCGGCAAAACGCGAACATAGAAAAACGCATGCGTCGATAATGTTAAAGATAGGAATACACAACGCATGCAGATATTTGCGGAAGAAACGCTGCGGACACAACCGCAAATGTGAAAGCGGCCTAAGTGGAGGCACAGTGGGAACATTTTTACTATGTGGACACACAGTGGGAACATTTTTACTATGTGGACGCACAGTGGGAACATTATTACTTTGCGGAGACACAGTGGGAACATTATTACTATGTGGAGACACAGCGGGAACATTATGACTATGTGAAGACACAGCAGGAACATTATGACTATGTGAAGACACAGCAGGAACATTATTACTATGTGGAGACAGAGTGGGAACAATAAAACTTTGCGGCGACACATTGGGAACATTATTATCATGTGGAGACACAGTGGGAACATTATTACTATGTGGAGGCACTCTGGGAACATCATTACTATGTGGAGACACAGTGGGAACATTATTACTATGTGGAGAGACAGCGGGAACATTATTACTATGTGGAGACAAAGCGGGAACATTATTACTATGTGGAGGCACAGCGGGAACATTATTACTATGTGGAGACACAGCGGGAACATTATTAGTATGTGGAGAGAGAGCTGGAACATTATTACTAAGTGGACACAGTGGGAACAATATTAAAATTTGGAGACACAGTGGGAGCATTATTACTATGTGGTGACACAGTGGGAGCAATATTACTATGTGGACACACAGCGGGAACATTATTACTATGTGGAGGCACAATGGGAACATTATTACTATGTGGAGACACAGCGGGAACATTATTAGTATGTGGAGACACAGCTGGAACATTATTACTATGTGGACACAGTGGGAACAATATTAAAATTTGGAGACACAGTGGGAGCATTATTACTATGTGGAGACAAGGCGGAAATATTTTTACTATGTGGAGACAAAGCGGGAACATTCTTACTATATGAAAACACAGCAGGAACATTCTTACTATGTGGAGGCACAGTGGGAACATTACTACTATGTGGAGACACAGCGGGAACATTATTAATATTTGGAGACATAGAGGGAACAATAATAATATGTGAAGACACAGCTGGAACAATATTACTAAGTGGAGGCACAGTGGGAACATTATTACTATGTGGAGACACAGCGGAAACATTATGACTCTGTGAAGACACAGCAGGAACATTATTACTATGTGGAGACACAGCGAGAACAATATTACTATGTGGAGACCCAGCAGGAACAATATTACTATGTGGAGGCACAGTGGGAACATTATTACTATGTGAAGACACAGCAGGAACATTATTACTATGTGGAGACACAGCGGGAACATTATTACTATGTGGCGACACAGCAGGGACATTATTACTATGTGGAGTCAAAGCGGGAACATTATTACTATGTGGAGGCACAGCGGGAACTTTATATTATGTGGAGACACAGCGGGAACATTATTAGTATGTGGAGACAAAGTGGGAACATTATTACTACGTGGAGACACAGTGAGAACAATGTTAAAATTTGGAGACACAGTGGGAACATTATTACTATGTGGTGACACAGTGGGAGCAATATTACTATGTGGACACACAGCGGGAACATTATTACTATGTGGAGGCACAATGGGAACATTATTACTATGTGGAGACACAGTGGGAACATTATTACTATGTGGAGGCACAGCGGGAACATTATTACTATGTGGAGGCACAGCAGGAACATTATTACTATGTGGAGACACAGCGGGAACATTATTACTATGTGGCGACACAGCAGGGACATTATTACTATGTGGAGTCAAAGCGGGAACATTATTACTATGTGGAGGCACAGCGGGAACAATATTACTATGTGGAGACCAAGCAGGAACAATATTACTATGTGGAGGCACAGTGGGAACATTATTACTATGTGAAGACACAGCAGGAACATTATTACTATGTGGAGACACAGCGGGAACATTATTACTATGTGGCGACACAGCAGGGACATTATTACTATGTGGAGTCAAAGCGGGAACATTATTACTATGTGGAGGCACAGCGGGAACATTATTATTATGTGGAGACACAGCGGGAACATTATTAGTATGTGGAGACAAAGTGGGAACATTATTACTATGTGGAGGCACAGCGGGAACATTATTACTATATGGAGGCACAGCGGGAACATTATTATTATGTGGAGACACAGCGGGAACATTATTAGTATGTGGAGACAAAGTGGGAACATTATTACTACGTGGAGACACAGTGAGAACAATGTTAAAATTTGGAGACACAGTGGGAACATTATTACTATGTGGTGACACAGTGGGAGCAATATTACTATGTGGACACACAGCGGGAACATTATTACTATGTGGAGGCACAATGGGAACATTATTACTATGTGGAGACACAGTGGGAACATTATTACTATGTGGAGGCACAGCGGGAACATTATTACTATATGGAGGCACAGCGGGAACATTATTATTATGTGGAGGCACAGCGGGAACATTATTATTATTTGGAGGCACAGCGGGAACTTTATTAATATGTGGAGACACAGTGGGAACATTATTACTATGTGGAGACACAGTGGGAGCAATATTACTATGTGGAGACAAGGCGGAAATATTTTTACTATGTGGATTCACAGCGGGAACATTATTACTATGTGAAGACAGAGCAGGAACATTATTACTATGTGGAGGCACAGTGGGAACATTACTACTATGTGGAGACACAGCGGGAACTGTTGTGAATTCTGTTCTCGAGCTCCCTCCTGTGGTTATGAATGGTACTTCGGCGAGTTCTGTTCATGGACTCCCTCTGGTGGCTGTGAGTGGAGCTGCTGGTTCTGAGATTCCTTCTCCAGCTGATCTCATTCAGGCCTTGGCTGGCTGCTCTATTTAACTCCACTCAGATCGTTACTTGATGCCAGCTGTCAATGTCCTAGTACTGGTTCAGTTCTCTTGGATATTTCAGATGACCTGTCTACCTGTTACCACTGTGTTTTTGTCCAGCTTGCTATTATGATTTTATCTTGTTAGCTGGAAGCTCTGGGATGCAGAGTGGCACCACCGCGCCGTGAGTCGGTGCGGTGGTTTCTTTTGCACACTCTGCGTGGTTTTTTGTTAGTTTTTTATGCTGACCGCAAAGATACCTTTTCTATCCTCAGTCTGTTTAGTTAAGTCTGGCCTCCTATGCTGAAACCTATTTCATTCCTGTGTTTGTGACTTCCATCTTAACTCACAGTCAATATATGTGGGGGCTGCCTATTTCTTTGGGGAATTTCTCTGAGGCAAGGTAGGCTGTATTTTCTATCTTTAGGGGTAGTTAGCTCTTAGGCTGTGAATAGGCGTCTAGGCAGAGTCAGGAACGCTCCACGGCTATTTCTAGTTGTTGTGATAGGATTAGGGGTTGCGGTCAGCAGAGCTCCCACTTCCCAGAGCTCGTCCTGTATTGCTAGTTTGCTCATCTGGTCATTTCTAGTGCTCCTAACCACCAGCTCAATATAACAGTACAGCTGGCCCACAAAGTGTTAATGCATCTCAATAGAGGGATAAGAGAAGTTCTGAGACCATTTTTTTTCTCTGCAGTGTGTTTTGTCTTTCTTTTCCCCTTAACCTCTGGGTTGTTCAGGACACAGGTGCAGATATGGACATTCAAGGTCTGTCCTCTTGTGTGGATCAACTCACTGCAAGGGTACAAAGCATTCAAGATTATGTAGTTCAGAACCCGATGTTAGAACCCAAAATTCCAATTCCTGATTTGTTTTCTGGGGATAGATCTAAGTTCCTGAATTTCAAAAATAATTGTAGACTGTTTTTTGCTTTGAAACCCCGCTCCTCTGGTGACCCCATTCAGCAAGTAAAAATCATTATTTCTTTGCTACGTGGCGACCCTCAAGACTGGGCATTTTCCCTTGCGCCAGGAGATCCTGCATTGCGTAATGTAGATGCGTTTTTTCTGGCGCTTGGATTGCTTTATGATGAACCAGATTCAGTGGATCAGGCAGAGAAAATTTTGCTGGCTTTGTGTCAGGGTCAGGATGAAGCGGAGGTATATTGTCAGAAGTTCAGAAAGTGGTCTGTGCTTACTCAGTGGACTGAGTGTGCCCTGGCGGCAATTTTCAGAAAGGGTCTTTCTGAAGCCCTTAAGGATGTTATGGTGGGATTCTCCACGCCTGCTGGTCTGAATGAGTCTATGTCCTTGGCCATTCAGATCGATCGATGCTTACGTGAGCGCAAAAATGTGCACCATTTGGCGGTGTTTTCTGAGCAGAAGCCTGAGCCTATGCAATGTGATAGAACTTTGACCAGAGCTGAACGGCAAGAATACAGACGTCAGAATGGGCTGTGTTTTTACTGTGGTGACTCCACTCATGCTATCTCTGATTGTCCTAAGCGCACTAAACGGTTCGCTAGGTCTGCCACCATTGGTACGGTACAGCCAAAATTTCTTTTGTCCGTTACTCTGATTTGCTCTTTGTCGTCCTATTCTGTTATGGCATTTGTGGATTCAGGCGCTGCTCTGAATTTGATGGACTTGGAGTTTGCCAGGCGCTGTGGTTTTTTCTTGGAGCCCTTGCAGTATCCTATTCCATTGAGAGGAATTGATGCTACACCTTTGGCCAAGAATAAACCTCAGTACTGGACTCAATTGACCATGTGCATGGCTCCTGCACATCAGGAGGATATTCGCTTTTTGGTGTTGCATAATCTGCATGATGTGGTCGTTTTGGGTTTGCCATGGCTACAGGTCCATAATCCTGTATTGGATTGGAAATCAATGTCTGTATCCTGTTGGGGTTGTCAAGGGGTACATGGGGATGTCCCATTGTTGTCTATTTCGTCTTCCCATCCTTCTGAAGTCCCTGAGTTCTTGTCAGATTACCGGGATGTATTTGATGAGCCCAAATCCAGTGCCCTACCTCCTCATAGGGATTGCGATTGTGCTATTAATTTGATTCCTGGTAGTAAGTTTCCGAAGGGCCGACTGTTCAATTTATCTGTGCCAGAAAACGCTGCAATGCGGAGTTATATAAAGGAGTCCTTGGAGAAAGGGCATATTCGCCCGTCGTCGTCACCGTTGGGAGCAGGGTTCTTTTTTGTGGCCAAGAAGGATGGTTCTCTGAGACCTTGTATAGATTACCACCTTCTTAATAAAATCACTGTCAAATTTCAGTACCCTTTGCCGCTACTGTATGATTTGTTTGCTCAGATTAAGGGGGCTAGCTGGTTCACCAAGATAGATCTTCGAGGGGCGTATAATCTTGTGCGTATTAAATGGGGCGACGAATGGAAAACAGCATTTAATACGCCCGAGGACCATTTTGAGTACTTGGTGATGCCATTCGGGCTTTCTAATGCTCCATCTGTGTTTCAGTCCTTTATGCATGACATCTTCCGAAAGTACCTGGATAGATTCATGATTGTATATTTGGATGATATTTTGGTCTTTTCGGACGATTGGGAGTCTCATGTGAAGCAGGTCAGAATGGTGTTCTAGGTCCTTCGTGCTCATTCCTTGTTTGTGAAGGGGTCTAAATGTCTCTTTGGAGTTCAGAAGGTTTCATTTTTGGGCTTCATTTTTTCCCCTTCTACTATCGAGATGGACCCTGTTAAAGTTCAGGCCATTTATGATTGGACCCAGCCTACTTCTGTGAAGAGCCTTCAGAAATTTCTGGGCTTTGCTAATTTTTACCGTCGCTTCATCGCTAATTTTTCTAGTGTTGTTAAACCATTGACTGATTTAACCAAGAAAGGTGCTGATGTGATCAATTGGTCCTCTGCGGCCGTTGAGGCTTTTCAGGAGCTGAAGCGTCGTTTTTCTTCTGCCCCTGTGTTGTGTCAGCCAGATGTTTCGCTCCCGTTTCAGGTCGAGGTGGATGCTTCTGAGATTGGAGCAGGGGCTGTTTTGTCTCAAAGAGGTTCTGATGGCTCTGTGATGAAACCATGTGCTTTCTTTTCTAGAAAGTTTTCGCCTGCTGAGCGCAATTATGATGTGGGTAATCGAGAGTTGTTGGCTATGAAGTGGGCGTTTGAGGAGTGGCGACATTGGCTTGAAGGAGCCAAACATCGCGTGGTGGTCTTGACGGATCACAAGAATCTGACTTATCTCGAGTCTGCCAAGCGGTTGAATCCTAGACAGGCTCGATGGTCGCTGTTTTTCTCCCGCTTCAATTTTGTGGTTTCGTACCTTCCGGGTTCTAAGAATGTGAAGGCTGATGCCCTTTCAAGGAGTTTTGTGCCTGATTCTCCGGGAGTTCCTGAGCCAGTTGGTATTCTCAAAGAGGGGGTAATTTTGTCTGCCATCTCCCCTGATTTGCGGCGGGTGCTGCAGGAGTTTCAGGCTGATAGACCTGACCGTTGCCTAGCGGAGAAGCTGTTTGTCCCTGATAGATGGACTAGTAGAGTTATCTCTGAGGTTCATTGTTCGGTGTTGGCTGGTCATCCTGGAATCTTTGGTACCAGAGATTTGGTGGCTAGATCCTTTTGGTGGCCTTCCTTGTCACGAGATGTGCGTTCTTTTGTGCAGTCCTGTGGGACTTGTGCTCAGGCTAAGCCCTGCTGTTCTCGTGCCAGTGGGTTGCTTTTGCCCTTGCCCGTCCCGAAAAGGCCCTGGATGCATATTTCCATGGATTTTATTTCAGATCTCCCTGTCTCTCAGAGGATGTCAGTTATCTGGGTGGTTTGTGATCGCTTCTCTAAGATGGTCCATTTGGTACCTTTGCCTAAATTGCCTTCCTCCTCTGATTTGGTTCCATTGTTTTTCCAGCATGTGGTTCGTTTACATGGCATTCCGGAGAACATCGTGTCGGACAGAGGTTCCCAGTTTGTTTCAAGATTTTGGCGGTCCTTTTGTGCTAAGATGGGCATTGATTTGTCTTTTTCTTCAGCTTTCCATCCTCAGACAAATGGCCAAACCGAACGAACCAATCAGACTTTGGAAACATATCTGAGATGCTTTGTTTCTGCTGATCAGGATGATTGGGTGTCCTTCTTGCCTTTGGCTGAGTTCGCCCTTAATAATCGGGCCAGCTCGGCCACTTTGGTTTCGCCTTTTTTCTGTAATTCTGGTTTCCACCCTCGTTTTTCTTCAGGGCAGGTTGAGCCTTCGGACTGTCCTGGTGTGGATTCTGTGGTGGACAGGTTGCAGCAAATTTGGACTCACGTAGTGGACAATTTGACATTGTCCCAGGAGAAGGCTCAATGTTTCGCTAACCGCCGTCGCTGTGTTGGTCCCCGACTTCGTGTTGGGGATTTGGTTTGGTTGTCGTCTCGTTTTGTTCCTATGAAGGTTTTGTCTCCTAAGTTTAAGCCTCGTTTCATTGGTCCTTATAAGATTTCTGAAATTATTAATCCTGTGTCATTTCGTTTGGACCTTCCAGCTTCTTTCGCCATCCATAATGTGTTCCATAGGTTGTTGTTGCGGAGATATGTGGCTCCTATGGTTCCCTCCGTTGATCCTCCTGCCCCGGTGTTGGTTGAGGGGGAGTTGGAGTATGTGGTGGAGAAGATTTTGGATTCTCGTATTTCGAGACGGAAACTTCAGTACCTAGTCAAGTGGAAAGGTTATGGTCAGGAGGATAATTCCTGGGTGGTTGCCTCTGATGTTCATGCTGCCGATCTTGTTCGTGCCTTTCATTTGGCTCGTCCGGAGTGGCCTGGAGGCTCTGGTGAGGGTTCGGTGACCCCTCCTCAAGGGGGGGGTACTGTTGTGAATTCTGTTCTCGAGCTCCCTCCTGTGGTTATGAATGGTACTTCGGCGAGTTCTGTTCATGGACTCCCTCTGGTGGCTGTGAGTGGAGCTGCTGGTTCTGAGATTCCTTCTCCACCTGATCTCATTCAGGCCTTGGCTGGCTGCTCTATTTAACTCCACTCAGATCGTTACTTGATGCCAGCTGTCAATGTCCTAGTACTGGTTCAGTTCTCTTGGATCTTTCAGATGACCTGTCTACTTCAGCACAAGCTAAGTCCCTGCTAGCTTATTTGTTACCACTGTGTTTTTGTCCAGCTTGCTATTATGATTTTATCTTGTTAGCTGGAAGCTCTGGGATGCAGAGTGGCACCACCGCGCCGTGAGTCGGTGCGGTGGTTTCTTTTGCACACTCTGCGTGGTTTTTTGTTAGTTTTTTATGCTGACCGCAAAGATACCTTTTCTATCCTCAGTCTGTTTAGTTAAGTCTGGCCTCCTATGCTGAAACCTATTTCATTCCTGTGTTTGTGACTTACATCTTAACTGACAGTCAATATATGTGGGGGCTGCCTATTTCTTTGGTGAATTTCTCTGAGGCAAGGTAGGCTGTATTTTCTATCTTTAGGGGTAGTTAGCTCTTAGGCTGTGAAGAGGCATCTAGGCAGAGTCAGGAACGCCCCACGGCTATTTCTAGTTATACTATACCGGAGATACAAGAGTCAAAGACTTTGCCAAATAGTAACCAATTATTTTTATTGAAAAATAAATTTCCAATTAAAAAATCATACACGTAATATATAGTACAAAATACTTAATACAAGTTGTGACTAAATCCAAGGATACACCCATGGATCCAGATGCACCATGATAGGACAACAATAGATCAAATGTCATAAAACCAGTGTTAATTGTCTACACATAGCTATTGTAGGGCTGATGTATAGCAGATCACTGCTATAGTAAGTGAAGGGTTAATTACTCATAAGTCACACGATGTCCTGTCCGGCACGCCCCCTGAGGAAGTGGCAGTACACTAACACGAAACGCGCGTCGAGGTTTGGACCGGGTGCCGGACAAGACATCGTGTGACCTATGGGTAATTAACCCTTCACTTATTTATTCACTTTATCTTCACATATAGCGGTTGGTTTACTTGTGACATGCAGTGATCTTATGAGTAATGCCATTGTGTAAATACGACACCTAGAGTCACTGCTATACATCAGCCCTACAATAGCTATGTGTAGACAATTAACACTGGTTTTATGACATTTGATCTATTGTTGTCCTATCATGGTGCATCTGGATCCATGGGTGTATCCTTGGATTTAGTCACAACTTGTATTAAGTATTTTGTACTATATATTACGTGTATGATTTTTTAATTGGAAATTTATTTTTCAATAAAAATAATTGGTTACTATTTGGCAAAGTCTTTGACTCTTGTATCTCCGGTATAGTATAGCTGCTATTGAGTCGCCTTATGTATATAATTACTGACGTTCTTTTTTTCATGTATGGCTATTTCTAGTTGTTGTGATAGGATTAGGGGTTGCGGTCAGCAGAGCTTCCACTTCCCAGAGCTCGTCCTGTATTGCTAGTTTGCTCATCTGGTCATTTCTAGTGCTCCTAACCACCAGCTCAATATAACAGGGAACATTATTAATATGTGTAGACATAGAGGGAACAATAATACTATGTGAAGACATAGCGGGAACAATATTACTATGTGGAGGCACAGTGGGAACATTATTACTATGTGGAGACACACCAGGAGCATTATGACTATGTGAAGACACAGTGGGAACATTATGACTATGAGAAGACACAGCAGGAACATTTTTACTATGTGGAGACACAGTGGGAACAATATTACTATGTGGAGGCAAAGTGGGAACATTATTGATATGTGGAGACACAGCGGGAACATTATTACTATGTGGAGACACAATAGGGACATTATTACTATGTGGAGACAAAGCGGGAACATTATTACTATGTGGAGGCACAGCGGGAACATTATTATTATGTGGAGACACAGAGGGAACATTATTAGTATGTGGAGACACAATGGGAACATTATTTCTACGTGGAGACACAGTGAGAACAATGTTAACATTTGGAAACACAGTGGGAACATTATTACTATGTGGAGACACAGTGGGAGCATTATTACTATGCGGGCACACAACGGGAACATTATTACTATGTGGAGGCACAGTGGTAACATTACTATGTGGAGACACAGCGGGAACATTATTACTATGTGGAGACACAGCGGGAACATTACTACAAAGTGAAGACACAGCAGGAACATTACTAGTATGTGGAGACACAGTGGGAACATTATTTCTACGTGGAGACACAGTGAGATTAATGTTAAAATTTGGAGACACAGTGGGAACATTATTGCTATGTGGAGACACAGTGGGATCATTATTACTATGCGGACACACAACTGGAACATTATTACTATGTGGAGGCACAGAGGGAACATTATTACTATGTAGAGACACAGCGGGAACTGTTGTGAAATTGGATTTTGGGCTCCCCCGGTGGCCACTGGTGGAATTGAACTGGTGTGCATCATCCCCTCTGTTCACCTGTTTCCATCAGGATGTGGGAGTCGCTATTTATCCTTGCTCCTCTGTCACTTCCATGCCGGTCAACATTGTAATCAGAAGCCTTTCTGTGCATGTTCCTGCTGCTAGACAACTCCCAGCTAAGTTGGACTTTAGTCCTCGTTTGTTTTTGCATTTTGTTCCAGTTCACAGCTGTAGTTTCGTTTCTGTGTCTGGAAAGCTCTTGTGATCTGAAATTGCCACTCTGATGTTATGAGTTAATACTAGAGTCTTAAAGTAATTTCAGGATGGTATTTTGATAGGGTTTTCAGCTGACCATGAAAGTGCCCTTTCTGTCTTCCTGCTATCTAGTAAGCGGACCTCAATTTTGCTAAACCTATTTTCATACTACGTTTGTCATTTCATCTAAAATCACCGCCAATATATGTGGGGGCCTCTGTCTGCCTATCGGGGAAATTTCTCTAGAGGTGAGCCAGGACTATATTTTCCTCTGCCAGGATTAGTTAGTCCTCCGGCCGGCGCTGGGCGTCTAAGGATAAAAACGTAGGCAACGCTACCCGGCTACTGTTAGTTGTGCGGCAGGTTTAGTTCATGGTCAGTTTAGTCTCCATCCTTCCAAGAGCTAGTACTTATGTTTGCTGGGCTATGTTCTCTTGCCATTGAGAACCATAACAGTTTGACCGGCCAAAAAGGGTTAAATTAATTGACAGAGAAAGGAGAGAAAAGAGAAGTCTGCTAAAGATTTTTTTTTTTTTCCCTTCCCTTCAGTTCTGAGTGTGCTTGTAATTGAATCTCTTGCAAGTCTGCCTATATTGCAGCCTTTCTCTCTCTCTCTCTCCTTCTAATCCTGGAATGGCTCTGTGTTCACCTGTTTAAAATGGATATTCAGAGTTTAGCTGCAGGTTTGAATAATCTCACCACGAAAGTTCAAAATTTACAAGATTTTGTTGTTCATGTTCCTATATCTGAACCTAGAATTCCTTTGCCTGAATTTTTCTCGGGGAATAGATCTTGCTTTCAAAATTTCAAAAATAATTGCAAGTTGTTTTTGTCCCTGATATCTCGCTCTGCTGGAGATCCTGCTCAGCAGGTCAGGATTGTGATTTCCTTGCTCCGGGGCGACCCTCAGGATTGGGCTTTTGCATTGGCTCCAGGGGATCCTGCGTTGCTCAATGTGGATGCGTTTTTTTTGGCCTTGGGGTTGCTTTATGAGGAACCTCAGTTAGAGCTTCAGGCGGAAAAGGCCTTGATGTCCCTATCTCAGGGGCAAGACGAAGCTGAAATATACTGCCAGAAATTCCGTAAATGGGCTGTGCTTACTCAGTGGAATGAGTGCGCCCTGGCGGCGAATTTCAGAGAGGGTCTCTCTGATGCCATTAAGGATGTTATGGTGGGGTTCCCTGTGCCTGCGGGTCTGAATGAGTCCATGACAATGGCTATCCAGATCGATAGGCGTCTGCGGGAGCGCAAACCTGTGCACCATTTGGCGGTGTCTACTGAGAAGACGCCAGAGAATATGCAATGTGATAGAATTCTGTCCAGAAGTGAACGGCAGAATTTAAGACGAAAAAATGGGTTGTGCTTCTATTGCGGTGATTCAACTCATGTTATATCAGCATGCTCTAAGCGTACTAAGAAGCTTGATAAGTCTGTTTCAATTGGCACTTTACAGTCTAAGTTTATTCTATCTGTGACCCTGATTTGTTCTTTATCATCTATTACCGCGGATGCCTATGTCGACTCTGGCGCCGCTTTGAGTCTTATGGATTGGTCCTTTGCCAAACGCTGTGGGTATGATTTGGAGCCTCTTGAAACTCCTATACCCCTGAAGGGGATTGACTCCACCCCATTGGCTAGTAATAAACCACAATACTGGACACAAGTAACTATGCGGATTAATCCGGATCATCAGGAGATTATTCGCTTTCTTGTGCTGTATAACCTACATGATGTGTTGGTGCTTGGATTGCCATGGCTGCAATCTCATAACCCAGTCCTTGACTGGAAAGCTATGTCTGTGTTAAGCTGGGGATGTAAGGGGACGCATGGGGACGCACCTGTGGTTTCCATTTCATCATCTATTCCCTCTGAGATTCCTGAATTCTTGACTGAATATCGTGACGTTTTTGAAGAACCTAAGCTTGGTTCATTACCTCCGCACCGGGAGTGCGATTGTGCCATAGATTTGATTCCGGGTAGTAAATACCCTAAGGGTCGTTTATTTAATCTGTCTGTGCCTGAACATGCTGCTATGCGAGAATATATAAAGGAGTCCTTGGAAAAGGGACATATTCGTCCTTCGTCATCTCCCTTAGGAGCCGGTTTTTTCTTTGTGGCTAAGAAAGATGGCTCTTTGAGACCGTGTATTGATTATCGGCTTTTGAATAAAATCACGGTTAAATATCAATATCCGTTGCCACTGCTGACTGATTTGTTTGCTCGCATAAAGGGGGCCAAGGGGTTCTCTAAGATAGATCTCCGTGGGGCGTATAATTTGGTGCGAATTAAGCAGGGGGATGAGTGGAAGACCGCATTTAATACGCCCGAGGGCCACTTTGAGTATTTGGTGATGCCTTTTGGTCTTTCAAATGCCCCTTCAGTCTTTCAGTCCTTTATGCATGACATTTTCCGTGATTATTTGGACAAATTTATGATTGTGTATCTGGATGATATTTTGATTTTTTCGGATGACTGGGACTCTCATGTCCAGCAGGTCAGGAGGGTTTTTCAGGTTTTGCGGTCTAATTCCTTGTGTGTGAAGGGTTCTAAGTGCGTTTTTGGGGTTCAAAAGATTTCCTTTTTGGGATATATTTTTTCCCCCTCTTCCATCGAGATGGATCCTGTCAAGGTTCAGGCTATTTGTGATTGGACGCAACCCTCTTCTCTTAAGAGTCTTCAGAAATTTTTGGGCTTTGCTAACTTTTATCGTCGATTTATTGCTGGTTTTTCTGATGTTGTTAAACCATTGACTGATTTGACTAAGAAGGGTGCTGATGTTGCTGATTGGTCCCCTGCTGCTGTGGAGGCCTTTCGGGAGCTTAAGCGCCGCTTTTCTTCCGCCCCTGTGTTGCGTCAGCCTGATGTTGCTCTTCCTTTTCAGGTTGAGGTCGACGCTTCTGAAATCGGAGCTGGGGCAGTTTTGTCGCAGAGAAGTTCCGATTGTTCCGTGATGAGACCTTGTGCCTTTTTCTCGCGTAAATTTTCGCCCGCCGAGCGGAATTATGATGTTGGGAATCGGGAGCTTTTGGCCATGAAGTGGGCTTTTGAGGAGTGGCGTCATTGGCTTGAGGGGGCTAGACATCAGGTGGTGGTATTGACTGACCACAAAAATCTAATTTATCTTGAGTCCGCCAGACGCCTGAATCCTAGACAGGCGCGCTGGTCGTTGTTTTTCTCTCGGTTTAATTTTGTGGTGTCCTACCTGCCGGGTTCTAAGAATGTTAAGGCGGATGCCCTTTCTAGGAGTTTTGAGCCTGACTCCCCTGGTAACTCTGAACCTACAGGTATCCTTAAAGATGGAGTGATATTGTCTGCCGTTTCTCCAGACCTGCGGCGGGCCTTGCAGGAGTTTCAGGCGGATAGACCTGATCGTTGCCCACCTGGTAGACTGTTTGTTCCTGATGATTGGACCAGTAAAGTCATTTCTGAGGTTCATTCTTCTGCGTTGACAGGTCATCCTGGAATCTTTGGTACCAGGGATTTGGTGGCAAGGTCCTTCTGGTGGCCTTCCCTGTCTCGAGATGTGCGAGGCTTTGTGCAGTCTTGTGACGTTTGTGCTCGGGCCAAGCCTTGTTGTTCTCGGGCTAGTGGATTGTTGTTGCCCTTGCCTATCCCGAAGAGGCCCTGGATGCACATCTCGATGGATTTTATTTCGGATCTTCCTGTTTCTCAGAAGATGTCTGTCATCTGGGTGGTGTGTGACCGTTTCTCTAAGATGGTCCATTTGGTTCCCCTGCCTAAGTTGCCTTCTTCTTCCGAGTTGGTTCCTCTGTTTTTCAAAATGTGGTCCGTTTGCATGGTATTCCGGAGAATATCGTTTCTGACAGAGGAACCCAGTTCGTGTCTGGATTTTGGCGGGCATTCTGTGCTAGGATGGGCATAGATTTGTCTTTCTCGTCTGCTTTCCATCCTCAGACAAATGGCCAGACCGAGCGGACGAATCAGACCTTGGAGACATATTTGAGGTGTTTTGTGTCTGCAGATCAGGATGATTGGGTTGCTTTTTTGCCTTTAGCGGAGTTTGCCCTCAATAATCGGGCCAGCTCTGCCACCTTGATGTCTCCTTTTTTCTGTAATTCGGGGTTTCATCCTCGATTTTCTTCTGGTCAGGTGGAATCTTCGGATTGTCCTGGAGTGGATGCTGTGGTGGAGAGGTTGCATCAGATTTGGGGGCAGGTAGTGGACAATTTGAAGTTGTCCCAGGAGAAGACTCAGCTTTTTGCCAACCGCCGGCGTCGGGTTGGTCCTCGGCTTTGTGTTGGGGACTTGGTGTGGTTGTCTTCTCGTTTTGTCCCTATGAGGGTTTCTTCTCCTAAGTTTAAGCCTCGGTTCATCGGCCCGTATAAGATATTGGAGATTCTTAACCCTGTGTCCTTCCGTTTGGACCTCCCTGCATCTTTTTCTATTCATAATGTTTTTCATCGGTCATTGTTGCGCAGGTATGAGGTACCGGTTGTGCCTTCCATTGAGCCTCCTGCTCCGGTGTTGGTTGAGGGCGAGTTGGAGTACGTTGTGGAAAAAATCTTGGACTCCCGTGTTTCCAGACGGAAACTCCAGTATCTGGTCAAATGGAAGGGATACGGTCAGGAGGATAATTCTTGGGTGACTGCCTCTGATGTTCATGCCTCCGATCTGGTCCGTGCCTTTCATAGGGCTCATCCTGATCGCCCTGGTGGTTCTGGTGACGGTTCGGTGCCCCCTCCTTGAGGGGGGGGTACTGTTGTGAAATTGGATTTTGGGCTCCCCCGGTGGCCACTGGTGGAATTGAACTGGTGTGCATCATCCCCTCTGTTCACCTGTTTCCATCAGGATGTGGGAGTCGCTATTTATCCTTGCTCCTCTGTCACTTCCATGCCGGTCAACATTGTAATCAGAAGCCTTTCTGTGCATGTTCCTGCTGCTAGACAACTCCCAGCTAAGTTGGACTTTAGTCCTCGTTTGTTTTTGCATTTTGTTCCAGTTCACAGCTGTAGTTTCGTTTCTGTGTCTGGAAAGCTCTTGTGATCTGAAATTGCCACTCTGATGTTATGAGTTAATACTAGAGTCTTAAAGTAATTTCAGGATGGTATTTTGATAGGGTTTTCAGCTGACCATGAAAGTGCCCTTTCTGTCTTCCTGCTATCTAGTAAGCGGACCTCAATTTTGCTAAACCTATTTTCATACTACGTTTGTCATTTCATCTAAAATCACCGCCAATATATGTGGGGGCCTCTGTCTGCCTATCGGGGAAATTTCTCTAGAGGTGAGCCAGGACTATATTTTCCTCTGCCAGGATTAGTTAGTCCTCCGGCCGGCGCTGGGCATCTAAGGATAAAAACGTAGGCAACGCTACCCGGCTACTGTTAGTTGTGCGGCAGGTTTAGTTCATGGTCAGTTTAGTCTCCATCCTTCCAAGAGCTAGTACTTATGTTTGCTGGGCTATGTTCTCTTGCCATTGAGAACCATAACAGGGAACATTATTACTATGTGAAGACACAGCGGGAACATTATTACTATGTGGAGAGACAGCGGGAACATTATTATGTGGAGACACAGCGGGAATATTATTAGTATGTGGAGACACAGTGGGAACATTATTACTACGTGGAGACACAGTGAGAACAATGTTAAAATTTTGAGACACAGTGGGAACATTATTACTATGTGGTGACACAGTGGGAGCATTATTACTATGTGGACACACAGCGGGAACATTATTACTATGTGGAGACACAGCGGGAACATTACTACAAAGTGAAGACACAGCAGGAACATTACTAGTATGTGGAGACACAGTGGGAACATTATTTCTACGTGGAGACACAGTGAGATTAATGTCAAAATTTGGAGACACAGTGGGAACATTATTGCTATGTGGAGACACAGTGGGATCATTATTACTATGCGGACACACAACTGGAACATTATTACTATGTGGAGGCACAGAGGGAACATTATTACTATGTGGAGACACAGCGGGAACATTATTACTATGTGAAGACACAGCGGGAACATTATTATTATGTGGAGACACAGCGGGAACATTATTATGTGGAGACACAGCGGGAATATTATTAGTATGTGGAGACACAGTGGGAACATTATTACTACGTGGAGACACAGTGAGAACAATGTTAAAATTTTGAGACACAGTGGGAACATTATTACTATGTGGTGACACAGTGGGAGCATTATTACTATGTGGACACACAGCGGGAACATTATTATTATGTGAAGACACAGCAGGAACATTATTACTATGTGGAGGCACAGTGGGAACATTACTACTATGTGGAGACTCAGCGGGAACATTATTAATATGTGGAGACATAGAGGGAACAATAATACTATGTGAAGACACAGCGGGAACAATATTACTATGTGGAGGCACAGTGGGAATATTATTACTAAGTGGAGACACAGCGGGAACATTATGACTATGTAAAGACTCAGTGGGAACATTATGACTATGTGAAGACACAGCAGGAACAATATTACTATGTGGAGGCTCAGAGGGAACATTATTACTATGTGGAGACACAGTGGGAACATTATTACCTTGTGAAGACACAGCAGGAACATTATTACAATGTGGAGACACAGCGGGAACATTATTACTATGTGGAGACACAGCAGGGATATTATTACTATGTGGAGACAAAGCGGGAACATTATTGCTATGTGGAGGCACAGCAGGAACATTATTATTATGTGGAGACACAGCGGGAACATTATTAGTATGTGGAGACATAGTGGGAATATTATTTCTACGTGGAGACACAGTGAGAACAATGTTAAAATTTGGAGACACAGTGGGAACATTATTACTATGTGGTGAGACAGTGGGAGCATTATTACTATGTGGACACACAGCGGGAACATTATTACTATGTGGAGGCACAGTGGGAATAATATTAATATGTGGAGACACAGCGGGAACATTATGACTATGTGAAGACACAGTGGGAACATTATGACTATGTGAAGACACAGCAGGACCATTATTACTATGTGGAGTCACAGCGGGAACAATATTACTATGTGGAGGCAAAGTGGGAACAGTATTACTATGTGAAGACATAGCAGGAACATTATTACTATGTGGAGACCCAGCAGGAACAATATTACTATGTGGAGGCACAGACGGAATATTATTACTATGTGAAGACATAGCAGGAACATTATTACTATGTGGAGACCCAGCGGGAACATTATTACTATGTGGCGACACAGCAGGGACATTATTACTATGTGGAGTCAAAGCGGGAACATTATTACTATGTGGAGGCACAGCGGGAACATCATTATTATGTGAAGACACAGCGGGAACATTATTAGTATGTGGAGACACAGTGGGAACATTATTAATACGTGGAGACACAGTGAGAATAATGTTAAAATTTGGAGACACAGTGGGAACATTATTTCTATGTGGTGACACAGTGGGATGTGGGATCATTATTACTGTATGCACACACAGCGGGAACATTATTACTATGTGTAGGCACAGTGGGAACATTATTACTATGTGTAGGCACAGTGGGAACATTATTACTATGTGGAAACACAGTGGAAACATTATTACTATGTGGAGGCACAGCGGGAACATTATTACTATGTGGAGGCACAGCAGGAACATTATTTCTATGTGGAGGCAGAGCGGGAATTTTATTACTATGTGAAGACACAGTGAGAACATTATTACTATGTGGAGACACAGTGGGAGCAATATTACTATGTGAAGACACAGTGGGAACATTATGACTATGTGAAGACACAGCAGGAACATTATTACTATGTGGAGACACAGCTGGAACATTATGACTATGTGAAGACACAGTGGGAACATTATGACTATGTGAAGATACAGCAGGAACATTATTACTATGTGGAGACACAGCGGGAACAATATTACTGAGTGAAGACAGCAGGAATAGTATTACTATGTGGAGACACAGCGGGAACATTATTACTATGTGGAGACACAGCAGGGACATTATTACTATGTGGAGTCAAATCGGGAACATTATTATTATGTGGAGACACATTGGGAACATTATTTCTACGTGGAGACACAGTGAGAACAATGTTAAAATTTGGAGACACAGTGGGAACATTATTACTATGTGGAGACACAGTGGGAGCATTATTACTATGCGGACACACAATGGGAACATTACTACTATGTGGAGGCACAGTGTGAACATTATTACTATGTGGAGACACAGTGGGAACAATATTACTATGTGGAGACACAGTGGAACATTATTACTATGTGGACACACAGACAAGTAACAACGTCTCTATGGACATCAGGGCGCACGTCCTCACCAGGGGATCCATCCCAGTGTACGAATCCAAATGCAAATAAAGAGAAGGACAGCACCACAGCAAATGTGAAGAAACAGCTCACGTGTTTATTCTGCCTCCTGCAACGTTTCGGTCCGAGGACCTTTATCAAGCATAGTGAAAAGACAATCCAACCACCATTATATACCATTAGACCCAACCCATTAATTTACTAGCAACCAATGGGGTAGCTCTATTAAGTTAGAAAAAATACATCATAATACAACATACATATACACAAATAAAAACTATCCCACATAACCAGCCCTCCGTATATACTAACCGCTAACATGGTTCAACTATCTCTGATCGCTCCCCACTATTAAATTACACCCAAAAATCTACAATGAATCCCCGATGTCCACGTTGTAAACAACACCGATCGCACCAATCTAAACAAGGCATCAGCGGCTGTCATGACATCATGGGCTCGTTCACAGCGGGAGCAGTCCAATCTGCTCATAGAGCTCCCACATCATGTGATAGCCGTATATCCAGCATGCAGCGCTCATCATTACGCTAGTTCATAGGCTGATTCCCCGATACGTCAGTTCCAAACAGGCACACCCACTCCTGTCCAATGGTATTATACCGCGCATGTCCATGATGTCACCATCCTCCAGAACTCCTGTGCGCATGTCCTAATTCCGGACTCCGGCAATATCAGCGCACCGAGCTTGCTGCATCAACAAATGCGCATGACAGAAGGATTCTCCAAACATTTCTTCACTCCAGGTGACATCAGCGTGCAAAACATATCACAGCAATTAGCCTGCATGAACAAAAAGATCCCCAAAGAATTTCTTCACTCCAGGTCCATATCATACGATAAAGTGTAACGCATCTCTTAATAGATAGTTTATATATATCCTCAGTCATGGCTATATCAACCAGGCGATATTCTATAAAACTTGGACAGCCACTTTTACCTGCCATATCTAGGCCTTTTTATATGGATCTGCAATGAGAAATAATATATAAAAGGGGAAACAACCATCCTAATATAATACACCCGGTCTATCTAAGACCTCTATACAGATAAACATATATCACATACATCAGTGTTTCAGCAATAATAATTAATATGTTCATAAGCGAAATACATATCTCTATACAAAGGGATAGACACATCAGGGCAAAAAGAACATAACAATATCTCATAATATATCAAAAAACCACATCACCTTCCTGATGTCGATAACTTAAACCACCAGACACCAATGGATTTGGATGGATAAAAGGGGAACAACATATCCATGATAATAACTACAATACTTTCAATAGATCAAAACGATCAAGTCACAAGAGCCCTATATCAAAATATCAAGAGGTTTTTAAATATGTATATGTAGCGCCCCCACTGCCGCAGGGCCGAGGGGTACCCGGTACCGGGCCACTGAGTCTCTGCTCTGGGGTTGTCACGGTGGCTAGACCCGGTCCGTGACCCTGCTGAGGGGCGTACAATAATAGATGTGGATGGTGGTGGAGGTGCAGTGCAGTAAATAACGAGGACACCAGGTTGCAGTCTCTTTACCTCTTTACTGAAGGCTTCTGAGTCCTCAATCCGGAATACGGTTAACAGGGCTGCGCAAGTCCGGTCGGTCCGATGGCACCTCCAGAGTTCCCTTTGCAGGTGGAAATCTGTGCCTACCTTCCTGCGCTTGTGTGTTGTGGTCCTCCCCTGCTGTGCTTACGGGATAGCACCCACAACTGTTGTGTCTGTTTCTCGTGTTCCCTCACAACTCGACTCTGATGTTCTCCCTCTACGTCCCCCTGATCTTACGGTTAGGACGCACCCGTATGACGGGGAGGCTCGGAGCTTTTCCGGGACTCCAGCATCGCCCCACTCCTGTTGTTACCCCCCTGTGTCTTCCTGGGTCTGGGTGAGACAGCCCGCATGTAACTGACTGTCCTGCCGTAGGTCTGAAGTTTGGCTTGGAGCTCTATACTTCCTCGGCGTTCCGGCCACCGGTTATGCGCCTCAATAGGATGTTGCCTCGTCTTACAGCACGACTCCTACTGGTATTCTCCTTGTTGCGTTGATCTCGTTTCTCACTCAGCACAATAAACTTCGCTTCTTATCCTTTCTTGGGGTACTGCTGCTATATCGTGCAGGCGCGGTCCCGTAACGTTCTCTCTGTTCGCTAGGCCTCTGTCAGGATCCCACCCCTGACAGGGACCCCTCTGAATCTTTCCCTACAACACCCTCTGCCACAAGGTGTTGCCTGGTTCCAACCCAGTCAGCTTTCTCTCTAACTTCCTGCCTAACCCCCAGTTTTACCAGACTGTGAGGAGTGGCCTAATGAATAGTGCCCTTAGCTCCCCCTGGAGGCCAGACTGTGAAATGTATTGGTGTCTGTGATACCTGGTCAGATGAACTCCTTCAGTGCCATCAGACGTACCATAGCCCCCCTTAGCGGCGGAGCCACAGTACTGCAACGACCAGGACTCTGGGGCGCTGCACTCCCCCCCGGTTAAATCCAGTACTCCTGGACTGGGAAGAAAACAACAATACATGTCAGCAAAAAGACATACAATTTTGAAAATGAGTGGCCTGCCAGTTTAATGCTGAAACATAGGTGCAAGGTCCAATTATGCTAGACCATATTGAGCACTGAGTATTAGCAGGCTTTTCCTTGGCTCTCTGTGTGGCCATAGGTCATATTTACTCACCTGGGTAGTCCACAAATTGCATCATGATATGTATTATCCATTTTTATTATGCATAAATTGGTTATTTTTCTTGTATTCATCTCTAAATAAATTGTATGTTCAATATAACTCTGTGTCCTCCTATTCATATAATTTATGTATGAGTTGTCTGAACAAATTGGATGGTAGTATATAGCTGGTATTTTTTGTCTAATGCAAGTACAAGTAAACTTTTTAACAGAGTTTCCCTTTATGGGAGGTGAGGACACTTGAACGTTACAAACATAGTTAAATACTTTAACTAACTTACTATAAATAACTTTTCTTACCCAACCGGGTATTCCACTGAGTGCAAAATCTTTGAACAATAATTTAACATTGCCTTTAAGGACGTACTCGCTAAATCCACTAAAGACCTTCTTATATCACATATAAGGCTAATTAACTTTTATGCATTCTCCTTCTTTAAATCTGCTGGACCGCCTGTCCTAACTGCTCCAGACCTACTGCCTCTCCTTTCTGTACAGGACCGCCCCTTTCCGCCTGGGCCTACTGTCCTTCCACTACTATACACAGTATAGAACATATCATTTTTCTTTCAGTTCAAGATCACTGGGCCATCTCTATATGGCCCCTAGGAGGACTCACCACTAACCCCTACGGGTTCACTTCCTGTCCTCATTCTTCTATTAACATTATTAAACACTTCTTACAATCAACCAGTTGGCTACATATAACTTTCACATATCAGCATTATTACTTTTCCTTTTAGAGCATCATCATTCTCTAAGTGCTTTTAATGAACATCCCCTTTAAGAGGGGACCAAGTCTCTATGAGGTAGTGCAACTTCTCAAGCTGCAAATCTGTTTGCAGTAAGGACTCCGGTAATGTCTTCAAAAACAGTATCTTCGCAAAGAGTCCTTTTCTCGTATAAAACCAGTAGAGAGCACCTTTAAGAAGGTGCAAACTATTTACAATATTAGTTTTTGAATCATTCACCGTCCATGATTCGGCAGTCCTTTGATAACTGTGCAAAAATAGAAAACAAACAAAAAACAATAGGGATCCCGGGTCAACAAAGGGATCCCTTTAAGAATAACCCTAAACGGGTTTTAGCAGCAAAACAGTGAAAACGATGAACTTATTTACATATCCATGGCATCGAGGTTTACTCTTGCTCTGGCGGCCGTAGCTCCGCATAGACCTCGCTCGGCAAGGTGATCGGCGAGATCGGGGCCTTTAAGAAGTGCTCCATACCCGTGGCCCGATCCCAGGGTGTAAAGTGCCAGAGTCTATAGGTCCCAGGGAGAGGAGGTACCGCGACGGGGCCTATCAGCAAGTCCTCTGCTGGCGAGGCAGGGTCGTTCTTCATACCTGCTTCAGATGCGGTCCCTCCGATGCCGATCTGCTCCGTCTCCGCTGGGGTCTGGAACGCTAGTTGCAGGGCCTTGCGCTGCGGCATTGTCATCTCCGTTTGCAGCACCTCGCTTTCCGGCAGAGCCTTGCTTTCTGGCTTCGGAGCGCTGGAACTTCTTTCCTGCTCCGGACCAGACGAGGCTGCCGACAGATGTCTGGTGAGGCTCCCGATGATGGTCTTCTTCCACCCGGCCTCAGTGCTCAGCTGCATCTGCAGGAGTTGGTGGATCAGCTCGTCCGCTCCGGTCTGCAGGAGGTCAGCGTCAACGGTGGAGGTCTGGCTGTGGTGCCTCTCCGGGTAGCTGGGGAAGTCCTCGGCTCCGACCCCACACTCCGGCTCCGGGCGGCTGGCCACGGCGTCCTCCATGTGGCTCGCTCCTTCTTCCTGGTCCTTTTCCCGCTCTCTCCTTCGTGGGCGGTTTCGTTTTCTCTGTCTCCGCCCACCATTGAGAATCAGGAGGCGGATCTCGGCTGCTGACGGACACGTCCTCACGGTGCAGAAATATTTAGACTGGACAGCCATTGTCCTTCGCGCTCTCCAGCTGGTCCACGCCTACTCCACGCCCCTCTTCTTCTCCTGCGCTCTCCTCAGCGCTGTAATGGCGGCGGATTTTGGCGGGAACTTTTGGCGGCAAGTAGCAACACACAGTCTTTGCAATAAGTCACAGTCCAAGTATAATAAATCACAGTTCCAAGGCACACATGACCTGATTCTTCAGGCTTAAGTAGATCCTGTTCGTGACGCCAAGTTGTAGCGCCCCCACTGCCGCAGGGCCGAGGGGTACCCGGTACCGGGCCTCTGAGTCTCTGCTCTGGGGTTGTCACGGTGGCTAGACCTGGTCCGTGACCCTGCTGAGGGGCGTACAATAATAGATGTGGATGGTGGTGGAGGTGCAGTGCAGTAAATAACGAGGACACCAGGTTGCAGTCTCTTTACCTCTTTACTGAAGGCTTCAGAGTCCTCAATCCGGAATACGGTTAACAGGGCTGCGCAAGTCCGGTCGGTCCGATGGCACCTCCAGAGTTCCCTTTGCAGGTGGAAATCTGTGCCTACCTTCCTGCGCTTGTGTGTTGTGGTCCTCCCCTGCTGTGTTTACGGGATAGCACCCACAATTGTTGTGTCTGTTTCTCGTGTTCCCTCACAACTCGATTCTGATGTTCTCCCTCTACGTCCCCCTAATATTACGGTTAGGACGCACCCGTATGACGGGGAGGCTCGGAGCTTTTCCGGGACTCCAGCGTCGCCCCACTCCTGTTGTTACCCCCCTGTGTCTTCCCGGGTCTGGGTGAGACAGCCCGCCTGTAACTGACTGTCCTGCCGTAGGTCTGAAGTTTGGCTTGGAGCTCTATACTTCCTCGGCGTTCCGGCCACCGGTTATGCGCCTCAATAGGATGTTGCCTCGTCTTACAGCACGACTCCTACTGGTATTCTCCTTGTTGCGTTGATCTCGTTTCTCACTCAGCACAATAAACTTCGCTTCTTATCCTTTCTTGGGGTACCGCCGCTATATCGTGCAGGCGCGGTCCCGTAACGTTCTCTCTGTTCGCTAGGCCTCTGTCAGGATCCCACCCCTGACAGAGACCCCTCTGAATCTTTCCCTATAACACCCTCTGCCACAAGGTGTTGCCTGGTTCCAACCCAGTCAGCTTTCTCTCTAACTTCCTGCCTAACCCCCAGTTTTACCAGACTGTGAGGAGTGGCCTAATGAATAGTGCCCTTAGCTCCCCCTGGAAGCCAGACTGTGAAATGTATTGGTGTCTGTGATACCTGGTCAGATGAACTCCTTCAGTGCCATCAGACGTACCATAGCCCCCCTTAGCGGCGGAGCCACAGTACTGCAACGACCAGGACTCTGGGGCGCTGCATATATACAAGACAAATTACATATTAGGAAGACTGTTACTACTACCACCCTTATCGAAATAACAATACAAAACAGTATATAACAAGGTTAAAAACAATAATACACCGATGAAATACTACAATGGATCTACAAAGCACTATAAGAGACAGCTCTGTTGATAATCAATATTTAAACCCCTTGGAAAAAGGGTATCGAGCTCATATATCCATTTTAACTCTTTTTTCTTAAGAAGAGAGACACGATCACCACCCCGTCTAAACATAGGTACATCATCTATGACACGATATCTGAGTTGATTGACCGAATGTCCTAACTCATGAAAGTGCCTGGGTACTGGAAGATCAATGAGCTTTGTTCTAATAGTGCTTTTATGCTTAGAGATCCTCGCTTTGACCTCCATCGTGGTCTCCCCTACATAGTAGAGCCCACAGGGGCAGCTAAGGACGTAGACCACAAAACTACTTCTGCATGTATAACGTTTCTGTATCGTATACTCTTTCCCAGTATGGGGATGATAAAACAGCGCCTCTTTGACTAGGTTGTTACAGCACGCACATCCGAGACAGGGAAAATTACCCAGGCTCGGACGGCTCAAAGTAGTTTCTAGGTCCCTCCTTAAGCTGCCCACATCAGATACCACCAGCTCATCCTTCAAACTTCTATTCCTCCTATATGAGAACAATGGGGGCTGATGGTTGTTTCCCCTTGTATATATTATTTCTCATTGCAGATCCATATAAAAAGGCCTAGATATGGCAGGTAAAAGTGGCTGTCCAAGTTTTATAGAATATCGCCTGGTTGATATAGCCATGACTCAGGATATATATAAACTATCTATTAAGAGATGCGTTACACTTTATCGTATGATATGGACCTGGAGTGAAGAAATTCTTTGGGGATCTTTTTGTTCATGCAGGCTGATTGCTGTGATATGTTTTGCACGCTGATGTCACCTGGAGTGAAGAAATGTTTGGAGAATCCTTCTGTCATGCGCATTTGTTGATGCAGCAAGCTCGGTGCGCTGATATTGCCGGAGTCCGGAATTAGGACATGCGCACAGGTGTTCTGGAGGATGGTGACATCATGGACATGCGCGGTATAATGATACCATTGGACAGGAGTGGGTGTGCCTGTTTGGAACTGACGTATCGGGGAATCAGCCTATGAACTAGCGTAATGATGAGCGCTGCATGCTGGATATACGGCTATCACATGATGTGGGAGCTCTATGAGCGGATTGGACTGCTCCCGCTGTGAACGCGCCCATGATGTCATGACAGCCGCTGATGCCTTGTTTAGATTGGTGCGATTGGTGTTGTTTACAACGTGGACATCGGGGATTCATTGTGGATTTTTGGGTGTAATTTAATAGTGGGGAGCGATCAGAGATAGTTGAACCATGTTAGCGGTTAGTATATACGGAGGGCTGGTTATGTGGGATTGTTTTTATTTGTGTATATGTATGTTGTATTATGATGTATTTTTTCTAACTTAATAGAGCTACCCCATTGGTTGCTAGTAAATTAATGGGTTGGGTCTAATGGTATATAATGGTGGTTGGATTGTCTTTTCACTATGCTTGATAAAGGTCCTCGGACCGAAACGTTGCAGGAGGCAGAATAAACACGTGAGCTGTTTCTTCACATTATTACTATGTGTTGACACAGTGGGAACAATATTACTATGTGGAGACACAGTGGGAACATTATTACTATGTGGAGACTCAGCGGGAACATTATTACTATGAGGAGGCACAGTGGGAGTATTATTACTATGTGGAAACACAGCGGGAACATTATTAGGCCGGTTTCACACGTCAGTGGCTCCGGTACGTGTAGTGACAGTTTTCTCATGTACCGGAGACACTGACACAAGTAGACAAATTAAAATGAATGTGTCTCTGCAGATATCAGTGATTTTTCCCGGACCGTGTTACGTTTGCAAAACACGGTGACATGTCAGTGTTCCTGGGAGCGCACGGATCACCCGGACCCATTAAAGTCAATGGGTCCGTGTAAACATGTACCGCACACGGATGCTGTCCGTGTGCTGTCCGTGTGCTGTCCGTGTGCTGTCCGTGTGCGTTTTTCCTGTCATGGGGTTAAAATTGTAAAAATTGTTGCAATACACGGACACGGACACACGGACAGCACACGGACAGCACACGGACCTTAAAAACATACTCACGGACATCACACGGATCCCACACGGATGGCCTACGTGAGCACACGGACACACGGACACGGATAACTCCGGTACCGAAGAAAACGAATTATCTAGACGTGTGAGACTGGCCTTACTATGTGGAGACACATCGGAAACATTATTACTATGTAGAGACACAGTGGGAGCATTAATACAATATGGAGACACAGTGGGAACATTATTACTATGTGGACACATAGCGGGAACATTATTGCTATGAGGAGACACAGCGGGAACATTATTACTACGGTATGTGGAGGCACAGCGGGAACATTATTACTATGTGGAGACACAGCGGGAACATTATTACTATGTGGAGACACAGTGGAAACGTTATCATTATGTGGAGGCACAGCGGGAACATTATTACTATGTTGTAACACAGTGGGAACATCATTGCTATGTGGAGACACAGCGTTAACATTATTACTATGTGAAGACACAGCTGGACAATTATTACTATGTGGCTGCACAGTGGCAACATTAATACTATGTGGAGATACAGCGGGAACATTAGTACTATGTGGATGCACAGCGTGAACATTATTACTATGTGGAGACACAGTGGGAACATTATTACTATGTGGAGACAAAGCGGGAACATTACTACTATGTGAAGACACAGAGGGAATATTATTACTATATGGAGGCACAGCGGGAACATTATTACTATGTGGAGACACAGAGGGAACAATATTACTAAGTGGAGACACAGTGGGAACATTATTACTATGTGATAACACAGCGGGAACATTATTAGTATGTGAAGACACAGCGGGAATATTATTACTATGTGGAGGCACAGCGGGAACATTACTACTATGTGGAGACACAGAGGGAACAATATTACTATGTGGAGATACAGCGGGAACATTATTACTATGTGGAGGCACAGAGGGAACATTATTACTATGTGAAGACGCAGCGGGAACATAATTACTATGTGGAGACAAAGCGGGAACATTATTACTATGTGGAGGCACAGCGGGAACATTAATACTGTGTGGAGACACAGTGGGAACATTATTACTGTGTGGAGACACAGAGGGAACATTATTACTATGTGAAGACACAGCGGGAACATTATTACTATATGGAGACACAGTGGGAACATTATTACTATGTGGAGGCACAGTGGGAACAATATTAGTATGTGGAGACACAGTGGGAGAATTATTAATATGTGGAGACACAGCAGGAACATTATTACTGTGGAGACACAGTGGGAACATTATTACTGTGTGAAGACACAGCAGGAACATTATTACTATGTGGAGGCACAGCAGGAACATTATTACTATGTGGAGACACAGCGGGAACATTATTACTATGTGGAGACACAGTGGGAGCATTATTACTATGTGGAGGCACAGTGGGAACATTATTACTACGTGGATACACAGCTGTAACATTATTATTATGTGGAGGCACAGTCGGAGCATTATTTCTATTACTATATGGAGACACAGTGGGAACATTATTACTATGTGGAGGCACAGTGGGAACAATATTAGTATGTGGAGACACAGTGGGAGAATTATTAATATGTGGAGACACAGCAGGAACATTATTACTGTGGAGACACAGTGGGAACATTATTACTGTGTGAAGACACAGCAGGAACATTATTACTATGTGGAGACACAGAGGGAACATTATTACTATGTGAAGACACAGCGGGAACATTATTACTATATGGAGACACAGTGGGAACATTATTACTATGTGGAGGCACAGTGGGAACAATATTAGTATGTGGAGACACAGTGGGAGAATTATTAATATGTGGAGACACAGCAGGAACATTATTACTGTGGAGACACAGTGGGAACATTATTACTGTGTGAAGACACAGCAGGAACATTATTACTATGTGGAGGCACAGCAGGAACATTATTACTATGTGGAGACACAGCGGGAACATTATTACTATGTGGAGACACAGTGGGAGCATTATTACTATGTGGAGGCACAGTGGGAACATTATTACTACGTGGATACACAGCTGTAACATTATTATTATGTGGAGGCACAGTCGGAGCATTATTTCTATGTGAAGACACAGCGGGAACCTTATTGCTATGTTGAGACGCAGTGGGAGCATTATTTCTGTGTGGAGACACAGTGGGAGCATTATTACTGTGTGGAGACACAGTGGGAATATTATTACTATGTGGAGATGTGTCGCCCCAGGGTCCTGGTCGTCACAGTTGTATTGCTTTCCTCCCGGGGAGAGTGATGCTATGTTTGGAGGCAAGGAAGGATAACTGCATCCAGGTACCACAAACATGCAACATTTCACGCTCCAGGCCACCAGGGGGAGCTTCTGATCCTATTTACTAGGTGACTCCCCATATATACAGTATATAACTAGTAGTCTGTAAGGAAAGTTAGTCAGCCCTTCAGGGAAGCTGTTCCTGGCAGAAGAGAATTCCTGCCAGAGGACAGAGGAGGGGGTTTACGGAGCTGTGCATGCTCTCAGAGGTGCAGCTCCCAGAAAGAGACATTTTGAAGGCTGAGAAAGCACAGAAGAGGATATCAGAAGAGGACCAGCCCAGAGCAAGCTGCCTCCTTCTGAGGCGCAGAGACCGGGAGCCTGAACACCGTGGTTGTAAGGACCTTTATGACTTACATCAGAGACCGTCAGGACAGCTGAACTCTACGTTACCTGTGCAACCTAACACCCAGGAGGCACGGTAACAACCTTAGAGGCTGGGGCGTGCTAGAGTCCCTATAAACCGCCTCAGTCACCAGTCATACGGGTATGTTCTATCCAATCCGGGGGACAGAGATAACATCTATGAGGACTTTATGAGAAGCTTAGCAGTAAGGGACTACACCACCACGGCGCTAGAGGAAAGGCTTTTATTCTCCACCTGGACAAGGGGACTCTGGACTTGCCTCCAATCCAGCCGGACTCTGCCTGCCCTGTGGTCTGGTGCTCTAGACTGTGGATGCTGAAGTCTTCAGTAAAGGTAAAGAGACTACAACCCTGTGTCCTCGTTCTTCTCTGCGCCACTCACCAATCACCATCTATACACCGGGAAGCCATGGGGATACACTTCACCTGCGGGAAGTTATACCATCTAGCTGCGATAACATCACCCCAGCGGACCCCTTAAAGCAGCATCGGTCACCCTGACCAAATACCACAGGTGGTATCCCTTTAAAGACCTTTCCCTTTTATATGGACGTCCCAGGGCCACGGACCGGGTCAACCACTGTGACATCCCCCTGTGAACACCGGACCCGGTACCGATTACCCCACTGCCCTGACGGGGCGCTCCAGAGACACAGTGGGAACATTATTACTATGTGGAGACACAGTGAGAACATTATTACTGTATGGAGACACAGTGGGAACATTATTACTGTGTGGAGGCACAGTGGGAGCATTATAACTGTGTGGAGACACAGTGAGAACATTATTACTGTGTGGAGACACAGTGGGAGCATTATTACTGTGTGGAGACACAGTGGGAACATTATTACTGTGTGGAGACACAGTGGGAACATTATAACTGTGTGGAGACACAGTGGGAACATTATTACTGTGTGGAGACACAGTGGGAACATTATTACTGTGTGGAGACACAGTGGGAACATTATTACTATGTGGAGGCACAGTGGGAGCATTATTACTGTGTGGAGACACAGTGAGAACATTATTACTGTGTGGAGTCACAGTGAGAACATTATTACTGTGTGGAGACACAGTGGGAACATTATTTCTGTGTGGAGACACAGTGGGAACATTATTACTGTGTGGAGACACAGCAAAAACATTATTACTGTGTGGAGACACAGTGGGAACATTAATACTGTGTGGAGACACAGCGGGAACATTATTACTATGTCGAGACAGTGGGAACATTATTACTGTGTGGAGACACAGCGGGAGCATTATTACTGTGTGGAGACACAGTGGGAACATTATTACTATGTGGAGACACAGTGGGAACATTATTGCAATGTGGAGACAGTGGGAACATTATTACTATGTGGAGACAGTGGGAACATTATTAATTACTATGTGGAGAGACAGTGGGAATATTATTAATTACTATGTGGAGACACAGTGGGGAACATTATTAAATAATATGTGGAGAAACATAAGGGGCACTATTGCTAAGTGGAGACAGTGGAAGCATTATTACTAATTTGTGGCACAGACAGGGCAATATTACTATGTGGAGGCAAAGTGAGAGCATTGTTACTATGTGAAGGAATGCAAGGAGCAATATTTCTATGTGGACTCTTACTGGAAGCATTATTACTATGTGGAAGTACAGAGAGAGACATTATATAATGTGAAGAAACATTATTTCTTTGTGGAGGAACAGAAGGAGGTACTGTTACTATGTGGAGGCACAGTTGGGGAATTATTACTATGTGAAGGCACATAGATGGCATTATGACCACGTGGGGGCAGAGAGGGAGCATTATTATTCTGTGGAGGTACAGAGAGGGCAATATTACTGTGTGCAGACACAAAGGGGGCACTATTGCTATTTGGATGCACAGAAAGAGACAGTCTGCAGGGATGAGTCTTTTAATGAAAGAAGTTATGGTGGTTTGGGTTGAATGAATAAACAAAAAATGCAAATGAATAACTTCTCTTGGGGTCGAGGTCATCAGTGAGTCACAGGATTTAAAGAGGTTGTTCACTACTTTTTCATCAATGACCACCTTTGGTCTCGTGGTGTTATTTATACTATATTGCAGTATTCTTGGTAATATTGTTTTTTTTCAGAATGATGGTATTATTCGATCACTATATGGTTGTAATATTTAGTCCTAGTGTGATGATTATACTTGTATAGTGGTATTACTTGCTGTCTGTGTGACTTTAACCCCTTCCTGATGTATGATGTACATGTACGTTACACATTGGGTCCCCATGTACAGAGGGGGCTCAGGAACTGAGCACCACATCTGGCAGATGAAGGCTGTGTCACAAAGTCGTCATCTTGCTGTACCAGAAGCAACTGGACCTAGCTCTGATTGCTGCAGATTAACCATTGAAATACAACTGTCAATAACTGACAATGGCATCTAAATATCTTGATTTCCGATGTAGCTGGAATTCATAGAAGGAGGTAATTGCAGTATATAAATTGGTGTTGCAGTTAGGGTAAAAATTTACTTTTATTAAATGTGTTTTAAAATATAGACCACACTAAGCCAAAAACTGTGTATGGTGTACACAATATTTACCAATGACAGGACGGCATTTGGGATACAGCATGCTACTTACGCCGCATTGCTCCCCTGATGACTAAAGACAACAAAATATGTTGGGAGTTTTGGGCGAAGGGGACTCGCAATTGACCCACAGGAATGACTACTAAGAGTGGTATCAATCACCTCCATCATAAGGAAAGACTGTTCCGATTACGCTTTATAATGCTGCTCTATGTGTTTAGTGGGTGATGTGGCGACAAATGTATATAGGCTGCATGTAGAGACACGACTATTAATTTAATCACCATTCCCCCTGCTATACGTAGGAGGGTGCACGCTGGTAATAGGACAATGACCTATCACCCTAAATTTGTGCCTTGCCAAGTTGGTGCGTATCTGGTTCATACTGTACATGAGTATGCGCGGAGGATATCTGGTATCCCAACTAGGATAATAACGATTACTAGATATAAATAGGCTTCAGCAAGCTGATATAATGTTATGCTGGATATCTAGCGCTTGGTATGAACACACTAAATAAATGTAATAACAACTGTATACATATGAGAGGAAGCAGATCGATCCAATAATTGGGCGAAACAAGGTGCCTAAGCTCCAAGAAAGCAGAACCTGATATTTCATGGTTCATATTTAACGGATCATTAGACAAAAGCAGCAGGACATCTCCCATCTAGTGGGGATATTGTGTGCACCATACACTGTTTTGGGGTCTTTTTTCCATGCACATTGCACTGTGGGTTAGTTCTGTCTATGTTGTAAAACAAATGTAATAAAAGTAAATATTTACCCTAAGTGCGACACCAATGAATAAACTTGACCCACCTATTGGCTACTTATGTGATTGCAGTATATAGAAGATATCAAATGATTGGGGGAACTAAAAAAATATATAATTAAAGATATAAAATTAATTAAAACAAATATAAAAATCAATAAAAATCAATAAAAATGTACCCTGAAATGGTACCAATAAAAGCAACAGTTTATGGTGGAAAAAGCAAACCTCCACCCAGCTCCATGGACTGAGAAAAAAAAAAGTCATGAGTAAATGTTTTTTTTTGACAAATTTCTGATTTTTTTTTTATCATTTGTATATACAGTATATAGAAGACCTGAATTTGTCAATGGAACAAAGCAAAACTTCTCTGATATCCCAATGTGTTGTCTGCGGTTCCCTACATGTAATCCTTGTGCCTCATCTGTATTCTGTAAGTTGTTCTCCCCAGGAGAGGGCACACAGTCAGCTCTGCTACATACAGGGCGCACACATCCCATCTGGAGAGGGAGTCCTCGGCTGGTGTATGGTCCAGATCCTGCTGTGCTGTGTGTGCCCCAGCCAGGAGGGAGGGGAGATCAGCAGGTCCAATGATGGTTCTGCCTCAGCTGCCAGCATCCCCTCCCCATGCAGCCTGTGAGTGCTCGGGAGGAACCAGCTGCAGCAGCTCAGCCCGGGACCGGAGCACCGACACAGCCAGGACCGAGCACACAGCTCTGCCTCCAGGTATGTCCCCAGCATGTCACCCCTGGGTGCTCTGCTCAGCCAGGACTGGCAACTTTTCACCGCATAAGGAAAGTGCACGGACAGCTGCAAACTCCTCTGTGTGTATTGTACCAGCAGCAGCACAGTCACCTGTGTGTATTGTACCAGCAGCACAGTCACCTGTGTGTATTGTACCAGCAGCTCAGTCACCTGTGTGTATTGTACCAGCAGCACAGTCACCTGTGTGTATTGTACCAGCAGCACAGTCACCTGTGTGTATTGTACCAGCAGCACAGTCACCTGTGTGTATTGTACCAGCAGCAGCACAGTCACCTGTGTGTATTGCACCAGCAGCTCAGTCACCTGTGTGTATTGTACCAGCAGCACAGTCACCTGTGTGTATTGTACCAGCAGCATAGTCACCTGTGTGTATTGTACCAGCAGCTCAGTCACCTGTGTGTATTGTACCAGCAGCTCAGTCACCTGTGTGTATTGTACCAGCAGCACAGTCACCTGTGTGTATTGTACCAGCAGCACAGTCACCTGTGTGTATTGTACCAGCAGCAGCACAGTCACCTGTGTGTATTGTACCAGCAGCACAGTCACCTGTGTGTATTGTACCAGCAGCAGCACAGTCTCCTGTGTGTATTGTACCAGCAGCTCAGTCACCTGTGTGTATTGTACCAGCAGCACAGTCACCTGTGTGTATTGTACCAGCAGCACAGTCACCTGTGTGTATTGTACCAGCAGCACAGTCACCTGTGTGTATTGTACCAGCAGCAGCACAGTCACCTGTGTGTATTGTACCAGCAGCACAGTCACCTGTGTGTATTGTACCAGCAGCATAGTCACCTGTGTGTATTGTACCAGCAGCTCAGTCACCTGTGTGTATTGTACCAGCAGCACAGTCACCTGTGTGTATTGTACCAGCAGCACAGTCACCTGTGTGTATTGTACCAGCAGCAGCACAGTCACCTGTGTGTATTGTACCAGCAGCACAGTCACCTGTGTGTATTGTACCAGCAGCAGCACAGTCTCCTGTGTGTATTGTACCAGCAGCACAGTCACCTGTGTGTATTGTACCAGCAGCATAGTCACCTGTGTGTATTGTACCAGCAGCACAGTCACCTGTGTGTATTGTACCAGCAGCTCAGTCACCTGTGTGTATTGTACCAGCAGCACAGTCACCTGTGTGTATTGTACCAGCAGCACAGTCACCTGTGTGTATTGTACCAGCAGCACAGTCACCTGTGTGTATTGTACCAGCAGCAGCACAGTCACCTGTGTGTATTGTACCAGCAGCTCAGTCACCTGTGTGTATTGTACCAGCAGCACAGTCACCTGTGTGTATTGTACCAGCAGCACAGTCACCTGTGTGTATTGTACCAGCAGCAGCACAGTCACCTGTGTGTATTGTACCAGCAGCACAGTCACCTGTGTGTATTGTACCAGCAGCATAGTCACCTGTCATGATCTCTGCAGGCAGAGATCATAGCAAGCCTATAGAGGGACAAGCTCTCGGAAGATGGAACTATACTGACCATGAACTAAGCCTGCCGCGCAACTAGAAATAGCCAGGTAGCATTTCCTATTTATCGCTAGATGCCCAGCTCTGGCCTAAGACCTAAATAGCTAGCAGAGGGAAATATAAGACCTGGCTCACCTCTAGAGAAATATTCCAAAGAAGACAGTAGCCCCCCACATATAATGACGGTGAGTTCAGATGAAACAACAAACGCAGCAGGAAAATAGTCTTAGCAAATTTGAGGTCCGCTTACTAGATAGCAGAAGACAGATAGTATACTTTCATGGTCAGCAGAAAAACACTACAAAACACCATCCAGAGATTACCTTAAACTCTGGCATTAACTCATAACGCCAGAGTAGCAATCCCTGATCAACGGGAGCTTTCCAGACACAGTAACAAAACTTCAGCTGTGAACTGGAACAAATAGGCAAAACAAAACATGGACAAAAGTCCAACTTATCTAGTAGTTGTCTAGAAGCAGGAACAAGCACTGAGAGGCATCAGATAACATTGTTGACCGGCAAGAAACCACCAGAGAAATGAGCTTAAATAGCGACACCCACTACTGATGGAACCAGGTGAAACAGGAAAGAGGATGACAAGTCCAATTCCACAAGCGGCCACCGGGGGAGCCCAGAATCCAAATTCACAACAGTACCCCCCCCTCAAGGAGGGGGCACCGAACCCTCACCAGATCCACCAGGGCGACCAGGATGAGCCCTATGGAAGGCACGAACAAGATCAGAAGCATGAACATCAGATGCATTGACCCAAGAATTATCCTCCTGGCCGTAACCCTTCCAGTTGACCAGATACTGGAGTCTCCGTCTGGAAACACGAGAGTCCAAAATTTTCTCCACAACGTACTCCAACTCACCCTCAACCAACACCGGAGCAGGAGGCTCAACTGAAGGTACAACAGGTACCTCATACCTGCGCAATAACGACCGATGAAAAACGTTATGAATGGAAAAGGACGCAGGGAGGTCCAAACGGAAAGAAACAGGATTAAGAATCTCCAATATTCTATAAGGGCCGATGAACCGAGGTTTAAACTTGGGAGAAGAGACCCTCATAGGGACAAAACGAGAAGACAACCATACCAAATCTCCAACACAAAGCCGAGAACCAACACGACGATGACGGTTGGCAAAACGCTGAGTCTTCTCCTGGGACAACTTCAAATTGTCCATAACCTGCCCCCAGATGTGATGCAATCTCTCCACCACCGCATCCACTCCAGGACAATCCGAGGATTCCACCTGACCGGAGGAAAATCGAGGGTGAAACCCTGAATTACAGAAAAACGGGGACACCAAGGTGGAAGAGCTGGCCCGATTATTGAGGGCGAACTCTGCCAATGGCAAAAAAGCAACCCAATCATCCTGGTCAGCAGAGACAAAACACCTAAGATATGTCTCCAGGGTCTGATTAGTCCGCTCGGTCTGGCCATTAGTCTGAGGGTGAAAAGCAGATGAAAAAGACAAATCTATGCCCATCCTGGCACAGAATGCCCGCCAAAATCTAGACACAAATTGGGTACCTCTGTCAGAAACAATATTCTCAGGAATACCGTGCAATCGGACAACATTCTGAAAAGACAGAGGAACCAACTCAGAAGAAGAAGGCAACTTGGGCAGAGGAACCAAATGGACCATTTTAGAGAAACGGTCACAGACCACCCAGATGACAGACATCTTCTGGGAAACAGGCAGATCTGAAATAAAATCCATCGAGATGTGTGTCCAAGGCCTCTTAGGAATAGGCAAGGGCAACAGCAGTCCGCTAGCCCGAGAACTACAAGACTTGGCCCGAGCACAAACGTCACATGACTGCACAAAGACTCGCACATCTCGTGACAGGGAAGGCCACCAGAAGGATCTTGCCACCAAATCCCTGGTACCAAAAATTCCGGGATGACCTGCCAATGCAGAAGAATGTACCTCAGAGATGACTCTGCTGGTCCAATCATCCGGAACAAACAGTCTATCAGGCGGACAACGATCCGGTCTATCCGCCTGAAACTCTTGCAAGGACCGCCGCAGATCAGGAGAAACGGCCGACAAAATTACTCCCTCCCTAAGGATACCTGTGGGTTCAGAATTACCAGGAGAGTCCGGGTCAAAACTCCTAGAAAGGGCATCTGCCTTAACATTCTTAGAACCCGGTAGGTATGACACCACAAAATTAAAGCGAGAAAAAAATAAAGACCAGCGCGCCTGTCTAGGATTCAGGCGTCTGGCAGTCTCAAGATAAATCAAATTTTTGTGGTCAGTCAATACCACCACCTGATGCCTAGCCCCCTCGAGCCAATGGCGCCACTCCTCAAACGCCCACTTCATGGCCAAAAGCTCCCGATTCCCAACATCATAATTCCGCTCTGCGGGCGAAAATTTGCGAGAAAAGAAGGCACAAGGCCTAATGACGGAGCAGTCGGAACCTTTCTGCGACAACACTGCCCCAGCTCCGATCTCCGAAGCGTCAACCTCAACCTGAAAAGGCAGATTCACATCAGGCTGACGCAACACAGGGGCAGAGGCAAAACGGTGCTTAAGCTCCTGAAAGGCCTCTACAGCATGAGGGGACCAATTAGCAACATCAGCGCCTTGTCTGGTCAAATCAGTCAGTGGTTTAACGACATCCGAAAAACCAGCAATAAATCGGCGGTAAAAGTTGGCAAAGCCCAAAAATCTCTGAAGACCCTTAAGAGAGGAGGGCTGAGTCCAGTCACAAATAGCTTGCACCTTGACGGGATCCATCTCAATGGAAGAGGGAGAAAAAATATACCCCAAAAAGGAAATTTTCTGGACCCCAAAAACGCACTTAGACCCCTTCACACATAAAGAATTAGACCGCAGAACCTGAAAAACTCTCCTGACCTGCTGGACATGAGAGTCCCAGTCATCAGAAAAAATCAGAATATCATCCAGATATATTATCATAAATTTATCCAGAAAATCGCGGAAAATATCATGCATAAAAGACTGGAAAACTGAAGGGGCATTAGAAAGACCAAAAGGCATGACCAAATACTCAAAGTGGCCCTCGGGCGTATTAAATGCGGTCTTCCACTCATCCCCCTGCCTGATCCGCACCAAATTATACGCCCCACGAAGATCAATTTTAGAGAACCACTTAGCACCCTCTATACGAGCAAACAAATCAGTAAGCAATGGCAATGGGTATTGATACTTAACAGTGATCTTATTCAGAAGCCGATAATCAATACATGGTCTCAAAGAGCCGTCTTTTTTTGAGACAAAGAAAAACCCAGCTCCCAAGGGAGAAGAAGATGGACGAATATGTCCCTTTTCCAAAGACTCCTTTATATATTCCCGCATAGCAGCATGTTCCGGCACAGACAGATTAAACAAACGACCCTTTGGATATTTACAACCCGGTATCAAATCTATGGCACAATCGCACTCACGGTGCGGAGGTAACGACCCAAGCTTGGGTTCGTCAAAGACGTCTTGATAATCAGAGAGGAACTCAGGGACTTCAGAGGGAATGGACGACGAAATAGAAACCAAAGGTAAGTCCCCATGAATACCCTTACATCCCCAGCTCAACACAGACATTGCTCTCCAGTCCAAGACTGGGTTGTGAGACTGCAACCATGGCAATCCCAGTACCAAATCGTCATGTAAATTATACAGCACCAGGAAACGAATAATCTCCTGGTGATCCGGATTGATACGCATGGTTACTTGTGTCCAGTATTGTGGTTTATTATTAGCCAATGGGGTGGAGTCAATTCCCTTCAGAGGAATAAGAGTCTCCAAAGGCTCTAAATCAAAACCACAACGATTGGCAAAGGACCAATCCATAAGACTCAGAGCGGCGCCAGAGTCAACATAGGCGTCCGTGGCAATGGATGACAAAGAGCAAATCAGGGTTACAGACAAAATAAACTTAGACTGAATGGTGCCAATGGAAACAGACTTATCAAGCTTCTTTGTACGCCTAGAGCATGCTGATATAACATGAGTAGAATCCCCACAATAGAAACACAATCCATTCTTCCGTCTAAAATTCTGTCGCTCGCTCCTGGACAGAATTCTATCACACTGCATACTTTCTGGCGTCTTTTCCATAGACACCGCCAGATGGTGCACCGGTTTGCGCTCCCGCAGACGCCTATCAATCTGAATAGCCATTGTCATGGACTCATTCAGACCTGCAGGCACAGGGAACCCCACCATAACATCCTTAACGGCATCAGAGAGACCTTCTCTGAAAGTTGCCGCCAAGGCGCACTCATTCCACTGAGTAAGCACAGACCATTTACGGAATTTTTGGCAGAAAACTTCAGCTTCGTCTTGCCCCTGAGATAGTGCCATCAAAGTTTTTTCTGCCTGAAGTTCCAAATGAGGTTCCTCATAAAGCAGGCCCAAGGCCAGAAAAAACGCATCCACATCGCGTAACGCAGGATCCCCTGCTGGCAATGAGAAGGCCCAATCTTGAGGGTCACCCCTGAGCAAGGAAATCACAATCCTAACCTGCTGAGCAGGGTCTCCAGCTGAACGAGACTTCAGGGAAAAATAAAGCTTACAATTATTTCGGAAATTCTGGAAGCTAGCTCTATTCCCTGTGAAGAACTCCGGCAAAGGAATTCTCGGCTCAGATACCGGAGCATGTACCACAAAATCTTGTAAATTTTGTACTTTCGTGACGAGACTATTCAAACCCGCAGTTACACTCTGGAGATCCATTATTGTCAGGTGCACACAGAGCCATACAGAGATTAGGAGGAGAGAGAGAAAAAAGACTGCAGCAAGGCAGACTGGAGGAAAAAACAAAAAAAAAAAAAAAATTCCAGCAGACTTCTTATAACTCTCCTTTCTCAACCTGGGTCTTTAACACTTTAAGGGCCGGTCAAGGCTGTCATGATCTCTGCAGGCAGAGATCATAGCAAGCCTATAGAGGGACAAGCTCTCGGAAGATGGAACTATACTGACCATGAACTAAGCCTGCCGCGCAACTAGAAATAGCCAGGTAGCATTTCCTATTTATCGCTAGATGCCCAGCTCTGGCCTAAGACCTAAATAGCTAGCAGAGGGAAATATAAGACCTGGCTCACCTCTAGAGAAATATTCCAAAGAAGACAGTAGCCCCCCACATATAATGACGGTGAGTTCAGATGAAACAACAAACGCAGCAGGAAAATAGTCTTAGCAAATTTGAGGTCCGCTTACTAGATAGCAGAAGACAGATAGTATACTTTCATGGTCAGCAGAAAAACACTACAAAACACCATCCAGAGATTACCTTAAACTCTGGCATTAACTCATAACGCCAGAGTAGCAATCCCTGATCAACGAGAGCTTTCCAGACACAGTAACAAAACTTCAGCTGTGAACTGGAACAAATAGGCAAAACAAAACATGGACAAAAGTCCAACTTATCTAGTAGTTGTCTAGAAGCAGGAACAAGCACTGAGAGGCATCAGATAACATTGTTGACCGGCAAGAAACCACCAGAGAAATGAGCTTAAATAGCGACACCCACTACTGATGGAACCAGGTGAAACAGGAAAGAGGATGACAAGTCCAATTCCACAAGCGGCCACCGGGGGAGCCCAGAATCCAAATTCACAACAGTCACCTGTGTGTATTGTACCAGCAGCTCAGTCACCTGTGTGTATTGTACCAGCAGCTCAGTCACCTGTGTGTATTGTACCAGCAGCACAGTCACCTGTGTGTATTGTACCAGCAGCACAGTCACCTGTGTGTATTGTACCAGCAGCAGCACAGTCACCTGTGTGTATTGTACCAGCAGCACAGTCACCTGTGTGTATTGTACCAGCAGCAGCACAGTCACCTGTGTGTATTGTACCAGCAGCTCAGTCACCTGTGTGTATTGTACCAGCAGCACAGTCACCTGTGTGTATTGTACCAGCAGCACAGTCACCTGTGTGTATTGTACCAGCAGCAGCACAGTCACCTGTGTGTATTGTACCAGCAGCACAGTCACCTGTGTGTATTGTACCAGCAGCATAGTCACCTGTGTGTATTGTACCAGCAGCTCAGTCACCTGTGTGTATTGTACCAGCAGCTCAGTCACCTGTGTGTATTGTACCAGCAGCACAGTCACCTGTGTGTATTGTACCAGCAGCACAGTCACCTGTGTGTATTGTACCAGCAGCAGCACAGTCACCTGTGTGTATTGTACCAGCAGCACAGTCACCTGTGTGTATTGTACCAGCAGCAGCACAGTCTCCTGTGTGTATTGTACCAGCAGCTCCGTCACCTGTGTGTATTGTACCAGCAGCACAGTCATCTGTGTGTATTGTACCAGCAGCACAGTCACCTGTGTGTATTGTACCAGCAGCACAGTCACCTGTGTGTATTGTACCAGCAGCAGCACAGTCTCCTGTGTGTATTGTACCAGCAGCTCAGTCACCTGTGTGTATTGTACCAGCAGCACAGTCACCTGTGTGTATTGTACCAGCAGCACAGTCACCTGTGTGTATTGTACCAGCAGCACAGTCACCTGTGTGTATTGTACCAGCAGCACAGTCTCCTGTGTGTATTGTACCAGCAGCACAGTCACTTGTGTGTATTGTACCAGCAGCACCAGCAGCACAGTCACCTGTGTGTATTGTACAAGCAGCACAGTCTCCTGTGTGTATTGTACCAGGAGCACAGTCACCTGTGTGTATTGTACCAGCAGCACAGTCACCTGTGTGTATTGTACCAGCAGCACAGTCTCCTGTGGGTATTGTACCAGCAGCACAGTCACCTGTGTGTATTGTACCAGCAGCACCAGCAGCACAGTCACCTGTGTGTATTGTACCAGCAGCACAGTCACCTGTGTGTATTGTACCAGCAGCACAGTCACCTGTGTGTATTGTACCAGCAGAACAGTCACCTGTGTGTATTATACCAGCAGAACAAGTCTCCTGTGTGTATTATACCAGCAGCAGCACAGTCACCTGTGTGTATTTTACCAGCAGCACAGTCACCTGTGTGTATTATACCAGCAGCAGCACAGTCACCTGTGTGTATTGTACCAGCAGCACAGTCACCTGTGTGTATTGAACCAGCAGCACAGTCTCCTGTGTGTATTGTACCAGCAGCACAGTCACCTGTGTGTATTGTACCAGCAGCACCAGCAGCACAGTCACCTGTGTGTATTGTACCAGCAGCACAGTCTCCTGTGTGTATTGTACCAGGAGCACAGTCACCTGTGTGTATTTTACCAGCAGCACAGTCACCTGTGTGTATTGTACCAGCAGCACAGTCTCCTGTGTGTATTGTACCAGCAGCATAGTCACCTGTGTGTATTGTACCAGCAGCACCAGCAGCACAGTCACCTGTGTGTATTGTACCAGCAGCACAGTCACCTGTGTGTATTATACCAGCAGCACCAGCAGCACAGTCACCTGTGTGTATTGTACAAGCAGCACAGTCTCCTGTGTGTATTGTACCAGGAGCACAGTCACCTGTGTGTATTGTACCAGCAGCACCAGCAGCACAGTCACCTGTGTGTATTGTACCAGCAGCACAGTCATCTGTGTGTATTGTACCAGCAGCTCAGTCACCTGTGTGTATTGTACCAGCAGCACAGTCACCTGTGTGTATTGTACCAGCAGCACAGTCACCTGTGTGTATTATACCAGCAGCAGCACAGTCACCTGTGTGTATTGTACCAGCAGCACAGTCACCTGTGTGTATTATACCAGCAGAACAGTCACCTGTGTGTATTATACCAGCAGAACAGTCACCTGTGTGTATTATACCAGCAGCACAGTCTCCTGTGTGTATTGTACCAGCAGCACAGTCACCTGTGTGTATTATACCAGCAGAACAGTCACCTGTGTGTATTATACCAGCAGAACAGTCACCTGTGTGTATTATACCAGCAGAACAGTCTCCTGTGTGTATTATACCAGCAGCACAGTCCCCTGTGTGTATTATACCAGCAGAACAGTCTCCTGTGTGTATTATACCAGCAGCACAGTCACCTGTGTGTATTATACCAGCAGAACAGTCACCTGTGTGTATTGTACCAGCAGCTCAGTCACCTGTGTGTATTGTACCAGCAGCACAGTCACCTGTATGTATTATACCAGCAGTACAGACACCTGTGTGTATTGTACCAGCAGCACAGTCACTATATACAGGAGATGACATACAGGTATATACTATATATAGGAGGAGATAACATACAGGTATATACTATATACAGGGGAGATGATATACAGGTATATACTATATACAGGGGAGATGACACACAGGTATATACTATATACAGGGGAGATGACATACAGGTATATACTATATACAGGAGGAGATGACGCACAGGTAAATACTATATACAGGGGAGATGACATACAGGTCTATACTATATACAGGAGGAGATGACATACAGGTATATACTATATACAGGAGGAGATGACACATAGGTATATAGAGGAGGAGATGACATACAGCAGGTATATACTGTTTACAGGGGAGATGACATACCGGTATATACTATATACAGGAGATGACATACAGGTATATACTATATATAGGAGGAGATGACATACATGTATTTACTATATACAGAAGAGATGGCATACAGGTATATACTATATACAGGAGTAGATGACATACAGGTATATACTATATACAGGAGATGACATACAGGCGTATACTATATATAAGGGAGATGACAAACATGTATATACTGAGGGGAAAATGAGAAGTGTGAGGTGAAAATGAGAGGTGTGAGGTGAAAATAAAAAGGTGTGAGTGCAAAATGAGAGGAGTGAGGGAAAATAGTGAAGTGATCGGAAAATGACAGATGTGAGGTCGAAATGACAAGTGTTAGGGGAGAATAAGAGGTGTGAGGGGGAAAATAAGAGGAGTGAGGGGGAAAATGAGAGGTGTGAGGAAGAAAATGAGAGATGTGAGGGGGAAAATGAGAGGCGTGATCGGAAAATAAGAGAAGTGAGGTGCTATAACTAACCGTAGATATTTACTATGCCCAGACAACGCGGGGCTCTTCAGCTAGTAATAAATAAAGAGACACACACACACACAACTAAAGAGACACACACACACACACACATCACATATTGGTTGGGTGATATTTATAATTAGACACGCTGCGTTCTGGAAAGACGCAAGGCATGTCCGTCTCCGCAGGGAAGCCAGAGGCGTCGGTGCACGCATAGCTGGATATGGGATTTCTTGAAATCTCATCCACTATGTTGTAACATCTGGGCCCCTGTGGGTTGGACGCTGTGGATGTATGCAGCGTCCAATCCGCAGTGTTTACTGACTGTGGGAACATATCCTCAGAAATCTGTGTGAAATGCAATATCTGTTTATTTAAAAAAAAATAATAAATTGTGTGGGCTCCCGCATAATTTTCATAACCAACAGAGGGAAAGCTGATGGCTGAGGGCTGATGTCAATATTCTGGGAAGGAGACAATAGCCATAAAGGGTTCCAGGCTATTAATATCAGTTCACAGATGTTTACTTAGCCTTTACTGGCTTGTTTACAGGGGAACCCCAGAAAAAAATTGACATGGGATCCCCCTATAAAATCGAGCCAGCAGAGGCTAGGCAGACAGCTGTGGGCTGATATTAATAGCTTAGGAAGGGGTCATGTACATTAGCACCCCCAGGCTAAAAACATCAGCTCTCAGCCACCCCAAAAATGGAGCATCTTATAGATGCACCAATTCTGGCACTTAACCTTGCTCTTCCCACTTGCCCTGTAGCGGTGGCAAGTGGGGTAATATTTGTGGGGTTGATGTCACCTTTGTATTGTCCACGGCTTAGTAATGGAGAAGCGTCTATAAGACACCTATCCATTACTAATTCTATAGTTATATGGTAAATAAAGACACAGCAAGAATAAAGTCCTTAATTTGAAATAATCACACAGACTCCTTTATTAATCTAAATTTACCATACTTACTGCATCGCCTAATCCCTGAATCCCTTGATCTCCTGCAACAAAAATAAAATAATAAGCCAACATAAATACTCCCTGTCCGCCGTAGTCCATTTACCGAGTGTCCCACGACTATCTCACGTGTAGAACAGTCACATCAGGAGATGTGACTGCTCTACCCGGCCTCTGGTGATACACTGACAGGAGATAATCGTTCCTGCAGTGTATCACTGAGAGTTCACTGGAGTTCATGCTCTCACTTATGACACCGCTGCGAGAGAATTTTCTCACGCAGCAATGCCGCAAGTGACAGTACGAACTCCGGTGAACTCTCACGGCGGCGCAGTGATACACTGAAAGGAGGAAATCCCTCCCATAGTGTATCACAGGAGGCCGGTTAGAGTGGTTACATCTCCTGATGGGACTGTTCTACACGTGAGATCATCGTGGGACACTCGGTAAATGGACTGCGGCGGACAGGGAGTATTTATGTTGGTTTATTATGTTATTTTTGTTGCAGGAGATGTGAGTGTCGGGGATTAGGTGTTTGGTGAGTATGAATGTGTTTTTTGTTTTACAATTCAACACAGTTGCCGGATGATGGGACTACTGTCCCATCATCGGCGCATGCTGTCACTGTTATATGTGACAGTAGACATAGCTGGATGGGAGTAGGAGTCCCATTAAACTATGCCTGGCTACACACAGACACCCGCACACACACACACACACACACACACACACACACACACCCGCACACACACACACACACACACACACACACAGACACCCACACACACACACACACAGACACCCACACACACACCGACACCCGCAAACAGATACATACAGACTCACACACAGACACCCGCATATAGCCGCACAGACACCCACACAGACATACACAGACACCCGCACACACACAGACACCCACAGACAGACCCGCACATATTCTCCGCTCCCACATAGTCTCCACTCACACACATATTCTCCGCCTTTTTACACCTGTGGTTTAGCTGCATATTTGATTGACTCAATGTAAGTCAATGGGTGCAGAAATGCTGCAGAACCGCAAAAAGAATTGACATGCTGTCTAAAATAAAATGAACGCTGGAAATGAGTGTGAAATTTTCCGCAACATGTGCACACCATTTCTGGATTCCCATTGACTAACATTGCTTCAGGTACCCTTTGCAGATTTGGTGCAATTCCGCATAGAAAAAACGCTGCGGATCTGCAACAAAATCCGCTATGTGTGCACATAGCGTAAAAGACGCTTTTTATTGCGAAAACTAGTTTTTGCATCACTATATTTTGAGAGCTAGAATGTTTCCATATTTCGGCCGACAGGGTCACGTCGCGGCTTGTTTTTTGCGAGACGAGCTGGCATTTTTATTGGTACCATTTTTGGGCACATGACTTTTTTTATCGCTTCTGATTTTTAGGAGTCAGAATGAAGAAAAAACAGCAATTCAGGAATTGCTTTTTCTTTTTTAGACTGTTTTGTGTGTATTAAAATTGGTAAGACCGCTTTATTCTTTGGGTCAGCGATACCTCATTTATATTTTTTAATGTTTTGGCACTTTTACACAATAAAAACTATTTCATAGAAAAAATTTTTTTGGCATCGCTTTATTTTGAGAGCTATAACTTTTTTATTTTTCTGCTGATGGAGCTGTATGTCAGCTTGTTTTTTGCGGGACAAGATGACGTTTTCAGTGGTACCATTTTTATTTATATCCGTCTTTTTGATCGCGTTGTATTGCACTTTTTGTTCTGTGGTATGATGATAAAGCATTATTTTTTGCCTCTTTTTTAATTTCTTTTACGGTGTTCACTGAAGGGGTTAACTAGTGGGACATTTTTATAGAGTGGGTCGTTACGGACGCGGCAATTCCAAATATGTGTACTTTTATTGTTTTTTATGTACATAAATATATTTGTTGGAAAAATATTTCTTTCTTTTTTTTCTTTATTTGGGGATTTAAAAAAAATATTTTTACACATTCTATTATTTTTTTTAAACTTTTTTACATTGTCTCAGTATGGGATATCACTGTATTATATCAGATCACTGTTCCAACACTCTGCACTGCAGAGTATAAGATCACGATCTGACAGGCAGGGAAGGAGGCTTCTCAGGTCCTGCACTCAGCAGGTGCTCACAAGCCACCGTCCCTGCAGGACCCGGAAGGACCCCGCGGGCATCTTGATGCTGGGGGTCTCCATGAAGACCATCAGGACAACGCAACCACATCATGTTGTCCTGATGGAAGCCCCTCTTTGTTGCCATCAATACTGACAGCGGCATCAGAGGGGTTAAATGCCCACGATTGGTGCCAGCACCGATCATGGGCATTGCTGCAGGGGGTCAGCTGTCACATACTGATGACACCCACACCCAATCGCTGCGACACTCATCGTGAGGCTTCGCTATCAGTGAGCCGTACTGGTACAGCTGTTTGCAAAGCAGTACTAGTGCGGCGCATGTTGGGAAGAGGTTAAAATGCCAAAAGTGACTATCAAATCCTAATCAAATAGAGTCCTTCACAGGACATAAACAAGGTTACACTGTCAAGCACAATAATAAGTATCAAAATTTGACAATGTGAATACAAGCATAACAAAAGAATTAGTAGCAAATGCAAGTTAGTATTGGAAGTCAAGTCACATGGAAAAACACGAATGAGTCAATGGTGACCCTATTTGGTCAGGATTTGCTAGCCACTTTTGGCATTTTAAATGTTTTTATTGTTTATGGTTGTATACTTATGTCTTTTGTGTACACTCCCTGACAGAAGTTATGTCGCTTTTCCGTGTTATGTAAATCAAAGCTTATAACCTGACGTTTAATTCATCCATTGGTTGTATAAATTATTCTTTTGAAAGCTGAAACCCTCCGAAATGTGGTTTAGGTTAAGAAAATAAATTGGCATCAATGCAGAAATATTGATCAGTTATGAACACAGAATGGTCAGATTTTGGCAAGACAAAAGTTTTGTCGCCCACAGAAAGTAATGTGATATTCAAACAAATAATTAACTTAAAATACAAATATATGTAGCACAACATTGGTGAATGAAGTTGTGGTGCTATTAGAGTCATATTTAATATTTTATGTGACTTCCATGAGCTTGAAGGACTGCATCCATGCGGTTCCAACAATAATTAATTCATTTATTAATGAAGTCATCAGGAATAGCAAAGAATGCAGTCTTACATGCCTCCCAGAGTTCATCTAGATTCTTTGGTTTTGTCTTCCAAGCTTCCTCTTTCATCCTACCCCAAACATGCTCAATGATGTTCATGTCTGGTGACTGGGCTGGCCAGTCCTTGAGCACCTTGATCTTTTTTGCCTGGAGGAACTTTGTTGTGGAGATGGATGTATGAGATGGAGCACCATCCTGCTGCAGAATTTGACCCCTTTTATGATTTGGAATATAAGAGGTACCTAATACTTCTTGATATTTTAGGCTATTGATATTGCCTTCCACCTTGCAAATGTTTTGCACACCCCCATACTGAATGTAACCCCAGACCATGATCTTTCCACCACCAAATTTAACTGTTTTCTGGGTGTATTTTGGATCCATACGGGCACCAGTAGGTCTCCTGCAGTATTTGCGGCGGCTGTGGTGTAATTCTACTAAAGCTTCATAAGAGAAATTCACCTTCTGCCACTTTTACAACATCCATCTGTTTAGCAGGCTGTGGGACTTTGCAAATGCCACACATTTTTTTATTTGCATTTTGTTTAGTGCTGGCATCTGGGCAATGATTTGACCACGGAGGCCATTTCGAGACGGAATCCTACAAACTGTTCTAGTTGGCACAGGGACTTGAGGTGACCAGGCCTGGTGGAGCTCTGCCGCAGTGGAAGAGGGTCTGGCTTTGGATTTTCTAAGGAACAAATGTTCCTCCTGAGCAGCTGTCTTGTGGGGTCTGCCGGACCTAGGCTTGTCAAACACATCTCCAGTCTCCTCATATCTTTTTTTAATTCTTTGTACTTGATGCTGAGACACATTAAAGGTGCCAGCCACCTCTGCAGTGGATCTGGTCTATAGCCTCTTTATAATCCAGGCTTTGGTCGCAGGGTGGACTTTTGGCATGTTTTCAGAGCTCAAGTTGCAGTTCAAGTGAAGGTCTGTGGTGCTGGGTTTCTTTTCATACACACACACTAATTATCTGATCATTTACTGAGCACAGGTGAGGATGTAAACTAGGATTGGGTGCATTATATGACCAGGTGACAAAACTTTTGTCTTGCCAAAATCTGACCATTCTGTGTCCATTAACTGATCAATATTTCTGCATTGATGCCAATTTATTTTCTTAACCTAAACCACATTTCGGAGGGTTTCAGCTTTCAAAAGAATAATTTATACAACCAATGGATGAATTTAACGTCAGGTTATAAGCTTTTATTTACATAACATGGATAAGCGACATAACTTCTGTCAGGGAGTGTATCTAAATATAAATAAAAATTATTTGTTAAGGTGATAGTTGTATGCATACCTTTTTTTCTCTTTGGTTCATGAAAAACAGAACTTAATACCTACAATAAAAATTACAGATCTCTCCATTCTTTGTAGGTGGCAAAATGGGCAGTGTATCAAATACTTATGATAATTACCATGCTGAATATATCCAGTGGGGAGAATAAGTGTCATCTTGTCCACTGAGTTGTGGGTGTTCTTGGCACTGGATAACCTAGAAGGCCATCTAAAGGCCCCATCTCACATAGCGATTTACCAACGATCACGACCAGCGATACGACCTGGCCGTGATCGTTGGTAAGTCGCTGTGTGGTCGCTGGGGAGCTGTCACACAGACAGCTCTCTCCAGCAACCAACGATCAGGGGAACGACTTCGGCATCATTGAAACTGTCTTCAACGATGCCGAAGTCCCCCTGCAGCACCCGGGTAACCAGGGTAAACATCGGGTTACTAAGCGCAGGGCCGCGCTTAGTAACCCGATGTTTACCCTGGTTACCAAAAAAAACAAACACTACATACTCACCATCTGATGTCCGTCAGGTCCCCTGCCGTCTACTTCCTGCTCTGACTGAGCCGCCGTACAGTGAGAGCAGAGCGCAGCGGTGATGTCACTGCTGTGCTGTGCTCTCGCTGTACGGCCGGATCTCAGTCAGAGCAGGAAGCGGACAGCAAGGGACCTGACGGACATCAGATGGTGAGTATGTACTGTTTGTTTTTTCTTACATTTACGCTGGTAACCAGGGTAAACATCGGGTTACTAAGCGCGGCCCTGCGCTTAGTAACCCGATGTTTACCCTGGTTACCAGTGAAGACATCGCTGGATCGGTGTCACACACACCGATTCAGCGATGTCAGCGGGACCTCAACGACCAAAAAAAGGTCCAGGCCATTCCGACACGACCAGCGATCTCGCAGCAGGGGCCTGATCGCTGGTACGTGTCACACATAGCGAGATCGCTAGTGAGGTCGCTGTTGCGTCACAAAACTAGTGACTCAGCAGCGATCTCGCTAGCGATCTCGCTATGTGAGACGGGGCCTTAACTATATACACTGATAACTGAAATCTGTAGATTTAGATGTATCCATTTTCTTTTTATCTATCCATTATCAATCTGTCTATCGATCTGTAAAGGTGGTGGACTATGCTGCAGCATTCCTATCCCTGAAGACACCATTCCTGTGATGTATATTATGTAATGTAAATAATGTCCTGCATCTTTGTATATATTGTGATTTGTTTGCAGTGTGCAGCAGTGTTATAGATGTTAGTAATGTATAGTGTAAGGCATAGTGTATAAGATCTATCTATCATCTATCTATTTATCTATCATCTATCTATTATCTATCTATTTATCTATCATCTATCTAATCTATGTATCTATTATCTATCTATCTATCTATCTATCTATCTATCTATCTATCTATCTATCTATTTATCTATCATCTATCTATTATCTATCTATTATCTATCATCTATCTAATCTATGTATCTATTATCTATCTATCATCTATCTATTTATCTATCATCTATCTATTATCTATCTATTGTCTATCTATTTATCTATCATCTATCTATTATCTATCATCTATCTATCTATCTATCTATCTATCTATCTATCTATCTATCTATCATCTATCTATTATCTATCTATCTATTTATTTATCATCTATCTATTATCTATCTATTATCTATCTATCTATCTATCTATCTATCTATCTATCTATCTATCTGTTATCTATCTATTTATTTATCATCTATCTATTATCTATCATCTATCTATTATCTATCTATCTATCTATCTATCTATCTATTTATCTATCATCTATCTATTATCTATCTATTATCTATCTATCTATCTATCTATCTATTTATTTATCATCTATCTATTATCTATCTATCTATCTATTATCTATCTATTTATCATCTATCTATTATCTATCTATCTATCTATTTATTTATCATCTATCTATTATCTATCTATCTATCTATCTATCTATCTATCTATAGATCTATTAGTAAAAAATAGGAACAGCACACAATTTTTTTTACTTATCTTCGGGTGCAAGGCCCCCAGGCAACCTGTCCATGGATTGTCCAGAGTACACAAAATTCAAAAAAGCTTGAGGAAGGCTCATTTGGAGCCAAAATGTTGCCCAGACAAGTGGGTTCAATAAATCCTGCACAGTTTTTCAGATGATATGGAGTGCTGCCTGCTTTTTTGAATTTTATCTATAGATCTAAATAGAAAAGACAGATAGCAGTACAAACTTGAGCAGATTTTGGGTGCAATACTTCCTGAATAATGCTGTTGTCCAATGCAAAATATAAATAGGAAAATATCAGGCAGCACTCCAGTTTAAGAAAAATTGTGGACTCACAACAAGGTCTTTCTCAAGCACCGAGCTATAGATCTATCTATCTATCTATCTATCTATCTATCTATCTATCTATCTATCTATCTATCTATCTATCATGTATTATCTATCTATCTGTCATCTATTTATTATCTATCTATCATCTTTTTTATTATCTACTAGCTGAAGAGCCCGGCGTTGCCTGGGCATAGTAAATATCTGTGGTTAGTTATAGCACCTCACTTCTCTTATTTTCCCATCATGCCTCTCATTTTCCCCCTCACATCTCTCATTTTCTCCCTCACACTTCCCATTTTCCCCCTCACTCCTCTTATTTTCCCCCTCACTCCTCTCATTCCCCCTAACACTTGTCATTTCGACCTCACATCTGTCATTTTCCGATCACTCCACTATTTTCCCTCACTCCTCTCATTTTGCACTCACACCTTTTCATTTTCATCTCACACCTCTCATTTTCACCTCACAGCTCTCATTTTCCCCTCAGTATATACATGTTTGTCATCTCCCTTATATATATAGTATACACCTGTATGTCATCTCCTGTATATAGTATATACCTGTATGTCATCTCCCCTGTATATAGTATATACCTGTATGTCATCTCCCCTGTATATAGTATATACCTCTATATCATCTCCCCTGTAAATAGTATATACCTGCTGTATGTCATCTCCTCCTGTATATTGTATATACCTATGTGTCATCTCCTACGGTATATAGTATATACCTGTATGTCATCTCTTCTGTATATAGTATATACCTGTATGTCATCTCCTATATATAGCATATACCTGTATGTCATCTCCTGTATATAGTATATACCTGTATGTCATCTCCCCTGTATATAGTATATACCTTCTGTATGTCATCTCCTCTATATACCTATGTGTCATCTCTTTTATATAGTATATACCTGTATGTCATCTCCTTCTGTATATAGTATATACCTGTATGTCATCTCTTCCTGTATATAGTATATACCTGTATGTCATGTCCTCCTGTATATAGTATATACCTGTAAGTCATCTCCTCCTGTATTTAGTATATACCTGTATGTCATCTCCTCCTGTATATAGTATATACCAGTGTGTCATCTCCTCCTGTGTATAGTATATACCTGTGTGTCATCTCCCCTGTATATAGTATATACCAGTGTGTCATCTCCTCCTGTATATAGTATATACCTGTGTGTCATCTCCCCTGTATATAGTATATATGTGTGTGTCATCTCCTCCTGTATATAGTATATACCTGTATGTCATCTGCTCCTGTATATAGTATATACTTGTGTGTCATCTCTCCTGTATATAGTGTATATCTGTGTGTTATCTCCTCCTGTATATAGTATATATCTGTGTGTCATCTCCTTTGTATATAGTATATATCTGTATGTCATCTCCTCCTGTATTAGACTGCGTTCACACGTTATTTGCTCAGTATTTTTACCTCAGTATTTGTAAGCTAAATTGGCAGCCTGATAAATCCCCAATCAACAGGAAGGCCTCCCCCCTGGCAGTATATATTAGCATACACATAATAGACAGATCATGTGACTGACAGCTGCCGGATTCCTATATGGTACATTTGTTGCTCTTGTAGTTTGTCTGCTTATTAATCAGATTTTTATTTTTGAAGGATAATCCCAGACTTGTGTGTGTTGTAGGGCGAGTTTCATGTGTCAAGTTGTGTGTGTTGAGTTGCATGTGGCGACATGCATGTAGCGACTTTTGTGAGATGAGTTTTGTGTGGCGACATGCATGTAGCAACTTTTTGTGTGTCGAGTTGCATGTGACAGGTTAGTGTAGCAAGTTGTGTGCAGCAAGTTTTGCGCATGGCGAGTTTTGAGCGTGATGAGTTTTATGTGTGGTGCGTTTTGAGTATGTGCAAGTTTTGTGTGAGGCAACTTTTGCATGCGTTGCAACTTTTGTGCATGTGTAAATTTTTTTGCGTGTGCAAGTTTTGCATGTGGCGAGTTTTCCATGAGGTGAGTTTTGCACGTGTTGCGAGTTTTGCATGAACCTAGTTTTGCATGTGGCGAATTTTGCACGTGGCGAGTTTTGAGCGGTGACTTTTGTGTTTCGACTTTTATGTGGTGAGGTTGGTGTACGTGTGGTGAAATGTGAGCTGACGGTGATATATGTGTTCAAGCACGTGGTAGTGTGTGGCTCGTTTTGTGTGTGTGTTCATATCCCCGTGTGTGGTGAGTATTCCATGTCGGGACCCCACGTTAGCAACTGTACAGTATATACTCTTTGGCGCCATCGCTCTCATTCTTTAAGTCCCCCTTGTTCACATCTGGCAGCTGTCAATTTGCCTCCAACACTTTTCCTTTCACTTTTTCCCCATTATGTAGATAGGGGCAAAATTGTTTGGTGAATTGGAAAGCGTGGGGTTAAAATTTCACCTCACAACATAGCCTATGACCCTCTCAGGGTCCAGACGTGTGACTGTGCAAAATTTTGTGGCTGTAGCTGCGACGGTGCAGATGACAATCCCGGACATTCACACATGCATGCACACACACACACATTCAGCTTTATATATTAGATCTATCATCTATCTATCTATCTATCTATCTATCTATCTATCTATCTATCTATCTATCTACCTACCCAGACAGTGAGACATGAGGAGCTGTTTCCTGTGATCCATCTGTCATCCTGTAACATGGAGGGACAAAGTGGTCTCCGGTGAATTACTAAATTACATGTTATATTTTGGTACGATTGTGTTCTTTTAGTTATCCAGGGAATAATATATCACCAGTGACCAGGGCCGTATTTGCCACTAGGCACTTGAGGGCACGTGCCTAGGGCGGGACGATGCAGGGGGGAGGACCTGAGCAAGTTTTTTTTTCTGTTTTTTTTTTTCATTAAAGTCCGGGGTCACCTCCCGACTGCCCGCCCCCGATGCTCCCCCCTGCCCACCTCCCTCCTTGAAGACGTCATACTCACCTACTCCAGCAATGCCTGGCAGCTCGTCCTGTGTGAGCGTTCATGTGGTACCACTCATTAAGGTGATGAATATGGATGCATATTCATGACCTTAATGGGCGGTACCACGTGACCACTCACGCAGGAAGAAGGTGCTGCGCCCGCGCCGGGACAGAGCTGGAGGAATGTTCGGTGGGGTGTGGAAAAGGTGAGTATGACTGCCAGGGAGGACGGGGAGCCGAGCCATGCAAGATGGAAGCGGGGAGCCGATGAGCCATGCATACAGGGGGGTGGGAGTGGAGATGAGCCATGCATATGAGGGGGAGATGAGCCATGCATACAGGGAGGGGGGAGATGAGCCATGCATAAAGGGAGGGGGGGAGATGAGCCATGCATATGGGGGGAGATGAGCCATGCATATGGGGGGAGATGAGCCATGCATAGGGGGAGGGATGAGCCATGCATACAGGGAGGGGGGGAGATGAGCCATGCATACAGGGAGGGGGGGAGATGAGCCATGCATACAGGGGAGTGGGGGGTGGAGATGAGCCATGCATAGAGGGGGTAGATGAGCCATGCATACAGGGAGGGAGAGATGAGCCATGCATACAGGGAGGGGGGATGAGCCATGCATACAGTGGGGAGATGAGCCATGCATACAGGGAGGGGGAATGAGCTATGCATACAGGGAGGGGGGGAGATAAGCCATGCATACAGGGAGGGGGAGATGAGCCATGCATACAGGGAGGGGGGGAGATGAGCCATGCATACAGGGAGGGGGGAGATGAGCCATGCATACAGGGAGGGGGAGATGAGCCATGCATACAGGGAGGGGGGGAGATGAGCCATGCATACAGGGAGGGGCAAGATGAGTCATGCATACAGGGGGATGGGGGGTGGAGATGAGCCATGCATACAGTGGGTAGATGAGCCATGCATACAGGGAGGGGGAGATGAGCCATGCATACAGGGAGGGGGGATGAGCCATGCATACAGGGAGGGGGGAGATGAGCCATGCATACAGGGAGGGGGATATGAGCCATGTACACAGGGGGAGGGGGGTGGAGTTGAGCCATGCATACAGGGGGAGATGAGCCATGCATACAGGGAGGGCGAGATGAGCCATGCATACAGGGAGGGGGGATGAGCCATGCATACAGGGAGGGGGGATGAGCCATGCATACAGGGAGGGGGGGATGAGCCATGTATACAGGGAGGGGTGGGCCATTATACAGTATGGAACATCATATGTGGGGTCATTATACAGTATGGAGCACTGTGTGGCCATTATACAGTATGGAGCATCATGTGGGGCCATTATACAGTATGGAGCACTGTGTGGCCATTATAGAGTATGGAGCATCATGTGTGGCCATTATGCAGTATGGAGCATCATGTGGGGCCATTATACAGTATGGAGCATCATGTGTGGCCATTATAAAGTATTGAGCAATGTGTGGCCATTATGCAGTATGGAGCATCATGTGTGGCCATTATACAGTATGGAGCATCATGTGGGGCCATTATACAGTATGGAGCATCATGTGTGGCCATTATACAGTATGGAGCATCATGTGTGGCCATTATACAGTATGGAGCATCATGTGTGGCCGTTATACAGTATTGAGCATCATGTGGGGCCATTATACAGTATGGAGCATCATGTGCGGTCATTATACAGTATGGAGCATCATGTGCAGCCAGTATAAAGTATGGAGCATCATGTGCAGTCAATATAGAGTATGGAGCATCATGTGCAGTCATTATACAGTATGGAGCATCATGTGCGGTCATTATACAGTATGGAGCATCATGTGCAGCCAGTATACAGTATGGAGCATCATGTGCAGTCATTATACAGTATGGAGCATCATGTGCGGTCATTATACAGTATGGAGAATCATGTGGGGCCATTATACAGTATGGAGAATCATGTGGGGCCATTATACAGTATGGAGCATCATGTGTGGCCGTTATACAGTATGGAGCATCATGTGTGGCCATTATACAGTATGGCGCATCATGTGTTGCCATTATACAGTATGGAGTACTGTGTGGCCATTTTTTTTGTTTATAATTATTGTTTATGAAACAGTGTGATCAGCAGTGCTTAATGGGCGAGGTTGGGACATGGATATGGGTGTAACTAGTTCTGAAATCAGAGGTGTGGCCTAAAATTTGCACGCCGCAAACTTTAGCCCTCTTACACCTCCTTCAAAAGTTGGGAGGTATGGTACCGCATTTGCCAGATCACAGCAAATGCCGCAAATGTCCGCAAATCCCATAGGGAATGAATGAGGCCAAACGCAGTGTTGCCATAAGTGATCCGTTACGCGGCAGATGCGGAAAAACTGCGGGATCTGCTGCAAAAGGCTACTTTCACATCAGCGATTTTTGCCAAAAGTCACTGCCGATAGTGTCATACTCACCAAAGGGGGAGGCAGCACTAAAAGTGCCTAGGGTAGCAGAAACTCTAAATACGGCCCTGATTCTATGTATTCTGTTTTTGTTAGTTACTAAACAGATACTATCTAAAAAGATCCACTATCCTACAACTGTAAAAGACTGACGTGTGTGACTAGAGGGATTTTCGCTGCCATTTCTCAGGGGTTTTTCTCCCCGTGGACATTACTTATGTGCGCGGTCGCTTCTCCATTGATGGTTGGCATCTGCGCTTCTCTGGATGGCAGGGCGTGCTGTCATCCTGCGATGTTTGGTACGGATCCTTGGATTACACAGGTGACTTCACAATTTATATGAGCCAATTCAAAGTTAAGTCTTTATTACTAGGGCTAGATGTAGCAGAGCAGAATTTGTTAGTTTAAATCATAACGTTTCTTCTTGTGGAGAGTGTTATGCCGGCTCTGACATGCCAGGCTTTTATCCTACGTCTGACACCACCAGACAGCTCAGTCCATGGAATTGCTTTATGGTAAAGTCTTTTCACTTTCATCAGTTTTCCATTTGTCTATTTTGCCACTTTGGTCTGGACCACACATCATTAGTCTTGTCTGATGAATGAGCAGAAGTCATCTTTTAACCCTTAACGCTGCTGTGTCGATTTATCTGCAGACCTATGTAAATTTCCCAATCTTATATAATTGTGCCACTCAGCACTGCTACATCTGTAACATGTCCCCATAACAAATGTGTATTACTCGTGTATTATATCAGCATCCGAATACATCAAAACTGGGATAATCATATGCAAATATTCCCCCATCCACCTCTACTTATTCTATCAGATCATTTCAGATGACGAATGGCTTAGTAAACATTATGGGCTGCGGTGGCCATATCTCATCATCCTGCAGCAATCCCCCTTATTCTGTTCCAGTTGCGGAGTTATTGACATTTACAGAAGTTCTTCCTTTCTCTTTAAAAAGAGGTTCTTCATCAGCTGCAGCATGGGTTATACAGTTGTGTGTCCCGGCTGCTGCAGAACATCACCATTTCCAATGCAACATAATTTCTTTATAAAAAAAAAGAAGGTATTTTAGATATTTTATATCGATCAATGATTAGATCGCAAAGAAAATAATTCAATTATTTCATAAAAAAAGAGGTTCTTCAGCAGTTCTGCGGGATTATGGTCCACCCTGCTGTAAATGATAACAATATTTGTAATTTTGTGATGTGTATAAATGCACTTGGGGCATTATTCTAGATTTTACTGTTATTCTACATTTCATTTCATAGTAACACACAGCACCCATTCCTGTTTGGTATGTAGATGGTTGTTTTTGTGATCCTCCAAGGATCCACCTCCCAACCAGTCGTACTGGATAATGTTCACATTCATCGCGGCATCTTCAGTATTTTTCATACTGTATGTGACATAAATGCTCAGTGTGAACCTGCTGTGACCTGTGAAGAGAACAAGGCTCCAGTTGTGGACCTGCCAATTCTGGTGTTCTCTGCTGGGCAGTGATGGGCTGTGAGTACAGGTCCCAATAAAGGATGTTGGTGGTGGCGTAATCAGAGTCCAATAGGTCCCAGTGCAAAGTGTGGACCTGGGCCCCCACCTTCATGTTGGTGAGATGTAATTTCCCTTGTAGTGTTCTAAATCCTATTAAGACATACATCATTTAATAATATCCCCATCCTGTACTAATGTCACCATTCCTGAGCTCCTTCCTGGTATAATGTCCTCCATTTTGTGCTCCTTTCAGTAATAATGTCCCCATCCTGGGCCCTTTAGGTTAATAATGTCTTTATACTATGCCCCTTTCAGTAAAAAAAAATCCCCTATCCTGGGCCCCTTACAGTAATAATCTAGTGCAGAGGCATGCTGTGCTGTCAGTATTTTGATTGACAGCTCAGTTGTCCAATCTGAGACTGGGAGGTGCTGAGTTTCCTTCAGGTGTTCCCTATTCCAAGTGATTACCAGCTACTTAGCTAAGCTGTCAGTCCCAGATCTCTGCCAGTCATAAATTTGCTCGGGGGTGCATGATTGCCTTGTATTCCGTGCTCTGTTTGTTGATGTATTCTTGCCTGACCTTGGACATCGTTCTGAACATCCTTTTGCCTAGCCCCTTTGCTCTGATCCGCTATCTTCCTGGTATTCTGACCTCAGACCGTGGCCTGACTACACCTTTGTCTTTCCCCTTTAGTTTACTACATGCTCTCTTGGTATCTGACCCCGGAACGTTTGTCTATCCTGCCTCACGGCTTGTTTGTGAGTAGTGACTAGTGTCACATTGGGATTATAGAGTGAGGTGCAAGTTTTCACCAAATTTTCTGTTGAGCAGTGCGCATAACTAATTATCTATGTCTCATTTACATATTTGGGAAGTTATTCAGAAAAATGTTAAATGTAGCGAGAATAGGCAAGGATATGACTGCCATGCCAGTTTGTTCTTACATAGTGCAAACATTAACAACGTACAGTAGTGTTCACAATAATAGCAGTGGTTTCAAAAACCTGTGTTCATCACAAAATCTTTATGCTAGTTTTTATTTCCAGCATTGGCAACATCGCACACTGTTTTCTAATGCAAAGCATGAAGAGAAATGTATTTTTTTTCACTACTTTACAGAAAATAACAAAAAATGAGCATTGGGCTGTTCAAAAAAACAGCAGTGTCTGCATTTGTCTTTACAAACTCACAATATGTACTATTTTTTGAGGATTTAGCATTCCTGTGAATCACTAACCTAAGATTGAGTTGTATATCCACATTTTTTTAGAGCTGCTTCACATCTATGTTGCATAGAGTCAACCAACTAATGTCACCTCTTATTCCAGCCCAGGATGCTCTGACTACATCCCACAAGTTTTGGGCATTTGTTGGTTTTGCCTCAGAAACCGCATTTTTTATGTCATCCCACAAGTGTTCTATCAGATTATGGTCCTGGGATTCAGCTGGCCACTTCTTAACCTCAATTTTGTTGGACTGGAACCAAGATTTTGCTTATTTACTGGTGTGTGTGTAGGGTCGTTGTCTTGTTGAAACACCCATTTCCAGGGTATATCCTCTTCAGCATAAGGCAACATGACCTCAAGTATTTTATTATATGCAAAATGGTCCATGATTCCTGGTATGCGGTAAATAGGTCTGGACCCATAGTAAGATAAACAAGACCATAGCATTATGCTTGCACCACCATGCTTCACTGTGGGCAGACTGTACTGTGGCTTGAATGCAGAGTTTGGGGGCCGTCTGACGAACTGTTTGCACTGTCTGCACTTCTTTATAAGTTTTTCCCTCTCCAATCAACTTTTTAATCAAAGTACGCCATTCTTCTGAATAATGTTTTGAATGACCCATATTTCTCAGGCTTTCAAGGAGAAATGTAAGGACAACATGTCCTGGCTTCATCCTTATATAAGGGCACCATAATTGACGTCACTAATTGAACTCCACACTGCTATTATTTTGAACACCCACTTTCAATTAGTCTAATACACAGACTCGGAAACCTGCAGATCGTGAATGCGGAGTCTGGTGGTTTTCTTAGAATCTACTGCACCAACTGGTAAATTGTTTGACATGTGGTAATATAATTTATACCAAAAACAGTGATTAATCTGGTTAGTGATATTGGACTGCTAGTATTTTGAACATTACTGTATATGAAAAAGTATAAATTACGGATCATTAATTGACATTCACGCAAGGTACCTGTGCTGACTATATTCCGATGATACAGCAGTGTGTTATGTAATAATACCAGGTACGTAGATGATGTCAAAATTGTGCTGACCGCTGGTCCTTACAGGTTTGAGATGTGTAAATAATACATATCGTAGATATTCCACTTGAAATGGTGTCTTCAGTCTTACATTCAGGAGAGCTTTCTTGGTCTCTGAACTATAAGCAGCGCTTGCAGTGTTCTCTGCTGATCTCTAATTCCCCAAAGGAACTGCGGGAAGTAGCCAAGTAGATTATCTACTGATTGTTATTCAATGCCGGTTCCTGGGAACTTGTTATGTTGTATACTACTATGTCAGAGTTCACACTCACCAGTATAGTGCAGTCATTATCACAAGTACACTGCAGTAAGAAGTGGTTACAGTACAGTCAATCTCACTCTGCATTAACGACTGTGGCTGACAGGACATGCTGGGACGTGTAGCTTTGCAGCAGCTGTAAAGCTATGTGTCGGAGAGCACTGCTTTAAAAAATAAACATAGGGTCACCCCTTCTGTATGCTCCTTCTGTCCTGCGATCCCAGGGTATGCTCTAACAATATAGATACTAATGAAATATGACTTGCTATAATAAATTGTAATTTTCAAGCATAATCCGTGGACCGGACTAATTATAGTCAATAATAAAGTTCTCATCCTTCATTTTCTAGCTGCTATTGCTTTTCATCACACAATCCAAAAAGAGATTTAAGTTCAATGACTTCCTGTGAAATTAGCTGTAGATTGTGTCTGCATCTGAGATCCGGAGGCCTATGACATAGAGAAGTGCAGAGACATGACTATCAAAGTCTATGGACTCCCGAGAAGATTGAATCTTTCGAAATTCAAGTGCGCCATGAGCGGCAAAGTTCTCTCCAAAATTTGATTCTCATTGTATCCATTAGTCATGAATCGCAATAGCGCAAAGCCTCCAATTACCGTATAAAGACATGTGTAATCCTCGAAGGTCTTTTAGGACTGGAATACCTTTTGGGTCACTTTTGCAAAAATTTAGTTTTTTTGCTATGAGTGCTACTGCTATTGACAGTACACTCCTCACCTAGGGTGGGGTGCAGTATATCACTTAGGAGGTGTGCCTACTCATCGGTTCTTGACATTTTGAGTAGAGATGATCGGATGTTTCCTAATTTAATTTCACCAGGTTTGGCAAATTTTTACCCAAAATTGGTTTTCCATTGAATGAATTCATTGTGAATCGCAGGTACACTAATTGCATTTAAATTATGTATATACACTGTGTGTATATACAGTATATATATACAGTATATATATATATATATATATATATATATATATATATATATATATATATATATATATTGTGATGTAGCGATGCCCTTGCTGTGCAGTGAATAGGCAGTGACCCATATAAAGTTCAAATAAAGTCTTGTTTATTTCACAGCATACTCACAAACCGGAAAAAGTAAGCAAACAAGTCCTTCGGTATGCAGCCGGGAAAAATAACAACAGTCCACAATCCGCTGCCGTGAACGTATTACACAACCGTGTAAGCTGGGGTGTCAGGCTTCTCAGGCTCTGCCTGGTCCGTGTTGCACCACTCGGACAGAGCTCCTCATAAAGCTCCTGCTAGGTCTGACTCCCAGACCAATACTGACACACCCAAACTCTCCTGCAGGGTTTTTTTTTCCTTTCCTCCAGATTCTATGGCCATGGGCCACTATAAGATCTGGGCTGGAGGAAACGGACCGGCCCCACTACCTTCCTGTAGTCCGTTTCAAAAATAAAAGCCCATACCGGGTTTTCCTGAATAATTTCTGGGACAAATAACTTGATCGAGTTCACACTCACTTTTATTCTTCCCTGTGTCTCACAGGCAAACCTGCTGTGAGCACAGGGCACTCCAGGGGATCTAATATGCTTCTAAGAACATCCTGGGGGATACTTAGCGACCCTCGCATATGACACCGGTCACTGCCTTACAATATATATATATATATATATATAATATAGTGCTATAGTGTATATTTATATATATAATGCTGAGATCACAGACTGGTCAAACGAAGCACAGGCGTCCGGTGCTCCCTTGGCATTGACGAACATATAAGTGCACCTTCCCACCTACTTGTTTTCCGTCTATCTCCTCCCCTCTTCTATTTTGATTGGCAGCTCTGGCTTTTTAGATCCAGAGAAGGGCGGAGATAGATGAAAAAATATATATATATATTGGAGGGAAGACTTCTTGGAGCTGAGAGTGGGAGGTACGGATTAGTGCTTATGCTTTAGCGCACAGGAAGACAAATCTTTCACTGGCAGGGACAAGAAGGTCTGACCAGTTTTTATAGGAAGAGGTCATGATCAGATCAGAAGCAGCTGAAATGGAGCTGCAGTGTTTGAATACTGAGCTTGTACTTGGTTTGGACAGTCAGTCTGTGCTGACAGACTCCTTTCAACAAAAACACTGCCTTAGTAATGTCAAAGTCACCTCACCATAGATACTAATTGTAACCCTCTAGTAACAAACAGTACATTTAATAATGCGGCGCCCTGACAGACCTTTCATGTTTTTTTAATATAAAAATCAAAACCAACAAACAAAAAAAGACAACACTCAAAAAAATTATCCCTTTTTGTCATTTGCAGAACAATGACTAAAACTGACAGTGTTGCTGTCACAGGTAACATCGTCTGGCTGTGATTGAGACAAGTGATTTGACATATATCCCATAACACCCGCCCCACTAATACACTTGCCAGAGGCAAAGGGAGCCAATTGTGACCTGCGTTTGATAGTACTATTGCGTGGATGGCTGGTTTCAGTGGTGGTGGTGCTTCTGCTACTGCTAGCGGCACTTATATACTTAATCATAGAATTACTTATTTTTTTTTTTTTACACTACACAGCCTATTGCCACTGACACTTTTTATTTTATCATACATTTTACAATGATTTCAGATTCAGAAAATTTTGTGCTGGCTTGCTGCTGCTTTCTAGTGAGTTAAAGGGAATATATCAGTAGGATTTAACCTCCTAAGCTGTCTATATGGGAATTCATGTCATAAAAAAATAATAAAATGATACTTTCATATCTGCAACCCGATCTCTCATTCCAGAGAAATCAACATTTTTCTCAATATGAAATATCTCTGTGTAGGGCATAGATCTCCCTTAGATTTTGCCTCTAGCGCTAATTGTAAATGAAAGGGAGCATTACAAGTGTGACACATGAAGATGTGGAGAGCAGACTGTCTGCCTTTACATGTCTCACACTGGTAATGCCTCCTTTTATTTACAATAAGCTCTGGAGGTAGATTTATTATTTCTTCTATGGATAGGTGATTAATGTTATTGGTAGCATAACCCATTTAGGTTAGATGTAGTATAGATTACAGTAGACGTTCATATGTACTCTGTTTTCTACTGGCTATCAAAGCCTCTTTGTGACACAAACGATTGTGACAAACTTTGACTGAACTTTTCCGTCATTGCTGGGTGCAGACATTGATATATTTGGAAAGTCATTCATGACAAATGGTAGAAATGCCCCTCAGGACGAGCTCAAATTGATTGCATCATGTCTTCATCAATAGATGCCTAACCTTGATCACAGAGCAACATAGAGATCGATCAGCCAAGTGTCCACCATTTATCATTTTATCTTCTGCCTTTGTTGTCTGGCAGGGAGGACATACATGTAACTGAATGTGGTGATTGTGTTTGCGGCATGTTCACCTGATGCCATGTTCTCCAGTAATAATCATTGGGAATTCATAGGGATTCCCCTATGAAATAGAGCACCTTATCTTAAAACTCTCTGTAAGGTTCTATAATTTTTGAAAATTGTGACTCAGGATTTTATTTATTTGCATTTGTATTCATCCCCCTGTGTGAATACTTTGTAGGACAACCTTTTGCTGCAGTAACTGCTGCAAGTCTTTCGGGGTCTGTCTCTACCAGCTTTTCACATTTAGAGGTGACATTTTTGCCCATTCTTCTTTGCACACTCTCTCTAGCTCAGTGAGATTGAATGGAGGAGTCTGTGAACATCAGTTTCCAAGTCTCTCCACAGATTTTCTCAATGAGATTTAGATCTGGACTGTGACTGGACCACTTGAATATGCTTTGATCTAAACCATTCATTGTAGCTCTGGCAGTATGTTTAGAGTCGTTGTCCTGCTGGAAGGTAATCCTATTCCCAAGTCTCAAGTTTTTTGGAGCCTTTAAAGTTTTCCTCCGGGATTACCCTGGATTTAGCTCCATCATTTTTACCATCAACTCTGACCAGCTTCCTTGTCCCTGCCGAAGAAAAGTCTCCCTACAGCATGATGCTGCCACCACCATGTATGATAGTGGGGATAGTGTTTCCAGGGTGATGTGCAGTGTTGGTTTAAACACATTGCATTTTGCATTTAGCCTCTAAAGTTCTACTTTGGTCTCATCTGACCAGAGTACCTTCTTCTACATACTCGCTGTGTCACCTACAAGGCTTTTTGCAAACTGCAAACAGGACTTTTTATGGCTTGGTTTCAAAAATGGCTTTATTCTTGACACTCTTCCATAAAGGCCAGATTTGTGTAGTATACGACTAATAGTTGTCCAGTGGATAGATTCTACCACCTGAGCTGTGGATCACTGCAGCTCCTCCAGAGTGACCATGAGCCTTATGTCTGCTTCTCTATTTAGTGCTCTCCTTGCTTGGGATTTCAGTTTAGGTGGACTGCCATGTCTTGGTAGGTTTGCAGTTGTGCCATACGCCTTCTATTTTTGGACGATGGATTGAACAGTGCTCCGTGAGATGTTCAGAGCTTGGGTTATAACCTAACTATACTCTTCTCCTCAACTTTATCACTGACCTGTTTGGTGTGTTCCTTGGTTTTCATAATGCACTCTAATCCATAATGTTCTCAAACAAACCTCTGAGGTCTTCACAGAACAGCAGCAGTTATACTGAGAATAAATTACACAGGTGGCCTCAATTTACAAATTATGTGACTTCTGGAGGTGATTGGTCACTGAGGATTTTATTTAGGGGTATTAGACTACTGAGTGTTGAATACAAATGCACGTCACAATTTTCAGATTTAGATTTTTTTAATTTTTAGAAAACCATGTATCATTACACAATATATCTTCACAAATCTTGTGTTGATATATCACACAAAATACCAATAAAATACATTTAAGTGTCTGGGTAAAAAAATGACAAAAAGTTCACTGGGCATGAATACTTTTTCAAGGCACTGTATGTACCATGCAGTCATATTTTTGGAATATTCCAGATTTAAAAACATGAAAATAGTCTAAATTATGTCTTGATTATTGGGTTTGCCCACCAGCCACGAAACAGTTAAATCACATCTCCCCCATTCCAGGCAGAACAGGCAGAAGGTAGCACATGCTGCCATTAGTGATGCAGGAGGAAAGGTTAATTTTGCAACGTTCCAATAAGCAGGTTTCACTTGCAAATGAGGCTGCAAGTCAGCGCTGACGATCCAGTCTGGTGCATCTTGGGTTCTTGCTGCAGAGATGGCTTTTTAAGATGCTTTAGACAAGAAGTTAAATATTTGCTTATAAATTTATAGTATGGGTTGATAAAAAAAAAAACCTTCTAGTTAATTCACCTGCTGCGAATTTGTCATTGTGCACCAAAATTCTGTAGAAATTTACAGAAAAATACATAATTTTATTATACTCCATTTGTACAGTTGAAACCAGAAGTTTGCACACACTATGTAAAAAAGACACATCTGCAAGTTTTTCTCAATATCTTGACTTGAAATCAGAATAAACCTTTCCTGTTTTAGGGCAATTAGGATTACCATAATTATTAATATTTGCCAAATGCCAGAATAATGCGAGAAAGAGAGAGAGAGAGAGAGAATGTTTCAAGGAATTTTTATTACTGCAAAGTCAAAAGTCTACATACACTAAGATTACTATGCCTTTAAACAATTCTGGGCTGCCCATATGATGATGTCATGTGTTGGAAGCTTCTGATAGGTTGTTTGGCAACATCTGAGTTAATTAGAGACACATCTGTGGATGTTTTTTAATGCACACCTGAATCACACTGCTTCTTTGTGTAGCATCATGGAAAAGTTTTTGTATCAGCATCCTGTATGCAAGCAATTATACAGTGTGAAGGTTTGTGTGGGGTTCACCATACTGTTCAGAAGGCTAGTGGGTGCCATTATGCTATTCGGAGGGCTAGTGGGGGCCATTGTGCAGTGTGCAGGGTTATGTTGGTGCTATTATACTGTGTAGAGAGGTGTGGGGCCATTATACTGTATGGAGGCCCCTTATTCTATATAGAGGGCAGTGTGTGGGTCACAATTGGGGAATCATACTGTGTTGAGGTCACCATACTTTGCCAGAGGAGTTGAGGAGGGATAAAGAAGGGTCATCATACTGTGATTGTAGAGGAATTCACTGTGGGGGTATCATACTGTGTTTGGATGGAGTCCATTGTTGCTGGCAACAAACTTTATGGGGACAATGAAAGGAGAATCTAGGGACTTATATAGCCACCTAATCAAAGAGCAGCAAAATGTAGAGACGAAGACACTGATTCTAGCGATGTGTCACTTACAGGGCTGCTTAGTGTAGTTTTGATAAAATCATTGTTTTATCAGCTTGGGATTACCACTAGAGGCATAGTAAACCTGCAACCAGATAGTCCAACCCCGCCCCCATCAATGATTGGCAGCTGTACATGGGCAGAAAGCTGGCAATCAGTGATGTGGGTGGGGTTATACAAAGATCTGCATTAAGAGAACTGCTAGATCTGCAGCAGAGAAAACAGTGATTTTATTAAAATGGCAGCAAGCAGCCCAGTAAGTGACACATAGCTGGAATCAGGGTCTCTGACCCTTCATCATGCTACTCTCAGATGGGGTAGCAAACACCTGGTTACAGATTCCCTTTAAGTTACATACAGCTGTAGTTATGCATTTTTTAGGTTTTATTAATAAAAGTTAGGTTGTATAATAGGGTTTTCATGTTTGCAACTTTGGATGGTATAGACACTGGACTGAAAGGAACCTGACTCTGGCTACATATATACAGTTAGGTCCTGATGCTGATGACACAAAGCTAGGAGGGATAGCTAATACTAGAGGATAGAGGATTCAAAAATATATAAATTGGAGCAGTGGGCAGCAACTAACAGAATGGTTTTTAACAAGGAAAAATGCAAAGTACTACATCTGGGCAATAAAAATGAAAAAAGCATAGGGAGGAATAGGGCTAAGCAACAGCACATGTGAAAAAGACTTGGGTATACTAATAGATCACAGACTGAACATGAGTCAACAGTGTGATGCAGCAGCAAAAAGGGCAAATACAATTCTGGGATGAATTAACAGAAGCATACAGTCTAGATCACACAAAGTCATTATTGCCCTCTACTCCTCTTTGGTCAGACCTCATCTGGAATACTGTGTCCAGTTTTGGGCACCACATTTTAAGTAAGACATCAACAAACTGGGGCAAGTACAGGGAAGAGCGACCAGAATGGTGACCGGTCTGCTAACCATGTCCTATGAGGAACAATTACAGGATTTGGGAATGTTTAGCTTGCAAAAAAGAAGACTGAGAGGAAACTTAATAGCTGTCTACAAATATCTCAAGGGCTGTCACATTGTAGAAGGATCATCTTTATTCTCATTTGCATAAGGAAAGACTAGAAGCAATGGGATGAAACTGAATGGGAGGAGATACAGATTAGATATTAGAAAAAACATTTTTGATAGTGAGGGTGATGAATGAGTGGAACAGGCGGCCATGAAAGGTGGTGAGTTCTCCTTCAAAGGAAGTCTTCAAACAGAGGCTGGACAGACATTTGTCTGGGATGGTTTAGTGAATCCTGCTTTGAGCAGGGGGTTGGATCAGATGACCCAGGAGGTCCCTTCCAACTCTACCATTGTATGATTGTATGAAATTTTTGGACTGTGACCGAATCTTCGTGATTTGGCCTCTGTATGACACTATTTGGATCTAAAATGAAACAACTGAGATGCAATTGAAGTGCAGACTTTCAGGCTTAATTAAATGGTGTAAGGTGGCTACTGGACACATAGTTGATGGGAGGTATGTATCACAGAGGTGGTTGTCCTCTGTGATGTAAGCCTAGGGTAATGCTCTAGAGCATATAGTACTAAGAGGCTTGTTCTGTGCATCTGGGTCGGGTTTTACGGGCAGTCTGAAAGATAGGCAGGACTGGCCTGGCTGCCCACATTCCACCCCTTGGTGTGGTTCACAGGGTAAAATGGAGTCTGTTTGTTTGACACATGGTCTGTGTGTGGAGGTAAGAAAGCCCCATGTTTCTTGTCTCCAGACTGAGCCGGTATACTGGATGCCATCCAGCCTGGGTGTCCTGGACCGTCCCTAAAGTGACTTTGTTAAGAACTGTTTACTCTGATTTTCCTGCAGTGAAAGGCCGTTTATTTTACTTTGCTTGTGGCACAGTGTATGAAGCACCAATAAAGCAGCATGGACTTTAAAATGAAAACGGTTCCTGTGTCACTTCACCATGCACCCAAGTGAGTAGCATTCCCACAGTGGGTTGAACAAAAATATCCTGTGAAACCTCTTGGAATTGCAAACATTTTTCTACAAAGCCTCCTCATTTCAGGGGCTCAAAAGTAATTGGACAAATTAAACTTTATCATAAATAAAATGTTCATTTTTAATACTTTTTAGGGTATCCTTTGCAGGCAATGATGGCCTGAAATCTGAAGCCATGGATATCACCAAATGCTGGGCTTCCTCTATCTTCCTTTATGATGCTTTGATGCCTTTACTGCAGCTGACTTCAGTTGTTGCTTGTTTGTGGCTCTTTCTGCCTTAAGTTTGTCTTAACCATGTGAAATGCTGCTCCCTGGGGGTGAGATCTGGTGAGTGACTCGGCCATTGCACAATATTCCACTTCTTTGCCTCAAAAACCACCTGGGTTACTTTTGTTGGCTGTTTTGAGTCATTGTCCATCTGTACTGTGAAGCATCATAAAATCAACCTTGCATTTGGTTGAATCTGAGCAGAAAGTATTGCACTATACACAAACTACACATATCAGAATGTTGTGGGTTCACAGCAACAGATACCAAATGCAAATGCTGCACCTGGAATCAGCTTCAGACCTTCTACCTGCATAATTGATGAAGGATTAATGAGGGAATATCCCATACAACCCATTAAAGCTTTTGAGATAATTTTGCAATTACTTTTGGTCTATTTATAATGAGGTAGCTGCAGTACATATTAAAGAGCTATAATTCCTAAACCCTTACTCCAATTAGGAAGTGAATTCCTTCAAATTGAGGCCATGTTCGTACTTTCAGTATTTGGTCAGTCTTTTATATTAGTATTTGTAAGCCAAAATCAGGAGAGGGACAATCAGAGCAAAAGTATAATAGAAACACATCACCACTTCTGCATTCTTCACCCACTCCTGATTTTGGCTTACAAATACTGATGTAAAATACTGAACAAATACTGAACTCATGAACATGGCCTTAGGGTTCGCTTACAGTGGCATATAAACAAATTGGTCTCATTCTCATCTAGGAGAGTCAGATAAGTTTTTCTCACTTGTCATCCCTGTGCTATGTGCAATATGTTTCATTTACAGTTTCCTGTGCTACAGAATTGTAATGTATCTGTGAAAATCATATGAAATACTGATGGTCTGAAAGGCATGTGATTTTTTTTTTATCGCACTGTCCGATTTCGGAGTCAAATCTCAGCAAGCCAAATATAGCTGAGAAAAATGATGCAATTCTGTATTGCCTCATTGAATAACATTGGTCCGAGTGTAATCCAAATTTTTTATCGGATTGCGCTAATCTGATTTATATACAAATGTGAGCGAACCCTAAGGCTGAGAGTCTGTGCATGAAGTTCTTATTGATTATATAGTTATATCTTCAATGTTTTGGTATAACGCTAGAAAGCCCAAACTTGCGTCAATGTTCAAATATATCTGGGACAGAGACCTATATTGTGTGATTTCCTGTAGCCGGGGTCCCGTCTATTAGTGCAGTCATGTCTGCTGCTCTGTCTGAGGCACAATGAGATTTATAGCAGCTGCTTGAAGTCTCATACTGATCGGACACAGGAAAAATATATCTCTGTACCGTGTTAGCAAGTAGATAGAAAAATATTAAAATTTGAGAGTCCTCAGTGGTTGGAACATGATTAAGAGACCTGAATAGTCTTGAAATCTTCCACTATGTTACCATCTTTTCCATTAGCCATTAACAGGTATCAACCACTGAGGACTCTCAAATTTTTATATTTTTCATACAGATTGGGTTTTGCTGAGGCCAACTTGACAGTGTGTGATCTGTTTTGAAACTTGAAGCAGCCGCCATAAATCTTACTGAGCCTTAGATAAAGAGACCAAAGAAACCACACAAGAACGGCCCTGGAATTGTCAAAAGTACAAATGAGCGAACCCAGACTGAAAAGTTCTGTGTTCTTACCAGACAGTTAGTGTCCGGTGCTAAATGCCGAACACGGAGTTCTCCCAGAAGTCCGTTGCAATGTTCGGAGTCCGGAGAGAGAGAGAAAAAGAATATTTTCCAGATCAAAACTTTGGGTCCCCTTTGTTTTTAATGGGTTTTGGTTGAAGTTTGGGTGCAGTTCTGGTACCCCAACTGACCTTTGGAATAAAGTTCGGGTCGGGTATCAGAACCCGAACTTCCACAGACCTTCTCATCCCTAGTCAGGAGGTGACCAACATCTTGCCACCTCCACACTGGAAATAACAGAAACTTTCGACCCCAGGTAGAAGCTTAAACTTTTGTAACAAGCCGACAACTTCTTGCCTCCTGTCCCGCTCATCCCAGTGTGGATGTGTCTGTAAGGCAGGGGTTAAACATTTATAGGTACACAAGTACTTGGGCACCATCCTGTGGGAATGTGCCCATCTGCCTCCCAGCTGAGACTGCCCTTGTTGGTAAGACCCAAGCTGCCATAACATCCCCATCAGCACCCCAAATTTGTAAAACAGGGACAGCAGATGGGGAAAAAGGCAAGCTACAAGTATTTATCTACATCTTTTGATGGCGTTATTACTATAGGGGTGGTATCTAAAAGCGCTAAATAGCCAGGATCAGAGTTGTCTTGACTGTTAAAATAGGACAGGGTTGGAAACTGTGAAGAAATTCTAATATGACCGTAAGAAAGGGATCTTATTTGACTTGTCCGTAAAAAATATTTGAGGCGTCCTTGATTTTTTTGAAGCTGAAGAAACTGATAGAGATAATTTTGACTGTATTATCATCATTTTACAATTTAGAATAAATGCAGCTGATGTCTTCAAAGCCGAATTATGGGCTGGAGACACGGATCACTTATAATCGTAATCATTTATTATGGTTTTCAATGAGTCTATAAAAAATATTGTTTGTCCGTGATTGTTTTGTAAGCTGTCCAGAAAAAGTAAGAGGTCAAGTTGGCACCCCATGGCACGGGATGTTGTTTGAGGTCCAGCTTCTGTTCCCAGGGTTAAAGCATTATTCCTATCTCAGCCTCTTATGTCTTAGACGGGAATTTCTCCATTCTTGCTTATACCACTGGTTTGGACCTATAGAAACAGCGAAGAGCGGCTGAACTATTCTGTTTCTGTAAGTCTCATAATAATGAATTTGAGTTGTGGAAACAACATAGCACAACTACGATTGCTTGTTTCTGTTGCTCCATCTTCAGTGGTCCGAGCCAGAACCAAGTTATTCCCACCTCAGCCAAGAAAGGCTGAAATGAGAATAACCCTTTAAACAAATTTATGTTTTTTTACTGAATCTTACAACAAAACTCCATATCAATCTGCTGTCAGTAGATAGGAAAGTATACTCTATGTGATAGATTTCCTTCAGAGGCTATGGACACCTTTGTATCTTTTACATTGTTGTATCGGATTATTTAATTTGGTTTTCATTAAAAATATGTTGCTGTCTTTCTTCAACTGCTTGCACATACTACATTACACTGCAAGCTGCTCTATGCTGTCCTGCATCAATCACTGAGCTCCTTGTTGGTTCAGTCTTGAGTCAATCCTGTACAATCTAGGCTCAATTCTTAATAATTGGGGTTTGATCCTTATGAAGAGGTTTTAAAACCTTTAAACGCGTTGACATAAACCACATTCATAGCTCAACTTCATGTGGTGATTGTAAGTTTGAACCTTGGGCAGTGCGAACTCTGAGCCACCGTATTCTTAAATTATTGCAATGTAGGCTCAATTCTAATCAAATCAGAATTGAACTTGCATTCATAATTAGGAGAGGACAGAAGGGGTTAAAGACTTAGCCTTGCGGTCATGATTGACCCTGATTGGCATTGAGCAGCATGCACTGCATTTTAAAACATACAAGCTGAAGAAACAAAATGGTTAAAACAAATTTAATTAAAGCTAATTCCAGAAGTTATTTTTGGTACCTTTCCATTATCCAAATGCCACTGCTATCCCATATCGAATACATGGCAGTGACACCCAGGAACATCATTTTTGTGCTTCTCACTGCCGTGTCCAGCTTTCTGTCTATTCTTTGAACCTTAGTCTAAGTCTTATTCTTACATATTACATGCAATAAAAGAAAGGTGCAAAAAAAGATGCAAAAAAAGCCTTAAAGGGAATGTCTCCTGGTTTTTGGTACCCAATCTTAGATCTGCATAATATAGGGGCAGGCCGACCCAGATTCCAGCAATGTATGATTGTTCTGCTTAGTGTAGTTTTTTTTAAATATATCACTGTTTTATCAGCAGAAAATGATCACTAGAGGAGTTGTAAAACCTGCTGACTGATGGTCTAACCACTCCTCCACCACTGATTGGCCAATCTGTGGTGTGGGCGGGGTTATACAGAGTTCAGCACTTAAAGAACTGCCAGATCTGCATCAGAAAAAACACATTTAAATCAAAACTACTGCACCCAGTAAATTAAGTGATACATCGCCGAATTCAGGGTTTCTATCCCTACATTATGCAGCTCTCATATGGGGTAGCAAAAATGTAGTGACAAATTCCCTTTAAAGAAAGAAAAATTATTGCTTTCAACAAGGTTTAAAGCCACATTCTATGGCAGAAAGGTTTAATTCTATAACATGAATAGACAAGTGATCTTTACAAGAAGGTGAATTACTTCTAACACATTGCTGAGGGTATAATTGAAATATATGAATAGGACCTTTGTTTTTCTTGCTTTGTGAGTCTGCACAATGTTGTCGTGCGACAGATGTCATTGGAGGCTGTTAGCCCATTCTATACATCAGCAGTATTTGTGTCTCCTGGAATAGGTTTTGTCCTTTGCTGTGTGCAAATATTTGTTTTCTGGGGCTGATGTATGGTTTGCTGAGGGTGCAACTTGGGTATTGATCAGAACTCCACGTACAAAGCAATAAAGCTCAAAATATCCAGACGAGCCTTAGACTAACGTGACTTGCAGTTCAGTCTCAAAAAGCTTCCTGTAACTGTTACATAACCCTTTCTTGCCTAAATTCTGCTGCATATTACATGCCAGTAACAACAGTCAGGTGTGAAAAGTCATCAATAGGAGTAATGTTAATTTGAAGTTTTGTGCACGTGTATAATTGGATAAGGCTGGGTTGAAATGGTCACTCAATGTTATCTTGGCGAGTGATGAAGATAAAAGAATAGTATGTATAAATGCTGGGATCACCAAATAGTGAATATAAATCTTTATTAACATACAAGAACAAAATTATAACACTTATTTAAAACAGCTAAAGGTTATACAATAATACACCAGGTGGGCCAAGGTTAGGGCTGACGGCTCTCCGCAAATGTCCAAATGGTAAAAATAAACAGAGAACCCCTTAAACTGAGTATATCACAGTCAAAGCAATATAAACACAGGATGATGATAAATGATGAAAAGAAAAATAATAGGAATGAATGATATTCGAAACAAATGTAAAAATAAATAAATCTGAAAACCAAGAGAAATATGTCCATAAGATTTCCAGTACCCAGGGTTGGACCATGCAAGTGATTCAATATAACCAAGTAAAACAAACTAAAATGACCTGTTCTATACACGAGTACAAACAAAGCACCTGGAAAGTACCAGAACAAAAGGTAAGTATACAGTTCCCAAATGGGGCCGGAGGTCATGAACTGTGGAAAAGTGATGAATAAGTAAGAGGGACCTTAAAATTGTGACAATGTAAAGGAGGAATGTAGAACACACGCGTTTCGCCACTCAATGTGTGACTTCTTCAGGGTAGGGGGTGACAATATCAGTGACAGTATCCTATTGAGCATGTTTCGGTTGTCCAACGAGCAGGGACTATACCACAAATGGATATCAGTGATGATGCTTCATTTTTGGGTGGGAGCAGAGGCTGTGACAGTGACCACAAACTCTGGCACCTGATGATGTCTTGTTTGAGTGCCCCAGCATGCACTGGGAATTCTCAAGTGAAATGTCATCAAACAGGAAGTAGTAAAAAAAAAAATTAAGACTTTAGATAGAGTAGTGAGGAAACAATGAGGACTTTTTAAAAAAAGTGTACTAGAAAAGAGATTACACTGTGACATTAAATAGATTTCGGATTAAAATAAATGATATTTTCGGACCATCCCTTCAAGAGCATCATAGTGTATTTCCTCCACAGTATGTGGCAGGCATCATATAATGGGGCCCGTGTGTGGGCATCATTTGGAGGGGTATCATGGGGGTGTAACACCGCTATAGGAGGTTTACTATAGGGGGGGTCATAAAGAGTATGGAAGGGGAGCACTAAGAGACTTCGCTGTGGGTATTATTTTTGTATGTGTGCACAAAAAGGACTGGCCGGAGTTCACTGTGTGACTTAGTATAAAAAAAGCCACATTATGCTGGACATGCTGCAATAAATGTCCCCCTTCCTACAAGTCTGTAAAAGTTGGGAGGGATCCTTGTAATGTACATTATCCTAGGACTGTGACATCACTGTGTGCATTATCCCGGGACTACTGTAGCACGTGGTGACTAGATCAATGGCAAAGGATGTTTCTAAGTCTCGAGTGGTGGTTGTCCAAAATGTCCTGCGCACTGATATAGTGATAAGCACATAAATGTGAGGTGGTGAACCCTGCCTATACTGTTCCCCTTGTGTCTGTATGATGATGTAGTGGAACCTATGATGTCAAATAAAGAGGAGAAAATGAGACAGTTGTTGCTGAACTGAAAAATAACTCACATTTACTTATGGTGGTTCATTAGCCCTGGTGGTTGCAACAACATACTTTACTTCAAAAGTCCGATAACGGCAGCAGATATTCTCGAATAGTGGTGTACTGTTATGACCCCAATGGCAGAGGGTCTCAGAAGTTATTACCAAGTCTGCAAACACAAAAAACCAGCTCATAGGGCAGTGGTAACTAGGCTGACCGTATACCTGATCCTAGCACCACAAATAGCAGCAGCCGGGGAACGTACCTACGTTGGTTCTAGACGTCTCGCGCCAGCCGGAGAACTAACTAACCCTAGAAGGGAAAAGATAGACCTTTCTTGCCTCCAGAGAAAAGACCCCAAAAGTTGGATACAAGCCCCCAACAAATAATAACGGTGAGGTAAGAAGAAAAGACAAACGTAAGAATGAACTTGGTTTTTAGCAAAGAGAGGCCCACTGACTAATAGCAGAATATAGTAAGATGACTTATACGGTCAGCAAAAACCCTACCAAAATTTCCACGCTGAATATTCAAGAACCCCCGAACCGTCTAACGGCCCGGGGGGAGAATATCAGCCCCCTAGAGATTCCAGCAAAATCAGGAATCACATTTAGTGCAAGCTGGACAAAAAATAAGAGCAATGCAAATAACCAAAAAACAAGGCAGCAGGACTTAGCTTATTTTGCAAGAACCAGGACCAGCAGACAGGAGCAAACAGAAAGGAACTGATTACAACAATGCCAGGCACCAGACTGAAAATCCAGGAAGCTTAAATAGCAACACCCCTGGACTAACGAGCCAGGTGGGAACCAAGCTGGGGAAAGAAACTCAAAGTGTCATGTCTCTAGTGACCACAAGAGGGAGCCAAATAATCCAATTCACAACAGTACCCCCCCCTTAAGGAGGGGTCACCGAACGATGACCACCAGGACGATCAGGATGAGCAGCGTGAAAGGCACAAACCAAATCGGCCGCATGAACATCAGAGGCGACCACCCAGGAATTATCCTCCTGACCATAGCCCTTCCACTTGACCAGATACTGAAGCCTCCGTCTGGAGAGACGAGAATCCAAGATCTTCTCCACCACGTACTCCAACTCGCCCTCAACCAACACCGGAGCAGGAGGCTCAACTGAAGGAACCACAGGCACAACGTAGCGCCGCAACAAAGACCTATGGAACACGTTGTGAATGGCAAACGACACCGGAAGATCCAAGCGAAAGGACACTGGATTAAGGATTTCCAAAATCTTATAAGGACCGATGAAGCGAGGCTTAAATTTAGGAGAGGAGACCTTCATAGGAACAAACCGAGAAGACAGCCACACCAAATCCCCAACACGAAGTCGGGGACCCACACCGCGGCGGCGGTTGGCAAAACGCTGAGCCTTCTCCTGTGACAACTTTAAGTTGTCCACCACATGATTCCAGATCCGCTGCAACCTATCCACCACAGAATCCACCCCAGGACAGTCAGAGGGCTCAACATGTCCCGAGGAAAAACGAGGATGAAAACCAGAGTTGCAGAAAAATGGCGAAACCAAAGTAGCGGAACTAGCCCGATTATTAAGGGCAAACTCAGCCAATGGCAAGAAGGTCACCCAATCATCCTGATCTGCAGAAACAAAACACCTCAAATAAGCCTCCAGAGTCTTATTTGTTCGCTCCGTTTGGCCATTAGTCTGAGGATGAAAGGCAGACGAAAACGACAAATCAATGCCCATCTTAGCACAAAAGGATCGCCAGAACCTGGAAACAAACTGGGATCCTCTATCAGACACGATATTCTCAGGAATGCCGTGCAAACGAACCACATTCTGAAAGAACAAAGGAACCAGATTGGAAGAGGAAGGCAGCTTAGGCAAAGACACCAAATGGACCATCTTGGAAAAGCGATCACATACCACCCAGATGACAGACATGCCCTGAGACACCGGAAGATCTGAAATAAAATGCATGGAAATGTGTGTCCAAGGCCTCTTCGGGACAGGCAAGGGCAAGAGCAACCCGCTGGCACGAGAACAGCAAGGCTTAGCTCGAGCACAAGTCCCACAGGACTGCACAAATGACCGCACATCCCATGACAAGGAAGGCCACCAAAAGGACCTAGCCACCAAATCTCTGGTGCCAAAAATCCCCGGATGCCCTGCCAACACCAAGGAATGAACCTCGGAAATGACTCTGCTGGTCCATTTATCAGGAACAAACAGTCTGTCAGGTGGACAAGAGTCAGGTCTACCAGCCTGAAATCTCTGCAACACACGTCGCAAATCCGGAGAAATGGCTGACAAGATTACTCCCTCTTTAAGAATACCAGCTGGCTCTGAGACTCGAGGAGAGTCAGGCACAAAGCTCCTTGAAAGAGCATCAGCCTTCACATTCTTTGAACCTGGTAAATACGAGACCACAAAGTCAAAACGGGAGAAAAACAATGACCAACGGGCCTGTCTAGGATTCAGGCGTTTAGCAGACTCGAGATACATCAGATTTTTGTGATCAGTCAAGACCACCACACGATGCTTAGCACCCTCGAGCCAATGACGCCACTCCTCAAATGCCCACTTCATGGCCAACAACTCCCGATTGCCAACATCATAATTCCGCTCAGCAGGCGAAAACTTCCTAGAAAAAAAAGCACATGGTCTCATTACAGAGCAACCAGGGCCTCTCTGCGACAAAACGGCCCCTGCCCCGATCTCAGAAGCATCCACTTCAACCTGAAAGGGAAGTGAGACATCAGGCTGGCACAAAACAGGCACCGAAGTAAACTGGCGCTTCAGCTCTTGGAAAGCTTCCACGGCTGCAGGAGCCCAGTTAGCAACATCAGAACCTTTCTTGGTCATATCCGTCAAAGGTTTAACAACGCTAGAAAAGTTAGCGATAAAACGACGGTAGAAGTTAGCAAAACCCAAGAACTTCTGAAGACTCTTAACTGACGTGGGTTGAGTCCAATCATGAATAGCTCGGACCTTGACTGGGTCCATCTCCACCACAGAAGGGGAAAAAATAAAACCCAAAAAGGGAACCTTCTGTTCTCCAAAGAGACACTTTGAGCCCTTAACAAACAAAGCATTCTCACGCAAAACCTGAAACACCATCCTGACCTGCTTTACATGGGAGTCCCAATCATCAGAAAAAAACAGAATATCATCCAGATAAACAATCATAAATTTATCCAGATACTTCCGGAAGATATCATGCATAAAGGACTGAAACACTGAAGGAGCATTAGAGAGCCCAAAAGGCATCACCAAGTACTCAAAATGACCTTCGGGCGTATTAAATGCAATTTTCCATTCATCTCCTTGCTTAATGCGCACAAGGTTGTACGCACCACGAAGATCTATCTTGGTGAACCACTTGGCACCCTTAATCCGGGCAAACAAGTCCGACAACAGAGGCAAAGGATACTGAAATTTAACAGTGATTTTATTCAGAAGCCGATAGTCTATACAAGGTCTCAAAGATCCGTCCTTCTTGGCCACAAAAAAGAATCCCGCACCAAGAGGGGAAGAGGATGGACGGATATGCCCCTTCTCCAGAGACTCCTTGATATAAGAACGCATCGCGGCATGCTCAGGTACAGACAGATTAAATAATCTTCCCTTAGGAAATTTACTACCTGGAATCAAATCTATAGCGCAGTCACAGTCCCTATGAGGAGGAAGAGCACTGGACCTGGACTCGCTGAATACATCCTGATAATCAGACAAATACTCAGGAACTTCCGAAGGAGTAGAGGAAGCAATAGACACCGGCAGGGAATCACCATGAATTCCCTGACAGCCCCAACTTGACACAGACATTGCCTTCCAATCCAAGACTGGATTATGGGTCTGTAACCATGGCAGACCCAAAACGACCAAATCATGCATTTTATGCAGAACAAGAAAACGAATCACCTCCCGATGTTCAGGAGTTATGCACATGGTTACCTGTGTCCAAAACTGCGGCTTATTTTCCGCTAATGGCGTAGCATCAATACCTCTAAGAGGGATAGGATTTACCAACGGCTCAAGAACAAAACCACAGCGCTTGGCAAATGACAGATCCATAAGACTCAGGGCAGCACCTGAATCCACAAACGCCATAACAGGGTAGGAAGACAATGAGCAAATTAAAGTCACAGACAAAATAAATTTAGGTTGCAAATTACCAATGGCGACAGGACTAACAACCCTTGTTAGGCGTTTAGAGCATGCTGATATAACATGTGTAGAATCACCACAGTAAAAACACAACCCATTCTGACGTCTATGATTTTTCCGTTCATTTCTAGTCTGAATTCTACCACATTGCATTAAATCAGGTGTTTGTTCAGACAACACCACCAGAGGATTAGCGGCTTTGCGCTCCCGCAAACGCCGGTCAATTTGAATAGCCAGCGCCATGGAATCATTCAGACTTGTAGGAATGGAGAAACCCACCATCACATTCTTAATGGCTTCAGAAAGGCCATTTCTGAAATTTGCGGCCAGAGCACACTCATTCCACTGAGTAAGCACGGACCATTTCCGAAATTTTTGGCAATACACTTCAGCTTCATCCTGGCCCTGAGAGATAGCCAGCAAGGCTTTTTCTGCCTGAATTTCAAGATTGGGTTCCTCGTAAAGCAACCCGAGCGCCAGAAAAAACGCATCAATATTTGCCAATGCCGGATCTCCTGGCGCTAATGAGAAGGCCCAATCCTGAGGGTCGCCCCGCAAGAAAGAGATAACAATTTTAACTTGCTGAGCTGAGTCTCCAGACGAACGGGGTCTCAGAGATAGAAACAATTTACAATTATTCCTGAAATTCCTAAACTTAAATCGGTCTCCAGAGAACAGTTCAGGAATAGGTATTTTAGGTTCAGACATAGGACTACTGGTAACAAAATCTTGAATGCCCTGCACACGAGCAGCAAGCTGATCCACACTAGTAATCAAAGTCTGGACATTCATGTCTGCAGCAAGCTCCAGCCACTCTGAGGTAAAGGGGAGGAAGAAAGAGAAAAAAAAAAAACTCAGAATTTCCTTTCTTATTATCCCACTTCTGCAATGCATTAAACATTCACCTTCGGCCTGGCATACTGTTATGACCCCAATGGCAGAGGGTCTCAGAAGTTATTACCAAGTCTGCAAACACAAAAAAACAGCTCATAGGGCAGTGGTAACTAGGCTGACCGTATACCTGATCCTAGCACCACAAATAGCAGCAGCCGGGGAACGTACCTACGTTGGTTCTAGACGTCTCGCGCCAGCCGGAGAACTAACTAACCCTAGAAGGGAAAAGATAGACCTTTCTTGCCTCCAGAGAAAAGACCCCAAAAGTTGGATACAAGCCCCCAACAAATAATAACGGTGAGGTAAGAAGAAAAGACAAATGTAAGAATGAACTAGGTTTTTAGCAAAGAGAGGCCCACTGACTAATAGCAGAATATAGTAAGATGACTTATACGGTCAGCAAAAACCCTATCAAAATTTCCACGCTGAATATTCAAGAACCCCCGAACCGTCTAACGGCCCGGGGGGGGGGAGAATATCAGCCCCCTAGAGCTTCCAGCAAAATCAGGAATCACATTTAGTGCAAGCTGGACAAAAAATAAGAGCAATGCAAATAACCAAAAAACAAGGAAGCAGGACTTAGCTTATTTTGCAAGAACCAGGACCAGCAGACAGGAGCAAACAGAAAGGAACTGATTACAACGATGCCAGGCACCAGACTGAAAATCCAGGAAGCTTAAATAGCAACACCCCTGGACTAATGAGCCAGGTGGGAACCAAGCTGGGGAAAGAAACTCAAAGTGTCATGTCTCTAGTGACCACAAGAGGGAGCCAAATAATCCAATTCACAACAGTGTACAGTGCAGGGTTCCTTTAAGAGCAGACCGGTATACAGTGCTTGCTTCCCCAAATCTCTGGGGTGCAGTCACCATTGAGACCCCACACCATCATGCATTACTTAGAATCCTAGAATGTTAGAGTTGGAAGGGACCTCCAGAGTCATCGTGTCCAACCCTCTGCTCAATGCAGGATTCACTAAACCATCTCAGGCAGATGTATGTCCAACCTCTGTTTGAAGACTGCCATTGAAGGAAAGCTAACCACCTCTCGTGGCAGCCTGTTCCAGGCTTGGTACTTGGTGGGCCATTGCACAGTGATAAATAATGATGACTTTTTGAATATAGAAAACTTAAAAAAAATCCGTTTAACCTTTATATTAACAGAGACAGGATTCATAGTGATGAATGGTGGCATCAAGTTGGAGCTGTTTGCTTTACTTTTTCAATCATTGTATAATACAAAAAAATCTCTTTATAGGGAACTGTATTGGGCAATTGCCATCCTCTATTTATAGTATAAAGCCTATTTCCACCCAGAAAAAAATCTGTGATTTCATTCTAGTTCTCCTCAAATCATACTAAGGGCTCGTACACACCACTGAAAATCTTGGACGAGTGCTATCCATGGTTTTCACGGATAGCACTCGTACCTATAATATTCTATGGGGCTATGCATATGTCTGATTTTTTTTCCTTGGACTGAGTTATCCACAGAAACAATTGGTGACATGTCCGATTTTGACTCAAGTGTTAGATCAAAATCAACAATACAAGTCTATGGGTCCGTTCAGGAAAATTGGACGGCACTCAAATGACATCCAAGTGTGGTCCAATTTTCACGGACTGACAGAATAGAGAAGGTGAAGAAACATTTTCTTTTTGTTTTTTACTCTCCATGTCTGAGAATAACTGATGCCACCATGATGAAACTCTGATCAAACGCTGATCAGAGTCTGATTAGACTAATCGGACTGATTTTCTCAACTGTGGAGTAGACGGTTGTGTGATTCTTTCTGGTGCATTGTATGTAGGGTGACAAAAACTAGTATTAAAACATTGAACAAATACTCTGCAGTAAGTAAATAAATAAGTAGTAATAGTACATGTTCTGAGTTGACACTGTTTGGATTAGAAAAGCGTAAAAAACATCTCACTGCGACAAAGTGTGCCCCATCAGGACGGTCCCTAACTCTAGTATTTCACCTCGTTATGTGCCAGCATGTGGTTACAATGTAAAATCCATAATAGGGGCCATCACTATATCAAATTATCCTATAAGAGCTGTACTGCCTGAAGGACGCCATTGGAATTTTTCTCCCTTTGCCACTCTCTGAGGCCATGACTCATCTAGACATCTTCCAAACACCCTGTCCTCTGTCCTCCACACCTCGTCCTTGTCCCTCTTTCGCTTCTTCCAAACCACCAGCATGGAAGGTCAGGAAGATTTTCCAACTTGTCCAGTATATATCCCCTTTTCTCAAGCAGCCTTTCTGTCTCGGTTGAGTTGGCAAGTATGGCTGTAGCTGACCCTGCAGCTGCAGAAGTGATATGAAGACAAGTCGATCACTTGTGAGTTTGTTTTCATGACAAACCAAAAATATTGGTTTAAAAAAAAGTTTGTTAGGGCTTGTTCACACGCTGCTTTTTTTTGTTGTTGCAGAAAATAACACATTTTACAGTATCAGCAAGGTGAATGAGGTCTCTGAAATCTCCGACATACTTTTTCCTTGCAGATTTGAACCAGATCTCTCAGATCTGCAGCATGTGAATTTTTCAGTGTTTGTGCAGCATTTTTCAACCATTCAAATGCATGGGGGAAAAAAAAAAATGAAAAACACATGAAAAAGCATAAAAAAATAAGCATATACTTGTACTATACAGTGCTTTTCCTGCAAAATTTCTGTGTTTTCCTGCAGAAAAATGTACTGCAACTGCTCAAAGTGTTCACATACTCTTAGTGTAAAGGCTAAAAATATTTCCCGGATCCGCGCATTCCTTGACTGCGACACTACAAAAACACTAGTGCATGCCCTTATCATCTCCCGCCTTGACTACTGCAACCTCCTACACTCTGGACTCCCCTCTAGCACTCTGGCACCATTCCAATCTATCCTAAACTCTGCTGCCCGACTAATCTACCTGTCCCCCCGCTATTCCCCAGCCTCTCCTCTATGCCAGGCCCTTCACTGGCTTCCTATCGCCCAGAGACTCCAGTTCAAAACCCTCACAATGACATACAAAGCCATCCACATCCTGTCTCCTCCATACATCTGTGACATGGTCTCCCGGTACTTACCTCCACGCTACCTCCGATCCTCTCAAGACCTCCTTCTCTGCTCCCCTCTCATCCTTTCTTTCCACAATCGCATCCAAGACTTCTCCCGTGCTTCCCCCATACTCTGGAACTCTCTACCCCAGCACATCAGACTCTCGCCTACCATAGAAACCTTCAAAAAGAACCTGAAGACCTACCTCTTCCGACAAGCCTACAGCCTGCAGTGATCCTCAACCTACTGAACCGCCGAACAACCAACTCTACCCTCTCCTACTGTATCCTCACCCATCCCCTGCAGACTGTGAGCCCTCACGGGCAGGGTCCTCCCTCCTTATGTACCTGTGTGCCTTTTTTTTTTTTGCTCATGTTTAATGTATTTGTCTATATTTGCCCCGTATTCCATTGTAAAGCGCCATGGAATAAATGACGCTATGAAAATGTATAATAATAATAGTAATAATAAAAGACCCCAACGAAAAACCTCCTAGATTCAAACCTCTTCCAGCTTGAATCAGCATGGAAGGTGGGTGGTTGGAGAGGGTCGACATGCTGAAAAATTAAATTTGGAGGCATAAAATAGAAGGATAAATGCATAGAAATAGGCCACCACGTGCATTTTCTTGTGGCAACTGCTAATTTTGCTCCTGGGAAGTTTAACAGAACTTTAAATATGAAGCAGGCAATTCTCTTGCCTTAATCTCTTTGAAGAACAATCACATTGATTACTGCAGAAAATGTAGATGATACATACTTTAGCTTTAGTTTACCTTTAATTCGATTCCACCAGTTTCGATTTTGCCGGCAGAACTCAGAATTATACTACCAGGTAAGACACAATTGAATTTTGAGATGGTCCATTTACTACAAGCAGAGCGATATTACCTGACGCTCTGCTCCTTGTTTTAATAAACTTGCATTACAGCTTCCCTAAAACCACAAATTACGCAAATTGTCACCAAGGAGTTGTCCTAAGGTTACTGGTAAGGAATAAAAACTAGACATCTGTATTTTTATCACTAGTATCGGGAGTGCAGAGGTGGCAGTCACACCCTTGTCCTGGTGTCGACAGGGCCCCAAAAGAAGACACCGGTATTATATTTGGCACATGGTGGTTACATATTTTGCAGTGGCGCTAGGGAACTTTACACCTCGTTCCAAATTGTTAAGCAGATGCTATTTTTCATTGATTTTCCTAAATGGTTGATGCAAACCTCACACTGATGATAACATAATTTTTTCAAAACTAAAAAACTTATAATGCACCAAAATATCATACACAACATGCATTATTTTGCAGCATGAGATCGTGCATTGTCATGCAGGAAGATGATTTTGATATGCATGGCGTGCTTCTTTTTGTATCATGGATGAAAGTAGTCAGTCAGAAACTTTATAAACATTGCTGAGGTCATTTTCACACCTTCAGACCCTAAAAGGGCCTACCAGAACTCTCCTCATGACTCTAACCCAAAGCTTAACTCAAGAGGCAACAACAGCTTCAAATATCTGTTTGCTGCATTGTGATGATATTTTTGCACCTGCCCTCTTAATGCAATGAATTTGTTTGGCAGAAACCTTCCTCATTATGCCTTTATCTGCACAAATCCATCTTTGCTCTTTATCAGCCACAAACTTCTTCACAGTACGATCAGTACGATGATCACACTTATGTTTTCATGAAGTATCTAATGTTTTCATACCCAGTCCAGGGCATTGCACTATTTAAGACCTTTCGGCAGCAGAGAAATCCTTTTTCTTTCCCATATTACTGTGGCCTGCATAATAATGTGGAATGTAGACTATCAGTTACATGTCTCCCACAGGTAACGCCTCCTTTTATTTAACATATGCTCTGGACGCAGATTCTCAGGGAGATCTACGTCTGGCCCAGAGATCTTAACTAGTGATGAGCGAATATACTCGTTACTCGAGATTTCTCGAGCACGCTCTGGGGCCTCCAAGTATTTTTTAGTGCTCGGAGATTTTGTTTTTCTTGCCGCAGCAGAATGATTTACATCTGTTAGCCAGCTTGATTACATGTGGGGATTCCCTAGCAACCAGGCAACCCCCACATGTACTTATGCTGGCTAACAGATGTAAATCATTCAGCTGTGGCAAGAAAAACTAAATCTCCGAGCACTAAAAAATACTCGGAGGACCCCGGAGCATGCTCGAGAAATCTCAAGTAACGAGTATATTCACTAATCTTAACAGCTCATTTACATATTAAGAAAAACATAGATTTCTCTGAACTAATACATCGGATTGCAGATATCAAAGTATCACTTTATTCAGCTTCCTATGACCTGCATGCCCATATGGACGGCTTAGCAGGGATGATCCTACTGACAGATTCTCTTTAAATTGTAATTATGGTTTCATGCGAACTTGCATCAGAATGTGTCTGTCTGCCTCTAGCTCCTTCCTCCTCTTTCTCTTCCCTCTCCATTGAATCTTATGAACAGCAACTCTCAATAATGTGAAAGTCTGTGTTCACTGAATAAATATTTTACATATTGAGAATGAATAAATGGAGAAGGAATTATCAGTTCAGGAGGAGTAAGATTCAAATTTTTCTGATAAGATATTTTGCAAATTTGCTCATTTTCATGTGTACTGTTGATTTAGGAAACGAAAATTAAAAAAATAAAAGAGTTGTCTGGTTCACAAAACCTACTTTTAAATACCTTATTAGAGGTAAAGCTACTCAACATAACAACCACATAACATGCAATACTGGACCAAAAGGTCCCGTCCGGATCTGTCGCCTGATAGATCAGGCACAGGATTAAGGTTTCTGATACAAATGCAAACCATAGTGCAAATGTGAACATAGCCTAATTCAGCAAAATACAAAAGCTGCTACAAGAACCATCTCTAACTCTGGAGGACCGAACACATTAGTGCATTACACAGAAAACTAATTGATTTCAATGGATTCCATGTAATGCTTCATTTCCCCTGTGGGGGTGCTGTAAGGGAATTCAACACTTTCTGCAAAGGTAAAATTGGATCCCTGTGGGTATAATCAGTGTGATCAGTTACCTGCATAATGTAAGAGAAGCTTACTAATTAGTACTAATTAAAAGGAATTGTCCTAAAGGAAGTACCTTTATAGGGGCTATGTAGGGAAATAAACTGATGCACTGATATTTGTGGATGCAATAAAAACCCTCTGATTAACTAAAAAGAAAAATAGGGCTGAGAAGAACTTTCTGTTTTTTGGTGTTTCCTATGACTTTGGCCTCTTTCACACTTCCGTTTTTACAATCTGCACAGGATCCATCAAAATGTTGAAATGACGGATCCTGTGCAAATTGTAAAAAACGGGTGCCCGTTTTTCTGACGGACCCGTCGAGGCTATGTGCACCTGTTGGTGATTGAAAACGCACATACAACCCAGGTTAAAAATAATAAAGAAAATTAAAAATCGCAATATTCCTACCTTCCGGCGTCCTGCGCAGCGTTACCGATGCTTGTGATGCTCCTGGCAGCTCCCGTTTCCAGTAATGCCTTGCGTGCAATATCAGTACATAATAAAAAAAAAAGCTTGGTCTTTAGAAAGTCTTAAGGTACCGTCACATTAAGCGACGCTGCAGCGATATCGACAACGATGCCGATCGCTGCAGCGTCGCTGTTTGGTCGCTGGAGAGCTGTCACACAGACAGCTCTCCAGCGACCAACGATGCCGAAGTCCCCGGGTAACCAGGGTAAACATCGGGTTACTAAGCGCAGGGCCGCACTTAGTAACCTGATGTTTACCCTGGTTACCAGTGTAAATGTAAAAAAAAAAAACACTACATACTAACAGTCCGGTGTCTGTCGGGTCCCCCGGCGTCCGCTTCCCTGCACTGTGTAAGCTCCGGCCCTAAAGCACAGCGGTGACTGCTGTGCTTTGCTTTACGGCCGGCACTGACACATTCAGTGCAGGAAGCTCTGAGCAGCCTCGCGGACGCCGGGGGACGTGACAGACATCAGAGGGTGAGTATGTAGTGTTTTTTTTTTACTTTTACAATGGTATCCAGGATAAATATCGGGTTACTAAGCGCGGCCCTGCGCTTAGTAACTCGACATTTACCCTGGTTACCATTGTAAAACATCGCTGGCATCATTGCTTTTGCTGTCAAACACAACGATACACGCCGATCTGACGACCAAATAAAGTTCTGAACTTTCAGCAACGACCAGCGATATCACAGCAGGATCCTGATGGCTGCTGCGTGTCAAACACAACGATATCGCTATCCAGGACGCTGCAACGTCACGGATCGTTGTCGTTCTCGTTGCAAAGTCATTTAGTGTGAAGGTACCTTTAAGTAAATCTAACATATGACAAACTAAACTGTGTAATTATTTGAAAAGTCGGCCAAAATGCAGAAGCAGTGTGTGAAAACTAAAGTATTAAAGCATGTACTGGTCCCATAGGAATTACCAGAGCATCAGCTTGGTACTGCTAATCAAATACCATTGATTAACTGCTCATCAGCAAGTGTGACCGTCTCTTTAAAAGCAACAGTTTTGGCAGTTTACTGGTCTGGAGAATTCATTTTGTTTTTATTAACACAAACCCAAAGAGGAATGACATCCGCAATCACCTAAGAGAAGCAATTATGACTGTCTATCAATCTGGTAAGATGTATAAGGCTATTTCCAAAAAATTTGGAATCCATCATTCTGCCGTGAGAAAGATATTCCACAAGTGAGAAATATTCAAGACAGTTGACAATCTTCTCATGAGTGAATATCACAGCAAATTAAACCCAAAGTCAAAGAGAAATTGCAGAAAAACACAAGAGATACAGCTCAGACCCTAAAGGTCTCATGTTAAATGTTCAAGTTCATGACAGCACAATTAGAAAATAAGACTGAAGAAGTTGCATCTCAACAAACCTCAAGATTTCTGGAAAAATGTCCTTTGGACAGACAAAACAATAATTGGGATGTTTGACCGTAATGCCCTGAGCCATGTTTGGCCAAAACTCAAAAGGCGGCCAAAATTCGTTCAGAATAATGTGAGATTGATACAGTCATGCAGAAAATTATTATTTCAAGTTATTGCTGCTAAGGATTGTTCTACAAGCTGTCGATTCATGGGGTGCCTTTAATTTTTCACACACTGATTCTTCATTTTGGACCAACTTTTGGTCAAGAAATAATGACATGATGCAGTTGGTCACGTGTTTTTGGTTATGTCAATTTGAAGTCATATTTACCTAATTTGAAGACATTTCTTTTTTTTTTTAATTATTTCCTGATAACCTAAAACCATTGAATTCAAAGTGGGTGTACTTCGTTTTTCTCATGACTATATATGTTCAGCGAATGCCTGGACCCAGATGTTTCATGTTAATTGCACCATAAAGCAGTGGCAAAGAACATAAAAGGAATTATGGTATTAAATTATACAAAGGCAAAGCATTTTAGCCACAAACCCAGCGCGCCATTTCCTGCTTTGTCTATTTCCTTTTTTTTTACAATCCATTAGTGAAATAGCATTTTGTGCAGAAGATTGGTATAATCACACAAGTCCTCAGAGAAACCAAGGCTGGAACATCCTAATATCACAGCGTGGAACAACGTTAGTTTTTCTGATTTATTTTTTTTTATAAAACTGTCTTAGGCTGGTTTCACATTTGCATTTTTTGCCGCTGCGTTTTAGCGCAAAAAAAGCATGCGTTTTTTTCCCTATATTTAACATTAAAAACGCATGCGTTTTTTTTGTATGCGTTTTGCCGCGTTTGACGACGCATGCGTCGTTTCTATGCTTGCGTTTGGTTGCAGAAATGCAACATGTAGTAATTTCTAGAGGTTTTTTTTGCGGCAAAAAAACGTACTGCTGTCTATGTAAACACATGCGTTTTTAAGCACATGTGTTTGCTTGCGTTTTAAACGCATGCGTTTTAATAGAAAAAAGCAAGAATACACACTGATAAGCCACCCCCCACCATCCAGGTGATAAAGGGATCCAAACCCTAACCCTAACCCATAAGCCACCCCCCACCATCAAGGTGATAAAGTAATCCAAACCCTAACCCTAACCCATAAGCCACCCCACACCATCAAGGTGATAAAGGGATCCAAACCCTAACCCTACCCCTAACCCTACCCCTAACCCTAGGGATCCTAACTAGGGTTGAGCGAAACAGATCGGCCAATTTCAAAAGTCACTGACTTTTGGCAAAGTCGGGTTTCGTGAAACCCGGCCCAATCTCACTGTGGGATCGGGTCGGCGGTCAGCGATCTTCGCTCCAAAGTCGGGTTTCGTCTTACAATATATATTATATATATATATATATATATATATATATATATATATATATATATATCATTGAGACACATATATATATCTATATTTATATTTACTTCAGCGCGATATAGCAGAAAAGCCGGTAATTCAATTGCCTGCTTTTCATTTCTCCTGCCTAAACCCGACATGATATGAGACATGGTTTACATACAGTAAACCATGTCATATCCCCCTTTTTTTTGCATATTCCACACTACTAATAGTAGTGTGTATGTGCAAAATTTCGGCACTGTAGCTATTAAATTTAAGGGTTAAATCGCGGAAAAAATTGGCGTGGGCTCCCGCGCAATTTTCTCCGCCAGAGTGGTAAAGCCAGTGACTGAGGGCAGATATTAATAGCCTAGAGAGGGTCCATGGTTATTGGCCCCCCTGGCTACAAACATCTGCCCCCAGCCACCCCAGAAAAGGCACATCTGGAAGATGCGCCTATTCTGGCACTTGGCCACTCTCTTCCCACTCCCGTGTAGCGGTGGGATATGGGGTAATGAAGGGTTAATGTCACCTTGCTATTGTAAGGTGACATTAAGCCAGATTAATAATGGAGAGGCGTCAATTATGACACCTATCCATTATTAATCCAATTTTATGAAATGGTTAAAAAAAAACACACAATATTGCAAAGTATTTTAATGAAATAAACACACAGGTTGTTTTAATATTTTATTGCTCTCTCAATCCACCTGAAGACTATCGCTGTGTAACAAAGGAAAAATAATAAACCAACAATATACATACCTTCCGATGATCTGTCACGTCCCACGATGTAAATCCATCTGAAGGGGTTAAAATATTTTACAGGCAGGAGCTCTGCTAATGACCTGTAGTTACCTTAATTCGCGGTGATGCGCCCCCTGCTGGATGTCCCTCGAACGTGGGATAATATTCAGAAAAGTTACCAGGCTCGAGGTCATATGAGGACATCCAGCAGAGGGCGCATCACCGCGAATGAAGGTAATGTAGGTCAGTGACCTGTAGTTACCTTCATTCGCGGTGATGCGCCCCCTGCTGGATGTCCTCATATGACCTCGAGCCTGGTAACTTTTCTGAATATTTTCTCATGTTCGAGGGATATCACCGCGAATGAAGGTAACTACAGGTCATTGACCTACATTACCTTCATTCACCGGGGTTTCACAGGCACGAGCACAGCTGCATTAGCAGATCGCCTGCCTGTAAAATATTTTAACCCCTACAGATGGATTTACATCGTGGGATGTGACAGATCATCGGAAGGTATGTATATTGGTTTATTATTTTTCCTTTGTTACAGAGGGAGGGTCTTCAGGTGGATTGAGAGAGCAATAAAATATTAAAACAACCTGTGTGTTTATTTCATTAAAATACTTTGTAATAATGTGTGTGTGTTTTTTTTTAACCATTTCGTACTATTGGATTAATAATGGATAGGTGTCATAATTGACGCCTCTCCATTATTAATCTGGCTTAATGTCACCTTACAATAGCAAGGTGACATTAACCCTTCATTACCCCATATCCCACCGCTACACGGGAGTGGGAAGAGTGTGGCCAAGTGCCAGAATAGGCGCATCTTCCAGATTTGCCTTTTCTGGGGTGGCTGGGGGCAGATGTTTGTAGCCAGGTGGGGCCAATAACCATGGACCCTCTCTAGGCTGTTAGTATCTGCCCTCAGTCACTGGCTTTACCACTCTGGTGGAGAAAATTGCGCGGGAGCCCACACCAATTTTTTCCGCGATTTAACCCTTAAATTTAATAGCTACAGCGCTGAAATTTTGCACATACACACTACTAACATTAGTAGTGTGGAATATGCAAAAAAAAGGGGGATATGACATGGTTTACTGTATGTAAACCATGTCTCATATCATGTCGGGTTTAGGCAGGAGAAATGAAAAGCAGGCAATTGAATTATTACCGGCTTTTCTGCTATATCGCGCTGAAGTAAATATAAAAATATATAGATTTCCCATTGACTTGCATTGGGTTTTGTGTTTTGGCCGATCCCCCGACCCCGACTTTTCAAGAAGATCGGCCGATTTCACTCGACTCGACTTTTGAGAAAGTCGGGTTTCGCAAAACCCGACTCGACCTCAAAAAAGGAAAAGTCGCTCAACCCTAATCCTAACCCTAACCCTAGGGATCCTAACCCTAACCCTAGCTATTTCTATTTATAGTGGGTTTTCTTGTTGATTTTGATGATTGGCAGCTGTCACACACTTCTCAGCATGCGTTTCAAAAACGCAAACGCAGGAAAAAATGCATGTAAAAGCGGCAAAATGCAGCATTTTTTTACAGCATGCGAAAACGCATGCGTCTAAAAAACGCGGCGTTTTGCCGCGTTTACATGCGTTTTTTCACCACCTGCGTTTGCGTTTGAAACGCTGCGTTTTTAAACGCAAATGTCAAACTAGCCTTATATGAACTTACATATTAGTCAGCATCAGAATGGCTCTTTAGAGAAACCGTGTAAAAATCCACTCTCTGAGAAGAACACTGGATTCTCAGTTCTCAAAACGTATTTGTCCTCTTCTTTGAGAGGTCCATCCTAATTTTGGTGGGTCATTTCAAAGGTATTTCACAGTTTCCTTGCCGAGTATACTCAGAATTTGGGTTTTGATCCACCATCCTTGGTTTGATGCTCCTTGGTTTGATGTTTTGCAGGTTTTCTGTGGGTTCTCTATCTATAGTTTTGTATCTTAGACTACTTAGAGGTCCACTCCACACGTAAAACAAAATCTGGTTGGCAAAAAATGAGACATGCAATAAATAGCATAGCCTGGTCCTCCAAAAGTAATTTGATTAAGCCAGAAGGCAATGAGAAATTGTAAATTGCTAAAAATAAGTTATGCTTTCTGATGGTTAGGAGGACTGTTTAAGTCATATTAGATAAATGGTAATCTGGTGACTGACAATATCTACGGAGAACTGTCCAGAGGTTCCATTTTGTTTTAAATTCCTGGAATTAAAAAAAAGAAAAGAAGAGATATTCACCGCCATCAACGTTACTTGACTTTACTATTCCGGTGCTACTTCCCAGTCCTGTTTCGACACACAGGAAAAGCCAGAAATTGCTTGCGCACCATTCACGGTCCGCAACATTGAGCCAGTGATTGTTGTATTTCCTGCACGTGGTAAATGGCTGGGATTGGTGAAATTGAGTCTTTTTCTATTTCATTGTATTTTTCAAACTTTATTAACACCTTTAAGATTTGGCATTCTGGTAATAGTAAGGCTATTAAGAATAAGAGTTTTCGCTAATGTTTGGCAATTTTGTCTACACTTATTTTCCTATAGAGAATTCTACGTCATTACACAGAGGCCTTGGTAAGCTGCACTTGGTCGTTCTAAGGCTAAGGTGACACAAGCATATAAAAATACGTACGATTTTCATCTAGAGATTATTGCCTCAATTGTCATCCGTATGGCATTTAATTTTATGTATGAGCAATTATTAAAATTCCCAAGACCAAATACAGTTTCCTATGTTAATAATGGCAATGTGACCATAAAAATTGGATGCTATGTGGTTACTCAGTATGGGATCCGATTATTTTTCAGCAATTTTTTTCGCTCGCAGATTTGGTCCGTGAGATAAAAACACTCACCTGAACAGCCCAATTGAATAACACAGGTCCGAGTTCGGTCAGTTTTTCCACAGACAGGTGTGTGAACTTGGCCTAAGAGTTAGAGTCAAAATAGGGATGTTTTTGGTGTCATATGTCTGTGGTCAAGTTGGGTTCGCTGCTGTTGAACAGTTTATAATTAGTGATGCCTTTGGAGAAAAAGATTGGAGAAATAGCAAGAAACAGGTCTATTGACTAAGTCACCGGAAAAGGCCAGGCAAGACGTAATAGCATGATCAGAGTGAATCACACTGGGTTTTAGGGTAGAGTCACATGACCGTTTTCTCTCAATTAGAGAATAATGGTTGAATTTTTCTGATCAGACTCTGATCCGAGTTTGATCATTAAGTAATCTGATTCTTTCCAATAAGAAGAAGATGGAGAAAAAAAGTCTCTACCTTCTCCATTGTGTCGGAAGTCATCCGAGTGCAGTCCAGTGGTTTTCCACGGACTCGTTGACTTGCATGACTGATTGTGATCCGAATGTTGGGTCAAACTCAGAAATCTCTAATTTTTTCCTCCCATCCACGGGCTCTGTCCAAAATTTCACACATGCACGGCCCCATAGAATAAAATGGGGATGATTGCTATAAGTCAAAATGACGGATAGCACTCATCCGATTATTACGAGCCCTTACAGAAAAACAAAACAGAGTATTGAATAATATTTATATTGGACTCTATCAGACAGCAGTGGATGAGACCTTAGCCATAGTAATTGTTATAGAGCGTATATAAGGTAGCGGGAACGAGAACCAGGATTTTATTTATTCCATTGTGTTGTAGCGAATGATGAATTTCACTGAAATGAGGTGGAGTACGATTAATTACTACAGAGGATGACTGGGGGAGAGAGAACCGGACAGCCAGGGACACAGTGCACAGCAAAAACACAGAGACGGGAAGCACAAAACAGCTTTTTTTGGTCTTCGTTAAAAAAACAAGCAAAAATAAAACAACTTTTATAACAGTCTATAAAAGTGAAATTTAAAAAGAATTGTAAAGTTATTTAAAATGCTGGAAACCTGGTGATAGATAATTAGGACTTGGTGCTTTTTTTCGGTAGCTTTTGACCATCCGTTCCCCTAAAGACAATGCGTATGTATTTCGTGTGCGAATTAAATGCTAAAATAAAAACCAACTATGATGTCTCTGGCAGAGGAACAGTCACGTAGTGCTAGTAACAGGCAACATCTGTCTGCCCGGGTCGTGTGAAAATGGACTGAGCAAATAGTTATTATCAACTTTATTAGTTTTTTTTGTCTTGCAGGCTATTTTGAGTTTGGGTTTTTGTTTTTTAATAAAAAAATGAACTTACTGCATGATTTTATGATTTGGTAGTTTGCCTTTACAAAAGCAGGATGGTAATGGGATCTTGTTTTTTCAATTTGAAACTGAAGGAATGAGAGTATTTTAGGCAAATTACTTAATTTGGGTGATTTTTTAAATGTATTTTAGGAAAATTACTTAATTTGGGTGATTTTTAAATCCCTGTTCGCACTTTTGTAATGGATGGGGTATTAATAACCGTTACAGCAAGCCAAAATGTCAACTATTTAAGATGGTACACTTTAGTTAATATGTAGCAGAAATGCAAACATTTGTGTAAAAAGGGTTCTCCTTGATTAAAAAATTGATGACCTATCTTTGAGATAGATCATGGCTAGTCTCGGCTCACATCAGTGTATTCTCTCTCATCCGAGAGAATCGGGTCGATCATGACAATTACACTGATCAGAGTTTGATCAAAGTGTAATACGATGAGGAGAAGATGAAAAAAAAATTCTCCATCTACTCCTGTCTGTCAGGCCGTGAAAATCGGACTACACTCAGATGTCATCGAAATGCGGTCTGATTTGTTTCGGTGGACTGATTGACTTACATGGCTGAGTGCGATCTGATAATCAGATGCAAATCAAGCATGCTCTCGGAGAAAAAACTGGACATGTGTACGGCCCCATAGGTCATGGTGTAATCCAATGTTTTGTATCTGTATAATTCAGATGCTGTATCGTTGATCCTCATGAGATCTGGGTTTTGTTTTGCACCGATAGACTTTAGCAGGCGAGTCTCTTCCAAAATATGATAGAGAATGGAGCATAGTGTAATTTTTGATTCACGTGGACATATTCGGTCCTTGTGTAAAAAACTGTCATCTGAACAGCGCTGCCCGTGTGAGATTAGGTTTTTTTTTTACATTATACAGACCGAAAATACAATCATGTGAATTTGTCCTTATGGGGTAGTTTGATTAATAGCATGTCATTTCCAGTCATTAGCTCATTGTAGGGGTGGCAACTGATTGATGGGAAATAAATTTGGACTGTTTGTTATATACCAAGCACAGCCACTACTAAAAGCATGCAAGTGCGCCTATAATCAATGAAGGGGAAATTAAGCACCTTCAATCAAATAATCGTCAGGAGTGCTGACAGTCGCGCTGATATGATGTTGATTGCCAACCTTAAGAAAATGCTATCAATTTTGTATTTCCCGATAACTCCCCTAATCGTTGCAGATACTTTTATAATATGTTACTTAACACAAGAATAATGGGTACAATATTTTATTGTACTGTATTATACATACTATGATATCAGATTCTGTAATATTCTGCATTATTTAACTTTTTAAAATCCCCTTTGGATAAAAAAAATAAAATTGCGCCTATTCCTGGCATTCTAAATTCATTAACAATGGCTGATGGTATGAGGAGGGGGCAATCAGAAGGTCATTCTTGAGCTAAATCCAGATCCTATCAGTTCCTAGGCAAGGAACATTGTTCACTGTATGGCTTCCTCTCTCTAATAGATACCTGAATGTAGTGAGGTGTTATTTCTCCTTTAACTGGCTTTGGGAAACTTATAGGCCAGGCAAAGATCTCTGGGAAAAGGGTATATAAATTAGCTCTTCACTCAAAGGAAGAAAGTTAGATCTCTAGGGAATATCCATGTCCACGCCTTAAACAAGCAAAGCAAGTTGGCAAAGGTAAATTAATCAAGAGTTTTATGGGCTCACCTGATGAGGTAGATTTTCTAAGTGGCAAGTCAGGGTGGACAACACGGACTAAACGTGATGGCCCCATAAAGTGCTCCATACAGAACGGGCCCCATCTAATGCTCCATACATAATGGGCCCCATATGATGCTTCAGGTTCGGATGCATCGACGTCACCTTCCGGTTCTCTTCACTGTAGTGACATCATCGTGCCCTCTGCCCTGAGATGTCACAGAGTCAGAAAGCACAGAAGAGACCGTAGGAACAGGGAGAGGTAAGTATTACTCGTGGGCGGTTGCACCAGATTCCCCCCACTCGCAAACCCCATAGCGTTCTGGTGTCACCAACAGCGAGTGGGACCCCCTGCTTGGTCAGGGCCCTGGCCCTTGCCTGGGAGCACTGGGTGGCACTGCCGGCCCTGGTCCCCTGTATTCTGACATCCCTAAATAAAATCCTGAGTCATCAATTGTATCCTGAACTCACATAATTAGTAAATTGAATCTACCTGTGTGTAATTTATACTCAGTATAAATAGAACTGTTTTGTTAAAACCTCAGACGTTTGTTTGAGAATATTAGGGATCAAGCAACATGATTAAAACCAAGGAACACACCAGACAAGTCAGGGATAAAGTTGTGGAGAAGAATAAAATACATTGGTTATGAAAAGTATCTAAAGCTCTGAACACCTCTCAGGGCACTGTTCAATCCGTTATCCAAAAATGAAGGGCACAATATGGCACAACTGCAAACCTACCAAGACATGGTCATCCACCTAAACTGACATTTCAAGCAAGGAGAGCACTAATTAGAGAAGCAGCCAAGAGGCCCATGATCACTCTGGAGAAGCTGCAGAGATCAACTGCTCAGGAGGGAGAATCTGTCCACAAAACACCTATTAAATAAATCTTCCCTTTATCGAAGAGTGGCAAGACAGAAGCCATTTTTGAAAGCAAGTCATAATTAGCTCCAATTGAAGTTTGTACAAAGCCATGTACAGTAGGAGACGCAGATTGCATTTGGAGGAAGGTGCTCTGGTCATATCAGACTAAGGTAGAACTTTTAAGTCTAACTGAAAAATGCTATGTTTGGCAGAAAACTAAGACTGCACATCACCCTGAAAACACCAACCCACCGTCAGACATGCTGGTGGTAGCATGATGCTGTGAAGAAGTTTTTCTTCAGTAGGGAAAGGAGCTAAATAGAGAGCAACACTGGAGTAAAACCTGTTAGAAGCTGCAAAAGACTGGTTCACCTTCCAGGAGGACAAGAACCCTAAACATACAGCCAGAGCTACAATGGATGGTTTAGATCAAAGCATGTTCATGTGTGTGAATGGCCCACAATCCAGACCTAAATCCCATTGAGAATCTGTGGAGAGCCTTGAAAAATTGCTGTTCACAGATGTCTCCATCCAGTCTCCAATGAGTGAGAGCGAGTGTGCAAAGAAGAAGGGGAAAAATGTCACCTCTAGATGTGCAAAGCTGGCAGAGACAGACCCCAAAGATTTACAGCCGCAATTACAGCGAAAGGTGGTCCTACAAAATATTGACTCAGGTTGGCTGAATACAAATACATGTCTCAATATTCTGATTTTTATTTTTAAAATATTTAGAGAACCATGTATTATTTCCTTTACCCTTCACAAATACTCACTACTTTGTATTGGTATATCACATAAAATCCCAGTAAAATACATTTAAGTTTGTGGGTGTAATGTGAATGAACGTGGAAATGTTCACAGGGTATAAATATTTTTTCAAGGCACTGTATAAGATTTTTCCAAAACATTCCTCAATTGGTCTAAGATCTTCACCCCGTTTTCAATACTTGCATGTTTACTTACCCAAACTATTCCCAGACCATAGAGAGATTAATCTCTCCACGAGGAACTTGAACTAGGAAGATTGAAAACCACAATTAAGAGCTCACTCAGACATCTTTTTTTTTTCTTTTGCGAAAACTGCTCTGAGTGTCATCAGTGTTTCTCATTGGCGTTTTTGGTCAGTGTGAACAGCTGCCTAGAACATCAAAGATACGATTATTACCTGAGAAAAATCCAGAACTCATGAGAACAATTGACATCTGAAGGAGCCGTAACCCTTACCTCTAAACATCATTTGACAAGTCGACAGAATTTGCAGATCTTTTTTGCTTTTCCTGTAAGTTGTGCGGCAAAATGCATCATATTTTTGGCACTGTGCTTCCATTATGTGTTTATAGCACACGTAAATCATCTTTATTGGTGTGTACAATGTATTTATTGCTCCAGGCCTCCGCTCTTCTCCAGGTTCAGTAGACTATTGTAGTAATTGGAATGAACTGTATGAACAGAACTGGCGGTCATGTAATCACTGTAGGGAACAAATCAAAGTTAGTGCACATTATTGGTGGACACAAATGATTACCTGTTGCAAAATTTAGTCATAGTGGCATATTATTTCTTTGTTTTAATATTTTTGCCTAGTTCTGTATGGACACCACGTGCCTCGCTTATCTAATAATACAATGTTTTAGATCAATCTTCAATTCTTTGTCCAGGATTAGTAAATAGTGGTTACTTTCTTCCAAGAACAGTTCCACACCTCCAGGGAATTGGGCTGAAATGCAATAACACACACCACCTGTAAACTGGTGTGGCGCTGTATATGAAAGAAACCATGGGTCTAATTCATTAAGACTGGTGTTGTTTATGCCAGTTTTGATGAGGCGCCGTGCTGGAGACTTACCACCACTCCACTTCTTATGCCACTGTCACGAGGGTGTCAAGTTACCCTGTGAGACTCGGAGTTAGATGGTTACTTCCAGTATTGAATCGCACACTTCTTTAGAGATGGTGTGATTCATGTCCTATTTTAAATTGATTGCCTTTCCTTTGGTGCTGAGAGGGTTAAGGACTCTTTTCATGCTGGCTGAGACCATACAGCTTGGTTCTCAGCTGCAACTGCTTATCGTTTACGCCCTCTATATATACACTGGTTCTGGGCGTTTAGTCCCTGCTGGTGAAAGATTCATCATCCTGTGCACTGCTGTCTTCTAAAGCTAAGTGGTTGGATTGGAGTTGTTGTAGTAGTTACCTGTAGTTTGCTGTAGTACGTGTGTGTTTATCTTCAGGCCCTTATTCCAATTTAGTTTTTTCCTCCCTGTCCCTATCCTCGTCCCTATTGTTAGTTAGTGCTTTTGTGTGATAGAGGTTTTCTCTTATCCCTGTTTTGTCTTTGTGTCTTGTTTACATTACATTTCTGTCCCATGCCTCATGGGATTGAGCAGGGGACAGATCAGTGTTAACAGGAGCATAGTAAGGTCAGAGACCCGGGCCTCTCTACCTTCAAGAGTACCCCTGGGTCAGGGATAGTTAGGATAAACCTTCTCTGGACGGCATTGATGGACCAATAATTATTACCTGTATATGCAGGCCTGGATGCAAATCTTTCTGTGCAGAGGTCTTGTGAAAACATGAAATCTCACAAGACAGTAAATTTATTTTCCAGCTGTTTTTTGTTTTGTTGATATATATATCGGCTTATCTTGGGATCAGAGCCAAGGAAGCTTCTGAGTTTATTGGCACTAAACATGGGAAAGGAAGAAACGTACAATATATTCTATTTTTTTTTAGCTCCATATCTTGTAGGGAACATGTCTATTTTAGTAACTAATTGTATTCCTGATAATGTGACAATTCTGCTATAAGCACCTTTGACATTTTAAAGCATCACTTTGGCATTTTTTTTTGTTTCACCCCTGGAATGGCATCACTAATGTATGTTCCCTGTCTGTAGTAAATTACCTACCAGCCGCCATCTCCTGCTCTTCACAACGTCGCTCTGGTCCTGATCCGGTATCTCGTGATTGTAGCTCCTAACTAACCGGAAATCACGTCTGACGATCACAAGCTCTCAATCTAAGTCTTTGAGAGCCACATTCTGGCCTCGTTATGGCTCCCATGGGCTTCTAATGAGAAGGGACTTTCGGCTCACTCAGCAAACACTGGCGTGATCCATCAGCTCGCAACTACCAGAAGACCAAACGGAGCAGCGGAGAGAACAGAAAAAGACTGGTACGGTAAGTATTTTACTAAGGGCAGGAAATAAGCATTAGTGTTATCGCTCCAGAGGTGCAATAAAAACCCCTCTAGTGGAGTGCTGCTTTAAAATTATTTTTACATACAGTTGCAATTAAAATTATTTACCCTCTATTGCAAACAAGTTTTATTAGCAAACTTTACAAACTTTCTGCTGTTTGCAATAAACCAATCAAACAAGAAAAGTGTAAATAGCTCACTGTTCACTAGAGGAAACCATCTAACTTGAAAGAGCTGGAGCAGTTTTACCTTGAGGAATGGGCAAAAATTCCAGTGACGATGTGGAAAGCTCATAGAGACTTATCCAAATTGACTTGCAGCTATAATTGCTGCAAAAGGAGGCTCTACAAAGTACTGACTTTAGAGGGTGAATAATTATGCACACTGAAGTTTTCAGTTATTTTGTCCAATTTATTGTTTGCTTCACAATAAAAAGAAAACCAAATATTCACAGTTGTAGGCATGTTCTGTACATGGACTGATGCAAACTCTCAAAAAACAGTGAAATTCCAGGTTGGATGTGAGCTTAGTTTGTCTCTCCCAGTAATACAGACTGAATGTGATCTCTGTGTGTCTCTCTCAGTAATATAGGCTGAATGTGAGGTCAGTGTATCTCTCCCAGTGATATAGGCTGGATGTGAGCTCTGTGTGTCTCTCCCAGTAATATAGGCTGGATGTGAGGTCAGTGTGTCTCTCCCAGTGATATAGGCTGGATGTGAGCTCTGTGTGTCTCTCCCAGTAATATAGGCTGGATGTGAGGTCAGTGTGTCTCTCCCAGTAATATAGGCTGGATGTGATCTCTGTGTGTCTCTCTCAGTAATATAGGCTGAATGTGAGGTCAGTGTGTCTCTCCCAGTAATATAGGCTGGATATGAGCTCTGTGTGTCTCTCTCAGTAATATAGGCTGAATGTGAGGTCAGTGTGTCTCTCCCAGTGATATAGGCTGGATGTGAGCTCTGTGTGTCTCTCTCAGTAATATAGGCTGGATGTGAGCTCTGTGTGTCTCTCTCAGTAATATAGGCTGAATGTGAGGTCTGTGTGTCTCTCCCAGTGATATAGGCTGGATGTGAGCTCTGTGTGTCTCTCTCAGTAATATAGGCTGAATGTGAGGTCTGTGTGTCTCTCCCAGTGATATAGGCTGGATGTGAGCTCTGTGTGTCTCTCCCAGTAATATAGGCTGGATGTGAGGTCTGTGTGTCTCTCACAGTAATATAGGCTGGAGGTGAGGTATGTGTATATCCAGGGTTCTGCTGTCTTCACTTGCTTTCATTTACAAGCACTGCTCCAAAACTATACTTTCCTCTCATTGGGTTTCCTACCTTGTAAAATGGATGAGAAAGATAACACATGCAACACGAATGCAAAACGGATGACACATGCAAGAAAAACTGTCTGCTTTACATAGATATACAGGTGCTTCTCACAAAATTAGAATATCATCAAAAAGTTAATTTTTTAGGCTGAACGCCTCCATGCCACACCGCATTGATGCAGCAATTGATGCAAAAAAAGCCCGGACCAAGTATTGAGTGCATTTACTGAACATACATTTCAGTAGGACAACATTTTGGATTTTAAAATCATTTCCCAAGCTGGTGTTATCGAGTATTCTAATTTACTGAGATAATAACTTTTGGGTTTTCATTGGCTGTAAGCATTAATCATCAACATTAACAGAAATAAACATGTGAAATAGATCACTCTATTTGTAATGACTCAATATATGAGTTTCACTTTTTATATTGAAAAACTGAAATAAATTAACTTTCTGATGATATTCTAATTTAGTGAGAATCAGCTGTATATATGGACAAGGATGTATGAGTATTGCCTAATGCTGAGAGAAGCGAATGAGGACAGAGAGGTTTTGGGAGCAGTTCTGATGGATTTATAACAGTAAAGGGTTTGTCCACTACTAGGACAACCTCTTCTTGATTAAAACGTTTGGCCCCGATAAAATAGTAAAGCCTATACTCACCTCCATTGCCAGCGCCATTACATCGGTGTCTGCATTTGTGGTCCCAGGGCTCCCGTGCGGTTGTTACGACATGTGACACTGGTGCCCAATCAGCGCTGGCATCGCTATCTTCGCCTTCGGCCAAATCGAACATAAAGAGGAAGTCCGGGCTTCAGATGATCCCAGACTTCCTTTTCCTGCTCAATTCGACAGAAAGCGGGGACATTGACGCCTGCACTGATTGGGCGGTGGCATCACGTGTCAGAGACAGAGTCCCGACACCGCAGGAGCGACGCCAGCACGTGAGAGGAGTATAGGCTTTATTATTTTATGGGTCTCAAAGCGAGGGGTATGAGAATAAGTTGTCCAAGTAGTGGACAATTTTAATGCAAAGCACTCAGCCAGATAAAAGTCTCAGGGACACTTGCAGCAGCAAAATGGCTAACTTTGCATATAAGAAACAAATGAACAATAATTTTTTATTTTGTATTGTATTATGATGTTCCTCCTAGAAATGTATTAATAATTCTTATAAACGCAGAAGGGATATTCACATCACATTTTTTTTCACTTTATTTATACTCCTAGAATAACTCACAAAGTTTACATAACTTTTAGATATGGGACTGATCCCCACTCTACCTTAAAAGACCCATAACTACAGTAAATCTAGACACTGGAATAAACACACAAAATATTTGTCAAAATATCCACAGCTTTAAATAAATCACAGGAGTAAAAACGATCGCAGTAGGAGTCAGGTGGAGTGCTAGTACATTGGGATTCACCAGTACTGTGATCTCTCCAGCTGTCTGACATCCAGCACCAGGACTGACAGCCATAAAGCGGCGGCACACACTGGGGGCCATTCAAGCAGAGCCAATAAGTTTTAAGGGAAGATCATCACTCCTGTTCTTCAGTACCGTGCCCACCCCTGATTGATGTTACCATTATGATGTCCTTCAGGCTGCCCACCAAAGCTGAGTTAGTTCACCACCATGAGGTTTACATCAACTATTAGTTCAAATTAGTCCACCAGAACTGTTCTGCGCCTCCCACGTGACTGCTAAAGCACCAAACTACGACAGCTTTAAAAAAATGCTAACCTACAGTATATATATTTCTTTTTTCTTAACAGTTAATTCAATGCAAGAAACTTATAAACTTGATGTCCCTCCCAAAGTTCTAAAAGGGCATTAAACATGGCAAACCTCCGACTCACACAGTCATCCTACAGCACTTGGGAGAGGAAACCTCTAGGGAACCATGAGAATTACATTTCTCGTGGGCATAGAAGGTTAATGTTAGTTCACAGTAACCATGATAAAATTGGACATGGTAGAATCATAGAATGTTAGAGTTGGAAGTGACCCCCTGGGTCATCTGGTCCAACCCCCTGCTCAATGCAGGATTCACTAAACCATCTCAGATAGATGTCTGTCCAGCCTCTGTGTGAAGACTTCCATTGAAGGAGAACTCACCACCTCTCATGGCAGCCTGTTCCACTCATTGATCACCCTCACTGTCAAAAAGATTTTTCTAATATCTAATCTATATCTTCTCCCTTTCACAAATGGAAGCAAATAAAATTGTTGGAATTATACGTCCTCCTTATCCTAAAGTTCCCCTTTGCTTAGTACTCAGAGGGTGTCTAATCCGTTCAACACCGGCCATTTACCCTCGTTCCTGACCAGGCATTGTTTTGTGTTTTTTTTTCCATAAATGTGGTTTAAAGAGCTGTATCATTCTTTCTTGCTTGGATAGTCAAATAAGTCTTGCATCTTTCTATAGTGATACGTGGGCCTAATTTTTATTTTATTTTCATACTCTCTTTTTTTAGTTTTAGTTTTGGTGTTGATATCGATGGGAAAATATAGGAAATGTGTGTCCTTTTTTTTACTTTTCTTATAGGACCACAAAGGACCACTGATATGCATTTTAACAATCTTTTCAACTTTCATAACAAATATCCTTAAATAACAGACATGTTTTTTTTTTAAACGACAGGGGTTGGTCTAGTCTCAGTGGTTTAGATTGGCAGCATCTTTTTTTTATTTTTATTTTTTTACTGCATTTTATTTATTTATTTTTCATGTATTTGCTCCCCATAAGGTTATAATAGACCTTTGTGGGGTATCTCAACATTTCTTATTTCCATTATAACTGGGGCCGAAATATTAGCTCCAGTTACAGGGAAAATTCAGCTTCTTGCCTGCATATTAGGATGTAAATCATTCAGCTGCGGCAAGAAAAGCTAAATCTCCGAGCACTAAAAAATACTCGGAGGACTCCCGAGCATGCTAGAGAAATCTCGAGTAACGAGTATTTTCGCTCATCACTACTCATTACAAAGATAGGATATGACAGGAAGTGGGGGCCTGCGCTGATTGGGCAGTGGCGTCACGTGTCAGAACATGAGCACGGAGCCTCGGGAGATGGAGTGCCAACACCGCAGGAGCGACGCCAGCGTGGGAGAGGCGTATAAGCTTTATTATTTTATGGAGGCAAAGCGAGTGGTATGAAAATCAGTTGTCCAAGTAGTGGACAACTTTAATGCAAAGCACTCAGCCAGATAAAAGTCTCAGGGACACTTGCAGCAGCAAAATGGCTAACTTTGCATTTAAGAAGCAAATGAACAATACATTTTTTTTGTATTATGTTCTTCCTCCTAGAAATGTATTAATAATTCTTATAGGGATATTCACGTCATGTACTATCCCGTCCGAGGTCAGAAAGGGGTTAAAGGTGGCCTTCGTCACAGTCTTCCTGGTTAAAAAAAAATTCCATATACTGTGTGGTATGCAGGTTTTTTTTTACCGGACGCAACAGGATGGATGGTTTTTTTCAATCCCTTTATGGCAAATTTATTGGATGCAAATGGAGTCTCTCTTCTTAAAATTAGTGAATTTGCCTGAATTGATTTTAGGGAGAGTCCCTCAAGTCTAACCACAGGGAAATCAAACCAGATATTCATTGTTATGGGTTATAAAGAGTGTACATGTTGGAATTTAGAAATTCTGGTTGGCAAAATAAGCATTTTGGAACAGAAGCAAAGTGGTATTACATGCCCACCATTTATAATGATTGACTAACTATGTACTGTATATCTTGCAAAGAGTTAAGTCCGCTGGTGTTTAGGCCTTATTCAGACATCTGTGATTCACGTAGGGATCTAACTGTGCTTTTCACGGATAGAATATCTACCCCTTATAGTCTATAGGGTTGTTTACATGAATGTGAGATTTTGGACAAAGTGTCCTCACAAAAAAATGCACTTCACCAACTTTGATCCAATTTACCCAACAATATGCATCTTTCATGCTGCTGCAATGCAGGTAAGTGCAGGCTTTACTAGATAGCAGTAGAGAGGAAGCAGGTCTGCACCTAAACAGCTGACCTGCAGAGCAACAGTGAGGCTACCACAGGTGGCAGCAGAATAGTCAAACAAGCCGGGTCAAATCCTAGACTGTAGCACAGTACCAAAGGAATAAGCAATCTCGTGGTCAGAGACAAGCCAGGGGGTCAGTAACGGTCAGGAGCGGATAAGCCAAAAGACAAAGGACAGAAACAGGTCAGGATACAAGCCAAGTCAAAACCAGGGAGTCTGCACACTAAAGGGAAACACTGAGTCAAGACGGGAACAGAGGAAAACAGAGACACGAGTTCAGACAGCAAACGCAGCAGGACAAATCGGAAAAATCGGAGTCAGCTACAGCAGCACTAGGCAGAAACTATAACTGTCATCGCCTGCAGGACGCAGCAGCGATAAATAGCAAACCTGAGACCAGACTGAGGCTGAGAAAAGTTAACCTCTGACATGATTAGACCGGGAAAAGGGGAGACAGGACTCAAAACCCATTCTGGCTCATCCTTGTGTCATCCTAGTGCTGCCTGATTTTTACTTTTTAATGGATTGGAGAAACTTGTTTTATTTTTTTTTTGCTTTTTTGAATAAGAGAAGCACGAATGACAAAAATGGACACATGAACCAAAAATGGATGAAAATTGGATTCAGCACAATGCTGAAAAATTGTCATTTTTTTTTCTTGCCAGATATGAGTTTCTCTGAAAATGTGCAGTGTTTCAAAGAAAACCTAGCTAGAGAAGATGGCCAAAGATCATAAAGAGAGACCTGAGTTGTCCAGTGGGACCCCAACTGGTTATTCCCTACCCCGATAAAGTTGAGTGACAGGTCTCTCTTGTGTACATATGGAAAGACCTGTCAGTCAACTGGAGCCTGTCGGGGATAAGCTATCCGCTGCTGCTCCAGACTGGTCAAGTCACTACCTGTGGTCTCCTGATGGTTCTTCAAACTGTACTTTCTCTAAAATGCCTGGCTGCAATCACGCATCCAGGCTCTGATTCATTCTGCCAGTGCTTTGTGCAGCATGAATCGAGTGATAGGTTCCCTTTAATAATTTTGTATTTGGAAATCTGGTTGCAGATCTTTTTGAAGTCCTTCTCCCAGGAATTCCTGCATCGTCCCCAAATATCCATTTTTGATCCTGCAGGGCCGCTTCTGCAAAACTGGTTCTATTGGCGACTTTGCAACTTGTGCATCAGCAAGTATTCATTGTGAATCCAGATTACATGACACAGAGAACACAAAGTATAAAGGCACTGATATTTATGACACCTGGAGCCAGGGGGTGTGTGTGTGTCGTATTCTGACAATTGATCCCTGGTGATATGTCTATGTTGAGTAGGCCGGTCTTAATGGTAGTTGTCGGTAACCCCACGAGGCCTTGTGTAGACTTCATCTTAAGCCAGCGCTAAGTTCGTGCTCCTGAATATTCTCTGGAGATCCCTCCTTCACACGTACAGGCAGGTGGTGCATGTCTGACATCGCTAATCTTCAGAAATAATTACTACTTTCTGTTGTTGAACTGTGTAACAAGAAGACTTGAATTTCACATAGACCCTATGCATCTTTGCCCATTGTACCATTCATTTTTCCGAAAAACTAATGCATTGCATTGTGCCAGGTGCAGGACCTACAAATTTAGAAAACACACAAAAAATGCCTGTGCCATGCCCCCGCAGCCATAGACCTGTATTAGGTAACATGTTTAATCATTTTATTCCCCCTAGAATGTTCTGTTACTCATCCCTGGAACTCTGACTGTTTCTTATCCCCGAAACTCTGACTGTTTCTTATCCCTGGAACTCTAATTCTCATCCCAGGAACTCTGACTGTTTCTTATCCCCGAAACTCTGACTGTTTCTTATCCCTGGAACTCTAATTCTCATCCCAGGAACTCTGACTGATTCTCATCCCAGGAACTCAGATTCTCATCCCAGGAACTCTGACTGTTTCTCATCCCCGAAACTCTGACTGTTTCTCATCCCTGGAACTCTGACTGTTTCTCATCCCTGGAACTCTGACTGTGCTTATTTGATGTACCGTATTTATAAATTTTATTAATTCTGTATTTTATTTTTGAAAGCTGGTCTTTAACAGAACTCAAACTCAGATCTTCTGCCTAAAGATCTAAATGTTATTCTTCTTTACAGGCTTATTGTACTGGTACATACAGATTCATCTATATATATAGCAACACATTATATTATAAAGAAAAACATAGCTGTTTTTTTCTCATAACGTTAACTAAAAAATTAATGGCGAAAAAACAATTATCACAGTTTTTAAATCACTTTTTTAAATAATAGTACAAAACAGTATAACAGGCATACATTATGTGGTTTCCCTGTTACAAATCTTACAATGCAGTTAACACTTAATCTATGTTGATTGGTAAATGGCGTAAAAGAAAAATGGCACTACAGTTCATGATTCAAAAAACATGACCTTATTCAGCGAGCGTAGTTTGCAATTCTTTTTGGATGAATCACCTAAAAATGGCCTCACCATGTTACAGATAGGATATTATAGAAAAGATCTCTGAAAGATGCTAACTAGTGATGAGCAAGTATACTCGTTGCTCGGGTTTTCCCGAGCATGATCGGGTGGTCTCCGAGTATTTGTTAGTGCTCAGAGATTTCGTTTTTGTTGCTGCAGCTGCATGATTTACGGCTGCTAGCCAGGCTGAATACATGTGAGGAATGCCTGTTTGTTAGGGAATTCCCACATGTATTCAGGCTGTCCAGCAGCTGTAAATCATGCAGCTGAGGCTACGAAAACTAAATCTCCGAGCACTAACAAATACTCAGAGATCACCCGAGCATGCTCGGGAAAACCCGAGCAACGAGTATACTCGCTCATCACTAATGCTAACAAACTAGATTTAGAACTTCGATTGGGTAAGCACTCAGATCAATATATTTGGACCCACAATCCTCCACCAGTAGAGCGCAAACTAGATGATGTTTCCTCTACGACAATAAAAAATATACGGACCCTTGATAAGATCTTATTCCCCTCAAATATTCACTTAGTTCTAGTCCCTATTTGCATCATACAATATTTCTTAGACCCCAATTATGTGGATATATATGATCTGTGGTGTTATCTTCCCAATTATACATTTTTGCAACTCTTAAGTACTAAATTCCCTATGAAATACTCTTGTCCGACGGATGCCACAAAACACCCTAATAATTTCCTACAACAATTTAAACTCAAATGCCCATCCGTACTAAAGTGGTCTTGGCTGGACCTACTCTCAAAACTTCCCTTGCCTAAGATGATCTCAGAAATATACAATCACTTATTCTCCCCCACATTGCCATAGAAGCCAACTTTCCTGATGTCTTGTGAAATGGAACGAAATATTAATCTCTTCATTCTCTCTCTACTCTGCACACCCCCAAAGCAGGAAATACTGCCGCCATTTTGAGAGGCATGTGAGAGAACCTCAGGTTGCAGGTTCACGTTCATTAAGACTAAAAAAAAAAGAAAATTAGAAAAAAAATTGCATCGCACGCCTTTTCCCCCAGTAAAAATAAATAAATGTAAAAAATAATCACTTGATATAGTTACTTCTGTAAAAGTTTGATCCATCAAAATATAAAATGAATTAATCCATACAGTTAACATCGTAAAGAGAAAAAAAACCTCAAATTCCTAGAATTGCAGTTTTATAGACACCAGTTCTCCCTGTAAAAAACACTAAAATGTTATAAAACAGTGAATCTACTCCAAATTGGTATCAATTGGTAACCATTATCTCACAATGGAAAAAAATAAGCCCTCAAATAGCTCAATCGGCAGAAAAATAAAACTGTCATGGATCTCGGAAAATGACAACAGAAGCCAATTTTTTTGTACAATCCTCTAAATTTTTTTTACCACTTAAATAAAAAATATATTTGAAAGTTTGGTATCGCCATAATCCTACTGAGCTGGAGAATCATGTTTGCGGGTTATTTTAATTGCATAACGAATACCGTAAAAACAAAGCTCCAAAAAAAGGAATGGCGAAATTAAATTTTTTTCACCACTTGGAGTTTGTTTCCATTTTTTTAGAACATTATATGATAAAATGAATGATGGCAATTCAAAACTACATCTCATCCTGTAAAAACAAGCCCCCATAGCCATGGCTACATCAGCAGAAAAATAAAATGCTGTAGGTATGTTCTTGGTTAAAGGAGAGGAAAAAGCAAAAGTGCAGAAATGAAAAATCACCAGTGGGCACCAGGTATTGACCACTTCAATATCATACACGAAAAGAGAATCAGAGATTGACCAGTTCCTCCGCAGAGGACCTCCATGGATTTGGACATTAACCCCTTCTCTACTGTAGACCATAAATGAAGCGTGCATATACTTTAGGACCCACAGATTGCTGTCACAATTTTTGCCTCTGCATCGCTGGCCGTTTAGTGCATGGTGATATAAGGTGCAGATTGTAGTTTGCAGATGAGGCGTCCGGTATTTGCTATTCTGTTGGGCACAAATCATGAATTTTACATAGCATTTAGTGCTAAATTGAAAAAAAAGCTTAAAAACCAAAAAGAAAACCTGAAAGGTCGCCATTTCCATCAGCTCGTTGACACTTCAATGCTGAGATCTGCAATTGTAAATTGGTAAAGATTGCAGCTGTCAGCGGAGATTAGAGGTGTTTTGTAATGACGCTATGATTTTAGCCAAGTATTGAACCTTCCTTCACCGCTCTGGTGCCTTCTCCGGGCAGAATGCTAATGACTACAAACAATTCTCAGGTTTAATTTTGCATTTAGAACTCATTTTTGTTTAAAAAAAAAGAAAAAATTGAATAAATGACTAAATCAGCTTTTTAATTATGTTGTTTTTTATGTTTCTATTTACATATTTCTATCAGATCTAAAATTCAGATATAATCAGAGACAAAGATCCCTTTAGTGTAAAGTAAAAATGACATTTTAGCTGATTTTTTTGTTTTTGCTACTGCGGTTACATAACTTGTTCCATAGGGAACGTGATACATGTCTTAATTACCCTCCACATCACTGCCCACGCCTTGATTAGTTAGAATATTGGCAGGTATGGCTCTACAAGTCTGACCGTTAATGTGAATTCCAACTTGGATCTGCATAGTGCCTCCGTGATAGGACTAATTATGATGTACATCAGACCAAAACGCGCTGTCGTGAAATGCTCAGAGCACTGCCGGACAAGCACACTTCCCCAATCTTTAGTTTTTGGGACAAGAAGTCAGTTCCTACTGGTTTAATGATAATCTGAGATTAGAACCCTGAATGGTAAAGTACAGAAACCATAGGGGTCTTTAGAAGAAGACGTTCATTGTACTTACAGTGTTGTAAGATCAGTAGACTTTAGTCATCAGAAAAAAACTTCACCCAACTTTAATTTTTTAGGACAGGAACTAGTTCCTAACTTTTTTTCATAGTCCTCTGAAGTTGTCTTGAGCATGTCACACATTCTAAATCACTTGTTGTCATTTGTAGCCTATGGGTATAAGCACACAACATCTTTCTCACGTGGCTTCTACGGGAGAAACCACCTGAAAAACTTTTGAAAAACATTCAAAAGAATGAACATAAGCATTTCCATGTACAGACGACTCGCTGTTCATATGTTCAAGCTTATTGAACATCTTTAAACCACTTCAGATTTCCAAATACGTCAAGCAGTTAAAGGAAGTGACCTGTAAATTCTTCCGGCGTTTTCCGTTCGGAAGACGCTCTATTCTTTATAATACAAGTCAATTGGAAAGCTCGAAAGACTTCTGAATTTTTATTGAGCTTTTTTTTTAGCAATAGAAATGACAATAAAAAAGACTTCACAAAAAAACATGGAAAAACTCTCCCCCCCCAAAAAAAAAAAAAAAAAAATGCCAGCGAGCAAAACAATAGTTAAAATGCTTAGGAAACGACCCCAAAAAATAAATACACAAAAGATGCTTCAGGGAAAAAAAAAGCTGTGAGGGTCAAAAGATGCGATGAGGACAGGACAAGGTCTGGAAGGGCTGGTGAGGGATGAGTGATAAGTTGAGTATAAGATTTTTTTAAAAATATTTAACCTCTTAATGACCCTTTATGGTTCAGAAAAATGGCTACCAGCGGCAATTTTGCTCAATCCGTGTGGAAGCAAACTAGAAAATCCGCATTTTGGCAAAATGTGGATTTTTGTAATATTCAAGTAGAATTTGATTCCACCTGAATGTATTCACTCATCTCTAATGTTTTCTACTTGCTGCTGCCATTAAAGGGCTTATTGTGCATAGGCCATGTGAGAGGGATTGAAAAAAAAAAAGCGAACAATCATCTCTCAGATCGCTGCCACTCTGACACAATGGCTGACCACACTAGTCTCCTGGCATCAACAATATCACATGATGGCAGCGACTAAACTTTTTGGAATGTTATTTTCCTCCTTTCTCAACATTCGGAGTTTCTGACATGATACAATGACTCGACCACCGATCAATGACGGTTATACCTGTTTACAGTTTGACAGGAGAGCAGGAGCAGAATTCCCCGCTCCTACCTTCTGGAATCCTCCTCAGTTTCTCTACTGAAAGAGATGGATTACACTTGACAACAGGAAGTTTACAGAAAATTATTTAGAAGAAAGACACCTAGTTGACGGCATGGTTTTTCAAGGATAAGACAATATAATTGATGAAGTGATTTGCAAATTGTCTAATTATCACATTATCTATCTAATGAGATCAAGTTGTCTAAAATTACAGGGACCAATATAGCTTCTAACCTACTTTATTTTGTTCAGAAACCAGAAACGTTCCCGTAAATACAATGATTAAATATTAATAACCTCCACAACTCAGATGATTGCTTGTTTTCACTGTGCTTCAAGCTGTCAGGCTTACACGGACTTGTCGTTTCTTTAGCTGTGATTCATTTTGTGACGTGCACCTTTGCAGTGCCATATGGTACTAGGTTTAGAGATATGGGTATGTGAATGACGTATAACAGCAATATAATGGCATGAGGTCTACATGTGTAATCCAGGGGAGGAGGAGGGGACTTGGACCAGGATGGAGAGACATCCCAAAACACAGAGAAACAAATGACAGGAGTCCTGAGATACTGAAGTCAAGAGATGGAGTCATTACTAGAAGACCATTAATAATGGGTTCATCAGTAATGGCACAGGAGAAATTGTATAATTACCGTACTTGCATAGGAGTATAGGAGATATCTGATGATTAGGGTTTTACCATTGCTGAATATTGAAACTAAGGCTAAATTCACACCACAGACTTAAGTGGACCATAGTAATGAGCGAACGTGCTGGGATAAGGTGTTATCTGAACGTGCTAACCGAGTGACTTCGGCATGCTTGAATAATCTGTTCGAGTGCCCTCACCTGCAAATCTACCGGTATTTAGACAATCTCTGCATGTGTTGTGGCTGTCGAACAGTCACGAGACATGCAGCCGCAGGGACTCAAACATATTATTCGAGCTCGCTGAAGACCCTCGGTTAGCATACGAGCATGCTCAAATAACACCTTATCCCAGCACATTCACTCATCACTAGTGGATAACTGTATTAAAAACATATGGCATAGTATACATATTTTAATCTCAGTATGCAAGGCTACTACCGTATTTTTTGGATTATAAGATGCTCCATATTATAAGACGCACGCCAAATTTTGAGGAGAAAAATAGGAAAAAACCTTTTTATAATAAAATGGCGGTGCTTATAATCCATGCATTTTATTGCTTACCGGGGGTGATAGCTGCAGTGAAGCAGGGTCCCAGGGTCACTGCTGGAGGAGGCAAGAGTGGAGGCTGGGAGGAGGGGGCGTTCGGATGTGTGGCGGACCACTGCGGGTGTCCGGGTGTCTGGTGCTCTGGGCGTTCGGTGTTGTGGCGGGTGTCCGGTGCTGCGGCGGGTGTCCAGTACTGCTGTGAGTGTCCAGTGCTGCGGCGGGTAGTCGGTGCTGCTGCAGTTGTCCGGTGCTGTTGCGAGTGTCTGGTGCTGCTACGGAGGCTCTGCCGACATTTTGTGAAAGGCCAGAGCCCCCGCCATTTTCCCAGAGTCTACCGCATAGGAACCGATGGAACTGCGGGGGCTTTGGCCTTTCACAAAATGTCGGCCCAGCCCCCGCAGCATTATCAGACACTCGCAGAAGCACCGGACACTTGCAGCAGCACCGGACACTCGCAGCAGCACTGGATACTCACCGCAGCATCGGACACCTGCCACACCGAACACCTGCTACGGCGCACCGCACATCCGAACACCCCCTAATCCCAGCCTGCGGCCTGCAGCAAACCTCCACTCTCCTCCAGCCATGGCCCTGGGACCCTGCTCCACCACGGCCGGTAAGGTACAGTATATCCCAAATTTGGGGAAAAAAGTACATCTTAGGTTATGTGCACATGTATTTTTGTGGGCTGCGGATTTTTCCGCAGCGGATTTCACAAATCCGCAGGTAAAAGGCACTGCGTTTTACCTGCAGATTTACTGTGGTTTTATTGCGGATTTTGTGCGGATTCAATCTGCGGTTTTACACCTGCAGATTCCTATTATGGAGCACCGCTGCGGAATTTGCACAAAGAATTGACATGCTGCGGAATGTAACCCGCAGCGTTTCCGTGCATTTTTTTCCACAGCATGGGCACTGCGGATTGCGTTTTCCATAGGTTTACATTGTACTGTAAACGCATGGAAAGTTGCTGCGGATCTGCAGAAAAATCCGCAACGTGTGCACATAGCCTTATAATAAAAAAAATACGGTATTTTGCGTCCCCCTATCCTTTTGACTGTTTGCACTACGGCAGTCCCCTCTACCAATTCAGTATTAAACAACTTACAAGCAAGTTGCATTTTAAGTAACTACTGTTGTAATTAGAATTTGTCCTTTCACCCTTTAGTTTTTGGTTATTTTCTGGCATAACATTTTGAAAATAAAGTCTAAGAGGGGTGGTAGAGCCACTACTGGGGGAGTCTGAGGTCCCAATGGGTGGCTGAGGGGTTGCCAAAGACCAGGTCTGCTGGAGATGCCACAGTCCTGGACACATAGCCACCCATTTTCCTATGTCCTACGAGCAGATGGACTGCAGCCTAGGGAGACACTCTTCGTTCTTTGCCTGTCTCACCTGCAGTTTGGACTATCAGCCTGGGGAGGTGCACAGGCATGTACCGTGATAATAAATGGCTTACTGGTGTCGGAACTCATGGACTTGGGAACTTTGGTGACTCTGGTAAGGGCCACACTTCCCCACCAGTTGATCCCCGTAAAAACTGTGGGCGTCTGTTGTATTCTCAAGGATGCCAATGACTACCCAGTTGCCAGAGTGACTATATAAACTGTGGGGCTGAGAGGCATGTGGTCAGGGTGGTTAAGGACCTGTTACACCCAGTGATAATAGGACAGTACTTTAGCCTGTTCTGGGACTTATACTGGAAGGTGGGGGTACCAAGTGTCTCAGACAGGAGCCAGTTCAACCATGATGAATCCTTATCGCATTCGGAGGTGGATGAGTTCCCCCTTGCTGGTGACGAAGACGAAGCGGTGACCAATGAGGCCGAGATTCCTGAGTTGGGGGTTTATGTGGAGAATTTTGGGACTGGTGTAGAGTATAGCTTGGAGAGTCTCCCAATGTATTAAAATATAACTTTTAATCAAAATACTAAAATGGCCAAAAACCATGATACACAGAAAACCACATAAATAAAGTGCTCATGCAATCCAGTGCTCAAAGATAAAAATCAGTTTGATCTCACCAATAGAAACATACAGTATGTATTTCCACAGCGAGTTCCTCTTAATAATTATGTCAGGAACGAAGAGGTCCAAATTACGGGATGGGGTAGGGGGTATGGGATTGTTCCCTTAACTCCCTGTCGTGCCCCTGTAGTACTCCTGTCCTAACAAGGACAGGCCACGAGTGAACCCTGCTATGGACAGCCGCCAACAAAAGAATAGGGTCATAAATCTTCCTATGCGTTTTCTCCCCAGTCATGAGGAGTCATCAGGGGAGTTAAATAAAGCCAGTGGGACAAAAAGAAAATGCCAAATGTTATATCATGTCTGTCATTATAAGGTAGCACAGCAGTGGCTGGGTAACCATTAGTAAGTGTGACTGTGTCACTGCCTAATGTGAATCCTAAGAATCCCACAGTAGAAATCTCCTTAAATAAGGTTCCGGAGGGTATGGTCCACCGCCGGCGTGTGACGTCATAAAAGCTCACAAACCCCCGTTGTCAGTACTCACATCCAATCCGGATTTGAGGGTCTGTGCCATCCTCCAACCATGTGGAGTCACCCGCAGTAATACTGGCATGGCCGCCGGTCCCACACAACAGGATGTGGTAACGGTGCACTCCATCCGTGGAACGCAGATTCACTGGATGTGACAGCGCCATCTTGTATGCTTTTATTTCCAAAGTGATGAGTGAGTTGTGTAAGGTTCTCCAGATTACTCAACTCCATCTGTAGATGATACACCGAGGCCAGATGGCCTGGTGGAGAGGTTCAACAAGACTTTGAAATCCATGCTTAAGAAGGTTATGGAGAAGGATGGCCAAGACTGGGATTGCCTACTAACGTACCTACTGTTCTTCATTAGGGAAGTCCCACAGGCTTCTACGGGGTTCTCATCATTCTAACTGCTATATGGACAGCATCCTTGGGGACTTCTGGACTTTTCAAAGAAGTTTAGCCCTGGACACCGAGTGTTGGTGTTGATCCCCACTGTGGAAAGTAAGTTCCTAGCCAAGTGGCAAGGGCCATACGAGGTGGTCGAAAAGTTAAGTGATTTAAACCACAAAGATTATCAGCCAGTAAAAAGAAAGCTCTACCAACTATACCACATTAACCTGCTCAAACCTTGGACGTACAGGGAACCGATGAAAGCTACATGGCTGGGGAACAATCTTGAAGTCAGGGTCGAGGGTGTCACAGTGGCAGAGAAATTTTTACTGTCACAGAAGCAACAGTGCCCAGAGCTGTTCTGCAGAAATGGGACCTGTTTTCAGAGTTGCCAGGATGTGCATAGGTTGCAAAGCTTGAAATCCTGACAGAACTGTATGTGAGGGTGAACCAAAAGCTGTTTCAGGTTTCCGAAGCCCGTCGGGAGGTGATTTCCAAGGAGGTGAAGAGAATATGGAGCCTTGGGTGTCATTGGGAACCAAAGAGCGGTTTGTGCAGCCCCAATTGTCCTGTTACCGAAGCCTGATGGAGAATGGTGTTTTTGCAATGATTACAGGAAGGTAAGTGAGGTTTCCAAATTTGACGCGTACCAGATGCCCCACAATGATGAACTAATTGAGAGGCTAGGGTGAGATAGATATATCACCACCCTGGACCTAATGAAAGGGTACTGCCATATTCTCCTGTCCCCAAGTGACAAGGAGAAGATGGCCTTCTCTACACCTGACTGGTGCTTTCAATAAACCAGGATGCCATTGAGTCTGCAGGGAGCCACAGCTACCATCCAGAGGGCTATGGTCCGGATCCTAGTCTCTCACAAAAAGTATGCTGCAGCTTATCTGGACGACAACGTGATCTTCAGCCCGGATTGTAGAAGTCACCTGCAGAAGGTCCAGGTGGTACTGGATGCACCGAGGAAAGCAGGATTTACCATAAACCCAAAAAAGTGCGCCATGGGGAAAGAAAAGGCAAAATACTTGGCCTACATTGTTGGAAGGGGTGATATAAAGTCACATGTAAATAAGGTGTAGGCAATCTAAAAATGGCCACAACCCATCTCTGTATGATGCTATCAGTGATTTATCCCAAATTTCACCATGATAGGCACCCCCCTGACTGATCTTCCTAAGGGCAGGAATACGTTGATGAGCAAATGGAACTTTGAAGCGGAGATGGCGTACCAGGAGTTGAAGATCACCCTATGTAAACAGCTGGTCTAGGTCGCACCTGACCTCACTAAAGAGTTTGTGGTCCAGATGGACGCCTCTGAGATCAGTTTGGGAGCTGTGTTGTCCCATGAAATAGATGGGGACGAACTTCCAGTCCTATACTTGAGTAGGAAACTCTCCTCCTGTGAAAAGAACTATGCCATTGTAGAGAAAGAGTGCTTGGCCATCAAATGGGCAGCTGACACTCTGAAGTACTATCTGTTAGGCTATAAGTTCAGGCTAGTGTCAGATCATGTGCCCCTGATGTGGATGAGGGAAAGAAAGGGAAAGAATGCCTGGATGACTAAGTGGTTTCTAGTGCTCCTGGACTTTAGTGGTCATGTGGAGCACAGGCCTGGGAAACTACATGATAACGCAGATGCCTTGTCTAGCCTTCCCTGTTTAGTGAGTGAAGGTGACAAAACCCCGTCTTTGGGCAGAGAGGGGGTATGTGACAAAGTTACTGGCAAAGTGCTAAAGGGGAGATATGTTTCACTGAGGCTATTAGCTTCAATGATTTGAAACCCAGAAGTTTTGCTCCCGCACACTAAGTGTTGAGAGGGGTTAGGCAGCCATTTCAAAAGGGATGAGTTTTCATGAAGAACCATAGATCAGGCGGGAGGTTGTTCACCATGCCTCCACCTCAGGGTGTGGTCTGAGATTTAAATAGTTGGCCTTCTGATCATTCAGTGTTCAGTGTGTCCAGAAAGGCTACCTCCAGAGAGGTTTTCGTGTTTGTGCTAATCTTAACAGTGTTTAGTTAACACTGAGCGGTTGGAACTCTACAACCACAAGGACTGTGCTTTGTGTTACCACTTTGTATTGTCTTCCTGTTTTTGCCCAAAGGGCCATGTCTATTTTTAGTTCATCATGGTTTTTTCCGCATGTATATAATAAACCAGTGAAGGACTTAAAGAGACAGTATTCCCGTGTCTACCTCCTTGTACAGCTGAGTAAGCCAGTCTACCACACTCCATACACTGCTCTTGCTACATACACTGCCCCTGCTCTGCACTCTGTTCCTGCTCCGGACACTGCTCCTGCTCCATACACTGCTCCTGCTCTGTACATTGCTCAGTACACTGCTCTTGTTCCATACACTGCTCCTGCTCCATACCTTGCTCCTGCTCTGTACACTGCTCTTGCTCCATACACTGCTCCTGCTCTGTACATTTCTCAGTACACTGCTCTTGTTCCATTCACTACTCCTACTCCGTACCTTGCTCCTGATCTTTACACTGCTCTTGCTCCGTACAGTGCTCCTGCTCCATACACTGCTTCTGCTCCATACCTTGCTCCTTCTCTGTACAATGCTCCTGCTCCATACACTGCTCTGTACACTGCTCTTGTTCTATACACTGCTGCTGCTCCATACACTGCTCATGCTCCTTACACTCCTCTTGTTCCATACACTGCTCCTGCTCTGTACACTGCTCCTGCTCCATACACTGCTCCTGCTCCGTACCTTGCTCCTGCTCCGTACTTTGCTCCTGCTCCATACATTGCTCCTGCTCTGTACACTGCTCCTGCTCCACACACTGCTCTTGCTCTGTACCTTGCTCCTGCTCTGTATTCTGCTCCTGTTCCGTACACTGCTCCTGCTCCATACATTCCTCCTGCTCCGTACACTGCTTCTGCTCTGTACACTGCTCCTGCTCCATACTTTGCTCCTGCTCTGTACACTGCTCCTGCTCCGTACACTGCTCTGTACACTATTCTTGTTCCATGCACTGCTGCTGCTCCATACACTGCTCATGCTCCTTACACTGCTCTTGTTCCATACACTGCTCCTGCTCCGTACCTTGCTCCTGCTCCGTACTTTGCTCCTGCTCCATACACTGCTCCTGCTCTGTACACTGCTCCTGCTCCACACACTGCTCTTGCTCTGTACCTTGCTCCTGCTCTGTATTCTGCTCTTGCTTCGTACACTGCTCCTGCTCCGTACTTTGCTCCTGTTCCATACACTGCTCCTGCTCCATACATTCCTCCTGCTCCGTACACTGCTTCTGCTCTGTACACTGCTCCTGCTCCGTACTTTGCTCCTGCTCTGTACACTGCTCCTGCTCCGTACCCTGCTCTGTACACTATTCTTGTTCCATACGCTGCTGCTGCTCCATACACTGCTCATGCTCCTTACACTGCTCTTGTTCCATACACTGCTCCTGCTCTGTACACTGCTCCTGCTCCACACACTGCTCCTGCTCCATACACTGCTCCTGCTCCGTACGTTGCTCCTGCTCCATACAGTGATTTTGCTCCTGGTCCTTACACTGCTCCTGCTCCATACCTTGCTCCTGCTCCGTACCTTGCTCCTGCTCTGTACTCTGCTCCTGCTCCATACACTGCTCCTTCTCCATACACAGCTCCTGCTCCATACTTTGCTCCTGTTCCGTACACTCCTCCTGCTCCGTACACTGCTTCTGCTCCATACACTGCTCCTGCTCCATACACTGCTCCTGCTCCGTACTTTGCTCCTGCTCCATACCTTGCTCCTGCTCAGTACTGTGCTCCCTCTTCATTCACTGTTTTTGCTTTGTACACTGCTCCTTCTCCATACACTGTTCCTGCTCCATACACTGCTCCTGCTCCATACTCTGTTCCTGCTCTGTACACTGCTCTTGTTCCATACACTCCTCCTGCTCTGTACGCTGCTTCTTCTCTGTACTTTGCTCCTGTTCCATACACTGCTTCTGCTCCTTACACTGCTCTTGTTCCATACACTGCTCCTGCTTTGTACACTGCTCTTGTTCCATACACTACTCTGGCTCTGTACACTGCTCCATACACTGCTCCTGCTCCATACACTGCTCCAGCTCCATAAACTGCTCCTGCTTCATACACTGCATCTGCTCCATACACTTCTCTTGTTCCATCCACTGCTCTTGTTCCGTACACTGCTCCTGCTCCATTCACTGCTCCTGCTCCATATACTACTCCTTATGGAGCACCCCCATGGGGCCGTCGGGTACTTGGTACCGGGTCCTGCGGTTCTCAGGGGGATGTCACGGTGGCTGACCTGGTCCGTGGCCCTGGGACGTCCGTGTAAAAGGGAAAGGTCTTTAGAGGGATAAAGTTTGTGTTCGTGACGCCACCTGTGGTATTTGGTCAGGGTGACCGACGCTGCTTTAAGGGGTCCGCTGGGGTGATGTTATGGCAGCTAGATGGTATACCTTCTGTGATGCAGTGACCCCTGTGGCAGCTAGGGGGCGGTGTGTGTGCTCCTTGGGATATGCATGGAGGCATATCTGTGGTGATAATGGTGGTGAAACAGTGACTGGCATTGTTGTGAATGGCCGATATGTGTCGCAGAGGGAGTCTGTGTGGTAAGTCTGATGCAATGTTGTTCTGGGACCTGTAGTCCCTCAAGAGTGTGTTATATGTATGGTGTAGTTGTAAGGGAGACTTACTAGGCTAGTTGTGTGAGATGGGCGGGACAAACTAGCCATACATCCACACTCCCATCCAGGGGAGTGGTTAAGGGTATATAGTGTGACCAGGGTGTGGGTCACATGTTCCTCTGTGGTTCCAGTGTTTGGACCTGAGTGGTGAAGGTCCTGGAAGTATGTGTTGGATTTCCTGGGAGTAGGAATCCTGAATAGCACACTGGGCGGCATGTGTTGGATTTCCTGGGAGTAGGAGTCCTGAGGAGTTCATGCTGGTGTGTTGGGAGGTTCTGGGAGTAGGACCGGATCCCTGAATAGCACACAGTAAGAAGTCTGATTCTCGATGGTCTATGTTGGGGGAAGCTACCGTCCTTCGGTGGGTCTGGAATGACTAAGATATGCCGCACAGGCAAGTTGGTGATCCCTGTGAGGCAGCTTTCCCAGAGGAGTGGACGGACAAGGAGTCAGCAGGTGGAGCAGGAGCTCCCGTCAGGTACTATACATACTGTTGGTGCTTGTGATGTTCTATGAACTGTGTGGTCTCCCATGGCAACTGAACGGAGTGAGGTTCAGCGTGTTTAGAGACTGCGACCCAGGGTCATATGCGCTGTATGTGACTTGGGACATTGGTGAAGTGTACGGCGTACTGACACCCATGGTAACTGGGCGAAGTGAGAGGTCCAGCATGTTTAGTGTCCATGAGTTAAAGCCGTAAATGAAGTGTTTAAGATAAAGCTGCAAGTTAATATCACTAGTTGGTGCCTATTGTGTTCTATGGAATGTATATAATGAACTGTGCATAGCCCGGTTTATGACACTTTAATAAACCGTATAGACTGTGTTTAAGCGAAAAATCGTGCCTGACTACATTAATCCCGAGCCAAGCGAGTGTCCCCCAATACACTCAGTAAGAGCAATCTTACACTTTCCACAGGTGAAGTATGTCCCCAGGGCTTCCCGGTGTGTAGATGGTGGTATGGTGAGAGGCACAGAGAAGAACAAAGACACAGGGTTGCAGTCTCTTTACCTTTACTGAAGACTTCAGCATCCACAGTCTAGGACACCAGATCACAGGGCAGGCAGAGTCTGGCCGGTTTGGAGGCAAGTCCAGAGTCCCCTTATCCAGGTGGAAATCAGTAGCCTTCCTTTGCGCTGCGGTGGTGTAGTCCCTTAAGGCCTATGGCTTCACATAAGGGTCTCACAGATGCGATGTTTCGCTCTCTCTGTCCCCCATATAGGATAGGACAAACCCATATGACTGGTGACTTGAGCCTGTTTATAGGGTTTCTTAGATAACCCGGCTCTGTAGGTGTCACCGTGCCTCCTGGGTGTATGGCGGACAGGTAACTTGCAATTAGCTGTCCTGCCGGTCTCTGGAGTAAAGCATAAAGGTCCTTACTCCCTCGGTGTTCCAGCTACCGGGCTTCTGCGCCTCAGAAGGAGGCAGCCTGTGTAGGGCTGGTCCCCTTCTGGTATCCTCTCCTTTGCTACGACTTCCTTGCACGCTCGCTGCAATATAGTTCTGCCTTCTGAATGTCTCTTTCTGGGAGCTGCAGCTCTGAGGGCATGCACAACTTCTTTAACCTTCCATCCTCCTCAGACTCTGGTCTGGAACGTTCTCACTTTCCCTAAAGACTACCAGTTATATATATGGGGAGTGACCTAATAAATAGGGTCAGGAGCTCCCCCTGGTGGTCTGGAGTGTGAAATGTGTTGCATGTTTGTGATGCCTGTATGCAGTTATCCTTCTTTGCCTCCAAACGTAGCATCACTCTCCCTGAGAGGAAAGCAATACCACTGTGACGACCAGGACCCCAGGACGCCGCACTTACACTGCTCCTACTCCATACACTGCTCTTGTTCTGTGCACTGCTCCTGCTCCATACACTGCTCCTGCTCCGTACACTGCTCTTGTTCCATACACTGCTTTTTCCATACACTGCTCTTGTTCCATACACTGCTCCTGCTCTATACACTGCTCTTGTTCCATACACTGCTCTTGTTCTGTACACTGCTCCTGCTCCATACACTGCTCCTGCTCCATAAACTGCTCCTACTCCGTACACTGCTCCAGCTCCAAACACAACCTCAATGTAAGTATAGAGGCATGACGATAAATTGCAACAAATATATGATATAAAATTTAATTTTTATTATAAACATAGAATAAAATAAATATAAATACAATGAATTCAAGCTAAAGAACATACGAATAGTCCTGGAGCATCGGGACATGAAAAATATGTATGTATATTGGAAATTGTACCGCCTATAATGAAAGGAAAAAATCCCCCAAACAAAGAGAATTTGGCATAAAGTCAATTCTGATTCCTAATTTACAAATAAAGTGCATAGTGCATAATGTGATGATTTACCATGAATTATGCATGGGTTTTAAATAAATCAAAATAGACGTAGTAAATGCCAGTGAAGGGCTATTGTGCATCTCATAATATAATAAGCCGTACAATACCTGTAAAGTGCTAAGTGCAAAGAGTCCCTGCTACCTCGCGCTCTCACCCCGACAGCGCCGTTTCGTGTTATGCTTCTTCACGCCCCCATTGAAGAAGCATAACGCTTATGCTCCCGCTCCACACACTACTCCTGCTCCACACACTGCTCCTGCTCCACACACTACTTCTGCTCCACACACTACTCCTGCTCCACACACTACTCCTGCTCGACACACTACTCCTGCTCCACACACTACTCCTGCTCGACACACTACTCCTGCTCCACACACTACTCCTGCTCGACACACTACTCCTGCTCCACACACTACTCCCGCTCCACACACTACTCCTGCTCCACACACTACTCCTGCTCCACACACTACTTCTGCTCCACACACTACTCCTGCTCCACACACTACTCCCGCTCCACACACTACTCCCGCTCCACACACTACTCCTGCTCCACACACTACTCCTGCTCCACACACTACTCCTGCTCCACACACTACTTCTGCTCCACACACTACTCCTGCTCCACACACTACTCCCGCTCCACACACTACTCCCGCTCCACACACTACTCCCGCTCCACACACTACTCCTGCTCCACACACTACTCCTGCTCCACACACTACTCCTGCTCCACACACTACTCCCGCTCCACACACTACTCCCGCTCCACACACTACTCCTGCTCCACACACTACTCCTGCTCCACACACTACTCCTGTTCCATACACTGCTCCTGCCCCATACACTGCTCCTGTTCCATACACTGTTCATTCACCCACTGCATGTTTTTGATTTCCACTGATTTGCTATTGATCACATTTCCAATTTCGTAGTAGTGGATAGCCCCTATAACTCCATTGAGTAACAACCCATACCAGAAGTGAGATCAAATATTTCATTCATTCTTCCTTGATTTTCTTGCCCACCGGTGCCTTTGCGTCTTTTCTTCCCTCCATAATTTAATTTCTATTTATAAATGCACAGAATGTGATTTTGGAACCCATGCACCTATTGCACATTATAGGACATACATGGGACATACTTTACAAAAGAATGGATGACCGATTAGGGGCCCTCATTGGTGAACCATAATTGATGCCACAACCTTATAATATTTCCATCCATTATTAATAATGCAAACACACAAATATCAAATATATAAAGGATCAGTTATCACAAGACAGACATGGTAATCACCAGATTCATTATCTAGAGTGGTCCTCATCTCACATCATCACATTATCTTACAATATCTAATACGAGTAACTGTGTCAGATGACAATCTGTTCCTCTTTGCCTACATTCGGAGTGGCCAGTTGTAATCATAATGAAATTTGCCCAGTGTAAATGGGCTTTTGACAGCTGCCACATATATAACTATTTGGATGGTCGTGACCTGAAAATGTTCATCGTGGATACATAAAGCTGAGAGAGCTCCTTTCTAGTGTGGGTAATACTTCCACAATTCCTAAATATCCAGGACAGTGCTTAGTGCTTACTGGCCCCCATTCATTTTTATGAAATTTGGGTTAATTTCCACACCCTTGTGAATAGAACATAGAAGGAAATCTTACAACCAGACGTTACAAGAATATAATCAGGGCCTCCCTCTCCAGGGGCCCCAATGCACGTGTGGTCTGAGACTGTAGATCAAAGCCCCTCAAGACTGGTGTTTTGCACTCCAGTCTTGATGAAGGATGCATTGAATTAAGATGTACCAAATTCCTTTAAAGGCATGTGCCTCTTTATGAATTTAGACATAATTTTAGCCTAAATTAATTATGCCAAAATTCCGGTGCAAAATTTTTGACTAATCAGGGTCCAAGTATCCCTTTGAAAGTACTGGTTAAATACTTGTCTCAGGTATCCCGGTCTCCGCTTCCTTCCCCTGGTTCCGCTGCCCTCTGTTGTGATCCACATCAGAAGATCAATTACACCTATCCCTAGACCTATTTACGGTCTATAACACACAACTTGTCTTAGGATTGAGACTCCTAGTCCTGTACTTGTTGTGCTCCACCATTTGTGTTTTTTGTTTGTTCTTACATTTACCCATTCTGGGATCCATTTCATCCATCTAAAGATTCCTGGTGAGTCTTTATAGTCCTCGTTGCCCACGTACCTTCCTGCTTGCAACATCGAAGCCTTGTGCCCTCCTGGACCTAAGGCTTAGAGGACCACCTCAGCTGGTGAGCCTTAACATTACAATGGTAGCACAGATGGTTCAACAATGTGAGAATATCAGTCGATAGACGTGTACTTACTAAAACATTTGGAATAGAAAACAACAGCTTAAAATATGTGATTTTATACCGACTAGAGAAACATCTGGAGCATAGGTATACAGGGACCAAAGGTAACTATTATACGTGGGTCCTTGTTTCTGCAGTGGGGTTTAAAGATTCCTCCCCGACATAAAAGGCACCAGCACTATAAATGGCACTTTAAGTGGGGGCCTGTTACAGACAGTATTGGGGCCCAGGAGCAGGAGAGTTATTCCTCTGTCCTCATTTGCATCCTATAACTAAAGATGTAAATATAAGATGTCAGAAAAGGTACATTTCATTGAGGAATATTATGACAAACCATCTTTGCTCTAAACATTTTTTTTTCCACTACTTCAGCATCTAAATCTAATAAAGAAGATAAACAGAGCTGGCAAACAAGAAAGCGCTTAATAATTGCCAAACATGGCTATAAATATACATGAACAACTTATAATGAAATAAGCTCAGGACTACAAGTACAAAAAGCAAAATACATCACTTTTATTGATGCACAGACGAGTTTACAAAAAGTAAAATAAACAATATACACAATAAAGGACACAAAAACTACCAGGTGGACTGAACACATCCAATATCACTAACAATACATGAATGATTCATATCGTGCTGAATCAGGTTTTCCTTCACTCTAGAGCACATGTTCAGCTTACTGCCTTAGCCCTGTATGTAGTATCGTGTGTCATGATTAGCATTGTTCTCACATTGTTCTCGCTGCTCCCTGCTCCTCCGGCATTCTCTCAGTGGTCGTGCCTAGGGTTGAGCGAAACGGATCGTTCATTTTCATAAGTCGCCGACTTTTGGCAAAGTCGGCATCTCATGAAACCGAGCCGATCCCTGTGTGGGGTCTGCCATGCGGTACGCGACTTTCGCGCCAAAGTCGCGTTTCAATGACGCTAAAAGCGCCATTTCTCAGCCAATGAAGGTGGACGCAGAGTGTGGGCAGCGTGATGACATAGATCTCAGTCCCCACCATCTTAGAGAAGGGCATTGCAGTGATTGGCTTGCTTTCTGCGGCGTCACAGGGGCTATAAAGGGGCGTTCCCGCCGACCGCCATCTTACTGCTGCTGATCTGAGCGTAGGGAGAGGTTGCTGCAGCTTCTTCAGAAGCAGGGATAGTGATAGGCAGGGTACATAAAGCTACAAACCGCTTGTGCTGTAGCGATTTCCACTGTCCAACACCACCTTTTGATTGCAGGGACAGTGGAAGCTACATTTTTTTTCCTCAGCGCTGTCGCTCATTGGGCTGCCCTAGAAGGCTCCCTGACCCTGATAGCTGCGTTGCTGTGTGTGTACGCCGCTGTGCAAACCAACTGCTTTTTTCAAAGCACAAATCCTGTATTTCCTTCCTTTCTGCACAGCTATCTTGTGTGTTTGTCCACACTTTTGTGTGCAGCAGTCCTTTTTATAGCTGCCTGCCATACTTTCCTGAGATAACTGCAGGGAGATAAATATTGGCAAGTCTGCCTCCGTGCCATTGCTGTGTGTGGTATCTGTCTCTCATTGTGTGGCACCGAAAACACTGTGTAATACTTGGCCTTTTTTTTTTTTTTTTTTGGGTACATTCTCCCTTTTCCAAAAAAAAAAAATTAGTGGGAGATAAATATTGGCAAGTCTGCCTCCGTGCCATTGCTGTGTGTGGCATCTGTCTGTCATTGTGTGGCATCGAAAACACTGTGTAATACTTGGCCATTTTTTTTTTGGGGGGGTACATTCTCCCTTTTCCAAAAAAAAAATTAGTGAGAGATAAATATTGGCAAGTCTGCCTCCGTGCCATTGCTGTGTGTGGCATCTGTCTCTCATTGTGTGGCACCGAAAACACTGTGTAATACTTGGCCATTTTTTTGGGGGGGGGTACATTCTCCCTTTTCCCAAAAAAAAAATTAGTGGGAGATAAATATTGGCAAGTCTGCCTCCGTGCCATTGCTGTGTGTGGTATCTGTCTCTCATTGTGTGCCACCGAAAACACTGTGTAATACTTGGCCCTTTTTTTTTTTTGCTAAATTCTCCCTTTTCCAAAAAAATAATTAGTGGGAGATAAATATTGGCAAGTCTGCCTCCGTGCCATTGCTGTGTGTGGTATCTGTCTCTCATTGTGTGCCACCGAAAACACTGTGTAATACTTGGCCATTTTTTTTTTTTTTTGCTAAATTCTCCCTTTTCCAAAAAAAAAAATAGTGGGAGATAAATATTGGCAAGTCTGATTGAGTGCTGCTCCTGTGTGTGCCATATGTCTCAAATTATTGGGGCACAGAAAGCCTAGTGTGTAACATTGGGCCTGATTTTCCTTTCAGTGTCAGGCACCTATAAAGGTATATATAAATCCTACAGAAGTTTGAGTTCACCTTATAAGTTGTTTTACAGTAACAAATACCGTTACTTTGGTTACGTTTTGCAAACAATGAGGAAGTCTAGTGGAAGAGGTCGTGGCCGTGGGCGGTCATTGTCAGCTGGTAATGATGGTAGTGGTGGTGGAGCATCAGGTGGTCGTGGTAAAAGCAGTACAGCACCCAAGTCTCGAGTTGTTGAGCCAAAAACGTCGTCTGCCTACACAAGGCCTCGAACGCTCTCTTTTCTGGGAGTAGGAAAACCACTTTTGAAGCCGGAGCAGAACAAGTATTGGCTTTCATTGCTCACTCTGCCTCTAGCTCTTTCGCCTCCTCCTCGGAAAGTGCCAAATGTCAGAGCAGTGCATCATCAGTGGATGCTCCCGGTCAGGAACAAGTCACTTCCTTGTGTCCTTCACCCAGAACAACAGTGAAGGATGCGTCAGTCGACACAACAGGTTACTCCATGGAGCTCTTTACACATACCGTTCCTGGGTTAGACAGTGAAACAGTTAACAGGCCATGCCCATTAGAAGTTGAATCGGACATGGAGTGCACAGATGCACAGCCACAGCCAGATTACTATGCTGTTCCTTTGACTCAGACCAGAACATTGCCCTCACAGTGTACTGAGGCAGAATCAAACCCAGCGGAGACTATGGTGCCCCGTCACGAACGCTATACCACCGGCTTACACGGTGACACAGACGAAGTTGCACACGACATAGAAGAGGAGGTCATAGATGACCCAGTTGTTGACCCCGATTGGCAGCCATTGGGGGAACAGGGTGCAGGCGGCAGTAGTTCAGAAGCGGAGGAGGAGGAGCCGCAGCAGGCATCAACATCACAACAGGTTCCATCTACCGTGCCCGTATCTGGCCAAAAACACGTGGCAAAACCAAAACCTGTTGGAGGACAGCGTGGCCATCCGGTTAAAGAAGCTCAGTCTGCAATGCCTGAAAAGTTATCCGATAGTAGAAAGAGTGCAGCCTGGCATTTTTTTAAACAACATCCAAATGATCAGCGCAAAGTCATCTGTCAAAAATGTTCAACTACCTTAAGCAGAGGTCAGAATCTTAAAAGTCTAAATACAAGTTGCATGCATAGACATTTATGCACCATGCATTTGCAAGCCTGGAATAACTACCAAATGTCCCTAAAGGTTGCAGCACCCTCGGCCAATGAAGCTAGTCAGCAATGCTACATCCCTTCCCTCACTGTAAACCCACCATTTCCCGCACCACCGGCAGTATCTGTGCAGCTTTCGTCGCCAGGCCAAAGCAGTCAGGGAATCACCAGGTTTGCAGTAGGAAACACTGCATGTAGGGCACCGGCAAGAATACCATCTCCAACCCTCTCTCACTCACCCATGTCCACCGGCACCACCGCTAGTTCCACGATCTCCAGCTCTCCAGTCCAGCTCACCCTACATTTCTTGTTAGGAAAAGGAAGTACTCATCCTCACATCCGCGTACACAGGGTTTGAACGCCCACATTGCTAGACTAATCTCATTAGAGATGATGCCCTACCGGTTAGTTGAAAGCGAAGCTTTCAAAGTGCTGATGGACTACGCTGTACCACGCTACGAGCTACCCAGTCGGCACTTCTTTTCTAGAAAAGCCATCCCAGCCCTCCAACAGCATGTTAAAGACCGCATCGTCCATGCACTCAGGCAGTCTGTGACTACAAAGGTGCACCTGACAACAGATGCATGGACCAGTAGGCATGGCCAGGGACGTTACGTGTCCATCACGGCACACTGGGTGAATGTGGTGGATGCAGGGTCCACAGGGGACAGCAATATTGGGACAGTTTTGCCTAGTCCACGGTCAAGGAAAGAGTTGGCTGTTGGCGTTCGCCCCCCCTCCTCCTCTTCCTCCTCCTCATGCAGAAGCGAGAGCTCGTCCACACACCGCAGGTGTGCCATTATGGGACAGCTAGTGGCAAGCGTCAGCAGGCTGTATTGGCAATGAAATGTTTGGGCGACAACAGACACACCGCGGAAGTTCTGTCCGAGTTCTTGCAGAATGAAACTCAGTCATGGCTGGGCACTGTACATCTTGAGGCAGGCAAGGTTGTGAGTGATAACGGAAGGAATTTCATGGCTGCCATAGCCCTTTCCCAACTGAAACACATTCCTTGCCTGGCTCACACCTTAAACCTGGTGGTGCAGTGCTTCCTGAAAAGTTACCCGGGGTTACCCGACCTGCTCCTCAAAGTGCGCAGACTTTGCTCGCATATCCGCCGTTCGCCCGTACACTCCAGCCATATGCAGAACTATCAGCGGTCTTTGAACCTTCCCCAGCATCGCCTAATCATCGACATTTCAACAAGGTGGAACTCCACACTGCACATGCTTCAGAGACTGCGAACAGAGGCGTGCTGTTATGTTTTTGTGGGAGGATACACATACACGGGCAGGCAGTTGGATGGCAGACATGGAGTTGTCAGGTGGTTGAAGCTACAAGACCTGTGTCAAGTCCTTCAGTGTTTTGAGGAATGCACACGGCTGGTTAGTGCAGACAACGCCATAATAAGCATGAGCATCCCCCTAATGTGTCTGCTGATGCAAAGTTTGACGCACATAAAGGAGCAGGCGTCTGCAGCTGAGGAAGAGGAAAGCCTTGATGACAGTCAGCCATTGTCTGGTCAGGGCCGTGTAGAGGACGCGGTAGCGGGCGAAGAGGAGGAGGAGGCCGAGGAGGATGATGGGGATGAGTACTTTTTGAATGAGGAAGCTTCTCCTGGGCCAACAGAAATTAGTGGCGTTGCAAGGCTGGGTTCTGTTTTTTTAAGGGAGACAAGTGACGTAGATTTGCCTGTAACAGCCCCTCCAACCAGCACAACCGCAGATTTGCCAACTGGAACTTTGGCCCACATGGCGGATTATGCCTTACGTATCCTCAAAAGGGACACACGCATTATTAAAATGATGAGCGATGACGATTATTGATTGGCCTGCATCCTTGACCCTCGCTATAAAGGCAAATTGCAAAATATTATGCCACATGAGAACCTCGAACAAATATTAGCAACCAAACAAGCTACTCTTGTAGACCGTTTGATTCTGGCATTCCCAGCACACAGCGCCGGTGATGGTTCTCAGTCTCACACAAGCTGCAGGGGGCTACATGGCAGAGGTGTTAGAGGTGCACAAATCAGAAGTGGCGTTGGACAGAGGGGTTTTCTGACCAGGTTGTGGAGTGATTTCGCAATGACCGCAGACAGGACAGGTACTGCAGCATCTATTCAAAGTGACAGGAGACAACATTTGTCCAGTATGGTTACTAACTATTTTTCTTCCCTTATCGATGTTCTCCCTCAACCGTCATTCCCATTTGATTACTGGGCATCAAAATTAGACACCTGGCCTGAATTGGCAGAATATGCGTTGCAGGAGCTTGCTTGCCCAGCAGCTAGTGTGCTATCAGAAAGAGTATTCAGTGCTGCTGGTTCAATATTAACCGAAAAAAGGACTCGTCTGGCTACCCAAAATGTGGATGATCTCACCTTCATTAAAATGAACCACTCCTGGATTTCAAATTATTTTGCCCCACCTTTCCCGGCTGACAACTAGCTTTCCTATAAAAAGGTCTTGCTTGTGGACTGGTCTTACTGAGTGTTCCAATCTGTTAATTTGCAGCAGCTGTTTGTCCAGCATACGACATGTTTACACCTCCCCCAATGGGAAAAATCCCCCCACGGGGCCGTTGTCTTGCCACTTGGCGCAAGCACCCATTACAGTGCTGATTGTCTGAAGAGGTGGGTGTGCCCGCTTTTGGTCGACGGCACTGCCACTGGGTCCCTCATAGTACAATGTAGTGTCTCTGGCGGTGGTGGTGGGCACCCAACGTCAGACACACCATTGTAACATGAGGGGCCCTGGGGCGGTACCGCCGGCCACAAGAGAGTTCCCCCCCCCCAGCTCAAACTGTGCTCTACCATGTGCAAAATTATCTCACACAGCTCCACCAATGTTTAGTCTATGCACTGACATCATTCAATGCCTGGCACTGACAAACAATACCAATTTGTTTGCATCTATGATGCTAGTTAAAGTAGTCTGGGTCAGTGTCCTATATTGACACCAGTAAATACTAATTTACTGCCAAATTACTTTGTCATAAACTCTGCAGTTGAGCCCACCCCTGTACCTAAGCATGACACCCTTTTTTTACTTATAGTTGTTTTGCGAGACATTAACATCTATTTATTTTTTTGGAGTACTAACTGTGTCAGACACTCCTTGCAATACTCCTCCACTGACCACAATGCTGCCTGCCTGTGCATCCATGTAACCGATATAAAACTGCCATGAGCCTATTGTTTGTTATTTTAGGCCTTTGATAGCCTCTCTGCGGTCCCTACTTGCATTACTCCTCCACTGACCACAATGCTGCCTGCCTGTGCATCCATGTAACCGATGTAAAACTGCCATGAGCCTATTGTTTGTTATTTTAGGCCTTTGATAGCCTGTCTACGGTCCCTACTTGCATTACTCCTCCACTGACCACAATGCTGCCTGCCTGTGTATCCATGTAACCGATGTAAAACTGCCATGAGCCTATTGTTTGTTATTTTAGGCCTTTGATAGCCTGTCTGCGGTCCCTACTTGCATTACTCCTCCACTGACCACACCAATGCTGCCCGTTTACCCCTGGAACCTATTTTACAGTGCATAGAGCCTATTTTTTTATTTTATTTAATATTAATAAAGCCATGATGGACTACGCTGTACCACACTATGGGCTACCCAGTTGACAATTCTTTTGCGAGAAAAGCCATCCCACCCCTCCACCAGCATGTAAAAGACCGCATTGTCCATGCACTATGTCAATCTGTGAGTCCAAAGGTACACCTGACAACAGACACATGGACCTGTAGGCATGGCCACGGAAGGTTACGTGTCCTTTGTGGCGCAATGGGTTAATGTATTGGATGCATGGTCCACACAGGGGACAGCCTGGTAAGTCTGTCTGCAGTCCCTAATTCAAGTTGTCCTCAAATGAATAAATCTGAGGTTCAACCTTCTGGCTCTCATTAAGTGCTGTTGTTTAAAAAAAAATTGGTGTTTAGGGCCTACTAACGGTGTCTGCCCCTGCCTGGTGTTTGTCCTCAACTGAATACAGCTGAGCTTCAACCTTCTGGCTTTCGGCCTATAGTATCAGATATTAAACTGCATTTGGCCTTCAACTTTGGTTACGGCCTACTAACGGTGTCTGCCCCTCCCTGGTGTTGACCTCAACTGAATACAGCTGAGCTTCAACCTTCTGGCTTTCGGCCTATAGTATCAGATATTAAACTGCATTTGACCTTCAACTTTGGTTACGGCCTACTAACGGTGTCTGCCCCTCCCTTGTGTTGACCTCAACTGAATACAGCTGAGCTTCAACCTTCTGGCTCTAATATATATATATATATATATATATATATATATATATATATATATATATATATTTTTTTTTTTATTTTTTTTTTATTTATTTTTTTAAGTGCTGGTTGGGGCCTAATAGCTCTGTTTGCTGCTCCCTGGTGTTTTCCCTCAACTGAATAAAGCTGAGCTTCAACCTTCTGGCTCTCATTAAGTGCTGTTTTTTTTTAAAAAAAAAGGGTGTTTAGGGCCTACTAACGGTGTCTGCCCCTCCCTGGTGTTTGTCCTCAACTGAATAAAGCTGAGCTTCTACCTTCTGGCTCTCATTAAGTGCTGTTTTTTAAAAAAAAATGGTGTTTAGGGCCTACTAACGGTGTCTGCCCCTCCCTGGTGTTGACCTCAACTGAATACAGCTGAGCTTCAACCTTCTGGCTCTAATATATACACTCACTGGCCACTTTATTAGGTACACCTGTCCAACTTCTTGTTAACACTTAATTTCTAATCGGCCAATCACATGGCGGCAACTCAGTGCATTTAGGCATGTAGACATGGTCAAGACAATCTCCTGCAGTTCAAACCGAGCATCAGTATGGGGAAGAAAGGTGATTTGAGTGCCTTTCAACGTGGCATGGTTGTTGGTGCCAGAAGGGCTGGTCTGAGTATTTCAGAAACTGCTGATCTACTGGGATTTTCACGCACAACCATCTCTAGGGTTTACAGAGAATGGTCCGAAAAAGAAAAAAAATCCAGTGAGCGGCAGTTCTGTGGGCGGAAATGCCTTGTTGATGCCAGAGGTCAGAGGAGAATGGGCAGACTGGTTCGAGCTGATAGAAAGGCAACAGTGACTCAAATCGCCACCCGTTACAACCAAGGTAGGCCTAAGAGCATCTCTGAACGCACAGTGCGTCGAACTTTGAGGCAGATGGGCTACAGCAGCAGAAGACCACACCGGGTACCACTCCTTTCAGCTAAGAACAGGAAACTGAGGCTACAATTTGCACAAGCTCATCGAAATTGGACAGTAGAAGATTGGAAAAACGTTGCTTGGTCTGATGAGTCTCGATTTCTGCTGCGACATTCGGATGGTAGGGTCAGAATTTGGCGTAAACAACATGAAATCTTTGGGATGTGGTGGAACGGGAGATTCACATCAGGGATGTGCAGCCGACAAATCTGCGGCAACTGTGTGATGCCATCATGATAATATGGACCAAAATCTCTGAGGAATGCTTCCAGCACCTTGTTGAATCTATGCCACGAAGAATTGAGGCAGTTCTGAAGGCAAAAGGGGGTCCAACCCGTTACTAGCATGGTGTACCTAATAAAGTGGCCAGTGAGTGTATATATATATATATATATATATATATATATATATATATATATTTTTTTTTTTTTTAGTGCTGGTTGGGGCCTAATAGCTCTGTTTGCTGCTCCCTGGTGTTTTCCCTCAACTGAATAAAGCTGAGCTTCAACCTTCTGGCTCTCATTAAGTCCTGTTTTTTTTAAAAAAAAATGGTGTTTAGGGCCTACTAACGGTGTCTGCCCCTGTCTGGTGTTTGCCCTCAACTGAATACAGCTGAGCTTCAACCTTCTGGCTTTCGGCCTATAGTATCAGATATTAAACTGTATTTGGCCTTCAACTTTGGTTACGGCCTACTAACGGTGTCTGCCCCTCCCTGGTGTTGACCTCAACTGAATACAGCTGAGCTTCAACCTTCTGGCTTTCGGCCTATAGTATCAGATATTAAACTGCATTTGACCTTCAACTTTGGTTACGGCCTACTAACGGTGTCTGCCCCTCCCTGGTGTTGACCTCAACTGAATACAGCTGAGCTTCAACCTTCTGGCTCTAATATATATATATATATATATATATATATATATATATATATATATATTTTTTTAATTTTTTTTTAAAATTTTTTTTTTTAAGTGCTGGCTGGGGCCTAATAGCTCTGTTTGCTGCTCCCTGGTGTTTTCCCTCAACTGAATACTGCTGAGCTTCAACCTTCTGGCTCTCATTAAGTGCTGTGTTTTTAAAAATTGGTGGTTAGGGCCTACTAACGGTGTCTGCCCCTCCATGTTGTTTGTCCTCAACTGAATAAAGCTGAGCTTCAACCCTCTGGCTTTTGGCCTACAGTAGCAGATATTAAACTGCATTTGGCCTACCAGTGTGGTTGGGCCCTTAAAACAGTGTCTGCTGCTCTTGTGTTTGCTACTCCACTGAACAAAGCAATGCCGGCTGTTTAGTCCTGTTACCAATTTTGAACTGCATTTAGCCTACTTTATTCTTTGGCCCTATATCTGTTTCCTCCTCATCCTGCCCATTGCCCAGCCACTGCTAGATGAGTCTGCTGGTACATTGACCTAGACCACTACATTCCCCTTGCACTCTACACAGCCAGAATCTGACCCTGCTGAAAGTAAGGTTCCCCTTCCCGCATGTTATACCACCTTACACAGGGACAATGAGGAAGGTGCAGATGAAAGTGCAGGTTCCTTCATCAGGTGGGGGGGGCATACTCGTTGGCGACGTCACGGGCACAGGGCCCCTCAGAGTACGCAAAAGTGTCGCTGCCGGTGGGAGGCGCCCCCGCCATGCAAACACACCACTGTACTTTGAGGGGCCCTGTGCCAGTGCCAATGCGAACGAGTGGGCCCCCCCTGCTTGCTCAGGATCACAGCACTTGCAACGTTGAAATACTTACCTCTCCCTGCTCCACCGCCGTGACATAGTCCACATTTCCTGGGCCCACTAAAGCCTTGAACCAGCCCTACCCACCACAACTTTTGCCAAATGACCCCCAATTTCTTATGCCCAACTATTATTATAAAGTTAATTAAGATTGACAAGCTTCAGAAACAAGAATGGATGTTTTTGGCATTAAAATGGGCACTGTAGGTGTTTTCCTGGCCTCCACGCACTGCCGACTATGCTTCCCCATTGACTTGCATTGGGTTTCGTGTTTCGGTCGATCCCCGACTTTTAGCGATAATCGGCCGACTGCACTCGACTCGACTCTGGACAAAGTCGGGTTTCACAAAACCCGACTCGATCTTTAAAAAATGAAAGTCGCTCAACCCTAGTCGTGCCCTGTTGCTAGGCCACAAGTGTGTAGTGAAATCACCAATGGCAAGGACATTAGGTTGCCATTGAGTACAAGCAGTTCAGTTTCTTATCTGGATCCATCCGACTGCTGTTCCTGAGGCAGTGCTTCACACTTCCTTGACCCTTACATACTACGCTTAGTACTTGTAGTAATATTCTAAGTCATGTCTCCGAGGTATTCCGAATATTGTTTCTGCCTAGACACTTAGATACTACAACTTTTACTTTTTTTGATTCTCCTGATTGGGACATCCAGCATGCTCGTGACTACACAAACGTCTCATCTCATGGTCTATCATATCCTAACTTAACTGGTGATGACTCTTCACAACATTCCTGACCAGACCTCACACCTGGATTCTGTCTTGCCTTGTTCTCCTGGAATCTTTTGGTTTAAAGTCTGTTCCTAGATGCTGCTCCTGGTTCTTACTCATTTTGTCCTTACCTTGCTCAGGAATGTTATTCCAATCCAGTAACCATGTTTCATTCGTATGACCAAGCTCCATATTCCTTTCCTGGCACTAACACCCTGTTTCACATTGTACATCTAGTCTTGCTTCTGTCCTATCTTTTGGTGCTGTGTCTAGCTTTTCTGCAACATAGGAGTCCTCCAGTAGCCAAATCCATACCTTCTTGTGGGTTTGCAAGTGAACACCAGAAATCATTTATACTCCGAACGCCAATCTAGCCAGCCTCAAACCAGCCTCATTTTAAAGGATACTCATTTTAACCTGAGAGATCTATCATGATGACCACCCTGTGCTGTTCCCTTGGTCACCTGCAGATTCCAAGATTATTCCGACAGCTGGTTTAAACCTGAACTGTAAGTAAGTTTTGGCCTGGGTTAAGGACTAGGACCTACTGTTGTAAACTTATGTCAGCTGTTTGTTATACAGTTGAAGGGGTTGTCTCGTAAAGCCATGCTCTTACAGATTGAAATTGGCCTGGAGATCAGCAAATTGCCACAAGTTCAGCTTCAGAAACCCCCACCATCTGTTGTTGTTGCCAGTCGAAGCTGTAGCTGGCCATGGCTGACAATGTACAATTTGTTAGTATACAATTCTATAAAGAAGAACCTGTACCAGTTGCTCCTTAATACAAAAGTTATGATTGAAGTGAGTTCTCACTTTTAAGATGCACCTCACGTTTCACTGGCGTCTCTAATTCTTGACAGGTTGTGATCTGTGAAACTCAGAATTAGAAAAGATGACAGGTCCACTCTAGAAGTGCTTATTATATTCTCCTTCTAGTCGGGGAAATGGACCAGTTCCAGCACAGTTTACAAAGTAGATCTATGGCTGACGATGTAATACGTCTGAAGATGTCTGCAGTGAAGGAAGCTTCGAGGGCCGGTGCATTAGGCACATGAAAGCAAAAAGGATTAGGGTTTTTCTTTGCTTGTGCTTTTAGTGCAGTATTCGTGAAGAAAGCATTAATAAGTCAAATGGCTCTTATCGCTTCTTGTACTTTTCTACTGGTTTTCACTTTCCACAGAAAAGCTAATCAATCTTCATTCAGTTCTTAGCCATTCTCTAATCGAGTTCTTTGTTTCCACATGTTTCTCAGAAATGATACATGCGGAGGAGAATTTATTGCTGTTAGCATGCTAATAGCTCTAGAATCATTCAACACAAAATAAGCTTGTGTCTATAATGCTGTGAGAAGCCTCATGTAATATAACCCTATCAGAATTGTTTAAGATTTTCATAATTATTACATTGAAGGGTTTCTTTGGTGTCGAATCTATAGGGCTCATATAATAGAGCCCACATCGGTTTTTTAATAGCTAGCATAAACGTTTTCCATGATAAGGCGTCCTCAGTGGTTGATACCTTTTAATGGCTAACTGAAAAGATGGTAACAAATTGAAAGCTTTCAAAAATAAGAAAAAAATGCAGATGTATTTCTATCTGCTGGCTAACACGGTTAAAAGATTGACAAGGTTTGAAAAAAAAAGATTTTTATTTGAAATAATAATTTTCTCCTTCAAACTTTGCTTTTGTCAAATAAAGCTCCCCTTGCAGCAATTCCAGCATTGCTAACCTTTGGCATTCTAGCAGTTAATTTGCTGAGGCAATCTGGAGAAATTTCACCCCATGCTTCCAGAAGCCCCTCCCACAAGTTGGTTTGGCTTGGTGGGCACTTTTTGCAAACCATGCGGTCAAGCTGCTCCCACAACAGCTCAATGGGGCTGAGATCTGGTGACTGCGCTGGCCACTCCATTATAGATAGAATACCAGCTGCCTGCTTCTTTCCTAAATAGTTCTCGCATAATTTGGAAGTGTGCTCTGGGTCATTGTCCTGTTGTAGTATGAAATTGGCTCCAATCAAGCGCTGTCCACAGGGTATGGCATGGCGTTGCAAAATGGAGTGATAGCCTTCCTTATTCAAAATCCCTTTTACCTTGTACAAATCTCCCACTTTACCAGCACAAAAGCAACCCCAGACCACCACATTACCTCCACCATGCTTGACAGATGGCGTCAGGCACTCTTCCAGCATCTTTCCAGTTGTTTTGCGTCTCACAAGTGTTCTTCTGTGTGATCCAAACACCTCAAGCTTAGATTCGTCTGTCCATAACACTTTTTTCCAATATTCCTCTGTCCAATGTCTGTGTTCTTTTGCCCATATTAATCTTTTCCTTTTATTAGCCTGTCTCAGATATGGCTTTTTCTTTGCCACTCTGCCCTGAAGGCCAGCATCCCGGTGTCGCCTCTTCACTGTAGACGTTGACACTGGCTTTTTGCGTGTACTATTTAATAAAGTTGCCAGTTGAGGACCCGTGAGGCGTCGATTTCTCAAACTACAGACTCTAATGTACTTGTCTTGTTACTCAGTTGTGCAGCGGGGCCTCCCATGCGTGTACTATTTAATAAAGTTGCCAGTTGAGGACCCGTGAGGCGTCGATTTCTCAAACTACAGACTCTAATGTACTTGTCTTGTTACTCAGTTGTGCAGCGGGGCCTCCCACTTCTCTTTCTACTCTGGTTAGAGCCTGGTTGTGCTCTCTTCTGAAGGGAGTAGTACACACCATTGTAGGAAATCTTCAGTTTCTTGGCAATTTCTCACATGGAATAGCCTTCATTTCTAAGAACAAGAATGGACTGTTTCACATGAAAGTTCTTTTTTCTGGCCATTTTGAGAGTTTAATGGAACCAACAAATGTAATGCTCCAGATTATCAACTAGCTCAAAGGAAGGTCAGGTTTATAGGTTCTCTAATCAGCCAAACTGTTTTCAGCTGTCCTAACATACTTGCACAAGCGCTTTCAAGGGGATTCTAACCATCCATTAACCTTCTAACACAGTTAGCAAACACAAAGTACCATAAGAACACTGGACTGATGGTTGTTGGAAATGGGCCTCTATACACCTATGAAGGTATTGCATTACAAACCAGACATTTGCAGCTAGAATAGTCATTTCCACATTAACAATGTATAGAGTGTATTTCTGAATCATTTAATGTTGGCTTCATTGGAAAAAAACTGTGCTTTTCTTTAAAAAATAAGGACATTTCTAAGTGACCCTAAACTTTTACACGGTAGTGTATATCTATAGGTGCCATTTTAAAGGCTGTTTTCCTCTTGCAGAAAAGCTTTTTGCATTCCAGATTTTCTGACAAGTTTCTAATTATGGGGGCTAAGAGGAGAAGTGTAGTTAGTATTTTTTTCACTTGGTGCAAGCATTCTTTTTGTTACCTTATACCTTTAACGAATCACTTTGACCACGGCAGAGCTTAAAGTTGGCCATACACATTAGATGATTGTCGGCCGAATGATGCTTCAACGGATAATTCAACCGACAGCCATCTCAGCCGACTCTCCCATACAGATGAGTGTTATTTCGATCGAGTGCTTCTCTAGTCTCTGCGAGAAAGCCACCGACTGACGCATCAGCTGGTGGCTTATCTCAGGGAGAACAATGCAATCAGCAGTCTGAAATTGGACATGCCTGATTGACATCTCTCTGTTGTCCGGTGATCCCATACACATTAGATCATCAGCCAAACCTGGCCATATCGCTGGTTGCAGCCAACGTTAGTCTACTGTGAATGGTGGCCTTTAATTGTTGGCACCCTCTCACCCCCTGCACCTGAGGCATATGTCCTGCCAGCACCTAACTACTGTCCCCTTACTGTCCCCTTGCATAAACAGTGTTACCAGATGTGAGCTTGGGAAGCTAGGCTATGCTTTTCTTGGATGATGAAGAAGATTGGAAAGAGCCTGGAGGTTGGCGGCTATTCTCTAATCAGCAATTTCAATCATTTTTTCTCTGCAGTTCCAGCTGAAGGAAAGGTTTATTTCTCAAGACAGTGTACATTTAGCGGTTAAAGGAGTTGTATTAGAATGGATCAAATGGCCTTTTTCTTGAGAAACACCACCACTCTTCTTTTTTTATTTTGTTGGGTTTTGCAGTTAATCACCATTGCAGCGAACAACTGTAGTTGACCTGCTGTCCCCGCAGGGTCAGGTAGCAAGGAGACCATTGAATGGAACTGGTTGATTAATAGGTGAGTATAGATTTTTTAATTTTATTTGTAGACCTCGTCGACCCTACTGGAAAGGGTAGTGGTTTACTATTTTTAAGATTGCACAATTATTCTTATACCCAGTTTATATGAAGCTACTCGCTCTTGTCTTTAGATATTCCATGGAACAGAATAAGAGCTTGAAACACCTGGAGTGAACACTTTCATATTAAAACCCTCCAAAGTCCAAGTAGCTGTTGCATCGATTGGTCCGAGAAGTACAGTATACTGTATGTATTCCATCAACAGAGCCAACTGCACTGACAAGCACAATGTGTATCAATTTTGTTTTGTCTTTTAATGACACATTATTGTAAAAATAAAAGAAAAAATCAATATATATAAATATAAAATAAATCATAAAAATAATATTAAAAATGAGCCATATAGGTAATTTATTGAAACGTAAAGTAGAAAATCCTAAAACTAAAATAATTTATTTTTCATTTCTTTTTTTTCTTGTAAACTCCATCTCAAGCTTTCAGCAACTAACATGCTATTATTACCAATATATACATAGTCATGGCCAAAATTGTTGGCACCCTTGAAATTGTTTTAAAAAAATGAAGTATTTTTCCCAGAAAATTGTTGCAATTGCACATGTTTTGTTATACACATGTTTGTTCCCTTTGTGTGAACTGGAACATCACAAAAACATTAGGAACAAAGGCAAATTGGACATCATTTCACACAAAATCCCCCAAATTGTTGACACCTTTCCAAAATTGTGGGTAAACAACTTCGTTTTGAAGCATGTGATGCTCATTCAAACTCACCTGTGGCAAGTAACAGGTATGGGCAATATAAAAATCGCACCTGAAACCAGATAAAAAGAAGTTGACTCTTTTCATTGTGTCTGTATGTGCAACACTAAGCATGGAGGATAGAAAGAGAAGAGAACTGCTTTTTTTCCTGTTATTTTGTGTTGTTCCAATACACACAAAGGGAATAAACATGTGTATAACAATACGTGTGTAATTGTAATAATTTTGTGGGAAAAATACTTCATTTTCTGGAACAATTTCACGGATGCCAACACTCATGGCCATGACTGTACAATAAATGAAAATTAACCCCTTTCTGCCATCGGATGGAATAGTACATCCGATAGCAGAACCCCCACTTTGATGCGGGCTCCGGCGGTGAGTCCGCATCAAATTCGGGACATGTCAGCTGTTTTGAACAGCTGACATGTGCCCGTAATAGGCGCAGTGGAATCGTGATTCACCCGTGGCTATTAACTCGATAAATGCCGCTGTCAAACTCTAACAGTGGCATTTAACAAGCGCTTCTGCCCATTGAGCTGGAAATGCGCGCATCGGTAACCCCCGTCACATGATCGGGGGTCATCGGTGCATTGGCATAACAACCAGAGGTCACCTGCAGACCTCTATGGTTGTTGATGCTGGATTACTATGAGCGCTGACCACAGGGTGGCTGCAATTCTGCTACATAGGGGCGATCTGAGCATCGCCTCTATGTAGCAGAGGCGATCGAGTTGTAGCAGCTTCTAGCCTCCCATGGAGGCCATTGAAGCATTCTAAAATGTAAAAAAATAGTTTTTAAAAATCTGAAAAAAAATATAAAAGTTTAAATCACCCATCTTTCTCACCATTCAAAATAAAACAATAATAAAAAAAACCCCTACACATATTTGGTATCACCGTGTTCAGAATTGCCCGATCTATCAATAAAAAAAGAATTAACCTGATCAATAAATGGTGTAGTGAGAAAAGTCAAAACACTAGAATTAAGTTTTTTTGGTCACCGCGACATTGCATTAAAGGGAGCCTGTCACCCCCAAAATCGAGGGTGAGCTAAGCCCACTGGCATCAGGGGCTTATCTACAGCATTCTGTAATGCCCCCGATGTATCCTGAAAGATGAGAAAAAGAGGTTATATTATAATCACCCGGGGGAGGTCCCGCTGCGGTCTGGTCCGATGGGCGTCGCGGTCCGGTCTTCTTACGATGACGTCCTCTTCTTGTATTCACGCTGCGGCTCCTGCGCAGGCATACTTTGTCTGCCCTGTTGAGGGCAGAGCAAAGTACTGACCAAAAAACAGTAATCGTTGTTGACCATGCTACAAGGAGAATTTTGCATCTCATCTTCCTGAGGTGGAGTAAAAATGTGACAGCATTTGTAGTCAGCATCGATCTGAGAGTCAGAGATACTTCAGGGGTCTTCCCCATGCTGTTCTCCTTCCACTTGTGAGACAGGGCCAGGGCTGTAGTCATGGCCGAGGACAACGGGGCACTTGTGCCCTGGCCTGTCATCACATGAAAATAATGTCCATCACTTTGCATACCTGTGGCTCCACTTTCTGCGCCATCAGGGTACCCTCTGCTCTGCTGTAGGCCCCCATTAGACGGTGTACAGATTGAGGCACAGTCCATTTCAACTTTCATATGAACAAATTTACTATTTTCTTTACGCAGCACATCCATATTCTTCACAGCATTTATAACAGGTTTCACATTGCACATTTCTTCCTCTTTACCTGCACTTTTCCTTTCTGTCACATAGCACATACCTGGATCGGATCGTACGGCACGTTTCCTGAGCATCCACCCAATTCAGCTGTGCAACGGGTAGACCTTCCTTAGTCTGTTTCGCCCCAGACAAGAGATTATCAGCCTCCAAAGTCAGTGGCCACTTGGCGAGCGACATGCCCATTTGTACTGTACTTTGCAGTGACACAGCACACTCCTGATCCAAGCTCATTGCATCTGCATGTGAGGAAGGAGGAGAACCTGTAATACTTACAGTACAAACCAAAAGTTTGGACACACCTTCTCATTTAAAGATTTTTCTGTATTTTCATGACTATGAATATTGTACATTCATACTGAAGGCATCAAAACTATGAATTAACAAATGTTGAATTATATAATTAACAAAAAAGTGTGAAACAACTGAAATTATGTCTTATATTCTAGGTTCTTCAAAGTAGCCACCTTTTGCTTTGATGACTGCTTTGCACAATCTTGGCATTCTCTTGATGAGCTTCAAGAGGTAGTCACCGGGAATGGTCTTCCAACAATCTTGAAGGAGTTCCCAGAGATGCTTAGCACTTGTTGGCCCTTTTGCCTTCACTCTGCTGTCCAGCTCACCCCAAACCATCTCGATTGGGTTCAGGTCTGGTGACTGTGGAGGCCAGGTCATCTGGCGTAGCACCCCATCACTCTCCTTCTAGGTCAAATAGCCCTTACACAGCCTGGATGTGTGTTTGGGGTCATTGTCCTGTTGAAAAATAAATGATGGTCCTACTAAACGCAAACCGGATGGAATAGCATGCCGCTGCAAGATGCTGTGGTAGCCATGCTGGTTCAGTATGCCTTCAATTTTGAATAAATCCCCAACAGTGTCACCAGCAAAGCACCCCCACACCATCACACCTCCTCCTCCATGCTTCACGGTGGGAACCAGACACGTAGAGTCCATCCATTCACCTTTTCTGCGTCGCACAAAGACATGGTGGTTGGAACCAAAGATCTCAAATTTGGACTCATCAGACCAAAGCACAGATTTCCACTGGTCTAATGTCCATTCCTTGTGTTCTTTAGCCCAATCAAGTCTCTTCTGCTTGTTGCCTGTTCTTAGCAGTTGTTTCCTAGCAGCTATTTTACCATGAAGGCCTGCTGCACAAAGTCTCATCTTAACAGTTGTTGTAGAGATGTGTCTGCTGCTAGAACTCTGTGTGGCATTGACCTGGTCTCTAATCTGAGCTGCTATTAACCTGCGATTTCTGAGACTGGTGACTCGGATAAACTTATCCTCAGAAGCAGAGGTGACTCTTGGTCTTCCTTTCCTGGGGCAGTCCTCATGTGAGCCAGTTTCTTTGAAGTGCTTGATGGTTTTTGCCATTGCACTTGGGGACACTTTCAAAGTTTTCCCAATTTTTCGGACTGACTGACCTTCATTTCTTAAAGTAATGATGGCCACTCATTTATCTTTACTTAGCTGCTTTTTTCTTGCCATAATACAAATTCTAACAGTCTATTCAGTAGGACTATCAGCTGTGTATCCACCAGACTTCTGCACAACACAACTGATGGTCCCAACCCCATTTATAAGGCAAGAAATCCCACTTATTAAACCTGACAGGGCACACCTGTGAAGTGAAAACCATTCCCGGTGACTACCTCTTAAAGCCCATCAAGAGAATGCAAAGAGTGTGCAAAGCAGTCATCAAAGCAAAAGGTGGCTACTTTGAAAAACTTAAAATATAAGACATAATATCAGTTGTTTCACACTTTTTTGTTAAGTATATAATTCCACATGTGTTAATTCATAGTTTTGATGCCTTCAGTGTGAATGTACAATTTTCATAGTCATGAAAATACAGAAAAATCTTTAAATGCGAAGGTGTGTCCAAACTTTTGGTCTGTACTGTATATACAGTATTATTAAAATCCTGCAAGAAGAGAAGCACCAAAAAAACCAAATAGGTTTAAAACAATTAACTTTATTAATAAATAGCAAGTTATAAACAAGTATATTGAAAACAGGGACGGGACAATGGTAATACAAAAAGCATATCCGCAGCAGTGCAACAGGTTAGCAAAGTGCAAGAAACTCATGCAGTATAAATAGAATAGGACAAGTCATAAAGTGCGATAGTGCTACAAAGTACAGCTTAATACCATCATTGTATATATATGCCACCAGTGGTGAGGTACTTATTGTGCACAGTATGCTAAAAAGGCTGACCACCTTAAAAGCAACAAAGTAAACGACCTGGAGCCTAGAGGAGTACACCATATAACAAAGAGCCAAGGGAATTACCTGTATGACCACGGAGACACCCACCCCAACGCGCATTTCGGCACCAGTGCCTTCTTCTGGGGGTCAGCTCTTTGTTATATGGTGTACTCCTCTAGGCTCCAGGTCGTTTACTTTGTTGCTTTTAAGGTGGTCAGCCTTTTTAGCATACTGTGCACAATAAGTACCTCACCACTGGTGGCATATATATACAATGATGGTATTAAGCTGTACTTTGTAGCACTATCGCACTTTATGACTTGTCCTATTCTATTTCTACTGCATGAGTTTCTTGCAATTTGCTAACCTGTTGCACTGCTGCGGATATGCTTTTTGTATTACCATTGTCCCGTCCCCGTTTTCAATATACTTGTTTATAACTTGCTATTTATTAATAGAATTCATTGTTTTAAACCTATTTGGTTCTTTTGGTGCTTCTCTTCTTGTAGGATTTTCATGTTTATGCACTGAACCCTATCCTATACATCCTTGCACTCCTTGATACCGCTTTCTTTGTATTAAGTATTATTGGTGCTGGCTTGGTTTATAGGTTTATGTATATATTATTAAGTCTGTGAGGAAGGAGGAGGACCTGTAATACCTGTAAAAGTGCCACAAAATCATGTCCCCAACACATCTGCTAAAATAAAGTGGATAGCTCCTTTAAGATGTGCTACTTTTGTCCATGTTTTTCCTGCTTCCCAAGCATAATTCTGGACTGTACAATTTTCCGTATCTAGATGAAATTGCTGGTAGTTCACTATTCTGATTCCATCCCTTAGGGGAGTTGTATTCCCCATTTCAGTAATGTCTGATCAAGTAATTACATTACAAATTCAGATTGCCTTCGCTGTGATCAATTTATAATTATCAAATGACATGAAATTCAAAGGCAGAGATTTACGCTGTGTTATTAAAAGCTTTTATAGGTCATTCCCAGTTTTCTATGAGGATGAGGCCTTCTAATTCTCTGATCCCTGCTGTCAAACTGAGCTAAAAACGAAAATAAATACAGCGGGATAATGAGGATATGACAAAGACCCCGAGAAATTGGTGATAGCACAACGAGAAATAGATTACAATATGGATTCTCAGATTTTCATGCAAAAATCCGGACATAGACTATAGGATGAAGGTCATGGGCAAATAAGACATTTACTTGGCTACTGCCCTAATGTGGATATTGGTGACTACCTACAATATTCGCATTTCACATTTTATTAGATGAGGACAGTGACGTAACTTGATGCTCATGGGCCACAATGCAAAATATTCTGAAGCCCCAGCACAGAGTATTCCCCTGGATGAAGAATGTGTCAGTGGTACTGTACGTCTAGTGAGCAAAGTCATCCATTGAAGAAAGACCTTTTATATTATGGTTCCCAGTTTTGCAACCCAGGATAGAAGGGTCTATGAGAAAGGTGGTCGAGCATGCACCCATAGAAGTAATTGGCGCAGTGGTAATGCACACTACCGCTACGTTCAGACAGAACTTTGTACCCCCCATTCTCTCGAAGGGAGGATTGTTGGATAACTCCTTTAGCATTTTATGTCATGTCAACGAGAACTAGGCCAAATACCCAACCCTTTACTTGCCAGCAATGCAGTTGGATTGGAGAGGAAAATACGATACATCTTATGACAACATAGAGTAGGGAATAGCGTCAACTAGTTCTCTTTCCATAGAACCCTTAGCAGCCTCCTCTGCCTTCATGTTATGTTCATCCTTGCTTACTTAGTCTTGCTATTCAGACCAGACTTTTACATATAGTTTCAAGAGTTATTAAGACCCTCATACTCATTTGATAAAACGCAGCAATTTATCAACCAGCCATCTAATGTGTATGGAGGCATCTAGACTGTCCCCCAACAGATTATGCTGGCGATCATAAAGATTGAGCAGATGGAATTCAATCATCTGCTCCTTTTCTTCTGCGGGCAGACAGCCCGTCAGCAGATGATCTTGATAGTGTCTCACTTTGGGCTCCCCTTAGAGAACATGGCACACTCGGGTAGCCAGAAAGATAGCTATCTGCAATTATCTAATATGTGTGGCCAGCTCTAGAAATGACTGAAAATGTGAAACTTGGTTTTAACAGCGCTTTAGTATATTTGAATCTTTGGATTCCTCATAGTCATGAACCCTAAAGGACCTGAGATGTGATAAACTTTAATCAACCTGTGGGTCCAGTCGCAGGCAAGGTTAGGCAGGGCATGAAGACACCATTCTGCAGAGCTTTGAGTTTCGTAGTGGTCATTGTCACGATATATATAGCAACCCCATGGGGGGAATCGGTTGGCAGATGGCACGACACACAATGGGATGGTAAAGGGGTGAGGAAGGCCCTAACAATAGGGAAGTGAAGAATAGTCACCTCCTGCTCAAACCTGAGACACCCTGCACTCCCCTAACGCCCTAAGTGGGTCCTTCCCCCCACTGCCATCAGGAACATCATCCCTTGCTGTCACCTCACACCACTCTGGCTAGTGCTCTGGCTGGCAAGAGTGCTAGTCTCACCACTGCCGATAGTACAACAAAGGGGAGAGTGACAAACACAAGACAGACAGGGTAATAACACAACTTAGCTTTACAACTTCCTCTGCAACAGCGCATCGCACAGCAGAATAAAGGCATCAGGATCACAAATTCACAAAACCAGCTAATAAACCACAGCAGTCAGCAAGCTACATACTCCAGGCTTGGTCACCGTAGATTGCTCTATCACCGACAGTCAGCTGATGCATCAGGTGACCATTTAAAGGATGGTGGGAGTGGTCACCACCCACATCAGCTGACCTGTTGCAGTTACAACAGATTGCCAGCAATGGAAACTAATATTAACACCTGCTGGTCCTGAAAGGAAAAAAGCTTCATTTAAATCATAGTGGAACCAGAGCTGTCACGAATCCAGAAATGGATCGTGACAGTCATACTCTTACTGGTGACACTTGGTAGTAACAAAAATGCAATGTTAGGGTTAAAAAAATGGTGCACTAAAAAAATCACCCAACTTAAGAAAAGTTGCAAACTTATTTAGAATAAAGCTTTGGACTTTCCATAAAGAGCTTTAGAAGACAGCTTCCAAAGGACTTATAAAGGGTCGCATCATATCTAGAAAGACAAAAGTATAGTCCAAATTTTTCTATTGAATTATCTATTTGACCAAGACTTGTGAAGGCTCTCCCAAATAATTCACTACAAAATCTTATGAAATAGAACCAACGGAGGAAAGCCGAATATAGGTCAAGACACAATGAGAGGGAAATGAAAAAATAAAACACATTAATTGGGACAATTGATGAAATGGTGGCACAACTAATGGAGGTGCCCGCACATACAAAAAATGAAAGGTGAGTAAAGTGATAGTACAGCACAGTATCACATGAGGACAAATTACACAGCACTGAAGTAAATAAATGAGGCCACCAAAGGTAGAGCTAATAGACAAATGTGGTGAGTCTGGTAATAAATATATCGGTAATATATACCAAAGTATAAAGTAGTCAGGATCAATACATATAAGGATGTGTATGACAATAGTGTGTGATCAACTGAAGCTGTGACAAAAGATGTAAATAGGTTGTAAACACCAGGAAAAAAAGACCTCATGAAGAAGCACGTTGTCCAAAACGCACGTCGGGGTATGTGCCGCACCTGTACAGTTCACCACCAGGTAATCATGCATATCCGTTTCCTTGTAGGTTTTTTTACTCTGATTACATTTATTACTTGCACACTTGTGACATGTTAATTTTGTGTCACTATCCACTCTGAGTATTTACATGTACACATTGGTTCAATGCATCTTACCTACTTTGGAGTACATTTTCATTTCTTCTCTACTACTCTATACTTTGGTATATACTGACATATTTATCATGGTGATGTGTAATTTGTCCTCATGCAATACTGTGCTGTTCTATTACTATATTTACCCTTCATTTGCACCTCTGTTAGTTGTGCAAATATTTTACCAATTGTCCCAATAAAGGTTTGTTTTTTTTTAATTTCTCTCTCATTGTGTCTTGACCTATATTCGTCTTTTCTCCATTGGTTCTACTGCATTTGTCCGAATGGTCTGCCATTCCTCCATATGCACATATATATTACTATCACCGATAATATTTATATACTAAGCACTAGTTGATATATATGTACTGCTTTGGTTCAGTTTGTTCTGATCTTTAAAATTTTATGAACGCATAGGAGTACAAGCCCAAAATATAAAAGAAATATTTTTATTGAACAATTAATAGACATATACATTTTTTTAAAAGAGAGTATCAGACATAGGCCAAGCCACATAGAGACAACTTCCTTGAGGAGTCAAAAAAATCCATGAATAATAATAGTATCAAACACACCTACATATAACAATGGTGTCAGTATCATAACAAACAGCACTCTTCAAGAATATATATCAGAGTTAATTAGATACACGGTGGAGCAGAGTCCTTCCTTACTAGTATACAGATATGTAGAGAGTCATAATGAGGATGTAAAGGATGTTTTCTTGCTGTAGGTAAAGATAGTGTATCACCAAAGCACATGTCTGCTGATTCAAGCGAAGCAGACAAATTTCCATGAAAACGAAGTCAAGCCAAAATAAGGCATAAAGATGAATAAATAAAGACAGTTCTGGGTTCAAATAGGCTGTAAAACAAAAAATGTGAGCTAACGTATAAGAAAGTAAGAGGAGGTAGAATTAGACCTCTGTGGCAGCCAAAGGAACACCCCTTAAACACGTTTCGCGTACAGCTTCCTCCTGGACAACCTTTTGTGTGCTCAAAGGTTGTCCAGGATCTTTTGAAAGCTTTCTTGCCCTTACAAAATGTGGTTGTGATGTTAGTCACTACTCATGGGCAGACGGTGAGGCAGAGAAGTCAGTACTGGGGTCAGTACCAAGAGAGCACATGGAAAACCAAAGGAAAGGACAAAGGTGTAATTCAGGTCATGGTCCGGGGTCAAAATACTAGGAGATAGCGGATCAAAGCAAAAGGACAAGACAAAGGGATAATCAGAACACAATCCAAGGGGCAGGTAGGGAAAGATCAGAACTGAGAAAAACAGAATCAGGCAAATACTCAACAGGAAGCACAAGCTACATCTGGCAGGGATCAGAGGCAAACAGTCCAGTTAAGTAGCTTGAGCGATCTCCAAAACAGAGAGCACATGGAGAAAGTCCTGCACCTCACAGTTCCGGATTGGACAGCCGAGCTGTCAATTAAAACACTGACAACACAGCATGACCCAGTTTCCATAGGAAAGCAAAACTATCACTCTCTGAGCGGAGGAATCGTGAAAGTAATATTGTTGTCTTCCATTAGTCATTTCACTATATTTATGGCATATATGTCACTTAAAGGAGGATACCAATCGCACCTTAAGGACTAGACTAAAATTGCATCCTTTAAGTTTCCATGACAGTGTCTAACATTTTATTGGAAAAATTAGAGCAGCAGCTGCCCTATTTTTTCTGGCATGTATTTCAGAAAGAAATGTGAACAGTAGCTAATTTTCCCTTTTGTAGATTTTACATTTCCTCTACCAGTTCGGCTTTGTCAATCGGAGGCAATCACATGTCATTTGGAGATCACTTTACACGCTTCTCATTTTCATTTGTGTTTGCCTTCTGTATCTCCATTGTATATAAAAATGCAAAAGGAAATTGAAAACCTAATCTACAAGTAACAAAATAAACTGATTTGCACATATAAAGACTCATTTTCTGAAGAGTAAATATCTGAGACAGCAGTTTTTATTTGCCAGTAAAAGAGAAAATAAAGAAGGGAAGGAAGTGAAAAAGTGTATGAAAGCATTTAATAGGCAAGACTATGGGAGTGATATTTGGCAAATGTATGTTGGATGTTGTCTATCTGGACCAAATGTTGTTTATATGGACATGGATGACATAAAGGGTTAGTGGTATATAAAGTAAGAGCAATGGTAAGAGGGAAAAAATATGTAGAATTGAGTTAAAACTGGCTCAGCTATAGGAAACAGGGTGGTTATTAATGGTGCACACTCAGATTGGGTCACAGTTAACACAAGGGTCAGTTTTGGGCCCTCTTCTTTTTATGATATTAATGACCTTGTAGAGGGCATACAAATTAGAATTTCAATATTTGCAGATTATATTAAACTTTGCAAAGTAATCAACACAGGAGGATAATTTTAGAGGGGTGAAAAATGGCAATTGAAGTTCAGCATAGATATACGTAAGGTAATACACTTGGACTGAGGACAGTTATGTAAAACACTGGGTAAAACTGTCACTGAAAAGGTCTTGGGCATATGGGTGGATAACAAACTCAAATTTAGTGACCAGTGCCAGGCAAATGCCAAGGCAAATACTATGGGATGCATTAAAAGAGGCAGAGATGCTCATGAAAAAGGACATAGTCACTAATATGGACACACTTAGAATACTGTGTACAGTTTTGGTCTCCGGTGTATAAGAAATACATAGCTGAACTAGAGCGGGTGAAGAGAATAGCAACCAAGATTATTAAAGGAATGGGTGGACTATAATACCATCTCATTACAATGTACAAATATATCATGGTACAGTTCAGAGATTCGTCTAATAATCTTTTTACATGTAGACCTGCAACCGATGAAAAGGGGCATCCCCTACATCTAGAGGAAAGGAAGTTTAATCATAATCAATCATAATCACAGATGGTGATTCTTTACTGTGAGAGCAGTGAGATTATGGATTGTTTACTGTAAGAGCAGTGAGATTATGGATTCTTTACTGTGAGCAGTGAGATTATGAATTGTTTACTGTGAGAGCAGTGAGATTATGGATTGTTTACTGTGAGAGCAGTGAGATTATGGATTCTTTACTGTGAGAGCAGTGAGATTATGGATTCTTTACTGTGAGTGCAGTGAGATTATGGATTCTTTACTGTGAGAGCAGTGAGATTATGGATTCTTTACTGTAAGAGCAGTGAGATTATGGATTCTTTACTGTGAGAGCAGTGAAATTATGGATTCTTTACTGTGAGAGCAGTGAGATTATGGATTCTTTACTGTGAGAGCATTGAGATTATGGATTCTTTACTGTGAGAGCATTGAGATTATGGATTGTTTACTGTGAGAGCAGTGAGATTATGGATTGTTTACTGTGAGAGCAGTGGGATTATGGATTGTTTACTGTAAGAGCAGTGAGATTATGGATTCTTTACTGTAAGAGCAGTGAGATTATGGATTCTTTACTGTGAGAGCAGTGAAATTATGGATTCTTTACTGTGAGAGCAGTGAGATTATGGACTGTTTACTGTGAGAGCAGTGAGATTATGGATTCTTTACTGTGAGAGCAGTGAGATTATGGATTCTTTACTGTGAGAGCATTGAGATTATGGATTCTTTACTGTGAGAGCATTGAGATTATGGATTGTTTACTGTGAGAGCAGTGAGATTATGGATTGTTTACTGTGAGAGCAGTGGAATTATGGATTGTTTACTGTAAGAGCAGTGAAATTATGGGTTCTTTACTGTGAGAACAGTGATATTATGGATTCTTTACTGTGAGAGCAGTGAGATTATGAATTCTTTACTGTAAGAACAGTTGATGTTGTAATGATTGATACACTAAAAAAATGTAAGGAGGGCCTGAATGCCTTTCTGGAAAATTATAATGCTATTTGATATTATTACATAATTCTACAGGTTACTGTACTAGATTTTTTGTTGGGTTTTTGATCTAGGGAACTTGTCTGATTGCTATATGTGGAATTGATAAGGAATTATTTTCTAATATGGAGCAATTAGCATTGCCCCATGGGGTTTTTGCCTTCTTCAGGTTTAACCTGTCAGGATATAAATTGAACTCAACGGACCTATGTCTTCTTTTAACCATAGTAAGTATGAAACTATAAAACATGGTTCCAGTAGTGTCTGTGGGCACAGATTTTGTGAAAGCAAAGAAAAAGAGAAGGAAAATAGACATAAAATATGTAGTAAAATAATCCGTTGTTCTGGACAGAAAAATGGATTTATGGTCACAGGGTAGGAATGACAAGTTACAGTATAATTCTTTAGGTTATACGTGTTATCAATAAATATGTGAAAGCGAGGTTAACCACCATGAATCCGTCTTGCCGCGGTATTGTATTAAAGGTTAGAAATCACAGTAACAGTTGAAGAAAAGGTCTACGCTTTGTGCAAATACCCTTTAAAAAATAATGAAAGCATTGAAGAGACGCAGCTCTCTATAAAAGAGGTCTGGGAAAAGTAGAAGTAAATGTCAATCATGGAAAAATTGGAAGTCGGTGAAGCATAAAGGATTTTTATAGTAATTACACAAGAAGGTATAGGTTATTTCATGCCTATAGATCCCAAATCAGAAAAAAATAGACTTGTGTTCATTTATATATAAAGCGACAGCGTTTACTTGCATTTGGTATTTGCAGAAAGCGCTATATGGAATTGTGACCGTTTACGTATTCGAAATTTATTGTATACTAGCTGTACTACGCTTCGCTTCGCCCGGGTTAATAACTGCTGTTAGCAAAATAGAATGTGTTAACAAAAATTTATTCTGCACAAAAAACCCACAAAACAAATAGATAGAAATGTAATTATTAAAAGGCAAAAACTAAGCTAATAGAAGCATTTTACAACATATATTTCAACACCAGAGATATTCCACACAGATTTAACTAAATTGGCCAAGTAATGTGAAGTAATCTTCTACTACTTATTCGAGAGCCTTTTGATAAACGACATTCTTAGTTTTTCCTTCAGGTGCAAAGACAAACAGATTTTTGGCTGTTCCAACTCTTGAACAGGCCACATAAAGTTGACCATGAGAAAAGCATGGAGATTGTAAATCTAAGCTAGCTGAAGAGCCCGGCGTTGCCTGGGCATAGTAAATATCTGTGGTTAGTTATAGCACCTCACTTCTCTTATTTTCCCATCACGCCTCTCATTTTCCCCATCACATCTTTCATTTTCCCCCTCACATCTCTCATTTTCTCCCTCACACCTCTCATTTTCCCCCTCACTCCTCTTATTTTCCCCCTCACTTCTCTCATTCCCCCCTAACACTTGTCATTTCGACCTCACATCTGTCATTTTCCGATCACTCCACTATTTTCCCTCACTCCTCTCATTTTGCACTCACACCTTTTCATTTTCACCTCACACCTCTCATTTTCACCTCAGTATATACATGTTTGTCATCTCCCTTATATATAGTATACACCTGTATGTCATCTCCTGTATATAGTATATACCTGTATGTCATCTCCCCTGTATATAGTATATACCTGCTGTGTGTCATCTCCCCTGTATATAGTATATACCTGTATGTCATCTCCTCCTATATATAGTATATACCTGTATGTAATCTCCTCCTGTATATAGTATATACCTGTGTGTCATCTCACCTATATATAGTATATATCTGTGTGTCATCTCCTCCTGTATATAGTATATACCTGTATGTCATCTCCTCCTATACATAGCATATACCTGTATGTCATCTCCTCCTGTATATACTATATACCTGTAGGTAATCTGCTCCTGTATATAGTATATACCTGTGTGTCATCTCCTTCTGTATATAGAATATACCTGTATGTCATCTCCTGCTGTATGTAGTATGTACCTGTATGTCATCTCCTCCTCTATATAGTATATACCTGTGTGTCATCTCTCCTGTATATAGTATATATCTGTGTGTCATCTCCTCCTGCATATAGTATATACCTGTGTCATCTCCCCTGTAAATAGTATATACCTGTGTGTCATCTCCTCCTGTATATAGTATATATCTGTATGTCATCTCCTCCTGTATTAGACCTCGTTCACACGTTATTTGGTCAGTATTTTTACCTCAGTATTTGTAAGCTAAATTGGCAGCCTGATAAATCCACAGCCAACAGTAAGCCCACCCCCTGGCAGTATATATTAGCTCACACATACACATAATAGACTGGTCATGTGACTGACAGCTGCCGGATTCCTATATGGTACATTTGTTGCTCTTGTAGTTTGTCAGCTTATTAATCAGATTTTTATTTTTGAAGGATAATACCAGACTTGTGTGTGTTTTAGGCGAGTTTCGTGTGTCAAGTTGTGTGTGTTGAGTTGCGTGTGGCGACATGCATGTTAGCGACTTTTGTGAGATGAGTTTTGTGTGGCGACATGCATGTAGCGACTTTTGTGAGATGAGTTTTGTGTGGCGACATGCGTGTAGCAACTTTTTGTGTGTCGAGTTGCATGTGACAGGTTAGTGTAGCAAGTTGTGTGCAGCAAGTTTTGCGCATGGCGAGTTTTGCGCGTGGCGAGTTTTATGAGTGGTGCCTTTTGAGTATGTGCAAGTTTTGTGTGAGGCAACTTTTGCATGTGTTGCAACTTTTGTGCATGTGGCAATTTTTCCGCGTGTGCAAGTTTTGCGTGTGGCGAGTTTTCCATGAGGTGAGTTTTGCACGTGTGGGGAGTTTTGCATGTGGAGAGTTTTGCGCGTGGCGAGTTTTGAGCGGCGACTTTTGTGTTTCAACTTGTATGTGGCGAGGTTGGTGTATGTGTGGTGAAATGTGCGCTGAGGGTGGTATATGTGTTCGAGCACATGGTAGTGTGTGGCGCATTTTGTGTGTGTGTTCATATCCCCGTGGTGGTGTGGTGATTATCCCATGTCGGGGCCCCACCTTAGCAACTGTACAGTATATACTCTTTGGCGCCATCACTCTCATTCTTTAAGTCCCCCTTGTTCACATCTGGCAGCTGTTAATTTGCCTCCAACACTTTTCCTTTCACTTTTTCCCCATTATGTAGATAGGGGCAAAATTGTTTGGTGAATTGGAAAGCGCGGGGTTAAAATTTCACCTCACAACATAGCTTTGACGCTCTCGGGGTCCAGACGTGTGACTGTGCAAAATTTTGTGCCTGTAGCTGCGACGCCTCCAACACTTTTCCTTTCACTTTTTCCCCATTATGTAGATAGGGGCAAAATTGTTTGGTGAATTGGAAAGCGCGGGGTTAAAATTTCACCTCACAATATAGCCTATGACGCTCTCGGGGTCCAGACATGTGACTGTGCAAAATTTTGTGGCTGTAGCTGCGACGGTTCAGATGCCAATCCCGGACATACACACATACACACATTCAGCTTTATATATTAGATGTTCATTATTAAAGAGAACTCGTGCCTCTCGTAATATGTTGAATTTTAGTAAATATTTGTAATCAACTTCATGTGTTGCCGCACTTGTTATGAAAAATTCTTAGTATTTTCCTTTCCTTAATTGTTCCCTCTGGAAATATGTGAAATATTTGAATATGTGAATAAATTCCCATTGTCAATGATCTGACACATGTGCAGGGAATACTGGGGGTATCGTGCAAGCGCAATAGGGTCTCATCTGATAAGTTAGTATAGGAATAAAGGATACGGTAACGGCTCACCTTGTGGGGTTTTGACTCATAAGAGGCAAATACCAGAAGGTTGGAGGCCTGAATGTGGCAAAAAGTAATGAGAAAGCTGGTAAATTTGCACAGCTGGTACAGTAGCCAGAATAAAAATCCAAAGATGGGGTAGAGATGTCGATGTGGTTTTAATCTCAACACATTTTGAAGTTAGCAGACTTCTTCCCTCTTTTGTACTGTGGGGCTCCGAGGAAGCAGTTTGCTAACTTCGAAACGCGTTGAGATTAAAACCACATTGACGTCTCTACACCGTCTTTGAATTTAACCTTATTCATGCATTTCCAGAAGGAATAATATAAGACCTACAAAAAATGACTATCCAAACCAAGCACAGACACTCGGTGCACCCTTGGCATGGCCAGTTTAGTGAACCTACCTATCTACTTGTTTGGTATGTCACCACCTTTCTCTTCCTTGATTGACAGTTTTGGCTTTACAGGAGCAAAAGAAAGGTGGAGATAGAGGTACAAGTGGGTGACTGACAGGTTACGCCCTCAAAATAAGGAAAAACCTCTAGGTACCTGCCTAGGACCAGTCATCCAAGATGCATCATCCCCATCTGCCTTTTGAAAGCATGCTTACTTTGTAATGCTACACTCCCATGCTTACACAAAATATTAAATATGACTCTAATAGCACCACAACATCATTCACCAATGTTATGCAACATATATTTGTATTCTAAGTTCATTATTTGTTCGAATATCACATTACTTTCTGTGGGTGACAAAACTTTTGTCTTGCCAAAATCTGACCATTCTGTGTCCATTAACTGATCAATATTTCTGCATTGATGCCAATGTATTTTCTTAACCTAAACCACATTTCGAAGGGTTTCAGCTTTCAAAAGAATAATTTATGCAACCAATGGATGAATTTAACGTCAGGTTATAAGCTTTTAATTACATAACATGGATAAGCGACATAACTTCTGTCAGGGAGTGTATAGCTGTCAGAGTAAAACACACCTGCCTGCGATCACACAGCTGCCGTCTGATTCATGCTGCCTGTGGTTCGGACATCATGAATCTAATGACCGATTCCATTTAAAATATTTACCAGAAGTAAATAATCCAAGATCTCCATGACCAAGATGTGACGGAATGTCATGATTAGGCACAGAGGATGAATAGTTATGCAACTAATGATAAGTGAATTGATTCACAAAAAAATTGGATTAATTTAGCTTTGAACCAACTCGCTCATTTATGTATGCAACTACTCATCTTCTCACTTCTTTAGTTGAAAAAGTGATACATCCCTAATTGTGATAGCACATATCCTATCTCATTGATAAGAGGGGCGATCGCATGAAGAAGAGTTCCTATAAAACATATAAACCGAGTTTCTCTAGCAGCAATGAAAAGCCACCTGTCATGGATGTGTCAGAGGCTGCAGACCGTTGCATTAAATCTGTCTGCAGAGGGTCTCGGTTGTTTGCTTTTCAGACTAGTGGCTACCTCCCCGGTGCTAATGATCTGGGTGTTTATAATTCCCTAATTCCTGGTGGGAGTTGCGGGTGCTATTTCCTGTCTGCGCTTCTCTGTTGAGGCTTGGAGCTGTAGCAGTCTGCTAGCGTCCTCTTGGAGTTTGGAGGACGTCGGCATTTCTCTCTGACTACTCAAACTAAGTGTCCCCCTGGTTTTTTTTATCCTTACTGTTTTTAGTGTTAGTGGGATTGACTAGCGTTCATCCTGTCCCTCCCGGTGCAAGGGCCTATCGCCAGGGTTACACAGGAACTAGGTATCCTGCTCGGCGATAGATGCGGAACCTATATAAGGACGGTAGGACAGACAGAGTGACGTTAGATCTGTCTAGGGGTCTCCACTTCCCCCTTCCCTAGTGTTTGGTTCCCCTTCCCTTATACCTTTGTGTCACACTTAGTCTGTTCTACACTGTGCGTGACACCACCATTCTGATGGATTTGAGCTCTATCATAGATGTATAGCCATTCACCATTCATTTGATGGACCATCATAACTGGCTGACTCCAGCTTAAAGGGGTTGCCCAGGTTTGTCATAGAAGTCTGCAGTGACTTTGTTTGAGTTGTGAACCCTCAGAGTGTGCACGGTGCATGCTGTCAGGGTTCTTGACATGACTGCAAGTATGTGATTTGCATACTCCCGACCATATTACGACTAGACATGCGCAGCCTCGATTAATGCTGAGAGAGGCTGTGCACGTCTAGTCAGAAAGTGGCCAGAAGTATGCATATCACATACTTGTGATCACATGACCACCCGCTCTTGGCGTTGGCACCAGAGAATCCTGAGAGCTCGCGCCATGTGCAATCTGAGGGTTCACGAGTCTGCAATCAAATAGAGTGACTGCAGACTTTTGTGACAAACCTGCACAGCACCTTTAAACAGTTTTTCAAAGGTATTTGAAGTGGGATTTCCTTGGTAGATACATTTTTATAATCCTTACGGATGTCATAGAGCGCCTTTACTAGGATCTCATTGGGATTTAATTTTCTATGTAATGGAAACGTGCATCCAGTCATAGCTTTCCTTGGCAGTAATATTTGGCTTCTAAAACCAGAATCATGGAGGACAGATGATTTTGAAGCCAGATTCAATCTACACATAGTTTTCTTAAAGCAGTTCTGTCAGCAGATTTCATAATATGTTTGTTACAGTATCTATCACTAAAGTAAACTAAGTCTTTTAGACCTGATGTACCTGGTTACTTACTTTGAAAATACATGTCAGAGTACTTGTGTATTCCTGTTTGATAATACATTTACTCTGCCCCCCTAGCTAATCTGATTGACGGCTTCTCAGTGTCCCTCATCCATGCTTAAATCTCACATCACTCAATACAAGCTGCGCAGGCTTCACCATCATGCCTTCATATTGTATAACACAGCCAATCAGGACTATGAGACTATCATAGCCTATATAAAAGCCGAGGCAGGGAATTCAGCAGTCATTTTAGGATGAGGGCATCAGAGGTCACAGATTAGCAGTAGAGATAGGGAGAGAAAGCCTGAAAGCCCTATTTAGTCAAATAATCCAGACAGTAATGTGCTGTACAACTGCAGCACTGATGAAGATGAGAAGAGTAATCTGAGAATAATACTGAAATTCAGTTGATTGTAGAGGTGCCAGCATCAGTGCCAGAATAAATGTGATTGATCAGTGATATTATGTAGCTGGCATCTGTCTTGCTGTATCCTAATTATAATGCCACATTTTGTCTTTTCATTTTTAATGCATTAAAAAGCAGAAGCAAGACAGCACAATAGTTTTTACATAAAAAAACCTGAAATGAGTGTCAGACGGTGTGCTTTCTTGTCAGCAGTGACTGCATTGTGTTTTATTTTCATTTATTGTGCAATCATTTTTGTGAACGGTGTAATAATTGATTTTTAAAAATACAGAAGAAAATTCCCTAAAATCCAGGACACTTCACTATGACTGGGTACCTCACAAACTGTGTGTATTGCAATCAATTTTTATTTCACGTTTCTTTTATTAGTCAAAACTTTACATCTGTACCCACCACACTAATAATGTGCATTGTTGTAGGAGCTTGCATTTTTGTTGTATACCTACGTATTATACAGCAGACTTCTGCCACATTTTGCTTTCTGTACTTGTACCTTCCTATCTTACATTTCTTGTTACTTCCTTTTTAGGAAAAGTGGAATAATTGGGGTTGAAAAGTTTGTAAAAAGTTAATTATACTGTTATACAAAATGTATGGTAAATGGAAAAGTGACAATGGAGAGGGTAGTGTAAAATGAAAAAAAAAAAAATGCCATGGGAGCCGCTAGAAGCATCATCATTCATCACCACTGGCATCTGCCATCTGTGCAGTAGTACTACCAAATACAGGCTATAATTGACCTCCTTTGCCTGCAGCAAGTGTATTAGCGTGCAGAAAGTGTGGAAGGCATTATGGAATATATGGCATATCACTAGTCTGTCACAGCTACGTGATGTTACCTCTAACAGCGACACGGTCAGTTTGAAGTCAGTGTTCTGCACAGAAAGGTTTGTTTGATCACAATTGAGTAACATGAATATTTTTTACCCCTTTTTATGTTAAAAAAACATTAAAAGTCTGTCAGTGCAAAATCTAACCTATCTGTAAGAAGTTTATATGTTTTCAATTTGTTTGCCTGGGTATATGAGGTTGTTTATTCATTTATTCCACCTTGTTATAGTGCTGTTACCTTGCTGTTTAAATATTTTTTTGATCACAGCACTTTTTACACTTGCATCATGGTTTTCTTCATAACATCCTTAATACTCTACAAGTTGTATGACGGATACCAATAGAACATGATGGACCCACAAATGTGAACCTTATCTTATAATACTGAAACACCCTGTCAGTCAGTACCAGCAGCACACACCTAGGTGGGAAAACCTACAGACAAGAGTAAAACAGAGCCCCCTTATAGACAGGGTACACGTGACTTTGGCCGCAACACATGAAGCGTGGCTAAAAATCACTAGGTTTTACTGCTACATGTATACAAGTGATTGGGGTCACACCTCCGAGAGTACTGCTCTGCGATGTAGCCCCAGATTAACATTACCAAAACCATAAAGGATAGCAACACCTTTTTGTTTTACTTAAAGGGGTACTCTTTAGTTTGAAAGTTAACCTCTATCCATGGGATTGGGGCATATTGGGGCATATCTTTCATGATCATATGCTAACCAAGTGTCTTTGGAGTGTTCAAAAAATATGCTCGAGTCCCGGCTGCATGTCTCGCGGCTGTTAAAAAGCCATGCAGGGATTGCCTGTTTGCTAGACAGCTGCAACAGATACAGGGATTGCCTAACAGCTGCGAGACATGCAGCCGCAGAGACTCAAACATAGTTTTCGAGCACGCCGAACACTCTGTTAGCATCCGGGCATGCTCGACTAGCACCTTTACACCGTTTGGCTTTTACAAGTTCTCTGTTTCCCTGTAAATAACTCGCTGCAAAATGAGTTAAAAGGACCACCCTAGCTTAATCAATTCAGAACCCAAATTAAAATAAAACCAGTGCATAGTCACCTCCTGCAGCGGAACCCTTCCAGCGATACTGGCGCTGCTGTTACCGGCATAACGTCATATTTGTATGTCATGTGCCAGCTGCACCCAATGACTAGCCGCTCATCTGCAGCTGCATCTGCTCAATATTCCACCAGGGTGTAATTGTGGTCTGATTAAAAAGTAACCGCTTCAGGTGACGAGAGGATGTTCATTGTCTCCGGCTGTCACGTGAAACAACAATGTCATGTTACCTCCGAGAACACCGGCTCTGCTGCGGGAGGTGACTATACGCTTGTTTTATAATAATTCTGGTCATTAATTAATCTGGGATTTTCCAGTAGTGGACAAACCCTTTAATTTATAATCCATCAGCGAGGGTGTTCGAAGTTGGAGGTTTAATTCTTTTACTTGTCTTTTCTGAGCTTCTCTCTGCTGATTTTTGACCACATGAAAGTTCAGCTCAAATTTCATGAGGACAGAGAAGTTTAGTAAAAGAAAAAAGAATTTCAAACTCCCGGTAAGAATGAGCTTAATGTTGGATTCTTCTCAGTTAGCTTATTCTTCAGCCATTAATGAGCAGGGAAACAAACAGCTTTCAGAGCCAAATGGTGCCTAGTATTTAATAAAATCCAATTGAAAAGTTTATTTTGAACCCATTTATGAAGAAACACTCAAGTTTCCATATCCTTTAACTATCTGAAAAAGAGGACCTAACATTTATGCTCTCATCTACAAGATCCTTTTGGCAATTGCACCCACCCTTGTGTGTAGGACATGTAGAGTAATGATCCTTTCGCAAGATCTCACTTCCCATTAAAGTATCAAGTCAGTCTGGTCTACGCCTCATACAAGGGGTCCCATACCAGCAAAATAGTCTGCTTCCATGGTTCATAGGGGATTGGATGTTATAGTTGTTTAATACTTTTTCTAAAATCCTTTTGCTTTACCCGTAGGTGAAATGTAAACCTTTAAGCTCCCAAGTCACAATCAGCCAAGATGGTTTATGGAGAATTCTTTTGTAGAACCAAAAGTGATGATGAAGTGGTGAAGCTGAATGTTGGGGGCTTCAAGCAATATGTGGCTCAGGAAACCCTTCAAAGATTTCCTCACACCAGACTTGGAAAACTACTCAACTGCAATTCCGAAGAAGCCATACTCGAACTCTGCGATGATTACAATGTAGCAGACAAGGAATATTATTTTGACCGTAACCCTTCTCTCTTCAGATACATATTAAACTTTTACTACACAGGAAAGCTTCATGTCATGGAGGAATTGTGTGTGTTTTCCTTTTGTCAAGAGATAGAATATTGGGGGATCAATGAGCTCTTCATCGATTCTTGTTGCAGTAACAAATATCAGGAAAAAAAGGACATTATTGTGGAGAGGGACTGGGAGGATAAAAGTGATGTCATGAGTGTGGGCTCGTCTTCCGATCAATCATCTGTTTTTGAAAAAGAATTAGAGATGTTCGATTCACAAAAATTTGGGAATGTTCGAAAGAAAATATGGGTCCGGCTAGAAAACCCTGCCTTCTCTCTGTCTGCCAAGCTTTTTGCCATCTCCTCATTAAGCGTCGTGTTAACCTCCATTGTTGCTATGTGTATCCACAGCATGCCTGAGTTCCACCAGCTTGATAACAATGAACGAGAACTGGAAGATCCAGTCCTCGAAGTGGTGGAAATTATATGCATTGTGTTTTTTACCACGGAACTTGTTGTCCGACTTGCTGTAGCTCCCTCTCAAAAAAAATTTTGGAAAAACCCCATGAACATTATCGACTTTGTCTCCATTATACCATTTTATGCCACCTTGGTTGTAGACACCAAAGGTGATGAAAACGAAGGCATAGAGAACATGGGTAAAGTTGTGCAAATCTTACGACTTATGAGGATATTTCGGATCTTAAAGCTTGCAAGACATTCTGTTGGCTTGAGATCTTTAGGAGCCACTTTAAGACATAGCTACCATGAAGTTGGACTTTTACTTTTATTTTTGGCAGTTGGGATTTCAATATTTTCAGTTCTTGTTTATTATCTGGAAAAAGACGATGAACTGACACCTCTTGAGAACATTCCCACCTGTTGGTGGTGGGCTACCATCAGCATGACCACTGTAGGCTATGGTGACACTCACCCGGTCACTTTATACGGGAAGCTTGTTGGCAGCGTTTGCATTATTTGTGGAATACTAGTGGTTGCTCTTCCAATAACTATAATTTTTAACAAATTTTCAAAATATTACCAAAAGCAAAAAGCAATTGATGTGGACACGTGCAATGAAGAAGAACCAAAAGATAAATTTAATGATCTCCCTTATTTCAACATCAGAGATATATATGCAAGAAGGATGAATTCCTTCATTTCGAGTCTTTCTTCTGTTGGCATTATTGCAAGCAATGAATCCACAGACGCTTCCAGCATCCAAGAAATGGATGAATCTTACACTGCATCATACAAGTGACTAATAGATGTCTTATTTTCTGTACTTGCCATGATTTCTCACTTATGTTATCTCTTACTACCTCCTTATCCAGAACTTGGAAGCTTTTTAAGTTTCCAAGTATCATTTGGTTCTTCATAGCACTTAAAGTTTAAAGGGAATCAGTCAGTAGGATCAACCTTCCTAGGCCGTATATATGGGCATGTAGGTCATAGGAAGCTCAGTAAAATGAAATCCATTTTTTCTTAATATGCAAATGAGGTGTTAAGATCTAAGGCCTGGACATAGATCTCCCTGAGATTCTGCCTCCATAGCTTATTATAAATTAAAGAGAGCGTTACCAGTGTGAGACATGCAGATCAGGAGAGCAGACTATCAGTCACTACAAGTCTCACACTGGTAACTCCCCATTTCATTTAATATAAGCTCTGGAGGCAGATTCTCAGGGAGATCTATGTCCGGCCCATAGATCTAACAGCTCATTTACATATGAATAAAAACATTGGTTTCTCTGGAATAACACATCAGATCACAAACATGAAGTTATCATTTTATTCACCTTGCTATGACCTACATTCCAATAAAGAAGGCTTAGGAGGGTTGATCCTACTGACAGATTCCTTTTAATTCTCAGGGTACGGCTCGTAGCCATATTTTAAAACATAGATTGCTACTAAATTATATTCAGAATTGTAGCACATGCTTTAGTTTACGTTTAAGGAATTGTATAATTTGCACCTTTAATGTTTTATTTTTTTACATAAATTTTATATTAAAAAAATGAAAATATTTTATTGAATGCACATACAGTAGATATTTATTTTACCATTTATTGGAGGTTCGGTATAGTGGTTCATGGTTCCGCTTTTAATGTTTTAAGGGAAACATCCTGGCTAATCCTAATACTGCTAATTATTTTTAATACAAGAACCACCTACCTGCAATTACAAGAATTATTTCAAATAAGGATGTGATACAGAACTTTGCATATGAACTCGTGTTCAATCCTCAATTTTGGCTGTATCCAGAGTCTGTTGATTGATTTATATTGCAGCTTCTTCCTTAAACAACAGTTTTTGATTTTTGGTCACCATGCCGAACCCTTAAGAATAATTTTACCACATTAAATGGTGAATTGTGATTTTCTTGAAACATTGTGCAACCAGTCACCTGCGAAAGGACTTATGCCCATGAGCATGCTAGGACTCATCTAGTATGGGAGTGGAAAGCAACGTCAAAAAACTTCTTGTAGAATTTGATAGAAAAATGAATCCATCAGATCTGCACTAATTTACAAAACTACTCACGCCTAAGAGACTTTGGGAGCCAATCATTAAGTAGTGTAGCACACGCCAGTCTTAATGAAGTTCTCGTGATAGTAAAGTGACCTTTTTAATTATATGGAGTTCACCGCCGTCTGATATCCAGCACGCATCGTTGCCATAAATGTATGCCGGTTAGGGGTTGGCGTACATTTCTGGAGTATGTCCCACCCACACCTGGCCTATATTGGTGTAGCTGGCCACGACTGGCACATAAACACTAAAAGAAAAAAAAAATTGGCGCAAGTGGCGAGTCACACAAAAATTTTGCGACTTCTTAAGATGTTTATGCCCGTTTTTTGGCGTAAGCACCTTCAGGGGGTTACCCAGGACTATATTATATTTCTACTATGGGCCTAAGAACAGGCAGGTAGTTGCTACCTACTCAACTTCTGCTGACGTTACCTCAACAGAGCAGTGGCTCATCTTCCGCTCTGCCCTGTTGATGGGACATGACTGCCAATATCATGATTGTCAGCCGCCTCTCTGCTGCCTAACTGTGGAAGAGAGGTGTCAATGATCATGACGTCAGACGTCACGCCTCGTCGAGAAGCAGCCCAGAAGAGGATGAGCTGCTGTGTTGATGTGGAAAAACTGAATCACATTCAGGAAGTGGTAAGTTACCGCTCTAATCTGCCACTGAATAGAACGGTCAGGTAGTTGACAATTACTTTTTTTTTTTACTATAAGCCAAAAACTAACATAGACCTGGATAACCCCTTTACTGAATCACTCCAAAAACTCACTTTGTTATACTGCTCCTTATGGTGCATTATTAGGCAGCACGTATTAGCCCACATTTATCAACCGGTTTTATTATCAACTTTAGCTCCAAAAAAGTCAAAATTTGTGCAAAAATATTCAAGAATAGGCACATTATTAAACAAGGCTCTCGTAAAGTTTAAAAAGTCAAAACAGTATAATAGAAGGTTGCGTTGCCAACAATATTTAGGACTATTTATTAACCTTCATGCAGAAAATGTTCCAAATTTTGGCACAAAAATATCTGCTCATAGGAGATTTTTTTAAATTTTAGAACAGTGTAAAACTGCGCCACATGTATTAAGTGGCCTGTGTGCGCCTCAATGCAGCCTCCTTCTCAAGCCTCTGTTCTGTGAATGGTTTGCATATTCCACTCTCCCTCTTGCTCCCCACAAATCTACAATTGCCATTTAAAAAGAAATCTCACAAGTTTTTTTTATGCTCTTTAGTGTATTTGAAGCTGAAGTCCATATTTTAACCCCAATATTTATTTCTAGGGTAGGGACTGGAGCAATATCTTTGGACATTCTGGGCTCATATTACCTGCCAGCATATACCTGTCCCAAGAAATTGACCCCTTCTGATTTCCCGAAATAACAGCATCAGAAGGGCCTTTTTTTTATAGACCTATAAGGGTTTTTTCAGGGGTTAAAAATTATTTTTGAAAAGTCTCAGACTAGATAAAGAAATAAAATAAGTATTACTCTTATCAATCATTTGCAGCTCCTGTTCCAACGCCTTTCCAGTTCCTGGTGGGTTCTACTTCCTCGTCCAATCTTAACGCACAGAAAAAAGTCAAAAATGCCCCCTCAGTCAATCACTGGCTGAGTCTGGTCCCCGTCCTGCCTGGAATTTTGAGGGGGGACAAGGAAGTAGAGACCATCAGGGACTGGGTAGTCATAGGAATGGGAGTTAAGAGAATTTGCACTTGTCAGGATGGGAACAATGGAGATTAGTGAGGATTAGAGTTGAGATTCGAATTCATCAAATCACGCAGGTTTTACCAAGAAACTCAATTAGAGAATTTATTCTCCAAACCCCATGGCATAATAAAAGTAAGATGATGAAAAAAAAACTAATATTAACCTCACTGCTAACCTCCGCTGCTCACAATCCCCCATACAATCCTCTGTTCTTTTTCTTATCGCCACCATGTGCTAAAACCCCAGGGATCTTGAAGCTAGGCCAGGACGTCCAGCCATGATGGCCCAGGATACCCCTGCACATATGCTTTGCAATGTTACAGTGCATGTTGTGATACCAGGACCCAACAACACGCATGTGCAGGGACATCCCGGGCCTAGTCATAGTCAGAAGTCCTGGCCTAAAGTGCTCGTTGTAAAGTCTCTGCACACATCGTGACTTCTCCGTGACCTTATTTGCAGAGACATCCTGGTTGTCACAACCTAGAGTCCCTCTAAGAAGATGTGCAGCGGACTATACAAGGGAAAGGGGGCAGAGGAAGTGGCCAAAGAAGTATACATTTTTTTGTTTTAACCTTTTTCCAGCTCTCTATGGATCAGCAAAATGGCAGCCACCAATTTTGATGAACTTGCACGGTGCAAATTATGGAAAATACAGATTTTTGTAAAATTCAAGCTGATTTAAAATCTACTCTAATAAATTTGCTCACCTGTAGTAAGGATAAAAGTTAACTCTTTTTTTTTTTATCCAGTCTGAGATATTTTGATAAACGTATTAGCCCCAACCCATCCACTCCCCGTCATTGTGTATTTTATTGGTGGAGTTCTTTGTTCCTTTTTTTCTAGATTTGCCAGTTATTGTCTCCATTTTATGAATCGGTTCCATCCAGCATGGATGCGAGGCTGTGGTCATCTCACTGCATTGGGAAAAAGACGATTGACTGATCTCTTCCACGACTGTCCCTCATTTGTTCTTACCTAACAGATTGTTAAACTTATTAAGAAAATATTCACAGATGAATTGCAAAAATCTGCCTGGCATGTAAAGTATGCATTATTGAACAATTGTGAATGCAGGAAAGCATGTAACATCCTATAATGCTGAAATAAAAATTAAGGATTCTAATAAACTTCTAGTTTCCAACATAAAATCTTGTGTTAAATTATAATAGTTGATGTGTGAAGTCTATTTGTAGCCTACATGTTTAAATGGGCTGTCCACTACTAGGACAACCCCTTCTTAAACTAAATGTTCAGGCTCGATAACATAAACAAATCTATTTTCTCCTCCCATTCCGGCTCCGTGCCAGCTTTGTCGGCACTCGCGGCCACGGGGCTGTGATGCGGTGGAATGACACTTGATGCCCGACTCCCAATCAGCGCTGGTGTCACTGTCCCCACCTCGTTTCGAAATGAACATGAATAGAAAGTCTGAGATCAGCTTCAGCCCGGACTTCCGCTTCATGTTCGGTTCGTACAAAGGTGGAGACAGTGACACCAGAGCTGATTGGGCGAGGGACATCACGTGTCATTCCACCACAGCACAGCCCTGGGACCGCAAGTGTCGACACCAATAGAAATAATCTGGCACGGGAGGTGAGTATCGGCTCTGTTATTTTATCGGGGCCAAACATATAGTTTAAGAAGGGGTTGTCCTAGTTGTGGACAACCCCCACATGAAGTCACTGATCCATCATTTGCTTTTTTTCTGACGTCCCTTTTCTTTTATTGTCTTTTCATATTCATTGCGTCTTTTTGTGGCACATTCTTCAAAATATCGCACAAGGTTCATGAATTTGGTGCAAAGTCAAAAAGGTCTTTATTTTTGCATAAGTTCAATCTTTTGAGTGTTTTCGGGGTGCCATGGGCACATATTCTTATTTGAAGTGTTTTTTTCTATTTTTTTTCCCACTGTATTTTGCAGTCTTTTGACTTGAAGAGGATTTCTGAATGAATCAGCCTTGAAGTACCAACTAAGTCATTTCTTTCTTTGGGAAAGTTTTTAAATAGACATTTTTATTTTTTTTAAATAGAAAGCTCCAAAAATGTTTTGCATGAATAAAAAAATGCATCTCCATTGAAATGAATAGGGAAAATATTTAATGAGTATTTGATGTGGTTTTTGAAGACAATTTTCAGAGCAGATCCACATGATAAGGCATGTGTATTGGCACTATTCATGGTCATATTATAATAGTAAGTGCAAAAGTTTAACTGGATCTGGGGATTGAGGGCATTAGGATCATGCTTTTCTACAGAGTTTGTGTGAAGGGATACAAACATTTAAAGAGGAACTAAACTTTATTTGTCTTATAATTTTGCTCAGTATGGAAAGTTATGAAATTTAGCAAATCACTTTATTGGGAATTTGTCCAAATGTACTCTCTAAATGAGTACATTTCTATATCAATGTAACTGAAGGCAGAAGATAGACTTGGTAAAGGAAGGGATTTGGAAGCCACTTCCATGTGTTTTTTACAGTGATGAAAAAAAATCCCTTAATAAAGTGATTAAGAAAAATATTGTTAAAACAAAAATAAAATTTACTTATTCTAAAAAAATCAACATTTGTCCAACTATACCTAGGGTACTACGCAATAATACAACAGCCGATCCCATATAAAATACATATAGGATACAGAAGAGATCCCAAAAATTAGAATATAAAACAATATTGTTATTAATAACTATTAAAACCACACATAAAAAAGAAAAATGCCATTAGGGAACGCTAGAGCACACCACTAGAGGAATATATTCCAGGGGAAATAGTATGTAATACAATACACTAAAAGGTACTTGGGAAATACCAAAATAATTAATGGAAAGCAAAATTGTATCTCGTATGATGCAAGATTATATATCAATAATTCATATCAATAGCTTATACAATACCAATATCTAGAATGCATATAGATGTAGATAAAGATATATCAGTATAAAGACAATGGGTACCCATAAAACCCCTCAGGAATAATTCAAACTCCCAATTTCACACCCCGACGCATGTTTCGCTGCCTGCTTCTTTCAGGGGCGAAACGCGCGTCGGAGTTAGGGGACGCCACGAGCACTACTACTTTCTATAAGGTAACTATCTCCTCCATGATGTTTAATTGACTGCACATTTCATGCGCCCCTGGGGTACCATACTCAGGGACATAGTAATTTAACTATTGCAATCTTTGTTATATCACATTTGTTTATGCACTTTGTGCAATTGCGAGTTTGAATTATTCCTGAGGGGTTTTACTGGTACCCATTGTCTTTATACTGACATTTCTTTATCTACATCTATTTGCATTCTAGATATGGGTATTGTATAAGCTATTGATATGAATTATCTACTATATAATTGTCTATGGGTCACTTCCGTCTGTCCTTCTGTCTGTCTGTCTGTCTGTCATGGATATTCATTGGTCGCGGCCTCTGTCATGGAAATCCAAGTCGCTGATTGGTCGCGGCAAAACTGCCATGACCAATCAGCGATGGGCCCAGTCCGGCGGCAAATTGGCCGCTCCTTACTCCTCGCAGTCAGTGCCCGGCGTCCGCTCCATACTCCTGCATCCTGGGAACGGAAGATGGCGGCAGCCATGCGTGGCTCGGTGGAGCTTCGGTGGATCCCGGTGGGTGAGTATATAACTATTTTTTATTTTCATTATTTTTTTAACAGGGATATGGTGCCCACACTGCTAAATACTGCGGGGGCTGTGTTATATACTACATGGGCAGTGTGATATACTGCGTGGGCTGTGTGATATACTGCGAGGGCTGTGCTATATACTACATGGGCAGTGTGATATACTGCGTGGGCTGTGTGATATACTGCAGGGGCTCTGCTATATACTACATGGGCAGTGTTATATACTACATGGGCTGTGTGATATACTGCGGGGGCTCTGCTATATACTACATGGGCAGTGTGATATACTGCGTGGGCTGTGTGATATACTGCGAGGGCTGTGCTATATACTACATGGGCAGTGTTATATACTACGTGGGTTGTGTGATATACTGCGGGGGCTGTGCTATATACTACATGGGTTGTGTGATATACTGCGTGGGCTGTGTGATATACTGCGAGGGCTGTGCTATATACTACATGGGCAGTGTTATATACTACGTGGGTTGTGTGATATACTGCGGGGGCTGTGCTATATACTACATGGGCAGTGTTATATACTGCATGGGCTGTGTTATATACTGCGTGGGCTGTGCTATATACTACGTGCCCTGTGTTATACTGTATACTGCATGGCCTGTGTTATATACTACGTCGCCTGTGTTATATACTGCGTGGCTGCTATATACTGCGTGGGCTGTGTTATATAGTACGTGGGCTGTGTTATGTACTGCGTGGCCTGTATTAACGCATTGGGTATTCTACAATATGTATGTATGTACAGTGGGGCAAAAAAGTATTTAGTAAGTCAGCAATAGTGCAAGTTCCCCCACTTAAAAAGATGAGAGGCGTCTGTAATTTACATCATAGGTAGACCTCAACTATGGGAGACAAACTGAGAAAAAAAAATCCAGAAAATCACATTGTCTGTTTTTTTATCATTTTATTTGCATATTCTGGTGGAAAATAAGTATTTGGTCAGAAACAAAATTTCATCTCAATACTTTGTAATATATCCTTTGTTGGCAATGACAGAGGTCAAACGTTTTCTGTAAGTCTTCACAAGGTTGCCACACACTGTTGTTGGTATGTTGGCCCATTCCTCCATGCAGATCTCCTCTAGAGCAGTGATGTTTTTGGCTTTTCGCTTGGCAACACGGACTTTCAACTCCCTCCAAAGGTTTTCTATAGGGTTGAGATCTGGAGACCGGCTAGGCCACTCCAGGACCTTGAAATGCTTCTTACGAAGCCACTCCTTCGTTGCCCTAGCGGTGTGCTTTGGATCATTGTCATGTTGAAAGACCCAGCCACGTTTCATCTTCAATGCCCTTGCTGATGGAAGGAGGTTTGCACTCAAAATCTCACGATACATGGCCCCATTCATTCTTTCATGTACCCGGATCAGTTGTCCTGGCCCCTTTGCAGAGAAACAGCCCCAAAACATGATGTTTCCACCACCATGCTTTACAGTAGGTATGGTGTTTGATGGATGCAACTCAGTATTCTTTTTCCTCCAAACACGACAAGTTGTGTTTCTACTAAACAGTTCCAGTTTGGTTTCATCAGACCATAGGACATTCTCCCAAAACTCCTCTGGATCATCCAAATGCTCTCTAGCAAACTTCAGACGGGCCCGGACATGTACTGGCTTAAGCAGTGGGACACGTCTGTCACTGCAGGATCTGAGTCCATGGTGGCGTAGTATGTTACTTATGGTAGGCCTTGTTACATTGGTCCCAGCTCTCTGCAGTTCATTCACTAGGTCCCCCCGCGTGGTTCTGGGATTTTTGCTCACCGTTCTTGTGATCATTCTGACCCCACGGGGTGGGATTTTGCATGGAGCCCCAGATCGAGGGAGATTATCAGTGGTCTTGAATGTCTTCCATTTTCTAATTATTGCTCCCACTGTTGATTTCTTCACTCCAAGCTGGTTGGCTATTGCAGATTCAGTCTTCCCAGCCTGGTACAGGGCTACAATTTTGTTTCTGGTGTCCTTTGACAGCTCTTTGGTCTTCACCATAGTGGAGTTTGGAGTCAGACTGTTTGAGGGTGTGCACAGATGTCTTTTTATACTGATAACAAGTTTAAACAGGTGCCATTACTACAGGTAATGAGTGGAGGAAAGAGGAGACTCTTAAAGAAGAAGTTACAGGTCTGGGAGAGCCAGAAATCTGGATTGTTTGTTTCTGACCAAATACTTATTTTCCACCAGAATATGCAAATAAAATGATAAAAAAACAGACAATGTGATTTTCTGGATTTTTTTTTTCTCAGTTTGTCTCCCATAGTTGAGGTCTACCTATGATGTAAATTACAGACGCCTCTCATCTTTTTAAGTGGTGGAACTTGCACTATTGCTGACTGACTAAATACTTTTTTGCCCCACTGTATATAGCAGCCACATAGTATACAGCACAGGCCACGTACTATTTGTCTGCTATATACTACATGCCTCCTATATACTACGTGGCCTGTGCTATATACTATGTGGCTGCTATATACATACATACTGTACATACATATTCTAGAATACCCGATGCGTTAGAATCGGGCCTCCATCTAATTGATATATAATGTTGGATCGTACGAGGTACAATTTTGCTTTCCATTAATTAAGTATTTTTGTATTTCCCAAGTACCTTTTATTGTATTGTATTACATACTATTTCCCCGGATTTTATTCCTATAGTGGTGTGCTCTAGTGTCCCCAACAGCATTTTGCTTTTTCATGTGTGGTATTAATAGTTATTAATAAACATATTGTTTTATATTCTAATTTTTGGGATATCTTCTTTATCCTATATGTATTTTATATCGGATTGGTTGTTACTCTTAAAAAAGACAAAATGTTTAAAGGAGCGATATTTTTTAGCTCTTCAGATTTTAAATATGCAAATAAGTTTGTAATTAACCTATAAAAAGGTCAGTAGTAAAATATTTTTTTTGTTTGTGCACTAAAAAGTAGTTAATATTACAGAGGTTAGGGATGGCAATCAACAGCATAAATATTAGAATTTTCCATTTCAGTTGAGTTCCTCCATAATAGAATTTTAAGAGAATCTCTAATCATGTGATAATCAGCTCCTCATGGGAAAAAATAAACTCTACCTTTAAATTTTCATAAATGTTTTAGGCCAAGAGATCAATGATGTAAAGATCATATTCTCCTTATTTTCGATGTACAATATCAAACACACAGTCATGCACTCGTCATCCCAGGCTGCAGCCACCTAACATTTTGGACAGTTCCTCAATGTTCCTCCTCTCTGCTGAGATCTCTCACTGTTCAGTACAAGCTGCAGTTGTCAAACAGGCTGGTTGGGCTGAGATGAAATATCCTTGGACTCATTAAATATCTCACTCTTTTTTCTATTATGAGTTCTATTTAATAACGTATACAGTTTGTATTATGAAATCTGGTGACACATTGCTTTATGTTAATTATCAGGGTATAAATATCCTTTTTGAAAATTTATTATCAAACTCAGTATTATAATGATAAAACTCTATCATTATGCAGCACTCTTTTCTGTTGAACAGCAATACTAACATTATTGAACCTGCCTTTTTCTTGCTGTTTCTATCGTGTGTAATTTTAGGCTTTGATGGATTTTATGCCTTCTCAGCTGCTATCTCTATATTCTCTTTTATCTTCTTGATTGCGTCTTTGTTTGTTTTTTTTTTTCTGGAGAGACTTGGCTCGGTCTGATGACGCTATTGACCGCCAAGAACTTGTGTTGAAACATCTTTTTTTTTCCAATCCTTAGAGTAAGCACTTTGTAATTTTTTTTTGCCTTATACAAAATAATGCATTAGAGTAATTGGCGGAAAATAGCTGTACTTGGTCCAGGTCACACTTGGCAGTGGAGAGTTGCATCAGCAGAAAGTTGTATTAGCAGAAAGTCACCTCCACAGCCAAAATCCAGTCTGTAAAGCCATTTATTAGTACATTCGGTTCTTGTCACAATTATTAAATAGTAATTGCAACAGCAATCACTGGTCACAAATCATAAAATCATAGGATCACATACTGTTCGAATTGGAAGGGACCTCCAGGGTCATCGTGTCCATCCCCCTGCTCAATGCAGGATTCACTAAACCATCTCAGTCATGTCTGTCCAGACTCTGTTTGAAGACTTCCATTGAAGGAGAACTCACCACCTCTCATGGCAGCCTGTTCCACTCATTGATCACCCTCACTGTAGAATCATATAGTGTAAAAATATACAGGTATCTTACTCAATGTATCTCAGCCATTTGTATTGTTACATACAATAGTTGAGCAAATCTCCCGAAATCTGATTTGCTTCAATTTTGGGGGAAGGAGAAATTCAATTCAAATCAAATAAATGTTTTTATTTATTTTACTCACTTTTAAAGCACCATTAATTACACAGCACATTACCGACATCATCATCACTGTCCCCATTGGGGCTCACAATATAAATTTGTGACGAATCTGATGGGAAGGTGTTGGAAAAAAAACCCTTAGACTCGCGTCTCTTCTTCTTACCTAGTCCCCCGATCAGCTACTTTTCAGTTGTATTTTCCTTCGGGGACCTCTGACTAAGTCCAACATGACAGTGCACCACATGTCAATGAAGAAGACCAAGGAGGAGATGATTGGGGTAGAGGCGTAGCTAGGGATTCAGCTCAGGGTGGGCAAAACATCCTAACTGGTAACCCTGATTCCAACTATGGTGGTGCACCCTAATAGTGGAGGAGAACCTCAGCAGATGACCGGGCTATAACAGAAAATAAATCTATACAAAGACCAACACTGATGTTACCGCCATATGGTGACCATATAATGGTAGATACCAGTGCTACAGAAAATTTCAGAGATTTCTGTATAATAATGCCCACCACTGTGCCCCTTACATAATAAAATGCCTCTTTTCTGTCCTTTGGTTGGTAAAATCGTAAACTAGAAAAACTGAATGCCATGTGCAAGTGCCTTACAAAACAGTGTCCACATTTTGACCCTAGAAAGTAATAATATCCCTTGTGCACCTTTGACGATCACTGTACTCTGACTTTCCCTATAACAATAATGCTTCTTAAGTGCCCACTTAACATTTAATAGTGTCCCCTGATCTCCCAGTGTACAGCTCCTCTATATATATCGTGACCCCAAAGTAGCCCTCACACTATGTAATGGCCAAGGGTCGGACTGGCCCACTGGAGAACCAGAGGATTCTCCGGTGGGCACAGGTACTGACACCTGCTGGCATACAGAGGGCCCCCTGCTGCTTTAGGGGCCCCCAACCAGTGACATGTCGCTAATAGCAGCACACCATGCAGCTGCTATGGGGCCTGTGAATTAGGGGGGCCCGTCCTGTACCAGCGGAGCAGCAGCGGGTGACAGGAGGCAGAAGCCGGCTGCTGCAGCTAAAGCCTGTCCCAACTGCTAATGAGAAATGAATATTCACTCTTATCCATGCCCCCATTTCACTTTAATAGCGGGCAGTGTAAGCAGCAGGCTGCGGCTAACACTGCATGCTATCAGTGCCAGCAGACCAAGGCCCCCGCTCCTCCAGGGGTCCCAAACCCATGCGCCCGCTAATGGGTCCGTAAGCCAGGGGGACCCAGTGCCAGCGCTGCTCCCCAGTGCACCCCGTATTCAACTGTATCGGCATCATAGATGCCGATACAGTTGAAAGCAATAATGGAGAACAGAGCTTCAGATGAGGCTCCCTCTCCCATCATTCCCCTCTGCCTCTGACACTGCGGGTGCGCAATGATGTCACTTCATCGCATACCCGCTGTGTGTCGGGCAAACGACAGTGCAGCTGCTGAGACCGGAGCAGAGCCGGAATCAGTGAGGGAATGAGGAGGAGAGGTGAGTATTGTTTGTTTTTATATATAGATCACATCTCCCTGCTCTACTGCAGAGCTTAACAATGTGCTGTGAGAACTTACACTCTACAGGAGAGAGAGAGGACCCCACTAACCCTAAAAGCTTACACTCTACAGGAGAGAGAGAGAGAGAGGACCTCACTGACCATAAGCAATTACACTCTACAGGAGAGAGAGGATCCAGCTGACCATAAGAGCTTACACTCTACAGGAGAAAGAGAGAGAGGACCTCACTGATCATAGGAGCTTACACTCTACTGGAGAGAGAGAGACTTATCCAGTGACTCTGATGATGGAAAATGACTCTGCTGCACAATCTGTGCTCCATTGGCAGCCGCAGATCTGTGATGGCCAGGTACTGACCCACATTGTACAAGGTATGATAATCCGCTAGATGTCATAGCTGCAAGATATTTTGGTGAGGCCAAATGTGATACTAACAATTAGCCGATAGAAGGGCTGTTAGTAAGATGACTCATATTTGGCTCCAGTATTAAGACTACAGGTCTCTGATTCATTATACCGAGCACACAGGCCTAGACAAGCACTCTTTCCCTCTACACCATGTTCCAAATTATTATGCAAATTATATTTTTCTCGGATTTTCCTAAATGGTCGGTGCAAATGACAGTCAGTCCAATAAAAGTCATCACCCGTTAGATTATACATCGAATTTTATTGAAGAAACCTCCCAATGATAACAGTATAATCTCCAAAATGAATAAAAACTCAAAATGCACTGTTCCAAATTATTAGGCACAGTTATTTCTAAACATTTGATAAGTTTTAAAGAACTGAAAATGCTCATTTGTGGAATTTGCAGCATTAGGAGGTCACATTCACTGAACAAAAAAGCAATTTAACTCCAAAACATCCTAACAGGCCAAGTTACATGTTAACATAGGAACTAGTGATGAGCGAGTATACTGGTTGCTCGGGTGGTCTCCGAGTATTTGTTAGTGCTCGGAGATTTAGTTTTCATCACCTCAGCTGAATGATTTACAGCTACTAGCCAGGCTGAGTACATGTGGGGGTTGCCTGGTTGCTAGGGAATCCCCACGTGTAAACAAGCTGGCCAATAGCTGTAAATTATTCTGCTGAGGTGATGAAAACTAAATCTCCGAACACTCACAAATACTCGGAGACCACCTGAGCGTGCTCGGGAAAACCCGAGCAACGAGTATATTCGCTCATCACTAAAAGGAACCCTTCTTTGATATCACCTTCACAATTCTTGCATCCATTGAACTTATGGGTTTTTGTAGAGTTTTTGCTTGTATTTCTTTGCATGAAGTCAGAATAGCCTCCCAGAGCTGCTGTTTTGATGTGAACTGCCTCCCACCCTCATAGATCTTTTGCTTGATGATACTCCAAAGGTTCTCTATAGGGTTGAGGACAGGGGAAGATGGTGGCCACACCATGAGATTATCTCCTTTTATGCCCATAGCAGCCAATGACTCAGAGGTATTCTTTGCAGCATGGGATGGTGTATTGTCATGCATGAAGATGATTTTGCTCCTGAAGGCACGTTTCTGCTTTTTATACCATGGAAGAAAGTTGTCAGTCAGAAACTCTATATACTTTGCAGAGGTCATTTTCATACCTTCAGGAACCTTAAAGGGCCCTACCAGCTGTTTCCCCATGATTCCGGCCCAAAACATGACTCTTCCACCTTCTTGCTGACGTCGCAGCCTTGTTGGAACATGGTGGCCATCCACAAACCATCCACTACTCCATCCATCTGGACCATCCAGGGTTGATCGACACTCATCAGTTAACAAGACTGTTTGGAAATGAGTCTTCATGTATGTCTGGGCCCACTGCAACCGTTTCTGCTAGTGAACACTGTTTAGGGGTGGCCGAATAGTAGGTTTATGCACCACTGCAAGCCTTTGATGGATCCTACATCTTGAGGTTCGAGGGACTCCAGAGGCACCAGCAGCTTCAAATATCTGTTTGCTGGTTTGCAATGGCTTTTTAGCAGCTGCTCTCTAAATCCGATGAACTTGCCTGGCAGAAACCTTCTTCATTATACCTTTATCTGCACGAACACGACTGTGCTCAGAATCAGCCACAAATCTCTTAACAGTATGATGATCACTCTTAAGTTTTTGGGAAATATCTAATGTTTTCATCCCTTGACCAAGGCACTGCAATATTTGATGCTTTTCGGCAGCAGAGAGATCCTTTTTCTTTCCCATGTTACTTGAAAACTGTGGCCTGCTTAATAATGTGCAACATAATTTTTAAGTAGTTTTCCTTAAATTAGAATCACCTGGAAAACTAATTATCACATGTGTTTAAGATTGATTTCAGTGATCCATTGAGACCTGAGACACAATACCATCCATGAGTTTATTTGAAAAACAAAACAATTAAATCTTTATGACACTTAAATCCAATTTGCATAATAATTTGGAACACGGTGTAATACGAAGTGTCACAGAGCTGTGCAATGGCGCCAGTGTGCCGAGCCGGGTGGTGCCTGTTCTTTTATAATCTCTTATGATATCACACTGCCAGTCAATCATAGTAATGCCACAGCCAAGATGGTTATGGGATTACAGTGACTCACAGGCAATCCCCATATGCTTATAGGCTGCGTAAGAGGCACCAAAGTGCCAAAGATGTGGTAAGGGATTCGAGTTTTATATTGAGAAACGGCCATTGCTGCTCACTGAGCAACAAGCACATCTGACCACTGTGATACTCAACATTATTATCAGATCAAATACATCAAAAGTGCAAAAAAAAAACTATAGTGCATAGTATTATATGCGATGAAGGTTTTCTACAATAGGGTTACTAAAGGGCTGGTCCCATCTGGGGCATTTATGACATATCTACAGGACATGCCATGAACGTGTGATATATTTGGATCCCAAAAATGGAGGGGTGGCAATGTAATTCTCTTAATTAGTTTGTGTAGAAGTCTCAAACATAACTGCCAGGATGTGCGTTGTTTCGGATCCAGTAGTTGCATGCAAATGTCAGCTATGGAACACAGACTGGCTCCTTACAACTTCAATCATACATATACACAGGATGTCAGTAACAGTTGAGTTTTTCATACTTTGGTGAAATCTATTACGCACCAGTCCCAGATCCAGGCTTTGCTCTCATTACCCTAGTCTGCTGAACTATGTTGTGCTCCACTTCAGGTTTTGCAGATGACCCATGTAATCATCTGTCTGGGCCTATATAAAACCTACTAATAAACACACCAGGGTCTTAGTATTAATACTTTCTAGTTGCACCAAAATTCTGTCTTCTACCTGTTCCCGGTCTTGCAGGACCTCTGCCATGTGTCTGCCTGCAGCTTCCCGGACATCTCCTGCCTGCTTGCAGCTTACAAGACCTCTACTACCTGTCTGCAGTCTTCCATAACCTCTGCTACCTGTTTTGGGACTCCTGTCTTTCTGCGATCTCCCGTACCTTTGCTATCTTTTTCCCACGTGACTCATCTGCTTCCGGCATGGATGCCAGGACCCACCTGGACCTTGGTCTTTGAGGATCCACCTCATCTAGTCTTAACAGAAAATGTTAGAATGGATTGTGTCTTGGGTAAAAAGAAAACATCTTAGGGTATTTTGACACTTGTCATTTTGCGTGATGCTTTTTTTTCCATTAATTAAGGCAAATGTATTTAAAAACTAAGTAGAATTGCTCTTGCATACTTTCTTTTACTTTACCTTCCTCTCCTGACATTGATTTTACAGCCTGCAGGTGTTGCAGCCCCCTCTCCGAGAACTATATAGGAGTCTAGGATATATTCAGTAACACATCACGTTCAGAAGTGATTACATTCTCGAGTGTCTTCAGCTCCTGGACTGCTTCCCATTGGCTATATAGCTACTTATGGTTTTTTGAAAGGCCCTTGGCATTATGATTTCCATTAATCATGCTTTCAAGAAATTACATTTCAGTAATGTGTGGTAATTGAGATAATTGCCTGCTAGTATATATGTGCTAATAACCGCAGAGCCTTCATTTATCAGGCTAATTAAGATCATTTTCTACTGCATTCATGTGTGATTCTACCATTTTATTCTACTTGCGGCAGGTTGTGCACTGTTGTTGATGTCATGCTGGAAAACAATGATGATTGGTGATATATTTGGCCTTGGATTGTGATGATATTGATTTTTCAGTAGTTGCCGCATCAATGTCTCATACATCTAAAATAGCTGATCGCTTAAACGGCTAGCATCTTCTCCTTCAGTCCCTTCCATATACTTGAACACTCGGAACAACCAAGTACTTATGTTGTCTCTGACAATGGTTTATCTCCCTTAAAAAAAAAAATAGGATTTGGCTGAGAAAGCCAATATCAATATCAATACAGGAACCCATCACCAGAACTGTCAACAGTACATGAATACATTACAAGAACCATCAACAGTACATGAATACATCACAAGAACCACCATTACTACATCAATACAGTTCAAGAATCATCAACAGTGCATGAATATAGGACAGAATCACTATAAATACATAAATCACTATTAATACATAAAGACAGCACAATAGTCATTCTAGTGCAGTATTAATCTGCTGATGGAAATTCTGGGGCTATATGTATGTATCATTAATGATTATTGTGATGTATTTATGTACTGATGGTCATTCATCAGTACATGAATACACCACAAGAATCATCAACAATACATGAACATAGCACTAGAATCTCCATCAGTAGATAAATACTGCACTAGAATGACCATCAGTATCAAAAGAACCATCCATCAACAGTTCATGAATATATTACCAGAAGCATCATCAGTGCAGGAATACAGCAACAGAACCATCATCAGTACATGAATACAGCATCAGACCCATAATTAGTAAAGGAATATATCACCAGCACCAACATTAGTTTATGAACACAGAAACAGTTCCGCCATCAGTACAGGAATACATAATCAGCACCAATATCAGAACATAAATATAGAACCAGAACTACCATCAATACATGAATATATTATCAGTACCAACATAATTACATGATTACAGCTTGGTATAGCAATCAATTCCAATGTCAGGTCAGTCCCTACTATATACACCTATGTTTCCCAATATGTCATTAAAATTTGTCAGGACATACTGTACTAGGAGCTGTTGTTACCAGCCATCATCAGAGTACAGGCCATACAGGAACCACAGTATTGATTACACTATGTTCCAAATTATTATGCAAATTACATTTTTATCAGATTTTCCTAAATGGTCGGTGCAAATGACAGTCAGTCTAATAAAAGTCATCACCCGTTAGATTATACATCAAATTTTATTGAAGAAACCTCCCAATGATAACAGTATAATCTCCAAAATGAATAAAAACTCAAAATGCACTGTTCCAAATTATTATGCACAGTAGAATTTCTAAACATTTGATATGTTTTAAAGAACTGAAAATGCTCATTTGTGGAATTTACAGCATTAGGAGGTCACATTCACTGAACAAAAAAGCTATTTAACGCCAAAGCATCCCAACAGGCCAAGTTACATGTTAACATAGGAACCCTTCTTTAATATCACCTTCACAATTCTTGCATCCATTGAACTTGTGAGTTTTTGTAGAGTTTCTGCTTGTATTTCTTTGCATGAAGTTGGAATCACCTCCCAGAGCTGCTGTTTGGATGTGAACTGCCTCCCACCCTCATAGATCTTTTGCTTGATGATCCTCTAAAGGTTCTCTATAGGGTTGAGGTCAGGGGAAGATGGTGGCCACACCATGAGTTTATCTCCTTTTACACCCATAGGAGCCAATGACTCAGAGGTATTCTTTGCAGCATGAGATGGGGCATTGTCAGCATGAAGATGATTTTGCTCCTGAAGGCACATTTCTGCTTTTTAGACCATAGAAGAAAGTTGTCAGTCAGAAACTCTATATACTTTGCAGAGGTCATTTTCACACCTTCAGGAACTTTAAAGGGCCTTACCAGCTGTTTCCCATGATTCCGGCCCAAAACATGACTCCTTCACCAGCTCGCTGACGTTGCAGCCTTGTTGGGATATGGTGGCCATCCACCAACCATCCACTACTCCATACATCTGGACTATCCAGGGTTGCTCAACAACAAGACTGTTTAGAATTTAGTCTTCATGTATGCGTGGGCCCAATACAACCATTTCTGCTTGTGAATGCAGCGCCCCAGAGTCCTGGTCGTTGCAGTACTGTGGCTCCGCCACTATGGGGAGCTATGGTGCGTCCGATGGCACTGAAGGAGTTCATCTGATCAGGTATCACAGACACCAATACATTTCACAGCCGGGCCTCCGGGGGGAGCTAAGGGTGCTATTCATTAGGCCACTCCCCACCATAGTGGGTAAACTGGGGGTCAGGCAGGAAGTTAGATCAGAAGCTGACTGGGTTGGAACCAGGCAACACCTTGTGGCAGAGGGTGTTGTAGGGGAAGATACAGTAGGGTCTCTGTCAGGGGTGGGATCCTGACAGAGGCTTGGCAACGAGAACGAACGTAACGGGACCGTGCCTGCTCCGGGCAGCGGCGGTGCCCAAGAAAGGATTAGAAGAGAGATAGATTGTGCTGAGTGAGAAACGGGATCACGCAAAAGGAGAAATACCAGTAGGAGTCGTGCTGTAAGACCGAAGCAACATCCTACTGAGGCGCACTACCGGTGGCCGGAACGCCGAGGGAGTAGAATAACATTCAGCTTCAAGCAATACTCCAAACAGCGGCAGGACAGTCAGTCTCAGGCGGGCTGTCTAACTCAAATCACCTATGAAGTCTTGGGAGGCAATTGTGGGAGAGGGGCGTCTCTAGGGTCCCGGAAGAACTCCAGGCCTACCCGTCAAACGGGTGCCGTTCCTACCCGAACCTCAGGGAGGGACGGAGGATTAGCAGAACATCATCTAATCGAGTTGTGAGGGAACATCAGAAACAGACACAACAGTTGTGGGGTAATTTCCGTAAGCACAGCAGGGAAGGACTACAACACATAGCGCTAGGGGGAAGGCACAGATTTCCTCCTGTGAAGAGAACTCTGGAAGTGCCATTGGACCGGCCGGACTTGCGCAGCCTGGTGAGCCGTATTCTGGATTGAGGACTCAGAGATCTTCAGTAAAGAGGTAAAGAGACTGCAACCTGGTGTCCTCGTTATTTATCGCGACTTGCACCCCACAACTGCACCGTTACAACACCTCTTATTTCACCGGACGTCCCCCACTGACAGACAGGGCCACGGACCGGGTCTAGCCACCGTGACAACCCCAGGACTGAGACCTAGAGGCCCGGCTCCGGGTACCCCTAGGCCCTGCGGCGGTGTGGGGGCGCTCCAAACTTGGCGTCACGAACAGGATCTACTTAAGCCTGAAGAATCAGGTCATGTGTGCCTTGGAACTGTGATTTATTGTGCTTGGACTGTACTTTATTGAGAGACTGTGTATTGCCATTGACCAGAGAAGTTCCCGCCAAAAGCCGCCGCCATTGCTACGCCAGAGAAGAAGGAGGGCGTGCCATGGGAGGAGACCACCAGAGTGGCGCGAGAAATGGCTACCGCCCCCTGCGCTTCTGGCTGCAGAGTGAGGACCTGCCCTCAAGCAGAGGACGACCCCCTGATTTGCAACAGCGGGAAGCAGGAGATGGAGAAGCTCGGCCCCGGAGAAATGGCGGAGTCCGATGCATGCATTGCCACCGATCAGCGGACCATGACGAAGAACAGCGAGTGCCGGAACGGGGAAGGAGCAGTCCCGGTTTGCCCTCGTTCACCGGAGGCGGACCCGTGTCCCCTGCAGCCGGAGGATCCGAAGCCCCTGAAACAGATAGCGGAGCTGAGTCCACCAATCCTGACCTCAGAGCCAGCGGAGGAGGAACCACAGCGAGCGGAGCCGCGTCCGGGGACCGTATTGGAAGAGCCGCAGTCCGAGCAGCAGCCGACTCCAGCGTTCTTGTCAGCGGACCGGATCGACACCAGTGGAACCACATCAGGCGCAGGTACGACAGATACCCCTGCCCCCACGCTCGATCCCGCTCCCGCGACCGATCCTCCCCGCAGCAGTAATCCTTCGTTCACCATCGAGCGGGTGGTCCTCGGCCCCAGCGCGATCGGGAAGTTGTTGCCGCCACTACCAACCAGGTGGGGGGAGCCCATAGAGATGGGCCCGGACGGAGTGATGTTCCGGTGGGACACCCCCTGGGTTGAGCAGGATGGGGTTCCGGTGGATGGTCTCACCATCGCGATACTTACCTGGGACCAGTACAATCAATGCGTGCTCCAGCACTGGAAACAGCGAGATGGAGTTGAACAACGGGAGACACAACGCAAGAAGTCTGTGCATGGCAGGAAAGACGTGGTGAAGCGAGGAATGGTGTTGGCCTTCCACCCAAGGAAAGGATGGGGCTCTATACAGGAACCGGGTCTATCGACTGATGTCTTCGTTGCTAGTTATGACGTGGAAACTCCCTGCTGTGATCGGGATGGCGAACCATTGCGAGAAGGGGATCAGGTGACGTACACCCGTCACTGGAACGCACAAGGATGGCGTGCCCGGAATGTTCAGCGATGTGAGCCTGAGGGAGTGTCACCTGTGGCCCCAATTATGGTTGATCCAGATTTGCCAGATCTCGTTACTGTCTCCACTGTGCGCTTTGTAGTAGCTCCCGAACTCGCCAGCAGGGTCAGTCTTCAAATTCAGACACCGGGTGACCTGGTGGTCCCTGCGGGGCCTGCCGCTGGTATCCGTGCCACAGTAGTTGGGGGCCCGGAGCCAAGGCCACCTGAGTAAGAATAAACCTCGAAACCATGAAAATGTGAATAGTTCTCTGTTTAACTGTTTGTTTACTGTTTTGCTGCTGAACCCATCTAGGGTTAACTTTTAAAAGGGATCCCTTTGTTGACCCGGGATCCCAATTGTTTGGTTTGTTTTTCCACTTTTTGTTTCCTGTTATCAAGAACTGCAGTAATCATGGACCGTGCATGATACAAACTTTTCCTTGTAAATAGTTCGCACCTTATTAAAGGCGCTTCCTACTGGTTTTACTTAGAAAGAGACTCTTTGTGAAGATACCACACTGGAGCCTTTGCTGAGTATGGACTGGTAGCTAGAGAACAAATGCTACCTCCTAAAGACTTGGTCCCTTCTTAAAGGGGACCTCCATGTTTTACATTTGCAGAACCGTATTGCTTTAAGACTGATGGATAGCAATAATGTTTTGATGAACAAGAGTGATGATGGTCCTTACATGTAAAAGTTATATGTATTTGATTGGTTAAATGTAAAGAAATGCAGATGATGTTTTCAGCAAGAAAGTAGTAATGAAGATTGATGTTATAAGGGGATAGGTGATAATGTTGATAAGAAACTGGGGATAGAAGGTAAACCCTGAGTCCTCCATAGTAAGTTGGTTATTGTAAAGAAAGAGTTAATAATGTGTTACAGAGGACAGAAAGTGAACCCGTAGGGGTTAGGTAGTGAGTCCTCCTAGGAGCTATACGTAGATGGCTCAGTGCTTCTAAAACTGAAAGTAATGTTATGATCTGTACTGTGTATAGAAGTTGAAAAGGCAGTAGGCCCTGGCTGAACGGGGCGGTCCTGTAACCAAAAGGAGAGGCAGTAGGTCTGGTGCCGATAGGACAGGCGGTCCTGCAGATTCAAAGAAGGAGAATGAAAACGTTAAATTACCTTATAATGTGATTATAGGAAGGTCTTTAGTGGATACAGAGTGTATGTCCTTAAAGGCAACATTAAAGTATTGTTCAGCAATTTTTGCACTTAGTAGAATACCCGGTTGGGTAAGAAGAGTTACTTATAGCATGTTGCTATGTTATTTAACCATGTTTGTAACGTTCAAGTGTCCTTACCTCCCATAAAGGGAAGCCTGTTCAAGTATACTTATTATTTTTGCACTCAAACAAAACTGTATGTCTTTTTACTAAACTTGTATTGTTGTTTTCTTCCCAGTCCCGGAGTACTGTGTTTAACCAGGGGGGAGTGCAGCGCCCCAGAGTCCTGGTCGTTGCAGTACTGTGGCTCCGCCACTATGGGGAGCTATGGTGCGTCCGATGGCACTGAAGGAGTTCATCTGATCAGGTATCACAGACACCAATACATTTCACAGCCGGGCCTCCGGGGGGAGCTAAGGGTGCTATTCATTAGGCCACTCCCCACCATAGTGGGTAAACTGGGGGTCAGGCAGGAAGTTAGATCAGAAGCTGACTGGGTTGGAACCAGGCAACACCTTGTGGCAGAGGGTGTTGTAGGGGAAGATACAGTAGGGTCTCTGTCAGGGGTGGGATCCTGACAGAGGCTTGGCAACGAGAACGAACGTAACGGGACCGTGCCTGCTCCGGGTAGCGGCGGTGCCCAAGAAAGGATTAGAAGAGAGATAGATTGTGCTGAGTGAGAAACGGGATCACGCAAAAGGAGAAATACCAGTAGGAGTCGTGCTGTAAGACCGAAGCAACATCCTACTGAGGCGCACTACCGGTGGCCGGAACGCCGAGGGAGTAGAATAACATTCAGCTTCAAGCAATACTCCAAACAGCGGCAGGACAGTCAGTCTCAGGCGGGCTGTCTAACTCAAATCACCTATGAAGTCTTGGGAGGCAATTGTGGGAGAGGGGCGTCTCTAGGGTCCCGGAAGAACTCCAGGCCTACCCGTCAAACGGGTGCCGTTCCTACCCGAACCTCAGGGAGGGACGGAGGATTAGCAGAACATCATCTAATCGAGTTGTGAGGGAACATCAGAAACAGACACAACAGTTGTGGGGTACTTTCCGTAAGCACAGCAGGGAAGGACTACAACACATAGCGCTAGGGGGAAGGCACAGATTTCCTCCTGTGAAGAGAACTCTGGAAGTGCCATTGGACCGGCCGGACTTGCGCAGCCTGGTGAGCCGTATTCTGGATTGAGGACTCAGAGATCTTCAGTAAAGAGGTAAAGAGACTGCAACCTGGTGTCCTCGTTATTTATCGCGACTTGCACCCCACAACTGCACCGTTACAACACCTCTTATTTCACCGGACGTCCCCCACTGACAGACAGGGCCACGGACCGGGTCTAGCCACCGTGACAACCCCAGGACTGAGACCTAGAGGCCCGGCTCCGGGTACCCCTAGGCCCTGCGGCGGTGTGGGGGCGCTCCATGAACACTGTTTAAGGGTGGCCCAATAGTAGGTTTATGCACCACAGCAAGCCTTTGAAGGAGCCTACACCTTGAGGTTCGAGGGACTCCAGAGGCACCAGCAGCTTCAAATATCTGTTTGCTGCTTTGTAATGGCTTTTTAGCAGCCTCTCTCCCAATGAACTTGCCTGGCAGAAATCTTCCTCATTATGCCTTTATCAGCACAAACACATTTGTGCTCAGATACAGCCACAAATCTCTTAACAGTACGATGATCACGCTTATGTTTTTGGAAAATTTCTAATGTTTTCATCCCTTCACCAAGGCATTGCACTATTTGATGCTTTTCAGCAGCAGAGAGATCCTTTTTCTTTCCCATGTTACTTGAAAACTGTGACATGCTTAATAATGTGGAACATCATTTTTAAGTAGTTTTCCTTTAATTAGAATCACCTGGAAAACCAATTATCACATGTGTTTAAGATTGATTTCAGTGATCCAATAAGCCCCGAGACACAATACCATCCACGAGTTTATTTGAAAAACAAAACAATTAAATCTTTATGACACTTAAATCCAATTTGCATAATAATTTGGAACACAGTGTAGATGCAGGCAGTATCACAAATAAATATCTACAGTCATTTGCCTGATAGGTGACATTTTCTCAGTTTTGAGCTGTTTGCATTCTTTTGTCTCCATTCGGACCTGATGACTTTTGAAACCCACAGCTTTTCTCTGCAGACTTAGGATAGATCATCAATATAGTTTTGGTTGCTGATGGAGAAATTTTTCATTTTTTGATCGTTGGGACGAACTTCCACTGATCTTATATTGATGACGTATTGTATCTTACAGATAGATCATCTTATGTCCTGGTTTTAAGGCACATAGGTAAAAACGCTTCCAATGTTAAGTGAGAAGTAATTGTTTGTGTCATAGATGCCATTTTTTGGCTAATGAGATATGGATTTTTTGTATTCAGAAGAGTCGATATTTTTGTTACACTACTGAATAGTATTATTGGTGCATGAATGCAACAGAATAAAGCAGAACTTTATAACCTGTAGCCGTGGTCACAAACTCATACTGCACCATCTACACGAATCAGTATTGCTAACAAGACACATGTAAATGTCTTACCCCGTAATTACTTTAGCCAAATTACAATAATAAAATTAATTAAGCATGGACATTCATTCTTTAGTGAAGCTAAATGGGGTAATTTGGTAAAAATTAATTATTGAATCTCTTCCGAAGTTACACAGCCGCAGAAATAAATAACTCCTACATTTGTGCAATTTAATTTTCTAGAATTAACCCATAAAGTAGATTTTAACAGAGCATGAAATACATGGAAAATTGAAAGTAAAGCTTGAGAATATACCTATATACGTTCATAATAGCAAACCGATGAGACATGAAGCAGCCATTGCACAGCTCAGTAAAACCTTCCATTTTTATAGAGCTGAGTGCCCTATTGTTCAGTTGTTTTCCTCCGATTCACTACAGACATATATACTATTGCAGCTTGTGCCACCAGGTACATGACTTTTGGATATGGGATGGACCCCACTCCTTCTTAAAACCACCATAACTACTGTAAACCTAGGTACTAAAATAAATACACAAAACACATTATTTTGGTTGTCAAAATAGCCACAGCTTTTATTCAAATCACAGGATTAAATAATCACAGTAGGAGTCAGGTGGAGTGCTAGTACATTGGGATTCACAAGTACTGCGATATCCACAGCTGTCTGACATACAGCACCCGGACAGACAGCCATAAAGGGGCGGCACGCACTGGCTTGCCATTCAAGCAGAGCCAGTAAACTTTCAGGGCACCAATGACCCTATTATCCTCACTCCTGTGCTTAACCACTGTGCCCACCCCTGATTGATGTTACCATTACAACATCCTTGAGGCTGGCCACCAAAGCCAAGCCTGCTCACCACCATGAGGTTTTACATCCTCTATTAGTTAAAATGAGTCCACCTTAACTTGTCTGCAACTTCCACCTGACTCCTAAACCGCAAAGTCGTGACGGGTTATAAATTCCAAGTCTCATTTGACAGTTTTTTGTTTCTTTTTTAATAATTAAATCATTTTTGTAAACTTAAAAACTAGAAGTCCCTGCAAAAGCATTAATGGGACTAAACTCGGCAAACCCCCGACTCACAAAGAGTCATCCTACAGCACTCAAGAGAGGAAAAACCCCCTGTGGAGGAAACCTCCAGGGAACCATGGCTGAAGGATTGCCCCTTCCTTGGGCTTAGAAGGTTACCGCAAATAATAACTCTTTATAGCCAATATACAATTGAACCTGGTACAAGATATTCAATGACAAATTCAAAAATACAATAAAACATTTATCATTATACAAGCAATAATTAAAAAGTTTAAGGACAAAGATTATAAACAGGGCGGGAGGGCAGGTAATGTTTCCTCCTGTCCATCCTGTGAGAGAAAGAGGGATAGCCAAAGTTGCCTCCCCTATATAAGCCCCACTCTCCTCACAGTAATACACCAGGCACAAACATCTAAACTTCCTCTTAAAGCAACAACACTCTTGTTTAAAATCTACACCGCAATACAAACAAAAGCTGCAGGAGTTCTCGGTCCACCAATCCCCAAGTCATGTCCACCTCCGCCTAGTCTCCGGTGGTTTCTTTACTACAAACGCACTGATTCTAAGGGTACTGTCACACAGTGCAATTTTGATCGCTACGACGGTACGATTCGTGACGTTCTAGCGATATCGTTACGATATCGCAGTGTCTGACACGCAGCAGCGATCAGGGACCCTGCTGAGAATCGTACGTCGTAGCAGATCGTTTGGAACTTTCTTTCGTCGCTTGATCACCCGCTGACATCGCTGGATCGTTGTGTGTGACAGCGATCCAGCGATGTGTTCGCTTGTAACCAGGGTAAACATCGGGTAACTAAGCGCAGGGCCGCGCTTAGTAACCCGATGTTTACCCTGGTTACCAGCGTAAACGTTAAAAAAACAAACAGTACATACTTACATTCTGGTGTCTGTCCCTGGCGTCTCAGCTTCTCTGCACTGTGTGAGCGCCTGCCGGAAAGCGAACAACAGCGGTGACACGGTGACGTCACCGCTCTGCTTTCCGGCTATGGTGCTTACACAGTGGAGAGAAGCTGAGACGCCGGGGACAGACACCGGAATGTAAGTATGTACTGTTTGTTTTTTTAACGTTTACGATGGTAACCAGGGTAAACATCGGGTTACTAAGCGCGGCCCTGCGCTTAGTTACCCGATGTTTACCCTGGTTACCCGGGGACTTCGGCATCGCTCCAGCGCCGTGATTGCAAAGTGTGACCGCAGTCTACGACGCTGGAGCGATAATCATACGATGCTGCGACGTCACGGATCGTGCCGTCGTAGCGACGAAAATTGCACTGTGTGACAGTACCCTTAGTGAGACTATTTCCAACAAATGGCAGATTTTGTATACATCTTCTTGCGCAGGACCCTGCCTCACAGATAGTGTCAGCACATTGAAGGAGGTTGGGTTCACTGCTGCTTTCTGTTCTTTATGTATGTGACCTGTGTGATTTCTCTTACATAAGACATTAGGAAACACAAGTTTGTGCAGCACACTACTGCATTCTGAAGTCCGATACTCTTAGGCTGTTGTCTGCTTGCCAGATTTTCACCTTACAATGTACACTAACAGTGCGCTCTTTTGCTGGCTCGTTACTTGTCATCTTATATTTGGTCGGGGAGCGCACTGTCACTATGCAGTAAAAAGAATATTGCAGAGTGACAAGATTCTACTGAGGATTGACAAAGGACGCATGGTCAATAAAGCAGAGACTAGCCAAGCCCCTGAAACTGATGACGCTTAAAGTGGTTTAGAAAAGAGATTAGATTATAACAACAAATGGACAGATACTGTATTTAGGATTAAATTAAATGCTCACTTCGGATCACCCCTTATCAAATTCAAGACCTTCTGATGGGAGGCAGAACCATTACCAGTGTGCCACAGGCGGCACTGTTCTCTATTATAGCAGATTTCTCAGCCTAAAAACCTCAATAATATTATTATCCCCAGGCAGAATGTGAAGATATATGGAGCTAAATTAAAGTAGCTAAAAAATAATGGGGCAAAAAGAATTACACTGAAACACATTTTTGTAATACAGTTTATTATACACCACTAAACACTAAATAAAATAGTAAGATTTGATATACCTGAAACCTTACCACCCGCGGACAATAAAGTGAATCAGTAAATAGCGTAAATAATTACTGCACGCTGCAGTTTCTTTTTTTTTTTCATTTTAATCATAATAATAATTTTTATAAATTAATCGCCTACTTATTTGGATGGCAAAAAAGAAATTGTAGACCTCATACAGCTACAGTGCCTACAAGTAGTATTCAACCCCCTGCAGATTTAGCAGGTTTACACATTTGGAATTAACTTGGCATTGTGACATTTGGACTGTAGATCAGCCTGGAAGTGTGAAATGCACTGCAGCAAAAAAGAATGTTATTTCTTTGTTTATTTTTTTTTTAAATTGTGAAAAGTCTTTTCAGAGGGTCATTTATTATTCAACCCCTCAACCCACCAGAATTCTGTTTGGTTCCCCTAAAGTATTAAGAAGTAGTTCAGGCACAAAGAACAATGAGCTTCACATGTTTGGATTAATTATCTCTTTTTACAGCCTTTTCTGACTATTTAAGACCCTCCCCAAACTTGTGAACAGCACTCAAACATGGTCAACATGGGAAAGACAAAGGAGCATTCCAAGGCCATCAGAGACAAGATCGTGGAGGGTCACAAGGCTGGCAAGGGGTACAAAACCCTTTCCAAGGAGTTGGGCCTACCTGTCTCCACTGTTGGGAGCATCATCCGGAAGTGGAAGGCTTATGGAACTACTGTTAGCCTTCCACGGCCTGGACAGCCTTTGAAAGTTTCCTCCCGTGCCGAGGCCAGGCTTGTCCGAAGAGTCAAGGCTAACCCAAGGACAACAAGGAAGGAGCTCCGGGAAGATCTCATGGCAGTGGGGACATTGGTTTCAGTCAATACCATAAGTAACGTACTCCACCGCAATGGTCTCCGTTCCAGACGAGCCCGTAAGGTACCTTTACTTTCAAAGCGTCATGTCAAGGCTCGTCTACAGTTTGCTCATGATCACTTGGAGGACTCTGAGACTGACTGGTTCAAGGTTCTCTGGTCTGATGAGACCAAGATCAAGATCTTTGGTGCCAACCACACGTGACGTTTGGAGACTGGATGGCACTGCATACGACCCCAAGAATACCATCCCTACAGTCAAGCATGGTGGTGGCAGCATCATGCTGTGGGGCTGTTTCTCAGCCAAGGGGCCTGGCCATCTGGTCCGCATCCATGGGAAAATGGATAGCACGGCCTACCTGGAGATTTTGGCCAAGAACCTCCGCTCCTCCATCAAGGATCTTAAGATGGGTCGTCATTTCATCTTCCAACAAGACAACGACCCAAAGCACACAGCCAAGAAAACCAAGGCCTGGTTCAAGAGGCAAAAAATCAAGGTGTTGCAGTGGCCTAGTCAGTCTCCTGACCTTAACCCAATTGAAAACTTGTGGAAGGAGCTCAAGATTAAAGTCCACATGAGACACCCAAAGAACCTAGATAACTTGGAGAAGATCTGCATGGAGGAGTGGGCCAAGATAACTCCAGAGACCTGTGCCTGCCTGATCAGGTCTTAGTAAAGACGATTATTAGCTGTAATTGCAAACAAAGGTTATTCCACAAAATATTAAGCCTAGGGGTTGAATAATAATTGACCCACACTTTTATGTTTAAAATTTATAAAAATTTAACTGAGCAACAAAACTTTTTGGTTTGTAAGAGTTATGCATCTGTTAATAAATCCTGCTCTTGTTTGAAGTTTGAAGGCTCTAACTTATTTGCATCTTATTAAACCTGCTAAATCTGCAGGGGGTTGAATACTACTTGTAGGCACTGTATGTTGACGTAAAAATCAAAAATAAAAGATAAGGCTGTCATGGCTATGAAAATGGGCAGGTGAAGCCAAAAAACAGTAATCTTTTAGTTATCTTAATAAGTACAGAACTCACATATTCTGGGATTAACTGGGATACTTTACAAGCATCCTGGTGCCTCGCTCCTTTTTGAGTACCGCATACATACACACAAGGAATTTTTTTGTGTGATTTAGTAAAAATGATGGGGGACTACATTACAAAAAAAATTTTGTGTGGATGAAAGAAGAGTAATTTCTTACAGTAAATTTTATTTCCTTTAATCCGGATTAGCAGCACTATCAATGGGGATTTTTATCCTCCAGATAATAGCAATTAGTGTCAATTGTCTTCCGTCTATACATCCCTACTAGCTCCACTACTTCCCTTGTACAGTAAGAAATCACACTTTCCTTGTTGTCCTACAGCAGCAGCACCAATGGGGATATAGCAATTGGCTATCCTTGGGTGGGTTCTCCTAACCGTGGACAGTAGAACCGCTGTGCCAAAGGCTGACTCTCCAGAACCTCTGATCTCCCGCCTATAATGTTCCCCGAAGGTAATGCCCGAACTTCACGAGGCTGCACTGTTGACTTTCTCAATAGGTATGTAGCTTCTTTCTGCCCATAAATATGGACATAGCTCTATAAGATAGAGTCTATATAATCAAAAGACAATGATCAGCAGTCGCATCCACGTGGTCGTACACAGACAGGAGCGCGTCAGTCCCATCTACGTGGTCGTACACAGACAGGAGCGCGTCAACGGGCGTATCAACATAAAATGAAATGAAAAAAGAAAAATACTTCCCAACTTTACCACCTGTCACTTTAGGAAGTCAGAAGAAAAAAAACACAAGGAAAGGAGTGGAGCTAGTAGGGATATGTAGACAGAAGACAATTTAAACTAATTGCTATCACCTGTCCATTGTTCCAGGAGGATAACATTTCCATTGGTGCTGCTTCTGCAGGACAACAAGGAAGGGGGAAATCACAATTAGTTTTGGGAAAAAAAGTACTAACAAATACTAATTCCATATCCTTAGTGCCTGGACAAATTCTGGAGACTGTAGTCTTGGTCATCGATAATTTCAGGATGACGATCAAGGGTGTGCTTAGAAGTCAGTATTTAATGCTCTACATCAAAAGAAATTCAGTCCCGCTGATCACCGGCCTCAGAGATCTCAACCACCATGGGAATTTTACCAGTTAGGTTGCATAAAGGCAACTTTAGGGTATGACTCCACGATCAGGATGGCCGGCGGTATCGCCGCAGCGGCGAAGCCGCTCGGCGCTAAGCCCCGCCCCCTTAATGGGACGCGATCATGCCGGATGTGTTAACTCTTCACATCCGGGATGATCGCTCTGTCCCATAGGGTCCTGTGATATGCCTTGCGGGGATGCTGCGTCCCCGCAAGGTGTACGGGCATGCTGCGATCTGAAAAGACGCGCAGCATGTCCGTAGTCGCAGGGCCGCCGCGTGCGGGTTTCCACGCATAGTGGAGACGGGATTTCATCAAATCCCCTCCACTATGCTGGAACATCTGGATGCTGCTTGTTTGACGCTGCAGCGCTGCGCAGCGTCAAACAAGCAGCGTTTCCTGAACGTGGAAACATACCCTAAGGCTCCAGAATCTGTCCTACTGTGGTATGGTTTGCAAGCGTTATTGGTTTAGTATTAAGTTTTAATGTTATCTCATCTATCTAAACTATGATTTTGCTGCTTTTTGAGTTTAGCTGGATAAAAAGGCAGAGAAAACAGATAAGAAGAAAACTACATGAAAAGGAAATAAGCGCAGGATAGAAGCGATGATAGTACTGACATAATATATACATATGTGTGTATATATATATATACACTCACCGGCCACTTTATTAGGTACACCATGCTAGTAAAGGGTTGGACCCCCTTTTGCCTTCAGAACTGCCTCAATTCTTCGTGGCATAGATTCAACAAGGTGCTGGAAGCATTCCTCAGAGATTTTGGTCCATATTGACATGATGGCATCACACAGTTGCCGCAGATTTGTCGGCTGCACATCCCAAAGATGCTCCATACAAGGCAGGATGGATCCATGCTTTCATGTTGTTTACGCCAAATTCTGACCCTACCATCCGAATGTCGCAGCAGAAATCGAGACTCATCAGACCAAGCAACGTTTTTCCAATCTTCTACTGTCCAATTTCGATGAGCTTGTACAAATTGTAGCCTCAGTTTCCTGTTCTTAGCTGAAAGGAGTGGTACCCGGTGTGGTCTTCTGCTGCTGTAGCCCATCTGCCTCAAAGTTCGACGCACTGTGCGTTCAGAGATGCTCTTAGGCCTACCTTGGTTGTAACGGGTGGCGATTTGAGTCACTGTTGCCTTTCTATCAGCTCGAACCAGTCTGCCCATTCTCCTCTGACCTCTGGCATCAACAAGGCATTTCCGCCCACAGAACTGCCGCTCACTGGATTTTTTTTCTTTTTCGGACCATTCTCTGTAAACCCTAGAGATGGTTGTGCGTGAAAATCCCAGTAGATCAGCAGTTTCTGAAATACTCAGACCAGCCCTTCTGGCACCAACAACCATGCCACGTTCAAAGGCACTCAAATCACCTTTCTTCCCCATACTGATGCTCGGTTTGAACTGCAGGAGATTGTCTTGACCATGTCTACATGCCTAAATGCACTGAGTTGCCGCCATGTGATTGGCTGATTAGAAATTAAGTGTTAACAAGAAGTTGGACAGGTGTACCTAATAAAGTGGCCAGTGAGTGTATATATATACTGTATGTATATCTATATATATAATTGTCTAAGGGTTTTTCCGTCTGTCTGTCTGTCTGTCTGTCTGTCTGTCTGTCTTTCTGTCTGTCTGTCTGTCTGTCTGTCTGTCTGTCTGTCCTGGAAATCACTCCATATAAGGTATGGTCTACAAACAGGATACCTTATATGGAGTGGTCGGCGGTTTGTAGACCATACCTTATATGGAGTGGTCGGCGGTTTGTAGACCATACCTTATATGGAGTGGTCGGCGGTTTGTAGACCATACCTTATATGGAGTGGTCGGCGGTTTGTAGACCATACCTTATATGGAGTGGTCGACGGTTTGTCGGGCGGCCTCGACCAATCAGAGATGGGCACAGCATGGCGACGATGATGTCATAATGGTTGCCATGGCGACGATGATGTCATAAAGGTTGCCTCGACCAATCAGCGACGGGCACAGTCTGCCGCGAATCACATACTACGGGGACATGCATATTCTAGAATACCCGATGCATTAGAATCGGGCCACAGTCTAGTATATATATATATATATATATATATATATATATATATATATATATATATATATATATAAAAGTATTCATACCCCATGAATCTTTCAAATTTTTGCCCGTCACACCCACAAACCTAAATGTATTTTATTGTGATTTTATATGATAAACTGTCACGGACGTGGTTTGTTGAACCACTGTGCCATGGACTGCGGAGAGCCTGGAGGGGCATGACTACGCGAGCACCTGACAGTTCACTAGAGTCTCTGATGGTGAGGTTAGACTTGGCTCCCGATGAATACCAGGTGCCACTGCAGGACAGACCAATGGACGTGCAGCAGCTGGATCCAGTGGACAGACTGGATGGAGCAGCAGTCAGAGTTTGTATCAGAGTGCAGCAGACAGAGTTCACATCAGAGTGCAGCAGACAGAGTTCACACCAAAGTGCAGCATGCAGGATTTGCAACAGAGTGCAGCAGGCAGGATTTGTACCAGAGTGCAGCAGGCAGAATCTGCACCAGAGTGCAACAGGGACTGGTATGCAACCTTACACAACATAGACTGCAAAACAGGAAGGTTGCTCAGGCACCTCCCCACTGGGAAGGAAGCAATATATACATAATGTCCCACAGCCATTGGCTGGGGAGGAAATAGCAAGTGCATGTGCTGGCCCTTTCAGAGGGCAGGAGTGCACGCGCAAGTGTCCAAAGGACATCGCTAGACGTCCGTCTGGAAGCATGCAGATCATGGGGAAGGGAAGAACTGTCTGCAGTACGGATGAGTGAAGAGACATGCCGGAGACCCTGCTTGTCAGAGCAGGGATCCTGCGTGGTGCTAACAGTACCACCATTTACGCCCCCTCTTCTTCATGCCATCTATGAAGTTCCGGAGGAGAATTGGAGCGTGAATATTCTCTTTAGGCTTCCAGGATCTCTCTTTGGGACCAAATCCCTTTCAGTCGACCAGAAAAAAGGTCTTGCCTCTCACCTTCTTCATGGCCAAGATGTTCTCCACTTCAAAAACATCATCCGAGGATGTTGGCATGGGCGTGGCATTAGGATCATTGAAGAAGTGGGTCAGGATGACCGGTTTCAGCAGAGACACTTGAAAAGAATTCAGAATCTGTAATGAAGGAGGCAGCTTCAGTTTATAGGAGACCTCGATGATTCGCTTCAGCACTTCGAAAGGCTCAAAAAACAGAGGACCCAACTTGTGAGAGGAAACCTTCAGTCAGACGTTCCTGGACGAGAGCCATACCTTGTCACCAGGGCGGAAGCACAAATAATCCAGGCACCGTTTGTGTGCATGTCTCTTCATATGGGCTGAGGATGATTCTAAAGTGTCTTTGGTATGCTCCAATAACTTTACAAAATCTTTGGAGAGGACATCTGCAGCAGGGACATCAGAAGGAACCATCACTGGGAGGGGAACCTCGGGTTGCCGACCAAACACAATGTAGAACGGAGACTTTCCCGAGGCTTCACCAACATGATTGTTGTACGAGAACTCAGTTCAGGGAACTAATTTCACCCAATCATTATGGTGGGCATTGACGAAGTGTCGCAGGTATAGTACAGACCAAAAGTTTGGACACACCTTCTCATGTAAAGATTTTTCTGTATTTTAATGACTATGAAAATTGTACATTCACACTGAAGGCATCAAAACTATGAATTAACACAAGTTGGATTATATACTTAACAAAAAAGTGTGAAACAACTGAAATTATGTCTTATATTCTAGGTTCTTCAAAGTAGCCACCTTTTGCTTTGATGACTGCTGTGCACACTCTTGGCATTCTCTTGAACGGCAGGAGAGAACCAGTAGAAAGTCGTCTGGGGACTTTATTGTGGGCACAAATCGGACAAGCAGCCATGCAAGCATAGATCTCCCTCCTCATGGATGGCCACCAGTAGTGGCGAGAAATTAATTGTAGTGTCTTCCTTTGTCCTGCATGACCAACCACCTTGGACGAGTGGCCCCATTACAAAACTCGCTCCTTCTCGGATTCAGCCACAAGGGTCATTCCTGGGGGAACTCGTGACAGGCTGACTGGAGCGACAGTAACCATCTTGCACGGTTCTATGATAAATTAAAGGTCCTCCTCTTGGTCCCCGGACAGAGCGCGAGAGGGCATCAGCTCTGACATTCTTGTCACCGGACCTGAAATGTAAAGGAAAGTTAAAGCGGGCAAAAAACAAAGACCACCTAGCTTGGTGTGGATTAAGCCTCTGGATGGACTGGAGATACGCCAGGCTCTTATGGTCCGTGTAGATGACCACTGGATAGACTGTGCCCTCCAGCAGGTATGGCCACTCCTCCAAAGCCATCTTAATGGCGAGTAACTCCCGGTCCCAGATGGAGTAGTTATGCTCTGGAGCGGAGAAGGCCTTAGAGAAGAAACTGCAGGACACGTGGCGACCCGAAGAGGATTTCTGAGTGAGCACAGCTCTAGCCCCTAATGTGGATACATCCACCTCTAGGAAGAACTATTTGTTCAAATCCGGACAATGCAGAACAGGAGCGGTGGAGAAGGACAATTTAACAGAGCGTAAAGCCTCTTCAGCCTCGGGGAACCAGTTCTTTGGATCGGCTCCCTTTCGGGTTATAGCAGAGATGGGAGCAGTCAAAGTGGAGAAGTGAGGAATTAATTGTCAATAATAGTTAGCAAAGCCATAGAATCGCTGTATTGCTTTGACTCCCACAGGCAGCGGCCATTTAAGAATGGAAGAGACTTTCTCAGGATCCATCCTGAGTCCGGTGTCTGAGATAATGTATCCCAAGAAGGGAATGGCAGACTGTTCTAAAACGCATTTTTCATACTTGGCGTAGAGTCGATTCTCCCTAAGACACTGAAGAACGTGCCGAACTGCTCGTCTGTGGGAGGCCTGATCCGGGGAAAATACCAATATCGTCCAGATACACAACAACGCAGGAATAAAACAGGTCCCAGAAGATATTATTGATGAACTCTTGAAAAACTGACTGTGTGTTACTCAGACTGAAGGGCATCACTCAGTATTTATAATGTCCATCCTTGGTGTTGAAAGCCGTCTTCCATTCATCTCCCTGGCAAATGCAGATTAGATTGTAGGCGCCGCATAAGTCTAATTTGGTGAAGATCCTGGCACTTCTTAATTGGGATTAGTGGGATAGGGTATTTATTTTTCACCGTGATCTGGTTGAGACCCCGATAGTCTATACAGGGTCATCCGTCCTTCTTGTTAACCAATTTTAATAAAAACCCGGCCCCAGCAGGAGAGGAGGACTTCTGACTGAACCCCCTGGCCAAATTCTTCTGAATGTAGTCTGACATAGCTTGAGTCTCAGCTGGGTACAGAGGGTAAATTCGACCTCTAGTGGGGTGTAGATCTGGGAATCAAGTCGATATGGCAGTCATACGACCTGTGGGGCGGCAAAGTCTGTTTCCTTCTTGTCAAACACATTGGCAAAGGACCAATAGGCAGATGGCAAACTGGGAAGCGATGCCGGACAAGACGGGGTCTTAGCTGGACGTACTGAAGCCAGACGCCTCTCATGACAGGAATGTCCCCAGAGGAGGACCTCTCCAGTTCTCCAGTCCAACACAGGTTTGTGCTGTCATAGCCATGGTAGGCCTAAGAGAAAGGCGTGAGACATATGGGAAAGAATATAGAAGACAATCCTCTGAGTATGAAGCATCCCAAAACAGACCTCAAGTGGCTCTGTAGCCAGATGAACCACCTCCCGAAGAGTTCTACCATCAAAAGAAGTTATTGCCAGGGGGTTCTTGAGTGGATGAGCTGGGATTTGGAACTGATCCAATGCAGCCTGGAGGATAAAATTTCCGGCTGCCCCAGAATCCAAATACGCTGACTCAATAAACTGGGATTCACCGGTTGTCATGGCCACAGTAAGGGTCAGGGGTAGGGAGATGTCTTTTCCATATAGGGAGGCTTCTCCTACCGACCCTAGATGCGGAGCTTCTCCTACCGACCCTAGATGCTGGAGCTTCTCTGGCTTCACTGGACAGTCTCGAATGGAGTGACCCATGTCTCCACAATACATGCACTGGCCTTTAGCGTGTCGGTCCCTCAGTTGCTGTCTAGCAAAGACAAGGTGGTCGATCTGCATGGGTTCAGGTGAGTCCTCGACAAGGGAGGGCGAAGGAACAAGCGGCCTTTGAAAAGACGGAGCCAGGCACCGCGGTCCTCTTTCACGTGCCACCTTACAGGCACTGTCACGGAAATGAAGGTATTTATGGATGGCGAGGGAGATCAGGTTGTCATAGGTAGTTGGTAGGTCTCAATCAGCTAGTTCATCCTTAATGTCTCCGGAAAGCTCCTCCCAGAATATCACCACCAAATCTCTGTTATTCCATCTGAGTTCGGATGCCAGAGTGCGGAAGCATACAGCATATTGCCCCACAGATGAATTAGACTGATGTAAACGGAGAAGAGCGGAAGCTGCAGAGGTGGTTTGCCTGGGATCATCGAATACTTTTCAAAAAGCTTCCAAGAATGCAGGCAAATTGGAGATGATTTGGCCCTCTCTCTCCCTTAATGGGTTCAACCACGCCAGGGCCTTGCATCTAAGGTGCGACCTAAGGAATGCTACCTTTGCTTGGTCCAACGGGAAGTGGTGAGGAAGAAGTTCAAAATGTAGCCGGCACTGATTGATGAACCCGCGGCAGAGCTTTGGATTGCCGTCAAAGCGTGCTTGAGCTGCAAGTCGGGGACCTGTATCTTGAACTAAGCAAACTGTCCGAGAAGTCTCTGGAGAAAACATGGCTGCTTCAACATGCGGGAACTCTGGAGAGATGTTTAAGGCCTCCAACTTGGTGGTTATGGACTGCAACTGTATGGACAACTCTTCCTGAGCATCTTTCTGTCAGCAGAGCTCCTGGTACATGGTTTGAACAGGCAGGATCTGGGGTCCAGCGGGGTTCATGACCTAAGCAAACTGTCACGGAAGTCGTTTGTGGAACCACTGTGCCACGTAACATGGAGAGCCTGGAGGGGCATGACTAATCGAGCACCTGACTGTTCAGTAGAGCCTCTGATGGTGAGGTTAGACTTGGCTCCCGATGAACACCAGGTGCCACTCCAGGACAGACCAATGGACACACAGCAGCTGGACCCAGAGGACAGACTGGATGGAGCAGCAGGCAGAGTTTGTATCAAAGTGCAGCAGACACAGTTTGCACCAGAGTGCAGCAGACAGAGTTCACACCAGAGTGCAGCAGACAGAATTCACACCAGAGTGCAGAAGACAAAGTTTGTATCAGAGTGCAGCAGGCAGAGTGTAACAACTCTGCTGGCATCACGGCATGGCCTCGCATTTCTCACACTATCTTACCCACTGCTCCAGGCCATGATGTGGTTTCTGTTTCTTGCCAGCTCCGTGTTCTGTGTCTCTGCTCTCTGCATGCTTCATAGTTATTATTATTATTATTTATTGTTATAGCGCCATTTATTCCATGGCGCTTTACAAGTGAGGAGGGGTATACATAATAACAAGTACAATAATCTTGAACAATACAAGTCATAACTGGTACAGTAGGAGAGAGGACCCTGCCCGCGAAGGCTCACAATCTACAAGGGATGGGTGAGAATACAGTAGGTGAGGGTAGAGCTGGTCATGCAGCGGTTTGGTCGATCGGTGGTTACTGCAGGTTGTAGGCTTGTCGGAATAGTTCTGTGTATAGAGGGGCGGCGCCTGAACTCTCTGGTTCTTATAGGAATCAGGTGCATCTGTCCAATCTGTTCCTGACCAATTGCCAGGAGACCTCCAGTATTTAGTTCAGCTCCACCCAGTGGTCTGGGCCTGTGCAATGTGTTAGCTCAGTTAGTGTCTTGCTTCTGAGTTTGCCTGGCCTTTCTCTGAGTTACTCCCTCTCTGGAGGATTCTCTGTGTTATTTCCTTGGTCTTGTTGTCCGCCCACCAGGAGGCAGAATATCCTGGTCCCAGTGTCTTTGTCCTTGTGTCTTGTTCCTTTGCCTTGTCTGTACTTAGTCTTACCTCGGTCTTCTACTCTTTGGCTTCCTTCCCTGTTGTCTTTCCTTGTATTCTCAGTCTGCTTTCACTCCGCACTCTTGCAGCTCTGCCTGCTCTGAACCTTTGTTTCTTTACCTCTGCCCCTCACTTCTGCGTTTCTGCTCCTTTCTACTCAGCTTATCTTCTGCTGTTGCAGTTATCCCTTGCTGCAGCTTCTCTCCACATTCTTTGTGGCTCTGCTCAGCTTTGCTGCAGAGACCCCTCCCGCAGCACCTCTCCGCTCCTTGCGGTTCTACCTGGCTCCGCTCCTTGCGGTTCTACCTGGCTCCGCTCCTTGCGGTTCTACCTGGCTCCGCTCCTTGCGGTTCTACCTGGCTCCGCTCCTTGCGGTTCTACCTGGCTCCGCTCCTTGCGGTTCTACCTGGCTCCGCTCTTTGCGGTTCTACTTCTCCTGTACTTGGCTCCGCCGCCAGCTCTTGGCTCCGCCTCCTGCCTGTCTGCACTTGGCTCCGCCTCCAGCTCTTGGCTCCGTCTCCTGCATTTCTGTTCTTGGCTCTAGCTCCTGTGCTTTCGCTCTGCATCCGCTCTTGCGGTCTTTATCTACTTATTCCTAGGTCCTCGTGTCTGAACAGGTTCTTACCCGTTCTACATACCTGCCTGCAGACCGGTCCCTACCGGTTCTTCCAGTGTACCAGTCTTGTCCACCAGTCTTGCCAGAGAGCCAGCCGTGCCCGCCTGCCTGACAGTGTTCCTGTTGTACCCGTCTGCCTGCCTATGTGCCAGCTGTGCCCGCTTGCTTGTCTATGTTCCGTTCCCCGGTGGGATCAGCAGCCACAACCAGACTCCACCCTGGAGTGGTACCTGGTAGCTTCCTATTGCACAAGTCTGACCTCACCATCAGAGGCTCCAGCGAACACCTAGGAAGCTACTTAGTTACGCCCCTTCCAGGGAGGTTTGGTCTGTGGTCCAGTGGGGCCACTCCCCCGCACGCCCGCGCCAACCAGTCTGGGCGCGAGCATGACAGTTTGCACAGGCCATGGCCTCCGCTGTATCCCATGTCCTACCGCTCGCAGAGCATGATGAACTTTTTTCCTGCAACCTGAAAAATTTGTTCCACCAAGGGTGGTTCAGATTGAAGAGACCTCTGACCCAATTATTGTCTCTAATGCTCTCTTCAAGCAACTTCAGGCCTATGAGGAGGAGCACTACCCAGCTGACCCACCTAGGTTCTATGGGAACCCTGAAAATGCCAGGGGTTCCTGAAGCAGTGCTTACGCTACATCCTGCAGAATGCAGCTTGTTTCCCCTCTGACTGGGTCAAGGTGGGTTACATCATGTCCTACCTGGCCGAAGATGCTCTAATATGGATAACTCCCCTCTGGGAAGCAGGGGATCCTATTGTCATGAACCTGGGGGCCTTCCTGGTGGCCTTCCGTAAAGTCTTTGACAAGCCTTGTCCTGCTGCTCCTGTTAAGTCTTCCCCATCTAGATCCGAGATTCGCTCCAGACGGGCGAAACCCATGAAGAAACCCCCACGTCAAGCCATGACCGTCTGTGACCCTCCTGTTCCTCTACCCGTTAAAGCAGCAACCTGTGTGAAGCCTAAGAAGGTTGATGAGAGTGGGCTGGCAAAGCAGCAGCCTGAAATCAGCCATAAGAAGGGCATACAATGTCACTGCTGTTGTGAGGAACACCTGGATGGCCTCTGTCCAGGGGATCTTAAGCTCCAAAACCTCGGGCCAGTTGGAGAGGCTGCCCCTGGCGAGAGTACTTGCTCTCCATCTAAGTTAATGACTGTTTCTCTGCCTTCTGGGAGCTTTGGTGTGTCTAAGCCGCCTGTCATACGGAGTCGGTGTATGGTCTCCGTTCTTCAGCTCCAGAACCCAGTGTGGGCGTTGCCTGATAATGGCCGAACCCTGCTAAAGAGCAGTCTAGTCCTGCAAGGACAACTACAGCTCCAAGTTGGAGCCTTATACACGAAGAAGTTTGTTTTCCGTATGCTGTCTGTTATGCCCATGGGTCATTCTAAGCCAAGGACTCTACCACCCGCTCTGGTCAAGAGTTGCAGTAAGGTGCTTCGTTTGAACTTACCCAGTCTTGAGAAGTGTCTGGTTCCCATGCGTCAAAGACACTCAGCAGTGACATCTTCTGCTGGTCTGCTAGTCGTCGAGTCAAGCTGTGCTGACGTCACCGAAGATGGGGAAACGGTGACTATGTCTCCACACATCTCCAGCGACTATACCAGTAAACACTTAGTCGTCGAGTCAAGATGTGCTAATGTCACCGAAGATGGGGAAGCGGTGACTATCTCTCCACACGTCTCCAACGACTTTTCCTGTATTCCGTTCCTAGGAACATCCCCGCCGCTTGGACGATTTCTTCTGGATAACGGGCAGAAGATTGTTCCTATGTTTATACCTTCTGCGTCCTTATGGCCGGCTGGTGAAGATTTCAGAACTGAAGTTTGTTCACCTCAATTTTCCTCTGACCCGGTGGAGCTGATGCTCTCCACACTCATCTCTAATGACTTTTCCTGTGTTCAGTATCCGGGAGCTTCTCTGCTACCTGTTGGGCAAAATTTGAATCCTATGAGACGGTTTTCAGTTTCCAAGTGTCTGGCTGGTGAAGATATTAAGACGGCAGCATTCAAGTCCCTGTTACCTATGTACCTGGAGGAGATGGTCCAGTCCATAGAGAAAGCTAACCCCATTGGGTACAATGAGACTTTGCTACCTGAGATTTCCGATGAAGTTAATCCTACAGAGCACAAAGAGACTTTGTTTTCTGAGATTCCTGGTGACCCGCCTGCCTTATTCTACTCTGAAGATGTCATGTTATCCTGGACTATGTGTGCTCCCATCCTTCTTCTACAAGTTATTCTGGCTGGCTTGAAGAAGAGGGGCCGTAAAGGGGGGGGTACTGTAACAACTCTGCTGGCATCACGGCATGGCCTCGCATTTCTCACACTATCTTACCCACTGCTCCAGGCCATGATGTGGTTTCTGTTTCTTGCCAGCTCCGTGTTCTGTGTCTCTGCTCTCTGCATGCTTCATAGTTCTGTGTATAGAGGGGCGGCGCCTGAACTCTCTGGTCCTTATAGGAATCAGGTGCATCTGTCCAATCTGTTCCTGACCAATTGCCAGGAGACCTCCAGTATTTAGTTCAGGTCCACCCAGTGGTCTGGGCCTGTGCAATGTGTTAGCTCAGTTAGTGTCTTGCTTCTGAGTTTGCCTGGCCTTTCTCTGAGTTACTCCCTCTCTGGAGGATTCTCTGTGTTATTTCCTTGGTCTTGTTGTCCGCCCACCAGGGGGCAGAATATCCTGGTCCCAGTGTCTTTGTCCTTGTGTCTTGTTCCTTTGCCTTGTCTGTACTTAGTCTTACCTCGGTCTTCTAGTCTTTGGCTTCCTTCCCTGTTGTCTTTCCTTGTATTCTCAGTCTGCTTTCACTCCGCACTCTTGCAGCTCTGCCTGCTCTGAACCTTTGTTTCTTTACCTCTGCCCCTCACTTCTGCGTTTCTGCTCCTTTCTACTCAGCTTATCTTCTGCTGTTGCAGTTATCCCTTGCTGCAGCTTCTCTCCACATTCTTTGTGGCTCTGCTCAGCTTTGCTGCAGAGACCCCTCCCGCAGCACCTCTCCGCTCCTTGCGGTTCTACCTGGCTCCGCTCCTTGCGGTTCTACCTGGCTCCGCTCCTTGCGGTTCTACCTGGCTCCGCTCCTTGCGGTTCTACCTGGCTCCGCTCCTTGCGGTTCTACCTGGCTCCGCTCCTTGCGGTTCTACCTGGCTCCGCTCCTTGCGGTTCTACCTGGCTCCGCTCCTTGCGGTTCTACCTGGCTCCGCTCCTTGCGGTTCTACCTGGCTCCGCTCTTTGCGGTTCTACTTCTCCTGTACTTGGCTCCGCCGCCAGCTCTTGGCTCCGCCTCCTGCCTGTCTGCACTTGGCTCCGCCTCCAGCTCTTGGCTCCGTCTCCTGCATTTCTGTTCTTGGCTCTAGCTCCTGTGCTTTCGCTCTGCATCCGCTCTTGCGGTCTTTATCTACTTATTCCTAGGTCCTCGTGTCTGAACAGGTTCTTACCCGTTCTACATACCTGCCTGCAGACCGGTCCCTACCGGTTCTTCCAGTGTACCAGTCTTGTCCACCAGTCTTGCCAGAGAGCCAGCCGTGCCCACCTGCCTACCAGAAAGCCAGCCGTGCCCACCTGCCTGACAGTGTTCCTGTTGTACCCGTCTGCCTGCCTATGTGCCAGCTGTGCCCGCTTGCTTGTCTATGTTCCGTTCCCCGGTGGGATCAGCAGCCACAACCAGACTCCACCCTGGAGTGGTACCTGGTAGCTTCCTATTGCACAAGTCTGACCTCACCATCAGAGGCTCCAGCGAACACCTAGGAAGCTACTTAGTTACGCCCCTTCCAGGGAGGTTTGGTCTGTGGTCCAGTGGGGCCACTCCCCCGCACGCCCGCGCCAACCAGTCTGGGCGCGAGCATGACACAGAGTTTGCATCAGAGTGCAGCAGGCAGGGTTTGCATCAAAGTGCAGCAGACAGAATTTGCACCAGAGAGCAGCAGGCAGGATTTGCCCCAGAGTGCAGCAGGCAGGATTTGCCCCAGAGTGCAGCAGGCAGGATTTGCCCCAGAATGCAGCAGGCAGGATCTGCACCAGAGTGCAGCAGAGACTGGTATGCAACCTTACACAACATAGACTACAAAACAGGAAGGTTGCCTAGGCACCTCCCCAATGGGGAGGAAGCAATATATACATAATATCCCACAGCCATTGGCTGGGGAGGAAATAGCAAGTGCATGTGCTGGCCCTTTAAGAGGGCGGGATTGCACGCGCGAGTGTCCTAAGGACATGGCTGGAGGTCTGGCTGGAAGCATGCAGAGCATGGGGAAGGGAAAAACTGACTTAAGCGCGGGTCAGTGAAGAGACACACCGGAGACCCTGCTTGTGAGAGCAGGGATCCAGCATGGTGCCAACATAAACCAACACAAAGTAGCAAGTGTTTGTGAAGTGTAAAAGAAATTATACATGATTTTCTAAGTATTTTAAAAATACAGATCTAAAAATGATGTGCTATTATATTCAGCCTCTTGCAGTCTGATACTCCTAAATAAAATCCTGAGTGACCAATTGCCTCCAGAAGCCACATAATTAGTAAATTGAGTCCACCAGTGTGTAATTTATTTTCATTTTAACTACAGCTGTTCTGTGAAGGCCTCAGAGGTTTGTTTGACAAAATTAAGGATCAAACAACATCATGACAAACAACAAACACACTAGACAGGTCAGGGATAATGTTGTGGAGAAGAGTAAAGCAGGGTTAGGTTATAAAAAATAGCTCAAGCTCTGAACATATCATAGACAGTGTTCAATTCATCATCCAAAAATGGAAGGAGTATGGCACAACTGCCAACCTACCAAGACATGGCCGTCTACCTAAACTGACATCCCAAGGAAAGAGAGCACTAATCAGAGAATCAACCAAAAGACCCATTGGTCATGCTGGAGGAGCTGTAGAGATATATAACTCATGTGAGAGAGTTTGGCTGCAGGACAACTATTAGTCATGCACTTCATAAATTTGGCAGAATGGCAAGAAGAAAGCAATTTTTCAAGGCACTGTAGTGTGACGCCCGGGAGACCGAGGTACCCAGCACCAGATCAATGAGGTCCGTCTCTTGAGGGGGATCTCACTAGTGGCTTGACCCGGTGCTGTGGCCTCAGGCGATGCACAGTGCAAGGGATATCATGAAGGAACAGATACTTACTTGATCAGCAGCAGGTCTTCTCAGCTGTGATGACCCCGATCCTGGATCGATGGTTATTGTCCAAATGAAAGACTGAGGCGCTGAAACGTTTAACCAGTTTACATCAACAAAAAGGGATTTGCAACCAATACTGTCACTGGAGTCTGTATAAGAACTCTGAATTACTTTGACCCTGTCAGGATTTCCACCTCTTATTATGCGCAGTTTCTGTATGGCCCTATGTATGTGAACTGGCTGCCGACCCAATCTGTCTCTTCTATGCTCTGGTTCGACGGACAACCCGAGTCCTTTTTGTCAGCTTACCCCCTTTGGGAGTATCGCTGAACTCTGTGTCTGTTGCTGCGTCTTACCCTGGTGAAGCTGATATCACCTCACTTTCTTCCGGTTGCTGTATTATATATAACGAATATAGCCACGGATCCGGTATCCGTCTCTGCGCCTATTCTGGGTAGAAATTATTGCTACCCGGTTCTCACAATGTCCTTTTTCTCTATTCCTCTTTTCCTACTATGGGTATTACGGGCCTATAATCCGTCATAGGGCTGTTAGGAGTTCAGTTATACGACCTCTCACTTTCAGCTCCTCAACCCAACTGCCAGTCCTTTTCTCAGACCAGAATAGATCAAGGGGAGTCTCTGGAGCTCCCCCTTCTGGCCGGAGATGGTAGTGCAGTCTTGCTATTTTAATATTTGTATTTGGTGTCAATAACTATTTTTGTGGCAAATGCCCCTAGGGGTGCCACAGTAGTCTTTAGGAAATATTATAAGGACTAACACTGCTAAGAGCTGCACCTTATGAGAAATTTATTAAATATGGTACAAAATAGAATTGGAGCAGTTACCCATAGTTATCAATTACAAGTCTCATGACTTGGTTTGGGGATTCAATCCAGTGAACTGTTGCTACTTGGTCAGTTCTCCTATCTACTGAGCTATTGTCCTTTCTTCTCTGTCCAAATGCTGAAGGTTTCTATTGTCTTTGTTCTCCCTTCTTGGTTTGCTCCTCGTCGGGTGTTTCTCGTTTTCTTGTTTTGGTTTGCCCTATCACATTCTGGGTAAGGTTTTCACCTTTCACTGCACTTCCTTGCTGGCTATACTTCTTGGTGGATGTGTATTCAGAAGTTCCAGCCCTTCAGCAAAGGGGTTTGTTATGTTTGTTAAACTCCAGTTGTATTTTTGCAGTGATTTTGTTTGCTTTCCATAACAGTGTGATAGAAATATATATATCATGTAGATCTCACTTGCATGTATACTCCTCTATAATCAAATATATACTTATATGCTCACAGCTAATATATACATTATAATCAATGGTTTAAAATGGCTGACAAACTGATATAAGCCAGACAGATTGTATGGGGTTTTTCCATCTTAAAAACAGGAACTCGGGTCAGATGTCTGAAATAATGCCTAGAATATAGCTGAATCTTGCTGAAACGGCAGACCAACAGTGTCAGATGTCTCAACTCTGTCCTACATACAGAACTCAAGTTTACTTGCTTGGTCAGCAGTCATATGAGCATTAATCACAATATTCCATATATGTTTAGATAACCAATGACAGAGGAGCTAGACAATATGGTAATTAACTAACCACCCCTGACAACCCCTAACCACTCCTTTCTATCTGCTATCATAAAACTATGTATGTACAATAAAGTACCAGTATTGATGGAATGTTATTGACACAATGATGTTGTGCAGTCTCATTCTTCCTTGAGCGCTCAAAATACTCAGTCTTATTGGGAGCGGCCACAGCACACACAGGGATATATTTATCCAACCCAAATATTTCCATAACATAATGGCCCCCAACAGCGAGGCATGGATGAAACGCACACGGGGACCCACTACTGACCGGAAAGAAGGAGGTGTTGCCACGGCCTTGGCACAGGGGCAGGAGACTGCGCAGCTCCATAAGTAAGGTAAGAAAATGTTATCATCTTACCTGAAAGTCCCCTGTGCCCAGTCTGAGTCTATACCTCTTGCCGGTCAGGCGTGGTCACCAATTCCCAGGTAGTGTAAAAAATCCGTAGCCACGAATCCAAACCCTGGGAGGTGTCTGCTGTGTGCCGTGTATGTGTTATGTGTCTGTGTAAGATCCAGGAGAAGGAAGGAAAAGTGACTTTTGTTTGGGGTGGCTGGGTAACAGACAGCAGGAGGTCAAATCGCTGAATAAGCTATCACAGATTCCCGTGCAATAGGAGAGACAGGAGGTCTCGGGACAGGCAGTTCCATGTTCCAGGCTCGGATGGTGATAGTTTTGAGGGCTGCCACAGATTCCCGTAGCCGGCGGCCAGTCAGGACGACTGGAGCAGAGGGTGGTAGAATTTCCCGGGCATATGCGTGCCCAGTGCGATTGATATTTGTTTGTTCCCAGCGCAACCTGCACGTGTCACAGAATTAAAAAGGGCATCTCTCGGATTGTCTATCTGTATCTGTTTCTGTTTGTGTCATGTACTATTGCCGCTTTAAGAGCATGAAATAGTAAAAGAAAGTTTTGGTTTTTTTTCCTCTCTTGAACTTCCTCTTTTTTCAGCTGCGAGGAGAGATATGCATTGTAAATCACACTGTCACATCTGTTTTTTTTCTTTTTCTTTTGCAATGCTGGCTATGTGTAGTTTTTTGTGAAGAGGCGAAATTAAATAGTACCTATCATTTTTGATGTGACATACGGGTTTTCAGATACGTGATTTTAGTGACATTTGATATTATTGCAATTGCATACGGAACAGAAAGGGGAAGTGTGTCTCTAACTGCGTTGAGCGCAGAGAGAGAGAAGGAAAATATATATAAAGTTTTTTTTAATCTTTTGAAAGTTTTTATTGTTTTTTTCATATAGTTATTAAAGTTTTCTAAAGTTCTTTTTCCTCTTGTATCAAAATTTTCAGTTTTTGGTTGTGAACTAAGTTTTTGACAGTTTTTCTTATCGTTTTGGGTTTTTCTTAGAGTTTTATATACTCATTTTTAGAAGTTTTTTTTTAGTACTGTTTTCTTTTTTCATTTTTGTGTGTTTTTCAATTTTTGGCCGAGCAACAGGAGAGTCTTTTATTTCCTGATGAGCAAACAGCCCCTAGATAGTGGCAGAACACGAAGGTGTTAAGTATGTGAAGATTTTGGAAGGTATAAAGTACGTGAAATTCATTAGAATGGCAGACTTCAAGCTGCAGAATGGCATGACGTAGAAAGGAAAATAAGGGAAGTTAGCTGATGTTAGATTGCTGAATGCCAATACATGGTATGAAGTAGCAGCAGAGCTTACATCGTTTAGGTGGTATGGAAAGTTATGTGAGCAAACCAGGAAGTGATTTTTGTGGGTATGAGACGGGAGAATCTGCGCAGTAGGTAGTTATTTTTGCACAGTATGTGGCGCGCCCCGTCTCTCCCTACAGGGAGAAGGCATAATTGCTCCTCTCTATTATTCTTGTTGTTCTCCTCTATCCTCCTTTTTCTCTGTCAGTCTTTTCTCTCCGCATTCCTCTCTCTCTCTCTCCTTTCCTCTCCTCTTCCTCCACACTTTTCTCTTCTCTCTCCCCCCTCTCTATCTCTCTCCTCCATACCCTCCATCTTCTCCTCCCTCCTTCTCCACTCCCCCACCACACCTTTCTCCTCCTTCTTTTCCTTCTCCACACCCATCTCTCCTCACCCTCTCTCTCCCCTCCTTCTCCACTCCCCCGCCACACCTTTCTCCTCCTTCTTTTCCTTCTCCACACCCATCTCTCCTCACCCTCTCTCTCCCCTCCTTCTCCACTCCTCTCTTCTCCTCCCTCTCTCTCTCTTCCACACCTCCCATCTTCTCCTCCCTCTTGTCCACATTCTCTCTCCCCTCCTACTATTCCTTTGTCTCACTCATCAACCCCTCCCTCTTCTTCTTCCTCTTTTTTTTCCTCTTTGTTGCCGGCTGGGCCAACGCCCAATTCATAAAATATGGTGCTTGAAACACGTTTCCGTTCTAAGCCCCTGGCACAGTCCAGCCATTGCCAGTTGTGATATCGGGGAAAGAAAGTGAAAATCCCCCTACACACAATGCAGTGGGCAGCCCCCAGACATATCAGGCAGCAGACAGCTCAGCCCTGGGTGCAGAGGGGGGAGGAATGATATCAGAACGAGCTCACTGACAGATCCTCCGTTACCTCATTTCACAGTCAAACAATATTGTAACCCTTAATGTACAACTTCAGCACCAGTCAGAGCTGCCTACATTCACACCAACATAGAACTATAAGCCTAATCCATCACAGCTTCAGCAAGGGGGGAGACATCCTCACAGCAACTTCTAAGTCCAATATCAGTCAGTGTACGACCCCAGTACAAGCTATCACAACTATTCCTCTGATGAAGATGAAGAGGGAACATCATACATGCTGTCCAGTACTAGAAAGGAAACCCACTGGCACCAAGAATGCAAGGGCAGATAGAGGCACCACCATTACACTATGTGCACTGCACTTCAAGTCAGATGATAATCTTCCAGACCCAGGGATGCATCCCATGCCATTTTACCGAAGAATGTAGCAGAACCAGCGAACATATGCAGCCAGCTGGAATGATCTCTGGGCCATGAATGGAAATAGAAGCAGGTGATGCACTCTGGCCAATCATAAAGGAACAATTCAAATTTCCAGCAGAATTAGATGTACATGCTTGGGAGTCAGGGCCACAGCTAATATAACAGCTCAGAGAGTGGGCCAAAGGCAGATTGGCAGGACAAGCCAAAACCAAGAGCCAAGATAAGACAGAGTCTGTAAAGAAGTTTCATGGCAGAGTAATGCAAGTATTCCAAGACTTGGGCTTCACCATTCAAGACCAGATACACAGGCAAATGTTGGCACAGGTCTTTGTGCATGGACTGAGACAGCCAATCAGGAAACCACTGATAGTGGCTAGGCCTAGGAACAGGTCAATAGCAGTGGACTGACCCAGAAAAAATGTTTTATGTGCGCCTAGGAGACTGTTTATTGCCGATTGTCACCAAAATTGCCACCATTATAGCACCACAAAAGAGCGCAAAGAAGGAAAAGGGTGCCGTGCTGCTGAGAACACCAGAAGGGGAGCCAGAGGTGAAGACGCTACAAAGTGCCGATCGACACACCGGAAGAACCGCTGCAGACTCCAGAGAGGAGACACCGACCTCAATAAGGTTAGCAAAGGGGAGAAGCTATGTCGGAGCAGGAGGAAGAAGTGATGGCAGATGCAGCCACAGCCCCTGTAATGCCCCAAGACCTTGGGTTGGATGCAGTCGCCGGTCTCATGGCACCCCGGGCCTCGCCACGAATGCACCTGCAGGCCCCGTCTTACCACCGCAGCTTCAATCAGCAGGCCGGACCCCGCTGCCGCTGCAGTACCAATCATGCTGTTGTCCACAGTAGCCAAAGGGATTGAGTCCCAACCAGGGGTGCAGAAGACAGCCCCTCTCATGGTGACCACTGACCTGGAAGCGCAACCACCCTACAAAGACAGAAAAAGTGTCAAGTGTTACATCTGTGGCAAGTTTGGCCATTACCAGAACCAGTACAAAGCACCCACGCCCCCGAAGAGACTGGACCCATGCAACCCAAGAGTTGGTCCAGAGAAACAGGTCAAGGAAGAAGTGCAGAAAGCAGTGAAGTACCCCGTCCATAGGACAGAGGCAAGCAAGCCAGGTCCTCAAGACACTACACCCCTGACATGTAAAACTTCATCTGCAAGACCAATACCTCAAATTACCCTTAAAATGGATGGCGTTGTCAGATCCAACGTGGTGCAGCCAGAAGTGTGATGACACCTGTGGAACTCGCTGATCCCACCTGCCTATCAGAATCCTCTGTGTCTCGCATGAGCATTGATGGTCAAGTCAGACATTCTCAGCTTACAAAGCCACTGAGCGTGTGCACTCAGCCAGGACACTCTATCCTGTCCCAGTTTGTGGTGTAAAGGACCTGCCACTCAACCTGCTGGGAGCGAACCTACTGCAGAAGCTGAAGGCAACCACAGTGTTCCAGGAAGATGGGACAGTGACACTTACTTCATCCCTGACCCAAGAAGAGTCATGCTGGCGGCCCTACAAGAACATTAAACAATCGATGAGGCCTACCCAAGGAGGTACTGGATGTAGTACCAGAAAGTCTATGGTCTAAGGGACCCCAGCACGTGAGAAAACCTCAAGTTGCCCCAGTACGGGTGTCATTCAAGACAGATACCCCATACCCTCGTAAGGCCCAGGCCAGGCCTAGAGTCAAGCTGCCTCTTACCAACTGAAGGTCTACCTGGAAATAGGAATCATTGTTCCTCGCACATCGCCTTGCAATACCCCGCTTTTCCCCGTCAAGAAAAAGACTGTAAAAGGAGAGCCAGCCAAGTTCAGAATGGTACATGACCTGAGAGCTGTGAATGACGTCACGGTGTTTGAAACTCCAATTGTTCTGAATTCGCACACTCTGCTCTCAAATGTGCCTGCCACAGCAAAAGTGTTCACAGTGACCGACCTGGCTAATGTTTTCTTCAGTGTTCCCCTTCACCCGGATGACCAGTTCCTGTTTGCCTTAATGCACCAGGGGGGACACCACACATGGACAGTGATGCCACAGTGGGCCCAGAACAGCCCTTCACAGTTCACCAAAGCAATGTCCACAGTCCTCACCAACTGGGTCGCAGAACATGCAGAAGTAACCCTGCTACAATACATGGACAATCTACTCCTTTGTGCAATTGACTCTGACACGTGTAAAGCCCATTCCTTGCATCTCCTACTCTACCTGGCGGAGCAGCACTGCAAGATCTCAAAGAACAAAGTCCAGTGGTGTCTGAAGCAAGTTACGTTCCAGAGACACTGTATTGCTCACCAGGCGAAACACCTGACAGATGACCGGAAGACCACAGTGGAGAAGATGGTCCCTCCGACAACTCCAAAGGTGCTACAGGCCTTCCTTGGTCTAGTTTCGTATTGCAGAGCCTGGATCCCTGATGCTTCCGTCCTAATGCAGCCTCTGTGTGAATACGTCAGCGTGACCCCGTTCCTCCAGACAGATGTGGCCTTCAGTTCGTTCAAGAAGTTAAAAGGCTCTGTAGTCTCAGCGCCAGCACTAGGCCTATCTGACTACGAGAAGCCATTCCGTCTCTACTTGATGAGAAGAGAAGGCCTTGCTACTGGAGTCCTGACGCAGCTTCAGGGGGGAAAGCAGAGACTTTTGGACTACTTTTCAGCTTGCCTGGATCCAGTTGCAAGGGGAGCCTCTTCCTCCCGCATGAGAGCAGCAGTTGCAGCACACGCCCTCCTGGACAGGACTACTGACATCAGTGGAAAAACCATTGGAAATCCTGGCTCTGCATGACATCTCAGCAATCCTCAACCAAACCCAGCCAAAACATCTCTCCACCGCCAGGCATCTTCGCCTCCAGTGCTCTCTACTCCTGCCCGACAATGTCACCATCTCCAGATGCACAGTCCTCAACCCGTCCACTCTACTCCCACTCCCAAGGGGGGATACAGATACAGATCCTCAGATAAAAAGTCTGATCAAAATCTGCATGATACCTTCTGCAGGGATCTGAATTTGCTCCGGACGGATGACCATGATTGCTTCAGCATCATGCAACAGGAAACAGCAGGACTACCCAAGGTGGCAGAAGAGCCACTGACCAACCCAGAGTTGATCCTCTCTGTGGATGACTCCAGATTTGCAGATGATGAAGGAAGATTCCACACGGGAGGTGCAGCGACCAGCAATCAAGAGATCCTGTGGTCCAGAAGTCTGCCGCCCAGTCTGTCAGCCCAGGAAGCAGAACTGATAGCGCTGATGAAGGCCTACCAGATGGCAGAAGACAAGACTGAGAAAATGTATACCGATTCAAGGTACTTGCATGGCATAGCACACGACTTCGGACCCATCTGGGCTGCAAGGGACTTCCTCACAGCAAGCGGAACAACCGTGAAGCATCATGGAGCCATTAAGGACCTGCTGAACACACTTCAACTTCCAAAAGTGGTGACAATACTAAAAGTCATAGCGCATGGAAAACTGAACACAGTAGGGGCACGAGGCAACAACATGGCGGATATGGCAGCCAAAGAAACAGTCAAGGGAAGACAATATGGACAAGTGGAAGAGGTCGTAGAGCCGGACGGCTACTACAGGACGGCTGAAGACAGGAAACCTGACAAGATGACATCCTGGGATCTGCTCAAAAAAGCTGCAAGAGCAAGCCCCAAAGGACAAGAAGGAATGCTGGATGCAAAAGTGAGCAACACATGAAGAAGGAAGGGTATACTCAATGGACTACAAACCCTGTTTACCCCGAAGCATGTACCCTATGGTGGTCCAGTTGGCACATGGGCCCACACACAGATTAAAGACACAGATGAATGATCCGATTGGTGCTTACTGGATCGCTCCAGAAATCTCCACCCTAACAGCCAAGTTCATAAACAGCTGTCTGACCTGTGGCAAATGCAACCCTGGAAGAATGAAGAAAGTTCCCATGCCATCGTCTTGCCAGACCACTGTACCCCTTCCAGAGGATCCAGATAGACCACATCCAGATGCCGCCAAGTGGAGGTTTCAAATATGCCCTTGTGGCCGTGGACATGTTCTCAGGATGACAGCCAGAAGCTTTCCCAGTGAAGAACCAGTCAGCAAAGACTACTGCAAAGAAGCTACTCTCAGAGACGAGATATGCAGCTATGGGGTCCCAGAAGTGATAGAGAGTGACCAGGGACCCACATTCACAGCAAACCTCACACGAGAGATCTAGTCAGCAGTAGAGTCAGACTTAGGCCTACACACTCCCAATCACACTACTCAGTGTTAGGCACACTCCCAGAGGCCCAGAAAAGCTGTTACCATATGAAATTTTGTTTGTTTGTGTCTAGTCCCAGGTTAGGGGTATCCTTTCCCTCAGCAGCTGACTATGCAATATGATACTTTGTCTGCTTATGTAATTGAAATCACCAAGAAACTTGCTAACATCCATTCTCGAGTTTTTTTCTTCATTGCCAGATCCAGATACAGTGTCCGGTACGCACTCCTTGAAGCCAGGAGACTGGGTGTTGGTGAAAAAGTTTGTAAGGAGAACACCACTCGATCCCAGATTTGATGGTCCTGCTCAAGTGCTGCTGATGACACCAAACTCTGTGAAACTGGAGGGAAGACCCACTTGGATCCACTCATCGCATGGCAAGAAAGCTCCCCTACCAGAAGATGACACCCAAGCCAGAATGATGTTGTGGATGCCCTGCCTGACCGAACAGATGACCTACCTGATAAAGACTGCACATTGCTCACTACACCTGCTATTGACTAAGAGACTGATTGCAACGAACCCCCGTTAGGGACAGATCTCCTGACCGCCCATTTGCGAAAAGTCTGTACGGAGTGGGGCACAGGCGTTAGGCTCGTGTCAGTTCACCGACAGCACAAAAGAGTTGCAGCGCTTTGGGACAGGAGGCTAGGATTAGGGCAAGTGATATCTAAGGGGGGCTTGTGATAGAAATATATATATCATGTAGATCTCACTTGCATGTATACTCCTCTATAATCAAATATATACTTATATGCTCACAGCTAATATATACATTATAATCAATGGTTTAAAATGGCTGACAAACTGATATAAGCCAGACAGATTGTATGGGGTTTTTCCATCTTAAAAACAGGAACTCGGTCGGATGTCTGAAATAATGCCTAGAATATAGCTGAATCTTGCTGAAACGGCAGACCAACAGTGTCAGATGTCTCAACTCTGTCCTACATACAGAACTCAAGTTTACTTGCTTGGTCAGAAGTCATATGAGCATTAATCACAATATTCCATATATGTTTAGATAACCAATGACAGAGGAGCTAGACAATATGGTAATTAACTAACCACCCCTGACAACCCCTAACCACTCCTTTCTATCTGCTATCATAAAACTATGTATGTACAATAAAGTACCAGTATTGATGGAATGTTATTGACACAATGATGTTGTGCAGTCTCATTCTTCCTTGAGCGCTCAAAATACTCAGTCTTATTGGGAGCGGCCACAGCACACACAGGGATATATTTATCCAACCCAAATATTTCCATAACAACAGCGCCTTTTCCTTTTATCACTGTTAGGTTTCTGGGAGGTTATACTTGTACTTTTTATTTCTGGTTCTCCTTAGGTTTCCCTCTCTACTCTATATGAATGTGTCTTAGTTTCTCACCCTGGGTTTTCATATCTTACTTCACACTTTCCTTTCTCATTGTCGACAATGGAGGTACAAGAAACCCTTGATGGTCTTTAAAGGAGTTACGGTCCGAGGTGGTGTTTTTAGTTGTGTAGCTAGGGCCTTTCTAGTCTGTATCGGGACCAGTTGGGTTAAGGTGCGGCATTCCCCGCTTGAGAGTGTGCACACGTTCATAACAACAAGCTCTTAAATTTCAGAGGTCCTTTAAAACATCTCCTTTACTTTTTCTCTGCTTCAGCTTAGACAAATCTTTCCCATTGTGATATATTAATCTCAGCTCTGCTACATTTATTACATGCATCTAGATAATTAAACACAAGGACTATTTTATAAATATAATTCATCTTCACATAAACAAACTCTCCTTCTTAAAAGAAAAGTGAAATGTACTTTCTTTTAATTCACCTCCAGCTTTTGTTTCCGTGTCCATAGGATCGGGCCAGCTGCTGCAAGGTGACAGAACAGTTTTTTGTCATTTTTATAAGTTTCCCAGTTTTACGATACTCTCCCAAGGCCATGTTATAAAGTTGTTTTTACGGCCTGTAAATTGGTAATAAATCGTCTGCGGTATCTATGCCTGTCTCTGAATATAAACCCTCCTTACAGAGTTCATTCCCTCGAATTCACTATTATTATGTCTGTGTATGCGGCAATACCGTAAAACGTGTTAGATAACAGTTGTCATGTAATATGGGAAGACATCACCAATGGTTGTTGAAAAATACATAGATCTATGAACAATGTCCACATTTTACGCATCAATGTACTAAAGTGGCCGAACAAGATGTATAAAGAAGCTTCCTAGAAACTGGACCCTATGGTGAATATCATATTATTGTGAGTCCATCTGTGTCTTCTATTTGTACTATCGATCAGTAGTCTCTTTTATGTTACAACATATGCTGATAAAAATAAGGGACTGGCTTAGCACATAAACCAAAATCCTGCTAAGACACAGAATAGAGCTGGCTTAGCTACTAAACTAAATTAATGCTGAGACAGAAGGGGCCTGGCTTAGCTAATATATTGAACTAGATGGTAGCCAGATTCTAACGCATCGGGTATTCTAGAATTGCACAGCAGATGTAGTTTATTGCACAGCCGACGTAGTATATTGCACAGCCCAAGAGGTTTGTCGCACAGCCACGTAGTATATTGCACAGCCCACGTAATATATTGCACAGCCACATAGCATATTGCACAGCCCACGTAGTATATTGTCCAGCCCACGTAGTATATTGCCCAGCCCACGTAGTATATTGCACAGCCACGTAGTATATTGCACAGCCACGTAGTATATTGTCCAGCCCACGTAGTATATTGCCCAGCCCACGTAGTATATTGCACAGCCACGTAGTATATTGCACTGCCACGTAGTATATTGCACAGCCCACGTAGTATATTGTCCAGCCCACGTAGTATATTGCCCAGCCCACGTAGTATATTGCACAGCCACGTAGTATATTGCACAGCCACGTAGTATATTGCACAGCCCACGTAGTATATTGTCCAGCCCACGTAGTATATTGTCCAGCCCACGTAGTATATTGCACAGACCACATAGTATATTGCACAGCCCATGTAGTATATTGCACAGCCCACGTAGTTTGTTGCACAGCCACGTAGGATATAGCACAGCCACGTAGGATATTGCACAGCCACGTAGTATATTGCACAGACCACCTAGTATATTATAGCACAGCCACGCAGTATATTGCACAGCCGACGTAGTATATAGCAATGTGGGCATCATATCCCTGTTAAAAAAAGAATTAAAATAAACAATAGTTCTATACTCACCCTCCGTCATCCCCCCGGATCCAAGCAAGAGCTTTACCGATGCTCCTCGCGACGCTCCGGTCCCAAGAGTGCATTGTGGTCTCGCGAAATGAAGATGTGGCGGTCTTGCGAGACCGCTACGTCATCATCTCGCGAGATCGCAAAGCATGGAGCGGTCACCGGAGCGTCGCGAGGAGCGGGAAAGGCCTGTTCTGGATCCGAGGGGCTGACTGACAGTGAGTATATAACTATTTTTTATTTTTTTTATTATTTTTAACATTAGATCTTTTTACTATTGATGCTGCATAGGCAGCATCAATAGTAAAAAGTTGGTCACACAGAGTTAATAGCAGCGTTAACGGACTGTGTTACAACGCGGCATAATGCGGTCCGTTAATGCTGCCATTAACCCTGTGTGAGCGCTGACTGGAGGGGAGTATGGAGTGGGCACTGACTGCGGGGAGTAAGGAGCGGCCATTTTGCCGCTAAACTGTGCCTGTCGCTGATTGGTCGTGGCTGTTTCAGCGACTTGGGATTTACATGACAGACAGACAGACAGAAAGACAGACAGAAGGACAGACAGAAAGACGGAAGTGACCCTTAGGCAATTATATAGTAGATTAATGTTGAGACAGAGAAGGGGATTGGCTTAGCTAATAAACGTAATTAATTCTGAGACAGAGAGCAGGGTTGGCTTCACTTATGAACTGAGCTGGTGGTGAGACAGAGAAAGGAGTTGGCTCAACCAATGAAGTGAGGTGGTGCTGAGAAGGCTGGCTAAGCTAATTAACTAAGCTGATGCTAAGACAGGGAAGGGGGCAGGCTTAGCCAATGAACTGAGATGATGCTGAGACCGAAAAGAAGGATGACTTAGCCAATGAACTGAGCTGATGCTGAGACCGAAAAGAAAGATGGCTTAGCCAATGAACTGAACTGATGCTGAGACAAAGAAGGAGGCTGGCCTAGCTAGATAACTGAAACTGACAGCTTCCTTCATCATGTCATTGAAGGGAGAAGAAGCTCTCTAACCATGTTGGGGCAATAGCATAAGATACATTTCTGACAACATAAGTGGAACGGGATCTGTTATAGCTAATGAACAGAGCTGTTAGAGAAACAGGGAAGGAGTCTGGCTTTGCTAATATACTGAGCTGATGCTGAAATAAAAAAGGGGGCTAGCTAAAATGATGAACTGATACTGAGACAGAAGGGGCTGTCTTAGCTAATAAACTGAACTAATGCTGAGACAGAGAAGGTGGCTGGCTTAGCTAATAAACTGAACTAATGCTGAGACAGAGAAGGTGGCTGGCTTAGCAAATAAATTGAATTAATGCTGAGACAGAGAAGGCGGATGGCTTAGCTAATAAAATGAACTAATGTTGAAGCAGACAACGGGCTTGGCTTCACTTATGCCCTTAGTTAATGCTGAGATAGAGAATGGGGCTGGCTTAGCTAATGAGCTGAAACTAGAAGCCTGCCCTTTTGTTCATATCAATGACAAAAATTGCAGGAAGAAGAAGCTTTCTGAGTCTTTTTAGTGAACAAAATAAGGTACATTTGTAGCACAATGATAAAAAAAGGGGCTGACTTAGCTAATAAACTTAACTGAAGTTCAGACAGTTAAAGGACTTGGCTAATAAACTTAGTTAATGTTGAGACAGAGAAGGGGGCTGGCTTAGCTAATGAGCGTGCCACTTTCATCATATTATGGACCAATATGGAGGGGAGAGGAAGCTCTCTAACTTTGTTGGGGCTCCAGCTTGAGCCACATTTTGACACAACTGTAGATAAGCCCCTGATGGCGGTGGCCTTAGCTTATAGGCGAATTTTGGGGTGACAGATTCCCTTTAAGCTTATGGACAGAGTTGATACTTGGACAGAAAGGTGGTTACCTTAGCTATTAAACAGCACATGCTACACTCTGACACAAGAAGGGTCTAATTTGCATGATTTAAGAATTAAAGGATATTAGAAAAAATATTTCTACTTTATAATCGCAAAGCAACCATAGAATTTCTTCCATTGCTTGAGAACCCTTTCCATCTAGACAAACATTGTCCAAATGCCCTAAAAAATTAAGCATAAGGCTACTTACACACATCAGGTTTTTGCCGTCAGGCTTAATCCGGCGAATTTTGAAAAAAAATGGATCCGGCAAAAGTTGCAATGAAATGATGAATCCAGCAACGCATTCCGTTTTTTCAATTGAGCATGCCACGTAGCAGCATTTTCCATTCTGGAGTCCTCTCTCTGTCTCCCTCTCCCAGCTAGTGCCCGGATATCAGCTAGTCGGATCCGGCAAAAAAATGGACCCGTCGCATCGGTTTTTCACAATTTGCAACGGATCCATTTTTTTTTCAAAAGTAACCGGATTCAGCCTCACGGCGAAAACCTGATGTGTGTAAGTAGCCTCAGGATGTTACAAAGGTACAGCTGGTCAAGAAGATCTGTGAAGAAAGGAAAACTCTACGGTATAGTACTCAAACTACTGGCATAAAAGTGCCTCAATAATACCGCCATATAATGAATGTAGAATAGCATGCCATGATAACACTGCTATGCAGTGCCTGAGTAATATCCTTATGTAGAGAAACATGGGGCGCAGTCAGAGTTGATGATGGGGTGCAGGCTGAACAGGGAATCCCAAGTATTTGAAAGTTCAAAATCAACCGCACTCACACGGAGAATTATTTCGGATTAATGCTGGTTTATTAAACACAATAGTTCACCATAATGCTGGTTAAAGGGACAAGAAAGTGACAGGTGGTGCTAGATGACCCATTACAGGTCTTTTCCAAATTGTCACCGAGTCCTGGAATGTTGGGGAATAGATGATCTGCGCTGCACGCGCACCGGCGTTGGGGTGTAAAATCATTATACAAATTTTAAATAATCCCAGATTTGATAAAATTCTTTAAATGCTGTGTAAACTTTTACAAATAATCTGTTTTAATTGTTTACTTGCTCCTGAAATGCAAAGGTAAACAGCTTTCTAAATAGTTGCTATTAAGATATTTCTAGCATTTTGTTGTTACAGAGAATGTATGCAGACATTTTATCTAGCTGAGTATTTTGGCAAAAATGTTACAAATCCATCAGAGATTCCGCTGCTGGTTCTGACTGCTCTCTCTATTTCATTTCCTCAGTGTTTTATATAGCGGAAGAGAAGAGGGATGAGCACATATACAGCTGCTTCTCACTAAATTAGAATGTCATCAAAAAGTTAATTTATTTCAGTTCTCCAATACAAAAAGTGAAACTCCTATATTATATATGGTCATTATAAACAGAGTGATCTATTTCACGTGTTTATTTCTGTTAATGTTGATGATTATGGCTTAGAGCCAATGAAAACCCAAAAGTCATTGTCTCCGTAAATTAGAATAATTTATAACACCAGCCTGAAAAATGATGTTAACATCTGAAATGTTGGCCTACTGAAATGTATGTTCAGTAAATGCACTCAATACTTGGTCGGGGCTCCTTTTGCATCAATTACTGCATCATTGTGGTGTGGCCTAGAGGCGATCAGTCTGTGGCACTGCTGAGGGGTTATGGAAGCCCAGGTTGCTTTGATAGCGGCCTCCAGCTCGTCTGTATTGTTAGGTCTGGTGTCTCATCTTCCTCTTGACAATACCTCATAGATTCTCTATGGGGTTAAGGTTAGGCGAGTTTGCTGCCAATCAAGCACAGTGATACTGTTGTTTTTACACCAGGTATTGGTACTTTTGGCAGTGTGGACAGGTGCCAAGTCCTGCTGGAGAATGAAATTTCCATCTCCAAAAAGCTTGTTGGCAGAGGGAAGCATGAAGTGCTCTAAAATTTCCTGGTAGACGCCTGCACTGACTTTGGTGTTGATAAAACACAGTGGACCTACACCAGCAGATAACATGCCTCCCCAAACCATCACTGATTGTGGAAACTTCTCACTAGACCTTGGAAATTAAGGTCCCAGAGTCTGGAGGAAGAGTGGAGAGGCCACAATCCAAGCTGCTTGAGGTCTAGCGTGAAGTTTCCACAATCAGTGATAGTTTGGAAAGTTGGAACCACAAACCACACTATCAGAATAACTGTTAACAAAATACATACCAAGCACAATATTAGGTCTCATACTTGAACCCTTGTGTCTTTTTTCATCTCCGTTGACCCTTTTGTACAGTACATATAGCTTTACATAGCTGAATTTGTGGTCCTATTCTTATCTACTAAATCTTCATCTCCCATCAGCAGCCTGCTTCTCCGCAGTACTTCAGTGCCCCTCACTCTGTTCTCCTATGTGCTCCTGACTAGCCCCGACCCATTCAAATTTATCTGCTGTACCATATTGATAAAAGTCATAGAACTTATTAATATATTGTTTATATACTTCATATAATTGTATAAATGCAGCATCAGTCCAGCATGCACAGTTCTGCAGCTCCCTAAACAGAGCTGAATTGAATGGGTCCAGCAGAGTGGGGCTTAGTGGAACTGTGATTGAATCCAGCTGAGGTTTCTGTATAGAACTGCACAAGCATGGCTTCCTTAGTACAGCGGTGCTGGCAAGCCACATAGTACAGCTGAGGTTAAAGCTGGTTCAGATATTGCTGTTTTCTAAAAGACAAAAGGAGTGTGTGGCTGAGAGAGCACTGCGAGTGTGAGGGAGCTCGTGAACAGAATATACAGCTACAATGGCATGTTATGGAGACCAGAAGGAAGAAACTATGCTCAACCTAAGCCACTGGAACTACAGGTGGATTCCAACAGCAGCAGAGGGTAACTAGAGCCATGGCTGGGGTGACATTTTAGGGGTAACTACTGCCAAAGGTCCAAGATTTGTAAATGATTTACTTTTGTAAACATTTATAAAAATACATGTCGATCACTATGAGGCCAATTAATGATCTTGGAAGTTGCCTTTTAACAGTAGCCTAAGTAGGGTCCGCTGGGCCCTGGTGCAAAATTTGAACCTGGGCCCCCAGCTGCTTGTTGGTTAGATGTATGGAACTTTATAGTGTTCTACATCCCATAAAGATAAACAAACCACCCCCCACCCACATCTATGAATTCAAGTCCTCCATCAAGTCATGATGTCCCCATTATGACCCCTTCCTGTAATAATGTCCCTCATCCTGAGCCCCTTCTTGGTATAAGATCTTCCATACTCGACCCATGTCTTGTATAATGTCCCTCATCGTGGTATAATGTTCCACTTCTTGGGCCCCTTCTTTTATAATGTTCTCCATCCTGGGCCCCTGCCTTGTATAGTGTCCCTCATCATGGTATAATGTTCCACATCTCGGGCCCCTTCCTGGTGACATGACCTCAATCCTGGGTCTCATCTAGTTTAATGTCCCTCATCCTGGGCACATGTAGCTGAAACAGGCACTGGCATTGGCATGCCCCCCTCCCGTCACACGGCTGCCCTTTAAGCATGGGCCGTGATGTCGGCAGGATGGTTGATGCCGTTAATCACAGCGGTTTTTACTGAAGCTCCATTAAAACTTCTCTTCTCAATGAGTCAATTCATCCATCTCTATTGATTTGTTGTTAAAGATAAACCCAAACTATTTTTCCTCCCTTTCCTGGATAGATAGAAGTGGTGTGCGTATAATATCTGCTGCCCAGTATTATTGTGTATTAAACACATCAATATCTGCGCTCTCCTGTACTAATATTCAAGCCAAGAGTGCCAATGATTAATTGGTTAGCATAACCCCAAGTAAATGGAGCATGACCTAGAATAGAAAGTGGTTTCCTACTTTGAGTTCTTGCATGAGTAGTGATGAATTCTGCTTCACGGTCATTTATCTATTACGCACTGCAATCCTTAAAGGGATATTATCAGTTCACTATATGAAACGTATTCATTATATAAGGAAAAGTTATACAAAATTTCAATATACTTTCTAGATCAATTTTATTTAAAGTTTCAATATCTCCGCTAACTGCCAGGATCTTTTTTTGCCTACAGTGGTTACAATGGTGCCCTGCTCATGGGATCATACACACCAGCATTCAGTCCTGCAACATCTCCTATTTGTGGGGTTATCGCACATAAAGAGGGTCTCTCTAACTCTTCCAGGATTATTTGCTTCCATCCCTAAGATCCTTTGCCTTTACCACAACCCAGCACTGTACTACAGTCCAGTAAGTGAGAGTCCAATACTTCAACCTGCGAGTCCACGACCACCACCTTTCCCTTAGGGGAACTAGCTTCCCACAATGGCTGTTATGTAACTTTTTTGCTTGCTGAGGCCTTGGAAATCCTGCCGGGGGCGCTCTCTTCATCTCACGTTCCCTGTTCCATCCTGACATCTCTATCTTGTGGACTTGGAACCATACTGCAAGGCATCCTTTTCCAGGACCAGTCTCCAGTAAATCACCCTGTCCTGTTGCTTTTTAATTTCCTTTCTCTGCTCAGGATCACGCTATCCACTGCCTCGGTCTCCACTTATTTGGGGACACCCAACTGATGCAGCTCTGCTGAGTACTTAGACCAAAGGTCTGCTCTAGCTGCAAACTAGGCCCCTGTCTAACTCACTACCAGGAAATCCTCTCTGACCGTGCTGCTTAGCCCCTCCCTCTCTGGGCTAGTCCCAACTCTATCCATGCTTACTCACTGCCTGTTGCTGGGCAGAACACAACTCTATCACAAAGCAATGTAAAACATTATAATGTATCACATCATGTCAGATATAAACAAGGGGCAACGTGGGCACCACTTCCATCTTCTTCCAGCAACAGTCCTCTATATTTGTGAATAATAACCCTCTTACACAAGATGACTCACTGGTTAGTTCAAATCCCACCAAGGACAACGTCTGCAAGGGGTTTAGATGTGCCCGCGGGGGTTGGGTGAGAAAAATTCCAATGGTTCTGAAAGGGTTAACCAGTGCTATAAATGTAGTAGCACGTTATTCTGCATACTATCCATAGTCATTCATTTGCAGCCACTATCCCAGTGATTAGTGACATCGCGGCGTTTGTACGTATATGTAATTGCTGCATTATTTTCCCTATTTTGCAGAGGTTAATGGAGCGTGCGGCAAATATACAAGGAGGGCACCGCTGTATCCAGATAAAAGGGGAATACCATCCACAGGAAATTAATGACTTTCACCTCTCACTGCCTTTGTGATTTAATATTACTACCAGATGCCGCAATCTACAGAGATGGCCATATTGTGTAATGTATCATCTCCTGGTCCTGCTCATTAAGCGTGGGTGTACACGGGCTCTTCCTTCATGGGGTGCGGGAGGACAGTAATCACATGAGATCTCTTCTGTTCTGCAAATGCATTTTCATCATCGGGGATTAAAGAAAAATACAATAATTTGTTGTTTAACCCCTTAGTGACAGAGCCAATTCTGTACTTAATGACTTAGCCAATTTTTACAATTCTGACCACTGTCACTTTATGAGGTTATAGCTCTGGAACGCTTCAGCAGATCCCACTGATTCTGAGACTGTTTTTTCATGACATATTGTACTTCAGGGTAGTGGTAAAATTTCTTCGATATAACTTGCTTTTATTTATGAAAAAAATAGAAATTTGGCAAAAATGTTGAAAATTTAGCAGTTTTCAAACTCTTAGTTTTTGTACCCTTAAATAATTAAGTCGTGTCACACAAAATACTTAATAAATAACATTTCCCACGTGTCTACTTTACATCAGCACAATTTTGGAAGCATAATTTTTTTTTTTGTTAGGACGTTATAAGGGTTAAAATTTGACCTGCGATTTCTCATATTTCCAACAAAATTTACAAAACCATTTTATTAGGGACCACCTCACATTTGATGTGAGTTTGAGGGGTCTATATAACAGAAAATACCCAAAAGTGACACCATTCTAAAAACTGCACCCCTCAAGGTGAGCCAAACCAAATTCAAGATGTTTATTAACCTTTCAGGTGCTTCATGAGAACTAAAGCAATGTGGAAGGAAAAAATGAACGTTTTACTTTTTTCACAAAAAATTTACTTTGGAACCATTTTTTTTTCTTTTCACAAGGGTATATTCTAGCGTCATGGCTCCTCGGCACCGTGCTCCTGCCAGGCGTACTTATCTGCCCTGTTTAGGGGAGAGTAAAGTACTGCAGTGCGCAGGCGCTGGGACTCTCTGACCTTTCCCGGCGCCTGCGCACTGCAGTACTTTACTCTGACCTCAACAGGGCAAATAAGTACGCCTGCGCAGGAGCATCATGCTGGGGAGCCATGACGCAAGCAGAAGGGCGGCATCGCAAGAAGATGGGAGGTGCTGGACCCGGGACCTGCGACACCCATCGGACCGGACCACAGCACAACAGCGCAGAGGCGGTTTATTGACAACTAGTTCAGCTAGATAGGATCCTGTGTCAAATTGTCCTGTAAAAAAATGACATTTTTTTTTGTCCTAAAATACAGGAAATGTGTCATCTGTAACTTTAGGCCTTTTAGAAATCATTTCATCTTCAACTTGCTTAACTGTTCACAATAGCAGGACTTTTGACTACGGGTGCCCAAACTTTTACATGCCACTGTCTGGTAATATCTATAGCAGCACTCTATTTCAGGAACCATTCATGGAGAACTCTATTTCAGGAACCATTCATGGAGAACTCTGTTTCAGGAACCATTCATGGAGAACTCTATTTTAGGAAGCATTCATAAAGCACTCTATTTCAGGAAGCATTCATGGTGAACTCTATTTCAGGAAGCATTCATGGAGCACTCTACATCAGGAAGCATTCATGGAGCACTTTATTTCAGGAAGCATTCATGGAGAACTCTATTTCAGGAAGCATACATGGAGCACTCTATTTCAGGAAGCACTCATGGAGCACTCTATTTCAGGAAGCACACATGGAGCACTCTATTTCAGAAAGCATTCATGGAGCACTCTGTTTCAGGAAGCATTCATGGAGAACTCTATTTCAGGAAGAATTAATGGAGCAGTCTGTTTCAGGAACCATTCATGGAGCACTCTACTTCAGGAAGCACTCATGGAGCACTTTATTTCAGGAAGCACTCATGGAGCACTCTATTTCAGGAAGTATTTTTGGAGAACTCTATTTCAGAAAGCATTCATGGAGCACTCTATTTCAGGAAGCACTCATGGAGCACTCTATTTCAGGAAGCACTCATGGAGCACTCTATTTCAGGAAGCACTCATGGAGCACTCTATTTCAGGAAGCACTCATGGAGCACTCTATTTCAGGAAGCACTTATGGAAAACTCTATTTTAGGAAGCATTCATCGAGCACTCTATTTCAGGAAACATTCATGGAGAACTCTATTTCAGGAAGCATTCATGGAGCACTCTATTTCAGGAAACATACATGGAGAACTCTATTTCAGGAAGCACTCATGGAACACTCTGTTTCAGGAAGCATTCATGGAGCACTCTGTATCAGGAAGCATTCATGGAGAACTCTACTTCAGAATCATTCATGGAGCACTCTAGTTCAGGAACAATTCATTGAGCACTGTATTTCAGGAAGCATTCATGGAGAACTCTATTTCACGAAGCACTCATGGAGCACTCTTTTTCAGGAAGCATTTATGGAGCACTCTATATCAGGAAGCATTTATGAAGAACTGTATTTCAGGAATCATACATGGAGCACTCTAGTTTAGGAACCATTCATTGAACACTGTATTTCAGGAAGCATTCATGGAGAACTCTATTTCACAAAGCATTCATGGAGAACTCTGTTTCAGGAACCATTCATGGAGAACTCTATTTTAGGAAGCATTCATAAAGCACTCTATTTCAGGAAGCATTCATGGTGAACTCTATTTCAGGAAGCATTCATGGAGCACTCTACATCAGGAACCATTCATGGAGCACTGTATTTCAGGAACCATTCATGGTGCATTCTATTTCAAGAAGCACTCATGGATCGCTCGATTTCAGGAAGCATTCATGGAGCACTCTATTTCAGGAAGAATTCATGGAGTACTGTATTTCAAGAAGCATTCATGGAGCAATCTATTTCAGGAAGCATTCATGGAGCACTCTATTTCAGGAAGAATTCATGGAGCACTCTGTTTCAGGAAGCATTCATGAGCACTCTATTTCAGGAACCATTCATGGTGCACTCTATTTCAGGAACCATTCATGGAGCACTCTATTTCAGGAACTATTCATGGAGCACTCTATTTCAGGAAGCATTCATGGTGCACTCTCTTTCAGGAAGCATTCATGGAGCACTCTATTTCAGGAACTATTCATGGTGAACTCTATTTCAGGAAGCATTCATGGAGCACTCTACATCAGGAAGCATTCATGGAGAACTCTATTTCAGGAAGCATTCATGGAGCACTCTGTTTCAGGAACCATTCATGGAGCACTCTATTTCAGGAACCTTTCATGGAGCACTCTATTTCAGGAATCATTCATGGAGAACTCTATTTCAGAAAGCACTAATGGAGCACTCTATTTCAGGAAGCATTCATGGAGCACTAATTCAGGAAGCACTCATGGAGCACTCAATTTCAGGAAGCATTCATGGAGCACTATAATTCAGGAAGCACTCGTGGAGCACTCAATTTCAGGAAGCATTCATGGAGCAATCTATTTAAGGAAGCACTCATGGAGCACTTTATTTCAGGAAGCATTCATGGAGAACTCTATTTCAGGAAGCATACATGGAGAACTCTATTTCAGGAAGCATTCATGGAGCACTCTATTTCAGGAAGCATACATGGAGAACTCTATTTCAGGAAGCACTCTTGGAGCTCTCTATTTCAGGAAGCATTCATGTAGCACTCTGTTTCAGGAAGCATTCATGGAGAACTCTATTTCAGGAAGAATTCATGGAGCAGTCTGTTTCAGGAACCATTCATGGAGCACTCTACTTCAGGAAGCACTCATGGAGCACTTTATTTCAGGAAGCACTCATGGAGCACTCTATTTCAGGAAGTATTTTTGGAGAACTCTATTTCAGAAAGCATTCATGGAGAACTCTATTTTAGGAAGCACTCATGGAGCACTCTATTTCAGGAAGCACTCATGGAGCACTCTATTTCAGGAAGCACTTATGGAAAACTCTATTTTAGGAAGCATTCATCGAGCACTCTATTTCAGGAAACATTCATGGAGAACTCTATTTCAGGAAGCATTCATGGAGCACTCTATTTCAGGAAACATACATGGAGAACTCTATTTCAGGAAGCACTCATGGAACACTCTGTTTCAGGAAGCATTCATGGAGCACTCTGTATCAGGAAGCATTCATGGAGAACTCTACTTCAGGAATCATTCATGGAGCACTCTAGTTCAGGAACCATTCATTGAGCACTGTATTTCAGGAAGCATTCATTAAGAACTCTATTTCACGAAGCACTCATGGAGCACTCTTTTTCAGGAAGCATTCATGGAGCACTCTATATCAGGAAGCATTTATGGAGAACTGTATTTCAGGAATCATTCAAGGAGCACTCTAGTTTAGGAACCATTCATTGAACACTGTATTTCAGGAACCTTTCATGGAGCACTCTATTTCAGGAACCATTCATGGAGCACTGTATTTCAGGAACCATTCATGGTGCATTCTATTTCAGGAAGCACTCATGGATTGCTCGATTTCAGGAAGCATTCATGGAGCACTCTATTTCAGGAAGAATTCATGGAGTACTGTATTTCAAGAAGCATTCATGGAGCACTCTATTTCAGGAACCATTCATGGAGCACTCTATTTCAGGAAGAATTCATGGAGCACTCTGTTTCAGGAAGCATTCATGAGCACTCTATTTCAGGAACCATTCATGGTGCACTCTATTTCAGGAACCATTCATGGAGCACTGTATTTCAGAAAGCATTCATGGAGAACTCTATTTCAGGAAGCATTCATGGAGAACTCTATTTCAGGAAGCATTCATGGTGCACTCTATTTCAGGAAGCATTCATGGAGCACTCTATTTCAGAAAGCATTCATGGAGCACTGTATTTCAGGAACTATTCATGGAGCACTCTATTTCAGGAAGCATTCATGGTGCACTCTATTTCAGGAAGCATTCATGGAGCACTCTATTTCAGGAACTATTCATGGAGCACTCTATTTCAGGAAGCATTCATGGTGCACTATATTTAAGGAAGCATTCATGGAGCTCTCTATTTCAGGAAGCATTCATGGCGCACTCTATTTCAGGAAACATTCGTGAAGCACTCTTTGCTTTATATTCTCTTTGTAAATGTGAATTTCCTGACTTTTTTCCCGGTAAGCTAATAACATATTGCTTATTAATAACCTGACTGCTCATGAATGTTTATTGGAGCTCTGGAAAGGGCTAAATGATGTTATGTTGATGCTGCGCAGAGTCCAGGAAGCCGTGATGTTAATCTTATAACTATCAGCTTGACACTAATATAAAATTACATTAGACACACTAATAAATGGAGTATCAGCAGAGAAGCAGCTCCGGCCTCCTCTCCGGGGCACAGGCTCGTCAGCACCGCCGATCAGTCCACCGTAATAAGATGTGATTACCTATTAATTCCGTGTACGGGATCAATCAGCTTTCAGGGAATGTGCAGTACAGCAGCGTGCAGCGCTCTCTGTATAGGAGCTTGGAGCCAGTGGACACAGGCAGGAAAGCAATGAGGTTCTGAATTCTCGGAATGAAGTAAACAGTCCACATAATGAGCGATTGATCCGAAATTGCGGAAAATACGAGATCTGCTCAGAAACTGCAAGTCTGCTTTCCTAATGCCTGAAGAAACTGCAGTGAATGTTATGGAAAGAGGAGGGAGGGGAATGCATAAAAATAAGTGGAGAAAATTGTCTCCTGCCCTCTGCAATCCACAAACTACTTTGTAAGCCAACGAGAATATGAGAATGGATGTTCTTTGTACTTCTAGAAAATGAAAAAAAAAAATAAATTAAAAAATAAATAATAATAATAATACAAATTATATAAATCTATATGTCCCAGCACTTCCTTCCTTAATTTCCTTTATTTTTTAACTGATTTTGTCCCACAATCCTACAATAGAAAATAAGAAATTAATATATCATATATTCTTTGTGTTTCCCTCTATTCACAGTCCTATGGCTGTGAGACAACTGTCTGCAGCAGAAGCCTCTCCCCTTTATCTTCGCTGCAGTAAGATAAAACAAATTCATAAACCACACCCCTTCACCAAGACCCGCCCCTGAGCTCTTGAATCCCTGCATCCTCCCCAGAGGATAAATTATTTTAGAAATACTCAGAAATCCCTCAGACTGACAAACAGAGGGGACAAATGTGTCTCCTGCTTATTTTTATCACTCACTACTAGATTTAAAGTTGTCTTAAAAGCTGCAAAGTGAGTCAGTGCTACCAGCACCTAATTGTACTGGGAAAGCATATGTGCCTTCCCGTATCTGTGGTTCGGGTATCTATGTAGAGGGTGAATATAGATAGAGGAGTCTTAATAAATGCCTATTATCCTCTATTTCCTTTATTTGTCAAATATTGTTTATAAAAATTAGCATATTTAAAATTCCATTAATCATCTGAGCAATTATAAAATGCACATTAATATTTCCAGATATTATTTTCTGTTACACTCTTTTACTACTGCGCTGTAATATATTAAGACTGTGGGGAAAAAAATCCTATAATTAGTAAGGAAGAAAATGATGAGTATTAGATGTTTGTAAGAATGCCCCCTAGTGGAGAGCGCCACCACTGCACAATGTCAGCAGCTGCTATACATTGCCACACCTGACAGCAGCATTTAGTGGACAAATTAAAAAAAATATACTTAATACAGAAATGCAAAATAGATGCCAGTGAGGTCACAACTATCAATCTATTTTTTTGCTTGTTTGGGCCTTAATATGGTTTAGGTGGACTTTTTGCCAATATGTACCCAGTGAATCTATTATTCAATGTACTGTTGGTCTCCTCTGGGAGGGGCAGAGGGAAGACAGGGGATCATTCTCAATAATAGAAAACACAAGGGGACTACATAGAAATCATGGGGCCCCATAGCAGAAGTCCTTATTGGGTACCAAGAGCATATCACACAACTTTGCATCCCTCGCTAAGTAATGTTGTCCCTATTGAAGCCCCTTAGTTTCCCCACATATTAGAATACCCCTTTCATTGCCCCCATAAAGCATGATGCCAGCAAATGTGCCCTCTAAAAACAGCAGTAAGGTACCCCCACAGTGAATTCCTCCACAGTACCCTCCACACGTATAGTATGATGACTCCACAGTTTCCACACTATGTATGATACCCCACAGTAGCCACATCACAGTTTGATGGCCCAGACACAGCCTTCTACACAATATGATAGCCCACAAAGACCTCCACACTGTATAATGGTCTTCACACATTATAATGGCCCCCACTAGACCTTCAAGCAGTATAAAAGCCCATTTGACTATTTATTGGTCTTATCCCTTTTGTCTTTGACATACTCTATTGGCTTTTGACCTTGGACTCCTTGACTTCCCCACCTCAAGGCTTGTCTGTGAGAAGTGATTCAGTGGGCCTGTAGTAGCCCTTCTTGAAAAATATTTTGAAGAGAAAAACAGCTTATTGTGTTCAGGAGTGCTATAAGATATTTCTACAATGCAACCTTGGTCTTCAGGGGATGAGTCCCAGCAGGTAGGAATAATTATGTTCCTCCTGTGAGAGAGCCCTCAGACCTGGGCATTTTCTATAACCCTGCAAGCCCCTGAAGGAGTTTCTGTCAATGCCTTCTTTGATTAATCAGGTGTAAATATGACAAACCTGACAGAATCCAGGTCACGAAGGCTAAGCTCAAAAATTTGACATAGGGGAGCAGCACCGCTGAGGACTATAGTACCTAGTTCCAGCATACCTCCCAACTTTTTAAGATGGGAAAGAGGGACAAAGTCAGCGGCGCGCAACGCGCGCCGCGGCAAGTTTTAGGCCACGCCTCTGACCACACCCATTCATAACTAGTCACACCCATATCCACGTCCCAACCACACCCATTTAGCACTGCTGATCACACTGTTTCATATACAATAATTATAAACAAAAAAATATGGCCACACAGTGCTCCATACTGTATAATGGCCACACATGATGCTCCATACTGTATAATGACCGCACATGATGCTCCATACTGTATAATGACCCCAAATGATGCTCCATACTGTAAAATGACCGCACATAATGCTCCATACTGTATAATGACCCCACATGATGCTCCATACTGTATAATGACCGCACATGATGCTCCATACTGTATATTGGCTGCACATGATGCTCCATACTGTATATTGGCTGCACATGATGCTCCATACTGTATAATGGCTGCACATGATGCTCCATACTGTATAATGACCCCACATGATGCTCCATACTGTATAATGACCGCACATGATGCTCCATACAGTATAATGACTGCACATGATGCTCAATACTGTAAAATGACTGCACATGATGCTCCATACTGTATATTGGCTGCACATGATGCTCCATACTGTATAATGGCTGCACATGATGCTCCATACTGTATATTGGCTGCACATGATACTTCGTACCATATAATGGCCACACATAGCTACTCCTACACACGCGGCTGCGCTCCTTACACTTTGCACACACGGCTCCTCTCCATACACCTCGCACAGACATGGCTCCACTCCATACACCTCGCACACACATGGCTCCGCTAAATACACCTCGCACACACACGGCTCCGCTCCATACACCTCGCACACACACGGCTCCGCTCCATACACCTCGCACACATGGCTCCGCTCCATACACCTCGCACACACGGCTCCGCTCCATACACCTAGTACACACACGGCTCCGCTCCGTACACCTCGTACACACGCGGCTCCGCTCCGTACACCTCGTACACACACGGCTCCGCTCCATACATCTCGTACACACGGCTCCACATCGTACACCTCGTACACACACGGCTCCACACCGTACACCTCGTACACACAGGGCTCCACTCCATACACCTCATACACACACGGCTCCACTCCGTACACATCGTAGACACACGGCTCCGCTCCATACACCTCATACACACACGGCTCCTCTCCGTACACCTCGTACACACACGGCTCCGCTCCGTACACCTCGCACACACATGGCTCCGCTCCGTACACCTCGTACACACACGGCTCCGCTCCGAACACCTCGCACACACACGGCTCCGCTCCACACACCTCGTACACACACGGCTCCGCTCCGTACACCTCGTACACACACAGCTCCCTTCTGTACACCTCACACACACGGCTCCGCTAAATACACCTCGCACACACATCTTAATTGTGCCATGATTTGCTGTCTGATTATAGCACATGATGATAGTGTCAGACTGTCACAGGGGCTTTGGCTTTGCCCTTTTTTGCGTGGGGAAAAAAAGCAGCCACAATAGCGTCGTCACCCTCTCCTCCTCTGAAATGCACTGACTGGAGTGTCAGTGAGTCATCGATCTGTGAGCACTGAGCAGCCGAGACAAACAGGGAGGCTGTGAGTGTCCATCCCTCCCTGCTCAGCCCCAAACTCATTCCACGCACGATTTATACTAGCAGGCATTGTCAGCAGTCCACACTGGTCTGCTGGCAGCTGCTTACATTGCACCCAGGCTCTGCTGTTACATACCTCAAACTACAAGTGTCCCCTCTCTCCCCCTCTCTGAACGGTGACGCTGGGAGACTCAGGAACATACAGGGGAAGGGGCGTGGCCTAACAAAAGGGGGCGTGGCGGAGTTTCTCCTGCTCTGTGTCCGGGACCACAGTGTCCTGCGCTGGACAGCGGGGCACAGCATGAAATCCGGGACAATCCCGCACAATGAGGGACGGTTGGGAGCTATGGTTCCAGCAATGGTCTACTGAGGTTTAGTGGAAGGATGCGGCTCTCAGGTGCCAATTCCATAGGAGTTTTCCTAAGCTCTAAAAGATGCTCTGGCTCTTCATGCTCCCCCTTGTTCTTTGGTGGAGTCCATGACACAGGCTACACGATTGGACTTCAGAATTTGTGACAGACGTGCTGAGCAGCAGGGTGCCTTTTATATTCACCCTGAGCATGTCCATTTACCTGAGGTGGAGCCACCAGTTCTCATGCTGTGGAAATAATAATAATAATCTTTATTTATATAGCGCCAACATATTCCGCAGCGCTTTACAGTTTAACAGTTTCAAACACAATAGTCATAGGTAACAATGTTAACAATACAATAATTAAGCAGAATAAGACAAAATAAGACGACCCTGCTCCTGAGAACTTACAATCTACAATGAGGTGGGGGAGATACAAAGCACAGGTGTGTATTTACAATGATGTATTTACAATGATGGTCCAGCCATCTTCAGGGGGTGGGGGATAGATGGAGATAGTGAATGGGCTACACACACACACAAACATAAAATGAGTTTGATTAGGGAACGTGATAGGCCGCTCTGAACAAATGTGTTTTGAGAGAGCGCCTAAAACTATGCAAGTTGTGGATTGTCCTAATATGGAAAGAAAATGTCGACACCATCTAGGACTTTGTCTTTACTGTGGTCTTGCTGGAAATTTTCTAAAGAACTGCCCAACTTGTCGTCAAGCAAGCCAGTCATCAGAAAATGAGATGAGATGTTGTTACATAGTTATTAAGGTTGAAGGAAGACTTTAAGTCCATCTAGTTCAACCCATAGCCTAACCTAACATGCCCTAACATGCCCTAACCTAACATGCCCTAAAATGCCTAGGTCAGGTTGATTGCAAAGAGGTCACCCAGACTTCCAAGTTCCTTTTTTCTCCTCTGATAAAGTACTGCTTAGTACCATTCAATTCTTAAAGAATTAGGTGTTATTAGCATTGGCTTTCATTGACTGTTGGTCTGCAGCTATCTTTATTGATTCAGGAATGGTTTGGAAATTAGGATTAGGGACAGTTAGCTTGGAAAGACCCATTTGGATTTTTGCCATTGACAAACCACCGTTACTTTAGAATTGGGTCAAAAGGTTAATAGTGGAATTCACGCTCCAAGTGGGAGCTCTTCACTCTGAATCCATCTCCTGTTTTGTTTTGGGTAATTTGCCTGCTGGGACCTCCATGATTCCTTATTCACAATCCTGTTACTGTTTGGTGTCAGAAGGAAATTGTTAAGTGAAGCCCTAATTGTCATAAGAAATGTCTAAGTTCCAAATAAATAAGCTCTACTAGTCTGGAGGGTCTGAGGGGGTACCTGACTTTGGAAATGTGTTTTCAGAAAAAGAGGTGTAGATACTACCTCACCATCATCCCTACAATTGTGCTATTAGTCTTGTCCCTAATGTGAAATTGCCTAAAGCTTGCCTTTACAATTTGTCTGTATCTGACTTAAATGGTCAGACCATTGCTAGTTATAGCCTTGCTCGGCGGCGTGTTTGCCCCATACGCTGTATTCTGATTTTCTGATCTTTGTTGCCAGACCTCAGATTTGCCTTTTTGGCTGCTCGTTTGTATTGCTCCTTTTGCCTTTGATATACTCTGAACTTAGTTGCCTGACCCTGGACTTTGCATTTGATTATTCACTTGTCTTTTCCCTTTTGTTTCTGAGGTACTCTCCTAGCCTCTGACCTCAGACTCCTTCACTTCCTTGCCTCTCTACTTGTCTGTGAGAAATGACTCAGCATCACAATCTAATTGTGAAATTACACCACCTGTTAAAACTCACCCATAAAGTACACCACCTTTTAACTTTTTCTGAAATTTACTGGTGAAAAATGTAACAGCTGTAGTGAAAGTGGTTATCAGAGTTTGCTAATTGACCCATCTGGGGGAAGGAGGTTGTGTTAGGGATCCTAACCAATCCTGACCAATTCCTTTGCTTTGGAGGGGGTATGCCATTGGTCTAATCTGCATAGGGCACAAAAATACTTTGTCCTGACCCTGCTGCTTATGAAGCCCCTCTCTCTCACAGTTAAACACCCCTTTAATGCCCCTCATTGTGCCCACCAAAAACAGCATGATTTCCCCACAGACCCCCATAGACAAATCAACACAGTATGATGTCCCCACACTGTATGATGCTTCCACAACCTCCCAGACAGTATGGTTTTCCAACATACCACACAAAAAGTGATATGATAGTTTAATGGCCACCACAGTGCTCACCCCAATTATTATGATTCCCCCACAGCCCAGTGTAACAACTCTGCTGGCATCACGTCATGGCCTCGCATCTCTCACACTCTTACCCACTGCTCCAGGTCATGATGTGGTTTCTGTTTCTTGCCAGCTCCATGTTCTGTGTCTCTGCTCTCTGCATGCTTCATGGTTCTGTGTATAGAGGGGCGGCGCCTGAACTCTCTGGTTCTTATAGCAATCAGGTGCATCTGTCCAATCTGTTCCTGACCAATTACCAAGAGGCCTCCAGTATATAGTGCAGCTCCTCCCAGTGTTCTGGGCCTGTGCAATGTGTTAGCTCAGTTAGTGTCTTGCTTCTGAGTTTGCCTGGCCTTGCTCTATATTACTCCCTCTCTGGAGGATTCTCTGTGTTATTTCCTTGGTCTTGTTGTCCACCCACCAGGAGGCAGAATATCCTGGTCCCAGTGTCTTTGTCCTTGTGTCTTGTTCCATTGCCTTGTCTGCACTTAGTCTTACCTCGGTCTCCTAGTCTTTGGCTTCCTTCCCTGTTGTCTTTCCTTGTATTCTCAGTCTGCTTTCACTCCGCACTCTTGCAGCTCTGCCTGCTCTGAACCTTTGTTACTTTACCACTGCTCCTCACTTCTGCGTTTCTGCTCCTTTGTACTCTGCTTATCTTCTGCTGTTGCAGTTATCCCTTGCTGCAGCTTCTCTCCACATTCTTTGTGGCTCAGCTCAGCTTTGCTGCAGAGACCCCTCCCGCAGCACCTCTCCGCTCCTTGCGGTTCTACCTAGCTCCGCTCCTTGCGGTTCTACCTAGCTCCGCTCCTTGCGGTTCTACCTGGCTCCGCTCCTTGCGGTTCTACCTGGCTCCGCTCCTTGCGGTTCTACCTGGCTCCGCTCCTTGCGGTTCTACCTGGCTCCGCTCCTTGCGGTTCTACCTGGCTCCGCTCCTTGCGGTTCTACCTGGCTCCGCTCCTGGCTCCGCCTCCAGCACCTCCGCTCTTGGCTCCGCCTCCAGCGCCTCCGCTCTTGGCTCCGCCTCCAGCGCCTCCGCTCTTGGCTCCGCCTCCAGCGCCTCCGCTCTTGGCTCCGCCTCCAGCGCCTCCGCTCTTGGCTCCGCCTCCAGCGCCTCCGCTCTTGGCTCCGCCTCCAGCGCCTCCGCTCTTGGCTCCGCCTCCAGCGCCTCCGCTCTTGGCTCCGCCTCCAGCGCCTCAGCTCTTGGCTCCGCCTCCTGCCTGTCTGCACTTGGCTCCGCCTCCTGCCTGTCTGCACTTGGCTCCGCCGTCAGCTCTTGGCCCCGCCTCCTGCCTGTCTGCACTTGGCTCCGCCTCCAGCTCTTGGCTCCGCCTCCTGCCTGTCTGCACTTGGCTCCGCCTCCTGCATTTCTGTTCTTGGCTCTAGCTCCTGTGCTTTCGCTCTGCATCCGCTCTTGCGGTCTTTATCTACTTATTCCTAGGTCCTCGTGTCTGAACAGGTTCTTACCCGTTCTACATACCTGCCTGCAGACCGGTCCCTACCGGTTCTTCCAGTGTACCAGTCTTGTCCACCAGTCCTGCCAGAGAGCCAGCCGTGCCCGCCTGCCTACCAGAGAGCCAGCCGTGCCCGCCTGCCTGTGTTCCTGTTGTACCCGTCTGCCTGCCTATGTGCCATCCGTGCCCGCTTGCTTGTCTATGTTCCGTTCCCCGGTGGGATCAGCAGCCACAACCAGACTCCACCCTGGAGTGGTACCTGGTAGCTTCCTATTGCACAAGTCTGACCTCACCATCAGAGGCTCCAGCGAACACCTAGGAAGCTACTTAGTTACGCCCCTTCCAGGGAGGTTTGGTCTGTGGCACAGTGGGGCCACACATACCCCCGCGTGCTCACGCCTTCCAGTCAGGGCGCGAGCGTGACAGTTTGCACAGGCCATGGCCTCCGCTGTATCCCATGTCCTACCGCTCGCAGAGCATGATGAACTTTTTTCCTGCCCGTATGAGCAACCTGAAAAATTTGTTCCACCAAGGGTGGTTCAGATTGAAGAGACCTCTGACCCAATTATTGTCTCTAATGCTCTCTTCAAGCAACTTCAGGCCTATGAGGAGGAGCACTACCCAGCTGACCCACCTAGGTTCTATGGGAATCCTGAAGAATGCCAGGGGTTCCTGAAGCAGTGCTTACGCTACATCCTGCAGAATGCAGCTTGTTTCCCCTCTGACTGGGTCAAGGTGGGTTACATCATGTCCTACCTGGCCGAAGATGCTCTAATATGGATAACTCCCCTCTGGGAAGCAGGGGATCCTATCGTCATGAACCTAGGGGCCTTCTTGGTGGCCTTCCGTAAAGTATTTGACAAGCCTTGTCCTGCTGCTCCTGTTAAGTCTTCCCCATCTAGATCCGAGAGGCGCTCCAGACGGGCGAAACCCGTGAAGAAACCCCCACGTCAAGCCATGACCGTCTGTGACCCTCCAGTTCCTCTACCTGTTAATGCAGCTACCCGTGTGAAGCCTAAGAAGGTTGATGAGAGTGGGCAGGCAAAGCAGCAGCCTGAAATCAGCCATAAGAAGGGCATACAATGTTGCTGCTGTTGTGAGGAACACCTGGATGGCCTCTGTCCAGGGGATCTAAAGCTCAAAAACCTCGGGTCAGTAGGAGAGACTGCCCTTGGTGAGAATAACTCCCTGCCGCTAAAGTCTATGACTGTTTCTCTGCCTTCTGGGAGCTTTGGTGTGTTTAAGCCGCCTGTCATGCGGAGTCAGTGTATGGTCTCCGTTCTTCAGCTCCAGAACCCGGTGTGGGCGTTGCCTGATAATGGCCGAACCCTGCTAAAGAGCAGTCTAGTCCTGCAAGGACAACTACAGCTCCAAGTTGGAGCCTTATACACGAAGAAGTTTGTTTTCCATATGCTGTCTGTTATGCCCATGGGTCATTCTAAGCCAAGGACTCTACCACCCGCTCTGGTCAAGAGTTGCAGTAAGGTGCTTCGTTTGAACTTACCCAGTCTTGAGAAGTGTCTGGTTCCCATGCGTCAAAGACACTCAGCAGTGACATCTTCTTCTGCTGGTCTGCTAGTCGTCGAGTCAAGCTGTGCTGACGTCACCGAAGATGGGGAAACGGTGACTATGTCTCCACACATCTCCAGCGACTATACCAGTAAACACTTAGTCGTCGAGTCAAGATGTGCTAATGTCACCGAAGATGGGGAAGCGGTGACTATCTCTCCACACATCTCCAACGACTTTACCTGTATTCCATTCCTAGGAACATCCCCGCCGCTTGGACGATTTCTTCTGGATAACGGGCAGAAGATGTTTCCTATGTTTATACCTTCTGCGTCCTTGTGGCCGGCTGGTGAAGATTTCAAAACAGAAGTTTGTTCACCTCAATTCTTCTCTGACCCGGTGGAGCTGATGCTCTCCACATTCATCTCTAGTGACTTTTCCTGTGTTCAGTACTCTAGAACATCTCTGCTATCTGAAAGTTTGTCTCTGGATATCGGGCAGAAGGTGTATCCTGTCAGTATTCCTTCAGCTTCCATGTGGCCGGCTGGTGAAGATAACAAATCGGTATCTTCCAAGTCCCTGCTTCTTGTCTACCCTGAGGAAATGGTCCAGTCCTTTGAGAAAGCTAACCCTATTGGGTACAATGAGACTTTCCTATCCGAGATTTCTGATGAAGCTAACCCTGCAGAGCACAAAGAGACTTTGTTTTCTGAGATACCTGGTGACTCTCCTGCCGCCTTCTACCCTGAAGATGTCATGTTGGCCTGGACTATGTGTGCTCCCATCCTTCTTCTACAAGTTATTCTGGCGGGCTTGAAGAAGAGGGGCCGTAAAGGGGGGGGTACTGTAACAACTCTGCTGGCATCACGTCATGGCCTCGCATCTCTCACACTCTTACCCACTGCTCCAGGTCATGATGTGGTTTCTGTTTCTTGCCAGCTCCATGTTCTGTGTCTCTGCTCTCTGCATGCTTCATGGTTCTGTGTATAGAGGGGCGGCGCCTGAACTCTCTGGTTCTTATAGCAATCAGGTGCATCTGTCCAATCTGTTCCTGACCAATTACCAAGAGGCCTCCAGTATATAGTGCAGCTCCTCCCAGTGTTCTGGGCCTGTGCAATGTGTTAGCTCAGTTAGTGTCTTGCTTCTGAGTTTGCCTGGCCTTGCTCTATATTACTCCCTCTCTGGAGGATTCTCTGTGTTATTTCCTTGGTCTTGTTGTCCGCCCACCAGGAGGCAGAATATCCTGGTCCCAGTGTCTTTGTCCTTGTGTCTTGTTCCATTGCCTTGTCTGCACTTAGTCTTACCTCGGTCTCCTAGTCTTTGGCTTCCTTCCCTGTTGTCTTTCCTTGTATTCTCAGTCTGCTTTCACTCCGCACTCTTGCAGCTCTGCCTGCTCTGAACCTTTGTTACTTTACCACTGCTCCTCACTTCTGCGTTTCTGCTCCTTTGTACTCTGCTTATCTTCTGCTGTTGCAGTTATCCCTTGCTGCAGCTTCTCTCCACATTCTTTGTGGCTCAGCTCAGCTTTGCTGCAGAGACCCCTCCCGCAGCACCTCTCCGCTCCTTGCGGTTCTACCTAGCTCCGCTCCTTGCGGTTCTACCTAGCTCCGCTCCTTGCGGTTCTACCTAGCTCCGCTCCTTGCGGTTCTACCTAGCTCCGCTCCTTGCGGTTCTACCTAGCTCCGCTCCTTGCGGTTCTACCTAGCTCCGCTCCTTGCGGTTCTACCTGGCTCCGCTCCTTGCGGTTCTACCTGGCTCCGCTCCTTGCGGTTCTACCTGGCTCCGCTCCTTGCGGTTCTACCTGGCTCCGCTCCTTGCGGTTCTACCTGGCTCCGCTCCTTGCGGTTCTACCTGGCTCCGCTCCTTGCGGTTCTACCTGGCTCCGCTCCTGGCTCCGCCTCCAGCACCTCCGCTCTTGGCTCCGCCTCCAGCACCTCCGCTCTTGGCTCCGCCTCCAGCGCCTCCGCTCTTGGCTCCGCCTCCAGCGCCTCCGCTCTTGGCTCCGCCTCCAGCGCCTCCGCTCTTGGCTCCGCCTCCAGCGCCTCCGCTCTTGGCTCCGCCTCCAGCGCCTCCGCTCTTGGCTCCGCCTCCAGCGCCTCCGCTCTTGGCTCCGCCTCCAGCGCCTCAGCTCTTGGCTCCGCCTCCTGCCTGTCTGCACTTGGCTCCGCCGCCAGCTCTTGGCTCCGCCTCCTGCCTGTCTGCACTTGGCTCCGCCGTCAGCTCTTGGCCCCGCCTCCTGCCTGTCTGCACTTGGCTCCGCCTCCAGCTCTTGGCTCCGCCTCCTGCCTGTCTGCACTTGGCTCCGCCTCCTGCATTTCTGTTCTTGGCTCTAGCTCCTGTGCTTTCGCTCTGCATCCGCTCTTGCGGTCTTTATCTACTTATTCCTAGGTCCTCGTGTCTGAACAGAAACACGGTCCCTACCGGTTCTTCCAGTGTACCAGTCTTGTCCACCAGTCCTGCCAGAGAGCCAGCCGTGCCCGCCTGCCTACCAGAGAGCCAGCCGTGCCCGCCTGCCTGTGTTCCTGTTGTACCCGTCTGCCTGCCTATGTGCCATCCGTGCCCGCTTGCTTGTCTATGTTCCGTTCCCCGGTGGGATCAGCAGCCACAACCAGACTCCACCCTGGAGTGGTACCTGGTAGCTTCCTATTGCACAAGTCTGACCTCACCATCAGAGGCTCCAGCGAACACCTAGGAAGCTACTTAGTTACGCCCCTTCCAGGGAGGTTTGGTCTGTGGCACAGTGGGGCCACACATACCCCCGCGTGCTCACGCCTTCCAGTCAGGGCGCGAGCGTGACACCCAGCACAGATGACCCCTACAGACCAATCAACAGTTTGATGCCCCCACACAGTATGATGCTCCCACACAATATGATGCCTCCACAGAACCCCACACAGTATGATGCTCTTACAGCCCCCAACACAGTATGATGCCAGTATAATGCCCCAAAAAACACAAACATTACTTCCCTTTACAAACTGGCAGGGCAGGTGCAGACAGGACCAGCTGATATACAGAATGGCACAGCAGGTGCAGGTTTGTCTGGCTGATCTACAGCCTAGCATGGCAGGTGCAGACTTGTAGGCTTGTCTGGCTGATATACAGACCGGCACGACTCGTGTTCGTCTGGTAGGTCTGGCTGATATACAGACTGGCACGGCAGGTGCAGGTGAGTCTGGCTGATATACAGACTGGTGTAAGAGGGTGGTGCTGTTATGGACAGTAAGGAACACGCTGTCACTTTAAGAGGCTGCACCCCCTTGTCTGGCATGATGGAATGTTCTGCTTCTCCCCTGCAATAGTCGGTGTGATAAACTAGTCTGGCAGAGTACAGGTGTGGAGCAGGAGCAGCATGTGTGAACTGAGGCTGCTGCAGAGAGGACTTTTTGTGCTGATAGCTGAAAGAGAGAAGAACTGTGTCCTGACATAGCTGCAAGAGAGCCACGAAGATACAGAGAAAGGGATTTACAGTTACCAGGAGCATCCCTAGGATCCAGAAGCAAGGAGAAGACCAAGTTTCACAGAGCTGACAGAAAGCCGTGTGCACCACCATATTAGACTGCTGGGGCCGGAGCTGATTCTCCAACATCACCGTGAGTCTGTTCCTGTTTGGTGCACCTGTTAGGGCCTAGTGTAGGCTTCAATAGTCAGTACACGGGAGCCGTGTGGCCTGCTTAGTAAAGGCCAGGGAGGTTATACGTAGAGTAGCATCATCACTTGTTTATTGTTTACATTTGCTAGTTAGACATATTTTGAGTCTGTAATAGTTGGAGCACCGTGCTATTTTATGGGAAAGATAACGTTTATAACTCTTGTAAATTGTCTTTTACCATTGTTTACCCCTGTTTGCATCTTCCTCATTCACTTCGTTCCTTATCCTTCCAATAAATCTACCCTTTGTTGTTTGCACCTTGTCTTGTGTACAGTAGTCTTCCTGCACCGTGGTGGTCCCCCGGCCATAGCTTCACTGGCACGGCAGGTGCAGGCGGGTCTGGCTGATATACAGACTGGCACAGCAGGTGCAGGCGGGTTCAGCTGATAAACAGACTGGCACAGCAGGTGCAGGTGGGTTCAGCTGATGAACAGACTGGCACAGCTGGTGCAGGTGGGTTCAGATGATAAACAGACTGGCACAGCAGGTGCAGGCAGGTTCAGCTGATAAACAGACTGGCACAGCAGGTGTGGACGGGTCCGGCTGATATACAGACTGACATGGTAGGTGCGGACAGGTCTGGCTGATATACAGACTGGCAAAGCAGGTGCAGGTGGGTATGGCTGATATACAGACTGGCATAGCAGATACTGACTCAGAGGTTAGAGATGGACAGACACTAATGGAACTAATGGGAACAAGCAGACAGGGACAGCAGAACTAGCAAGCGTGCTGGTGAGCTAACTAACAATGTTGCACAGGCACCTCCATGCAGGTGGAGGTGCCTTATATAGTAAGTGTCTCCCAGCCATTGGCTGGGGACACTTTAGGATGGTGCACGTGGCCCCTTTAAGAAGGAGGGAGCAAGCGTGCCCTAAGAACAGTTCCCGGGAATCTGCGAGCCATGCGTGCACCCCTGGAAGTAGCAGACGAGGAAGGAGGAGGAGAAGCGAGATGGGGGCCACGGCGGTGAGTCGACGTCCCTGCCGTAGGGAGAGGGACAGCGTGCAGCACGCTGGCACTCCAGCATATAACTTACTTGTGGTTAAACGATGATATATTGGACAAACTGTTGTCCATGGTGTGAAGAAATTATGTTGCATCCAATTGAACATTCCAATTCCTAAATATAGCTCTTCCTCAGAAATAACTGAAATAATTCCTTACGGGTGACTGACTATTATTAATGGGGATTTGAAAACTGTTACGTGTCTCATTTTTAGGAATTAGAGAAACAATTTCCAAAGAGTAAAACTGGTCAGGAAAGGAATTTTTTCTAGAAATCCTTTCCTAGTAAATATCTGTTCACGTGCCCAAATGTGGAAATGTTTTAATCCTAAGAGTGTGCAGAGCGGGCTGACAACAGTCCCATTAGGCTGCAAGAGTGACAATGGGAAGATTATGGCTTACAGATGGTATTTAAAGGGGACTTTGAGCTTTGGTTTATAAAACTTCATCATTTCATAAGTGGAAAGTTCTACAACTTTCTAACAATATTTGTATTTTATTGACTCACTATTTCCAACATATTTGTTTTCTGTCAAAGAATGAGAACAATCTAATTTTCTTGCTTATATTTAGAAACAGCAAACCTGTATACAGCAAGTAATGTAACTCCTAGTGCTATAATGGATTCTATCATATCTGGTGTATAATATGGTCTGTGAGCTGAGCAAATATCATAAAGTTTACTACAATGTATCAGGCTGTTGCTCAGGATATTAAAGGGAATCTGTCAACCGGTTTATGCTATGTAATCTGAGAGGAGCACAATGTAGTTGAAAAAAGCCTGATTCCAGGGATGCGTCACTTGCTGGTCTTTGCTTCACTGTTTCAATACAATTAGTGTTTTATCAGAAGGAGATTATCACTGCAGGACAAGCTGTCACGTGCCTTCTGGTCCAGTCACACCCTTAGCACTGAATAGCAGTTTTCTGTCAATATACATTGGTGTGTGCAGAGATATGCAGAGTTCAAAATCTCAGCTCTGTTAAATCTGCAACAGAGAAAACTGTGATTCTATCAGAACTGATGCACCCAATGAATTAAGTGATGTACTGTTGGACTCAGGGTCTCTGCCCCAACATAATACAGTTGTCAGATTACATAGCACAATCCTGCTGCCAGATTCCCTTTAAACTCACAGAGCATTGCCTAGATAAAGACAATTGTATCAACTTCCCACCCATTGTACAAATAAATATTTAATGCTCAGAATATAAAACCAGCAAGGCTAGTTATCAAGAATAGAGTGGTCCACATGCAGTGTTTTTAATTATTTAAATAAATAATTTAATAAAACCGGCGTGGGGTCCTCTACATTTTTGATAACCAACCTTGCTAAAGCAGACAGCTGGGGGCTAGTACTCTCAGGCTGTTAAGGGGCCAATAGCCCGCAGCTGCACAGAAAAGGCACATCTATTAGATGCACCAATTCTGGTGCTTTGCCCTGCTCCTCCCACTTGCCCTGTGGCGGTGGCAAGTGGGGTAATATTTGTGGGGTTGATGTCACCTTTGTATTTTCTGGTGACATCAAGCCCAGTAGTAATGGAGAGTTGTCAATAGGACACCTATCCATTACTAATCCTATAGTTGCATGGTAAATAAACACACAGCCAGAATAAAGTATTTTATTTCAAATAAAAACAAAACACAGTTATACTTTTTTATTTAAAAATAACAAACACAGCTATACTCACCAAACGGGTATTCCACCAAAGCTTTCGTCTCCTGTAATAAAACAAAAATAAAAAAACAACAATATCCCTCACCTTTCCATCATTCTGTCCCACTCCGTAATCCATGTCTGGGGATAAACAGTTTCTAACCTGGATAGTGCCGAGATGCAACCGTCCAGACTCCAGGCTAAGAACCACTGGTGACTGAACTTCTGTGAGCGCAACATCAGTGACTAGTGGTGACATCATCAAGATTACCACCGGTCACTGAGGCTGTGTTCCCAGCCAGGCTGAACTTTGGTGACCTCAGCACCATGACCCCAGTCAGTGAGTTCACCACAGTTCAGTTTTACCTGGCTGGTTATCAAAAATACAGGGGAACCCATTTCATTTTTAAATGTATGTATTTATAGTGCAGGCGCCGGCTCATGAATACTCCCATCAGCTGGCGCCTGCTCTCACTGTTCTAGCAGCAGCAGGTGTAGTAGTATTCCCATCAGCCGCAGCCTGCTCTCGCTGTTATCAGTTGAATATAACTCTTAACATTCTCCACTGCTCATGCAGATCGTCTTCAGCATCCGGCATTGAGGACTAGTGCTAACAGTACCGCTAATTCCCATGTGATGGTACATGTCACATTGATGACACATGGATATCATGGGTCTATGTCTGTAAGTGTCTCAGGTACGTGTGAAAACTTTCACCACTCGTACTGGACACACTGATGTGTGAAAGAGCCCTTATATGGTGCATGCAGATTTGATTGAATTTTCATGCTGACAGATTTCCTTTAAAATCCTGACAATATTTTCAATTTTTGACTCTCTGCATTTTAGCAGCCAAATCTTTTATTCAGGTCTTTTAAGGGATTCGTATGAATTAGTGAGTAATTTATGCTTTTTATGTTTATTATCCCTGAACTGTGATATAATTTGATTCATTAGCTTGAACTAAGGCATCATTTTGCTTATTATCCCTGTATTATGACATCACTGTGTGTATTATCCCTGCATAGTGACATCACTTTTTGTTATCCCTTTACTATGTTTATTATTGTTGTGTTGTGACATGTGTTTATTATCCCTGTACTGTGACATCACTGTGTTTATTATCCCTGTACTGTGACATCACTGTGTTTATTATCCCTGTACTGTGACATCACTGTGTTTATTATCCCTGTACTGTGACATCACTGTGTTTATTATCCCTGTACTGTGACATCACTGTGTTTATTATCCCTGTACTGTGACATCGCTGTGTATTTATTATCCCTGTACTGTGAAATCACAGGGTTTATTATCCCTGTACTGTGACATCATTGTGCATATTATCCCTGAGTTGTGACTAGCAACAATCTAAAGTATTTGGCACTAATGAGTTAATGCCCACTTGGACTTAACATAAGTTAATACACAGTCTGTCACTGGAGGCTTGTACTTCTTCCACCCGAATGACATTGGTCAATCATAAGAAGACAGGAACACACTGGAGAAAGAACATGCCCCCACGATAGTTCAGAGCATGTTACTCAGTGTGTGACATGTAATCACACTTATGTCTGATCTGCTCAAGTAACTTGTACTCGCTCTGCAGTGAGAGCAGAGCAAGGTGCTATTACATTTCACACAGAAGCAGACTGTTCTGGACTACTGAGATAAGAAATATAATGACACCTACTCTGATCTCACCTCAGAGTGTGTACAAGTTGCCCTGAGCACAATAGACAGTAATGTAATTACTAATACATCTCTGGACAGGCACTGTGGTGGAGGATCAGTACAGCAGAGGTGGCAGTACTAGGAGAGGAAGAGAACTGATAGAATGGTTTGTAATGTGAAACAGCTAAATTCAGTTGTACTGCCCCTCTCCCCACAGGTACCCCATCAGAAAGGTTTGAGTCATATGTTTTTTCCAACCCAGTTTGTCAGACCTGAGGAGCAAGGCTGTCTGTCATACATCTTACACACGGGGAAACCTGTTCTAAGCCTTTGTGGTGACATGTTCTTTTCTACTGTGTTGCTGCCAGCTTATGATTGGTCAGCATCATATAGGGAGAAAAGGTACACGCTCACAGTGAAAACTGTCTGAGAGGACCCACATGGACTTCCCTCATGTGTTCAGGTTAACATGAAAAGTTTGGTGAAAGGTTATCTTTAAGCATAATACTAGACTCACTGTTTCGTACAGAAGAATTTTTCAGTTGTGTTTATCATTACAGACAGGATAACAAAGATAGGTAACTATATATATATATATATATATATATATATATATATATATATACAGTATATATACTGTATATATATATTCAGTGGCATGTAAATGTTGGGACACCCTTAGTCCAAATTACTGTTATTGTGAACAGTTAACCAAGTTGACAATTAAATGATCTCTAAACGGCCTAAAGTTAAATATGGCACATTTCCTTTGTATTGTAGGCAAAAAAATAAATAGTCCTTTTTAACATTTTAGAAATTATAAAAAGGAAAATGGGCCGATGCAAAGGTTTGGGCACCCCTGGAGATTTCTGTGCTCTGATAACTTTGACCAAGGTTTCAGGCATTAAATAGCCTGTTAGGGTTATGGCTTGTTCACAATCATCGTTAGGAAAGGCCAGGTGATGCAAATTTCCCAGCTTTATAAGAACCCCGCCTTCTCTAACCTTTGCCAAAAAAAAGCAGCCATGGGATCTTCTAACTCTAAGCAGCTGCCTAGCACTCTGAAATTAAAACTGCTGGAGGCCTACAAAGCAGGAGAACGCTATAAGAAGATAGCAAAGCATTTTCAAGTTGCCCTTTCCTCAGTTCAAAATGTAATTAAGAAATTTCAGTTAACAGGAACAGTGGAGGTCAAGATAAAGTCTGGAGGACCAAGCAAAATGTCAGCGAGAGATGCTTATAGGATTGCTAGAGAAACAAATCAGAACCCCCGCTTGACTACAAATGACCTTCAGAAACATTTAGCAGACGCTGGAGTTGTGGTACATTGTTCTACTGTTTAGAGACAACTGCACCGATGTGGTCTTCATGGAAGAGTCATCAGAAGAAAACCTCTCCTGCATCCTCACCATGAAATTCAGCTTCAGAAGTTTGCAAAAGAACATCAAAACAAGCCTGGAACATTTTGGAAACAAGTCATGTGGACTGATGAGGTTTAAATAGAACTATTTGGCCATAATGATCAAAGGTATGTGTGAAGAAAAAAGGGCACAGAATTTCAGAAAAAGAACATCTTGCCAACCATTAAGCATGGGGGTGAATCAATCATGCTTTGGGGTTGTGTTGCAGGTAATGGGCCGTCGAACATTTCACAGGTAGAATGATGAATGGATTCAATTAAATTTCAACAAATTCTTGATGCAAACACAACACCATCTGTAAAAAAGCTGAAGTTGAGAAGAGGATGGCTTCTACAAATGGATAATAATCCTAAACACACAAAATCCACAATAGACGACTTCAGAAGGCTCAAGCTGAAGGTTTTACAATGGCCGTTACAGTCCCCTGATCTGAATATCATTGAAAATCTGTGGCTAGACCTCAAAATAGCAGTGCATGCAAGATGACCCAGGGATCTCACAGAACAGGGAGAATTTTCCAAGAAGGAATGGATGAAAATCGCTCAAACAAGAATTGAAAGACTCATGGCTGGCTACAAAAAGCATTTACAAGCTGTAATACTTGCAAAAGTTGATGCTACTAGGTGCTAACCATGCATATTGCCCAAACGTTTGCACCAGACCATTTTTCTTTTTGTCATTTTTAAAATGTAAAAGATGAAAAAAATATATATTTTTTGCCTAAAATACAAAGGAAATGTATCTTTTTTTTAACTTTAGGCCTTTTAGAGATCATTTCATCTTCAACTTACTTAACTGTTCACAATAAGAGTAATTTTGACCAGGGGTGCCCAAACTTTTACATGCCACTGTATATTATGGTTAACATAGCATCCACTATTTGTAATAGATGAAACCATAGCTCACTTCCCCCTGTACAATGGCTGGTTCACAATTGTACAGTGCTCCACAACAAGCAATAGGTTGGGATTTTCATTGGAATCTCAAAAAATCCACCACAGCCCTACTATTCACGTGACTAAAACCAATGAAGTCACTTTAGACACTCTCTGGCCTCTGTCCTGGCAGCATTCATTTTTTTTTTTTTTTTAGAAATGCACAAATTTCAGTTAACATGAACAGTGGAGGTCAAGATAAAGTCTGGAAGATCAAGCAAAATTTCAGTGAGAGCTGCTCGTAGGATTGTTAGAGATGCAAATAAGAACTCCCACTTGACTGCAAAAGACCTTAAGAAAGATTTAGCAGACTCTGGAGTTGTGGCACAAAAGCAAAAAGACAAATACTGATAGGATGGATGCCATATGGAGGTCACGCAGTGTTAACAGTGACTCCGCTGGCTTCATTCAAGTGAATGTTTCCATTGGGGTTCCAATATAGTGCTGGGGTTAAGATCATGGTATTAGTGTGGATCTAGCCCACTCCCACTGTGTACAATATATAACACTGAATCCACCATTTACAAAAGGTGATGTCACAGCTCACCTCCTCCCCATTCCTTCACAGTGTCCAGATTAGAGCATGTACTGTGGACTGCATTTTCATGGTGATAGGTCCCCTTTAGTATAGTGATGTAAAGAAAAATAAAAAAATGCTTTTAATATAAAAACCTGATTTATAGAGTAAGTAATTGACTGATGACACTTTGCCCTTAACTATCAGCAGTATATAAGAGGGATGATTAGTGCTGGGAATTTGGTCTATATGCCTAATGAATCCTTGGATTTACATTATTTCCTCCAGCCTCAGATGAGGAGGACGAGGAGAAGGAGTGGGATGGGAAATTCTTGCAGGACATAGATGTAAAGTGTTTGATTTGTGGATTCTGAATTTTCTTTTTTTTTGTCCAACAACAAATTGTTTTTTTGCACTGAGCGATGTTCCTGAAATGATTTATGATAAGAGTATAGATTGTTTATGCCTCTCGTAGCGAACAATGCATGGAGATGTTATGTATGTATGGGATCCATCTGCATCGAATAGAATATCAATGAGAAGTCATATTTATTTCGCTCGCGTGGTGACTGCGACGTGCAGGATGTGGTCTGCATGAGATTTACTGCAAGTCTTTGCAAAGACTGACAACTAAGGGTCTGTGCACACGGGGTCACATTTCGAGTCGCACAAAATCATTGATTTCTCAAGTGTAAACTGCTTCAGGAAATGCTCCTTTGGAGAATTTTGGAGGAGTTTTTAGTTTCCTGAAGTAGTTTGGAAGTGTTTTAGGAGAGACTTTTTTTTCTGCAGCCTTTTGAGTGGACTAGTTTGGAGCAATTTCCATCAGGAACCACTTCAAAACAGAGACATGTACTTTATTTTCCAAAACCTGTAATGGACAAAACTGGTCAAAACACTAAACGTTTGAACAGCAAATCTTTCCAATGTTTTTGAGTAATTTTTCAGGCATTGTTTTTAGAGGGTCCGCCTAAGAAAATCAAAAACCCTAAAATACTCCCTTCTACATAGACCTTAGGGTGGGTTCACAATAAATGATTTGCTGATTTTATTAAGCAGAAACCCCAAGTTTTTGAAGAACATATTGGAGAGTTTCAGCTCTGCTTCGTGCAGATTGATGCGTCCCTACGTCATCCACACAGTCTCATTGGGTTCGTTCTCCGGCGCAGGCGTACTTATCTGCCCTTTAGAGGTCAGAGTAAAGTCCTGCAGTGTGCATGCCCTGGGGCTCTTTGACCTTTTCCAGCACCTGCGCACTGCAGTACGTTACTCTGCCCTCAACAGGTCAGAAAAGTACGCCTGCGCAGGAGCCAACACGATGCCGAGGAGACTGTGTGGGTGACGTAGGAAGGCGTCATCCACACGAAGCAAGGAAGGCGGCAACTATAAGAAGATGGGAAGCACTGCACCAAGAACATCAACACCACCCAGACCGGACTGTCCCGCAGGTGAGTATAATTAAAGGTTGCCTTCCTCTCTTACAGGTCGGGTTGGGGGCAGATATACAGCTTTGTCGAACGTTGTATCTAATATGAGCCAAACTTGGTGACAGGTTCCCTTGAAATAAAGCTACTTTGTTTTAGACACTTCCTGATATTTGGTTTGATAAAACTTTATTGTTACAGCCATGTACAGATTACATTCATGTTTTATCCTGTGGATTTTCTATATCCAATTAAATTCTATGTGGAAAATCCACATAAAAACACTGACTGATGGCATCCGAGTGCTATCAGTGTTTTTCACAGACTCATAGACTTGTAATGGTAATATTAATCTGTGGCTCCAACTAGGGTTGAGCGAAACGGATCGGACAAATTCAAAAATCGCCGACTTTCGGCAAAGTCGGGTTTCATGAAACCCGACCCGATCCCAGTGTGGGATCGGCCATGAGGTCGGCGATCTTCGCGCCAAAGTTGCGTTTTGTATGACGCTTTCAGCGCCATTTTTCAGCCAATGAAGGAGGATGCAGAGTGTGGGCAGCGTGATGACATAGGTCTCGGTCCCCACCATCTTAGAGAAGGGCATGACAGTGATTAGCTTGCTTTCTGCGGCGTCACAGGGGCTATAAAGGGGCGTGCACGCCGACCGCCATCTTACTTCTGATGATCTCAGCATAGGGAGAGGTTGCTGCAGCTTCATCAGAAGCAGGGATATCGTTAGGGAGGGAAGATTAACCCCCAAACCGCTTGTGCTGTAGCGATTTCCACTGTCTAACACCACCTTTTCTTTGCAGGGACAGTGGAGGCTAGATTTTTGTGCATCAGCTCTGTAGCTTATTAGGCTGCCTTATAAGGCTCCCTGATAGCTGCATTGCTGTTTGTACGCCGCTGTGCAAACCAACTGCTTTTTTAAAAGCAAACATCCTGTTGCTCCTTTCTGCACAGTTATCTTGTTTATTAGTCCACACTTTTGTGTGCAGCAGTCCTTTTTATTGCTGGCTGCCATACTTGTCCTGAGATCATTGTAGGGAGATTGAAAGTACAGTCCTTGTATTTTTTGATATATCTTCCAGCCACATTCTGCCACTTACATTGTATAGTGTAATACACAGGGCCTGTTTTTTGCTGTAGCCCCCCCCCAAAAAAGGGAGATTTAAATTGCCACTAAGTGGATCTACGTCAGTTCTGTTTGTCGTATATCTGCCAGCCACGTTCTGCCACTTACATTCTATAGTCTAATACACAGGGCCTGTGTTTTGCTGCAGTCTCCCCCCCCAAAAAAGGAGATTTAAATTGCCACTAAGTGGATCTACGTCAGTTCTGTTTGTCGTATATCTGCCAGCCACGTTCTGCCACTTACATTGTGTAGTGTAATACACTGGGCCTGAGTTTTGCTGCAGTCTCCCCCCTCAAAAAAGGGAGATTTAAATTCTCAACAAGTTTGTTAGGAGTCGAGTTCCCAGCACTGCACAGGGGGAATCTCGAGCCATGTCTGCTGCGGTCTCCCATTCTGCATCAGCTGCAGTGGAGCCTGCTCAGTGGAGACGTCGGTCCCAGCGTCTCACTGAATCTGGTACAGTGCAAAGGGTTACTGCTGCCTCTCCAGGCTCTGCTATTGTACCCTGCACTGGTCTGTGGCGAGCAGGCTTTTCTTGGACTAAGTCCTGCTTTGCACACACTGAGCATGCCCAGGGTAAGATCTCTCAATGGAGATCAAGGGTCACATGCTCAGGTACTGCAGCAACTTCCATTGGTCCTCCAGGAAGGTCATGTACCTGATCAAGTTCTGTGGAAGTCTTCCATTGGTCCTTCTTGGAAGGCATGACCACCATCTGCTCTACTAAGTAGCTGTGTTCCCCTGTGAAGCTAACAGGGTACAGCATTCTCTTTACTAACGGACTCTGTGAAGTAACAGAGTTCATTTACACTACTATATTGTACCGCCATATCTAGCAGCAGGTTCTTTCCTGCACGGTGGATCCCGGGTTGTGAACGCACCAACTACTACTAATAAATATATATTCGGTGCGTTCCGCCAACCCTAACAGTACACTAGCGCCAGGATCTGGCTAAATATGGCGGATGAACAGCGATTGCCGGGGTACATCCAGCTGCTGGAGGGCCGGTTGGCGTCTCTCGAGCGTGCAACCTCGGCGGTGGATGTTACCGCAATAGCTGTTCAGGCTGCTAGCGTGGCTGCAGCAGCTTTACCCACTGCCACCTCTGTTCCAACTTCCAACCTTATCTCACCTCCTGTTGCCTGAAAAATTCTCTGGGGACAGTAAGTCCTGTAGGGGTTTTGTGAGCCAGTGTGGTATACATCTCGAGCTCCTGGCTGCATGTTTTCCTACAGAGGGGGAAAAGGTGGTATTCATAATTTCTCTCCTGTCGGACTGAGCTTTGGAGTGGGCTACGCCACTGTGGGAGCGCAACGATCATGTGGTGCGTAGTGTTCCCCAGTTTCTGGGCACTCTGAAACAGGTCTTTGTAGGACCTCAAGTCACCCATGATACAGCGCTCCAACTGCTGGCATTGACTCAGGGTCAATCATTTTGCCGTCCACTTCCGGACGTTAGCGTCTGAGTTGGAGTGGCCAGATAAAGCCCTCATCCCTGTATTTTGGAGGGGACTGGCTGACCATGTGAAGGACGCTTTGGCCACTAGGGAGATTCCCGCCACACTGGAGGAGCTCATAGCTGTATCAACTCGCATAGACCTTCGTTTTCACGAGCGAAGGTTGGAGCGAGCCCAGTGTAGGCAGAGGTTTCGGCTGGCTCCCACCTTTGCCAGACCTATGGAATCTCCGGTCCAGGTGCCCGAGTCACATGAGGCCATAGAGGTGTCACGAGTCCAAGCTCCGGTCCGCTCGTGCACTTAAGGTCTGTCATGTTTGCCGGCAGTAAGGACATCATGCCTCCAAGTGTCCTCAGCGGTCGGGGAAACGTCAGCGTCTAGTGGCAGTTGGAGGAGGTACACTAGACACGGCGACATTTGCCTCTAAGTTGTCCTTTAAGGGGACAATTACCATGGGCCCATCCACTCTTATGGTAGAGCTATGCGTGGACTCTGGGGCGGAGGGTAATTTTATGTCATCCGCTTTCGCCCGGCGACACACAATACCCTTGGTGATGCTTGCCAAACCAGTAACCGTTCGAGTGGTAAATGGGTCGACACTACCCCTACAGATTACACCCCAAACCATTCCTGTTACTCTTTCTGTGTCTCCATCAAATCAGGAGATTATCTCTCTATTAGTCCTTCCTGAGGGAATTGATGAGGTCCTTTTGGGGATACCATGGCTACGCGATCATTCTCCTCATATAGAGTGGTCCTCAGGGCGATTCTGGGATGGAGTAAATCCTGTGAGGGTAGATGTCAGAGGGAGTGCGTTCAGGTTGCTACAACAGAGGTACCCGCAGATCTTTCCTCTCTCCCCAAGCACTATTGGTCCTATGTGGACGTGTTCTCCAAAAGGGCTGCGGAGACCCTTCCACCTCACCACCCCTATGACTGTCCTATTGACCTCTTGCCTGGTGCTGAGCCTCCCCAGGGTCAAGTCTATCTATTATCTCTCCCAGAGATGGAGGCAATGTCTCAGTACATTCAAGAGAATCTGGCAAGAGGATTCATTAGGAAGTCAGTGTCACCTGCAGGGGCTGGGTTCTTCTTCATACAGAAGAAGAGTGGAGAATTACGTCCATGCATAGACTACAGGGGTCTTAATGCCATCACCGTTAAGAACAAGTACCCACTACCCCTGATATCTGAGCTCTTTGATAGGCTACGGGGAGCAAGGGTATTTACTAGTGTTGAGCGATACCTTCCGATATGCAAAGGTATCGGTATCGGATTGGATCGGCCGATACCCAAAAAGTATCGGATATCGCCGATACCGATACCCGATACCAATGCATATCAATGGGACACAAAATATTGGAATGGTTCCCAGGGTCTGAAGGAGAGGAAACTCTCCTTCAGGCCCTGGGATCCATATTCATGTATAAAATAAAGAATAAAAATAAAAAATATTGATATACTCACCCCTCGGACGGCCCCTGGCTCTCACCGGTCCAAGCGTCTGCCTCCGTTCCTAAGAAAGGTGAGTAAAGGACCTTCGATGACGTCGCGGCTTGTGATTGGTCGCGTGACCGCTCATGTGACCGCTCACGCGACCAATCACAAGCCGCGACGTCATCGCAGGTCCTAAACTCACTGCATTCTTAGGAACGGAGGCTGCCGGTTACACCGCTAAGGTCCAGGCTCCGCCGGAGGGGTGAGTATATCCATATTTTTTATTGTTATTCTTTATTTTTTACATGAATATGGATCCCAGGGCCTGAAGGAGAGTCTCCTCTCCTCCAGACCCTGGGAACCATACACTGGGAACTTCCGATTCCGATTTCCGATATCACAAAAATATCGGAACTCAGTATCGGAATTCCGATACCACAAATATCGGCCGATACCCGATACTTGCAGTATCGGAATGCTCAACACTAGTATTTACTAAACTAGATCTGCGGGGTGCTTACAACCTGATTCGTATCCGTGAGGGGGACAAATGGAAGATAGCTTTTAACACCAGGGATGGACACTATGAATATCTGGTGATGCCCTTCGGGCTCTGTAATGCCCCAGCCGTTTTCCAAGACTTTGTGAACAACATCTTCCGGGGTATGCTCACCACCTCGGTCGTAGTCTATCTGGATGATATTCTCATCTACTCTCCAGATATTGACTCCCATCGGAGAGATGTTCGCAAAGTCTTTGACCTCTTACGGGCAAACTCCCTCTACACCAAGTTGGAGAAGTGTGTGTTTGAGCAGGAGTCCTTGCCTTTCCTTGGATATATCATCTCTGCCCAGGGTATGGCTATGGATCCTGCTAAGCTACAGGCTGTGATGGACTGGCAGGAACCCCATTCACTTAAAGCGGTGCAGCGCTTTATGGGGTTCATTAATTACTATCGTCAGTTCATTCCACACTTCTCAACTTTGGTAGCTCCCTTGGTTGCCCTCACCAAGAAGGGAGCATATCCAAAGTTGTGGTCGGAGGATGTCTCCAAGGCCTTTCTCTCAATTAAGTCACACTTCGCTAGCGCTCCCATTCTACATTGCCCCGATGTAGATAAGCCATTTATCATGGAGGTGCATGCCTCATCTGTTGGTGCTGGAGCAGTCCTTTTCCAAAAGGATGCTCAAGGTTGGAAGCATCCTTGCTTCTTCTTCTCCAAGACCTTCACACTGGCGGAGAGGAATTGTTCCATCTGGGACAGGGAGTTGCTAGCCATGAAGTTGGCTTTCTCAGAATGGAGACATCTCTTGGAGGGAGCTCGCTTTCCCTTCCAGGTATTCACTGACCACAAGAACTTGGTATATTTACAAACGGCCCAGCGGCTGAATTCTCGCCAGGCTAGATGGTCCCTGTTCTTCTCCGGGTTTCATTTTACTCTCCACTTTCTCTCCGGGGAGAAGAACATTTGTGCCGATGCTCTCTCCCGTTCTGTAGTGTCATCTGAGGAGGAGGAGCCTCGGCTTATTGTCCCTTCTGAGAGCCTGAGAACTGTGGCTCCGATTTTGCTAGAGTCCGTGCCCCCGGGCAAGACTTTCATGCCAGTGAATTTGCGACCGGAGGTTCTCTCTTGGGCTCACTCGTCCAGAGTGGGTGGGCATTTTGGGACCAGAAGGACATCTGAGCTTTTGGCGAGGACGTACTGGTGGCCGCATATGGCCCGTGACGTCAGGGACGTGCATTTCCTGCGCCCAGAATCGGTCTCCTCGGCAACGGCCTCCTGGGTTGCTTTACCCCCTGCCGGTGGCAGACAGGCCCTGGGAGATGGTCGAGATGGACTTCATGGTGGGCTTACCCAAATCTCGTAGCTGCACCGTTATCTGGGTTGTCACCGATCATTTCTCTAAGATGGTGCACTTGGTGCCACTTCCACAGTTACCTTCTGCACGGGCCTTGGCGGCGTTATTCATTAAGCATATTTTCCGTTTACATGGAATGCCTGATAAAATTGTCAGCAACCAGGGTCCCCAGTTCGCATCTCGGTTTTGGAGAGAGCTCTGCCGTTTACTTAGCATAGAGTTGAATCTCTCCTCTGCATATCATCCCGAGACGAATGGGTTGGTAGAGAGGACCAACCACACTCTGGTGACATACTTGCGACATTTTGTTTCTACTAGGCAGAATGACTGGGCATCTTTGCTACCTTGGGCGGAATTTGCCTTGAACAACGCCGTAGCCGATTCCACTGGGCAGAGTCCTTTTCTCCTTAATTATGGCCACCATCCGCATGTCCCTGTGCCCATGCCCGTGTCTTCCACCGATTCTAGGGTGGCAGACTGGGCGGTGGAGGCACGTGACATTTGGGACTGCACACAGGATGTCATCCGGGCCTCCAAGGAGAGAATGAGGGTTTCTGCTGATACACACCGGCGCCCCGCTCCGACCTTTGCTCCTGGCGACTTAGTGTGGCTCTCCGCCCGTAATATCAGGCTGCGAGTTGAGTCCACTAAGTTTGCGCCTCGCTACATTGGCCCGTTCAAGGTTCTGGAACATGTCAACCCTGTGGTCTACCGTTTGGCCATTCCTCCGCGCCTTGGTATCACCGACACTTTCCACGTCTCTCTCTTAAAGCCTGTCCATTTGTCCCGGTTTTCCGAGTCATCTGCCAGGACGTTGGGTTCATCCACGGATGAGTTTGAGGTGAATGTTATCGTTGGGTGCAAGGTGGTTCGTGGCAAGAAATTTTATCTGGTGGACTGGAAGGGTCACGGCCCAGAGGACAGAACCTGGGAACCTGTGGAGCACATTCGGGCTCAGCTGCTCATTGCAGCTTTTGAGCGTAGCGAGGCTCAAGGAGGGGGGGCCCTAGGAGGGGGGTAATGTTAGGAGTCGAGTTCCCGCCATTGCACATGGGGAATCTCGAGCCATGTCTGCTGCGGTCTCCCATTCTGCATCAGCCGCAGTTGAGCCTGCTCAGCGGAGACGTCGGTCCCAGCGTCTCACTGAATCTGGTACAGTGCAAAGGGTTACTGCTGCCTCTCCAGGCTCTGCTATTGTACCCTGCACTGGTCTGCGGCGAGCAGGCTTTTCTGGGACTAAGTCCTGCTTTGCACACACTGAGCATGCCCAGGGTAAGATCTCTCAATAGAGATCAAGGGTCACATGCTCAGGTACTGCAGCAACTTCCATTGGTCCTCCAGGAAGGTCATGTGCCTGATCAAGTTCTGTGGAAGTCTTCCATTGGTCCTTCTTGGAAGGTCCTGAAGTTGCTGCAGCTATAAAACGTTCTCATGACCGCACGGCCATGCGCTAGTGTCAATTTATGTATGAGCTCAGCTCCAGTGTGGTGATGTGTGTGTGTGTATTCAAGGACTCGGCTGAAATAAGCCCCTAGAATGCTGGCACCTCCAGCGAGGAGTTTCATGCATGTGTATTCAGGGACCCGGCTGAAATAAGCCCCTAGAATGCTGGCACCTCCGGCGAGGAGTTTCATGTGAGTGGATTCAGGGCTGGCGTATAGCCATCAGAATTCCGGCTCCACCGGAGAGGAGCTGCGTGTTTGCATTTGACTGCATGACCACCCTCTGCTCTACTAAGTAGCTGTGTTCCCCTGTGAAGCTAACAGGGTACAGCATTCTCTTTACTAACGGACTCTGTGAAGTAACAGAGTAACAGAGTTCGTTTACACTACTATATTGTACCGCCATATCTAGCAGCAGGTTCTTTCCTGCACGGTGGATCCCGGGTTGCGAACGCACCAACTACTACTAATAAATATATATTCGGTGCGGTCCGCCAACCCTAACAAAGTTTATATACACCTACCTTGTTTTACAGTACCATATAACAGTTGTTAGTTTGGTTACATTTTCCCAAAAATGAGGAAGTCTGGTGGAAGAGGCCTTGGGCGGTCGTTGCCAGCTGGTAATGATGGTGGTGGTGGTGGTGGTGGAGCATCTGGTGGTAGTGGGAAAAGCAAAATAGCACCTAAGGCTCAAGTTGTTGAACCAGCGTCATCGTCTGGCTACACAAGGCCTCGAAGGCTCCCTTATCTGGGAGTAGGAAAACCGCTTTTAAAGCCGGAGCAGCAGGAAAAAGTTTTGGCTTTCCTTGCTGACTCAGCCTCTAGCTCTTTCGCCTCCTCTTCAGAAAGTTCGAAATATAAAAGCAGCGAGTCATCAGTGGATGCTCCCGGTCAGGAACAAGTTGCTTCCTTGTGTCCTTCACCCAAAGCAAAAGTGAAGGATGCGGCAGGCGACACTACTGTTTACTTCATGGAGCTCTTTAAACATACCGTGCCAGGGTTAGAAAGGGAAATAGTTAACAGCCCTTTACAAGATGAATCGGACATGGAGTGCACAGATGCACAGCCACAGCTAGATTATTATGCTGTTTCATTGACTCAGATCACTACATTGCCCTCGCAGTGTACTGAGCCAGAATCTGACCCTGATGAGACTATGGTGCCCCGTCCCGAACGCTATAGCACCTTACACGGTGACACAGAGGAAGGTGCACATGATATTGAAGAGGAGGTAATAGATGACCCAGTTGTTGACCCAGATTGGCAGCCATTGGGGGAACAGGGTGCCGCTGGCAGTAGCTCTGAAGCGGAGGAGGATGATCCGCAGCAGGCATCTACATCGCAACAGCTTTCAACTGGCAGGCCCATATCTGGCCAAAAAAGTTTGACAAAACCAAAAACACTTTTAGGACAGCGTGGCCATCCGGTGAAAGTAGCACAGTGTGCAATGCCTGAAAAGGTATTCGATAGTAGGAAGTGTGCAGTGTGGGAATTTTTTAACCAAGATCCGAATGATCAGTACAAAGTTATCTGTAAGAAATGCTCAAAGACCTTTAGCAGAGGTAAGAATGTCCAAAATTTAAATACAATGTGCATGCGTAGACATTTAACCAGCATGCACTTGCAAGCCTGGACTAACTACCAAACGTCCCGTACCGTTGGTGCACCCGCTCAGAATGAAGGTAGTCAGCAATGCTACATTGCTTCCCTCACTGTAAGCCCACCGCTTAGGACACCACCAGCAGCAAATGTGGAGGTATCGTCGCAAGGCCAAAGCAGTCAGGGAATCACAAGGTTCTTGGTAGGAAACACTGTATGTAGGCCAACATCAAGAATACCATCACCAACCCTCTCTCAATCTGCCATGTCCACCACCACCCCCGCTAGTTCCACCATATGCAGCTCTCCAGTCCAGCTCACCCTACAAGAGACTCTCGTTAGGAAAAGGAATTACTCATCCTCTCATCCGCGTACACATGGTTTGAACGCCCACATTGCTATACTAATCTCGTTAGAGATGATGCCCTACCCGTTGGTTGAAAGCAAAGCTTTCAAAGCCCTGATGGCCTACGCAGTACCACGCTATGACCTACCCAGTCGACACTCCTTTGTGAGAAAAGCCATCCCAGCCCTCCACCAGCATGTCAAAGACCACATAGTCTATGCATTGAGGCAATCAGTCAGTAGAAAGGTGCACCTCACAACAGATGCATGGACCAGTAGGCATGGCCAGGGACGTTATGTGTCCATCACGGAGCACTGGGGTAATGTGGTGGATGCAGGGTCCACAGGGGACAGCCATAGTGGGACAGTTCTGCCTAGCCCACGGTCTAGCAAACAGTTGGCTGTAGGTGTTCGCCACCCCTCCTCCTCCTCCTCCTCCAGAAGCGAAAGCTCGTCCACAGAGCGCAGTCGCACGACCACTCCATCTGCAGCTGCCAGTGTTGCACACGAGGTGTCCCATTATGGAACAGCTAGTGGTAAGCGTCAGCAGGCAGTGTTGGAAATGAAGTGTTTGGGTGACAACAGACACACCGCGGAAGTACTGGCCGAGTACTTGCAGCAAGAAACTCAGTCATGCTTGGGCAGTGTACATCTTGAGGCAGGCAAGGTAGTCAGTGATAACGGAAGGAATTTTATGGCTGCCATAGCCCTTTCAGAACTGAAACACATACCTTGCCTGGCTCACACCTTGAACCTGGTGGTGCAATACTTCCTGAAAAATTATCCGGGGTTACCAGCGCTGCTCCTGAAGGTGCGAAGACATTGCTCGCACATCCGCCGGTCACCCGTACACTCCAGCCGTATGCTGAACCATCAGCGATCGCTGAAGCTACCCCAGCACCACCTAATAATGGACGTTGCAACAAGGTAGAACTCCACACTGCACAGGCTTCAGAGGCTGTGTGAACAGAGGCCAGCTGTAATGTATTTGTGGGAGGATACACATACACGGGCAGGCAGTTGGATGGCAGACATGGAGTTGTCTGGTGTGCAGTGGTCGAAGCTACCAGACCTCTGTCAAGTCCTTCAGTGTTTTGAGGAATGCACACGGCTGGTAAGTGCAGACGATGCCATCATAAGCATGAGCATCCCACTAATGCCTCTGCTGATGCAAAGTTTGACGCACATTAAGGAGCAGGCGTCTGCGGCCGAGGAGGAGGGAAGCCTTGATGACAGTCAGCCATTGTCTTCTCAGGGAACTCTCCTGGACGAGGTGGCGGACGAAGAGGAGGAGGAGGATGGGGATGAATATTTATGGTAGGAGGATGCTTCTCAGGGGGCAATAGAAACTGGTTGCATTGCAAGCTCAGGTACAGGGTTTTTGCGGGAGACAAGTGATGTTGATTTGCAAGAAAGTGCTCCTCAGCCCAGCACAAGCAGTGAATTGACACCTGGAACATTGGCCCACATGGCTGATTATGCCTTGCGTATCCTAAAAAGGGACCCCCGCATTATAAAAATGATGACCGATGACGATTACTGGTTGGCCTGCCTCCTGGATCCACGATATAAAGGAAAATTACAAAATATCATGCCACATGAGAACCTTGAGCAAATATTGGCTACCCAACAAGCAACTCTTGTAGACCGTTTGGTTCAGGCATTCCCAGCACACAGCGGCGCTGATGGTTCTCACACGAGCTGTAGGGTGCAACATGTCAGAGGTGTTAGAGGTGCACAAATCAGAAGTGGCATTGGACAGAGGGGTTTTATGACCAGGTTGTGGAGTGATTTTGCAATGACCGCAGACACGACGGGTACTGCTGCATCGATTCAAAGTGACAGGAGACAGCATTTGTCCAGTATGGTTACAAACTATTTTTCCTCTCTTATCGATGTTCTCCCTCACACGTCATTCCCCTTTGATTACTGGGCATCTAAAATAGACACCTGGCCTGAATTGGCAGAATATGCATTACAGGAGCTCGCTTGCCCAGCTGCTAGTGTGCTATCAGAAAGAGTCTTCAGTGCTGCTGGTTCAATACTGACCGAAAAAAGGACTCGTCTGGCTACCCGAAATGTTGATGATCTAACCTTCATTAAAATGAACCAATCATGGATTTCAAATTATTTTGCCCCACCTTCCCCTGCTGACACGTAGCTTGCCTGAAAAATGTCTTGCTATTGGCCTCCTCTTACGGACTGCTCCAATTCCTCCATTTGCAGCTGATGAATGTCCACCATAGGCCATTTTTATACCTCCCTAAATGGTTTGACTCCCCCCACAGGGCCATGGTCACCACTTGGCGCAAGCACCCGTGCGAGTACCGTTTGCCTGGACAGGTGGGTGTGCCCACTCTTGGGCGACGACACTGGCACAGGGCCCCTCATAGTACAATGAAGTGTCTCTGACGGTGGTGGTGCACAACCAACGTCAGACACACGTCGTAATATGAGGGGCCCTGTGCCAGTACCGCTGCCCATGAGAGAGTGTTCCCCCCAGCTCGAACAGTGCTCTACCACTTGCAATACTTACCTCTCACAGCTCCACCACTGTTTAGTCTGTGCTGTTAAATCCTTCAATGGCACTGCCAATACAAATTTGTTGAAATGATAGATGATAGTAAAAATATACAGGGGCCCTGCCCTCCATTTATACCAGTTAATACTGTGCGCGAACTACCACTGTCTGCTACTCAGCAGAGGAGCCCACCCCTGTACCTAGCTATGCCAACTGTTTATTTAGGAACATTGTTTTGGCAGACATTTAGCCCACTTTACTATTTTGGCCTACTAACTGTGTCAGCCACTCCTTCCAGTTGTCCTCCACCAAACAAAGCAATGCCGCCTGTGTACTCCAGTTACCAATTTTGAACTGCATTTAGCCTACTTTATCATTTGGGCCTGCTACCTGTGTCTGTCTGCGCCACTCCTTACAGTTGTCCTCCACTGCACAAAGCTATGCCGCCTGTGTACCCCTGTTACAAATTTAGAACTGCATTTAGCCTACTTTTTTAATGTGGGCCTACAAACTGTGTCTGCGCCACTCATTACAGTTGTCCTCCATTGAACAAAGCGATGCCACCAGTTTACTCCTGTTAAAAGTTTTGAACTGGATTTAGCCTACTTACTTTATTGGGCCTACTAACTGTGTCAGCCCCTCCTTACAATTGTCCTCCGCTGAACAAAGCAATGCCGCCTGTTGAGTCCTGTTACCAATTTTAACTTGCATTTAGCCTACTTTTTTATTTTAGGCCTACTAAGTCTGTCTGCACTACTCATTACAGCTGTCCTCCATTGAACAAAGCTATGCCGCCTGTGTACTCCAGTTACCAATTTTGATCTGCATTTAGCCTACTTTTTTATTTTAGGCCTACTACCTGTGTCTGTCTGCACCACTCATTACAGCTGTCCTCCATTGAACAAAGCTATGCCGCCTGTGGACTCCAGTTACCAATTTTGAACTGCGTTTAGCCTACTTTTTTATTTTAGGCCTACTAAGTCTGTCTGCGCCACTCGTTACAGCTGTCCTCCATTGAACAAAGCTATGCCGCCTGTGTACTCCAGTTACCAATTTTGAACTGCATTTAGCCTACTTACTTATTTACTTATTTAGGCCTAATAACTGTGTCTGCATCCCATTACAGTTGTCCTCCACTGAACAAAGCTGAGCCTCAATTTTCATCCTGTTTCGAATATTAAACTGCATTTGGCCTACTTGTTTGTTTTGGCCTACTAACGGTGTCTGCCGCTCCTTGCTTTTCTCCTCCACTGAACAAAGGTGAGCCTCAATTTTCATCCTGTTTCGAATATTAAACTGCATTTGGCCTACTTGTTTGGTTGGGCCTACTAACGGTGTCTGCCACTGCTTGTTGTTCTCCTCCACTGAACAAAGCTGAGCCTCAATTTTCATCCTGTTTCGGATATTAAACTGCATTTGGCCTACTTGTTTGGTTGGGCCTACTAATGGTGTCTGCCGCTCCTTGCTTTTCTCCTCCACTGAACAAAGCTGAGCCTCAATTTTCATCCTGTTTTGAATATTAAACTGCATTTGGCCTACTTGTTTGGTTGGGCCTACTAACAGTGTCTGCCACTGCTTGTTGTTCTCCTCCACTGAACAAAGCTGAGCTGTTATGGACCTGGTGGTTAGGAGCACCCGGAATGACCTGATGGTTAAAACGGAAAACCTGAGACAAGCTCTGAGGAGGTGGTAACTCTACTGACCGCAAACCCTAATCCTATCACACACACTAGAAATAGCCGTGGAGCGTGCCTAACTCTCCCTAGACGCCTCTTCACAGCCTAAGAGCTAACTACCCCTAAAGATAGAAATAGCAGCCTACCTTGCCTCAGAGAAATTCCCCAAAGTAAAGGTAGCCCCCCACAAATATTGACTGTGAGTTAAGAGGGAAGTGACAAACACAGGAATGAAACAGATATTAGCAAAGGAGGCCAAATCTTCTCTAGATAGACAGAGGATAGGAAAGGGAACTATGCGGTCAGTATTAAAAACTACAAAAACCACACAGAGTGTACAAAAAGACCTCCACACCACTCACGGTGTGGAGGTGCAGCTCTGCACCCCTAGAGCTTCCAGTTAGCAAGGAAATATCATAATAGCAAGCTGGACTAGACACATAGCATGTACTGAGAAACATATTCAAAAACCAATGAACAACAAATGAACTAGCAGGGACTTAGCTTCTGCTGGAGTAGACAGGTCATCTGAGAAATCCAAGAGAGAACTGAACCAGTACTGAGACATTGACAGCTGGCATGAACTAACGACCTGAGCAGAGTTAAATAGGGAAGCCAGCAGAAGCAATAAGCGAGGGCAGCTGAGAAAGCAACCTCAAAGATTACAGCAGTTCCACTCAAAGCCACCAGAGGGTGTCCAAGGACCGAACTCACCAAAGTACCATTCATGACCACAGGAGGGAGCCCGAGAACGGAATTCACAACAGTACCCCCCTTTGAGGAGGGGTCACCGAACCCTCACCAGAGCCCCCAGGCCGATCAGGACGAGCCAAATGAAAGGCACGAACCAAATCGGCAGCATGGACATCGGAGGCAACAACCCAGGAATTATCCTCCTGACCATAACCCTTCCATTTAACCCGGTACTGAAGCTTCCGTCTCGAAATACGAGAATCCAAAATCTTCTCCACCACATACTCCAACTCCCCCTCAACCAACACCGGAGCAGGAGGATCAACGGAAGGAACCATAGGCGCCACATATCTCCGCAACAACGACCTATGGAACACATTATGGATGGCAAAAGAAGCTAGAAGGGCCAAACGAAACGACACAGGATTGATAATTTCAGAAATCTTATAAGGACCAATGAAACGAGGCTTGAACTTAGGAGAAGAAACCTTCATAGGGACATAACGAGAAGACAACCAAACCAAATCCCCAACACGAAGTCGGGGACCAACACAGCGACGGCGGTTAGCAAAACGTTGCGCCTTCTCCTGAGACAACGTCAAATTGTCCACCACGTGAGTCCAAATTTGCTGCAACCTGTCCACCACAGAATCCACACCAGGACAGTCAGAAGGCTCAACCTGCCCTGAAGAAAAACGAGGATGAAAACCAGAATTACAAAAAAAAGGCGAAACCAAAGTGGCCGAACTAGCCCGATTATTAAGGGCGAACTCGGCCAATGGCAAGAGGGTCACCCAATCATCCTGATCAGCAGAAACCAAGCATCTCAGATAGGTTTCCAAGGTCTGATTGGTTCGTTCGGTTTGGCCATTTGTCTGAGGATGGAACGCTGAAGAAAAAGACAAATCAATGCCCATCTTAGCACAAAAGGACCGCCAAAACCTTGAAACAAACTGGGAACCTCTGTCAGACACAATGTTCTCCGGAATGCCATGCAAACGAACCACATGCTGAAAAAATAATGGAACCAAATCAGAGGAGGAAGGCAATTTAGGCAAGGGTACAAAATGGACCATCTTAGAAAACCGATCACAAACCACCCAGATGACGGACATCCTTTGAGAGACAGGAAGATCAGAAATAAAATCCATGGAAATATGGGTCCAGGGCCTCTTCGGGACGGGCAAAGGCAAAAGCAACCCACTGGCACGAGAACAGCAAGGCTTGGCCCGAGCACAGGTCCCACAGGACTGCACAAAACAACGCACATCCCATGACAAAGAAGGCCACCAAAAGGACCTAGCAACCAAATCTCTGGTACCAAAAATCCCAGGATGACCAGCCAATACTGAACAATGAACCTCAGAAATAACTTTACTAGTCCATCTATCAGGGACAAACAGTTTCTCCACTGGACAGCGGTCAGGTCTATCAGCCTGAAACTCCTGCAGCACCCGCCGCAAATCAGGGGAGATGGCAGACAGAATTACCCCCTCTTTGAGAATACCAGCCGGCTCAGGGACTCCCGGAGAATCAGGCAAAAAACTCCTAGAAAGGGCATCAGCCTTCACATTCTTAGATCCCGGAAGGTATGAGACCACAAAATCGAAACGGGAGAAAAACAGCGACCATCGAGCCTGTCTAGGATTCAACCGCTTGGCAGACTCGAGGTAAGTCAGATCCTTGTGATCAGTCAAGACCACCACGCGATGTTTGGCCCCCTCAAGCCAATGTCGCCACTCCTCGAATGCCCACTTCATAGCCAACAACTCCCGATTGCCGACATCATAATTACGCTCAGCAGGCGAAAACTTTCTAGAAAAGAAAGCACATGGCTTCATCAAAGAGCCATCAGAACTTCACTGAGACAAAACAGCCCCTGCCCCAATCTCAGAAGCATCAACCTCGACCTGAAAAGGGAGCGAAACATCTGGCTGACGCAACACAGGGGCCGAAGTAAAACGATGTTTAAGCTCCTGAAAAGCCTCAACGGCCGCAGGGGACCAATTCACCACATCAGCGCCTTTCTTCGTCAAATCAGTCAAAGGCTTAACCACACTAGAAAAATTAGCGATGAAGCGACGGTAAAAATTAGCAAAGCCCAGAAACTTCTGAAGACTCTTCACAGATGTAGGTTGAGTCCAATCATAAATGGCCTGAACTTTAACAGGGTCCATCTCGATAGTAGAAGGGGAAAAAATGAAGCCCCAAAAGGAAACCTTCTGAACTCCAAAGAGGCATTTAGACCCCTTCACAAACAACGCATTAGCACGAAGGACCTGGAATACCATCCTGACCTGCCTCACATGAGACTGCCAATCATCCAAAAAGACCAAAATATCATCCAAATATACAATCATGAACCTATCCAGATACTTCCGGAAGATGTCGTGCATAAAGGACTGAAACACAGATGGGGCATTAGAAAGCCCGAATGGCATCACCAGGTACTCAAAATGGCCCTCGGGCGTATTAAATGCTGTTTTCCATTCATTTAATACGAACAAGATTATACGCCCCTCGAAGGTCAATCTTGGTAAACCAACTAGCCCCCTTAATCCGAGCAAACAAATCAGACAGCAGAGGCAAAGGGTACTGAAATTTGACCATGATTTTATTGAGAAGGCGGTAATCTATACAGGGTCTCAGAGAGCCTTCCTTCTTGGCCACAAAAAAGAACCCTGCTCCCAACGGTGACGAAGACGGGCGAATATGCCCTTTCTCCAAGGACTCCTTTACATAACTCCGCATAGCGGCATGTTCTGGCACAGATAAATTGAAAAGTCGGCCCTTAGGGAACTTACTACCAGGAATCAAATTAATAGCGCAATCACAGTCCCTATGAGGAGGTAGGGCACTGGACTTGGGCTCATCAAATACATCCTGGTAATCCGACAAAAACTCAGGAACTTCAGAAGGAGTGGAAGAAGAAATTGACATCAAAGGAACATCACTATGTATCTCTTGACAACCCCAACTAGACACAGACATTGATTTCCAATCCAGTACTGGATTATGAACCTGCAACCATGGCAAACCCAACACGACAACATCATGCAAATTATGCAATACCAAAAAGCGAATATCCTCCCGATGTGCGGGAGCCATGCACATGGTCAGCTGAGTCCAGTACTGAGGTTTATTCTTGGCCAATGGCGTAGCATCAATCCCCCTTAAGGGAATAGGACTCTGCAAAGGCTCCAAGGAAAAACCACAGCGCCTGGCAAACTCCAAGTCCATCAAGTTCAGGGCAGCGCCCGAATCCACAAATGCCATAACAGAGTAGGACGACAATGAGCAAATCAGAGTAACAGACAAGAGAAATTTAGGCTGTACAGTACTAATGGCGACAGACCTAGCGAACCTCTTAGTGCGCTTAGGACAATCAGAAATGGCATGAGTGGAGTCACCACAGTAAAAACACAGCCCATTCTGACGTCTGTGTTCTTGCCGTTCAGCTCTGGTCAAAGTCCTATCACATTGCATAGGCTCAGGCCTCCGCTCAGAGGACACCGCCAAATGGTGCACAACTTTGCGCTCGCGCAAACGCCGATCAATCTGAATGGCTAAAGACATTGATTCATTCAGACCAGTAGGCATGGGGAACCCCACCATAACATCTTTAAGGGCTTCAGAAAGACCCTTTCTGAAAATTGCTGCCAGGGCACACTCATTCCATTGTGTAAGCACAGACCACTTTCTAAACTTCTGGCAATATACTTCTGCTTCATCCTTCATCCTGACGACCACAGGAGGGAGCCCGAGAACGGAATTCACAACACTGAGCCTCAATTTTCATCCTGTTTCGGATATTAAACTGCATTTGGCCTACTTGTTTGGTTGGGCCTACTAACGGTGTCTGCCGCAGCTTGTTGTTATCCTCCACTGAACAAAGCAGTGCTGCCTGTTTACTCCTGTTACCAATTTTGAACCGCCTTTGGCCCACTTTATTACTTGGGCCTACTAACTGTGTCTGCCACTAATTACAGTTGTCCTCCACTGAACAAAGCAATGCCACCTGTTTAGTCCTGTTACCACATTTGAATTGCATTTAGCCTAATTTATTATTTGAGCCTACTAACTGTGTTTCCTTCTCATCCTGCCCATTGCCCAGCCACTGCTAGATCAGTCTGCTGGTACATTGACCCAGACCACTACATTCCCCTTGCACTCTACACAGCCAGAATCTGACCCTGCTGGTGGGAGGCGCCCCCGCCGTCAAACACACCGCCGTACTTTGAGGGGCCCTGTGCCAGTGCCAATGCGAACGAGTGGGCCCCCCTGCTTGCTCAGGATCACAGCACTTGCAAAGTTTAAATACTTACCTCTCCCCGCCGTAAGTAGTCCGCGTTTCCTGGGCCCACAAAAAACTTGAACCAGCCCTACCCCCCAACAACTTTAGCCAAATGACCCCCAATTTTCAATAACTAACTATTATTATAAGGTAAATTAAGATTGACAAGCTTAAGTAACAAGAATTGATGTTTTTGGCATTAAAATGGGCACTGTAGGTGTTTTCTTGTCCTCCACTCGCTGCTGACTTTGATTCCCCATTGACTTGCATTGGGTTTCGTGTTTCGGCAACAGTATAACAGTAGTAAATGGAATTTCTGGGGAAAACACTTATCAGTCTGATGAGGACAGTGCAGCCTATCCCGGGAGAATGATGCTCAGTCTATTTTTGGGTCTCCTAACAGGAATCAGGGGCTCTGCACAAATACCGTGGGTACTAGGGGCCACTGTCTCTGCACGGGCCACTGTCTCTGCACGGGTCACTGTCTCTCCACGGGTCACTGTCTCTGCACAGGCGTCAGGGCGCACCTCTCCAGTCACAGCAGAGTCCGCATTCACGTACTCACAAGATGCAGTCTTTCTGGACAATCTCCCTGTATCAGTCCTCCACCTGGGAGCTCTCTCTCTTCCCAGGAGCACAGCTGCATGCTGTTCTGGCCGCTGTATCCACTGCTCTCTCCGCTGCGCCCACTGCTCTCTCTGCTGCACTCGCTACTCTGTGTCCAGTACACACTCCTCTAGCCCTGGAAAGCGCGCCCTTTCTCTCCCTCAGCCCAGCTTCCTTCCTGTCCCGGTCTCTAAGTCTGCCCCCAGGGAAACCCTGCTGCACAGCTAAGTGATTCCAGGCACAGAGCAGAGAATGTAACCCCCTTACAAAAGGATACAGTAATGGTCGGAGGCAGAGCAAGGGTTAACAAAGGAATTTAATCTAACCGGGTTACTCTACCCAGGGAGGGGGTAAATGGAGGATAGGAGAGTAAAACTGTATAAGGTTAACTTAGGGGCAACAGGTATAAGAATAGATAAAGAAGAGTTCAAAAGCATAAAAATATCAATCCGGCGTTGATGAGGTGTATTGAGTGATTGATGAGGAGTATTCTCTGAGATGGTCGCAGAGGCATTCTGGCCTGAACGCTTGAAGAATCCGGCGTTGTCCTGGTATGGAAAGGGTCTTGAAGTCTGGTGTCGTCGGTGGTACTGGAATGTCCGGTCCCAGGCTCTGGGTCCAAGGAGAAGATTCACTGAGGGAGGAACAGTCCTTTCTCTTAAGTACCGACACAGTACGGGAATGTACGGGAACGGGTATGTCAGGTAGCCGCACTGTGTCTGCAGCCTAGTGGTCCTGTCTGAGAGTGCGTCCTCTACGGTCTGACTGCAGGGAGGAATCACGGTCGGTAACGCTACAGAAGTCAGCATGGTCAGAGGTTTCTGGAAGCGTCTGTGCCTGTGGTCTCCGGTAAGCTGGCGTAAGCCCCTCTGTCTCAGGCCTACTTCGTCCTGTCCGTGCTGTGCAGGAAGGCTCGCACTCTGTATATGGATACTATCGCTTCCTGGCAAAACTGAACTGGTTCCCGCGTATTGTTGCCCTTTTTTGTCCTCCACGCCCCCTGGTCTTAAGTTCAAAAGTCTGTCCGGGGAACTAAACTCTCCCCCCTGCAACACGTGTGGCAGCACCGATGGTTCTGGACTCGTTCTGGAAAAGGCACGACGCGGCCTCCTCCTTACACACGCAGTCCACAGAAAGTCATGGACATGTAAACAGCTCCATAGGCTTTAATGGAGACGTGTTCTATCCCTGAATATCATGAAGAGAACATGTATGGACCCATTGATGTCTGAATGAGGCCTAATTTTCTTGTGGTTTTACAGCTAGATTTCTCAGCACTGTAACATCAGATTACTGCTGTTGTTATCATTTTTATTCTTATGCTATGATGTATACATCAGTACCACTAATTCCTATGGTCAAATCATTCAGACAAGTTACCTTCTAAATGTATATATGGAATACAGATTTGTGCAAAAATGGTGAACAGCACCCAATAACTAGCAGGCGCTCTGTGCCCATTGTCCTACTTGTGACCAGTTTCAGGGATAGGCAGCTCATAAGATGCCCTATAAGATGTAAGAAAAAGGACATTGGTCTATTCAATAAATCACAATTACCAATCTGAACACTTGCAATCTGGTGGGGCATGGGGAAGGGTTAGCACATTATGAAACCCTTACTGGAGCATCATGAGGTTATCCCTCCCTGGTACTAACAGCGTACCGCCCATCTATCCTGGACAGTTCTGAATTGGGGGATTTGTCCCTCTGTTTCTTTATCCTTAGGACACCGATACAGTTGATAACAATTGGTGGATCAGGGAGATAAACAGATCCTTGTTTCACTATTCTGTCCATGTAGAAACTGATTTCTTGCAAGGATCTTTCAGAATATGTGACAGGACAGAAGAATCAAGCTCAGTCATCAGAGCAGGTATGTAGGTATGTGTGACTCAAGTTTTAAGAGGGCGTCATACTATGTGGGGCTTGTGGGGGAATCATACTATGTGTGCGGGGGGGATGTGAGTCCATTGTACTCTGCTGGGGGTCTGGGGGCATCATACTGCCAGTACATCATATATTATGGGGAAATCAAACAGTGTGGTCAGCTGTAGAGGAATCATAATGTGGGAAGTTGTGGGGCATTATACTGCGGGTGGGAAATGTTAGGCCATTGTACTGTATTGATGGGATAGCATCTTGCTGTTTGAGTGGACATCTTATAGTGTGGAATCATTATAATGTGAGAAGCTGTGGGCATCATATTGTGTTTGGGTACCTAATTTGACATCATAGTGTGTGTGTGTGTGGGGGGGGGGCTGTGAATGTATTGTACTGTGTGTAGGTGCATCATACTGTGAGGGCATCATATATTATGATAGCATCATACTGCGTGGTGGGTTGTGGAGGAATAATAATGTGGGGAGCTGTGGGGACTCATACTGTGTGTTTGTTTGTGTGTGTTGGGGGGAGTGGTGTAGGGTCATCATACTGTGTGTGGGGGCATCATATATTGTGGGGAGCTATGTGGCATTATAGGAAGCTGTAGGGGCATCATACTGTAGGATGGGGCTGTTGGGGATCATAGTGTGTGAAGGAGACTATGAAGGCTTCATACTGTTTGTAGGGTAATCATACTGTGTGGTGGACTGTGAAGGAACCATAATGTTGGGAGCCATGAGGAATCAATCTATGTGGGGGCTGTGAGGACATCATACTGTATGTTGGGGACTGTGGAGGCATCATACTGCGTGTGGGTGTTGTGAAGGCATTATATTGTGTGGGATATCATACTGTGTGGAGAGGGCTGTGAGCATCATACTGTGTGGAGCTGTGGGCATTGTACTGTATTGGGAGGTCTGTGAGGGCATTATACTATATGTGGAAGATATTGGGGGGTACATTATAAGATGAGCTGTAAGGGCATCATATTGGGTAGTGGGCTGAGGGGTCATCATCTTGTGTGGAAAGACTGCGGACATCATACTCTGTGAGGGCATTATATTGTGTGGGGAGACAGTGGGGAATATTCTATTTAAAGGGCTGTAGAAGCATCATACTGGGTACAGGGGTTGTCGGGTTATTATAGTATGTAGAGAGCCCTGGGTAATCATCCAGTATGGTGAACTGTGGGGCATTATACTGTGTGTGCAAGCACTGGGGAAGACAAAGATCGGTACTATACTGTGTGGGAACACTAATGAGCTTCAATAGGAGGAATATTTCATATAATGGATTGGGCGAGATTAGGACAGCACTATAGAGTAAAGTAAACATTGCTGCAGGATGCTACGTAAAGCACAGTATGTCTCCATCTTTTCTAACTTTTAAAGTTGAGAGGTTTGCTAATATTGCCAGTCTCTCGTGACATAAATCTAAAAGTCCATTGCATATGGTTAACTCTGCAAGTTACAATAATTGTAGCAGTGCTAAGTTTGCCAAGAGAGCAGGGATGAGTTCATTATTTAGCATGATGAGCCTCAATGCCGTCATGTGTTGTCTTTTGGATTTAAGATGGACTACAGAAAAAATTTCTGTGCAGGAAGCCATGTATATAACGCATTCAGCTCTTCTATAGAGCACTGTTCTACGAATTGGTTTGATGGCCTAGCGGGAAGTTGTGGCCCCATCAAAAATGATATGAAATGTAATAGGTTGGCAGCAGATGATGAGTCACATTATTGCTAGCGTTGCCTCAAAGTTATGAGGTCATGCTGCTCAGTATGCATAATGTGCCAAAACTTCAATTAGCATTGAGCAAGAAGTATTAAAAAATGAAACACCAGGGATTAGAGAGTGAAAGGCTCCGCTATAGAGTAAGCAAGATTACCAGAATATAAAACAATGATCCTTTGATTTTCATAAAATGCTCATCAGTTACCTTAAAGCAAATCTTTAATCATTTCATGGTGTCATGGAGGAAATAGATCTGCGTTGCACTGTTGTCATCGGAATACTTGCCAGGTGATGCCTTATTATCTGCTACCTTCATAGAAATTGTCAATGAGGAGTAAAGTTCATCCAAGTCTAGTAGGGAAGCTTCTAAAATATGTCTGAACTTCATTCTCCATCTAGTAACATCAACCCATGATCACTTTTCCCCAATTCCCCCCAACTCCCCACATACAAATCAGACGAGAGTCAGCTAAACATGTTGATTTAGTTGGGAATAGGGTTGAGCGAAACGGGTCGGCAATTTTCAGAAGTCGCCGACTTTTGGCAAAGTCGGGTTTCATGAAACCCGACCCGACCCCTGTGTGGGGTCGGCCATGAAGTCGGCGATCTTCTGAGTCTGGAATCGGAATTCCGATACCGATTCCCGATATGTTTAAGATATCGGGAATTGGTATCGGAATTCAGATTTAAGTGTAAAATAAAGAATTAAAATAAAAAATATCGCTATACTTATCCTCTGACGGGCCCTGGTACTAACCGGGAACCTTCCTTCCTTAGAATCAGCCTTCCAGGACCTTGCGGTGACGTCGCGGCTTGTGATTGGTGCGCGGCCGCCCATGTGACCGCTCGCGCGACCAATCACAAGCCGCGACCTCACCGTGACGTCACCGAAGGTCCTGGAAGGGCTGATTCTTAGGAAGGAAGGCTGCCGGAACGAAGCCGAGGGTGAGTATATTCCTATTAGGTATATACTCACTCTCGGACATGCCCTGCTTCTTTCCGGCAGCCTTCCTTCCTAAGAATCAGCCCTTCCACGACCTTCGGTGACGTCACGGTGACGTCGCGGCTTGTGATTGGTCGCGCGAGCGGTCATATGGGCGGCCGCGCACCAATCACAAGCCGCGACGTCACCGCGACGTCACCGCAAGGTCCTGGAAGGCTGATTCTAAGGAAGGAAGGTTCCCGGTTAGTACCAGGGCCCGTCAGAGGATAAGTATAGCGATATTTTTTATTTTAATTCTTTATTTTACACTTAAATATGGATCCCAGGGCCTGAAGGAGAGTTTCGGCTCCTTCAGACCCTGGGAACCATTGGAAACCCAATGCACTGCATTGGATTTCGAGTTTCGGCCGACCCCGACCCCGACGTTTCATGAAACCCGACCCGATCCTATAAAAGTAAAGGTCGCTCAACCCTAGTTGGGAATGGTCGATAATCTGATTTGCATGAGTCACCTATGGAGAAGGATCAGACACTTGGAGTTTCATCACCAGATCCTTTTGTGTTCAGCAGAGGTAAGCCACTATGGAAGCTGTCTTCCACTACTTTTTTCACTCTTCTGGTTGAAAACATATAAATGATTGGCCGTGCTGAGTGCCTATGTACTGTGTATGGGGAAGTCAGGACAGAAAGCTACCTGTTGAATTGATATTCAGCTGTTAGCTACCTCATGTGTATGACTGGACCATCATCAAGGAAATCCTTATTGGATTAGTTTTTGCATGGGATAATGCTACACACCTGTCCAGGGCATCATTGGCTCCATTCACTTTTGTCCGCTGCCCTCTGTTGTGCTCCACTTTGAGCTTGGCAGTTTGCCTGATTTGCTTTTGTGACATCATCTCCCTAAGCATTTTAAGGCCCATTAAGACACACCTGTGTCTTAGGATTGTGATTCAAGACTATAGTTTGGTTTACTCCAGCTACTGTGCACACTGTGCTAACCTTCTTCAAATCCCTGCTGACTTCCACTTCATCTGTCCTGCTGCTTCTTAGATTTCTGAGTGTGCCACATCCTTGCTCCTCACTTGTCACCCTGCCAGCTGCACCAATGCCGGGGTTCCATGAATTCACTCGGATCAAAGACTTAGTAAGTCTCCTTCACAAGATATGAACTGACAATATAAGATGAGGGATACCTATCATGAATGAAGACCAGACCATGTCATTGTTTTGAGCCTTAGGGTACTGTCACACCGTGCAATTTTCGTCGCTACGACGGCACGATCCGTGACGTCGCAGCGTCGTATGAGTATCGCTCCAGCGTCGTAGACTGCGGTCACACTTTGCAATCACGGCGCTGGAGCGATGCCGAGGTTCGCTGGTAACCAGGGTAAACATCGGGTTACTAAGCGCAGGGCCGCGCTTAGTAACCCGATGTTTACCGTGGTTACCAGCGTAAAAGTAAAAAAAAACAAACCGTACATACTCACCATGTGATGTCCGTCAGGTCCCTTGCAGTCTGCTTCCTGCTCTGACTGAGTGCAGCCGTACAGTGAGAGCAGAGCGCAGCGGTGACGTCACCGCTGTGATCTGCTCTCACTTTCCGGCCGGCGCTCACAGTCAGAGCGGGAAGCAGACTGCAAGGGACCTGACGGACATCACATGGTGAGTATGTACGGTTTGTTTTTTTTTACTTTTACGCTGGTAACCACGGTAAACATCGGGTTACTAAGTGCGGCCCTGCGCTTAGTAACCCGATGTTTACCCTGGTTACCAGCGAACGCATCGCTGGATCGCTGTCACACACAACGATCCAGCGATGACAGCGGGAGATCCAGCGACGAAAGAAAGTTTCAAACGATCTGCTACGACGTACGATTCTCAGCAGGGTCCCTGATCGCTGCTGCGTGTCAGACACTGCGATATCGTAACGATATCGCTAGAACGTCACGAATCGTACCGTCGTAGCAATCGTAATTGCACTGTGTGACAGTACCCTTAGAAGATGGCACGATCTGATATTTCCTTAAAGTTGGCCCTTGGAGAGAGTCCTTGTAAGGGTACTGTCACACAGTGCAATTACGATCGCTACGACGGTACGATTCGTGACGTTCTAGCGATATCGTTACGATATCGCAGTGTCTGACACGCAGCAGCGATCAGGGACCCTGCTGAGAATCGTACGTCGTAGCAGATCGTTTGAAACTTTCTTTCGTCGCTGGATCTCCCGCTGTCATCGCTGGATCGTTGTGTGTGACAGCGATCCAGCGATGCGTTCGCTGGTAACCAGGGTAAACATCGGGTTACTAAGCGCAGGGCCGCGCTTAGTAACCCGATGTTTACCGTGGTTACCAGCGTAAAAGTAAAAAAAAACAAACCGTACATACTCACCATGTGATGTCCGTCAGGTCCCTTGCAGTCTGCTTCCCGCTCTGACTGTGAGCGCCGGCCGGAAAGTGAGAGCAGATCACAGCGGTGACGTCACTGCTGCGCTCTGCTCTCACTGTACGGCTGCACTCAGTCAGAGCAGGAAGCAGACTGCAAGGGACCTGACGGACATCACATGGTGAGTATGTACGGTTTGTTTTTTTTTACTTTTACGCTGGTAACCACGGTAAACATCGGGTTACTAAGCGCGGCCCTGCGCTTAGTAACCCGATGTTTACCCTGGTTACCAGCGAACCTCGGCATCGCTCCAGCGCCGTGATTGCAAAGTGTGACCGCAGTCTACGACGCTGGAGCGATACTCATACGACGCTGCGACGTCACGGATCGTGCCGTCGTAGCGACGAAAATTGCACGGTGTGACAGTACCCTTACCCTCTTAAATTTCCTGCTCTTAATGGGATTATCCTGGTAAAGGACCTGAAAGTAGAAGAGGCTTGTGTAAATGTGCTCCATTTCTGGGTGGATTTGTTGGCTTTTGTGTGGATCTCTATTGAGGCTTAAAATTGTCCCATTAATTGGTCTTCAAATGCTGGGTCTGTCGGTGTCACAAGATGTCCAGTGGCTTTCTAATATTACATATACAATGCTGCTATTTTAGACATTTAAGCAAGGCTAGAACATCAATTTTAATGGCTCTTGCTTCTTAAAATATGTCTCTGTTTGAAAGAACAATGTACTTGGTGCACTCTTCCATTGTGGCCAACCCAATCACAAGCTGCCAAGACCTTTTGGAAGTTCTCACCACAATTATGAGCTTGAACAAAACAGGTGACTTATTCTAATCAGGAGAATGGATCAGGATGGTAAACATTAGAGTTCAGCGACTTTTACTTTTTTAGGATCGAGTCGGGTTTCGCGAAACCCGACTTTGTCAAAAGTTGGGTCGGGTGAAATCGGCCGATTATTGCGAAAAGTCGAGGATCCGACTGAAACACGAAACCCAATGCAAGTCAATGGGGAAGCAAAGTCGGCAGTGAGTGGAGGACAGGAAAACACCTACAGTGCCCATTTTAATTCCAAAAACATCAATTCTTGTTACTTAAGCTTCTCAATCTTAATTTGCCTTATAATAATAGTTAGGCATTGAAAATTGGGGGTCATTTGGCTAAAGTTGTGGGGGGGTAGGGCTGGCGCAAGTTTTCCGTGGGCCCAGGAAACGCGGACTACGTCACGGCGGTGGAGCAAGGAGAGGTAAGTATTTCAACTTTGCAAGTGCTGTGATCCTGAGCAAGCAGGGGGAGCACACTCATTTGCATTGGCACTGGCACAGGGCCCCTCAAAGTACGGCGGTGTGTTTGACGGCGGGGGCGCCTCCCACCGGCAGAGAGACTTTTGCGTACTATGAAAGGCCCTGTGCCAGTGACGTCGCCAACGAGTATGCCCCGCCACCTGATGAAGGAACCTGCACTTTCATCTGCACCTTCCTCTTTGTACCCGTGTAAGGTGGTATAGTATGCGGGAAGGGGAACCAGACTTTCAGCAGGGTCAGATACTGGCTGTGTAGAGTGCAAGGGGAATGTAGTGGTCTGGGTCAATGTACCAGCAGACTCATCTAGCAGTGGCTGGGCAATGGGCAGGATGAGGAGGAAACACAGATATAGACCCAAATAATAAAGTAGGCTAAATGCAGTTCAAAATTGGTAACAGGACTAAACAGGCGGCATTGCTTTGTTCAGTGGAGGAAAACTTTAATGAGTGGCAGACACAGCTAGTAGGCCCAAGTAATAAAGTGGGCCAGATGAAGTTCAAAATTGGTAACAGGAGTAAACAGGCGGCACTGCTTTGTTCACTGGAGGAGAACAACAAGCAGCGGCAGACACCGTTAGTAGGCCCAACCAAACAAGTAGGCCAAATGCAGTTTCATAGTTCATATAGGCTGAAAGCCTGAAAATTGAAGCTCAGCTTTGTTCAGTGGAGGAGAAAAGCAAGCAGCGGCAGACACCGTTAGTAGGCCCAACCAAACAAGTAGGCCAAATGCAGTTTCATATCTGATATAGGCTGAAAGCCTGAAAATTGAAGCTCAACTTTGTTCAGTGGAGGAGAAAAGCAAGGAGCGGCAGACACCGTTAGTAGGCCCAACCAAACAAGTAGGCCAAATGCAGTTTCATAGTTCATATAGGCTGAAAGCCTTAAAATTGAAGCTCAGCTTTGTTCAGTGGAGGAGAAAAGCAAGGAGCGGCAGACACCGTTAGTAGGCCCAACCAAACAAGTAGGCCAAATGCAGTTTCATAGTTCATATAGGCTGAAAGCTTGAAAATTGAAGCTCAGCTTTGTTCAGTGGAGGAGAAAAGCAAGGAGCGGCAGACACCGTTAGTAGGCCCAACCAAACAAGTAGGCCAAATGCAGTTTCATAGTTCATATAGGCTGAAAGCCTGAAAATTGAAGCTCAGCTTTGTTCAGTAGAGGAGAAAAGCAAGGAGCGGCAGACACCGTTTGTAGGCCCAACCAAACAAGTAGGCCAAATGCAGTTTCATATCTGATATAGGCTGAAAGCCTTAAAATTGAAGCTCAGTTTTGTTCAGTGGAGGAGAAAAGCAAGGAGCGGCAGACACCATTAGTAGGCCCAACCAAACAAGTAGGCCAAATGCAGTTTCATATCTGATATAGGCTGAAAATTGAAGCTCAGCTTTGTTAAGTGGAGGAGAAAAGCAAAGAGCGGCAGACACCGTTAGTAGGCCCAACCAAACAAGTAGGGCAAATGCAGTTTAAAATTGGATACAGGGGTACACAGGCGGCATAGGTTTGTTCAGTGGAGGTCAACTGTAAGTAGTGGCGCAGACAGATTTAGTAGGCCTAAAATAAAAAAGTAGGCTCAATGCAGTTTAAAATTGGTTACAGGGGTACACAGGCGGCATTGGTTTGTTCAGTGGAGGTCAACTGTAAGGAGTGGCGCAGACAGACTTAGGCCTAAAATAAAAAAGTAGGCTCAATGCAGTTTAAAATTGGTTACAGGGGTACTCAGGCGACATTGGTTTGTTCAGTGGAGGTCAACTGTAAGGAGTGGCGCAGACAGACTTAGTAGGCCTAACCTAAAATAAAAAAGTAGGCTCAATGCAGTTTAAAATTGGTTACAGGGGTGCACAGGCGGCATAGTGTTGTTCAGCGGAGGACGATTGTAAGGAGTGGCAGACACAGTTAGTAGGCCCAAAAAAGTAATAGGCTAAATGCAGTTCAAAATTGGTAACAGCAGTAACTGGCGGCATAGCTTTGTTCAGTGGAGGACAACTGTAAGGAGTGTCTGACAAGTTAGTAGGCCAAAATAATAAAGTGAGGTAAATGTCTGCCAAAACAATTTTCAAAAATAAACAGGTGGCATAGCTACATACAGGGGTGGGCTCCTCTGCTGAGTAGCAGACAGTGGTAGTTGGCGCAAAGTATTAAATGGTCTAAATGGAGGCCAGGGCCCCTGTATATTTTAACTATCATCTATCATTTCAACAAATTTGTATTGGCAGTGCCATTGAAGGATTTATCAGCACCGACTACACAGTGGTGGAGCAGGGAGAGGTAAGTATTGCAAGTGGTAGAGCACTGTTCGACCTGGGGGGGAACACTCTCTCGTGGGTGGCGGTACTGGCACAGGGCCCCTCGTATTACGACGGTGTGTCTGACGTTGGTTGTGCACCACCACCGTCAGAGACACTTCATTGTACTATGAGGGGCCCTGATCCAGTGCCGTCGCCCAAGAGTGGGCACACCCACCTGTCCAGGCAAACGGCACTCGCACGGGTGCTTGCGCTAGGTGGTGACCACGGCTCTGTGGGGGGAGTCAGCCCATTTAGGGAGGTAAAAAAATGGCCTATGGTGGACATTCAGCAGCTGCAAATGGAGGAATTGGAGCAGTCAGTAAGAGGAGGCCAAAAGCAAGACATTTTTCAGGCAAGCTACGTGTCAGCAGGGGAAGGTGGGGCAAAATAATTAGAAATCCATGATTGGTTCATTTTAATGAAGGTTAGATCTTCAACATTTTGGGTAGCAAGACGAGTCCTTTTTTCGGTCAGTATTGAACCAGCAGCACTGAAGACTCTTTCTGATAGCACACTAGCAGCTGGGCAAGCGAGCTCCTGTAATGCATATTCTGCCAATTCAGGCCAGGTGTCTATTTTAGATGCCCAGTAATCAAAGGGGAATGACATGTGAGGGAGAACATCGATAAGGGAGGAAAAATAGTTTGTAACCATACTGTACAAATGTTGTCTCCTGTCACTTTGAATTGATGCAGCAGTACCCGTCGTGTCTTCGATCATTGCGAAATCACCCCACAACCTGGTCATAAAACCCCTCTGTCCAATGCCACTTCTGATTTGTGCACCTCTAACACCTCTGCCATGTTGCCCCCTGCAGCTCGTGTGAGAACCATCACTGCCGCTGTGTGCTGGGAATGCCTGAACCAAATGGTCTACAAGAGTGCTCAAGGTTCTCATGTGGCATGATATTTTGTAATTTCCCTTTGTAGCGTGGATCCAGGAGGCAGGCCAACCAGTAATCGTCATCGGTCATCATTTTTATAATGCGGGGGTCCCTTTTTAGGATACGCAAGGCATAATCAGCCATGTGGGCCAATGTTCCAGGTGTAAATTCACTGCTTGTGCTGGGCTGAGGAGCACTTTCTTGCAAATCAACATCACTTGTCTCCCGCAAAAACCCTGTACCTGACCTTGCAATGCCACCAGTTTCTATTGCCCCCTGAGAAGCATCCTCCTTCAATAAATATTCATCCCCATCCTCCTCCTCCTCCTCCTCTTCGTCCGCCACCTCGTCCAGGAGAGTTCCCTGAGCAGACAATGGCTGACTGTCATCAAGGCTTCCCACCTCCTCGGCTGCAGATGCCTGCTCCTTAATGTGCGTCAAACTTTGCAACAGCAGACGCATTAGTGGGATGCTCATGCTTATGATGGCATCGTCTGCACTTACCAGCCGTGTGCATTCCTCAAAACACTGAAGGACTTGACAGAGGTCTTGTAGCTTCGAACACTGCACACCTGACAACTCCATGTCTGCCATCCAACTGCCTGCCCGTGTATGTGTACCCTCCCACAAATACATTACAGCACTCCTCTGTTCGCACAGCCTCTGAAGCATGTGCAGTGTGGAGTTCCACCTTGTTGCAACGTCGATTATTAGGTGGTGCTGGGGAAGCTTCAGCGATCGCTGATGGTTCTGCATACGGCTGGAGTGTGCGGGCGACCGGCGGATGTGCGAGCAAAGTCTGCGCACCTTCAGTAGCAGGGCTGGTAACCCCGGATAACTTTTCAGGAAGCACTGCACCACCAGGTTCAAGGTGTGAGCCAGGCAAGCTATGTGTTTCAGTTCTGAAAGGGCTATGGCAGCCATGAAATTCCTTCCGTTATCACTGCCTACCTTGCCTGCCTCAAGATGTACACTGCCCAGCCATGACTGAGTTTCTTGCTGCAAGTACTCTGCCAGTACTTCCGCGGTGTGTCTGTTGTCGCCCAAACACTTCATTTCTAAAAGCCTGCTGACGCTTACCACTAGCTGTTCCATAATGGGACACCTCGTGTGCAACACTGGCAGCTGCGGATGGAGTGGTAGGGCGACGGCGCTCTGTGGACGAGCTTTCGCTTGTGGAGGAGGAGGAGAAGGAGGAGGAGGAGGGGTGTCGAACGCCTACTGCCAACTGTTTCCTAGACCGTGGGCTAGGCAGAACTGTCCCACTATGGCTGTCCCCTGTGTACGCTGCATCCACCACATTACCCCAGTGCGCCGTGATGGACACGTAATGTCCCTGGCCATGCCTACTGGTCCATGCAGCTGTTGTAAGGTGCACCTTTCTACTGACTGATTGCCTGAGTGCATGGACAATGCGGTCTTTGACATGCTGGTGGAAGTCTGGGATGGCTTTTCTCACAAAGAAGTGTCGACTGGGTAGGTCATAGCGTGGTACTGCGTACGTCATCAGGGCTTTGAAAGCTTCGCTTTCAACCAACCTGTAGGGCATCATCTCTAACGAGATTAGTCTAGCAATGTGGGCGTTCAAACCCTGTGTACGCGGATGAGAGGATGAGTACTTCCTTTTCCTAACGAGAGTCTCTTGTAGGGTGAGCTGGACTGGAGAGCTGCATATGGTGGCACTAGTGGGGGTAGTGGTGGACATGGCAGATTGAGAGAAGGTTGATGATGGTATTCTTGATGTTAGCCTACATACAGTGTTTCCTACCAAGAACCTGGTGATTCCCTGTCTGCCTTGGCCTTGTGACGATACCTCCACATTGGCTGCAGGTGGTGTCCTAAACGGTGGGCTTACAGTGAGGGAAGCAATGTAGCATTGCTGACTACCTTCATTCTGAGTGGGTGCACCAACGGTACGGGACGTTTGGTAGCTAGTCCAAGCTTGCAAGTGCATGCTGGTTAAATGTCTATGCATGCACGTTGTATTTAAATTTAGGGGATTCTTCCCTCTGCTAAAGGTCTTTGAGCATTTCTTACAGATAACTTTGCACTGATCATTCGGATCTTGGTTAAAAAATTGCCACACTGCACTCTTCCTACTATCGAAAACCTTTTCAAGCATTGCATGCTGTGCTACTTTCACTGGATGGCCGCGCTGTCCTAAAAGTGTTTTTGTTTTAGACACACATTTTTTGCCTGATACGGGCCTGCCAGATGAAAGCTGTTGCGATGTTGATGCCTGCTGCGGATCATCCTCCTCCGCTTCAGAGCTAGTGCCAGCGGCACCCTATTCCCCCAATGGCTGCCAATCTGGGTCAACAACTGGGTCATCTATCACCTCCTCTTCAATGTCCTGTGCACCTTCCTCTGTGTCACCGTGTAAGGGGCTATAGCGTTCGGGACGGGGCACCATAGTCTCATCAGGGTCAGATTCTGGCTCAGTACACTGCAAGGGCAATGTAGTGATCTGAGTCAATGTAACAGCATAATATGTGTAAAGAGCTCCATGGAGTAAACTGTACTGTCGCCTGCCTCATCCTTCACTTTTGCTTTGGGTGAAGGACACAAGGAAGCGACTTGTGCCTGACCGGGAGCATCCACTGACGACTCGCTGCTTTTATATTTTGAACTTTCGGAAGAGGAGGCGAAAGAGCTAGAGGCTGAGTCAGCAATGAAAGCCAAAACTTGATCCTGCTGCTCCGGCTTTAAAAGCGGTTTTACTATTTCCAGATAAGGGAGCCTTCGAGGCCTTGTGTAGCCAGACGATGACGCTGTCTGAACAACTCGAGCCTTAGGTGCTATTTTGCTTTTCCCACTACCACCAGATGCTACACCACCACCACCACCATCATTACCAGCTGGCAATGACCGCCCACGGCCTCTTCCACCAGACTTCCTCATTTTGGGGAAAATGTAACCAAACTAACAACCATTATATGGTACTATAAAACAAGGTAGAAGGTGTATAAAAACTTGTTGAGAATTTAAATCTCCCTTTTTTGTGTGGGAGACTGCTGCAAAAACCAGGCCCGCTGTATTACACTACACAATGTAAGTGGCAGAAAGTGGCTGGCAGATATATGACAAACAGAACTGACGCAGATCCACTTAGTGGCAATTTAAATCTCCCTTTATTATGTGGGAGACTGCTGCAAAAACCAGGCCCGCTGTATTACACTACACAATGTAAGTTGCAAAAAGTGACTGGCAGATATACGACAAACAGAACTGATGCAGATCCACTTAGGGGCAATTTAACTCTCCCTTTATTATGTGGGAGACTGCTGCAAAAATCAGGCCCGCTGTATTACACTACACAATGTAAGTGGCATAACATGGCTGGCAGATATACGACAAACAGAACTGACGCAGATCCACTTAGGGGCAATTTAAATCTCCCTTTTTTGGGTGGGAGACTGCTGCAAAAATCAGACCCGCTTTATTACACTACACAATGTAAGTGGCAGAACGTGGCTGGAAGATATATTAAACAAAAGGGACTGTACTATAATAGCAATCTCCCTACAATGATCTCAGGACAAGTATGGCAGCAATAAAAAGGACTGCTGCACACAAAAGTGTGGACAAATAAACAATAGAACTGTGCAGAAAGGAGCAACAGGATTTTTGCTTTTAAAAAAGCAGTTGGTTTGCACAGCGGCGTACAAACAGCAATGCAGCTATCAGGGAGCCTTATAAGCTACAGAGCTGATGCACAAAAAACTAGCCTCCACTGTCCCTGCAAAGAAAAGGTGGTGTTGGACAGTGGAAATCGCTACAGCACAAGCGGTTTGGAGGTTAATTTTTCCTCCCTAACTATATCCCTGCTTCTGACGAAGCTGCAGCAACCTCTCCCTATGCTCAGATCGGCAGAAGTAAGATGGCGGTCGGCGTGCACGCCCCTTTATAGCCCCTGTGACACCGCAGAAAGCAAGCTAATCACTGTCATGCCCTTCTCTAAGATGTTGGGGACCGAGACCTATGTCATCACGCTGCCCACACTCTGCGTCCTCCTTCATTGGCTGAGAAATGGCGCTGAAAGTGTCATACGAAACGCGAAGATCGCTGACCTCATGGCCGATCCCACAGTGGGATCGGGTCGGGTTTCATGAAACCCGACCTTGCCGAAAGTCGGCGATTTTTCAATTTGTCCGATTCGTCTCGCTCAACCCTAGTAAACATACCTTCGATATATGAAGGATATATCAGCACAGAGTCACCAGTATACCAATACAGGCAACCATCGGGGTTGTAGACCTTAGACAATGCCTTTTTATTAGAATGGAACCCCAATGATATCACATAGCGTTCTGCTGCAGTGTTGTGGGTCTTTCATCTTCTGAATTAACTTCCCCTGGCCATCGGTTGCATCTTCTGTCCTCAACGTTGCCCATTTCTTGGTGTCCTCAATGCTTAGAAATACAGTCAGATACTTATCGGTCAGGCAATACCATCAGAGAGGCGTCTAATTGGCTCCAAATTTATTCTGCAACAGGACAATGACCCCAAACATACGGCCAATGTCATTAAGAACTATCTTCAGCGTTAAGAAGGTAAGTTTTAAGGCTGGTTTGTGGTGAAATGCTGCAGAGAAATCAATTTTAATTATTCACCTCATTCTTATACATCTGATTTTAAAATGCATTTGATATATTTTATAGTGCTGACAGAAGTTTACCTCCGGGGCAATTACTGGCATTTGTCTTCCAGATTGCTGATGTTTACAGCTTTGATGCAATGCTACGTGTCATGGTGGGATCAATAGATACAATAACATTGTGACTATTTCTCTACCGGTATATGCTACCACAAATAAAATATTACATCAATCGATCTGGTGTCCTGCGATGTGTCCAACAGATCAGTGCAGTCAACGCTTATTAATATAGATTGTGATGACAAACTGCTCTCATATTTTTTATATTAAACTGTGACCCTGGATCTCCAATCAATAATACTTATACTGGGCCCAATTATGGGAGAAGTGGTCATCAGTAACTTTCCATGGAGTGGAGTGGACTATAAACGTACTGCCTACTCCCTTTACTGTGGTAAAAAGTAATGGAAAGGAAATATGCTGTCAGAACAAATAACGTTTGTTTAAATCAATTTTTGAAAAACTTTTTTTTAAGCTTTCTATGAAATCTTAAAATTTTGCCTTTGGCCACTAAGCTTAATGAAAATGGACATTTTAGGAGGAATTTTCTTTTTTAAGCTTAAATTCATGGGTACTCATGGATGAAAGTTTTGAGGTTGATTCATATTTTGGTTCTCACAACATTTGCTCTTTCAGCAATTTAAGATCTTTTAGTTGGATGTTTCTCTGGTTACTGAAGTACAATTATAAAAATTTCATAATTTTTCTTTGCTTCAATTTACAAGTTCATCAAGTTTATGCAAAGACTAAAGATATACAGTGCTGACCCTTATTTTTCACTTCTGCCCTTCCCCCTGGCAGATGGACATCAGCTTCAAGGCCAAATCCTGACTGATGTTCTCCAATTCTTGTTTAATCCATGCTTGGAGTTTATCACAATTTCTGTGTTTTGTGTCCACCAACATTTTGAGGATTGACTATAAGTTCTTAATGGAATTGAGATCTCTGGGCAGTTTTCTGTTCATGGACCCAAAATGTCAATGAGGAAGCCTCTTTAAGATTGTTTGGGATATCTGTAAGAAGGATTGTCTGGAGAAGAAAAAGGTGAGTGCTACATTGAGTCCTGTGTCATACTAACAGTAAACCATCCTGAAACAATTAATGTGTGGGGGCTTTTCATTCATAAAGGGGGCTCACTCACAATTTTGTGTAAGAACCCTGACATGAACATGGGAACTAAACATCCTCCATGATCAATGTCTCCCAATGATCCAGGAGTAGTCTGGTGATGAGCAATACTTTTTCCAGCATGATGGAAACTATATGTGACGAGTCGACTGTGGGCCACTGGCCGGGCTTACCCTGGATAAATGTAACTAAGTGACTACCTGGTCTTCACTAGAGCCTCTGATGGTAAGGTTAGGCATGAGCCGCTAGGGTAGTCACCAGGTGCTACTCCAGGACAGTCCCTGGACCTGCGGCAGCTAACCAATGAGTAAAAAGCACAAAAATGAGGCACAAAAAGGGCAAAGACAGAAAACTGTTCAGACAGTCTGAGGACGGACAGGCAGCATAGCTTCATAATACAAAGACTGCGTCAGGAGCGGAGAGATCAAGAGTCAAACAAAAATATACCTAGACAGGGATCTAGTGATGAACTGCAACTAGGACCTAAGCTCAAGCAAGGAGTGGAGGAAGGAGGTGTCTAATATGGCTGCTCTGGTTGGGGATAGGCCAAAAGCACAAAAATGAGGCACAAAAAGGGCGAAGACAGAAAACTGTTCAGACAGTCTGAGGACGGACGGGCAACATAGCTTCAGAATACGAAGCCTGCATCAGGAGCGGAGAGATCAGACTAAACAAGCTGGGTCAATAGTTGAAAAGTCAAACAAAAATATACCTAGACAGGGATCTATTGATGAACTGCAACTAGGACCTAAGCTCAAGCAAGGAGTGGAGGAAGGAGGTGTCTAATATGGCTGCTCTGGTTGGGGATAGGCCAAAAGCACAAAAATGAGGCACAAAAAGGGCGAAGACAGAAAACTGTTCAGACAGTCTGAGGACGGACGGGCAACATAGCTTCAGAATACGAAGCCTGCATCAGGAGCGGAGAGATCAGACTAAACAAGCTGGGTCAATAGTTGAAAAGTCAAACAAAAATATACCTAGACAGGGATCTAGTGATGAACTGCAACTAGGACCTAAGCTCAAGCAAGGAGTAAAGGAAGGAGGTGTCTAATATGGCTGCTCTGGTTGGGGATAGGTCATGGAAGCAAAACTCTGCAGGACACAGTGGTTTTCAATTCCTGCAGAGTCTGGCCACGCTCCTCAACAGGAGATTATAGCAGTGCTTTAAGTGTTTGCATGAGGTAGCTCAGCCAGATGGTCTGACACTTGGAGGAGCAGAACGGTGTTCGCAGTAAGTAGGAAGAAGCTAACAAACCATGCTAGTCTCCGACATAACACCATGTCACAAGGTAAAAGTGATAACTAATTGGCTCAGTGAACATAACATTGACATTTTGAGTCCATGGCCAAGAAACTCCCAGGATCTCAATCTCATTGAGAACTTTTGGTCAATCCTGAAATAGTGGGTGAACAAAAACACAAAAATTGTGATAAACTCCAAGCATTAATTAGATAAGAATTGGTGGCCTTCAGTCAGGATCTGGCCCAGAAGCTGATATCCAGATGCCAGAGTGAAGGTCAGAAGTCTTGAAAAATAAGGGACAGCACTGTAAATATTGAGATTTTACATAAACTTGATGTATTTGTCAGTAAAAGTTTAAAAACTTATAAAATGCTTTTAATTGTATTTCATTAGCAAGAGAAACATCCGACTAAAAGATCTGAAAATATTGAAATTTGTGTCAGTCTGAAAACCTTTGGCCAGGACAGTACATGCAAATATTCCCTGTGGTGAATGTGATCTGCTTTTATTTTTTAATTATGAACTGTATAGTGTTCTCCTGTGACCATTGCGAACCCGTGGCCAAAAAGACAGCAAGATTCCAGAAAACAAAAACCCACTTTTTCTCAAATGTTTGCCTTTTTTGCATAACTATTGTGCCACAAAAATGTGTACATTTAAATACACCCTTAAATAGGCAGCATTTAAAGGATGGAAACGGGTGATTTATGGCAGGAACATGTGGCAGTTCTGCTGATAGCTGTGATCTGTTCATCAGATACCAGTGAATGCTGAGCTAATGTATTAATAAAAATGTCTTGTAGAGCATAAATCCAGCGCTGAGGCAGATTTACTTCTCCTTCCTGCCCAGATCGGGTATATATAGCCTGATATAAGTATACTAATACAGCAATTTAATCAGACATTTGGAAATAATTTTCTTTCTATTCGATTCTTTTCTAATGACTTGGGATTTTTACACATTAGGGATTTGGGTTGTTAACAAAAGTTGCATGATTTTTCTGATTTATTTTTAAAGTTTTGAGCGTATTTTGGTCTCTGAAACATACAGGAGAGTTAATCAAAGAGTTTGGGCTTAACTTTCTTCTGCGATGCCATGGATGCCATGCGAAGATGGTAGCCATGGGGGTGAATGAGCTGAAGAACAGATTTGGTGCTTATAGCTCCTATTGCTGCATGTGAAGCTAAAGGGTGTTAAGTAGTGATGAGCGAATGTACTCGTTGCTCGGGTTTTCCCGAGCACGCTCCGGTGGTGTCCGAGTATTTATGACATGCTCGGAGATTTAGTTTTCATCACTGCAGCTGAATGATTTGCAGCTACTAGCCAGCTTGATTACATGTGGGGATTCCCTAGCAACCAGGCAACCCCCACATGTACTCAGCCTGGCTAGTAGCTGTAAATCATTCAGCTGCAGCGATGAAAACTAAATCTCCGAACACTGACAAATACTCGGAGACCACCAGAGTGTGCTCAGGAAAACCCGAGCAACGAGTATACTCGCTCATCACTAGTGTTAAGTTTTATGTACCCCATATATTGCTGCTCCATATAGCCTTTGGTGCTCCAACGTACCCCTGTATTCCTCCAGTTTTGTACTAAGACCTCAGAGATAAAGAAACTTTTAACAACTGTTTCCCTATAAGTATGGAAACCACCAGTATTTGTAGACCACATCCAGTTTACAAGCAACACCCCTTTTACAGGCCATTCCCATTTAAACCCCCTTTCTTCACCAATAAAATAAGAGTAAGGGTAGCCAAAGTTAAAGGCACAGACATTACCCTTTTCACAAATGTTGTAGATGTTACCTGCAGTCCTAAATAACACATCAGATACCACAGTGATAAGTCTATGCGTATAGATAATGTAATAGATGTTACCTGCAGTCCTATGTAACACCACAGATACCACAGTGATAAGTCTATGAGTACAGATAATGTAGTAGATGTCACCTGCAGTGACCCCGTTACAGCTAGGGGGCGCTGTATGTGCTCTCCAGAATGTGCATGGAAACATAGTAAGGCCATGAGGGCGTACTGCAGACACAGGTGTGGCTGTAATTAGAATAGTGAAGCAGTGACTGATTAAAAGCCCTGTAGTAGAGGGGGAGGTGTACCAGTGTTGGTTGGGAAGCAGACAGAGAAGTTGTCTGCAGAGCTCTTTGTGTGTGGAGCAACACAGGGACAAAAGGAACCGACACCCTGTGTCCTGGGCTGTCTTGTGTTGCCAGGCTGGAATCCGGAGGATTGCGTGAGGTGCATGGAGTGAGTAAAGAGACTTGGTATCAGCAGGTGGTCTCCCCAGGGAAACTGGACAAAGAGAAGTCTGGCCTGTGTAGGGACTGCACAGTAAAGCCGGTTACTGTGTATCTTTGATGGACTGTGTCAAGAAGCCGTGTACTGTACATTTTCCTTTGGCCTGGATGAAGAAGCCATTTAATGTGTATTGCTAATAGACTATGTGAAGTAACACAATAAAGAAACATTTTGTTTGAACTTGCTTGGGTCACTGCCGTTTCACTATGTATGGTCCTACCGCTGCATCACAATGTGTATAGATAATAAAATAGATGTTACCTGCAGTCCTATGTAACACCACAGATACGACAGTGATAAGTCTATGAGTACAGATAATGTAGTAGATGTCACCTGCAGTCCTATGTAACATAACAGATACCACAGTGATAAGTCTATGAGTACAGATAATGTAGTAGATGTTACCTGCAGTCCTATGCAACACCACAGATACCACAGTGATACGTCTCTGAATACTGATGATGTAGTAGATGTTATCTGCAGTCCTATGTAACACCACAGATAATACAGTGATAAGTCTGGGTACAGATAATGTAGTAGATGTCACCTGCAGTCCTATGTAACACCACAGATAACACAGTGATAAGTCTGAGTCTAGATAATGTAGTAGATGTTACCTGAAGTCCTATGCAACACCACAAATAACACAGAGATAACTTTTTGAGTACAAAAAATGTAGATGTTACGTGCAGTCCTATGTAACACCGCACATAACACACAGTGATAACTCTGAGTACAGATAATGTAGATGTCACCTGCAGTCCTGTGTAACACCGCATATAACACAGTGATAGACCTTATAGTGTGTATGGTGTATAATGTACTCGTATATCCATCATTACAATCATTCCCTTTTCCTTTCCTTCTACATTTGACCCAGACCATTATGACGACTTCTTCCATCCATGACTTTTCTCTGCAGAATATTTTGGGTTATGGCTTTTCCAGCACCCTGATCACTTTTCTCCTCCTCTCTACAAACCAAGTAGTGCTATACCCATCCAAAGTGCACCAAGCATCAATAACTATCCATGTGCACAACACATTAATGGTACATACCTCTAGTGTTCCCAACAGTAATTGTGACCCTTCTGTGCTTCCACAGTGTAATAGTGCCCTCACTGTGCTTCCACAGTGTAATAGTGCCCTCACTGTGCTTCCACAGTGTAATAGTGCCCTCTCTGTGCCTCCAGTGTAATAGTGCCCTCACTGTGCCTCCTCAAGGTAATTGTGCCCTCTCTGTGCCTTCACAGTGTAATAGTGCCCTCTCTGTACATCCACAAGGTAAGTGCCCTCTATGTACCTCCACAAGGTAATAGTGCCCTCTCTGTGCCTCTGCAGTGTAATAGTGCCCACTTTTTGCCTCCACAAGGTAAGTGTCCTCTGTGCCTCCACAAGGTAATAGTGCCCTCTCTGTGCATTTGCAGTATAACAGTGCCCTCTGTGCCTCCACAGTGTAATAGTGCCCTCTCTGTGTCTCCAGTATAATAGTACCCTCTCTGTGCCTCCACAAGGTAATAGTGCACTCTCTGAGCCTCCACAGTGTAAAAGTGCCCTCTCTGTGCCTCCACAGTGTAATAGTTCCCTCTCTGTGTCCACACAAGGTATTAGTGCCCTCTCTGCACCTCCACAGCGTAATAGTGCACTGTCTGTGCCTCCGCAAGGTAATAGTGCCCTCTCTGCACCTCCACAGCGTAATATTGCACTCTCTGTGCCTCCGCAAGGTAATAGTGCCCTATGTGTGCCTCTACAGTGTAATAGTGCCCTCTGTGCCTCTACAGTGTAATAGTGCCCTCTGTGCCTCTACAGTGTAATAGTGCCCTCTCTGAGCCTCCATACTGTAATAGTGCCCTCTCTGTGCCCCTACAAGGTAAGCGCCTTCTCTGTGCCTCCATAGTGTAATAGTGCCCTCTCTGTGCCTGTGCAGTGCAATGCACCACGTTCCAAATTATTATGCAAATTATATTTTTCTTGGATTATCCTAAATGGTCTGTGAAAATGACAGTCAGTCTAATAAAAGTCATCACCCGTTAGATTACACATCAAATTCTATTGAAGAAACCTCCCAATGATAACAGTATAATCTCCAAAATGAATAAAAACTCAAAATGCACTGTTCCAAATTATTAGGCACAGTAGAATTTCTAAACATTTGATATGTTTTAAAGAACTGAAAATGCTCATTTGTGGAATTTGTAGCATTAGGAGGTCACATTCACTGAACAAAAAAGCTATTTAACTCCAAACCATCCTAACAGGCCAAGTTACATGTTACCATAGGACCCTTCTTTGATGTCACCTTCACAATTCCTGCATCCATTGAACTTGTGAGTTTTTGGAGAGTTTCTGCTTGTATTTCTTTGCATGAAGTCAGAATAGCCTCCCAGAGCTGCTGTTTTGATGTGAACTGCCTCCCACCCTCATAGACCTTTTCAGGGCCGGACTGGGACTAAAATTCAGCCCTGGCATTTGAAGTCACACAGGCCCACTTGTCACATGGTGACTGTATAATATCTTTGTACACTTGTAGGTTACAAGAAGTGAGGGGAGTGTAACACGACTATACAACATACAGTATAATCACAGCTGTATCCAGCATTACAGCTCAGTCCTATTTATTGCTTTTAGTTGCAGTACCAAGAAAAGCCGCTACTTTACTTACATAACTGGATCTCGTAGATAATGAAGGGATTGAGACAACCAAAAGCTGTGGAACCTCATTCTGATGCTCCATACACTTTGCCTACAGCAACTTTTGGTTCCGCTGCGCAGCACGACACCTGGTGACTCTGAAGAGCGGTGACATCAGTAACGTCACCGCTCTTCGGATATTCCGGGTCTTGTGCTGAGCTCGGCGACTGTGAACAGTGGTATTGTTACTGCCGTCACCGCTCTTCAGAGTCGCTGTATCTAGCCAGGTCTGGGCTAGTAGTGGGGGTGTCTGATAGACACCTCTCCATTACTTACACCAGGGATTAATAGCAGCTGACATTACACAGCTGACATCAACCCTAAAGATCATTACAAATACCAGAATTAAATGCTCTGGCAGCTGGGAAAAGCAGTAGAGTTAGCGCTATTCCCAGGCGCCGGGTGCTAACTACAACTGTCATCATCCTTGCCTCATCTCCCTGCGAAGCATTTTTGCTGTATTTACATGTGACAATCTTAGGCCACTAAACGAGTGTGATCGACCATACTGAAGTTGTTCGCTTGCTTCCCGGCTTCTTTACACCAATTGAGAAAGAATGAAGGGAACAGAACAATCACAATTAGATCAATCTGTCCCCATGCAGTATCATGTTATCAGCAGCACATCTACAGTTTACACCGGCGATGTGCTGCTGAGAACAAGGATTTCTGTTCCCACATAAAGAATCCAATCACTCGATCAATAGGCAGCATTTTGCTTGTTTAGTATAATACACCCCATAGTCCTCCATATATTATAATGTGCACCTCAATCCTCCATTTAGTATAATACACTCCTCAGTCCTCCATATAGTATAATACACTCCTCAGTCCTCCATATACTATAATACACTCCTCAGTCCTCCATATAGTATAATACACTCCTCAGTCCTCCATTGTTATGACCCCAATGGCAGAGGGTCTCAGGAATAATTGCTAAGTCTGCAAACACAGAAAACCAGCTCATAGGGCAGTGGTAACTGGGCTGACCATATATCTAATCCTAGCACCACAAATACCAGCAGCCGGGGAACATGCCTACGTTGATTCTAGACGTCTCGCGCCAGCCGGAGAACTAACTAACCCTAGAAGGGAAAAGAAAGACCTTTCTTGCCTCCAGAGAATAGACCCCAAAAGTTGGATACAAGCCCCCAACAAATAATAACGGTGAGGTAAGAGGAAAAGACAAACATAAGAATGAGCTAGGTATTTAGCAAAGAGAGGCCCACTAGCTAATAGCAGAATATAGAAAGATAACTTATATGGTCAGCAAAAACCCTATCAAAAATATCCACACTGGAAATTCAAGAACCCCCGAACCGTCTAACGGCCCGGGGGAAGAACACCAGCCCCCTAGAGCTTCCAGCAAGGTCAGGAATCACATTTAGTACAAGCTGGACAAAAATGAGAGCAAGCAAATAACCCAAAAAACAAAGAAGCAGGACTTAGCTTAATTTTGCACGAACCAGGACCAGCAGATAGGAGCAAACAGAATGTGTCTGATTACAACGATGCCAGGCACTGGACTAAGGATCCAGGAGGTTTATATAGCAACACCCCTGAACTAACGACCCAGCTGGGTGCAAACTGAGGGAAGAAAATCCCAGAGTCATATCACTAGTAACCATAAGAGGGAGCCAAAAAGTCTAATTCACAACAGTACCCCCCCCTTAAGGAGGGGTCACCGAACCCTCACCAAGACCACCAGGGCGATCAGGATGAGCAGCGTGAAAGGCACGAACTAAATCGGCCGCATGCACATCAGAGGCAACCACCCAGGAATTATCCTCCTGACCATAGCCCTTCCACTTGACCAAATACTGAAGCCTCCGTCTGGAGAGACGAGAATCCAAGATCTTCTCAACCACGTACTCCAACTCGCCCTCAACCAACACTGGAGCAGGAGGCTCAGCAGAAGGAACCACAGGCACAACGTAGCGTCGCAATAAAGACCTATGGAACACGCTGTGAATGGCAAACGAAACCGGAAGATCTAAGCGAAAGGACACTGGATTAAGGATTTCCAATATCTTGTAAGGACCGATGAAGCGAGGCTTAAATTTAGGAGAGGAGACCTTCATAGGAACAAATCGAGAAGACAGCCACACCAAATCCCCAACACGAAGTCGGGGACCCACACCGCGGCGGCGGTTGGCAAAACGCTGAGCCTTCTCCTGTGACAATTTTAAGTTGTCCACCACATAACCCTAGAAGGGAAAAGAAAGACCTTTCTTGCCTCCAGAGAATAGACCCCAAAAGTTGGATACAAGCCCCCAACAAATAATAACGGTGAGGTAAGAGGAAAAGACAAACATAAGAATGAGCTAGGTATTTAGCAAAGAGAGGCCCACTAGCTAATAGCAGAATATAGAAAGATAACTTATATGGTCAGCAAAAACCCTATCAAAAATATCCACACTGGAAATTCAAGAACCCCAGAACCGTCTAACGGCCCGGGGGGAGAACACCAGCCCCCTAGAGCTTCCAGCAAGGTCAGGAATCACATTTAGTACAAGCTGGACAAAAATGAGAGCAAGCAAATAACCCAAAAACAAAGAAGCAGGACTTAGCTTAATTTTGCACGAACCAGGACCAGCAGATAGGAGCAAACAGAATGTGTCTGATTACAACGATGCCAGGCACTGGACTAAGGATCCAGCTGGGTGCAAACTGAGGGAAGAAAATCCCAGAGTCATATCACTAGTAACCACAAGAGGGAGCCAAAAAGTCTAATTCACAACATCCATATAGTATAATACACTCCCCATAGTCCTCCATATAGTATAATACACTCCTCATAGTCCTCCATATATTAAAATACATTCCACAGTCCTCCATATAGTATAATACACTCCTCAGTCCTCCAAATAGTGTAATACATTCCTCATAGTGCTCCATATAGTATAATACACCGCCATTGTCATCCATGTAGTACAATTCACTTCCCATAGTATAATGCACCCCATAGTTCTTCATATAGTATAATGTATTCCCCATAGTCCTCGATACAGTATAATGCAGCCCACATATAGTATAATGATGCCACCCCAGAGTATCATGCAGCCACCCCACAGAATATATTGTAGTCCCCTGAGTATAATGTAACCCCCAGAGAATATAATGCAGCCCCCTCATATAGTATAATGCAGCCCCTACATATATATGGTAGCCCCCTCATAGAGCATAATGCAGAGCTCATAGAATATAATGTATCCCCTCCATAGAATATAATACAGCACCCCATAGAATGTAATACAGCCCACCTCCCCATAAAATATAACACAGCCCCCATAGAATATAATGTAGCCCCATAGAATGTAATACAGCCCCCCCATAGAATGTAATACAGCCCTCCCCCATACAATGTAATGCAGCCAGCCCCCATAGAATGTAATGCAGCCAGCCCCCATAGAATGTAATGCAGCCAGCCCCATAGAATGTAATGCAGCCAGCCCCATAGAGTGTAATACAGCACAGCCCCATAAAATGTAATGCAGCCAGCCCCCCATAGAATGTAATGCAGCACAGCCCTCATAGAATGTAATGCAGCACAGCCCCCATAGAATGTAATGCAGCACAGCCCCCATAGAATGTAATGCAGCACAGCCCCCATAGAATGTAATGTAGCACAGCCCCCATAGACTGTAATGCAGCACAGCCCCCATAGACTGTAATGCAGCACAGCCCCCATAGAATGTAATATAGCACAGCCCCCATAGAATGTAATAAATCCCCCCCAATAGAATGTAATACAGCCCCCCCAATAGCCCCACAATCCAGTTATCACTCATCGATATATTTAAAAAAAAACACTCTCTCCTCACCTCTCCTCGTGCCCGTGCTGCTCCCGGCTCCGGTCTCAGCGGCTGCAGTCTGCCCACCCGACACACAGCAGGTGCGCAATGATATGATGTCATCGCGCACCCACAGTGTCAGAGGCAGAGCGGGGAATGATGGGAGAGGGAGCAACAGCAGATGCTCTCCTCCATTATTGCATTCAACTGTATCGGCGTCATAGTAGCCGGTATAATTGAATGCGGCAGCGCAGGCGGGGGAGTGAGTAGGCGCTGGGGAGGAGTTGGCGCTGGCGAGCAGCCCACAACTGCCACCGACCCTTCTGGCATTTGCCAGAAATGCCCGATGGCCAGTCCGGCCCTGGATCTTTTGCTTGATGATACTCCAAATGTTCTCTATAGGGTTGAGGTCAGAGGAAGATGGTGGCCACACCATGAGTTTATCTCCATTTATGCCCATAGCAGCCAATGACTCAGAGGTATTCTTTGCAGCATGATATGGTGCATTGTCATGCATGAAGATGATTTTGCTCCTGAAGGCTCATTTCTGCTTTTTATACCATGGAAGAAAATTGTCAGTTATAAACTCTATATACTTTGCAGAGGTCATTTTCACACCTTCAGGAACGTTAAAGGGCCCTACCAGCTGTTTCCTCATGATTCCGGCCCAAAACATGACTTCTCCACCTCCTTGCTGACGTGGCAGCCTTGTTGGGCATGGTGGCCATCCACCAACCATCCACTACTACATCCATCTGGACCATCCAGGGTTGCTCGACGCTCACCAGAAAACAAGACTGTTTGGAAATTAGTCTTCATGTATGTCTGGGCCCACTGCAATTGTTTCTGCTTGTGAACACTGTTTAGGGGTGGCCGAATAGTAGGTTTGTGCACCACAGCAAGCCTTTGAAGGATTCTACACCTTGAGGTTCGAGGGACTCCAGAGGCACCATCAGCTTCAAATAACTGTTTGCTGCTTTGTAATGGTATTTTGGCAGCTGCTCTCTTTATCCAATGAATGTCTAGCAGAAACCTTCCTCATTATGCCTTTATCTGCATGAACTCTGTCTGTTTTCTGTTTCAGTCACAAATTTCTTCACAGTATGGTGATCACTCTTAAGTTTTCGTGAAATATCTAATGTTTTCATACCTTGTCCAAGGCATTGCACTATTTAACGCTTTTTAGCAGCAGAGAGATCCCCTTTTTATTTCACATATTGCTAGAAACTTGTGGCCTGCTTAACAATGTGGAACATCATTTTTAAGTAGTTTTCCTTTAATTAGAATCACCTGATAAACTAATTATCACATGTGTTTAAGATTGATGTCAGTGATCCATTGAGCCCTGAGACACAATACCATCCACGAGTTTATTTGAAAAACAAAACAATTATATCTTTATGACACTTAAATCCAATTTGCATAATAATTTGGAACATGGTGTAATGTGCTCTCTGTGCCTTTACAGTGTAATAGTGCCCTCTCTTTGCCCCCACAAGGTAAGTGCCCTCTCTTTGCCTCCACAGTGTAATAGTGCACTCTCTGTGCCCCCACAGTGTAATAGCGACCCCTCTCTGTGCCTCCACAAGGCAATAGTGCCCTCTTTGTGCCCCCACAAGGTAAGTTCTGTCTCTGCCTCCTCAATGTCATAGTGCTTTCTCTATGCTTCCACAGTGTAACATTGACCCCTCTCTGTGCCTCCACAAGGCAATAGTACCCTCTCTCTGCCACCAAAAGGTAATGCCTTCTTTGTGCCTCCACAATGTAATAGTGCCCTCTCTGTGCCTCCACAAGGCAATAGTGTACTCTCTCTGCCCCCAAAAGGTAAGTGCCATATCTGTGCCTCCACAATGTAATTGTCCCCTCTCTGTGTCCCCACAAGGTATTAGTGCCCTCTCTGTGCCTCCACAGTGTAATAGTGCCCTCTCTGAGCCTCGACAATGTAATTGTGTTTTGTCTGTGACTCCACTTGTAATAGTGCCCTCTCTGTGTCCCCACAAGGTATTAGTGCCCTCTCTGTGTCCCCACAAGGTATTAGTGCCCTCTCTGTGCCTCCACAGTGTAATAGTGCCCTCTCTGTGCCTCGACAATGTAATTGTGTTTTCTCTGTGCCTCCACTGTGTAATAGTGTCCATTTAGTGCCTTCACACATTACCTCCACTACTAAAGCTATCATTCTTGACTCTCCCATACATCGGCAGAGTGAGCGCTCCTGTGTTCTCTATGACAGAGTCACTGCAAGACATCTCTTCCAGTGGATTATCTCTTGGATAACAAACGGAGCAGCAATCCAAAATCAGACATGCCGGATCCTTATTTCCCCCAACAATCAACTTTTAAGGGCCGCCATACACATTAGACTGTTGGTCGAACCCATTGGTATCAGCAGGTTTGGTCAAAGTAGTTTAATGTGTATGGGGACCTTAAGGCATTTATATTAAAGTCTCCTGACCCATATCACATATCGTGCGCACTTCCCTTCTCCTGCACACAGTCGTACTAGGTCCCATGAGATGGAGGAATCTTCATTTTCGGAAGAGAAGAAAGCTCTGTTAAAAAGTTTGCATCTCTCCTTCAGTATTTTTCACATTATGCATGCTCAGCTTGATCTATCAGTCACCTATTGAATTTTAGTTATATTTGTGGCCCTAAAAAGTAACCGTCATTTTAATTTTTATGTCATAAATTAATAAATACCAAAAATTTGTAAATCCAGGTGGGACGAAATGTGTCCCACGGGCAGTAACTACTATAGCAATGCCGAAGACGAAAAATGTGCCAGGACAAGAAATTATAAAATAATTGCTTAATTAATAGATCATTTTATTTGATGCAAAAGTAAAAAACATACAAAATTCTAAAATTTACAGGAACACACAAAAAAAGCAAAAAAAACCAGGTGCCTGAGAAATCCACTGGCATCGTGGGTACCCTGGGAGCTTTAAGATGCAATTTTAATAGGTAATAGAGGAATTTAATAAGTACTACGTATAGAGAAATCTCTAGTAAATTTACATATAGCCACCATGAATTCAGATTAAACAGCATCTTTTGTTTTATAGAGAAAACTGGGGAACATTGGAGAAATGCTAACAGGGCCGTATATATGTGTAAGCTTCTTATGTCTGAAACTTTGGCATACTAAATTATGATTCCAATTGCACACTTCAGGAAGAGAAATGAACCTGCAACGTTTGCCAAGGGCACTAGACTGAGGCTCATGTCAGTTTGAGTAATGCTCCGAGCAGAGGTGAGGTGGGGAACCATCCAAAACGTCCTCTGTGGAGGTTATACTCTAGGGGCATGCTGGATTAAAGTTCGACTATAGATGACAAAGCAATAAAACCAGACAAAAAGCACAAAAATACAAGAAGTGGAAGTTAACTTAACAGCATTAGACTGGGTTCACACGTAGCAGACTGGCATCATCTCCGGATTGTCAGAAGCTTAAAACTCCATGTCGGCATGGATTTTGTCCTCATCACTGGCAGACGTTGGCCATGGTGCCCCCAGGTCGCTCATTTTGATCAGTGCTTTTCCTTGACATTGGTATTGTCGACTACCCCCCTTTATTAAGTACCTTCCCAAGGGATCACCGACCCCTTTTCCTTCCAACCTCCGAATAACGACATGAGTCTCAAGTTGGATATAATTGGCCACAGCGGCCTTTATTATTACAAACAAAACATATAACCATAAACAGCTGGGAAGGGGTCCTTAAAGCTGAAATCTGGTGTCACCCAAAGTATGAACAGGTGGACAAGAGATCAACCGTAGATTACTCTCAGCCGTTACCCCACAGGCTCGAGAGCACCAAAATACCCCGAAGGGTTCCCATTGTCCACCTCCAACTTAGGAATCTGGCCCACCATTATCAAGATTCCCCCAGATCACCAGACCCGCAACCAAAACTTAAACCAACTGGAGAGTCCGTATCCCGACGGACCCCCCAGGCCAATTTAGCACCAACTCCAAGGACCCCTCCCCCCGCCTACAGCCACTATGACCCGAAAATAAGGACAAAAAACCCATGAACACAACAAAAAAGGGGAGGGCGGGCGGGACTGCTTCAGGTCCTGTAGAGCGGGAAGTGAACCGCTCCACCCCCGCTCCCATCATCCCCTTCACCACCGCTAACCCCTCCCCCTGGAACGTGCAACACGCCCCCCAACCCCTTGTCCCCTGCGCCAAAGCCCCTGTCATGGCGGCCTCCACGTACGCCGCCCGGGGGGGGGGGCGGGCGGCTCGCTCCAGCCTGTCTTGACATTGGTATTGTCGACTACCCCCCTTTATTAAGTACCTTCCCAAGGGATCACCGACCCCTTTTCCTTCCAACCTCCGAATAACGACATGAGTCTCAAGTTGGATATAATTGGCCACAGCGGCCTTTATTATTACAAACAAAACATATAACCATAAACAGCTGGGAAGGGGTCCTTAAAGCTGAAATCTGGTGTCACCCAAAGTATGAACAGGTGGACAAGAGATCAACCGTAGATTACTCTCAGCCGTTACCCCACAGGCTCGAGAGCACCAAAATACCCCGAAGGGTTCCCATTGTCCACCTCCAACTTAGGAATCTGGCCCACCATTACCAAGATTCCCCCAGATCACCAGACCCGCAACCAAAACTTAAACCAACTGGAGAGTCCGTATCCCGACGGACCCCCCAGGCCAATTTAGCACCAACTCCAAGGACCCCTCCCCCCGCCACCATGAGGATACTTGACCCCCTCAAGTAGCCGAAACCCCACCAACCTTAACCGCTATGGCCCGTTCGATTCCTGACTGCAACCCCAGAGCCCACAAATCCATGCCTACCGCGTTTAGATGAACCCCATCTCCCAATAGAAATTGGTCACCACCACGCTCCAACTCAAAATGGCGCACGGCCATTCCTCCGTTTCGCACAATAAAACCCGACACGGCCCGGTTCACCTTAATACGGGCCCTATTTATCTTGTCTACCGACCTGGCATGCCTCCAAACTGTACGAGGAACAATCTCGGACCACACAATCGACATCTCCCGAAACGAAACCCATAACCGGAGCGTGTCGTGTTTTATGTCGCGTATCAACTCTCGACAAGGACGAATTCCCAAGTCGTTTCCCCCAACGTGCAGAACCAAAATGTCCGGAGGCCTATCCAGCTGAATAGCTTTGTGTACCTCCTCCAGGACTCTGTTCCAACTTAAACCCCGAAACCCCAACCATCTGAGGACGGCCACGTCCCTGGAAAACCCAAGCTGTCTTCCATCCTGCCTGACGTCGGCCCGTCTCGCACCCCAGTACACATATGAATGGCCGACGATCCACACCAACAACGAGGATGGACCTGAAAAACAAAAACAACTTAGACAAAAGCCCACGCACACCAATTATCAACCATTCCCCGATACTCAAGGCCTCACATAACTCCGATAGCGGCCGGATTCCCACCGCCCAATCCTCTGTACCACGTCCGGAGCTAAACCATGTCGCGCCGCCTCGGTGGCAGCCCCAATCCGAAAAGAATGGGAAGCGAACCTGGCCGCATCTACCCCGATGGCCTTTAAACACTGCCGAAAAACCGCTACAAACTGATATTTGGACAGGAAAGACCCATCCTCGTGACACAACAAAGGCCCATCACCACGCGGATGCAACCTAACAAAAGCCTGCCAGCAACGAATAGGACACATCACAGAACCAGGAACTGTGCCCAACACAACTCTTTTACCCCGCCCCATCTGATCTGTCTTAGATTTCCGGATCCAAAACTGCATAGACCCCTCGGAAACAAAAACGTCCACCGCCCACAGGCCCCCTTGACGAACCGTAGTGGGAGACACCAATTCCCCAATCCTCAACGCTCCATAAAAAGCCAACGAAAAAGCTAAACGAAACAGCGCAACCTCAAAATTGGAAACGCATACATCACCCAAACGTGCCCCCAACCGCTCCAACATTTCAAAGGACACCGGGCGCCTACAATCTCCTCGGCTGCCTGATCTTCTCAGCCCCTTCACGGCCTGCTTTACCAGAAAGGACTTTGTCATGTCCTGAAAACCCTGAATCCTGAAACCGAAGGCTAAAGCCGCAATCGTCCTATCCACCTTCGCTGCCGACCATCCCTGATCCGCCCCATATCTCAACCACAGTAACAACGCCCCCACCTGATCCAAACCCGAACACCCGACACCACAAGCCGCCAACCAACTCTCCCAACTGTTCCATACCGCCTGATAAACCGACCACGTACTCGGGGCTAAGGACGCTTGGATTAAAGGCTCTGCAGCCCGGACACCACGTTCCAGAGTTCCGCCGGGCATTCCAGGCCCGTCTCCTCGGCATACGGCGCCAGCGACCGGAAACGCTCCCACTGGAAACGAGACAAAGAATCGGCAATGCAATTATTAACACCAGGCACATGCGAAGCTGTGAAATAAGCATTCAAGTGTAAACAAGACAAAACCAACTGCCGAAGCACTCTGATCACCGGGGGAGACGCCGTCGTCAAACTGTTAATGGCGCACACCACCGCCATATTATCACAGTGAAAGCGCACCCTTTTGTTCCGAAATTCGCCGCCCCAAATCTGCACCGCTACTAAGATCGGAAAAATTTCCAACAACGTGATGTTCCGCACCAAACCCGTTTCAACCCAGGCTTCTGGCCACCTGGCCGCACACCAACGGCCCCCAAAAAAGGCCCCAAAACCAATACCGCCTGAAGCGTCGGTAAACAAGTCCAAATCAGCATTGGCCACTGCCTCCTCGATCATCAATGAACGTCCGTTGTAACAAGACAAAAAACGGTCCCAAACCTCCAAGTCAGCCTTGTGCTCAGCTGACAAACGCACAAAATGATGCGGGGCGGTGACCCCGGCCGTAGCACTGGCCAATCTACGTGAAAAAATTCTCCCCATGGGAATAATTCGGCACGCAAAGTTCAATTTTCCCAAAAGCGACTGCACTTCACGCAGTGGCAATTTTTTCACACGCCGAGCTCGCGCTACTTCGTCTCTCAATCCCAGCACCTTGTCCACTGGCAACCTAAACTCCCACTTCTCAGAGTCGATGACAATGCCCAAAAAAGACAAGCTCGTACACGGGCCCTCAGTCTTGCCCGGTGCCAACGGGACCCCGAAGCGCTCCGCTACCCAAACAACCGTCCTTAATAGGATCTCACAACATTGAGACTGCTCCGGGCCTATACACAAGAAGTCATCCAAATAATGAATTATTGAGTCTAAACCGGACACATCCCGCACCGCCCACTCCAGAAAGGAACTGAAAGCCTCAAAATAAGCACACGACAGTGAACAGCCCATCGGCAAACAACGATCAACGTAGAACGCACCGTCCCAGTAACAGCCTAACAACCTCACGCTATCGGGATGAACGGGCAACAAACGAAAGGCCGACTCAATATCAGTCTTAGCCAACAACGCTCCCTTACCGCAAATGCGCACCCACCTGGCTGCTTCATCAAACGAAGTATAAGCTACCGAACAAAGCTCCGGATCAATCCCATCATTAACCGACCTCCCCTTCGGGTATGACAAATGCTGAATGAGCCGGAACTTATTCGGCTCCTTCTTGGGCACAACGCCCAGGGGGGACACAACCAAATCCTCCAAAGGGGGAGTAAAAAACGGACCAGACATCCTACCCAACGCCACCTCTTTTCCTAACTTTTCAGACACCACCGAAGCGTGCAACCCGGCCGATTTCAGGTTCTTCAGCGTAGGCGGTATCACGAAACCCGGAGCCGGTATGGAAAAACCCACATCAAACCCAGCCCGAAGCAACTCTGCCCCCTACCTATCAGGATACCTACTTAGATAGGGGGCCATCGCGTCCAACTTCACCGGAGTCGCCCCCTTTGGGATTACCCTCTGGCCTCCCTTTCTTCTTAAAGCATTTGGAGGCTCCGTGGGAGGCGCCATTGCAGTGCGAGCACAGATGCTTGAACTTGCAAGTCGCCCCGAACTTACATTGGCCCTCGTTGAACTGCCAACAGACACCATGCTTCTGGCTTCCGGATTGACCCGCCTGACCCCCGGCTCCCGCAGAGGAGCCCTGTCCAAAGCCTTGGCCGGAAGATCCGGCCCCCCCTTGAAAGGATTGACCAAACTTCGTCGGCGCCATTACACGTAACCACAAACCAATGTCCTTCTGATCCCATCTGATCACTGGACGAACCGCCTTCCGCTGCCGGAACTGCTCATCGTATCTTAACCACGCCTGACCACCATAGGCCCTATGCGCCTCCCCTATGGAATCCATGTAGCAAAACAAGGCTGAGCAATTCTCGGGAGCCTTTTCGCCAATAACACTTGCCAAAATCGCAAATGCCTGAAGCCAGTTCATAAACGTCTGAGGAATAAGTCGCCAACGCCGCTTCTCCTCATCCTCCTTCTTACTATCCTCTTTCTTATTCTTGTCCAAGTTAAATTTTTCCAATGGTAACAATGAAAATATCTCCACGTACTCGTCTTTCCAGATCTTCTCACGCACTTCCTTCTTCAAGTGCGCCCCCAACGGCCCTTCAAAGCAAACATACACCTCACCACGTGCCTTATCATCTAGCCGAACACCCCCTTCCTTCTCCTTTTCCGTTTGTACTGACACCGAGACCGGCTCGGCCGACCTACCCTGATCACCCAAACCGCTACCTGACAACGTTAAACCTGATTCGGCCGATCCAACCCAAGCTGACAAAGGGGACGGCCCCAACCTTCCGCTGCTCAACCGTGACAACAGCTCTCGTACCCCCGATAACAATTCGCCCACCCCTTCCCGCGTTGCGTCCGCGCGTACCGTGACTCCCTCGCCGCGCTCCACACCCCCCCCCACCCGATCAACCGAAGTCAAAATCGGCGTTGACCACGCCGGGGACAAACAAAACATAGAGTGGTTCTCACCAGGCTGCAGGGGCGCAGCAGTCCCCCCAGCCGCCGACGTCGTCCCGCCGTCTCTTGCCTGCGAAGTCGTCTGAGCGTCCACCCGGACGTGGACCTCGCTCCTCACCGATCCAGCTGCTCCGCCACCAGCAGAGGGGACCGTGCCGGCTCCGTTATTCTGGAAGGCCGCCAGGAATCTGTCGTGCCCCGACCCGGACCCGCCGACCACAGCGCTACCATCTGTCGCCGTCCCCTGGAGTGGTGCAGGCCCGGTCGCAGTTGCATGAGGGGAATGGGGTACCCCGGCTGAGCCTGGCAGCCCCGCCGAGTCTGGGGCGCCGCCTGCTGCTGGAATGCTCCCCCGCCGTCTCATGTTGCCGCCGGAACCAGGCCGCCCAGGACGGGCATAACCGCCGCGGCCCGCCGTGCTCACACCGCGCACAGCTGCTGTTCTGGCGCGCATGGGCCCACCCCCCCTGGCAGATGAGGGAGAGGGGCCAACTGCCGCCGCATGCCCCAGCGCGGCAGGTGGATTCCTCCCGGACCGCGGCCTGCTGGGGCGCCTGCAAGCAGGCACGCGGCCCGGAGGGTCCGGTGACGGGCTCCTGCGCCGCCGCCGGGGCGCCGGGGCAGCATCCGGTGACAGCCGCTGAGGGGGGCGCACTCGCCTAGAGCGCCGCTCACCAGGCCCAGCCGCTGATGGGTCAGGGGAAACCGCTCCGCTTCCACTTGGGCCTCCCAGGATGGACGCTAGCTGCCCTTCCAGCCAGCCGGGTGGCTGCGCTGCCGCCGCCGCCCGCAGCTGGGCCAGAATCCGGTCGATGTCGGACATAGTCACCGCAGGTACCAGCGTTCGTGACTGCTTCAGGTCCTGTAGAGCGGGAAGTGAACCGCTCCACCCCCGCTCCCATCATCCCCTTCACCACCGCTAACCCCTCCCCCTGGAACGTGCAACACGCCCCCCAACCCCTTGTCCCCTGCGCCAAAGCCCCTGTCATGGCGGCCTCCACGTACGCCGCCCGGGGGGGGGGGGCGGGCGGCTCGCTCCAGCCTGTCTATATGCATCCATTTTTTCTCTGTGTGTCCTTTTTATATCATCAGTGTTGCATCACTTATTCTTGTAAGCAAAAAAAAAATTAAAAATCCCCCCTTCTCCTACCCAAACAGTAAAAAGTGTACAGCATGCGGATTATACACCATTGGTCCTCTCTTACCTGTAGAGTGTATGCTGAGACACTCAAATGAAGCATCATCAGGGGGCAGAGGCTGCAGTCACTGTTAGGGTTGAGCGAAACGGGTCGATCATTTTCAAAAGTCGCCGACTTTTGGCTAAGTCGGCGTCTCATGAAACCCGATCCGACCCCTGTGCTTGTCGGCCATGCGGTACGCGACTTTCGCGCCAAAGTCGCGTTTCAATGACGCGAAAAGCGCCATTTCTCAGCCAATGAAGGTGAACGCAGAGTGTGGGCAGCGTGATGACATAGATCCTGGTCCCCACCATCTTAGAGAAGGGCATTGCAGTGATTGGCTTGCTGTCTGCGGCGTCACAGGGGCTATAAAGGGGCGTTCCCGCCGACCGCCATCTTACTGCTGCTGATCTGAGCTTAGGGACAGGTTGCTGCCGCTTCGTCAGAAGCAGGGAGAGCGTTAGGCAGGGTCCACTAACCACCAAACCGCTTGTGCTGCAGCGATTTCCACTGTCCAACACCACCTTCGGTGTGCAGGGACTGTGGAAGCTATTTTTTTTTTTTTTCCCCTCAGCGCTGTAGCTCATTGGGCTGCCCTAGAAGGCTCCGTGATAGCTGTATTGCTGTGTGTACGCCACTGTGGAAACCAACTGCTTTTTTCAAAGCACATATCCTCTTGTTCCTTCCTTTCTGCACAGCTATCTTTTTTGTTTGTCCACACTTTTTATTTAATTTGTGCATCAGTCCACTCCTATTGCTGCCTGCCATACCTGGCTTACATTACTGCAGGGAGATAGTAATTGTAGGACAGTTTTTTTTTTTGTTTTGTTTTTTTTTGTGGGAGATTAAGATTGGCATTTCTGCTACAGTGCCATCCCTGTGTGTGCCATCTCTCACTGAGTGGGCCATAGAAAGCCTATTTATTTTTTCCGTGATTTGTGTTCTAAAATCTACCTCAACACAAAAACACTACATCAATCAGTGGGAGAAAAATATTGGCCTCAGTCAGGGCTTGTGTGCCACTGCTGTGTGTGCTATCTCTCATTCAGTGGGCTATAGCAAGCCTATTTTTTTTTTTTTTTTTTTAATATTATTTGGTTTCTAAAGTCTCCCTGAAAAAAAAAAAAAAACCTAAAAAAACAGTGGGAGAGTAATATTGCCCTTTCAGCTTGTGTGCCAGTCTTGACTCCTGGGTGTGCCACCTCTCTCCCTCTCATTCAGTGGGCCATAGAAAGCCTATTTATTTTTTTTTTTAAATATTATTGGGTTTCTAAAGTCTCCCTTAAAAAACAAAAAATACATAAAAAAACAGTGGGAGAGTAATATTGCCCTTTCAGCTTGTGTGCCAGTCTTGACTCCTGGGTGTGCCACCTCTCTCCCTTTCATTCAGTGGGCCATAGAAAGCCTATTTATTTTTTCCGTGATTTGTGTTCTAAATTCTACCTCAACACAAAAACACGACATCAATCAGTGGGAGAAAAATATTGGCCTCAGTCAGGGCTTGTGTGCCACTGCTGTGTGTGCTATCTCTCATTCAGTGGGCTATAGCAAGCCTATTTTATTTTTATTTTTTTTTATATTATTTGGTTTCTAAAGTCTCCCTGAAAAAAAAAAAAAAACCTAAAAAAACAGTGGGAGAGTAATATTGCCCTTTCAGCTTGTGTGCCAGTCTTGACTCCTGGGTGTGCCACCTCTCTCCCTCTCATTCAGTGGGCCATAGAAAGCCTATTTTTTTTTTTTTTAAATATTATTGGGTTTCTAAAGTCTCCCTTAAAAAACAAAAAATACATAAAAAAACAGTGGGAGAGTAATATTGCCCTTTCAGCTTGTGTGCCAGTCTTGACTCCTGGGTGTGCCACCTCTCTCTCTCATTCAGTGGGCCATAGAAAGGCTATTTTTTTTTTTGTTTTTTTAATATTATTTGGTTTCTAAAGTCTCCCTGAAAAAAAAAAAAAAAACATACAAAAAACAGTGGGAGAGTAATATTGCCCTTTCAGCTTGTGTGCCAGTCTTGACTCCTGGGTGTGCCACCTCTCTCCCTCTCATTCAGTGGGCCATAGAAAGCCTATTTTATTTTTATTTTTTTTTATATTATTTGGTTTCTAAAGTCTCCCTGAAAAAAAAAAAAAAACCTAAAAAAACAGTGGGAGAGTAATATTGCCCTTTCAGCTTGTGTGCCAGTCTTGACTCCTGGGTGTGCCACCTCTCTCCCTCTCATTCAGTGGGCCATAGAAAGCCTATTTTTTTTTTTTTTAAATATTATTGGGTTTCTAAAGTCTCCCTTAAAAAACAAAAAATACATAAAAAAACAGTGGGAGAGTAATATTGCCCTTTCAGCTTGTGTGCCAGTCTTGACTCCTGGGTGTGCCACCTCTCTCTCTCATTCAGTGGGCCATAGAAAGGCTATTTTTTTTTTTGTTTTTTTAATATTATTTGGTTTCTAAAGTCTCCCTGAAAAAAAAAAAAAAAACATACAAAAAACAGTGGGAGAGTAATATTGCCCTTTCAGCTTGTGTGCCAGTCTTGACTCCTGGGTGTGCCACCTCTCTCCCTTTCATTCAGTGGGCCATAGAAAGCCTATTTATTTTTTCCGTGATTTGTGTTCTAAATTCTACCTCAACACAAAAACACGACATCAATCAGTGGGAGAAAAATATTGGCCTCAGTCAGGGCTTGTGTGCCACTGCTGTGTGTGCTATCTCTCATTCAGTGGGCTATAGCAAGCCTATTTTTTTTTTTTTTTTTTTTATATTATTTGGTTTCTAAAGTCTCCCTGAAAAAAAAAAAAAAACCTAAAAAAACAGTGGGAGAGTAATATTGCCCTTTCAGCTTGTGTGCCAGTCTTGACTCCTGGGTGTGCCACCTCTCTCCCTCTCATTCAGTGGGCCATAGAAAGCCTATTTTTTTTTTTTTTTAAATATTATTGGGTTTCTAAAGTCTCCCTTAAAAAACAAAAAATACATAAAAAAACAGTGGGAGAGTAATATTGCCCTTTCAGCTTGTGTGCCAGTCTTGACTCCTGGGTGTGCCACCTCTCTCTCTCATTCAGTGGGCCATAGAAAGGCTATTTTTTTTTTTGTTTTTTTAATATTATTTGGTTTCTAAAGTCTCCCTGAAAAAAAAAAAAAAAACATACAAAAAACAGTGGGAGAGTAATATTGCCCTTTCAGCTTGTGTGCCAGTCTTGACTCCTGGGTGTGCCACCTCTCTCCCTTTCATTCAGTGGGCCATAGAAAGGCTATTTATTTTTTTTTTTAAATATTATTGGGTTTCTAAAGTCTCCCTGAAAAAAAAAAAAACATAAAAAAACAGTGGGAGAGTAATATTGCCCTTTCAGCTTGTGTGCCAGTCTTGACTCCTGGGTGTGCCACCTCTCTCTCTCTAATTGTGGGCCATAGAAAGCCTTTTTTTTTTTTTAATATTATTTGGTTTCTAAAGTCTCCCTGAAAAAAAAAAAAACATAAATTAGGTGGGAGATTAATATTGACATTAGTGCTTGAGTGACAGTCCTGCGTGTGTGTCATCTCTGTGATTTTGTGCCACAGAAAACAGAGTGTGTAACATTGTGCCTGATTTTCCTTGTGGTCTCACCAACCTGTTAAGGGATATTGAAATCATACTGAAGTTATAGCTCACCGTGTAAGTTGTTTGACAGCAACAAATAAAGTTACTTTGGTTAAGATTTTAAAACAATGAGGAAGTCTGGTGCAAGAGGTCGTCGTGGGCGTTCATTGTCAGCTGGTAATGATGGTAGTGGTAGTGGAGCATCAGGTGGTCGTGGGGATAAAAATATTCCACCTAAGTCTGGAGCTGTGGAGCCAGTTTCGTCGTCAGGCTACACAAGGCCTCGAACGCTCTCTTTTCTGGGAGTAGGAAAACCGCTTTTAAAGGCGGAGCAGCAACAGCAAGTTTTGGCTTACATTGCAGACTCAGCCTCTAGCTCTTTTGCCTCCTCTTCCGAAACTGGTAAATGTAAAAGCAGCGCGTCGCTTGTGGATGTTCACGGTCAGGGACAAGTCGCTTCCTTGTCCTCCTCAGCAAAAACTACAACAAGAGAGAAGGATGCAGCAGGCGACACAACGGGTCACTCCATGGAGCTCTTTACACATACCGTCCCTGGCTTAGAAAGTGAAACATTTAACAGGCCATGCCCATTACAAGTATATTCTGACATGGAGTGCACTGATGCACAGCCACAGCCAGAGTACTATGCTGCTCCTTTGACTCAGACCACCACATTGCCCTCTCAGGGTACAGATCCACAATCAGACCCTGATGAGACTATGTTGCCCCGCCACGAACGCTATACCACCGACCGACACAGTGACACAGACGAAGTTGCACACGAGCTCGAAGAGGAGGTAATAGATGACCCAGTTATTGACCCCGATTGGCAGCCATTGGGGGAACAGGGTGCAGGCGGCAGTAGTTCAGAAGCGGAGGTGGAGGAGGGGCCGCAGCAGGCATCAACATCGCAACAGGTTCCATCTGCCGGGCCCGTATCTGGCCCAAAACGCGTGTCAAAGTCAAAACCTGTTGGAGCACAGCGTTGCCATCCGGTTAAAGCTCAGTCTGCAATCCCTGAAAAGGGATCCGAGTCTAGGAAGAGTGCAGTCTGGCATTTTTTTAAACAACATCCAACTGATCAGCGCAAAGTCATCTGTCAAAAATGTTCAACTAGCTTAAGCAGAGGTCAGAATCTGAAAAGTCTAAATACTAGTTGCATGCATAGACACTTAACCACCATGCATTTTCAAGCCTGGACTAACTACCAAACGTCCCTCAAGGTTGTAGCACCCTCGGCCAATGAAGCTAGTCAGCAACGCAACATCCCTTCCGTCACTGTAAGGCCACCATTTTCCGCACCACCGGCAGTATCTGTGCAGGTTTCTTTGCCAGCCAAAAGCAGTCAGGGTCAGGGAATCACCAGTTTTGTAGGAGGAAATATTGCATCTAGGGCACCGGCGGAAACAATACCGTCTCCAACCGTCTCTCAGTCTGCCATGTACACCGGCACACCCGAAAGTTCCACGATCTCCAGCTCTCCAGTCCAGCTCACCCTACATGAGACTCTGGTTAGAAAAAGGAAGTACTTATCCTCGCATCCGCGTACACAGGGTTTTAACGCCCACATAGCTAGACTAATCTCGTTAGAGATGATGCCCTACCGGTTAGTTGAAAGCGAAGCTTTCAAAGCCCTGATGGAGTACGCTGAACCACGATACGAGCTACCCAGTCGACACTTTTTTTCCAGAAAAGCCATCCCAGCCCTGCACCAGCATGTTAAACAGCGCATCGTCCATGCACTCAGGCAATCTGTGAGTACAAAGGTGCACCTGACTACAGATGCATGGACCAGTAGGCATGGCCAGGGACGTTATGTGTCCATCACGGCACACTGGGTGAATGTGGTGGATGCAGGGTCCACAGGCGACATCAATTTAGGGACAGTTGTGCCTAGCCCACGGTCTAGGAAACAGTTGGCTGTAGGCGTTCGCACCCCCTCCTCCTCCTCCTCCTCGTCCTCCTGCAGAAGCTACAGCTCTTCCACAGAACGCAGTCTGCCAACCACTCCATCGGCAGATGACACTGTTGCACACCAGTTGTCCCATTATGGGCCAGCTACTGCCAAGCGTCAGCAGGCTGTATTGGCTATGAAGTGTTTGGGCGACAACAGACACACCGCGGAAGTTCTGTCCGAGTTCTTGCAACAAGAAACGCAGTCGTGGCTGGGCACAGTAGATCTTGAGGCAGGCAAGGTAGTGAGTGATAACGGAAGGAATTTCATGGCTGCCATCTCCCTTTCCCAACTGAAACACATTCCTTGCCTGGCTCACACCTTAAACCTGGTGGTGCAGTGCTTATTGAAAACTTATCCTGGGTTCTCCGACCTGCTCCTCAAAGTGCGTGCACTTTGCTCACATATCCGACGTTCGCCTGTACACGCCAGCCGTATGCAGACCTATCAGCGGTCTTTGAACCTTCCCCAGCATCGCCTCATCATAGACGTTGCAACAAGGTGGAACTCAACACTGCACATGCTTCAGAGACTGTGCGAACAGAGGCGTGCTGTTATTTATTTGTGGGAGGATACACGGGCAGGCAGTAGGATGGCAGACATGGAGTTGTCAGGTGTGCAGTGGTCCAAGATACAAGACATGTGTCAAGTCCTTCAGTGTTTTGAGGAATGCACACGGCTGGTTAGTGCAGACAACGCCGTAATAAGCATGAGCATCCCCCTAATGCGTCTGCTGATGCAAAGTTTGACGCACATAAAGGAGCAGGCGTCTGCACCAGAGGAAGAGGAAAGCCTTGATGACAGTCAGCCATTGTCTGGTCAGGGCAGTGTACAGGACGAGGTAGCGGGCGAAGAGGAGGTGGAGGACGAGGAGGATGATGGGGATGAGTATATTTTTAATGCCGAACCTTTCCCGGGGGCACAGGAAATTGGTTGCGTGTCACGGCCGGGTTCTGGTTTTTTGAGGGACACAAGTGACGTAGATTTGCCTGCAACTGCCCCTCAACCAATCACAACCGGAGATTTTACAACTGGAACTTTGGCCCACATGGCGGATTATGCCTTACGTATCCTAAAAAGGGACACACGCATTACGAAAATGATGAACGATGACGATTACTGGTTGGCCTGCCTCCTTGATCCACGCTATAAAGGCAAATTGCAAAATATTATGCCACATGAGAACTTGGAACTAATATTAGCAACCAAACAATCAACTCTTGTTGACCGTTTGCTTCAGGCATTCCCAGCACACAGCGCACGTGATCGTTCTCACACGAGCTCCAGGGGGCAGCAGACTAGGAGTGTTAGGGGTGCACACATCAGAAGTGGCGTTGGACAGAGGGGTTTTCTGACCAGGTTGTGGAGTGATTTTGCTATGACCGCAGACAGGACAGGTACTGCTGCATCAATTGAAAGTGACAGGAGACAACATTTGTCCAGTATGGTTACTAACTATTTTTCATCCCTTATCGATGTTCTCCCTCAACCGTCATTCCCATTTGATTACTGGGCCTCCAAATTAGACATCTGGCCAGAATTGGCAGAATATGCATTGCAGGAGCTTGCTTGCCCGGCAGCAAGTGTCCTATCAGAAAGAGTATTCAGTGCTGCAGGTTCAATATTAACCGAAAAAAGGACTCGTCTGGCTACCCAAAATGTTGACGATCTAACATTCATTAAAATGAACCACAACTGGATTTCGAAATCTTTTGCCCCACCTTGCCCGGCCGACACCTAGCTTTCCTATGAAAAGCTCTTGCCTGTGAATTACTTTTCTAATGTCTAATTTGCTGCAGCTGATTGTACAGCATACGACATGTTTACACCTCCCTAAATGGCAAAACTCCCCACACGGGGCCGTGGTATCGCGACTTGGCGCAAGCACCCGTGAGACTGCTGTTTGTCTGAAGAGGTGGGTGTGCTCGCTTTTGGTTGACCGCATTGCTACTGGGTCCCTCATAGTACAATGTAGTGTCTCTGGCGGTGGTGGTGCGCACCCAACGTCAGACACACCGTTGTAACATGAGGGGCCCTGGGGCGGTCCCGCCGGCCTCAAGAGAGTTCCCCCCTACCCCAGCTCAAAATGTGCTCTACCACGTCTGTCATGAACCCTGCAGGCAGAGATCATAGCAAGCCTATAGAGGGACAAGCTCTCGGAAGATGGAACTATACTGACCATGAACTAAGCCTGCCGCGCAACTAGAAATAGCCAGGTAGCATTTCCTATTTATCGCTAGATGCCCAGCTCTGGCCTAAGACCTAAATAGCTAGCAGAGGGAAATATAAGACCTGGCTCACCTCTAGAGAAATATTCAAAAGAAGACAGTAGCCCCCCACATATAATGACGGTGAGTTCAGATGAAACAACAAACGCAGCAGGAAAATAGTCTTAGCAAATTTGAGGTCCGCTTACTAGATAGCAGAAGACAGATAGTATACTTTCATGGTCAGCAGAAAAACACTAACAAAACACCATCCAGAGATTACCTTAAACTCTGGCATTAACTCATAACGCCAGAGTAGCAATCCCTGATCAACGAGAGCTTTCCAGACACAGTAACAAAACTTCAGCTGTGAACTGGAACAAATGGGCAAAACAAAACATGGACAAATGTCCAACTTATCTAGTAGTAGTCTAGAAGCAGGAACAAGCACTGAGAGGCATCAGATAACATTGTTGACCGGCAAGAAACCACCAGAGAAATGAGCTTAAATAGCGACACCCACTACTGATGGAATCAGGTGAAACAGGAAAGAGGATGACAAGTCCAATTCCACAAGCGGCCACCGGGGGAGCCCAGAATCCAAATTCACAACAGTACCCCCCCCTCAAGGAGGGGGCACCGAACCCTCACCAGATCCACCAGGGCGACCAGGATGAGCCCTATGGAAGGCACGAACAAGATCAGAAGCATGAACATCAGATGCATTGACCCAAGAATTATCCTCCTGGCCGTAACCCTTCCAGTTGACCAGATACTGGAGTTTCCGTCTGGAAACACGAGAGTCCAAAATTTTCTCCACAACGTACTCCAACTCACCCTCAACCAACACCGGAGCAGGAGGCTCAACTGAAGGTACAACAGGTACCTCATACCTGCGCAATAACGACCGATGAAAAACGTTATGAATGGAAAAGGACGCAGGGAGGTCCAAACGGAAAGAAACAGGATTAAGAATCTCCAATATTCTATAAGGGCCGATGAACCGAGGTTTAAACTTAGGAGAAGAGACCCTCATAGGGACAAAACGAGAAGACAACCACACTAAATCTCCAACACAAAGCCGAGAACCAACACGACGATGACGGTTGGCAAAACGCTGAGTCTTCTCCTGGGACAACTTCAAATTGTCCATAACCTGCCCCCAAATGTGATGCAATCTCTCTACCACCGCATCCACTCCAGGACAATCCGAGGATTCCACCTGACCGGAGGAAAATCGAGGGTGAAACCCCGAATTACAGAAAAACGGGGACACCAAGGTGGAAGAACTGGCCCGATTATTGAGGGCGAACTCTGCCAATGGCAAAAAAGCAACCCAATCATCCTGGTCAGCAGAGACAAAACACCTCAGATATGTCTCAAGGGTCTGATTAGTCCGCTCGGTCTGGCCATTAGTCTGAGGGTGAAAAGCAGACGAAAAAGACAAATCTATGCCCATCCTAGCACAGAATGCCCGCCAAAATCTAGACACAAATTGGGTACCTCTGTCAGAAACAATATTCTCAGGAATACCGTGCAATCGGACAACATTCTGAAAAAACAGAGGAACCAACTCAGAAGAAGAAGGCAACTTGGGCAGAGGAACCAAATGGACCATTTTAGAGAAACGGTCACAGACCACCCAGATGACAGACATCTTCTGGGAAACAGGCAGATCTGAAATAAAATCCATCGAGATGTGTGTCCAAGGCCTCTTAGGAATAGGCAAGGGCAACAGCAGTCCGCTAGCCCGAGAACTACAAGACTTGGCCCGAGCACAAACGTCACATGACTGCACAAAGACTCGCACATCTCGTGACAGAGAAGGCCACCAGAAGGATCTTGCCACCAAATCCCTGGTACCAAAAATTCCGGGATGACCTGCCAATGCAGAAGAATGTACCTCAGAGATGACTCTGCTGGTCCAATCATCCGGAACAAACAGTCTATCAGGCGGACAACGATCCGGTCTATCCGCCTGAAACTCTTGCAAGGACCGCCGCAGATCAGGAGAAACGGCCGACAAAATTACTCCCTCCCTAAGGATACCTGTGGGTTCAGAATTACCAGGAGAGTCCGGGTCAAAACTCCTAGAAAGGGCATCTGCCTTAACATTCTTAGAACCCGGTAGGTATGACACCACAAAATTAAAGCGAGAAAAAAATAAAGACCAGCGCGCCTGTCTAGGATTCAGGCGTCTGGCAGTCTCAAGATAAATCAAATTTTTGTGGTCAGTCAATACCACCACCTGATGTCTAGCCCCCTCGAGCCAATGGCGCCACTCCTCAAACGCCCACTTCATGGCCAAAAGCTCCCGATTCCCAACATCATAATTCCGCTCTGCGGGCGAAAATTTGCGAGAAAAGAAGGCACAAGGCCTAATGACGGAGCAGTCGGAACCTTTCTGCGACAACACTGCCCCAGCTCCGATCTCCGAAGCGTCAACCTCAACCTGAAAAGGCAGATTCACATCAGGCTGACGCAACACAGGGGCAGAGGCAAAACGGCGCTTAAGCTCCTGAAAGGCCTCTACAGCATGAGGGGACCAATTAGCAACATCAGCGCCTTGTCTGGTCAAATCAGTCAGTGGTTTAACGACATCCGAAAAACCAGCAATAAATCGGCGGTAAAAGATGGCAAAGCCCAAAAATCTCTGAAGACCCTTAAGAGAGGAGGGCTGAGTCCAGTCACAAATAGCTTGCACCTTGACGGGATCCATCTCAATGGAAGAGGGAGAAAAAATATACCCCAAAAAGGAAATTTTCTGGACCCCAAAAACGCACTTAGACCCCTTCACACATAAAGAATTAGACCGCAGAACCTGAAAAACTCTCCTGACCTGCTGGACATGAGAGTCCCAGTCATCAGAAAAAATCAGAATATCATCCAGATATATTATCATAAATCTATCCAGAAAATCGCGGAAAATATCATGCATAAAAGACTGGAAAACTGAAGGGGCATTAGAAAGACCAAAAGGCATGACCAAATACTCAAAGTGGCCCTCGGGCGTATTAAATGCGGTCTTCCACTCATCCCCCTGCCTGATCCGCACCAAATTATACGCCCCACGAAGATCAATTTTAGAGAACCACTTAGCACCCTCTATACGAGCAAACAAATCAGTAAGCAATGGCAATGGGTATTGATACTTAACAGTGATCTTATTCAGAAGCCGATAATCAATACATGGTCTCAAAGAGCCGTCTTTTTTTGAGACAAAGAAAAACCCAGCTCCCAAGGGAGAAGAGGATGGACGAATATGTCCCTTTTCCAAAGACTCCTTTATATATTCCCGCATAGCAGCATGTTCCGGCACAGACAAATTAAACAAACGACCCTTTGGATATTTACAACCCGGTATCAAATCTATGGCACAATCGCACTCACGGTGCGGAGGTAACGACCCAAGCTTGGGTTCGTCAAAGACGTCTTGATAATCAGAGAGGAACTCAGGGACTTCAGAGGGAATGGACGACGAAATAGAAACCAAAGGTACGTCCCCATGAATACCCTTACATCCCCAGCTCAACACAGACATTGCTCTCCAGTCCAAGACTGGGTTGTGAGACTGCAACCATGGCAATCCCAGTACCAAATCGTCATGTAAATTATACAGCACCAGGAAACGAATAATCTCCTGGTGATCCGGATTGATACGCATGGTTACTTGTGTCCAGTATTGGGGTTTATTATTAGCCAATGGGGTGGAGTCAATCCCCTTCAGAGGAATAAGAGTCTCCAAAGGCTCTAAATCAAAACCACAACGATTGGCAAAGGACCAATCCATAAGACTCAGAGCGGCGCCAGAGTCAACATAGGCGTCCGTGGCAATGGATGACAAAGAGCAAATCAGGGTTACAGACAAAATAAACTTAGACTGAATGGTGCTAATGGAAACAGACTTATCAAGCTTCTTTGTACGCCTAGAGCATGCTGATATAACATGAGTAGAATCCCCACAATAGAAACACAATCCATTCTTCCGTCTAAAATTCTGTCGCTCGCTCCTGGACAGAATTCTATCACACTGCATACTTTCTGGCGTCTTTTCCATAGACACCGCCAGATGGTGCACCGGTTTGCGCTCCCGCAGACGCCTATCAATCTGAATAGCCATTGTCATGGACTCATTCAGACCTGCAGGCAAAGGGAACCCCACCATAACATCCTTAACGGCATCAGAGAGACCTTCTCTGAAAGTTGCCGCCAAGGCGCACTCATTCCACTGAGTAAGCACAGACCATTTACGGAATTTTTGGCAGAAAACTTCAGCTTCGTCTTGCCCCTGAGATAGTGCCATCAAAGTTTTTTCTGCCTGAAGTTCCAAATGAGGTTCCTCATAAAGCAAGCCCAAGGCCAGAAAAAACGCATCCACATCGCGTAACGCAGGATCCCCTGCTGGCAATGAGAAGGCCCAATCTTGAGGGTCACCCCTGAGCAAGGAAATCACAATCCTAACCTGCTGAGCAGGGTCTCCAGCTGAACGAGACTTCAGGGACAAATAAAGCTTACAATTATTTCGGAAATTCTGGAAGCTAGCTCTATTCCCTGTGAAGAACTCCGGTAAAGGAATTCTCGGCTCAGATACCGGAGCATGTACCACAAAATCTTGTAAATTTTGTACTTTCGTGATGAGATTATTCAAACCCGCAGTTACACTCTGGAGATCCATTATTGTCAGGTGCACACAGAGCATACAGAGATTAGGAGGAGAGAGAGAGAAAAGACTGCAGCAAGGCAGACTGGAGGAAAAAAAAAAAAAAAAAAAATTTCAGCAGACTTCTTATAACTCTCCTTTCTCAACCTGGGTCTTTAACACTTTATGGGCCGGTCAAACTGTCATGAACCCTGCAGGCAGAGATCATAGCAAGCCTATAGAGGGACAAGCTCTCGGAAGATGGAACTATACTGACCATGAACTAAGCCTGCCGCGCAACTAGAAATAGCCAGGTAGCATTTCCTATTTATCGCTAGATGCCCAGCTCTGGCCTAAGACCTAAATAGCTAGCAGAGGGAAATATAAGACCTGGCTCACCTCTAGAGAAATATTCAAAAGAAGACAGTAGCCCCCCACATATAATGACGGTGAGTTCAGATGAAACAACAAACGCAGCAGGAAAATAGTCTTAGCAAATTTGAGGTCCGCTTACTAGATAGCAGAAGACAGATAGTATACTTTCATGGTCAGCAGAAAAACACTAACAAAACACCATCCAGAGATTACCTTAAACTCTGGCATTAACTCATAACGCCAGAGTAGCAATCCCTGATCAACGAGAGCTTTCCAGACACAGTAACAAAACTTCAGCTGTGAACTGGAACAAATGGGCAAAACAAAACATGGACAAATGTCCAACTTATCTAGTAGTAGTCTAGAAGCAGGAACAAGCACTGAGAGGCATCAGATAACATTGTTGACCGGCAAGAAACCACCAGAGAAATGAGCTTAAATAGCGACACCCACTACTGATGGAATCAGGTGAAACAGGAAAGAGGATGACAAGTCCAATTCCACAAGCGGCCACCGGGGGAGCCCAGAATCCAAATTCACAACACACGTCCAAAATTATGTTGCACAGCTCCACCAATCTTTAGTCTATTCGCTGACATCATTCAATGTCTGGCACTGACAATACAAATTTGTAGACATCTATGATGCAACTTAAAGTAGTCTGTGTCTGTGTCCTATATTGGCACCATTAAATAGTTACTGCCAAATTACTATGTCAGAAACTCAGTAGATGAGCCCACCCCTGTACCTAAGTATGCCACCTTTTTTTTTGTTGTGGTTGTTTTGCGAGACATTAACATCTATTTATATTTTGGGAGTACTGGGACAGACACTCCTTGCACTACTCCTCCACTCACCACCAAGCTGCCTGTGTATCCATGTAACCGCTGTAAAGCTGCCATGAGCCTATTGTTTGTTATTTTAGGCCTTTGAAGCCTGTCTGCGGTCCCTCCTTCCACTAGTCCTCCACTGACCAGACCACTGCTGCCCGTGTACCCCTGGAACCAATTATAAAGTGCCTACAGCCAGCCCATTTTCTTATGTTAGGCCTTTGAAGCCTGTCTGCGGTCCCTACTTTAAATACTCCTCCACTGACCACCAAGCTGCCTGCCCGTGTATCCATGTAACCGCTGTAAAACTGCCATGAGCCTATTGTTTGTTATTTTAGGCCTTTGATAGCCTGTCTGCGGTCCCTACTTTAAATACTCCTCCACTCACCACCAAGCTGCCTGTGTATCCATGTAACCGCTGTAAAACTGCCATGAGCCTATTGTTTGTTATTTTAGGCCTTTGATAGCCTGTCTGCGGTCCCTACTTTAAATACTCCTCCACTGACCACCAAGCTGCCTGCCCGTGTATCCATGTAACCGCTGTAAAGCTGCCATGAGCCTATTGTTTGTTATTTTAGGCCTTTGATAGCCTGTCTGCGGTCCCTACTTTAAATACTCCTCCACTGACCAGACCACTGCTGCCCGTGTACCCCTGGAACCAATTATAAAGTGCCTACAGCCAGCCCATTTTCTTATGTTAGGCCTTTGAAGCCTGTCTGCGGTCCCTACTTTAAATACTCCTCCACTGACCACCAAGCTGCCTGCCCGTGTATCCATGTAACCGCTGTAAAACTGCCATGAGCCTATTGTTTGTTATTTTAGGCCTTTGATAGCCTGTCTGCGGTCCCTACTTTAAATACTCCTCCACTCACCACCAAGCTGCCTGCCCGTCAGAGGCGTAGCTAGGGTTTTGGTCCAGGGGGGGCGAAGCTTCTGAGTGGGCCCCTAACCAGGTAACCTTTATTACAATTCGGTGATGCGCCCTAATAGTGGAGGAGAACCTCAGCAGATGACCTCGCTATTACTGAAGATAATCTCTACATAAAGACCAATATGGATATTACCGCCATATGGTCAGTGGTAGATACCAGCCCTACAGAACATATAAGAGATCACTGCATAGTTACAGATAATTACTTACCTCTGACGTTCTGATAGAATTGTTAATTTTTCCCGTCTTTTCCATCTGGCCCAGACTGACGTGACAACTTCTTCCAGCTACAACTCATCTGCAGAGATTACAACAAAGACACATTTCACTTCTCATATTCCAGCCCCATCACCATCTATTCCCAACCTGCACAAACTCCTCATTCTACTGATATCCCAATACTGAGCCGCTGCTGCCGTATGTGTCCCTATTACTGACCCTGATACCCCAATACAGAGCCGCTGCTGCCGTATGTGTCCCTATTACTGCACCTGATACCCCAATACTGAGCCGCTGCTGCCGTATGTGTCCCTATTACTGACCCTGATACCCCAATACTGAGCTGCTGCTGCCGTATGTGACCCTATTACTGCCCCTGATACCCCAATACTGAGCCGCTGCTGCCGTATGTGTCCCTATTATTGCCCCTGATACCCCAATACCGAGCCGCTGCTGCCGTATGTGTCCCTATTACTGCCCCTGATACCCCAATACTGAGCCACTGCTGCCGTATGTGTCCCTATTACTGACCCTGATACCCCAATACTGAGCTGCTGCTGCCGTATGTGACCCTATTACTGCCCCGATACCCCAATACTGAGCCTCTGCTGCCATATGTCCCTATTACTGCACCTGATGCCCTAATACTGAGCCTCTGCCGTATGTGTCCCTATTATTGCACCTGATACCCCAATACTGAGCCGCTGCTGCCATATGTGTCCCTATTACTGCACCTGCTGTGTGGTTCTCTGTGCCCTCTAAATTCTAAAGCACCCCTCTATAATATAGTAATGCCGGGTGCAAGTGCCCTAGAAAACAGTGCCCACATTTTGTCCCCTAGAAAGTAATAATGCCCTTTGTGTGTGACCCTTTGATAGTCACAGTAACCTGAGTTCCCCTATAAGAATAAGTGCCCACTTTACATTTAATAAAGTCCCGAGTCTCCCCCCCGTACAGCTCCCCTATACACAGTATGATGCCCCCTCACTGTATATACTGACCCCTTAATATCCCCCAAACTGGCTCCAACACTGTATGATGGCCCCGTTGCTGTAATCTCCACACTGAATGATGGCCCTCTAGATAGCCTCCATAAAGCATAATACACCAGATAGTCCTTAATATGGTATAATACATTCCCCATAGGCCTCCATATAGTATCATGCACTCCCCATAGGCACACCCTATAGTATAATGCGCTTCACATAGGAAGACTGTATAGTATAATGCAGCTCGCCATAGGCAGCCTCTATAAGGAAGGCTATAAATGTGTCCCCAATCCCCTCCGCAAGGCATAAAAATTACCTCTCATTATACTCACCAACGGCGCTCACCAAGGCATCGCTGGTCTTGACTTAAGATCGCCATCCTCCATTACTGCTTTATCTGGATGACACATCCTACGTCATCCACACAGTGTCACCCATCGCGCTCCTGTGCAGGCACACTTCTCTCTGGGCTGCTGAAAGCAGAGCCAAGTACTGTAGTGTGTATGCGCTGAGAAAGGCCAAAGGGCACTGATGACCTGGAAATAAACCAGAGAATGCGCACTACAATACTGTGCTCTGACTTCAGCAGGGCAAAGAGAAGTCCACCTGCACAGGAGTGCGATAGAGGACACTGAATGCATGATGTAGGACGCATCTTCCACACGAAGAGGGACAGCGATCACAGGAAGAGGGACGGCGCCGGATCAAGACTGTGACGCCCGGACTGCGCCATCCGTGAGTATAATAACAGCTCTTTTTTGTGCCTTGCATAGAGGATTGGGGACATAGAGAGCATTCTAGAACACTATGTGAGGGCGTACAGATGCTGGCCGGACCTTATATGATGACAGGCTCCCACATGTAAAAGCCGTCCTGCAAGATTCCAGCCGCTCGCAAACTTAAGAAAATAATCATTCTCCTTCTCATAAGCTAATCAGCAGTAAATACACTATGTGCAAGACACTTATCGATCACATGTCAGTGTTCAGTGTCTGTCCAGATTGCAGGATAAACAAGACATTCCCTTCATTGCTTTATATACTGTGCCTGTATGTATGTATTCAAGGCAACAGATCAGACATATCAAAAAGCAAATGACATGTGCCAAGATACTCATCATGCTGTGTGGAGAGTGTCCCCTGGTCCTGGGGGCTGCTCCTCCCAGTCAGATGCTGCAGACATCATGTGTAGGCAGTGAGCTCAGGTCACAGTCCCCCTGCGTCCCCGGCTGCTGCTGGAGATGATCGCTTCTCTGCAGCACAGGAGCTTTGAGCAGAGCGCGCTCAGCCGGGATTGGGTGAGCGGTGAGTGACCTCCCTTCCCCCTCTCCTCCACAGACTGCAGGAGAGCGATCACATGACTCACTCCCTGCACTCTGATTGGAGGCCTTCTCTTCCATCTCTCTGCTGACTCCCTGTGAGCGTTTGTACCGTGCATGTTACTTTAGCTACATACACAGTACAAACGCAGGGGAAATGAAAGATAAACATTGACCGGAGGCAGGGGCCCCTAACTCTGGCCCTGAGAGTAGTGTAGCTCCAGGTGGGCCCCCTCAGAGCAAGGGGCCCGGGGCGACCGCCCCCTCTGCCCCCCTGGTAGCTACGCTACTGCTGCCCGTCTATCCATGTAACCGCTGTAAAACTGCCATGAGCCTATTGTTTGTTATGTTAGGCCTTTGATAGCCTGTCTGCGGTCCCTACTTTAAATACTCCTCCACTGACCACCAAGCTGCCTGCCCGTGTATCCATGTAACCGCTGTAAAACTGCCATGAGCCTATTGTTTGTTATGTTAGGCCTTTGATAGCCTGTCTGCGGTCCCTACTTTAAATACTCCTCCACTCACCACCACCAAGTTGCCTGCCCGTGTATCCATGTAACCGCTGTAAAACTGCCATGAGCCTATTGTTTGTTATGTTAGGCCTTTGATAGCCTGTCTGCGGTCCCTACTTTAAATACTCCTCCACTCACCACCAAGCTGCCTGTGTATCCATGTAACCGCTGTAAAGCTGCCATGAGCCTATTGTTTGTTATTTTAGGCCTTTGATAGCCTGTCTGCGGTCCCTACTTTAAATACTCCTCCACTGACCAGACCACTGCTGCCCGTGTACCCCTGGAACCAATTATAAAGTGCCTACAGCCAGCCCATGTTCTTATGTTAGGCCTTTGAAGCCTGTCTGCGGTCCCTACTTTAAATACTCCTCCACTGACCACCAAGCTGCCTGCCCGTCTATCCATGTAACCGCTGTAAAGCTGCCATGAGCCTATTGTTTGTTATTTTAGGCCTTTGATAGCCTGTCTGCGGTCCCTACTTTAAATACTCCTCCACTGACCAGACCACTGCTGCCCGTGTACCCCTGGAACCAATTATAAAGTGCCTACAGCCAGCCCATTTTCTTATGTTAGGCCTTTGAAGCCTGTCTGCGGTCCCTACTTTAAATACTCCTCCACTCACCACCAAGCTGCCTGCCCGTCTATCCATGTAACCGCTGTAAAACTGCCATGAGCCTATTGTTTGTTATTTTAGGCCTTTGATAGCCTGTCTGCGGTCCCTACTTGCAATACTCCTCCACTGACCACAATGCTGCCTGGAGTGCCTGCCTGTGTATCCATGTAACCGATGTAAAACTGCCATGACTGCCTACTGTTTGTTATTTTAGGCCTTTGATAGCCTGTCTGCAGCCCCTACTTGCAATACTCCTCCACTGACCACACCAATGCTGCCCGTGTACCCCTGGAACCTATTTAAAAGTTCATAGAGCCTAGTTATATATTTTATTTACTATTAATAAGGCCATGATGGACTACGCTGTACCACGCTACAAGCTAACCAGTCGACACTTCTTTTGCGAGAAAAGCCATCCCAACCCTCCACCAGCATGTAGAAGACCGCATTGTCCATGCACTCTGGCAATCTGTGAGTACAAAGGTGCACCTGACAACAGACGCATGGACCTGTAGGCATGGCCACGGAAGATTACGTGTCCATTACGGCGCAATGGGTTAATGTGGTGGATGCATGGTCCACAGGGGACAGCCTACTAAGTCTGTCTGCAGTCCCTAATTCAAATTGTCCTCCACTGTCTAAATCGGAGCTTCCACCTTCTGGCTTTCGGCCTATAGTATCAGAAATTAAACTGCATTTGGCCTTCAACTTTGGTTAGGGCCTACTAACGGCTTCTGCCCCTCCCTGGTGTTGCCCTCAACTAAATAAAGCTGAGCTTCAACCTTCTGCTCCAAATTACCATTTTGAAAAATGCAATAGGCTTTTCCGGCCTACTAAAGGTGTCTGTCTGTGTGCCCCTGCCTGGTGTTGTCCTCAACTAAATAAAGCTGAGCTTCAACCTTCCGGCTCTCATTAAGTGGTTTTAAAAAAAAAAAATGGTGGTTAGGGCCTACTAACGGCTTCTGCCCCTCCCTGGTGTTGTCCTCAACTAAATAAAGCTGAGCTTCAACCTTCCGGCTCTCATTAAGTGGTTTTAAAAAAAAAAAATGGTGGTTAGGGCCTACTAACGGCTTCTGCCCCTCCCTGGTGTTGCCCTCAACTAAATAAAGCTGAGCTTCAACCTTCTGCTCCAAATTACCATTTTGAAAAATGCAATAGGCTTTTCCGGCCTACTAAAGGTGTCTGTCTGTGTGCCACTGCCTGGTGTTGCCCTCAACTAAATAAAGCTGAGCTTCAACCTTCTGCTCCAAATTACCATTTTGAAAAATGCAATAGGCTTTTCCGGCCTACTAAAGGTGTCTGTCTGTGTGCCCCTGCCTGGTGTTGTCCTCAACTAAATAAAGCTGAGCTTCAACCTTCCGGCTCTCATTAAGTGGTTTTAAAAAAAAAAAATGGTGGTTAGGGCCTACTAACGGCTTCTGCCCCTCCCTGGTGTTGTCCTCAACTAAATAAAGCTGAGCTTCAACCTTCCGGCTCTCATTAAGTGGTTTAAAAAAAAAAAATGGTGGTTAGGGCCTACTAACGGCTTCTGCCCCTCCCTGGTGTTGTCCTCAACTAAATAAAGCTGAGTTTCAACCTTCCGGCTCTCATTAAGTGGTTTTAAAAAAAAAAAAATGGTGGTTAGGGCCTACTAACGGCTTCTGCCCCTCCCTGGTGTTGCCCTCAACTAAATAAAGCTGAGCTTCAACCTTCTGCTCCAAATTACCATTTTGAAAAATGCAATAGGCTTTTCCGGCCTACTAAAGGTGTCTGTCTGTGTGCCACTGCCTGGTGTTGCCCTCAACTAAATAAAGCTGAGCTTCAACCTTCTGCTCCAAATTACCATTTTGAAAAATGCAATAGGCTTTTCCGGCCTACTAAAGGTGTCTGTCTGTGTGCCCCTGCCTGGTGTTGTCCTCAACTAAATAAAGCTGAGCTTCAACCTTCCGGCTCTCATTAAGTGGTTTTAAAAAAAAAAAATGGTGGTTAGGGCCTACTAACGGCTTCTGCCCCTCCCTGGTGTTGTCCTCAACTAAATAAAGCTGAGCTTCAACCTTCCGGCTCTCATTAAGTGGTTTAAAAAAAAAAAATGGTGGTTAGGGCCTACTAACGGCTTCTGCCCCTCCCTGGTGTTGTCCTCAACTAAATAAAGCTGAGCTTCAACCTTCCGGCTCTCATTAAGTGGTTTTAAAAAAAAAAAATGGTGGTTAGGGCCTACTAACGGCTTCTGCCCCTCCCTGGTGTTGCCCTCAACTAAATAAAGCTGAGCTTCAACCTTCTGCTCCAAATTACCATTTTGAAAAATGCAATAGGCTTTTCCGGCCTACTAAAGGTGTCTGTCTGTGTGCCACTGCCTGGTGTTGCCCTCAACTAAATAAAGCTGAGCTTCAACCTTCTGCTCCAAATTACCATTTTGAAAAATGCAGTAGGCTTTTCCGGCCTACTAAAGGTGTCTGTCTGTGTGCCCCTGCCTGGTGTTGTCCTCAACTAAATAAAGCTGAGCTTCAACCTTCCGGCTCTCATTAAGTGGTTTTAAAAAAAAAAAATGGTGGTTAGGGCCTACTAACGGCTTCTGCCCCTCCCTGGTGTTGTCCTCAACTAAATAAAGCTGAGCTTCAACCTTCCGGCTCTCATTAAGTGGTTTAAAAAAAAAAAATGGTGGTTAGGGCCTACTAACGGCTTCTGCCCCTCCCTGGTGTTGTCCTCAACTAAATAAAGCTGAGCTTCAACCTTCCGGCTCTCATTAAGTGGTTTTAAAAAAAAAAAATGGTGGTTAGGGCCTACTAACGGCTTCTGCCCCTCCCTGGTGTTGCCCTCAACTAAATAAAGCTGAGCTTCAACCTTCTGCTCCAAATTACCATTTTGAAAAATGGAATAGGCTTTTCCGGCCTACTAAAGGTGTCTGTCTGTGTGCCACTGCCTGGTGTTGCCCTCAACTAAATAAAGCTGAGCTTCAACCTTCTGCTCCAAATTACCATTTTGAAAAATGCAATAGGCTTTTCCGGCCTACTAAAGGTGTCTGTCTGTGTGCCCCTGCCTGGTGTTGTCCTCAACTAAATAAAGCTGAGCTTCAACCTTCCGGCTCTCATTAAGTGGTTTTAAAAAAAAAAAATGGTGGTTAGGGCCTACTAACGGCTTCTGCCCCTCCCTGGTGTTGTCCTCAACTAAATAAAGCTGAGCTTCAACCTTCCGGCTCTCATTAAGTGGTTTTAAAAAAAAAAAATGGTGGTTAGGGCCTACTAACGGCTTCTGCCCCTCCCTGGTGTTGTCCTCAACTAAATATAGCTGAGCTTCAACCTTCCGGCTCTCATTAAGTGGTTTTAAAAAAAAAAATGGTGGTTAGGGCCTACTAACGGCTTCTGCCCCTCCCTGGTGTTGTCCTCAACTAAATAAAGCTGAGCTTCAACCTTCCGGCTCTCATTAAGTGGTTTTAAAAAAAAAAAAATGGTGGTTAGGGCCTACTAACGGCTTCTGCCCCTCCCTGGTGTTGCCCTCAACTAAATAAAGCTGAGCTTCAACCTTCTGCTCCAAATTACCATTTTGAAAAATGCAATAGGCTTTTCCGGCCTACTAAAGGTGTCTGTCTGTGTGCCCCTGCCTGGTGTTGTCCTCAACTAAATAAAGCTGAGCTTCAACCTTCTGCTCCAAATTACCATTTTAAAAAATGCAATAGGCTTTTCCGGCCTACTAAAGGTGTCTGTCTGTGTGCCACTGCCTGGTGTTGCCCTCAACTAAATAAAGCTGAGCTTCAACCTTCTGCTCCAAATTACCATTTTGAAAAATACAATAGGCTTTTCCGGCCTACTAAAGGTGTCTGTCTGTGTGCCCCTGCCTGGTGTTGTCCTCAACTAAATAAAGCTGAGCTTCAACCTTCTGCTCCAAATTACCATTTAAAAAAATGCAATAGGCTTTTCCGGCCTACTAAAGGTGTCTGTCTGTGTGCCCCTGCCTGGTGTTGTCCTCAACTAAATAAAGCTGAGCTTCAACCTTCTGCTCCAAATTACCATTTTAAAAAATGCAATAGGCTTTTCCGGCCTACTAAAGGTGTCTGTCTGTGTGCCCCTGCCTGGTGTTGTCCTCAACTAAATAAAGCTGAGCTTCAACCTTCTGCTCCAAATTACCATTTTAAAAAATGCAATAGGCTTTTCCGGCCTACTAAAGGTGTCTGTCTGTGTGCCACTGCCTGGTGTTGCCCTCAACTAAATAAAGCTGAGCTTCAACCTTCTGCTCCAAATTACCATTTTGAAAAATGCAATAGGCTTTTCCGGCCTACTAAAGGTGTCTGTCTGTGTGCCCCTGCCTGGTGTTGTCCTCAACTAAATAAAGCTGAGCTTCAACCTTCCGGCTCTCATTAAGTGGTTTTAAAAAAAAAAATGGTGGTTAGGGCCTACTAACGGCTTCTGCCCCTCCCTGGTGTTGTCCTCAACTAAATATAGCTGAGCTTCAACCTTCCGGCTCTCATTAAGTGGTTTTAAAAAAAAAAATGGTGGTTAGGGCCTACTAACGGCTTCTGCCCCTCCCTGGTGTTGTCCTCAACTAAATAAAGCTGAGCTTCAACCTTCCGGCTCTCATTAAGTGGTTTTAAAAAAAAAAAATGGTGGTTAGGGCCTACTAACGGCTTCTGCCCCTCCCTGGTGTTGCCCTCAACTAAATAAAGCTGAGCTTCAACCTTCTGCTCCAAATTACCATTTTGAAAAATGCAATAGGCTTTTCCGGCCTACTAAAGGTGTCTGTCTGTGTGCCCCTGCCTGGTGTTGTCCTCAACTAAATAAAGCTGAGCTTCAACCTTCTGCTCCAAATTACCATTTTAAAAAATGCAATAGGCTTTTCCGGCCTACTAAAGGTGTCTGTCTGTGTGCCACTGCCTGGTGTTGCCCTCAACTAAATAAAGCTGAGCTTCAACCTTCTGCTCCAAATTACCATTTTGAAAAATGCAATAGGCTTTTCCGGCCTACTAAAGGTGTCTGTCTGTGTGCCCCTGCCTGGTGTTGTCCTCAACTAAATAAAGCTGAGCTTCAACCTTCCGGCTCTCATTAAGTGGTTTTAAAAAAAAAAATGGTGGTTAGGGCCTACTAACGGCTTCTGCCCCTCCCTGGTGTTGTCCTCAACTAAATAAAGCTGAGCTTCAACCTTCCGGCTCTCATTAAGTGGTTTTAAAAAAAAAAAATGGTGGTTAGGGCCTACTAACGGCTTCTGCCCCTCCCTGGTGTTGTCCTCAACTAAATAAAGCTGAGCTTCAACCTTCCGGCTCTCATTAAGTGGTTTTAAAAAAAAAAAATGGTGGTTAGGGCCTACTAACGGCTTCTGCCCCTCCCTGGTGTTGCCCTCAACTAAATAAAGCTGAGCTTCAACCTTCTGCTCCAAATTACCATTTTGAAAAATGCAATAGGCTTTTCCGGCCTACTAAAGGTGTCTGTCTGTGTGCCCCTGCCTGGTGTTGTCCTCAACTAAATAAAGCTGAGCTTCAACCTTCTGTTCCAAATTACCATTTTAAAAAATGCAATAGGCTTTTCCGGCCTACTAAAGGTGTCTGTCTGTGTGCCACTGCCTGGTGTTGCCCTCAACTAAATAAAGCTGAGCTTCAACCTTCTGCTCCAAATTACCATTTTGAAAAATGCAATAGGCTTTTCCGGCCTACTAAAGGTGTCTGTCTGTGTGCCCCTGCCTGGTGTTGTCCTCAACTAAATAAAGCTGAGCTTCAACCTTCCGGCTCTCATTAAGTGGTTTTAAAAAAAAAAAATGGTGGTTAGGGCCTACTAACGGCTTCTGCCCCTCCCTGGTGTTGCCCTCAACTAAATAAAGCTGAGCTTCAACCTTCTGCTCCAAATTACCATTTTGAAAAATGCAATAGGCTTTTCCGGCCTACTAAAGGTGTCTGTCTGTGTGCCCCTGCCTGGTGTTGTCCTCAACTAAATAAAGCTGAGCTTCAACCTTCTGCTCCAAATTACCATTTTAAAAAATGCAATAGGCTTTTCCGGCCTACTAAAGGTGTCTGTCTGTGTGCCACTGCCTGGTGTTGCCCTCAACTAAATAAAGCTGAGCTTCAACCTTCTGCTCCAAATTACCATTTTGAAAAATGCAATAGGCTTTTCCGGCCTACTAAAGGTGTCTGTCTGTGTGCCCCTGCCTGGTGTTGTCCTCAACTAAATAAAGCTGAGCTTCAACCTTCCGGCTCTCATTAAGTGGTTTTTAAAAAAAAAATGGTGGTTAGGGCCTACTAACGGCTTCTGCCCCTCCCTGGTGTTGCCCTCAACTAAATAAAGCTGAGCTTCAACCTTCTGCTCCAAATTACCATTTTAAAAAATGCAATAGGCTTTTCCGGCCTACTAAAGGTGTCTGCCCCTCCCTGGTGTTGTCCTCAACTGAACAAAGCTGAGCTTCCACATTCTGGCTTTCGCCCTATACTATCAGATATTAAACTGCATTTGGCCTACTAGTGTGGTTAGGCCCTTGAAACAGTGTCTGCTGCTCTTGGGTTTGCTACTCCACTGAACAAAGCAATGCCGCCTGTTTAGTCCTGTTACCAATTTTGAACTGCATGTAGCCTACTTTATTCTTTGGCCCTATATCTGTTTCCTCCTCATCCTGCCCATTGCCCAGCCACTGCTAAATGAGTCTGCTGGTACATTGACCTAGACCACTACATTCCCCTTGTACTCTACACAGCCAGAATCTGTCCCTGCTGAAAGTAAGGTTCCCCTTCCCGCATGTTATACCACCTTACACAGGGACAAAGAGGAAGGTGCAGATGAAAGTGCAGGTTCCTTCATCAGGTGGGGGGGCATACTCGTTGGCGACGTCACTGGCACAGGGCCCCTCAGAGTACGCAAAAGTGTCGCTGCTGGTGGGAGGCGCCCCCGCCATGCAAACACACCGCCGTACTTTGAGGGGCCCTGTGCCAGTGGCAATGCGAGCGAGTGGGCCCCCCCCTGCTTGCTCAGGATCACAGCACTTGCAACTTTTAAATACTTACCTTTCCCTGCAACACCGCCGTGACGTAGTCCGCATTTCCTGGGCCCACGAAAAACTTGAGCCAGCCCTACTCCCCCCACAACTTTCCCCCAATTCCCTATGCCCAACTATTATTATACAGTTAATTAAGATTGGCAAGCTTCAGAAACAAGAATGGATGTTTTTGGCATTAAAATGGGCACTGTAGGTGTTTTCCTGGCCTCCACTCACTGCCGACTATGCTTCCCCATTGACTTGCATTGGGTTTCGTGTTTCGGTCGATCCCCGACTTTTAGCGATAATCGGCCGACTGCACTCGACTCGACTCTGGACAAAATCGGGTTTCCCAAAACCCTACTCGATCTTAAAAAAATGAAAGTCGCTCAACCCTAGTCACTGTCATAGCCTTTGCCCCCCCCAAAATGAAGCATCATCCGTGATGCTCGCTTCAGTGTTTGGGCTAGTCCCTGCTTCATCCCAACGCTCTGTGCATGCGCAGTGTCTGGTGTCAGCTTGGTGTCAGAATACACATGCATGTCATGCAGAAAACAGAGGGGGTGACGTTTTCTTCATGCCAGGTACACTGACACCATGCTTTGGCAGTGTGCTTTCCTCTGTGTAGCTGACTTCTTACTCCTGATCCAAGCCAGCAACACAGAGTGCACACTGGGATGGAGCTGGGACTAGCCCAACCCCTGAAGCGAGTGTCATTGATGATGCTTTGTTTCAGGGAGGGGGCAGAGGCTAACGCAGTGACCGCATCCACTGCCCCAATGATGCTTCATTTGAGTATCCCAGCATTCACTGAGATTCTCATCACACAGGTGGGAGGAATAAAGAATACAATAGCAGTTAGAGTAGTTAGGGAGTGGAGGTTCTTAAAGGGATGTGTCACGGAGGCAGTGACCCAGTCCGTGGCCCTGGGTCTCCAAGTAAAAGGGAAAGGTCTTTGAAGGTGTTGTTGTTCGTGACGCCACCTGTGGTATTCGATCAGGGATGACCGACACTGCTTAAAGGGGTCCACTGGGGTGGTCTTAGGGCAGCAAGGATGGTATGGCTTCCCACAGATGAAGCTGGGTCCCCAGGGCTCCCGATTTGATAGATAAGGATGGTGTAGAAAGAAACAGAGGACACAGGGCTGCAGTTGCTTTACCTTTTTACTGGTGTAAGGCAGCCACAGTCCAGGGTACCGGATCACAGGTGCTGGTATGGTCCAGCCAGCTTGGAAGCGACTCAGAAATCCCCCTAGCCAGGTGGGGTTGGAAGCCTTCCATTCTGCGCTGTGTTGTAGTCTCTTGCTGCCTTAGGCCTCACACAAGGTCCTCACGTTCTCTCTCCCCTTGTTGGTAGGATACTACCCACATGGCAGGTAACTCGAGCCTTTTTACAGGGGTCTCTCAGATGATTCCAGGCTCTGTTACTCTGCATTCGGGTGTTAATGGTGGACAGGTGACTTGCAATCGGCTGTCTGCCGATTTCTGCTGTGGGGCATACAGTCCCACACAGCCACGGTCTTCCGGCCACTGGTTCCTGCGCTTCAGCGAGGAGGAAGCTCAGTCGCAGCTTCTCTCCAGCTCTTCACTCTCCTTTGCTTCTCTTCCTCTCTCAGTCTCCTACAGACTGCTCTTTCTTCCTTCCAGGAGATGCAGCACTACTGGTTTGCATGGCCCCAGCTTTCCTTTCTCAGAATCTCTCTGTCTGCTTCCTCTCTTCTGTCTCTCTCACAAACTGACCAACTAACTCCTCCTCCAGCCAGAATATATAGTGAAGTTCCCCTGAAACCAGGTTCAGAGCTCCCCCTTCTGGCCTGGAGTCAGAACAGTGTTGTATGTGCTGAATACCTGTTAAAGGGATCCTTCCTCGCTTCCAAGCATGCTATCACCCTCCCGGTAAGGAAGGCAATACCACTTTAACAACCAGTTACCTGGGGTGCTACAAGAGAGGTAGGGAATTTTTAATGCAATCAAATAAGATCTTAAGACCACCCGTTAAAGCTCTTATTGTCAGCACCATTCACTCTCTATCTCTTTCTCTTTTTTGTAGAGTGTAAGCCCTTTTAGTTCAGTGGGATTGAAAACAAATCCCAAATTCTGTGCACATCAGCGAGGATAATATGGTGAATGATGATTTTCACAATAGAAGCCTCTTTAAGTAGAGGATGCTGGTGGTGGTGGTTGTTTGTGCAGCTAAGCCTAAATCATGAAGAGTGTTAACTTGAAAAAAAGTCTCTATTAATGTTAACGGGGTAAATAACAGTAGGTAATTGGTGGTTAACTTTCCACTCACAGTTGAAGGGTAACTGAAACATGGGGACAGGCTGATTTCTGTAGGCTCTTATCAATTCAGTTCACTCATATTGAGGCTAACCCCTCTGGTAATCCTCACACAATATTCCTTAGGGCTGAACTGCGATTCTTCTCTCAGGCACTTTTTTCTCCTAGATGTGCATTTTTTTCTCCTAGATGTGCAATAGTGATTCTTCCAAACTGCAGGCTATTAGCTCCTGTCTTTTTTAAATAGTCCTTTCCAGACCCAGCAGGCAGGAGGAGAACGTCCTCTCCTCCTTGCAGTCTGACTTCTACTGACTTCTCTCCCATGTGACTCTTTACAGTTACAGTCATTGACTGACTGTCAGGGGAAACTTATTCCAGTACTTTCCAGAATCTTCTTCATACCAAACAGAGCTGAGTCATGTAATCAAGCCCCTGAAAGAGATGATTAACCTTTTGAGTGCTGTCCGTCAGCACGTCTCACAATATGTTACAGCATACAGTTTACACAGAAATCACATCATTTGCATAGAACACATTATACATCCGATATCCCATCGAAATTGCTGCTTTGTGGGAAACCACATAAGCTTTTATGGTCAGCATGGTCTTCCCTCACTCTTTCTGAGCAATCACAAGCTTCCCAGCTTTGAGATTCACACAAATTTATTCACCATCAATCAAAATTTTGTGGAAAATTTGGCAAAGTCAGCGAATGGGAATTTCAAAAGATCCGCTCATCTCTAATAGTCACCACTAAAATGATATAAAAAAAGCTGATGAATCAGTTCTGTAGGTTCAGTCTGGAGAAAGGAAATATATGTATCATTACCATTTTAACCAGCTAAAAAATACCTTCATATCTATCTATCATTTTTCTGTATCAAGCACAATCTGTAATTATTAATTTTCCTTAGATCATACTTTTTACGAAAGAAAGTAATGCAGTGTAAGTATTCAGGTCTCTTATACAGGATTCATCTTGCATAGAATAAAAGAGATGCCATACATCATTAAAATGTGCTGCAATGTGTTAGGGGGAGCGATTTCCTCTGGCAGAATACAATACTACATCACACGTGCGTTTTTTTCTGCACCGTCATGTAAATCTCTATTGACTGCTGCAATGGCTGGCATTTTACAGCTTACTTAAAACAATTCAACGGGTCATTAACTTTCAATGTCATTGACTGCAGGCTCAGGGGACTAGAAATATGATTGCGCGATCGTCTCTGTGATTGTCGTCAACTTCTTATTTGTTTGCAGAGACAATTCTGTGATGAGGAGACGGTAAATATTCTGCATCGGAATCTTCACTTTGGAGATTTTTTTGGGTTTAGTTCTGTGAGGGGTATTAACTCTCTAAGATGGATTTTGCATCGTCAGGTCAATCATATTGTCTGGAAAATATTTCTTTACATATATATCTTGGTCATGTCATAGATTAAATGTGTTCTATCAGGGCAAAGCTTGTATGTCCTTTTTGTAAGGCTCACTCCATGAGCCAGAGAGTGTTTTCCAAATATTCCCAATAAAGGCTGCTAGTATAGAACAGGAGGAGGGGGACTTTTTTTTCTGCCAAGAGCCATTTGGATATTCATACCATAATTCTCCAGCCATACAAAATTATCAACTTGAAGCACTCCTCCTCCTCCTACCAGGAAATATTTTATCATCTTAATATATTACAATCATATTATATAGCACTGTGTATTTACAATTGCTCATTTCGCCTTTCTACCCAGCTAATTCTTCTCTTTTCCTTTAGGTCCATGACATGGTTAAAAACTGACAAGCTGAATCCTTCTAAGCTCTATGTAGAAACAGAAGGTCTCTCTGCAACAGTAACTTTTGTAAAAATCTCACAGCAGTAGGTTGTTCTGAACACAGATCCAAATTTCTAAATATGTATGTATCAAAGAGGATACACTCAGACTGTTGTAAATAAAATATCAAAGAAACTGAGACTGCAGTATATACACATCACATAGGAGACACTGAGACTGCTGTATATACATCAATTAGGAAACACTGAGGCTGCTGTATATACATCATGTAGGAAACACTGGGACTGCTGTATATACATCAAATAGGAAACACTGAGGCTGCTGTATATATATCAGATAGGAGACACTGCATGAAACTATCATATGACTACTCTCTTTGCGTTTGTAGTATTGCAGCACTGCTATTGTTAAGCTCTGTTGCATTCCAACGGTTGCCTTCTGACATATATACATCTGCTCTCCCAACTTGCTGTCCACAGACTTAGCTCTGTTTTGTTAAAATACTTGAATGCCAACTTGGCTCTGCTAATCCAAAATGCCGTTCACTCAGTTGAATCTGCTATTCCAAGGTATCCATATCTCCTGCCCTGCTAATATACATGCTGTCAAGCATGTGTAGCTCTGATGAACCACATGCCGAACAGCATATCCAGCTCTGCTGATCCACTTGCCGTCCTGTATATCCAAATCTACTGATCTTCACTCTCCCACGTTATAAAAGACCTATTCAACTCCACTGAGTAAACACCTCTAGTCTGTGCTGCTCACCCCGATCTACAGATCAGCAAACCCAATTTACCAGGTAAGCTTACAGTCATGGCCGAAAGTGTTGGCACCCTTGAGATTGTTCATGAAAATGAAGTATTTCTCCCAGAAAATTCTTGCAATTACACGTTTTGTTATTTACATGTTTATTTCCTTTGTAATGTGTAATGGAACAACACAAACAAAAACTAAAAAAAAGTCAAATTGGACATAATTTCACACAAAACTCCAATGGGCTTCACAAAATTGTTGGCACCTTTCCAAAAATGTGGGTAAACAACCTTGTTTTAAGCATGTGATGCTCATTCAAACTCACCTGTGGCAAGTAACAGGTGTGGGCAATATGAAAATCACCTGTGATACCAGATAAAAAGGGGAGAAGATGACCCAATCTTTGCATTGTTTGTCTGTGTGTGCCACAGTAAGCATGGAGAACAGAAAGAGGAAAAGAGAACTGTATGAAAAGTTGAGAACCAAAATTGTGGGAAAGTATCAACATTCTCAAGGTTACAAGTCCTTCTTCAGAGATTTTTATGTTCATTTGTCCACGGTGCGAAACATAAATCAAGAAGTTTACAACTCATGGCACTGTAGCTTATTTCCCTGGAAGTGGACGTCAGAAAAAAAATTGATGAAAGGTTGTAACACAGGATAGTCCGGATGATGGATAAGCAGCCCCAATCAAATTCCAAAGAAATTCAAGCTGCCCTGTAAGCTCAGGGTGCATCAGTGTCAGCCATACCTCCCAACCGTCCCGGATCCCGCGGGACTGTCCTGATTTTGACAGCCAGCCCCGGGATCCCGGGCGGGACACTAATGTCCCGTGCCTAGGGCAGGGACAATGCAGGGGGCGGCACCTGAGTAGCTTAGGTTTGTGGCTGTTTTTTTTTTCTTATACATGCTGGGTCTCCTCCCGACCGATCCCGCCCCCCGCCCCCGCCCCCTGTGTGTGCGGCGCTGCCACGCTGAGGAAGAGAGCCAGCAGCGATCAAGATGAGAGGTCAGCGACTCACTTCCTCCTGTGTGTGCACGGAGCTCCGGCGTCTCCTGCTCTTAGCTGCTATCCCGGCAGAGAAGGAGAGACGGGGGAGGTGCCGGGACAGTGCAGAGCTGTGAGCAGCCGGAGAAACTGAAGAGCTGCAGTGCACATGGACAGATCAGCCGCCCCTGCACCACAGAGGAGATTGTGTGTGTGTGATGTGTGTGTGATGTGTGTGTGTGAGATGTGTGATGCTGCATTTGTGTGTGTGTCATGTGTGTATGAGGTATCTGGTGTGTGTGATGGCTGGGTGTGTGTGTGATGGCTGGGTGTGTGTGATGGCTGGGTGTGTGTGTGTGATGGCTGTGTGTGTGTGTGTGATGGCTGGGTGTGTGTGTGTGTGATGGCTGGGTGTGTGTGTGTGATGGCTGAGTGTGTGTGTGTGATGGCTGGGTGTGTGTGTGTGTGATGGCTGGGTGTGTGTGATGGCTGGGTGTGTGTGATGGCTGCGTGTGTGTGTGTGATGGCTGCGTGTGTGTGTGTGTGTGATGGCTGCGTGTGTGTGTGTGATGGCTGCATGTGTGTGATGGCTGCGTGTGTGTGTGATGGCTGCGTGTGTGTGTGTGTGATGGCTGCGTGTGTGTGTGTGATGGCTGCGTGTGTGTGTGTGATGGCTGCATGTGTGTGTGATGGCTGCGTGTGTGTGTGTGATGGCTGCGTGTGTGTGTGTGATGGCTGCGTGTGTGTGTGATGGCTGCGTGTGTGTGATGACTGCGTGTGTGTGTGATGACTGCATGTGTGTGTGATGGCTGTGTGTGTGTGATGGCTGCGTGTGTGTGTGTGATGACTGCGTGTGTGTGTGATGGCTGTGTGTGTGTGTGATGGCTGCATGTGTGATGCATTTGTATCAAAGCTGCATGTGTTTGTGAGCTGCGTTTGTGATGCTGCGTGTGTATGTGTGATACTGTGTGTGTGATGCTGCATGTGTGTGAGCTGCGTGCCTGTATGTCATTATACAGTATGGAGAACTGTGGCCATAATACAGTATGGAGCATCATGTGGGGTCATTATACAGTATGGAGCATCATGTGCGGTCATTATACAATATGGAGCATCATGTGCAGCCAGTATACAGTATGGAGCATCATGTGTGGTCATTATACAATATGGAGCATCATGTGCAGTCATTATACAGTATGGAGCATCATGTGCAGCCAGTATACAGTATGGAGCATCATGTGCGGTCATTATACAGTATGGAGCATCATGTGCGGTCATTATACAGTATGGAGCATCATGTGCGGTCATTATACAGTATGGAGCATCATGTGCGGCCATTATACAGTATGGAGCATCATGTGCAGTCATTATACAGTATGGAGCATCATGTGCGGTCATTATACAGTATGGAGCATCATGTGCGGCCAGTATACAGTATGGAGCATCATGTGCGGCCAGTATACAGTATGGAGCATCATGTGCGGTCATTATACAATATGGAGCATCATGTGTGGCCATTATACAGTATGGAGCATCATGTGTGTTCATTATACAGTATGGAGCATCATGTGCAGCCAGTATACAGTATGGAGCATCATGTGCAGTCATTATACAATATGAAGCATCATGTGCGGTCATTATACAGTATGGAGCATCATGTGCGTTCATTATACAGTATGGAGCGTCATGTGCAGCCATTATACAATATGGAGCATCATGTGTGGCCATTATACAGTATGGAGCATCATGTGCGTTCATTATACAGTATGGAGCATCATGTGCGGCCATTATACAGTATGCATGCGGTCATTATACAGTATGGAGCATCATGTGCGGTCATTATACAGTATGGAGCATCATGTGCGGCCATTATACAGTATGGGGCATCATGTGTGGTCATTATACAGTATGGAGCACTGTGTGGCCATATTTTTTTGTTTATAACTATTGTATATGAAACAGTGTGATCAGCAGTGCTAAATGGGTGTGCTTGGGACGTGGATATGGGTGTGACTAATTATGAATGGGTGTGGTCAGAGGCGTGGCCTAAAATTTGCCGCGGCGCGCTTCGCCCTCTTTCCCATCTTCAAAAGTTGGGAGGTATGGTGTCAGCGCAAACTATCCGTAAACATTCAAATAAAATGAAACGCTATGGCGGGAGACCCAGGAGGACCCCACTGCTGACACAGACATAAAAAAGCTAGACTGCAGTTTGCCAAGATGTATTTGAGTAAGCCAAAATCCTTCTGGGAAAGCATCTTGTGGACAGATGAGACAAAGATAGAAATTTTTGGTAAAGCACATCATTGTACTGTTTAACAAAAATGAAATGAGGCCTACAAAGAAAAAACGCAGTACCTACAGTCAAATATGGTGGAGGTTCAAAGATGGCTTCCTGCATCAACAACACCATGTTATGGAGCTGGACTCAGCAGATCCGGGAAATGACGAGGATGCACCCCATGGTTCCTGCATTAGAGATGGAGGTTGCTATGATTGCTTCAGATGGAGAGGCAAGGGATTCTGTCATGCTACGCTCCCCTCGAGAATGGGACATTTTTAACAAGGTATTTCAGATACTGGAGGAGACACACAGAGACCCCACAGATGTAGGGGAGTTATGCATGTGTTTATTTTGCCAGGTGCAAAGGGAGGAGGAGACTGTGACCCAATACATGAATGCGCTAGAGCAGATCCACACTGCCATTGCTAGAAAAGATGGCATGCGCATAGGGCCTTCGGACATAGTGCTGCGAGACCATTTGGTGACAGGCTTGCCAGACGTATTGCTGAAACAGGCCTTGTGCGTGCGCTTGCAGATGAATCAACACATGACCTTTTCTGAAGTGTGAAGTGAAGCGCGCACGTGCAAGTAGGAGCAAGGGGTGACAGTCCCGGTGGGGAAGGTCCAGAGTGGGAGGTATCTGTGACAACAGCCACAGAACCAGGGTGGGTGGAAGAGTTACGGAGAGAAATCTAGGGAATACGAGAAGAATTGGCTGATTCCCAGAAGAAACCAGTCGCATCCAACCTTCCTGGGGGTAGAACTGTACTTGAACCTTGTTGCGAAGTTAGAACGTCTCCCAGAGAAGAACTCCCTACATGCTACAACTGCGATGATCTGAGACATTTGGCTCAGGGTTGTAAACGGCGAAGCCGACCCCTGCAGTGCAGTCCGTTAAATTAGGAGGCTCTGAGGCTGAGGGACGCCGCCCGGAGCCTGAACAGTCAAGAAGGAGAATCTGATGTCCCACAAGTCTAGTTTCCATGTGCCCTCTTGTCAGGGCCAAAATGGATGCTCGGGCCATACGATGCCTGAAGCGTACTTCCGACGTCATTTCTCTGAAGAGATGTGGCCTGAATGGGGCCCGGTGATAAAGTTGACGGCTGCCAATCACCTACCCATCGCGGTGGCAGGGGTGGTCTGGATGCAAATCACCATTTGTGGTAAAGATCTGGGCCAAAAGGGAGTGGTGCTAATTGCTGGAGATGCCAATAACGGACATGCTGTCACTTTAGGGATGAATATATTGAAGGAATTTGGAAGCCTTCTCATCAATGAGTCCCCAGATGTGTTCCTAAAACAGTGGAGTCCTCACACTCCCCAAAGGAGAGTGGCCCAACAGCTCATCCGTACGGCCCAAGCTCAAGAATCCTCTTGTGATGGGAAGATGTTGGGAAAAGTGATTGTCTCAGCCACAGTCAACCCCGTTCTACCTCCAGGACAGACCGTGCTTACCCTGCCGGTCCGAGCTTGTACCCCTCTGGAAGTAGTTGAGATCCAGATAGAGCCAGCTTGTTTGGAGCAGCGCTGGGTGACTCGGATGGCAAAGTTTAGATATAAGATCACCTACAAGAGGGGAGCTGAGCATCTGAGCATATTCATGCCAACGCCCTATCCAGAGTGACACATGGAAAACCTAGGCCCAACTGTGACGAAGAGTTGGAGGCACAAGAAGTCCCTGAGTTCCGGGATTCTGCCATGACATTGGCAGCTATGCAGGACCAGGTACAGGCAGTGACTCAGGAAGGCATACTTGGGCGGTCCCAGGATGAGTGGGTCCGGATACAGCAAGAGGATGGTTAGCTTGCTCAAATAAGATAGGGGGTGACTGTGAAACAACTGCCCAGTCAAAAGGAGAGGCTCTGTCCTCAGAAGATCTGCAGATCCTATGGCAGTGGGAAAGACTCCAATTGAAAAATGGGCTATTATACCAGAAGATCAAGTTGCAATGGGAACTGGGTATCACCTGGCAGGTGGTTATCCTCAAGTCACTTTAGCCCAAGATAGCTAAGGAAGCACACGGAAGAGGAGCTCACTTTGGTTAAGAGAAGACCTATCAGTGGCTACAAAAGCTAATTTACCATCCTAAAAAACCGTGGTGGAAGAGGCCTGTTGACAATGTAGAAGCTGTGAATTAGCTAAACCTCTGGAGCAAATAGCTCCTACACAAACCATCGTGATTTCCGCTCCTCTGCAAATATTGATGATAGATTATCTTATGATAGGTCCGGCCCACCAGGGATACGAACATTGTCTAGTAATGATGGACCACTTCAAGTTCACCGTTGTGACTCCGACACGTGATCAAACTGCCGAGTCTGCAGCACATGCCATCTGTAAAAATTTAATTTAAGTGTACGGCTGCCCGAAGAGAATCCACTCCTATCAAGGTGCCTGTTTCCTAGGGAGAGTGATGGAAGAGCTACACTGCTTGTATCGGATCGAAAAATCTCGGACTATGCCGTATCACCCTCAGGGAAATAGAGCCTGTGAATGGTTCAGTTGGACTCTTATCCTGATGTTAAAGACACTAGAGGAAGACCGAAAGGCCCAGTGGCCTGAATTTGTAGCTGAGTTGGTGTGGGTATATTACAACCAAGTACACCGCACCACGGGGTACATGCCATATTTCCTATTATTCGGCCTGCCATGAAAGGAGATCACCGAGCTGGAATTGGATCTAGAGGAGGACTACCCTCGGATGGGGGTGTCCACCTGAGTCCGAGAACATCGTCATGGGCTGCAGACACTACATCGCTTGCTGCAGACCAGGTTCCAGGAACTTGAGCATCCAGAGACAGCTCCTCTGCAAGGGACAGCTCTCCAAGCTGGAGACCGAGTGCTGGTCCAAGATACAGTAAGTGTCCAAAGGACAAACTGGAGTAACAGTGGGAAAAAAACCTCGTATCGAGTAAAGCGGAGAATCAGCTCGGAAAGGCCTGTCTATGAAATTCAACCAGAAGGGGAAGATGCCCCCACTCGAGTAGTCCACTGGAATATGTTTGTCGAGAGATCCCGACCAAATTGAAGAGGAGAAAAGTGCCCCTGAAATGTCCCCTCCGCCTGCTGCTGATTGCGAAGACGAAGAGCTGCCTGAGCTGTCGCCTGTAAATCCAGAAGAGGGACAGGTTCCTGAAGCTCCTGAGGTTCCCGCAGTGATAGTCCCATTAGAAATGGGTGCATCTCCGCCCTCGTCTATTCAGCCCGACTCAACTACCCAACTTGATTTGACTACTCCTTCTGACTTGAGGTGCTCTGAGTGGGCCACAGCCGGGATACCCCCAACAGATAGAGCCAAGATCAATTTATTTGGCAAAAAGTTGTTCAAGGACTAGTAGAATGTCAATGCAAACTACAGGAACTCTCGCCTGTGGAATAGCGAGCAAAAGGAGAGGGGGAGTGTAAGAAGAGAGACACTGGACTGGGGGTACCTTTTTCATGCTGGGGCCGGAACTGTCGGGACTGTCACCTTTGTTTTTCAGGAGAAAGCTCAGAGACCCAAACTGCCCTTTGCACTCGACAGCAGGGGGCATAGCTAGAATAAAAAGAGCAGAGCTCGTGAATTGGCAGGCAGACTTGGCGGGGACACGCAGCATTCAGCAGGGAAAGTTTGGCACTCTGTCCTCTGAGCACCGTGACAGCACAGGTCCATGCTACATTGTCCCTGCTGCCACCTACAAAGACTGTGACCACAGAACTGTATTTCGCCCATTGGCCCCTTCTGCTCAAGGCACTCAATGCCATGAGTCAGTGAACAATGCATGTGTGCCGCCTAAGAGATACCGGGTGACTTACCAAGAACTTAACCCTTACTCACTCGCATACTACTGCCGAGCTTTGTCAAGCCCCTACAATGTGGGAGACTGCTCTTCTCTTGGCAACCCAGGACACCCTGCAAGACATCGAAGACTATTCTTCACCTCCAAGAACTGGATCGTCAATGCCTGCAGGTCTACACCGGATCCCCCACGTGCTGACCATGTCAGCACCACCGTGTACATCAAAGACTCTGCACGCAGGAAGCCGTCAGACTGATAAGTTTACTCTTAATGAACAGTTGTTATACCTTTTGCCCTCATTACTACCACCAGCACACCGATTGTGCTAATATCACCTGCCTATACTTTTCTCTCTCCCTGCGTGGAGTATACCCCTGTAACAGTAAAGTTAACTTTAACCCTTGCTCTGCCTCCTGTCTGTTACTCCATCTCGCATCCTGCTCTCAATGGTTCTGCTGAAAGCTGAAGTCTGCAACATTTACATGGTTTCTTGCATATGACACTGAAGCATTGTGCAAACAGCACTAGTTAAAACTGAGACATTAAAGGGCACCTGTCACCCCGTTTTTTCGGTATGAGATAAAAATACTGTTAAATAGGGCCTGAGCTGTGCATTACAATAGTGTAGTTTGTGTACCCCGATTCCCCACCTATGCTGCCGAAATACGTTACCGAAGTAGTCGTTTTCGCCTGTCAATCAGGCTGGTCAGGTCAAAAGGGTGTGGTGTCCTCCCCCAGATCTTGCGTAGTTTTCCGTTGGTGGCGTAGTGGTGTGCGCATGTCCAACGTCCAGAATCCTCTGCCAGGGGATTTCAAAGAGCGCGGTGTCCGTTATTGCATTGGTGATCGGTGGGCGCGGCCATCTTCCTTTGGCCGCGCGTGCGCAGAAGCGGCGCTGTGCTGGCCGCGACGCTCTGCTGGCCGCGGCTTCAGGAAAATGGCCGCGGGATGCCGCGCGTGCGCAGATGGATATCGCGGCGGCCATTTTCCTGAAGCCGCGGCCAGCAGAGCGTCGCGGCCAGCACAGCGCCGCTTCTGCGCACGCGCGGCCAAAGGAAGATGGCCGCGCCCACCGATCACCAATGCAATAACGGACACCGCGCTCTTTGAAATCCCCTGGCAGAGGATTCTGGACCTTGGACATGCGCACACCACTACGCCACCAACGGAAAACTACGCAAGATCTGGGGGAGGACACCACACCCTTTTGACCTGACCAGCCTGATTGACAGGCGAAAACGACTACTTCGGTAACGTATTTCGGCAGCATAGGTGGGGAATCGGGGTACACAAACTACACTATTGTAATGCTCAGCTCAGGCCCTATTTAACAGTATTTTTATCTCATACCGAAAAAACGGGGTGACAGGTTCCCTTTAAGGGGACACAGCTTGGTTTAAGGGAGATATTTTTTACATCCTGCTTTGTATCCCTGTGAACAAGAAGTTGTCTGGCTACCCCCAGAAGATAGTATATGCATGTTGATGCCTGATCCAACTGTTTATTGCATTACACTAAGTGTCTTCCATGTTGAATCTATATTATGCTATTTTCATGCTATGTAATGATTAATATAAACATTTTAAAGTTATAGGAATTTGATAATGTTATAGCATTCTCCTGGCACTGCAAGATTTACACTTGTTATAAAGGCGTTAACGCTGGGTTGTCCGGGCAAAATAACAAATTTTACCGGTGACTTGGTTTATTAAAAAAAACAACAAATGAAGTAATACTCAGCTTACCATTAACCAACGCAGGCCACTCTGTAGTCCTTGCTTACGCCAGAAGGGACATATCACCGTTACAACAGCAGCAGGACCTATTCAGTCTGTGATTGGCTGTTGCAGTCATGTGACTTCAGCAGCACAATATCGGTGACATCAGTGATGACTCGCTGCTGAAGTTACTTGTCCACGGCAGCCAATCACAGACCGCAGAGGTCCTGCTGTTGTTGTAATGGTGATATCTCCCTTCCAGTGTAAAAGGAGTCCAAGAAGTGGCCTGTGCTAGATACTGGTAAGTGTTGGTATGCGAGAATATCTTTGATTGTTAGTTTCTCATACATCAAGCCACCAGTAAAATGTTAATTTTGCCCCCAGACAACTCCTTTAAAGCTTGTCAGGGGAGCTAAGGAATGGGGGAGGAATTTTTAAGAAACAAAAAGTCAGTGCTAGAGAATTCTAGATTTCCAGTGTGGGAGATGTAGTGGATTCAAGCGGTTAGGCTGCAGGGTGAGTGTAAGAAGGAGACAGAGGTAGCAAGCCTGCAACTTGACTGAACTGTATCTGTTTGATTGATATATGACTGGTAAGTCTTGGTTCCCAGGACAGTGGGGCAGGACAGCAGACAGGTGATCTCAGCAAAAGTTCTTGGTGCCCAGGAGAGTGGGACAGGACAGCAGACAGGTGATCTCAGCAAAAGTTCTTGGTGCCCAGGAGAGTGGGACAGGACAGCAGACAGGTGATCTCAGCAAAAGTTCTTGGTGCCCAGGAGAGTGGGACAGGACAGCAGACAGGTGATCTCAGCAAAAGTTCTTGGTGCCCAGGAGAGTGGGACAGGACAGCAGACAGGTGATCTCAGCAAAAGTTCTTGGTGCCCAGGAGAGTGGGACAGGACAGCAGACAGGTGATCTCAGCAAAAGTTCTTGGTTCCCAGGACAGTGGGGCAGGACAGCAGACAGGTGATCTCAGCAAAAGTTCTTGGTTCCCAGGACAATGGAGCAGGACAGCAGACAGGTGATCCCAGCAAAAGTTCTTGTTGCCCAGGAGGGTGGGACAGGACAGCAGACAGGTGATCTCAGCAAAAGTTCTTGGTGCCCAGGAGAGTGGGACAGGACAGCAGACAGGTGATCTCAGCAAAAGTTCTTGGTGCCCAGTAAAGTGGGACAGGACAGCAGACAGGTGATCTCAACAAAAGTTCTTGGTGCCCAGGAGAGTGGTGCAGGACAGCGGGACAGGACAGAAGAAAAATGAGCTTAGCCAAAGGTCTAAGATATAAAGCTGTCAGTTAGTGGGGACCCTGAGACAGCAAAGGAGAAGAAGAGGACAGAGGCTGCATGTTGTCCAGACCTGGAAGCATTAGTAAAGGAATACTGGGCTTGCCAGGGTGTGCTGGGGCCTGGGTTCTTCCCTGAAGTGAGCTATGATCACAAGGAAAAATACTGTGTAACTGAAATTCTTCTCATAAGTAAAATACCACCACATGTAACAGCAGTGCATGTACATCTGTGTGTAAAGCAGAAAATATACCAGTAAGTTATGTACGTGATACTTATCGTGTTTACATTCCAGCAATCTTTAAACTAAAGTTAAAAATTGTGGGTTCCGGGTTCTTGTGTAATTCTAAGGAGGTGAAACACAAGAGTCTTGGGGCGGTTACCTTCTCGGCTCTGTGCCTGGAACCATTGAGCTGTGCTGCAGGTTCCCGAGGAGGCAGACTTAGAGACTGGGACAGGAAGGAAGCGGGCAGAGAGCGGGAAAGGCACGCGAAAGAGACAGAGCAGCGTGAGCAGCGATCAGAGCAGGGTGCAGCTTCGCTCCGGGAGAGAGAGAGCTCCCGGTCTGAGGACAAATACAGGGAGAATGCCCAGAGAGACTGCATCTTGTGAGTACATGAAAGCGGACTCTGCTGTGACTGGAGAGGGGCGCTTTGAGACCCGTGTAGAGACATTGGCCCGTGCAGAGACTTCGACCCCCTGGTCCCTGCGGTATCAGTACAGAGACTGTGATTCCTGGTACAGAGACTTAACAGTGTAGAGCCCCTGATTCCTGTTACAGAGACTTAACAGTGCAGAGCCCCTGATTCCTGGCTGGGCTGTAAAAGCTAAAGACTCAGAGCCTGTGCATACCACATTAACTCCCGAAACCCCAGGCAGCAGGCTCCTAGAGACAACTCAGCCCACGGACAACAGAGGGACAAGTGCCGCTGTTTCTCGGCACCTACGTTGGAGAAGACGACCCTTCAAGCAAGTCCTCATCAGACTGATAAGTGTTCTTTTCTCAAGAAATCTTGCTACTTCTCTTACATTGTTTGACTCCCATATTTTTGCACTGTTTTATTGCTAGTTATTTTCCATTGCTTCCTCCCTGCGAGGAGAACCTGATTCCTGTTATTAAACCCCTCAACTGTTGGTCTGTCTGTTCCGTGGTGACATACTCAGTACCTGCATACTATTACATAATCTAACAACATGCGGCCAAGAACAGAGATGTATGAAGAGACCACCAACACACACATATGAGAAGAAACTCTTTTCACTGGTGTTTAGAGTTGCCGTACAAGACCCGCTCTGTATGACCCTTACGCATAGCACTGACACCTTCTCCAAGAAAGACCTGAAATTGACCAATATAGCTGCTTGGTGCAGTAGTGATCTCGTAAGCCTGTGTTCTTCTGTATAATAGAGATTTGAGATCCTGTAGGATCGTTGATTAATGCTATTTATGAAAACGCTCCTATCATGTCGTCATTACATCCCAGAGCATGGAAATCTCTATATGTCACCTGTATGCCACCATCGGCTTTTCTACACCACGGCCTAAACATTTTTGGGAGGTTCATCTTATAATTTGTCTGTGTAGTTTCCCTTTAATAATACTGCATAAAAGATATATACTGTATATATATACATGTTTGTTGAAAGACTCCACTGCTTTCATAAAAAAGCAGAATGAATGGAAATGTGATGTGTCACATGGTTCTGTTCTTCGGGTCTGATTAATCTCCATGTCCATGCAGTCATGCCACCTGATAAATCATCCGACATGATGAGTGACTCCTATGTGTCAGCTCCTCTGTGCTGTCATCTCCTACACGGCTCTTCATCACCATCAAACACTGTGCAATACTATTACTTCTTAAAGGGTTTAACACTTAAAACTTGCAATCCACTCAAAAATAATCACAATTAACCATAATATTGGTCATTGGGAACCTCCACCCTGGTGCAGACCCCACTGTGGATTTCTATCCCTAAACCACAATGGTTATGTCACCCATAGCGAACTATGCGGACTGCATTTGACAAGGTGATGCCATCATTTTGGATGGTGAATCCCCCTGGACTATTAAGCAAAGGGGCATATGACTGCAGGAAGGAAGCCACCCTCAACCCCCATAGTAGTTATTATGTTTCTAGAGGTTCGCAATTCAAAGGGTCTAGTGATTGTGAATGCCGATCCAGCTCTAGACCAAGAGTATATTATATGCAACTAAAATTATGTATAAGAAAATATGTATTATAGATGTTCATATGAGATATTCTGGATATAATTATTGGTCAAAGTGTCCTCTCTCATATTGAGCTATCCTCTGTGACTAAGGCTATAGAAAAATGCCAGAAATGTGTCAGTGTTTGCACCATGTATTGAGGTGGAGTATTAATGAATTCGGAATAAAGATGTCCTAATTTTTTGTAATGAAGACTGCAAATGTGCTTTAATCTCTTTTTTGTTGTTTATATTTATGTTGATGGAATTAGGCTGGGGGGTTCCTATTTTAGAAATAGAAGTCCGTTTGTGTGCATGGTGTTTTAAGGCCTCCATATACAATAGACTAACAATGGACGATGCCGTATGGGTGTCTCTGTCTCTCTCCCAACATATCATGTTGGAAAATAAGGATCCGGTCATGTCTGATTTCTTTCTGAGAAAGCCACTGCCTGAGGAGTCTGGCAGAGGCTTGTTCTAAGAGAGAAAAGGAGCACTCTGCAAAGCGAGTGCTCCTGTGTATGGGAGAATCTGGTGAGATAGCTGCCAACCAAACCATCAGCTAAATGATCATTCAGCAAAAAGTTTTACTGTTGGGAGGGTGGGTGCAGAAACACGGCATTGCATCATAAAATAGGCTGTTACCTATATGCTGACATTTGAATTTACGGTAAGCATTTTTTTCTGGCTGGTCAAGAAAACAGACTTTTGTTTGTGCAAGCCTGTAATATTGACTTCTAAGCTGATATTTGATATAACACAGTGTTCTTATCCTTGATGACTAGTGATGTTTACTGATATGCTAATTATGCATTGTGTAGACCAGATAGTTGTTGACTTCGAAAACAGAGGAGGAAAAACTATGCAAATAGATTAAATAATCAAGTAATGCTACTTGATCTCATCTCCATTCTTTCCCTTTATGTAAATGCTAAATGTAGGACACTTGGTAAGTAGAAATATAGGTTACATGCATCTGAATAGAGAGACAGAAATTCAGCCAAGATATCCAAACATCCAGGGGACCCTACAGGACTGCTGTCAATACATTATGGCTCCATCAGGAGGGACACGGATCTAACATTCTACAGGAAACAACTTAGGTTGGAAGAATACAGATCTGCTCCATTGGCCATTGCTGAACCATGGATACGGTCGGAGAAAGCCAGGATTCGGACCCGCTGTTTGCCTGCTTCCATGGAGATGTTCGGAGTAGCCAGGTTGTGACCCTCAGGTTAACTGGCCTTGTACCTCAATGGACTGTCATCTTCCTAAGCTTGTCGTTACCTCCTCTCTGTGTGTATGCCACAGGTGGGGTAGTCGACCCTGGAAGATGAAGCCAGTTTGTGACCCTCCGGTCAACTGGCCTTGTACCTGAATGGACTGTCATCTTCCTACGCTTGTTGTTACCTCCTCTCTGTGTGTATGCCACAGGTGACGTAGTTGACCCTGGCAGGTCTGACATAACAGCTGCTATTATCCCGGCGAGTCAGAGGAAGGAAAAAACTCTGTAATGTGCGCCATCTTGGGGTATTTTGCTGGGACTGTTCTACATGTTACCTGCCTGTGTTTTGGTTCAATAAAGCATTGACACACTGTTTTACCCTCACCTTATGTTGTCTGAGTAGCGTTATATCCATGTTAAAGGGAGAGCGGGCATTCGGTGGGACAATCCCTGGTCCATGCGGTAATACCTGTGTATCTCATTTGGTATTACCACACCTGTGTAGTCGCCATCTTTACTTGGGCCCACTGCACCATGATAGTGCATTTGATTTGAGGCCTAGACTGGTCAGCACGTTTGCCTGTTTTCTGTGGTGTTTTTTCTAGAATAGTGGAGTTTTTTTTTTTTTTTCCTCCTGTTGTGGTTTCTGCTGTATCTCTTCACAGTAGCTGCAGAGATCATCAAGGAAAGGAGGGCGAGATTCTGTTTTCCCGTATGTTACTGCCTTCTTATGATTAGTCAGCCTCATGTAGGGGAAGAAGTGCACTCATCCAGAGACAAATCTCTGAAAATGCTTTGTTGAACTTTTCAAGCTAACTTCTCCTTTCTCCATAAGAAATGTAAAAAATGAAAACTACATTTTACTCTATGATGTAGTCAGTTTAACATGCTCAAACCGGTGACAGGACCTCTTTAGGCTATGTGCACACGTCAGGATTCCTGGCAGAAATTTTCCTGACAAAAAGCGGACATTTCTGCCAGAAATCCGCATGCATTTTTACCGCGATTTTACCGCGTTTTGACGCGTTTTTTTGTGCGTTTTTTTCCAAATGCATAGAATTGTGGGAAAAACGCAGAAAATCCGCAAAATTAATGAACATGCTGCTTTTTTTACCGCGATGCGTTTTTGTTTCGCGGAAAAAAATGCACCATGTGCACAAAACATGCAGAATGCATTCTAAATGATAGGATGCATAATGTATGCATTTTTAATGAGTTTTTATAGCGTTTTTATAGTGAAAAAACGCGAAAAAAATGCAAAAAAAACTGAACGTGTGCACATAGCCTTAAGTAGCTGTATTCCTCCAACACTAGTGTTGGTACATATGTAGTCACTGCTTGGCCTTGTGTCCTGATGGGACCTACAGCCTATGCCAAATAAGAAGGAATCTGTGTTATAAGCACAAGATGTAAGATTTTACACTGAAACCCCAGGGGAACTTTTAGTTATGTCTCCGGTCCTGTCAATAGAAATCAAAGGGCAGATGAACAAAGCCAAGCATGGTGCGATTAGATCTTATAGTTCTAGCATTATATGGATGAAGTAGAAAGCTCAGGATGAACAGTACAATGGTAGGAATGTGTTGTAAAGCATGCAGTCCTGTTTTTGCATTTGCAGTCAATATGTCCCCTTGAAATACCACATTAGAGGAGTTTGCCCGATGTAGTCGCAACGAGACCTCTGATGCAATAATTGGTTGCAGTAGTCTTGTAACATCATGACTGCATCCAACAGTGACCGTTAGCAGCAGTGGAGGCACAGCTAGACCTGGGTAGGGTGAGAACAGTGTTTTTTAATAGTTCTACTTATGGCAAGCCCACCCCACCCCCCAAAAAATGCAGGTTTTATGAAAGACCCCTTTAAACAGGATATAAAGGCAACTTCTCTTGGATATTCTATTCTTGTGTTCTATGCACTTTATGCATTGCATTACATCTTACAAAAGGAAGGGAAAAGCTATGGACTATGTGAGGTGACAGCTTGGTGAAAGGGCCATCCGATGTGGAGCTGCAATGCGGACATGTGTGACATAGATAGATGGGGAGGATAAGATCTCCTACAGTATATATGTAAAGCAAGATAGGTCCTATTGTATGGCAGAAGATTAATCCGTCTCCCTTGTGCTATAACTCAGAGAGGAGAATTGTCCTTTGTATGAATGTGCATTATATCTGAAACGCTCCTGGTTGCAATGCATGGTAATAATACGCAGTCACAGTGTGCATGCGTGATTATGGTGAGCAGCACAAGTGGATGTATTGGAAGGTGCCTGGAAATTATGATTATATTATTAATGGATGGGAATTAATTGATAATTGCAATACTCCTGTTCTGCACTGAACGTAAAGGTTTTTCCCAAGATAGTAAATTATCGCCAGTCCTTGTAGTCGGACCTACCACGATCCTGAGGACAGGGCTGCACTGAGCCCAATCTGAATCGAGCATGTACATCTCCGGTTCATTCATTGTCTATGAAACTGTGCTGTTCTCAGCCATCTCTGGCAGTCCTATAGACAATGAATGCGTAGGTGCATGCTTGACTCATGCTGCACTCAGCACAAGTAGACCCATTCTCAGGATTAGTTGGGGGTCCTAATGGTCAGACCCCTAGCAATTTTTCCTAAAGATAAAAGATAACTTAGTATCTTGGGAAAAAACCTTTTAAAGTGGATGTTATATTTCACTATAGAAACCATAAAGATTAATAAATGGGTCTCTTAGACCTGATAAAACTGGTATGCTTACTGTGTAAATCCATGTGAGAATTACTGTATAATCCTGGTAATAAAATTAGCATTTAATGATACCACCTAAAGAGTGAGAAAGTCATGAGTTCAAATGTATTCAGTCTCTGCCACCGAGCCTGCCTGACAGCTGCAGCTTGCATTGAGCTGTGTGAGACCTCAGCAGAGAGGAGGGACACTTTGGAGCTGTCAACCAGGCTAGGTGGGCTGACATTCAGCAGCAACAAGGAGGGAAAACACTGAAGACTGATCAATCTGGATGAGCAACAATTGAGTTTTAACTGTCATAAAAGATTTTACAAGCAGTCCAATCTGAACATTCATAGTAAGTACACCAGCCTCACCAAGTCTAATAATTCTCTTTAATAAAGAAACCAGGAAGAATTTGTGGACTTGTTTTCGCTGCTGAATATTGAAGATGCCAATTTCAGCTTTTAAGAACCCTCCTTCTTGCTTCTTTCTTTGCCGGTGATAGTTTACCATTTCCTGGTTTGGAGTTGAGGGAGAGTGCAGAGTTAGAAGCAGACAGTTGGAGTTGCTTTCAGTAGCTTTCTCTGTGGATTTGGTTTGTGTGTTGCTCCTAATCCTCTTCCCATTTGGTTTGTCCCACCTACTTCTTCCTTGTTTCCCACTCGGTCGTTTTGTGATTGTATTTGTATGACGTGTGGGGTACACTTGACTCACAAGCGCCTAAGATGACTATACCCCAATTCCCAAAAACTTTTAACTATTCCACCCCCACCCTACAGCAACATTGATTAAAAATTACCCAAAAATGACGTAACACCAAATCTTGGATTAAATGGCCACAGCAGCCTTTTTATTAACATACAATTACAAAAATATAACAACAACCCAAACTCGGAAGGGATGGTCCTCGAAGCCCAAAATAAGGTTTTCCTATGTTCTCCTTAATATTCCTATTTTTTGGCCTCCAGGCTTAGTCTTACCCCCAGCCGCAAAGCACCAGCTCGGAGGCAGCTAATGACCAGCCCGGCCAAAACCAACAAATACCAAATCCCATGATTATCCGTTCCACAGACGGATCACCAACATCCACTCATAAACCACTCCGGGGAGTCCAGGACCAATAGAGATCCCCCCCCCCTGCAATCTTCCAACGCCCTTTCCACCAACTCCGAGGACCTCCCTCCCCCGCCTTACTGCTATGACAAAATTACCTTCACTAATTAAAATAAATACTGTTAACAAACCCCGACGAACTTCATCACAAAATTTAATCAACCCCAAAAATTAAGGGAGGGTGGGTGGGAGCTTCGTTCTCTCACAAACAGGCAGGTGAGTGAACGCTCCGGTGATGTGTCTGACGTGGATATGGCGGTTATCTCTTTTTCCCGCCCAGCAAGTTCACCGCCCCCATAACTCCTCCTATCATCTCCTGTTTAACCCCTCCCCCTCCCAAATTCAAAAAAAAACTCACACGCAGCCCGTGTTAACCCCCTAATGTTTATAAACCCCTCTTTTTTGGCGCTGGCTGCTCGCAATGTGACCCCGTCATGGCGGCCTCCCATGATGGCCCGGGGCCCCGTACGGCCTTTCTTGACGTGTGGGGTACACTTGACTCACAAGCGCCTAAGATGACTATACCCCAATTCCCAAAAACTTTTAACTATTCTACCCCCACCCTACAGCAACATTGATTAAAAATTACCCAAAAATGACGTAACACCAAATCTTGGATTAAATGGCCACAGCAGCCTTTTTATTAACATACAATTACAAAAATATAACAACAACCCAAACTCGGAAGGGATGGTCCTCGAAGCCCAAAATAAGGTTTTCCTATGTTCTCCTTAATATTCCTATTTTTTGGCCTCCAGGCTTAGTCTTACCCCCAGCCGCAAAGCACCAGCTCGGAGGCAGCTAATGACCAGCCCGGCCAAAACCAACAAATACCAAATCCCATGATTATCCGTTCCACAGACGGATCACCAACATCCACTCATAAACCACTCCGGGGAGTCCAGGACCAATAGAGATCCCCCCCCCCTGCAATCCTCCAACGCCCTTTCCACCAACTCCGAGGACCTCCCTCCCCCGCCACCAACATAAATGTTCTGCCACCTCAGACATTTATGTCCCTCCAAATTTTTAGGCCGGTTTCAATGCCTTCTTGAATGGCCAAGCACCACATGTCTGTTCCCACCGCATTCAAGTGAACCCCATCCGACCTCCAAAATTCCCCTTTTCCAGATTCCAAATTAACGTGCCGAATAACCACTGCTCCGTTTCGTGACATGAAACGTGAAACTGCCCTATTCACTTTGATCCTTGCCTTGTTTATACCTTCAACTGACCTAGCCCCTCGCCACACCTTCCGAGGGACAATGTCAGACCATACAACCAACAGTTTTGGGAACGACGCCCACAACCGTAACATGTCAAATTTTATGTCTTTTATCAGTTCCCGGCAAGGTCTTTTCCCCAAATCGTTCCCACCCAAATGCACAACCACCAAATCCGGGGCCCGATCTAAACGTACAAATCGATGAAATTCTGGCAGGAATTGACTCCAGACCATCCCGCGCTTCCCGATCCAACGCAACGTCGCGGAGTCTCTCTGGAACCCCAGCTGCCGCCCGTTGGGCCGAACCTCCGCCCTCAGTGCCGCCCAGAACACGAAAGAATGGCCTAAAATCCAGACCAAACGGGATGTATTGCCTAAAATAAACAACAAAAACGTCATTAAGAAAAAACCATCATTCCCGAAGCAAATAAATCCTACTCCACTAACTCAGGGCGGACATAAGATCTGAATCTGATTGATTCCCACCGACCAATTCTCTTGACCACATCTTCACCTAGACCTCTTCTGGCTGCCTCGGTGGCCGCCCCAATCCTAAACGAGTGTCCACTGTAATTTGTGGGCGAAATACCCCCAGCTGCCAAACACCGTTTAAACACTGCGATAAACTGGAATCGCGACAAAAAGGACCCATCTTCATGAATCAGAAAGGGGTTGGATAAAATGCCCCCACGTTTAGTGAAACTATTCGCGCACAATACTGGACACATAATGGAACCCGGAACCGCAAACAACACCACTTTGCAACCTCTACCCCAAACATCAGTCTTAGAAAAACGCAGTAAAATCTCCACTCTGTCATCAAACACATTAACATCCTCCCTCCGTAACCCCCCTTTTATTAATTTGGAGGGGCTGACCAACTCCCCGAGGCGAAATGCACCGAAAAAGGCTAAAGCAAAAGCTACTCTGAAAAGGTCAATTTCCCATCGCGATAAACATACCGACGGCAACTGTGCGCCTAAAACCAAAAGCACCTCGTACGAAACAGGACGTCTCAAATCCTCAACCTTCCAACCCTTTCTCCATCCTTTCAAAGCCTGACACACCAGAAATGATTTCGTCACATCCTTGACCCCCCTTGCCTTAAAACCAAATGCTAGCCCTGCTATCAACTTATTCAATTTCGAAACGGACCAACCCTTTTCTTTTAGGTGACCAATCAATAAAAGCAATCTGGGTTCATCCTGTAAACACTCCCCTAAACCACGGATCCAATCTTCCCAGACCCTCCATGCATGATCATACTGCTTCCAGGTCCTAACTGATAAAGAGTTCACCAATAGACCATCTAAAGCCCGCCAGGAAGATTCCACAACTCTACCGGACACTCCATGCCCTCTGCTTCCGTCTGAGGCACCAGCTCTCGAAGACGTTCCTCCTGGAGATGAGAAAGAGCGACAACAACTGGATTATTCTCCAATGACCTGACTTCAGCTACGATCCACAAGTTATACGACAAACCGAAAAAGACCATCTGTTGCAAAATTTTTACCACTAATGGGGAATCCGCTGACAATGAATTCAGCACCCTCGCCTCACTTTCTGACCTACATGGGAAACGTATTTTCTTATTCATGATAACCTTGCCCCATAACGACAAGGCCACCAAAATGGGAAACAATTGCGTCAACACGCGATTTGCTGACCACCCTTGTTCTTTCCAAAAAACAGGCCATTCTGCCAACAGCCAAGCACCCTGAAAAAACAATCCAAAACCGCTTCCGTCAACCACCGCAACAAACAGGCCCAAAGCGTCTGCATCTATTACCGGCTCGATCCAAATAGACTTACCATTGTAATCCTCCAAAAATCTCGCCCAAACTGCCAGATCATCACGTAATTCTTTTCTCAATCTAATAAAATGAACGGGGGATTTTACACCTGCGGTTGCCAATGATAACCTCCTGCAAAATGCTCGACCCATCGGCATGATCCGACAAGCGAAGTTTAGCTTGCCTAACAACGACTGTACCTCACGCAATCTCAATTTTTTCGCCCTGTGCGCCCTAAACACTTCTTCACGCAATGCACCAATTTTTTCCACAGGTAATCTACAAACCATTTCCAACGAATCAATTTCGATACCTAAAAAACTCAAAACAGTAACTGGGCCCACTGTCTTATCTGCAGCTAACGGGACCCCAAAATTCTTAGCAACTTTTTCCATTGAATGCAATAGTATCGAACAGTCAGCAGTCTGGGCTGCCCCTATGAACAAAAAATCATCCAAATAATGTATACATGCATCTAAACCTGACACGTCTTTTACCACCCATTCCAAAAAGGTGCTAAAGGTTTCAAAATACGCGCAGGATAGGGAACACCCCATGGGAAGACAACGGTCAACAAAATAACCTCCATTCCAATAACACCCTAACAAATGCATACTATCTGGATGGACAGGTAGAAGCCTGAACGCTGCTTCTATATCTGTCTTTGCTAACTTGGCGCCCTGACCGCACAAACGAACCCAATGCATAGCTGCATCAAAAGAAGTGTAAACCACCGAGCACAATTCCGGATCAATGCCGTCATTCATGGACGATCCCCTAGGAAAAGACAAATGGTGTATCATCCTAAATTTATTGGGTTCTTTCTTCGGAACTATACCTAGCGGCGATACCTTCAAATTCAGTAAGGGAGGACTAGAAAAAGGACCTGCCATCCTGCCCAAACTGACTTCTTTTCCTAACTTTTCCGTCACCACCTCAGGAAACTGTCTCGCTGATTTCAAATTCTTTTTAGAAAAATTTGCTGCCGTATTAACTGATGGGATTCTAAAACCGTCCCTGAAACCGTCCTCCAACAACCTCACTGCCATCCTATCTGGGTATCTATTTAGATAATGCACCATCTCTTCCAGCCGAATTGGTGTCACCCCTTTTTTCAACTCCCTCCGCTCCTCTCTGTCTGCTTCCCCTAAAACATTTTGATGATCCATGCGTGCCGCCGCAGATTGTGCACTCATGTTTAAACTTGCACTTTGCGCCAAATTTACAAGACCCCTCATTGAATGCGAAGCACAAGCCCTTTTGCATGGCCGTTGAATGTCCTGACTGACTATATCCCCCCGCGCTCCCGGGAAAGGACTGAGTGCTATTCCCTGCTCTGGATGGGACCATCACCCGCATCCAAAGAGCGATGTCCTTGTGATCCCACCGAATGCTAGGCCTGACTGCCTTCCTCTGACGAAACTGTTCGTCATATCTTAACCATCCGATACCACCATACACCCGATAAGCCTCACCTATAGCGTCCATATAGCAAAATAATCCCGAACAATTTTCAGGAGCCTTCTCCCCTATTACGCTGGCCAAAATGGCAAATGCCTGAAGCCAATTTGTAAAAGTTCTTGGGATCAATCTGTACCTCCTCTTTTCTTCATCCTCCTTTTTTGACTCATCTCTTCTCGCCCTGTCTAAGTTAAACCGTTCCAAAGGCAACAAAGAAAAAATTTCCACATACTCCCCCTTCCATATTTTTTCCCTAATCTCGCTTTTAAGATGAGCGCCCAAAGGGCCTTCAAAACACACGTAGACTTCACCGCGTGCTGTATCATCTAACCTCACTGTATCATCTTTTTCCAAGTCACTTGCCTGGCTAGGTACCGATACCGTAGCTGAGGAAATGGCCGCATCGGCCCCCCTGCTCTCGTTCCTTAAATTTCCCGATACATCCCTATCCGGCACATTGGAGACCTCCCCACACGTGCCGCCTTGTCCATATATCCTACCCGTACCACCCAACCAAGCAGTAGATGGGGTGGCCCCGACCTGACCCCCCCCAGCACCCCACAGGCAAGCTAACTCCCTCAGCCCATGCATAAGCATATTTAACCCCCCACTAACCCCCCCAGGAACCCCACCCTGGCTACCACTCCCCGGTAAAGTTAACACAGGGGAATAAGATAAAGAAGAAGCGTCCTCACCAAGCTGCCCGAGCGCTGTGGACCCGGCAGCCGACAATCCAGTAGCCTGATGTGATCTCACGTCCTCTGTCATCCTTCCGTGGTCTGATGCTCCATGGTCCATGTGAGTGCTGCTGAGAGATGCTCTCCTTGATGCTCTCAGGGGACTTGTGACAGTCTGCGTCGACGAGTGAGAGCCTGCATTATCTGGGGACTGCTGCCGTTGACGATCACTATTTGTTAAAAATGGAGGCGATGTCTGTGCAGCACAGACCGGCGGCCCTCTGTTGTTCCTCAATGCAGCCGGACCCGCGGTGCTGCTAGAGCCGGCTGGCAGCCGCCCGTGATCCATCCCCCGCTGAGGCGCCTGTGAAGCAGGCCCTCGTATTGGGTTTCTCCTGTCTGCCCCTCGTCGAGCCGGCTCACCTGACATAGAGGCTCCGGCCGTTCCTGGTCCCGACACCCTGCGCGATCCTGGTGTTGAGGAGGAGGCCGACGCCTCCCCCCGTTGTAGGCCCCGCTGTGTGCCAGGATTCCTCCCAGCTCGCCCACGTGGACCAGCGGTCCCGCGGCGTGCGCCACTAGCTGGAGGGTCCCCGGAGGGGCTCCTAATTCGGCGTCGGGCCCTAGGGGGGACGTCAGGGCTTAGGCGTGCCGGCGGGCGGGACCGCCGCAGCCGGCGCCCTCCGGTGGGGACCTGGGGAGATCCAGCCGCCACCCCCTGGAGAAGGCTGCTCACATGTTGTTGCAGCCACGCAGTACCCTGCGTGCTGGCCGCGTCTCGGAGGCTCTGCAGGAGCGCGTCCACCTCCATGTCGGCAAACCGAAGCTTCGTTCTCTCACAAACAGGCAGGTGAGTGAACGCTCCGGTGATGTGTCTGACGTGGATATGGCGGTTATCTCTTTTTCCCGCCCAGCAAGTTCACCGCCCCCATAACTCCTCCTATCATCTCCTGTTTAACCCCTCCCCCTCCCAAATTCAAAAAAAACCTCACACGCAGCCCGTGTTAACCCCCTAATGTTTATAAACCCCCCTTTTTTGGCGCTGGCTGCTCGCAATGTGACCCCGTCATGGCGGCCTCCCATGATGGCCCGGGGCCCCGTACGGCCTTACTTGATTGTGGTTTTCATTTATCCCTGTCTGTTTTCCCCTGTCTGTCGTGTTTGTGTTATTCTATACACTTCTGTCCCACACCTCCCTGGGTTGGGGAGTAAACAGATACACGTTCATATAGGAGCATAGCAAGATGTGAGACCCGAGCTTTATAGCAAGAAGCTTGCTGGCATGCTTCTTGCCTAGGAAACTGGTCACGTCTGATAAACTACACTGGGCAACATTCAGCAAACTACCGGTATACAGGTAAAAACCCCAATAAGGTAAATTGCAAAGTTGCTTGTCATTACAAGCACTTTTATTTTTTTTTCCAAGTTAAGACGACCCTTTAAAATGAAGTTTTTGTGGCTCTCAGGAAAACAAAATTTTCTTTCATCACTTGAGGCGTTCACATGGGATCTGCATCTATTTGAGAATGGGGTCCCATCTTGTGCCCCTGTCAGTATAGAGGTGCTGAGAACCCCCATACAAATGCAACCTTTCCACTGAAAGTGTAGCATAGGGATCCCATTGGTGGTACCCAAACCTACAGTATTATTTATAGTGGAAATATTTTTTATGCTTTTCTTATTCTTGCTGGAAAAAAATATTTTCATAATTTCAAAAACCTTGAGGTCATAATCAGCATACAGAGGCTACACACTTGCAATGAGGACTGGCACTAAACTGTCTTCTTGACAAAAGAAGCGAATATGATTTTGAGTTACTCTGTCGGGAGATGTTTCTGCTGTAGGTGTCTGTAAGTGGCCCCCCAGTTTTTGTGATGTCACTGGGGCCTGCAAAAGGGTTTTTACTAACAGGTTGTGAAAATGTATTGAATTTGCACCATAAGAAATTGTAATCCGAAATGGAATTTACGGAAAGTTAATGGTGGGCACAACTGTATCTCTAGCAGATGCTTACATGTCAATTTTCTCGCTGTTGCAAGTGATCTCTTTGAAGTACCTCACACCAGGGGCATGGGTGAGTTATGCCACAATCCGAGGTAAGAGAATCGTATTCGGAGGATTTTACCATTTTACCGGAAGACGACCTGCAGATGAAGACGATGACCGCGGCGCTGACCTGTAATTGACCTATTGTGGCGAAAAACAATAACTGCAAACTTCATAGAGCAATAATCTAAAAACCAGTTGGAATAAGAAGAATATATATTTTCATTAGTGATAGGATTGGTGTTAAACAATTGGGGGTTTTGTTTCTTGAATAGATGAGAAACAATTATATACAAGTAGGACCCAATGGCTCTTCACCTATGGGACTGTGCCATGTGAGCAAATTACTGTCTCTGTCTTCTCCAATATTCTAAAGTAATGATTTAACTAAACAAAACAAGTTATCACTTGCCCTCAAGATTGGTGGTAACTGTTAGCTCTGGGTCCCACGGTTGGAAAACTCAACAATCTTTAAGATTAGGAAGTTGTATCTTGTGGTCTCGCCATTTTTGTCCTGGTTGTAAGACTGCATTCAGGAGAAGTTGAATGGTTCCCTCTTACAACAGAATGGAGAACTTGTGCATGGAGTAGATAGCCAAGAGCTGTTCTGTGCTAAACTTGGCTACCTAAATGGAGCCTGCTGATCATGATACGGCCAAGGGAATATGTGGCCACAGATCCTTGATTCTGGTGATTGATGGTGGGCCCGACAATGCACAAACAAGCTCTCACCTAATCAATATATAGGTGATAACTGTGAGATTTGTTTCAACTCATTGCTGGAAACCCAACCAATCTTTAAAATGTAGGACTTGTGTCTAATGGCCTCCTTGGTTTTCTCCTGGCTGCAAAAATTGCATTCAGGAGGAGTTGAGTCATTCCCTCTGATAACAGAACAGCAGACCTGTATGAGTCGCCCGCCAGGGCCATGGAGCACTCGGTACCGGGTCCGGTACTTAAGGGGATGTGTCACGGTAGCGACCCGGTCCGTGGCCCTGGGCGCCCATGTAAAAGGGATACTGATTAAAGTTTGTGTTCGTGACGCCACCTGTGATATTTGGTCAGTAGAGACCGACTCTGCTTAAAGGGGTCCGCTGGGATGATGGTATAACTTCCCACAGGTGAAGTAGGTCCCCAGGGCTCCCGGTGTGTAAATGGAGATGGTGAATGGTGCAGTGAAGAACTAGGACACAGCTTTGCAGTCTTTTACCTGGTTTACTGAAGCTTCAGGCAACCGCAGTCCAGGGCACCAGACAACAGGTACAGGCAGGGTCCGGCCGACTTGGAAGCGAATCCAGAGTCCTCTGACCAGGTGGAGGTAAAAGCCTTCCCCAAAGCACGGTGGTGTTGTAGTCCCTTACTGCCTAAGGCTTCTAATAAGGTCCTCACAGTTCCTCTCTGTCCCCCATATAGGTTAGGACACAACCCCTATGACAGGTGAACTGGGTCTTTTTACAGGGTCTCTATCACGACCCGGGTCTTATAATTATCACTGTGTCTCTTGGGTATCAAGACGGACAGGTGATTTACAATCCAGCTGTCCTGCCAGTTTCAGCCATGCCACTTTAGAGTTCAGCATGGCCACTGTCTTCCGGCTACCGGAATCTGCGCTAGCCAGGGAGGTTGCCACTTCACTGCTCTGCTCCACTGGTGTTATTCTCCTGTGCTTTCTCTCTCTGGCACTCTTTCTACAAGTTGTTCGTTCCTTCTGTTCTCTTCCTCCAGGAGCTGTAGTACCTCGGACTACATGGCTCCTTCAGACCTTCTGACACTCTATGTCATCTGCCTTCGTCTCTGTCCTCCTTCACTGTCTGCTTCAGACTCCCCTCTAACTTCCCCTCCAGCCAGAATATAAGGAAATTCCCCTTAATCCGGGTTCAGAACTCCCCCTTCTGGCATGGAGTATGAACGTGTTGTATGTAAGTGATTACCTGGTGAAAGTTATCCTTCATCGCTTCCAAGCGGGACATCACCCTCCCCAAGGGGAAAGCAATGCCACTGTGACGACCAGGACCCTGGGGCGTCACATGTGCATGGAGGAGATGAATGAAGCAACAGATCACGCATATGCCCAGATGCTCCATTTAGGTTTATATCTATGAGGATACAAGATCTGTGGTGCTCTGTGCTCAGATGCCTAAAAGGTTCGGCAGAAGCATACTCATCATGTGGCCAAGGAAGAAAGGAAGACCTGCATTCCCAGTTCTGGTGATGGATGAAGGGCCCAGCGGTGCATAAATGAGGTACTGCTAAAGCTGTTTGTGTCTAACAACTGAAAATCCCACCAATCTTTACAATTGAGGTCTCCCAGGTTCTCTCCTGGCTGCAAGACTGCGTTCAGGAAGACCTAAGTCATTCTCTCCGACAATAGATCAGGAGACCTGGGCATGAAGGAGATGAATGTATCTGCAGATCACACATAGGCGCTGCCTCCCCATTGAGGGTTATATGATGCTGTGGATACCTAAATACAGCCAAATGCTATACAGCTACCTGAGTGGAGTGACAAGACACATGCTAATTATATGGCCATGTGTGAAAGTAGGAAACAAGTTCCTCATTTTGGAGAGCTCTGAGAGGCTCTATGGTGAGACCTACACCTATCTATCAGTTATCTATACAGTAGATTTGTGATAACTTATTGAAAGGGAATCTGTTAGTTTGATCATCCCTCCATCTATATGAACATATAGATAATATAAAGGTAAAAAAATGATACCTTGATATCTGAAGTTTGATGAATGATTCCTGAGAAATCCATGTTTTTCTTAATATGTAAATGAGCTGTTAAAGATCTATGGTCCGGTCATAGATCTCCCCAAGAATCTGCCTCCAGAGATTGTTTTAAATGAAAGGAACTTTATCAATTTGGCACATGTCAATTGGGAGAGCAGACTGTCAGTCATTACATGTCTCACACTGGTATTGATGTAAAATAATCTCTGGAGGCAGATTCTCATGGAGATCTATTTCCCACCCATAGATCTTAACAGCTCATTTATTTATTTTAAAAAACATGGATTTCTCTGGAATAAAACATCAGATTGCAGATGTCAAAGTATCATTTTAGTCATCTTTCTATGACCTGCATGCCCATATACACGGCTTAGGAGAGATTATCCTACTGACAGATTCCCTTCAATCTTTTTTGTTGATGTCTGGGTGCTCTCTCCATAATGCATATATTAAAATACCTTGATATCACGGCCATCAGAATCTGACCTGAGTAAAGACAAGCCGTCAGTTTTTCCTCAGCAGAAATAGATTAATCTCTGCTATAATAATACAGTGTCTGCAATTTCCTTCTTCAGCGAAAACTTTTCTACCTGACAATTACCTGCAATAGATGGAAGATTGAGGCCATTGAGGTTTCATCTATCCTCATTTTGTTAATTAGGCTGCAAAGCAAGAGAAATAGGTCTGGAGCCAATGCTATGCTTGTGAAATAAATATACCAATTAAATAGATTTTTACAAACACAGACGAGCAGTTCAACCCTTTGAAGAAAAATTGGAATCCAAGAATTGCTATCAGTACGAACCGCTGTGAGCTCCTGATTACGGCTCCTAATGTTCATTGATTTGTAGCAGCTGCAAAGCCAGCAGCTAATTTACAAACCAGTAGTTAAAATTAATTAAGGGAAGGGAAATTTTAGTAACTATCCAACCTCAGAGTCATCATAAATCAAACCTATTGATATCATAATGCATATGGCCATACGTATGTACACCTTCAATCATCACAACTATACCGCATGAGCCTGATAACGCCCGTTACAAAGAGGGGTAATATGGATTGGGTCAACTTTTTACTGTTTTAACTGCTCATTCTCTCCTGGGAATGTTTTCTACAAGATTTTGGAGGAGTTTTTGCCCATTTGTCCAGAAGCGCATTTGTGAGGTCAGACTCTGATGTTGGATCCCAAAGTTGTCAAAAGGGGTTTGTGCATTCACTCGAGTTCCTCCACGCCAAGTTTGTCTTATTTTTTTATACTACACTAAACACTAAACACTAAATATAGTCACTCCAATTGTTCTTACAAAGTTGAAGTCATACAACAGTATAAAATATCTTTGCTCTAGTGTTACATTGTCTTTCAGTGGAAATATGGGTCCAAATCCTAAAATCCTAAAATCAGCAGCAGTAGCATTATACTTCAACCAACAAATTTTACACTTGGTTCTATCCCTTCTCGTTGGTAGCATTCTTTACGCATCTGGCAAACCCCAAGTCAGACTTCCATTTGACATGTAGAACCCAGTTAACCCCCTGTTAAATAATAACTGTTAAATTTGTTAACCCTTGCTCTGCCTTCTCTCTGTCACTGCATCCTGCAACCTGCTTTCACTTGGCGTAGTCGGCAGGATGCAGTCCACAGGCTCAGAAGAGACAGACCAGATGGCCATGGGTACCCCAAGGGCCAATATACCGCTGGGAGCCATGCTGAGCAACCTTCCAAAGTTCACAGGGAGAAGCACTTTACTATGTGACTGGACTAAGCGGGTCAAGAGCATGTTGAGGATGCATACCAGGACCCCCGGGATGCAGGTGGAGATTGTCATCATGACACTGGATGGAGAAGCGAGGTGCTCCGTCATGTTCTGGCCTTCACATGAACGAAACACCTTTACCAAGGTGTTACAAATTTTAGAGGAAATGCACGAAGACCCTACGGATGTTGGGGAATTACGCATGTGCTTGTTTAGTCGTGTCCAAGGGAGGTGGAGTCGGTGACCCAATACATGAATGCGCTGCACGAGATCCATGCTGTGTTCGCTAAGCGGGATGACGTAGGCGTAGGGCCTCCTGATATAGCTCTGAGAGACTAACTAGTGGCAGGCTTTAGGGTTGCGCTGCTTAAACAGTCTTTGCGGGAGCGCTTGCAGGTTAATCCGCCTATGTCTTTTTTGGAGGTTGAGGTGGAGGAGCGCGCACATGAGCAAGAGCAGGGGGTGACAGCCCTGGCAGGGAAGGTCCAGAGTGGGGAGGTGTCTGCTTCGCTTACAACTGAACCAAGTTGGGTGATCGAAATCCGGAAGGAAATCCAGGGAGAGCGAGCAGAATGGTCCAACTTAAGGAAGAAGCCTCCCCTTACCCTGGATCCCTCTAGAGGTCAAACTAATCCTGAACCTCGCCAGGAAAAGAGACAACCTCGCACAGAAAGACCGCTAATCTGTTTTTCATGTGGAGACTTTGAGCATTATGCCCGTGGATGCGCACGCCGGGGGAGATCTCCCAACCGCCGTCTGTTAAACTAGTGGGCTCCATGGATGGGGGACGCTGCCCGGAGCCTGAGCAGTCAAGAAGGAGAAAAGGAAGTCCCACAAGTTTAGTGTCTCTGAGTCGTCTTGTATGGGCTGAAATGGATGGTTGGGCTGTCCCCTGTTTAGTTGATACCGGTAACTACTATGCCTGAGACTTATTTCAGACGTCATTTTCCCGAGGAGATGCGGCCTGAATGGGGCCCAGTAATTAAATTGACGGTGGCCAATCAGTTACCCATCCCGGTCACAGGGGTGGTCTGGATACAAATCACTGTGTGCAGCAAAGATGTGGGCCGGAAGGGCGTCGTGTTAACTGCTGGGGACCCAGGCAATGGTCCCACTGTGACTCTAGAAATTAACGTTTTGAAAGAACTCGGGAGCATCCTGATCAGTGGGTGGCCAGATGTGTTCCTGAATCAATGGAGCCATCACACCCACAAGAGAAAGGTGTTTCAACAGTTGATACGGGTGGCCCAGGCCCAAGAGACGTCAAGTGAAGGGAGAACATTGGGGAAGGGGGTCCTTCAAGCCGCTGCCAACCTCATTCTATCACCAGGTCAGACTTTACTCACTCTCACCATCCAAGCCTGTACCCTGTTATGATCCTAGTGGCTGAGGATCGCAAAATGGACTAGCTAAGTTAATGAACGTAGACACATCTATCTTGGTGAACTAACTGGACCCCTTAATCCAGGCAAACAGATCAGACAATAATGGCAAAGGATACTGAAATTTGACCGTGATTTTATTTAGAAGACGATAATCTATACAAGGTCTTAGAGAACCATCCTTCTTGGCCACAAAAAAGAATCCTTCACCAAGAGGGGAGGAGGATGGACGAATATGTCCCTTCTCCAAAGACTCCTTTATATAACTCCGCATCGCGGCATGTTCTGGCACAGACAAATTAAAAAGTCGTCCCTTAGGGAACTTACTACCAGGAATCAAATTTATGGCACAATCACAATCCCTATGAGGAGGCAGGGCACCGGATCTGGCTCATCAAATACATCCTGGTAGTCCGACAAAAACTCAGGGACCTCAGAAGGAGTGGAAGAAGCAATTGACACCAAAGGAGCATCGCCACGAATCCCCTGGCAACCCCAACTTGACACTGACATAGCTTTCCAATCCAGAACTGGATTATGGGCCTGCAGCCATGGCAGACCCAAAACGACAACATCATGCAAATTATGCAGCACAAGAAAGCGAATCATCTCCTGATGTACAGGAGTCATGCACATGGTCACTTGAGTCCAATATTGCGGCTTATTCTCAGCCAATGGTGTAGCATCAATTCCCCTCAGTGGAATAGGGAATTCCAAAGGCTCCAGGACAAAACCACAGCGCCTGGCAAACGACAAATCCATCAGATTAAGGGCAGCACCTGAATCCACAAAAGCCATAACCGAGTAGGATGACAAAGAACAAATTAAAGTAACAGACAAAATGAATTTAGGCTGTATAGTACCAATGGTGACAGGTTTAGCGATTTTTTTTAAGCGCTTAGAGCATGCTGAGATAACATGAGTAGAATCACCACAGTAAAAGCACAACCCATTTTGACGTCTATGACTTTGCCGCTCAATTCTGGTCAGAATTCTGTCACATTGCATAGACTCAGGTCTCTGTTCAGAAAACACCGCCAGAGGATGTGCAGATTTGCGCTCCCGCAAACGCCGATCAATCTGAATGGCCAAAGCCATTGAGTCATTCAGACTTGCAGGCGTGGGGAACCCCACCATAACATTCTTAATGGCTTCAGAAAGACCTTCTCTGAAATTTGCAGCCAGGGCACACTCATTCCATTGAGTAAGCACCGACCATTTCCTAAATCTTTGACAATACACCTCTGCTTCATCTTGCCTTTGAGAGAGGGCCAACAAAGCCTTTTCTGCCTGGTTCTCAAGATTAGGTTCCTCATAAAGCAATCCAAGCGCCAGAAAAAACGCATCCACATTCAGCAATGCAGGATCTCCTGGCACCAGAGAGAAAGCCCAATCTTGAGGGTCGCCACGTAACAAGGAGATAACAATTTTAACTTGCTGAGCGGAATCACCAGAGGAACGAGGTCTCAAAGATAGAAATAATTTACAATTATTCTTAAAATTCAGAAACCTAGATCTATCTCCAGAAAACAACTCAGGAATAGGTATTTTTGGCTCTGACATAGGGCTATGAACAACAAAATCCTGAATGCTTTGCACCCTTGCAGCAAGATGATCCACACTAGAAGTCAGACTCTGAATATCCATGTCTGCAGCTGAACTCAAAACCACCCAGAGATTAAGGGGATGAGAGAAGCTGGACAGACTGCAGCAAAGGTAGAGAAAAAAAAAATTGTACTCAGGACTTCTCTTATCCCACTTCTGCGATGCATTAAACACTCTTTGGCCTGCTGTACTGTTATGATCCTAGTGGCTGAGGATCGCAAAACGGACTAGCTAAGTTAATGAACGTAGACACGAGCTCTAGGGAGGTGGTAACTGGACTGACCGCAAACCTGATCCTAACCAAACACACTAAAGGTAGCCGGTGAACGTGCCTAAAATCCTGGACGTCTCGACGCAGCCTGAGAAACTATCTACTCCTAGAGGGAAAGTAAGACCTCACTTGCCTCAGAGAAATCACCCCAAAGATATAGGAAGCACGGAGGGGCGGCACGGTGGCGCAGTGGTTAGCACAGCAGCCTTGCAGCGCTGGAGTCCTGGGTTCTAATCCCACCAAGGACACCATCTGCAAAGAGTTTGTATGTTCTCTCCGTGTTTGCGTGGGTTTCCTCCGGGTACTCCGGTTTCCTCCCACATTCCAAAGACATACTGATAGGGAATTTAGATTGTGAGCCTCATCGGGGACAGTGATGATAATGTGTGCAAACTGTAAAGCGCTGCGGAATATGTTAGCGCTATATAAAAATAAAGATTATTATTATTATTATTATTATGAAGCCCCCAACAAATAATAACGGTGAGGTAAGGGGAAAATACAAACGTAGAAATGAAAACAGATTCAGCAAATGAGGCCCACTAATACTAGATAGCAGAAGACAGACAGGGAACTGTGCGGTCAGTAAAAAACCCTATGCAAAATATCCACGCTGAGAATACAAGAACCCCCACACCAACTAACGGTGTGAGGGGAGAAACTCAGCCCCCTAGAGCTACCAGCAAGCAAGGAAATCACATATTAGCAAGCTGGACAAGAAACAGAAATAAACCAAGAAACATATGAACACTGATGATCAAAAAATGAACAAAGAAAAACTTAGCTTCTCTTGAAGAGACTGATAATGAAGGAATGCAGGAGAGCTCAAAAATAGCACTGAAGACATTGACAGCAGGCAACCACTGAAAGTCCAGGTGAGCTAAATAGGAAACCAACTACCAGATAATGAGACAGCTGATCCCAGCCACAAACCTGCAGAAAAACACAAAGAGCCACCAGAGGGAGCCCAAAGACAGCACTCACACAGTACCACTTGTGACCACCAGAGGGAGCCCAAAAATAGAGTTCACAACAGTACCCCTTTCGAAGGAGTAGAAGTTCAGATAGAGCCCAGTTTAATGGAACAACCTCAAGGGCTCCTAATGGCAAGGACATTAACCACAGGTCACGACAGTAATGTGCCGGTGCGATGTGTCAACCTAGGAGAGAACAGTATTACGCTCCTGCCCAAAAGTGAAGTAGCACAGATAATGGGTATACCGGAAGAGTTGATACCACAAGAGGCTGTTCAATTGACAGTGAACCAAGGGGATCCCTGGACAGTGGTCATGGCGGTGTCCTCTGAACCACCCCCTAATCACCTTAAGGAAGGACGCTGAATCCTGGAGCAGATGCGGGCTGATCTAACGGAACTCTCACCACAACAGGTACAACAAGTGGAAGCGGTGCTAGAGAAATACCAGGATGTTTTTGCCCATCATAACAATGATTTGGGCTGCATCACAGCCATTACTCATGAAATTCCAACAGGAAACACTGTACCCATTCGGGAACGATATCAACAAATTCCACCACAAATGTACCAGGAGGTGAAAGAGATGTTGGTGGATATGCTACAGAGTGGGGTCATCTGAGAGAGCCAAAGCCCGTGGGCTGCCCCAATTGTTCTAGTAAGAAAGAAGGAAAGAACCCGGCATTTCTGTGTAGATTACCGGAAGCAGAATGCCTGCTCCGTGCGAGACTTGTACCTGCTACCAAGAATTGAAGAGTCCTTGTCTGCTCTGGGAAAAGCAAAGTACTTCTCATCGGTGGAGCTGGCCAGTGGGTATTGACAAGTGCCCATGTCCGAGCAAGACCGGGCGAAGACAGCATTCATACTGCCTATGGGATTGTTCGAGTTCAACCGGATGCCTTTCGGCCTTACCAACGCACCCGGGACCTTTCAAGGATTGATGGAGAGATGTTTGGGAGACCTGAATTTTGAAGCTACCCTCATCTGTTTAGATGCTATCATCGTCTATACTGCCACCTTTGAGGAGCACCTGCAAAGGCTGGAACAGGTGTTGAGTTGGCTGCAGAAACAGGGCCTGAAAGTGAAACCTCGGAAGCGTCATCTCTTTCACAAGCAGATTGAATATCTGGGACATGTCCTGTCCGCCAAAGGGATGAGAAGATAGCAGCAGTGCAGGACTTGCCCTCTTCGAAGACAGTGAAGGATGTCCGGGCCTTTCTGGGACTTACCGGATACTATCGATGGTTCATGAAAAACTTCACTCGAATTGTTAATCTGCTGCTTGAATTATTGAAGGGAGTACCATCCGGCACCAAGAATCTGATCATCCAGTGGTAAGATTGCCTGGAAGAAGCTATCAGAGCTCTAAAAATGGCCCTGACAGAAGCCCCGTAATGGCCTATGCAGACTTTTCTCAACTTTTTATCCTCTACACCGATGGGAGTCTACATGGGTTAGGTGCTGTATTGTCGCAGAGGCAGGACGGGAAAGAGGGAGTGATTGCTTATGCAAGCCGGTCTCTTCACGACTCTGAACAAAATCCAGATAATTACAGATCTTTCAAGCTGGAACTGCTGGCTTTAGTGTGGGCAATGACTGATAAATTCGCTGAGTACCTGTCTGGGTCTGAAGTCTTGCTAAGCACCGATAACAATCCTCTGTCCCATCTGGAAAATGCGAAACTGGGGACTCTGGAGCAAATATGGGTGGCCCGTATGGCAAAGTATCGATACAAGATCGCATATCCGAGAGGAGCTGAGAATACGCATGCTGATGCTCTATCCAAAGTGACTCACGTGCTACCTGTTGCTACCTCGGCGTAATTGGGATGAAGAGCAGGAGGCTAAAGAGATCCCTGGGTTTCAGAACACCGCCAGGACATTGGCGGCAATGCAGGGACAGATTGGGGAGGCATCCAGAGAACACACCCTGGGACGACCCCATGATGACTGGGTCCGGCTTCAGCAAGAGGATGGGAAACTCACGCGGTTGAGGCAGTGGTGGCCTTGAAGCAACTTTCTACCTGAGAAGAGAGGGAGACCCTGTCCCTGGGAACACTGTAGATCCTCCGGCAATGGGAGAGGCTCCAGTTGGAAGATGGCTTGTTGTACCGGAAAGTGCAGCTAGCACGAGAGTTGGGAATTACCTAGCAAGTGGTGCTTCCCGAAAAACTGATCAGTGAGGTGGCCACCGAAGCTCATGAGAGAGGGCCCACTTTTGCCTGGAGAAGACTTTCCAGTGGCTGCAGAAGTTGGTCTACCATCCTCGGCTAAAGACTGCAGTAGATGAAGCTTGTCACAGGTGCAGAAACTGCGAACTGGCCAAGCCTCCAGAACAGAGGACTCCTATGCAGACAATTGTGACTTCTGCTCACCTAGATGTATTGATGATCGATTACTTGACTGTGGGTCCAGCTCACCAAGGATATGAACACTGTCTGGTGAAGACCGATCATTTTACCAAATTTGCTGTGGTAACTCCGACCTGGGATCAGACTGCTAAATTGGCGGCACAGGTCATTTGCAGAAACTTCATCCGAATATACGGTTGCCCGAAGAGAATCCACTCTGACCAAGGGGCCTGTTTTCAAGGAAAAGTAATGGAAGAACTGCGTCATCTGTTTCAGATTGAGAAATCCGGAACGACGCTCTATCATCCACAAGGAAATGGAGACTGTGAGCATTTCAATCGGATGCTGATTCAGGTGCTGAGGATGTTAGAGGAGGACCGGACTGTAGAGACCTGGGTGTCGTAACCAGTGCCTTCCCCCCTCCCATCAATCCCGTAATGAAACACACACAGACCTAGGTAGGTTGAACAGGTCGGTCACAGTTTTATTAATTAAATAAGCAGAGAAAGGGCAATTACATATCATAACGGCCGCTCGCGCCGAGCTCCTGTCCGTGATCGGCAGGGGAATTGGCCCAACGAGCGGCTACGACCTTTGCCCTCCTCCGCTTCTTCCGCCACGGAGGATCCCGTATATTACCTACGCGGGACTCCGACCCCACCCCACAACGTTAGGGCCTGTTCAACCCCGTCCTGTAAACCAGACAGAAAAATATCGAGGCCAATGTCCGTTAAGTGAACTCCGTCCGGTCTTAATTCCCTTGTAGGTATTGGTGACGAATCACGATCCCACCTCTTCCTCTCACATATTTTCCGATCCGAGCATTGAATTTCACCCTTGTCCGCTCTATGGCTTTTTTATCTCTTGCACCGCGCCACATGGCCCGTGGTGTTATCTCCGACCACACCAGTATCATGTTCCTGAACAGACTGCTGAACCGTTCCTTATCTGTTGTCACCCATTTGTACAATTCGGCCACCTTTTGTTTGCCCAGGTCATTGCCACCCGCATGTAACACCAATATCACTGGGCGTTCCGCCATCCTTGCTAAGCCCACCATCTCCTTGAACACCTGTTTCCACCGGAGGCCTCGGATACCCTTCCAGTTAACTTTTATTCCCGGGATGTAGAGATTTGTTCCTCCTGGCCGCAGTTTGGCCCTCTTTTCGGCCCAGTATACGTAGGAATCTCCTACCACCCGAACTTCAACCTCTGTAAGAGACAACACATGTTAATTAAGCAAGTCGGGTCTTATGTATCTGGCGAAGCATGCGGACTTCCAACGACCCATTCTCTGAACTTCGGCCTCTGACACTCCTGCCCTAGCTGCCTCTGTGGCTGCCCCTATCCGGAACGAATGTGTTCCGTACTCCTTTGGATTTGCGCCGTTTTTTTCCAAGCATAGCTTGAACATTGCCTGGAATTGGTACTTGGTCAGAGGGGACCCGTCTGTATGAGTGAAGAAAAATCTACCAGCGTGTCTTATTACGGCATATGATTTGACCATTTTTAGCGGGCAAGCTGGGCCCTCTGTAGAGTTAACCAGGACCCATGTGCCCCTACCGGTGGGATCGCATTTGGATTTTCTAACCCTGATGCGCAGGGCGTCGCTGCATATAACTATGCCCTCATGAATTAGGCCTCCTTCCGCCGCGTTTTTTGACCGCGGTAGCAATTCACTAATACACAGTGCTCCGAAAAAAACGGTCGCAAAAGCTGCCGATATGAGGGCCGCCTCATATTGCGATGAGCAGACTGACGAGGATCAGGTCCTGCAATAGTCTCAGTAAGATGGGGCGGTGACATTCTTGGCTTAGCTGAAGCCTTTTCCAACCTTTTATGGCTTGTCTTATGCAGAAGGATTTAGTTACGTCTACCCATCCCAATAATTGAAAGAAAAATGCTAGCCCCGATAAATTCCGTTGTGCCGAGGCGCCCGACGCCCCGCTTTCCCTCATCCGTAATAGGAAATCAGTTGTCACTGCGCTTCGCGCTCCGTCGCTTTCGTCGACTGGCCTACCCTGGATTAGTGAGCACCACTCCTCCCAAGCCTTACCATACACCTGCCAGGTAGCTGGCGAAACGGAGGCCCAGATTAGGGGCATCAATGATTGGCCACTGTGTCCCACAGGGACAGTGGACACAGAATACCCCGGGGTTGTGCGTTGGGCTGCTGGATTCTGAATGCCTGCCAATTGGAAAATAACAATGGGTTAATGATATCATCATCTCCTTCCGCCACTACGGTGGCTCTACACCAAATATTGTTTTCAAGGCAAATCAGCGCTAGCCGGCGCAAGAGAGCGAGTATGGGCAGGGATGAAGAAGACATGTGATTCAAACTCTTCGCCGTTTTCGCATTTTTTTGTTTGGAAACGAATGTTCGTGTTTCTCAACTGATCGGTCCATATCTCCATCGCTGCTACAACCGCGAACAATTCCCATAGGGCCGGGTCTTGTCCCCACTTTGTTGTCGTCCACCTCTCTGGCCAACCAGATTTGCACCATTGGTTTTTATAAATTGCTGCAAAACCCACTTTTTTGTTCCACCCTATTGTCAGCCCTAATTCCTTGCTTGCGATCTCTCTCACCATAACGCACGTGTGACCGTTGTACGATTGTAGGAACGTTTGCCATACTAGCAGATCTGCTTTTAGCGAACGGGTGAGCCTAATTCTATGGCCGGGCTGAGAAGCGCCTTTTGTTGCCAAAGATAGTCTGCGCGAGAATGCTCTGCCGACCGGCATTACGCGGCAGGCGAACGTCAGTAGGCCCAATAATGCCTGCATTTGCTGGAGGGTTACCTTGTTAACTTCGCAGAAGCCTTTCAACATTTGCTGGGTTTTTAATATTTTATCCTTTGGTAAGCGGAAAACCATTGAATTGGTATCTATTTCGATGCCCAAGAAAGGCAATACATTACATGGTCCCTCCGTTTTTTCCGGTGACAATGGCACGCCGAATTCGAGTGAGATAGATTTGAATTTTTCTAGTAGATCGGAGCAGAGTTTGGACTTTCTGGGGCCGACGAACAGGAAATCATCGAGGTAGTGAATTAGGAATTCACTGCACGTTTCGTACCGAACTACCCAATCTAGGAATGTGCTGAATAGCTCAAAATAGTGACATGAGATGGAACATCCCATCGGGAGGCACATGTCGAAGTAATAGAGCTGGTCCACTTTGCAGCCCAGAAGGTAGAAACATTCGGGGTGCACGGGTAGTAAACAGAATGCCGATTCAATGTCGGATTTGGCTAGCAGGGCGCCGGGTCCGGCTGCCCGTACTAATTCTACCGCCTTATCGAAAGACGCGTATGAGACAGAGGCTTCTTCTGGGGAAATTGCGTCGTTAACCGAATCGCCCTTTGGGTGAGATAAATGATGAATTAAGCGGTATTTGCCGGGTTCCTTTTTTGGTATAACGCCTAGCGGTGATATTTTCATGTTTTTGAAGGGTAGCGACTGGAAGGGGCCTGCTATTCTACCCAACTCTACCTCCTTTTCAATTTTTTGTCTAAGTATTTCGGGGAATTCACGAGCCGATTTTAGGTTATCGGATAGGGTTGGCGTTCTTGTTAGCCTAAAGGGAATAAAAAACCCGTCGGAGAATCCTGATTGCAGCTGCTGAGCCGCTTCCTTATTGGGGTAGAGCTTTAGCCAGGGGGCCATCGCGGTTACGCTCACCGGGGTTCTGCCGCATAGGCGCTTTGTAAGGCTGACGAGTGCACCTTCACGCTGGGTGCCCCCCCCGCAAGCGGAGCAATCGTGTTTGAATTTACATAATGTGTGGAAACGGCAGTTTCCCTCGTTGAACAGCCAGCAGGCCCCGAGTTTTCACACGACCACTGAGTTCTGACCTGCGGCTGTGGAGTAATTAGTGGTCGTGGCCGAAAAGGGGGGCTGCTTTTGGGACAGCATCAAACGCAACCATACGTCTGTTGCTTTACCCCCCCAGCCTAGATCGGGCTGTAGGGCCAGACGCCTGCGGAACTCCTCGTCATACCGCCGCCAGGCTGAACCGCCATGCGACTTGTATGCACTATATATCATGTCCTGATATATAAACAATTCGGAGCAGCGTTCCGGATGTTTCTGGCCCATGATACAGCCCAATACTGCTAAGGCCTGAAGCCAATTATTCATGGTTAATGCAATTCTCGATCTCCCCCTATCGAAACCCCTATCGTTAGGTTTATCCACCGTTTGCTGGTCCGCTGATAACAGCGACCATATATCAATGTACTCGTTGCTCCAGATTTTCTGCCTAGTTTCCTAATCTATATGGGCGCCCAGCGGGCTGATCCCGCAGAAGAAGGTGTCTTTGTGTAGATTAGAGGATTGTGGCGTTGTATTGTTCGCCACTTTTCCGCTCGAATGTGATAACTGTAAGATTAACTCCTTTACCGCAGAGGTTAGCTCCATATCTTCTAACATTTCCTTGCCACCCTTCGAACACTCACCGCTGTGTGACTCTGGACGAGTGTACTCCGATCCTGGAGGAACCCCCGCTGATGTTGACGGGGTGATGTCGCAGGACGGGGAAACTCTGGCTCCCGCTACAGCGAGGGACTGGCCGATGTTCTGGCCGATGCACTGAGTATCGTGCGTTGGAGCCCGATTACAACCACATCGTGGCGGATTACTGGCTCTGTCTTCGGCGACTGTGTAGTGATTGCTGTGGCTGGAAACCGCGGGGGATTGTTCTCCCTGGCTGAAAGCCCTAGAGGGTGCCCGTGATTTTGAAGTCTTGTTGCGTGCACGATATCTTCTATCTGGGCTCTGTGATACATCGGACCCCTCGGACGTTGCTGATGACAGCCATCCTGAGGCCCGGGATCTGCGGCAGCTCCTATGGGAGCTGTGTCTGCGTCGGTGACGGGAGGGGCGTTTAGAGGGGTAGCGCAAATGGCAATGGGAGGTTTCCGAAGATGATTGAGAGGACGTTTGGCGTCTACGCCTTCGTCCGCCGTTGCCCAGCGGTGTAAGGGGGGGGATTCCAACATTATTCTGAGGGGGATTAATGGCAGTATACGGTCCCGTAGTGCTACTTAGAAGGGGGGGCGTAAGGAGGTATCTGTTTTCCTCCCCATTGCTGGGATTTGGCGGTTAACGGAAAATTTTTATTAGGAATTTGGGCAGTAGGGGAGGTGTAAATGCGTCCGTGTTAGGTGCGTTTACTGATCTTTCGCAGTGATTCCCGCTGTGCATCCGTTGAGCGCCTTGCTCGGTCCTATTGGGCCGAACAATGCGCTCTTCAGCTACCCTGTAACAACTACGGCCTGACCCCTGATACCCCCGTGTAGGCATCAGTGCTGAGTGTGCCAGGGGTAGGCGGGAGGTCAGGACTGGTGGGAAATCAGCGCACTGATCGGTCTGGTTTGCCTGATCAGCGCGCTCTGGGGACTTTGTGGCGTTAGTGCCGGTCTCCTGGTTACCCCCGGCGGGCAGCATATATGTGCCCGCAGGGAAGGTAACCGAGGACAGGCCAGCGCTGTTCTCAGCGCTGTAATGCAGTGACCGGAAGTGGGTGGGCGGGGACAGGAAGTGGGTGGGTGGAGCTTTCTCTGTGCGCCGGACCGAGCCCGACGAGGAAGCCGGAAGACGCCGGCAGCTGCGAGGCGGCGAGGCCGCCCCCTCCCAAACCTGGAGCCGCTCCGGGGCGCGGGGTAAGCGGGCGGACCGCCTGCCCCCCGCGCCGCTGGGAGAACCGCCGGAGCAGCCAGTGAAGGGGGCGATGCCTCGTGCCGCCTGGTCCCGCCAGCCTGCTCGCCGCCAGACACCGGAGCCGTGGGGAGAGGAGGCGACTCTGCCCGCTGCTCGGCGCGGCCCGGTGCCCCGCCGACCGAGGGGACGACTATGTTTTTCCAGTGCGTGCGGCGCCCGGCCCTCCCCCGCCGCCTCCGAGAGGCCATCCTAGTGTCTGCGGCCGGGATACCCTCGGCCAGCTGCGCGGCTGCAAGGGGCAGCACTGATCCCACCTCTGGACTGCAGGGACGTTGCACGGAACGTCTCCCTGCTGGCGAGCGGGCCAGCGTCGGAGGTGAGCTGGTCACAATGGGCCCCAGGGGCGCGGGCGTGAGGGAGGACGAGGGCGACCCAACCAGCCCAGACGAGGGGTGTGTGAGCAAGGGGTTGGGAGAGGGCACAGAAAGCTGATCCCTGATGTCGGCAAAAATGGCCTGAAGCCAGTTCTCACCTTTCTGTGCCGCTCTCCTCTGTAAGGCCTCAACCAGGGGGTCCGACATCAGTACTGCAGGGACAAAAGCTTCCAGGTGTCCGCCAGGAGGAAAAGAGAAAGTTCCTGGCCGGACACCTGGATTTAACCCCTGTAGGAGTGGCCGTAGGACCCCTCCCCTCCAGTGACCACTGGCCGGCTGGGGGTCTTCTAATTAGTGCATCACTAAGGGGGAGTGATGCTGGGGGGGGGGGGGAACTGGCACTGACAATCTTTCCGTGCTGCTCTATCTAGGTGCTCCCCAGTCAGAGACGTGCACCTTATGCAGTACCGCGTCTGCCAGGAAGTTGGTTGGCTTGAGTATGTGGCCGAATTAGTTTGGGTGTACAACAACCGGGTACAGAGCACAACTGGATACACGCCATACACCCTGCTCCTGTATATCCCAACCATAACGTACTGGGTACGTGCAAAGTTGGGAAGGGGTTAAAGGGAATCTGTCACCAGATTTTTGCTATTTAATCTGAGAGCAGCATAACGTAGGGGCAGAAACCCTGATTCCAGTGATGGGTCACTTACTGGGCTGCTAGTTGCTGTCTCAATAAAAATCAGTGTATTATCAGCATGAGATTATTACTGCAGTATTAGGTGCATCCCAGTCAAACCAAAGCCCTACCACTGATTGCCAAATTTCTGTGCACATGATACATTGAGAAAGCTGACAATCAGTGGTTAGAGTGCGGGGTTGAACAGAGCTCAGCATTTGGAGCTCTGCTACTTCAGCAGCAGAGAAAACAGTGATTTTATAAAAATGACGGCATGCAGACCAGCAAGTGACATATATTGCTGGAATCAGGATCTCTGTCTCTACATCATGCTACATAGCAAAAACCTTGTGACAGATTCCCTTTAAAAATAGCATGTCAGGCTACAGTTGTGTCTCCAAATGTTTCTTCATTCACACCCCACTGCTATAATTAAAACTACATCTTTATTTGCAACTTTTTTTTAAAGTCACAGATGTATAAATCTGGCTAAAACCTATTTGCTTTGATAATCAAGACAACTTTCATACCTACTAAGAGTGTTACAAGTAACATATCATCACAAATAGTTGCACATTTTTGTTCGCCGCGAAAGCCACGATACCTTCCCCCCGATGACTCTCATCGTGGTCTAACTCAGTCCTAGAAGCTCCAGGACTATTTATTTTCAGACTTATTTATTTGACTCTATTTTTTTATGAATATCGTTTGATCGTGGTGATCTTGCAGAAACTTTTCCACTGATAGTGGCGCTGTAAAATGTGAGATCCACATTCTATAAAGCTCAGATGGTGTCAAAGGGGCATCCAGTTTACACTGATTCTCTATGGCCACGATAGGTCACCAAGGCGTCATCATTGGGGTCCACAGTAGACAATGTTGTGGTTCCAATTGTAAGTGTGAGTGAGCAGTCACGTGGTTGTATGTATACTATCCCCATACTTGGGGTCACATGCAGACTAGAAGCGTTTGGTTTCTCTCCATAGAAGTGGATTAAGAAAAGCCAAACACATCTAGTCGGCATGTGACCACAAATATGCAAGTGGTGACGTAACCAGACGTTGGTACAGGTAACACTGGGGAATCCTCACAGTCAGCGCACTACACACTGTCACGATTTAGCAGTCACCTTTATCAGTACGTACAGATGAGTCCACCTTTCCGCAAATTTCCACTATTAACTTTCCCGCAAAGGACTTAAAATTTCTCATGCTCAAAATTTAAGGGGTTGTCTCAAGTTTTGAATGCTGCTCTCTGCTGGTCTGCAGTGCTCCCATTTAGGCCCCTTTTACATGTCCGTGTTTGTCATATGTGTGGCATCTTTTTTATAACCTATGCTGCTGTGCCGTGTTTTACTGGTGTGGATACAGGTATACACAAGTATACCACTCTGATGAGCCAACACACATCTTACAGCACACTGATGGCATACTGGTGGCACACTGATCCAAAACACTGATATCACCGGTACTGTTTTTTTTTCAGTTTCTGGTTTTATATCAACATGTGAAGCAGGCCTAAGAGGGAATGGAACGAATGTGCATCTCATCGACCACCACTTCATTCACATGGGGATCTTCAGAGCTCAGGTTCTCAGGATCAGGGGGGATCCCCATGAAGACCCCCAGCAATTAGAAAGCTATCCCCTATCCAAAGAATAGGGAATAACTTCCAAACTTGTTATAACCCCTTTAAGTACATGCTAACAACATGTGGCCTCATGTAGACACAGATAGTATAAACATCTCCCCACAGAGTATCTCAAAATGTATTCATTTTTTCAAAACTGGTCTGGGGCTATGTTGTGCTAAGTGGAAATATTAAGGAGGGGTCAGAGTACAACAACCTAGTGACCATGCTAGAGGACTGCCCAAATCCCAGCCTTAAATGTTTCAACCCCCCACTAATCACTTGCAGCGCTTGCTACATTTTTGCCAGGGCACAAATCATTTGCTCGTTTGTCACCTGTTTTCCCAGTTCTTTGCTCTATTGGTAGATATCGGCCTCGGGACAGTGCTGAGTGGTGCAATAACGGAGCAAAGACTTCCCAGTTTTGTTTGGCACCGAGAAGCCTGCAGAGAATAGAGTGACGAGAAACGACAACACTCACAAAGTCGGTCTGGGATTATCAGCGAAAGTCAGGCTCTAATTGAGTAATAGGCGGCAGGAGAACTGTGTTTAATGGATGAAATGAATAACTGAACATTTGAAAAAAATCAATAGTCTCTCTGCTGCCTGTGAAATGTTTAGATCCACGCAGCCTATCAGTTGTGTGTACACAGACGGTGCCATAAAGTATTGAATGCAGTTTTTCTATCACAATTAGTGTTGAGCGATACCTTCCGATATTTGAAAGTATCGGTATCGGATTGGATCGGCCAATATCCAAAAAATATCGGATATCGCCAATACCGATACCTGATACCAATACAAGTCAATGGGACACAAATATCGGAAGTGATCCTGGATGGTTCCCAGGGTCTGAAGGAGAGGAAACTCTCCTTCAGGCCTTGGGATCCATATTCATGTAAAAAATAAAGAATAAAAATTAAAAATATGGATATACTCACCCCTCCTACAGAGCCTGGACCTTAGCGGTGTAACCAGCAGCCTCCGTTCCTAAGAGTGAAGGATCTTCGATGACGTCGCTGCTTGTGATTGGTCACATGACCGCTCATGTGACCGCTCACGTGACCAATCACAAGCCGCGACGTCATCGCAGGTCCTACACTCACTGCATTCTTAGGAACGGAGGCAGACGCTTGCACCGGTGAGGTCCAGGGGCCGTCCGAGGGTGAGTATAGCCATATTTTTTATTTTTATTCTTTATTTTTTACATGAATATGGATCCCAGGGCCTGAAGGAGAGTCTCCTCTCCTCCAGACCCTGGGAACCATAAGCACCGCACACGCCTGGGAACTTATAGGAACTTCCGATTCCGATTTCCGATATCACAAAAATATCGGAACTCGGTATCGGAATTCCGATACAGCGAATATCGGCCGATACCCGATATTTGCAGTATCGGAATGCTCAACACTAATCACAATGTAAAACATAAGAGACAAGGGCTTTGCTCACCCTACAGATTTCCTAGCGGACCAGTTTTTTCCTGCTTACCCATAGTCCTAATTGTCAAATTTACTTATGTTGCTGCATCATTAAAGGGAATCTGTCAGCAGGTTTTTACACTCCAATCTGAGAGCAACATGATGTAGGGACAGAGACCCTGATTCTAGTGATCACTTACTGGGCTGCTTGGTGCAGTTTTATAAGAAGGAGAAAATCATTTGAGGACCAGTAATGCCATGTAGTCCTTCATATTCATAAGTTGTGTATAACCTCGCCCCCACCACTGATTGGCAGCTTTCTGCCTATTCACAGTGTACACAGAAAGTAGCCAATCAGTGATGTGGGCAGGGTTATACAGAGCTCAGCATTCAGAGAGCTGGTAAATCTGCAGCAGATAAACTGTGATTTTATCAAAACTGCAGCAACTAACTCAGTAAGTGATACATTGTTTGAATTAAAGTTTCGGCCCGTACATCATATTTTTGGCTGGCGGCAGGAGTCTGGTGATGCTCCAGTGCCTGGGCACTTATTAGATATCAGTGTTGGTGAGTGGAGTCCCCTATCCCATTCAGTTTTCTGTGGTGGGCTTTGGAAAATGGCTGCCAGAGGCCATGCATGCAACAATAGTACACACCTTAGAAGATAATAATCCATTTGTCCCACGACAGGTCCAGCTCTGCTACATCTTGATGACAGGCTGCATGGTTGCATGATGCGACCATACAGCCTGTCATCCAGCAAAGACACTGAGCAGCGCACACTGCTCAGTATCTCCCTGTGAACTTAAAGGAACTCTGTCACCTGAATTTGGAGGTAACAATTTTCAGCCATAGGGGTGGGGTTTTCGGCTGTTTGATTCACCCTTTCCTTACCCGCTGGCTGCATGCTGGCTGCAATATTGGATTGAAGTTCATTCTCTGTCCTCCATAGTACACGCCTGCGCAAGGCAAGATTGGAAGTGCATCTGAACAGCAAGGTCGATTGCTGTTGAGGGGAGATAGAGAGAAAAAAAAAAAATCTATAAATCTTCAGCACAGCGAGTGTGAGCAAGCTGAGTGTGACCTGAGCGTAAGTGTGAACGGCGGTAAGTGTGTGACTTGTGATTCAGTGAAGAGGTATTTGGAAGGCCTTTAACAAATACCTGTGTGAATTGGTGTCAGTTGCTGAATTGGGAGTAGCTATATTCATAAGGAGTTAACTTAGGGTGGGGGCTCATAATTAAGGGGATATAAGGGGCAGCTGTTTGGGGCTCAAGTCCTTGATGGAAGTGCATCTGAACAGCAAGGTGGATTGCTGTTGAGAGGAGATAGAGAGAAAAAAACAAAATCTATAAATCTTCAGCACAGCGAGTGTGAGCGAGCTGAGTGTGACCTGAGCGTAAGTGTGAACGGCGGTAGGTGTGTGACTTGTGATTCAGTGACTTTGGAATCAGGGAGTTTCCAAGGGAGGAATTGCTTCTGTTTTTTTTTGTTTTGTTTTTTGTTTAATTAATACTTTGTATTTATTTTTAATTAACGTTTCTGTGTGGTGCAATCCCCATTAGGAAATGTGCTCCACAATTGTTAATGCCATCCAGTGTACATCTTGCCACATGTATGCAGTCCTTGACCAGCCGATCGAGGGTGCATACTGCTGTGCGAGATGTGAGCACATTGTGCATTTGGAAACCCAGATACTGGATCTAAATGTGCAGCTGGCAACACAGATCCATAGACAATATGGAGAGGAGTCTTCTGCTCACAGAGCAGACGCTCAATGGGATAGATGAGGAGGGGGATGGTAGGATGGAGCTGCAGGACAGTGTGGCAGTTAGCTGGGTGACAGATAGAAGGCGGGGTAGAGGGAAGAGTGCCAGGGAGGCTAGTCCTGATCTGGCACACCCCAATAAGTTTGCTAAGTTGGCAGATGAGGGGGGTGCCAGTACAGGGGTAGCACTGCTGCAGCCAGGCATGTCCTCTGAAAGCCGGAGGAGTGACTGCTACAGTAAGGAGGGAAAAGGAGAGCAGGGCAGGCCAGACAGGTGCTGGTAGTGGGGGACTCAATTATTAGGGGAACAGATAGGGCAATCTGTCACAAAGACAGGGATCATCGGACGGTGTGCTGCCTACCCGGCGCTCGAGTCCGACACATCGCTGATCGGGTGGACAGATTACTGGGAGGGGCTGGTGCACATTGGCACAAATGACAAAGTTAGAGGTAGGTGGAAGGTCCTTAAAGATGATTTCAGGGAATTAGGCTGCAAGCTGAAAGCAAGGACCTCCAACGTGGTATTTTCCGAAATACTGCCTGTACCACGTGCCACACCAGAGAGGCAACGGGAGATTAGGGAGGTTAATAAGTGGCTCAAGAATTGGTGTAGGAAGGAGGGGTTTGGGTTCCTGCAGAACTGGGCCGACTTCTCAGTTGGCTACAGGCTCTACGCTAGGGACGGGCTGCACCTCAATGGGGAAGGTGCAGCTGTGCTGGGGGAGAAAATGGTTAGAAGGTTGGAGGAGTGTTTAAACTAGGGATTGGGGGGGAGGGTATTCATTTTATAGGAGGGGAAGATAGTGCAGATAGAGACCTGGGCACAAATAAGGAAGTTGGGGGTGGCGGTGGCATGGGGGGTGGGGTTAGAACAGTTATTAATTTAAGAAAGAATAGAGGTACAGAGAGTAACATCAAGTGCATGTATACTAATGCCAGAAGCCTCGCCAACAAAATGGATGAATTAGAACTAATGTTGTTGGAGCATAATTATGACATGGTGGGGATATCTGAAACATGGCTGGATGAGAGCCATGACTGGGCTGTTAACTTGCAGGGCTATAGCCTGTTCAGAAATGACCGTACAGATAAGCGAGGGGGTGGGGTGTGTCTGTATGTAAAATCGACCTTAAAACCCATCCTGCGTGATAATATAGGTGAATCTAATGAAAATGTAGAGTCCCTGTGGGTGGAGATAAGGGGAGGGGGAAAAAATAATAAATTACTGATAGGGGTTTGTTATAAATCTCCAAAACTAATGAAAGCAATGGAGAATATCCTCGTAAAGCAAATAGATGAAGCTGCGACTCAAGGAGAAGTCATTATTATGGGGGACTTCAACTACCCTGAAATAGATTGGGGAACAGAAACCTGCAGTTCCAGCAAAGGTAATCGGTTTTTGACAACTATGAGAGACAATTACCTTTCACAACTGGTTCAGGACCCAACAAGGAGGGGGGCACTGCTAGACCTAATATTAACCAACAGGCCAGACCGCATATCAAATATAAGGGTTGGGGGTCACTTGGGGAATAGTGATCACAAAATAATAAGTTTTCATGTAACCTTTAATAAGATGGGTAGTAGGGGGGTGACAAGGACACTAAACTTCAGGAGGGCAAATTTCCAACGGATGAGAGAGGATCTTGGTGCAATTAACTGGGACGATATCCTGAGACACAAAAATACACAAAGAAAATGGGAGACATTTATTAGCATCCTGGATAGGACCTGTGCACAGTATATACCGTATGGGAATAAACATACTAGAAATAGGAGGAAACCAATATGGCTAAATAGAGCTGTAAGGGTCGCAATAAGGGACAAAAAGAAAGCATTTAGAGAATTAAAGGAAGTAGGTAGTGAGGAGGAATTAAATAAATACAGAAAATTAAATAAATTCTGTAAAAAGCAAATCAAGGCAGCAAAGATTGAGACAGAGAGACTCATTGCCAGAGAAAGTAAAAATAATCCCAAAATATTCTTTAACTATATAAATAGTAAGAAACTAAAAAATGACAGTGTTGGCCCCCTTAAAAATAGTCTGGGTGAAATGGTGGATGAGGATGAGGAAAAAGCCAATATGCTAAATGACTTTTTTTCATCAGTATTTACAAAAGAAAATCCCATGGCAGCCAATATGACTAGTGATAATAATTCCCCATTAAATGTCACCTGCTTAACCCAGCAGGAAGTACAGCGGCGTCTAAAAATAACTAAAATTGACAAATCTCCGGGCCCGGATGGGATACACCCCCGAGTACTGCAGGAACTAAGTACAGTCATTGATAGACCATTATTTTTAATCTTTAAAGACTCCATAATAACAGGGTCTGTACCACAGGACTGGCGTATAGCAAATGTGGTGCCAATATTCAAAAAAGGGGCAAAAACTGAACTCGGTAATTATAGGCCAGTAAGCTTAACCTCTACTGCGGGTAAAATCCTGGAGGGCATTCTAAGGGATGCTATGCTGGAGTATCTGAAGAGGAATAACCTCATGACTAGTGTTGAGCATTCCGATACTGCAAGTATCGGGTATCGGCCGATACTTGCTGTATCGGAATTCCGATACCGAGATCCGATATTTTTGTGATATCGGGTATCGGTATCGAAACAACATTAATGTAAAAATGTGTAAAAGAGAGAATTAAAATAAAAAATATTGCTATACTCACCTCTCCGACGCAGCCTGCACCTTACCGAGGGAAGCGGCAGCGTTCTTTGTTTAAAATTCGCGCTTTTCTTTCCTTTACGTGAGTCCCGGCTTGTGATTGGTTGCGTGCCGCCCATGTGACCGGGACGCAACCAATCACAGCAAGCCGTGACGTAATTTCAGGTCCTTCAGGATTTTAAAATTACGTTCCGGCGTTGTGATTGGTTGCGTCGCAGTCACATGGGAGACGCAACCAATCACAGCAAGCCGTGACGTAATTTCAGGTCCTTAAGGATTTTAAAATTACGTCCCGGCTTTGTGATTGGTCCGCGTCCCGGCAACATGGCCGCCATTAACCAATCACAAGCCGTGACGTCACGGGAGGCTGGACACGCGCGCTTTTTAAAATGGGCGCGTGTCCAGCCTCCCGTGACGTCCCGGCTTGTGATTGGTTAATGGCGGCCATGTTGCCGGGACGCGGACCAATCACAGCAAGCCGTGACGTAATTTCGTCACGGCTTGCTGTGATTGGTCCGCGTCCCGGCAACATGGCCGCCCTGACCAATCACAAGCCGGGACTTCACGTAACCAAGTAAAAGCGCGAATTTTAAACAAACAACGCTGCCGGTTCCCTCGCTGAGGTCCAGGCTGCGTCGGAGGGTGAGTATAGCGATATTTTTTATTTTAATTCTTTCTTTTACACATTTATATGGATCCCAGGGCCTGAAGGAGAGTTTCCTCTCCTTCAGACCCTGGGAACCATCAGGAATACCGTCCGATACTTGAGTCCCATTGACTTGTATTGGTATCGGGTATCGGTATCGGATTGGATCCGATACTTTGCCGGTATCGGCCGATACTTTCCGATACCGATACTTTCAAGTATCGGACGGTATCGCTCAACACTACTCATGACCCAGTATCAGCACGGGTTTACTAGGGACCGTTCATGTCAGACTAATTTGATCAGCTTCTATGAAGAGGTAAGTTCCGGACTGGACCAAGGGAGCCCAGTGGACGTAGTATATATGGACTTTTCCAAAGCTTTTGATACGGTGCCACACAAAAGGTTGTTACATAAAATGAGAGTAATGGGGATAGGGGAAAATATGTGTAAGTGGGTTGAGAGCTGGCTCAGGGATAGGAAACAAAGGGTGGTTGTTAATGGAGCACACTCGGACTGGGTCACGGTTAGCAGTGGGGTACCACAGGGGTCAGTATTGGGCCCTCTTCTTTTTAACATATTTATTAATGACCTTGTAGGGGGCATTCAGAGTAGAATTTCAATATTTGCAGATGACACTAAACTCTGCAGGGTAATCAATACAGGGGAGGACAATTTTATATTACAGGATGATTTATGTAAACTAGAAGCTTGGGCTGATAAATGGCAAATGAGCTTTAATGGGGATAAATGTAAGGTCATGCACTTGGGTAGAAGTAATAAGATGTATAACTATGTGCTTAATTCTAAAACTCTGGGCAAAACCGTCAATGAAAAAGACCTGGGTGTATGGGTGGATGACAAACTCATATTCAGTGGCCAGTGTCAGGCAGCTGCTACAAAGGCAAATAAAATAATGGGATGTATTAAAAGAGGCATAGATGCTCATGAGGAGAACATAATTTTACCTCTATACAAGTCACTAGTTCGACCACACTTAGAATACTGTGCACAGTTCTGGTCTCCGGTGTATAAGAAAGACATAGCTGAACTAGAGCGGGTGCAGAGAAGAGCGACCAAGGTTATTAGAGGACTGAGGGGTCTGCCATACCAAGATAGGTTATTACACTTGGGGCTATTTAGTTTGGAAAAACGAAGACTAAGGGGTGATCTTATGTTAATGTATAAATATATGAGGGGACAGTACAAAGACCTTTCTGATGATCTTTTTAATCATAGACCTGAGACAGGGACAAGGGGGCATCCTCTACGTCTGGAGGAAAGAAGGTTTAAGCATAATAACAGACGCGGATTCTTTACTGTAAGAGCAGTGAGACTATGGAACTCTCTGCCGTATGATGTTGTAATGAGTGATTCATTAATTAAATTTAAGAGGGGACTGGATACCTTTCTTGAAAAGTATAATGTTACAGGGTATACACACTAGATTCCTTGATAAGGCGTTGATCCAGGGAACTAGTCTGATTGCCGTATGTGGAGTCGGGAAGGAATTTTTTTCACCATGGTGGAGTTACTCTTTGCCACATGGGTTTTTTTTGCCTTCCCCTGGATCAACATGTTAGGGCATGTTAGGTTAGGCTATGGGTTGAACTAGATGGACTTACAGTCTTCCTTCAACCTTAATAACTATGTAACTATGAGGTCACCTCTGGTCACTGATGTGGCTCTCTGTTGCATCTTGGCACCATCCAGGTTGAAAACTGTTTATTCCACAAAATGGATTACGTTGTGGGACAGGTGAAGGATATGGTTGTTTTATTAACCCCTTAATCCCATATGACGTACTATCCCATCAAGGTGACCTGGGACTTAATCTCCAGTGACGGGATAGTACGTCATACTGTTTAATGCGACATCGCGACTTAAGTCGTGGTGATCGCATTAAATTTCCAGCGCCATCATACCTGCAGGAAGATGGCGTCGGCATCCCAGGGCCTGCTCCGCCCCCCAAGCCTCACGATCGCTGTGATTGGCTGTTCAATTCTGAACAGCCAATCACAGCGTTTCTCATTGTTTCAGCTAATCAGATTGGCTGAAACAATGAGGTCCCAGGCTAGGATCAAGTACCGATGCAAAAGACCCCCGGATTGGTGCGATCGCCGATCGAATCAATCGTGCCAATTGCAGGGCACAGCGGCGGTATTACCGCACTGTGCCCTGCTGTGCCGTGATGTACCCGGCTGTACCTTGCTGTAGCGGCCTGGATCGGTGCTGCAATCGCACCGATCGCAGGCCAGAGACAAGTGCAGGCCCAGTTTGATAAGGGCGGTTCACTTATCAAAGCTCTCTTGCCTGCCGTTTTCTTTTTTTTTTCTCACATCTCCGTGCGCTCACCCAGCCGCCGCGTCTAACCCGTGTCTTCCTTTTCTTTTTTTTTTTTTTCACATCTCCGTGCGCTCACCCAGCCGCCGCGTCTAACCCGTGCCCTCCTTTTCTTTTTTTATTCTTTCACATCTCCGTTCACACACCCAGCAGCCGCTGAACTTTGATAAGTGACACGGTTCACTTATCAGAGCTCTTGTGCCTGCCGTTTTTTTTTCACATCCCCGTTCGCACACCCAGCAGCGTCCAAACTTTGATAAGTGACGCGGTTCACTTATCAGAGCTAGGGCCTGCTGTTTTAGACTTTTCTTTCACAGGTATTTTTTTTCCCTATTTGCTTTTTGTTCCTTTAGCTTTTTCTTTTCAGAGTACTTTGCACCAAGCACTATCCCCCCCACACGTACACATGGTTACCAATAAAGTACACCCAGGCACCACTCTTACAAAAAAAATGTTCTGCTCGTCCCGTTCGTTCCAACAGCACTATTCAGCGGAGGAGGCATATTCTTTCCTTGCCTCCGACACTGATAGCGAGGGAGAGGATCCCACTTTTCTTTATTTTTCCGATTCTTCCTCATCCTCTTCCCACTCCTCATCTTCCTACTCCGGCCCTGCGGAACCGCCACACAGACGCCGCAGGACAGAAGATGAGGCAAGGCCCATCATTGATGAAGATGATGAAGCACCCACCATTGCTGATGACAAACCAGCGCACCCCACTGCGGACCCCATATGGACCTCGCCACCCGAAAATTACGAGCCACTGATTCCTGATTTTGTGGCAGAATCAGGAATCAAGTATGACACCACCGGCCTCACAGAACTAGACTTTTTCAAAGTCTTTTTCTCTGAGGCTTTCGTTAACTTCATGGTGGAGCAAACTAACTTGTATGCTCGGCAATTTTTGGACCAAAACTCGGGTTCATCATATTCTAACTGGTCTCCTGTAGACACAGTTGAAATTATGCAGTTTTGGGGCCCGGTCCTCCACATGGGGATCCTGAAGAAGCCTGAACTTCGGCAATATTGAAGTGTTGATGTTTTATATAACACACCAGTGTTCCGAATGGTCATCACCCAGATGCGTTTTGAGGCCATCCATAAGTTCCTGCATTACAACGATAATGTCCCGCACAAGATGACCCCAACCTTGACCGTCTGTTCAAAGTTCGGCCGGTCATCGAACACTTCAACAAAAAGTTTGCTGAAGTGTACCTGCCTCAAAGGGACATCTGCGTGGATGAGTCCTTAATTCATTTTAAGGGGCGGCTCAAATTCCATCAATACCTGTCCAGCAAAAGGGCCAGGTATGGAATCAAACTCTACAAGCTGTGTGAGAGTACCTAAGGGTACACCCACAGCTTTAGAGTTTACGAAGGGAAGGACACCAGGATTGAACCACCTGAGTGTCCTTCTAACCTAGGAGTGAGTGGGAAAATTGTGTGGGATTTGGTGCACCTGCAACGCCCCAGAGTCATGGTCGTTGCAGTAATGTTACTCTTCCACCAGGGGAAGTGATATTACGTCTGAAGGCAATAAAAGAGATCTTCTTTCCAGGTATCACAAATCACACTTCACACTCCAGGCTGCCAGGGAGAGCTAAGTTTCTATCTATTAGGGCACTCCTCACAGTTAGGTAAAACTGGGAGTCTGGACAGGAAGTTAGAGAGAGAAGCTGGCTGGAGGGAGAGGGAGCCAGAGGCCGACTGCAGTCTGCATAGGACGAGGGTCCACGGAGCTGCGCCTGCCCCACGTGCGGCAGCATCCAAAGAAAGAGACATTGAAGGGAATTGCGTTGCAGTGAGTGAGAAACGAAGTCATAGCAAAAGGAGAGGAAAACCAGAAGGAGTTCTGCCCTGTAAAAGGCTGCCTCCTTCTGAGGCGCAAGAATCCGGTAGCCAGAACACCGAGGGAGTAAGGATCTCTACGCTTTACCTCAGAGACTGGCAGGACAGTTAATTTCACGTTGGCTGCCCGACCTTATACCCAGGAGGCACGGTGGCAACTTGTGGGGGCCGGGGCGTGATAGAGTCCCTGTAAAAAGCCTCAGGCCATCAGTCATATGGGTTTGTCCTATCCTATCCATCAGGGGGACAGAGAGAAAGAGACATATCATCTGCAATAGTCGTGAGGACCTTACCGAGTTGCTCAGCAGGGAGGTACTACAACACCCAGGCGCTAGAGGAAGGCTACTGATTTCCACCTGGATAAGGGGACTCTGGAATTGCCTTCAGACCGGCTGGACTCTACCTGCCCTGTGGTCCGTACCCTGGATTGTGGACACTGAAGCCTTCAGTAAAGGTAAAGAGACTGCAACTTTGTATTCACTGCGCCATTCATCATCCACCATCTACACTCTGGGGAGCCCTGGGGACACACTTCACCTGTGGGAAGGTATACCATCTAGCTGCCATAACATCACCCCAGCGGACCCCTAAGCAGCGTCGGTCACCCTGACCGAATACCACAGGTGGCGTCACGAACACTATTCTCATAGAAACTCTTCCTTTTATTGGACGCCCCTCAAAGGGCCACGGGCCGGGTCGGGCCACAGTGACATCCCCATCGAGAACCGAAGGACACTTTACCAAGTACCCCATTGCCCTTACGTGGGGGCGCTCCACACCCACTGCTGGATAAAGGTTATCACCTCTATACCGATAACTTTTACACCAGCATCCCACTCTAAAAATCTCTCTCTGCGCGAGGTACCACAGCCTGCGGTACTGTCCACAAAAATCAGAGAGGCCTCCCGAAGACGCTACTTGGGCAGACTCTCAGAAAAGGTGAGAGCAAAGCCCAATGTAGCGACCACCTGCTGGTGGTCAAGTACAAGGACAAAAGGGATGTCCTTCTCTTGACCACCATACACGGTGATGGCAGTGCCCTCAGCATTGTAAGGGGTACCTCTACAGAGGTCAGCAAACTGGACTGTGTACTGGGGTACAACAAAACATGGGGGGCGTTGATCTCTCTGATCAACTCCTCCAACCTTAGGCCGGCGTCACACTAGCGAGTTTTATGGACGTAAGAGCGCAGAAAATACGTCCGTAAAACTCGCCAAACAAACGGCACAATTATTCTCAATGGGTCTGGTCCTATCAGCCGTATATTACGGATCCGTATTATACGGCTTTCTACGGCCGTACAAAATCGCAGCATGCTGCGTTTGTCAGCGTATTGCGCAAATAATACGCCAATGAAAGTCTATGGGGGCGAGAAAAATACGGATTCCACACGGACCAGCAGTGTGACTTGCGAGAAATACGCAGCGGTGTTAGTGAAAAGCCGGTAATTCAATTGCCGGCTTTTCATTTCTCCTTCCCCAACCCGACAGGATATGAGACATGGTTTACATACAGTAAACCATCTCATATCCCCTTTTTTGCATATTCCACACTACTAATGTTAGTAGTGTGTATGTGCAAAATTTGGGCGCTGTAGCTGCTAAAATAAAGGGTTAAATGGCGGAAAATGTTGGCGTGGGCTCCCGAGCAATTTTCTCCGCCAGAATGGTAAAGCCAGTGACTGAGGGCAGATATTAATAGCCTAGAGAGGGTCCATGGTTATTGGCCCCCCCTGGCTACAAACATCTGCCCCCAGCCACCCCAGAAAAGGCACATCTGGAAGATGCGCCTATTCTGGCACTTGGCCACTCTCTTCCCACTCCCGTGTAGCGGTGGGATATGGGGTAATGAAGGGTTAATGCCACCTTGCTATTGTAAGGTGACATTAAGCCAGATTAATAATGGAGAAGCGTCAGTTATGACACCTATCCATTATTAATCCAATTGTCTGAAAGGGTTAAAAAACACACACACACATTATTAAAAATTATTTTAATGAAATAAACACACAGGTTGTTTTAGTATTTTATTGCTCTCTCAATCCACCTGAAGACCCTCGCTTGGCAAAATAATAAACCCACAATATACATACCATCCGAGGATCTGTCAGGTCCCATGATGTAAATCCTTCTGAAGGGGTTAAATCAATTTACAGGCAGGAGCTGTGCTAAAGCACTCTCTCGTGCCTGTAAACCCCGGGTACTGAAAGGAAAGCAGGATGATCTGTAGTTACCTTGAGTTGCGGTGAGGCGCCCTCTGCTGGATGTCCTCATGAACTGGAGCCTTGGAAAAGTTCCCACGCTCGAGTTCATATGAGTTCATCCACCAGAGGGCGCCTCACCGCAACTCAATGTAAGTACAGATCACCCAGCTTTCCTTTCAGCACCCGGGGATTACAGGCACGAGCGAGTGCTTTAGCGCAGCTCCTGCCTGTAAATTGATTTAACCCCTTCAGAAGGATTTACATCGTGGGACCTGACAGATCCTCAGATGGTATGTATATTGTGGGTTTATTATTTTGCCAAGCAAGGGTCTTCAGGTGGATTGAGAGAGCAATAAAATACTAAAACAACCTGTGTGTTTATTTCATTAAAATAATTTTTAATAATGTGTGTGTGTTTTTTAACCCTTTCAGACAATTGGATTACTAATGGATAGGTGTCATAATTGACGCCTCTCCATTATTAACCTGGCTTAATGTCACCTTACAATAGCAAGGTGGCATTAACCCTTCATTACCCCATATCCCACCACTACACGGAAGTGGGAAGAGAGTGGCCAAGTGCCAGAATAGGCGCATCTTCCAGATGTGCCTTTTCTGGGGTGGCTGGGGGCAGATGTTTGTAGCCAGGGGGGCCAATAACCATGGACCCTCTCTAGGCTATTAATATCTGCCCTCAGTCACTGGCTTTACCACTCTGGCGGAGAAAATTGCGTGGGAGCCCACGCCAATTTTTTCCGCCATTTAACCCTTTATTTTAGCAGCTACAGCAACCAAATTTTGCACATACACACTACTAACATAGTAGTGTGGAATATGCAAAAAAAAGGGGGATATGAGATGGTTTACTGTATGTAAACCATGTCTCATATCCTGTTGGGTTTGGGAAGGAGAAATGAGAAGCCGGCAATTGAATTACCGGCTTTTCACATATATCGCGCTGAATTAAATATAAATACAGAATATACTGTATATATATGTGTCTCAATGACATATATATATATATATACAGTATATATATATATATATATATATATATATATATATATATATATATATATATATATATACTGTATATATTTTTTAACGGACATTTGAGCACATAAATCCATTAGATGTCGGTTTTGCAAGCCTGCGAGAAAATATCGCAGTACGGATGCCATACGGATTACATACGGAGGATGCCATGCGCAAAATACGCTGACACACCCTGACTACGGATCACTATTTTGGGAACATCTCTCCGTATTACGGCCGTAAAAAACGGACCGTATTGTCTTACGCTGAGTGTGACGCCGGCCTTACAGTGCTTTGAGAAAGGCCAGCGTGTGGTACACAAAGCTGTCCATGCACATTGTACAAATGACAATGCTCAACGCTTTCCTGCTGTCACGATGTGCACACAACACCGATACATCGTACCTTCATTTCCAGGAGGTAATGGTTAAGGCCCTGATGTTTGGCACGAGGGAAGGAGCGGGCCCCAGTACTTCTGGAACTGAAGGTACACGTATCGTACCAGGTCAGCATTTTCTAGGGGTGGTCCTGCCAACTTGAAGAAAAGGTAAGCCGCAAAAAAGGTGCCGAGTGTGCTACAAAAGAGGAATACGCAAGGACGCCATCTATCAATGCAGGGCCGGACTGGGACTAAAATTCAGCCCTGGCATTTGAAGTTACACAGGCCCACTTGTCACATGGTGACTGTATAATATCTTTGTAGACTTGTAGGCAGGCCCGGTTTTAGGCAAAGTGGGGCTCTAGGCAAAGATTAAAATGTGACCCCAAATGCTAACATATTGCACATCACTTAGAAGCATTTTGGTTTACAAGAGCTGAGTTCAGGCCGCTAAATGAGTTTGATCAACAACACTGAAGTTGTTCAACACTCTGAATATGCAGCATTTTACTTGTTTAGTAAAATACACCCCATAGTCCTCCATATATTATAATGTGCACCACAGTCCTCCATATAGTATAATACACCCCTTATAGTACTCCATATATTAAAATACACTGCTCAGACCTCCATATAGTATAAAACACTCCTCATAGTCCTCCATATAGCATAGTACACTCCTCATAGTGCTCCATATAGTATAAAGCACCGCCATAGTCATCCATGTAGTACAATTCACTTCCCATAGTATAATGCACCCCATAGTTCTTCATATAGTATAACGTATTCCCTATAGTCCTCAATACAGTATAATGCAGCCCACATATAGTATAATGCAGCCACCACCCTACAGAATATAATGCAGCCAACCCAGAGTATAATGCAGCCACCCCACAGAATATAATGCAGCCCCCCCCATAGAGTATGATGCAATCACCCTCATAGAATATAAATATAATACTGCCCCCCATAGAATATAATGTAGCCCCATATATAATACAGCCCACCTCCACATAGAATATAATGCAGCCCCATCAAAGAGTATGATGCAATCATCCCTCATAAAATCTAATACAGCCCCCCAAAGAATATAATACAACCCACCTCTCCATAATATATAATGTAGCCCCCCATAGAATATAATGCAGCCCCCCATAGTATATAAGACAGCCTCCCCCATAGAATATAATATACCCCCCATAGTATATAACACAACCTCCCCCATAGAATATAATATACCCCCGCAATAGTATATAACACAGCCACATAGTATATAACACGGCCTCCCCCATAGAATATAATATACCCCCCATAGTATATATCAAAGCCCGCATAGTATATAGCACAACTTGCATAGTATATAGCACAGCCTGCATAATATAGCACAGCCCGTGTAGTAGTATACAGCACAGCCCACACAGTAGTATATACAGCACAGCCCCCACAGTGGTATATACAGCACAGCCCACACAGTGGTATATACAGCACAGCCCTCACAGTGGTATATACAGCACAGCCCTCTCAGTGGTATATAGAGCACAGCCCCCACAGTGGTATATAGAGCACAGCCAACACAGTGGTATATAGAGCACAGCCCTCACAGTGGTATATAGAGCACAGCCCACACAGTGGTATATAGAGCACAGCCCGCACAGTGGTATATCCAGCACAGCCCACACAGTGGTATATACAGCACAGCCCGCACAGTGGTATATAGAGCACAGCCCACACAGTGGTATATACAGCACAGCCCTAAAAGTGGTATATCCAGCACAGCCCGCACAGTGGTATATCCAGCACAGCCCGCACACTGGAATATACAGCACAGCTCGCACAGTGGTATATAGAGCACAGCCAACACAGTGGTATATAGAGCACAGCCAACACAGTGGTATATACAGCACAGCCCGCACAGTGGTATATAGAGCACAGCCCGCACAGTGGAATATACAGCACAGCCTGCACAGTGGTATATTGAGCACAGCCAACACAGTGGTATATAGAGCACAGCCCTCACAGTGGTATATACAGCACAGCCAGCACAGTGGTATATACAGCACAGCCCGCACAGTGGTATATAGAGCACAGCCAACACAGTGGTATATAGAGCACAGCCAACACAGTGGTATATAGAGCACAGCCCGCACAGTGGAATATAGAGCACAGCCCGCACAGTGGTATATAGAGCACAGCCAACACAGTGGTATATAGAGCACAGCCAACACAGTGGTATATAGAGCACAGCCCGCACAGTGGAATATAGAGCACAGCCCACACAGTGGAATATACAGTACAGCCCGCACAGTGGTATTTAGAGCACAGCCCGCACAGTGGTATATAGAGCACAGCCCTCACAGTGGTATATACAGCACAGCCAGCACAGTGGTATATACAGCACAGCCCGCACAGTGGTATATAGAGCACAGCCAACACAGTGGTATATAGAGCACAGCCAACACAGTGGTATATACAGCACAGCCAGCACAGTGGTATATACAGCACAGCCCGCACAGTGGTATATAGAGCACAGCCAACACAGTGGTATATAGAGCACAGCCAACACAGTGGTATATAGAGCACAGCCCGCACAGTGGAATATAGAGCACAGCCCACACAGTGGAATATACAGTACAGCCCGCACAGTGGTATTTAGAGCACAGCCTGCACAGTGGTATATACAGCACAGCCCGCACAGTGGTATATACAGCACAGCCCGCACAGTGGTATATACAGCACAGCCAACACAGTGGTATATAGAGCACAGCCCAGACAGTGGTATATACAGCACAGCCCGCACAGTGGTATATACAGCACAGCCCGCACAGTGGTATATACAGCACAGCCCGCACAGTGGTATATAGAGCACAGCCAACACAGTGGTATATAGAGCACAGCCCGCACAGTGGTATATAGAGCACAGCCCGCACAGTGGAATATACAGCACAGCCCGCACAGTGGTATATAGAGCACAGCCCGCACAGTGGTATATAGAGCACAGCCCACACAGTGGTATATACAGCACAGCCCGCACAGTGGTATATAGAGCACAGCCAACACAGTGGTATATAGAGCACAGCCCGCACAGTGGTATATAGAGCACAGCCAACACAGTGGTATATACAGCACAGCCCGCACAGTGGTATATATGTGGCGCCCCCACTGCCGCAGGGCCGAGGGGTACCCGGTACCGGGCCTGTGAGTCTCTGGTCTGGGGTTGTCACGGTGGCTAGGCCCAGTCCGTGACCCTGCCGAGAGGCGCACAGTGAATGATGTGACGGATGTAGATGGTGCAGTGCAGTAAATAATGAGGACACCAAGTTGCAGTCTTTTTACCTCTTTACTGAAGGTTTTAAAGTCCTCAGTCCAGAGCGCTGTTACCAGGGCTGTCAGAGACCGGCCGGTCTAAAGACACATCAGGAGTTCTCTTTACAGGTGGGAATCAGTGTCTACCTTCTAGCGCTGGGTGTTGTAGTTCTTCCCTGCTGAGCTCCCGGGATAGTCCTCACAACTGGTTCTGTCTATCTCTGATGTTCGTTCTCTCCGTCCTCCAGGTGATATGGTAGGACGCACCCGTATGACGGGGTAGGCCTGGAGTTCTTCCGGGACCCTAGAGTCGCCCCTCTCCCACAGCTGCCTCCGTTGTCTGCTTAGGTGTTAAGTGAGACAGCCAACCTGTAATTGGCTGTCCTGCCGTGGTTTGCAGTAGTACTTAAAGTCTCTTACTTGCTCGGCGTTCCGGCCACCGACTGTTTGCGCCTCAGAAGGATGTTGCCTCGGTCTAACAGCACGACTCCTTCTGGTCCTAATTCCACTTTACTGTATTCCCGTTGTGCACTGGTAAGTTTTGCTCTGAGGAGTCTGCCAGGATCCCATCCCTGACAGGTCCTCTCACTAGCTCTTCTCAGCTACTTCTCCCTGTCCTCCTGTCCAACCCCCAGTTTTACCAGAGTGTGAGGAGTGGCCTACTAGATAGGACCACCCCCCCTGGTGGCCGGAGTGTGAAGTGTAGTGAGGTGTTACCTGGTCAGAGAAACTCCTTTAGTGCAATCAGACGTACCATAGCTCCCCATAGTGGCGGAGCCACAGTACTGCAACGACCAGGACTCTGGGGCGCTGCACTCCCCCCCGGTTAAATCCAGTACTCCGGGACTGGGAAAACAAGAACAACAATACATGTTAACAGGGAACACACAAAATTTTGAAATAGCATAAACAATTAAACATAACAGTGCTTCCCTTTATGGGAGGTGAGAACTCTTGAACGTTGCGAAAATTAGGTCATGCACAGTTTATGACTCTCAGTTCAGTGGTTGAAACAGCGGGGTAAACAAAGGGGTCCCCCTTTTTGAAAGTTTTTGAGCAATTCACCGTCCATTACTCTATTGTCCATTTTATAACCTGTAACAAAAATATGTACACAAACATTTTCAACTAGATAGCAGACCTTATCAATACCTCCAAGTTTTGTAGCAGAGGGGAGTTTGGTTCTGAGTGCTGCGTGTGGACCTTCGCAGCGCAGGGGTTGCTATTGGCCTAACAGGGCCCGCTATGCTTGCTACCGCTGGTGTAGTGCACTGTCTTCTAACTACACTTCTAGTGAGTCTGGGTAGCACTGGCAGGTTGGGGCTCTCTGAGCTGCTGCTATCAACAGTGGGTACAGCAGGTTCACCGACAGCAGAGGGAGGATTTGCCGGTTCAGTGGTTGGCATGGCATTTTCAGGTAGGGCTTGTTGAGGTTGCAGGGCCGGATGATCTGGTACCAGCATCGCTTCTGGTGGGTCCGGCTGCTCAAACGTTAGAACAGGTACCACGATGGCCTGATTTATCTGAGTCCAGGACTGGGGAAAGTCACCAAGGACGGTATGGATCATCTTCTCCTTTCCCACCGGCGGGGAGATTCTTGGGGCCGTGTCCCTCTCTCTCAACTTATCGGGGCAGACCTTAAGGTGATCCCTGGATACCGCTGTCGAGGTCTCCCCTCTGTCCTTGCTGATGAGACAGACATTCGTGTTGTCGAAGTCGGATGGCAGGATGGTATACGGTTCCGCTTCCCATTGGTCATCGAGCTTGTGTAATCTCCTCTTTCGTTTAAGTACTTGCTCACCCGGTGACAGGGGAATCGCAGGAGCGTGTTGGTTGTAGTCCTTTTCTTGTTTCTGCCTAGCCTGGGCGAGACTTCTTTCTACACACTCCTGTACTTCGCGGTACCTTCGCTGCCTCTCTGCATCCCAATCTGCATCCGGCGAGGTATCTTCGGGTACTAGGACCCCCATGTCCAGATCAACGGGTAACCGACTAGATCTTCCTCGCATCAGGTACGCTGGAGTACAGTTGGTGGAACTTACTGGGATGTGATTGTACATATCCACCAAAACAGGCAACTTTATTGGCCACAGGTTCCGTTCCTCCACAGGCAAGGTCTTCAATAAATCGATTACCACTTGGTTCATCTTCTCACACATCCCGTTGGTTTGAGGATGGTACGGTGTGGTTCTGATCTTCTTACACCCGTACAGTTGACAGAATTCTTGGAACACTTCCGCTTCGAACGCAGGTCCCTGATCAGTCAGTACCTTCTCTGGGTAGCCATGGGGCCTACAAAAGTGCTGCTGGAAGGCCCTGGCGGCAGTCCTGGCCGTTAGATCCTTGACAGGTACAACCACCAAAAACCTGGAGTAGTGGTCCACGATGGTAAGGGCGTAGATATAGCCCGACCGGCTAGGTGTCAGCTTCACATGATCCAACGCGACCAGTTCGAGTGGCCGTTTGGTGATGATAGGCCACAGGGGAGCCCGTTGACTGTCACGGTCCTTCCTGCGCAAACCACATGGACCACACTCCCGACACCACTTCTCAATGGTTCTCTTCATGCCAATCCAATAGAACCTCCCTCAGAGGAGCCTTTCCAGCTTCCTCCATCCGAAGTGTCCGGCTCCATCATGGTAGGCTCCCAGAACCATGGGCGCATCTCGCCTTGGCACCACTATCTGCCACACCAATTCATGAGTACGTGGGTCGATGCTCCTCCGGCACAACTTGCCATCATGGATAAACAGTTTGCTTCTCCCCTTCCACAGCTGTTGGGTCTCTTGTGGGTCATCTGGGCCAGGGTGCGACCCTGCCTGCGTCAAGAGCTCTTTCACCCGACGGACCGCGGGGTCACCATCCTGGGTTTCCGCCCACCCGTGATGGGGCAGGGGATTCAGCGTGTCATCCGGTTGGTTCTTGTGCCTGTTCTTCACATGATGAGAGCTCTGAGTGGCTTTGGGGCGATGGAATGCAGGCAGCTCCACCTCTTCAAGTGCCTCCGGGTCTTCTCCCGCTTCTGGCAAATTGGGCATTCGGGACAAGGCATCGGCATTGGCATTCTTGTGTCCTGCCCGGTACTTGATGGTGTAATCGTAGTTGGACAGCCGGGCCATCCATCGCTGTTCCAAAGCCCCGAGTTTGGCAGTATCCAGATGCGTTAGCGGATTGTTGTCCGTGAAGATGGTGAATTTCGCGGAGGCCAGGTAGTGTTTGAACCTCTCTGTCACTGCCCAGACAACGGCAAGGAATTCCAGCTTAAAGGAACTGTAGTTGTCAGGGTTCCTTTCCGTGGGACGGAGTTTCCTGCTGGCGTAAGCGATCACCCTTTCTTTGCCTTTCTGGACCTGAGACAGCACGGCTCCTAATCCCACATTACTGGCATCAGTGTACAGCACAAACGGTTGGTCGTATTCGGGGTAAGCCAGTACCTCTTCTCCCGTCAGTGCCGACTTCAAACAGGTGAAGGATTCCTCCAGCTCCTTGTTCCAATCAAAGGGGGTGTTTCTCCCCTTGGTCTTCTTTGGTTGGCCCACCAACAGGTTTTGCAAGGGTGCGGCCTTCTTGGTGAAGTCCTTAATGAACCTTCGGTAATAGCCTACCAGCCCGAGGAACTGCCGGACTTCGTGGAGGTCACTGGGCTTTGGCCAGTCCTTGATCACTGTGACCTTGTCGGGGTCTGGGGCCACTCCTTCAGCGCTCACCACATGGCCCAGGTACTGCACTTTAGGTTTCAGCAGATGACACTTGGACGGTTTTACCTTTAAGCCGAAGTTGGACACGGCTTCAAACACCTCGGCCAGGTGCTTCAGATGATCCTCGTAGGTCTTAGAGAAGACAATGACATCATCCAAATACAGCAGCACAGTTTCAAAGTTCATGTGTCCTAGGCAGCACTCCATCATCCTTTGGAACGTCCCGGGAGCATTGCACAATCCGAAGGGCATGTAGTTGAACTCGCAGAGACCCATTGGTGTCATGAAGGCCGTCTTCTCTTTGTCCGCCTCCGCTACAGGAACCTGCCAGTACCCACTGGTGAGATCTAAGGTAGAGAAGTAGTTAGCAGATTTTAAGGCAGCCAGAGACTCCTCTATTCTGGGCAGTGGGTATGCGTCCTTATGTGTAATGCGATTCAACTGCCTGTAATCAACACACATCCTCATTGTACCATCTTTCTTTTTAACAAGGACTAACGGAGCTGCCCAGGGGCTACAGCTGTCTCTCACCACCCCAGCCTCCTTCATTTCCCGCAACATGTCCTTGGCACACTGGTAATGAGCTGGGGGTACAGGGCGATATCTCTCTTTTATGGGTCGGTGATCTCCCGTGGGGATGTGATGTTGGATCCCTTTCACCTGCCCAAAATCTAAGGGGTGTTTGCTGAATACCTGCTCGTACTCGTGTACCACCCTGTAGGCCCCCTGCTTTTGATGGGATGGGGTAGGGTCAGTGCCCACATGCAATTCCCGACACCAGTCTTTCGAGTGCTCTGCAGAACCTTTGTTCTCCGCCAGGTTTGACGGGACCAAGGGTTCAGGTGTCTGTATCACACTATTATTGACAGTGAACAGTTTGGCGAGCGTGGTATACTTGGTGAGGTGAATCTCTTCCTCCCCACAATTGAGTACACGTACGGGCACCCTCCCCTGGCGAACGTCGACCACCCCCCGGGCTGTCAGAATAGTAGGCCTATTGTCTGAGTATACGGGTTCTACCAAGGCCTGGTAGTCCTTTCCCCTGAGGCCTATGGCTGCCCGACACCATATTAACATTTCACTCCTGGGGGGTATCGCGATGGGTTTTGAATCACTCACAGTGACACGACCAATCTCACCACCAGTCAGCTCTACCTGCTGTCTCTGCATCAGAGCTCTGATTTCCTTCTGCAGGGCACGTTGCTCACTGTGGCCAGCGGTTTCTGCCACCTGTTGCAACAAAACAATAACTTCTGCAAGACAATTTTCTATAACATTAGTACCAAGAGTCATCTTTGGATTACATTCTCGACGATCAATATCAACAATCACAATCCCTTGGGCTTTCAATTCCACCCGCCCCACCTTGATGGTGACCTCCTTATACCCCACTTGTGGCAACGGCTGACCATTACTGGCTATTATGGTGAAATCATCGTCAGGGCCACGAGTAATATCAGTGTCCTCCCAATACCGTTTATAAAGCATGTAAGGTATAGTCGTCACCTGAGAACCGGTGTCCAGCAGAGCGTTCAAGGGGATTCCATCAACCACTACAGGGAGAACTGGTCGTCCTCCAATATACTTGGTTCTCCAATGCTGCGGGCCTGACCGTCCTACTCCTGGGGGTTGGCCCTTTGCCCCAGGGGTTGCTCGTTTAAAGGACAGTACCTTGCAAGGTGGCCCACCTGGTGACAGCGGCGGCAGATGGGTCGTCCGTCTTGATGGAAGCGATCGCTGTCCCGGCCTCTGGTCGGTGGGGTCCTCTTCTGTCGCATCCAGGGGACATCTTCTGGTCTGGAGGCTAGCTGGATCTTTTCCTTGGGGGCCTCCTGTAGGGACTGCACCGTCCGGGCTAGGGCAGCAACGCTCTTGGTCAGCTCCTGCATCTGAAGACGGAGTCCTGCAGGGGAGTCGTCCTCGAAGCTCTGGGTGTCGGCCTCCGCGGCAACTGGGGTATCCGATGCCACCTCCTGGTGGTATGTGAGAGCGGGGCGCCTGGGTGGTACTGCGCGGCTGGGCTGTCGCTCCTGCAATGCCTGGATAGCTTTATCTTTGAATTGCGCAAAAGTCAAGTCTGGATTTTGCATGGCCAGGAAGTGCAATTGGCCCCGCTGGTGACTGCACAGGAGCCCCTCAATAAACCGCTCCTTCAGGAGTTTATCCTCATCCTGCATGCTGCCGGGGTCACTCTGCTTAATGGCCCGCATCGCCTCCTGGAGATTAAGGGCATAGTCCCGTAAGCTATCCTGCGGTCTCTGTTTGCATCCATAGAAAGTCAGTTTAATTTCTGTAGCAGTGCGAGTATCGAAGGTGGCTTTAAGCTTTGCAAAAATCTGCTGTGCAGTTCCCTTATCCTCGGCGGGCCAGGACTTCAATTCTCTCAGAGCCGCCCCAAAGAGTTGGCCAGCTATCATATGAACCTTCTGAGGCTCTGTCAGGGGATAGAACTCGAGCAGGCTGCAGAGCCCTTCTTTAAAGTCAGTGAATGTATGCGACTCCCCAGAGTATCGTGGGAGCCAGGCCGCTCCGGGCAGGTACGGCATGGAGAAGGGCATTATGGCTTTTGTGTTAGCGGCAGTGTCCGACTGGCTGAGGGGAACAGCGGGTTCTGCGGCAACCGGTGGTGGTATTAGGGCCGCGGCTTCACTCGCTGCGGGGACCGGAGTTGCCCCTGCGTCCGCGGCCGCCACCTCCTCTCCTCCCGACTCGGACATGGCTATCCCTTCCTCCCACTAACCTGCTGGAGGTTGGAGTTCCTCTTCCGGGATTGGCGCCTTACTGCGCTTTCCGTTCCGCGCTTCTTTTGGCTGGTTCCGCCCATGAAGCTGAGGCTCCTCCCTCCGTGCGTGGCAATGGCGAATTTTGGCGGTAAATGGCAATACACAGTCCAAGCACAATAAATCACAGTTCCAAGGCACACATGACCTGATTCTTCAGGCTTAAGTAGATCCTGTTCGTGACGCCAAGTTGTGGCGCCCCCACTGCCGCAGGGCCGAGGGGTACCCAGTACCGGGCCTGTGAGTCTCTGGTCTGGGGTTGTCACGGTGGCTAGGCCCAGTCCGTGACCCTGCCGAGGGGCGCACAGTGAATGATGTGACGGATGTAGATGGTGCAGTGCAGTAAATAACGAGGACACCAAGTTGCAGTCTCTTTACCTCTTTACTGAAGGTTTTAAAGTCCTCAGTCCAGAGCGCTGTTACCAGGGCTGTCAGAGACCGGCCGGTCTAAAGACACATCAGGAGTTCTCTTTACAGGTGGGAATCAGTGTCTACCTTCTAGCGCTGGGTGTTGTAGTTCTTCCCTGCTGAGCTCCCGGGATAGTCCTCACAACTGGTTCTGTCTATCTCTGATGTTCGTTCTCTCCGTCCTCCAGGTGATATGGTAGGACGCACCCGTATGACGGGGTAGGCCTGGAGTTCTTCCGGGACCCTAGAGTCGCCCCTCTCCCACAGCTGCCTCCGTTGTCTGCTTAGGTGTTAAGTGAGACAGCCAACCTGTAATTGGCTGTCCTGCCGTGGTTTGCAGTAGTACTTAAAGTCTCTTACTTGCTCGGCGTTCCGGCCACCGACTGTTTGCGCCTCAGAAGGATGTTGCCTCGGTCTAACAGCACGACTCCTTCTGGTCCTAATTCCACTTTACTGTATTCCCGTTGTGCACTGGTAAGTTTTGCTCTGAGGAGTCTGCCAGGATCCCATCCCTGACAGGTCCTCTCACTAGCTCTTCCCAGCTACTTCTCCCTGTCCTCCTGTCCAACCCCCAGTTTTACCAGAGTGTGAGGAGTGGCCTACTAGATAGGACCACCCCCCCTGGTGGCCGGAGTGTGAAGTGTAGTGAGGTGTTACCTGGTCAGAGAAACTCCTTTAGTGCAATCAGACGTACCATAGCTCCCCATAGTGGCGGAGCCACAGTACTGCGACCAGGACTCTGGGGCGCTGCATATAGAGCACAGCCCGCACAGTGGAATATACAGCACAGCCCGCACAGTGGTATATAGAGCACAGCCCGCACAGTGGTATATAGGGCACAGCCCGCACAGTGGAATATACAGCACAGCCCGCACAGTGGTATATAGAGCACAGCCCGCACAGTGGTATATAGAGCACAGCCCACACAGTGGTATATACAGCACAGCCCGTACAGTGGTATATAGAGCACAGCCCTCACAGTGGTATATACAGCACAGCCCGCACAGTGGTATATAGAGCACAGCCCGCACAGTGGTATATAGAGCCCAGCCCGCACAGTGGAATATACAGCACAGCCTGCACAGTGGTATATAGAGCACAGCCCTCACAGTGGTATATACAGCACAGCCCGCACAGTGGTATATAGAGCACAGCCCGCACAGTGGTATAGAGCAAACACACAGCACCAAAAACGCAGCTCTGAAACGTCCAATAATTACAAATATAGAAAAACTTTATTGAAGGATAAAAACAGATAGGTATACAGCATGGCAGGAGACATCCCCTATACAAACCCGCACACGCATGTCCCAAAAGGACCCGAGTAAGGTGCGTAGCAGATATACATTACTGATTATATAGGTGACAATCCAAAATGGAGAATCCTAGTATTTCTAATCATATAAAGCGGTACCAGTACTTGTATACATATATAATATAAGGGAGGAGATACCTACCACAATAATCAATCCCGGCACCTACGCACAGCACTCGCGTCCACCCCGACGCGCGTTTCGGCGATTTGCCTTCCTCAGGGGGAATGCCCAGAGACAGGAAGCATGAGTTAAATACCTTATGGTCCGGAAACAGCGGAAATTGCGCACACGCATCCATGCATCCCTCCACATCCGGTCCGCGCGGCCTGCAGGACCGGAAACACACGGGCCCCATGTGATCCGTCCCACAAGGCACTGCAGGAGCCAAAGGCAGAGAACGCACATATGCGCATGCGCGAAGAAACAGCCGCGGCCATCTTGGAAGGGGGCAAGTATATGGGCATACAAAAAAACATCCAATACTAGATGTAAATCAGATGCACATACCCATAACCACAGCGTAAGTGAACGAATATAAAACATAACATATGAACAAAAATACAAACACAAATACTCTGCTCAGTGACCATTAGTTTTACACAATATTTCATCTATATAGCACAAAAGAACCTATAGCAGTAGATATACATATGTGCAGAGCCAGACATCACTCAAGGCGATCATATATAACCGCCCATCATCCAAAACTAACAATGTTGTCCATAGATATGTTCTGTCAGTATTCAGTCCACCCCAAAATAGAGCCATATTAGCATCATATATCTTCATGTATTCACACGAGCGGACTCCTGACAACATTTTATACAATATCCAATATATCACGGGCCAGTGTATGACGGAAAGATCTTGATATCCATTTCAGTTAAGTCGTCAGAAGATGCATATGAAACAGACTACATTCAGGTTCTTCTCACAATGTCATAAGTAGATCCACATAGAGAGACAGGTCACGATCCAGAAACAAGCTATAAATAGAGTAGTAAGAAAATATAGAAAAATTAAAACCATGTTAAAAACAACGTGTGCGGAACCGCACAGAGGAAAGGAAAAGGTGCACAGCAGTACGGCGACTATAGGAATGGAGCAAATGACAGGGTTTCATTCAGCCCCTCGGGATGAACCGTACCCAGACGCCAGATCCAGCGTGTTTCTAACATCCCAAGTCTCTTAGATAGGCGGCCACCCCTAATATTAATCTTAAGGGCATCAATTCCCCTCACTCTTAGTAATGTGGCATCACAATTGTGATGTGCCTTAAAATGTCTCGGCAGGGTCTTTAGTGTGGTTGTATCCATGTGGCCGGAGGCCGCCTGTATCCCCAGCACATGTTCCCTCACGCGGACCTTTAACTGACGGGTCGTAAGACCAACATAAATTAGTCCGCAGGGACATGTGGCATAGTAGATAACGTACCTAGTGGTACAGGTGATACGTTGTCTAATTGAAAAAGTCTGTGTACCACTGGAGTTGGAGAATGAATCGCTTCTATCTATATTGGGACAGGCGACACACCGACCACACGGAAAACAACCCACACTTGGTGTAAACCCATCTAAGAAGGTTTTTGGGGACCGTCCCTCATGATGACTACGGACCAACTGGTCCCTCAAATTGGCGGCTCGTCTAAATGTTATAGATGGTCTATTAGGGATGAATTTTTTAATTATCGGGTCGACTTGTAAAATAGGCCAAGCCTTATCCAAGGCTTTCCTAATCTGATTGGCCTTAGAATTATATGTGGTAATAAACCTAGTATTATTACTATCACCAATCTTACTGGATTGTCCGTGTTGGTTGCCATATAATAAGTCATGGCGTGTGGTATGCCTGGCCCTCTGATATGCCCTTTTGAGGGATCTACCACTGTACCCTCGTGCTCTGAAACGCAACCTCAGTTCCTCAGCCCTTATCTCAAAGTCACTCTCGGTGGAGCAGATGCGTCGCAAGCGAAGAAACTGCCCCACCGGAATAGATCGTATCATATGCTGAGGATGACCTGAGGATGCGTGTAACAGAGTGTTGGTGGATGTCGGCTTCCGGAAGATATCCGTGCTGAGAATACCACTTGGGTCCCTCCTAATCATCACATCCAGGAAATCAATAGATGTATCACTCCAAACCCATGTCAAATGAATATTTTGATCGTTGCCATTCAAGTAGGCGACATACTGCGCAAGGTCGACAGACGTGCCCTGCCAGACAAAGAAGATATCATCAATGTACCGCGTCCAAAGAAGGACACGGTCAATTGATCGCCGGACAGGAGGAGGTCCCTCTCCCACAGCCCCAGAAAGAGACCAGCATAGGAGGGCGCAAAGGCCGCTCCCATGGCGGTCCCCTGGAGCTGCAGGTAGAAGGACCCCTTAAACACAAAGAAATTGTGGGTGAGGGTGAACTCTAAAAGTTCCAGCAGAAGCGATCGTATGCCAATTGATAGAGTAGATGACTAAGAAATATCTAACGGCACCAATGCCATCTTTATGTCTAATGTTCGTATATAACGATTCGACATCTGCTGAAACCAATAGAGTGTCACCCTCCAAACACAGTCCATCGACCCTGCGCAGTACATCACCAGTATCCTTTAGAAAGGAGGGGAGACTAATGACCAATGGCTGAAGGTGGAAATCTATCCACCGGTTCACATGCTCCAGTAGATTCCCCCGTCCAGAGATTATAGGCCTTCCCGGAGGTACCGACAGATTTTTGTGGATCTTTGGGAGTAGATATAATGTCGGCACCGTAGGTTCCGTAACCAACAAGGCTGTTGCAAGATCCTTGGTGATAACGTCATTCCGTAGGGCCCGTTGGATGATGGATTCCAGCTGAGCACTATATGCCAAGAGAGGATTATATGTGAGTTTTTTGTAACAGGTACTGTTATTTAACTGTCTATATGCCTCTCTCTCATACATCTCAACGGGCCACAGAACGACGTTACCACCTTTATCCGCCGGCTTGATGACTATATCCGGGAGATTTTTAATATATAACAATCTTTCCCTCTCCTGTCTAGAGAGATTGTCATGTCCACCAAAGTTATTGATATTTGAAAGATCCTCGGTCACCACCCTCACAAATAGTTCAATATTGGAACATGATGATAGAGGGGGGAATCTACAGCCCGCACAGTGGTATATAGAGCACAGCCCGCACAGTGGAATATACAGCACAGCCCGCACAGTGGTATATAGAGCACAGCCCGCACAGTGGTATATAGAGCACAGCCCGCACAGTGGTATATACAGCACAGCCCGCACAGGGGTATATAGAGCACAGCCAACACAGTGGTATATAGAGCACAGCCCGCACAGTGGTATATAGAGCACAGCCCGCACAGTGGAATATACAGCACAGCCCGCACAGTGGTATATAGAGCACAGCCAACACAGTGGTATATAGAGCACAGCCCACACAGTGGTATATAGAGCACAGCCCGCACAGTGGTATATACAGCACAGCCCGCACAGTGGTATATAGAGCACAGCCCGCAGAGTGGTATATAGAGCACAGCCCACACAGTGGTATATACAGCACAGCCCGCACAGTGGTATATACAGCACAGCCCGCACAGGGGTATATAGAGCACAGCCAACACAGTGGTATATAGAGCACAGCCCGCACAGTGGTATATCCAGCACAGCCCGCACAGTGGTATATACAGCACAGCCCGCACAGTGGTATATAGAGCACAGCTCGCACAGTGGTATATACAGCACAGCCCGCACAGGGGTATATAGAGCACAGCCAACACAGTGGTATATAGAGCACAGCCCGCACAGTGGTATATCCAGCACAGCCCGCACAGTGGTATATCCAGCACAGCCCGCACAGTGGTATATACAGCACAGCCCGCACAGTGGTATATAGAGCACAGCCAACACAGTGGTATATAGAGCACAGCCAACACAGTGGTATATAGAGCACAGCCCACATCTCATCTCTCCCCCCACCCCCCCGATAATGGCCCCACAGCCCAGTAAAAAAACAAAACAAAACTCTCCTCACCTTTCCTTTTGCCCGCGCTGCTCCTGGCTCCTGTCTCGGTGGCTGCAGTCTGCCCGGGACACAGCAGGTGTAGACGCTCTCTCCCTCCATCATTGCATTGAACTATACTGGCGTCATGGACGCCGGTATAGTTGAATGCGGCGGCGGCGGCACTTGCGGGGGGAGAGGGGGGGTTTAAGAGTGCAGCGGCCCACTACTGGCACCGGCCCTTCTGGCATTTGCCAGAAGTGCCCGATGGCCAGTCCGGCCCTGTATCAATGCGACACCTGTCCCAAAAAACCTGGCCTGTGTATGAAGGATTGCTTTAAATTGTACCACACCTCCATGCACTACTAATTTACAGGAAACATATTTATGCCAAAGGAGGCACATCTACGTAAGTTCTTTGGGGGCCTACTTTCCAAAATGTTGTCACTTGTGTTTTTTTTTCTGTTTAGGCACATCAGGGGCTCTGCAAACGGAACATGACGCCCGCAGACGATTCCATCAAAGTCTGCATTCCAAAACGTCAATACTTCCCTTTCGAGCCCCAACGTGTGCCCAAACAGTTTTTTCCCACATATGGGGTACCAGCGTACTCAAGACAAATTGGACAACAACTTTTGTGGTCCAATTTCTCCTGTTACAATTGGGAAATTAAAAAATTGAGGACTAAAAGATCATTTATGTGGGCAAAAAATAGGATTTTTTATTTTCACACCCGGGCGTTATAAACTTTAGTGAAACACATGGGGGTTCAAAGTTCTCACCACACATCTAGACAAGTTCCTTAGGAGGTCTAGTTTCCAAAATGGGGTCACTTGTGGGGAGTTTCCACTGTTTAGGCACATCAGGGGCTCGTCAAACGGAACATGACGGCCGCAGAACATTCCATCAAAGCTTGCATTCCAAAACGTCACTACTTCCCTTCCGAGCCCTGACGTGTGCCCAAACAGTTGTTTTCTCCCACATATGGGGTACCAGCGTACTCAGGGCAAATTGGAAAACAACTTTGGTGGTCCAATTTCTCCTGTTACCCTTGGGAAATTAAAAAATTGGGGACCAAAAATCATTTTGCAGCCCACAGCTGTCAGTTTTGTCTTGCTGGTTATCAAAAATACAGGGGGACCCACACCATTTACTTATTTATTGCGCTGTTGGCAGGTGATGAATACTCCCATCAGTGGCTCCTGCTCTCACTATTATTAGCGGCAGCAAGTGTAAGCTGATGGGAGTAGTAGTCCCATCATCTGTCAACTGCTCTTGCTGTCATCTGTTGAATATAAGTCTCATCATTCTCCCCTGCTAACGCATATGGCCAGCAGAATAGGGGAGAATGGTGCAAGAGGTCTACAGCGTAAACAGTACCGCTGCTTCCCAGGTGCTGGTACGTGTGGTAATGATACGGCACACGGGTGGCACATGGTTGCCACACTTATGTCGCAAGTATTGCACACACACAGACACTGATTTCTCCCATACTGCTTTTCAGGTAAAAAAACATACGTGAAACCGCCCTAAAGGAAATTTGTTGCTCAATTTTGCACCCCGTGGATTCACAGCTTGGCTAGCTCTCTGGGGATAAGTTGTGTGCTTTCATTCCTTTGTTTCAGTGATTGGTGGGAGGTTTTAGGACCTGCATCCCCAAAGATCAAAACTACTGAAAATCACCTATAACATAACAAAAGTTTGAATTTAGTTTTTTTGCTGCTGTCAGTTGACTTGTATTGCCATCTTGTGGTGACAGGTGGTAAAGCGCTTCATAAATAAGTGATGATTTCCCTAATCGGATTCCAGCTGCAGAAACCATTTAGCCTTTAATAACTGTGGCTCTCCCCGACCCTCTGACCAGACAATGCACAGCACACACAATCGGGAGAGGGAGGACCCCTGGGTTGACGATCGTCCATAAATACCCAGATAATCTGCAAAAAAATAGGGGATATTTCTCGCTTCCACTGTGTCCAGCAGAAACAAGCACTGAATGTAATTTATCTTTATATATTACCAACGTTTGTGCAGAACATTAACTGACAACTACAGAAGAAAAGCACCAACAGCGAGAGGCGGAGGAAAGAGCCGGGGACTACAGGGGACCGGAAGACAAAGAAGGGGACTGATGTTACATTAGGTCTTACACTCCAGTCACATCCAGAGCTGCAATCACTTTTTTGTTGCTACATTGTTTTACATCCAGGGCTTGCAGTCACTTCTCTGCTGTGACTTCATGTCTTATGCTCCAGTCACATCCAGAGCTGAAGTCACTATTCTGCTTTAACATTATGTCTTACACTCCAGTCACATCCAGAGCTGCAGTCACTTTTTGTTGTTAAAATAGGTTTTACACTCCAGTCACTTTTCTGCTGTGATATCATGCCTTATACTCCAGTCACATCCAGAGCTGCAGTAACTCTTCTGCTATTACGTCATGTCTTATACAGAGCTGTAGTCACTAGTTTGTATTTATTTTACTCCCTTATATAGTGTCATTAATTCCACAGCACTTAACAGCCATCATCATTGCTGTCCCCATTGTGGCTCACAATCTAAATTCCCTATTATTATGTCTTTGGAATGTGGGAGGGAACCGGAGAACCCGGAGGAAACCCACGCAAACACGGGGAGAACATACAAACTCTTTGCTCATGTCCTTGGTGGGACTTGAACCCAGGACTCCAACGCTGCAAGGCTGTAGTGCTAACCACTGAGCCACTGAGCCACCGTGCTGCCTTATTCTGCTGTTACATCATGCAGAGGTACTGGTGGGCTTGCGGGGAGAGCACTCTCTTTTGGTCAAGCGCCTTACGTGTCGCTGGCACATTGCAGCACAATATCCATGTGAATGGCGCCCCATTGCGCCGCCTATTGTCCTTCTGACCATGACGAGCAAATTGTAAAACATTGGAACTAGTTGGATTCTGTAATTCAGGGCCTGGAAAGGTAAATAAGACTGAGCAGATTTTCTGTGTCGGGGATTGTTGTTCCTGCCCTGTGCACTCATCCTATAGTAGGGGCCTCGTGTATATTTTTCTGTAATCAGCTGTACGAACCCTGAGGAGGAATCATAAATAAATTAATGACATTATCGCCCCGAACAGATCTGGAGGGTGAATGTCATGTGACCACCAAACATCAAGGAGTTAGCATTAAACTTACGGCTTCTTGGGACTGCACACTAAGGAGACCCTGGGGACCCCAATTCTGCACAGTGACCAGGGCCGAACTGGGACTAAAATTCAGCCCTGGCATTTGAAGTTACACAGGCCCACTTGTCACATGGTGACTGTATAATATCTTTGTACACTTGTAGGTTATAAGAAGTGAGGGGAGTGTAATACGACTATATAACATATAATCACAGCTGTATCCAGCATTACAGCTCAGTCCTATTTATTGCTTTTAGTTGCAGCACCAAGAAAAGCCGCTACTTTACCTACATAACTGGATCTCGTAGATAATTAAGGGATGAGATGACCAAAGGCTATGGAACCTCATTCTGATGCTCCATACACTTTGCCTACAGCCACTTTTGGTTCCGCTGTGCAGCACGAGACCTGGTGACTGTGAAGAGTGGTGACATCAGTATCTCAGTAACGTCACCACTCTTCAGATATTCCGGGTTTTGCGCTGAGCTCGGCGACTGTGAAGAGCGGTATTGTTACTACTGTCACCGCTCTTCAGAGTCGCTGGGTCTCGCTAGGTCTGGGCTAGTAGTGGGGGTGTCTGATAGACACCTCTCCATTACTTACACCAGATATTGATAGCAGCTGACATTACGCAGCTGACATCAACCATAAAAATCATTACACATACCAAAATTAAATGCTCTGGTGGCTGGGAAAAGCAGTAGAGTTAGCTCTATTCCCAGGCGCCAGGTGCTAACTACAACTGTCATCATCCTTGCCTCGTCTCCCTGCGAAGCATTTCTGCTGTATTTACATGCGCTGATCTCAGGCCGCTAAACGAGTGTGATCGACAATAGTGAAGTCATTCGCTTGTTTCTCAGCCTCTTTACACCAACTGAGAAAGAATGAAGGGAACAGAACAATCACAATTAGATCAATTTGTCCCCATACAGTATCATGTTATCAGCAGCACATTACAGTTTACACCGGCGATGTGCTGCCGAGAACAAGGATTTCTGTTTCCGCATAAACAATCCAATCACTCGATGAATAGGCAGCATTTTGCTTGTTTAGTATAATGCACCCCATAGTCCTCCATATATTATAACGTGCACCTCAGTCCTCCATATAGTATAATACACTCCTCATAGTCCTCCATATATTAAAATACACTCCTCAGTCCTCCATATAGTATAATACACTCCTCAGTCCTCCATATAGTATAATACTTCCTCATAGTGCTCCATATAGTATAATGCCCCACCATTGTCATCCATGTAGTACAAATCACTTCCCATAGTATAATGCACCCCAAAGTTCTTCATATAGTATAATGTATTCCCGATAGTCCTTTATACAGTATAATGCAGCCCACATATAGTATAATGATGCCACCCCAGAGTATAATGCAGCCACCCCACAGAATATATTGTAGCCCCCTGAGTATAATGTAACCCCCCCAGAGAATATAATGAAGCCCCCTCATATAGTATAATGCAGCCCCTGCATAAATAATATAAGTTAGCCCCCTCATAGAGCATAATGTAGCCACTCCATAGAAAATAATACAGCACCTCATAGTATGTAATACAGCCCCCATAGAATGTATTACAGCCCACCTCCCCATAGAATATAATACAACCCCCCATAGAATATAATGTAGCCCCCAGAGAATGTAATACAGCCCCCACATAGAATGTAATACAGCCCACCATACAATGTAATACAGCCCACCATACAATGTAATACAGCCCTCCCACATAGAATGTAATACAGCCCTACCCCATTGAATGTAATACAGCCCCCCATAGAATGTAATGCAGCCAGCCCCCATAGAATGTAATGCAGCCAGCCCCCATAGAATGTAATGCAGCCCCCATAGAATGTAATACAGCCCCCCCATATAATGTAATACAGCCCGCCATAGAATGTAATGCAGCCCTCCCACATAGAATGTAATACAGCCCTCCCACATAGAATGTAATACAGCCCCCCATAGAATGTAATGCAGCCAGCCCCCATAAAATGTAATGCAGCCAGCCCCCATAGAATGTAATGCAGCCAGCCCCCATAGAATGTAATGCAGCCAGCCCCCATAGAATGTAATGCAGCCAGCTACCATAGAATGTAATGCAGCCAGCCCCATAGAATGCAATGCAGCCAGCCCCCATAGAATGTAATGCAGCCAGCCCCCATAGAATGTAATACAGCCCCCATAGAATGTAACGCAGCACAGCCCCCATACCATGTAATGCAGCCAGCTCCCATAGAATGTAATGCAGCCAGCCCCCATAGAATGTAATACAGCAAAGCCCCCATAAAATATAACGCAGCACAGCCCCCATAGAATGTAATGCAGCCAGCTCCCATAGAATGTAATGCAGCCAGCCCCCATAGAATGTAATGCAGCCATCCCCCCAAAGAATGTAATGCAACACAGCCCGATAGAATGTAATACAGCACAGCCCCCATAGAATGTAATGCAGCACAGCCCCATAGAATGTAATGTAGCCAGCCCCATAGAAAGTAATGCAGCCAACCCCCATAGAATGTAATGCAGCCAGCCCCTATAGAATGTAATGCAGCCAGCCCCCCATAGAATGTAATGCAGCAAGCTCCCATAGAATGTAATGCAGCCTGCCCCCATAGAATGTAATGCAGCCAGCCCCCCAAAGAATGTAATGCAGCACGGCCCCCAAAGAATGTAATGCAGCACGGCCCCCATAGAATGTAATACAGCACAGCCCCCATAGAATGTAATGTAGCCAGCCCCCATAGAAAGTAATGCAGCCAGCCCCTATAGAATGTAATGCAGCCAGCCCCACATAGAATGTAATGCAGCAAGCTCCCATAGAATGTAATGCAGCCTGCCCCCATAGAATGTAATGCAGCCAGCCCCCCAAAGAATGTAATGCAGCACGGCCCCCAAAGAATGTAATGCAACACGGCCCCCATAGAATGTAATACAGCACAGCCCCCATAGAATGTAATGCAGCACATCCCCCAAAGAATGTAATGCAGCCAGCCCCCATAGAAAGTAATACAGACAGCCCCCATAGAATGTAATGCAGCCAGCCCCCATAGAGTGTAATGCAGCCAGCCCCCCAAAGAATGAAATGCAGCACAGACCCCATAGAATGTAATACAGCACAGCCCCCATAGAATGTAATGCAGCACAGCCCCCATAGAATGTAATGTAGCCAGTCCCCATAGAAAGTAATGCAGCCAGCCCCCATAGAATGTAATGCAGCCAGCCCCAATAGAATGTAATGCAGCCAGCCCCCCATAGAATGTAATGCAGCACCCATAGAACATAATGCAGCCAGCCCCCATAGAATGTAATGCAGCCAGCTCCAATAGAATGTAATAAATCCCCCCATAGAATGTAATACAGCACAGCCCCCATAGAAAGTAATGCAGCCAGCCCCCATAGAATGTAATGCAGCCAGCCCCAATAGAATGTAATGCAGCCAGCCCCCATAGAATGTAATGCAGCCCCCATAGAACATAATGCAGCCAGCCCCTATAGAATGTAATGCAGCCAGCTCCAATAGAATGTAATAAATCCCCCCATAGAATGTAATACAGCACAGCCCCCATAGAATGTAATACAGCCCCCCATAGAATTTAATGCAGCCAGCCCCCATAGAATGTAAAGCAGCCAGCCCCATAAAATGTAATGCAGCCAGCCCCATAAAATGTAATGGAGCCAGCCCCCATAGAATGTAATGCAGCCAGCCCCCATAGAATGTAATGCAGCCAGCCCCCATAGAATGTAATGCAGCCAGCCCTCATAGAATATAATGCAGCCAGCCCCAATAGAATGTAATAAATCCCACCATAGAATGTAATACATCACAGCCCCCATAGAATGTAATACAGCCCCCATAGAATGTAATGCAGCCAGCCCCCATAGAATGTAATGCAGCCAGTCCCCATAGAATGTAATGCAGCCAGCCCCCATAGAATGTAATGCAGCCAGCCACCCAAAGATTGTAAAGCAGCCAGCCCCATAGAATGTAATGCAGCCAGCCTCCATAGAATGTAATGCAGCCAGCCCCCATAGAATGCAATGCAGCCAGCCCCCATAGAATGTAATTCAGCCAGCCCCAATAGAATGTAATGCAGCCAGCCCCCATAGAATGTAATGCAGCCAGCCCTCATAGAATGTAATGCAGCCAGCCCCCATAGAATGCAATACAGCACAGCCCCCCCTAGAATGTAATGCAGCCAGCCCCCATAGAATGTAATACAGCCCCCATAGAACATAATGCAGCCAGCCCCATAGAATGTAATACAGCCCCCATAGAACATAATGCAGCCAGCCCCCATAGAATGTAATGCAGCCAGCCCCCATAGAATGTAATACAGCCCCCCATAGAACGTAATGCAGCCAGCCCCCATAGAATGTAATGCAGCCAGCCCCATAGAATGTAATGCAGCCAGCCCCCATAGAATGTAATGCAGCCAGCCCTCATAGAATGTAATGCAGCCAGCCCCAATAGAATGTAATAAATCCCACCATAGAATGTAATACAGCACAGCCCCCAATAGAATGTAATACAGCCCCCCATAGAATGTAATGCAGCCAGCCCCCATAGAATGTAATGCAGCCAGTCCCCATAGAATGTAATGCAGCCAGCCCCCATAGAATGTAATGCAGTCAGCCACCCAAAGTATGCAAAGCAGCCAGCCCCATAGAATGTAATGCAGCCAGCCTCCATAGAATGTAATGCAGCCAGCCCTCATAGAATGCAATGCAGCCAGCCCCCATAGAATGTAATGCAGCCAGCCCCCATAGAATGTAATGCAGCCAGCCCCCTTAGAATGTAATGCAGCCAGCCCCCATAGAATGTAATGCAGCCAGCCCACATAGAATGTAATGCAGCCAGCCCCCATAGAATGTAATACAGCTCCCCATAGAATGTAATGCAGCCCCCATAGAATATAATGCAGCCAGCCCCTATAAAATGTAATGCAGCCAGCCCCATAGAATGTAATAAATCCCCCCATAGAATGTAATACAGCACAGCCCCCATAGAACGTAATACAGCCTTTCATGATATGTACTTTTACCCTGTCCTGTATTTGAATAATATGCCCTTTGATGTATGTAACTGTTCTCTGGTTTCTATTAGCTGTTATTTATGTATTTTTTTGTGCTGGGGGTTTACCTGTAACAATGTCTCCTTCCCCCAATACTTGCAGCCCTAAGCTATAATGTAATTAAGCTTTGTCAACTAGTGAAGGAATAGCCATTCTTCCTCACAGCAGGTGGCTAGTCAAATGTACATACTACATAGACTAAGCGGAGCCAACCAGTGTAGAATCTTCTGATGGACCCAACCATTGAATAGAAGGTGTGACCCCTACCCCCCTTCATGGGTGGATCCCAGGAGCTCAGACAATCCATTCTTATTTTGAGATCAGATGTGAGTTGATCCTAAAAGGAGAAGGAGTGGGGATTCTTAGCTGAGGCAAGACCCCACGTCCATCTGTGACTGCGGAAGCGAACGGGGCGAGACTTGAGCTGAGGACATATCTCGTCATTCGTGAGATTGTTTTGGGATCCCTTGGACTCGTGTGGACTATTGCTTTGTTAGCTGGCACAAGGATTATCGGGAGGTGCCCCCGAACCTCTTCCGTTGGACTAATTGTGGACTCTGTAGATCTACCTGCATGTGTTGTTCCAGCGTTCTTGATAATAAATCTGTGGAATCATCCCTTGGCCTGTTGTCCCTTCCTGCTCTGCCGTACACCCCGTCACAAACTGGTGGCAGCAGCGGGATCACAGCAGAAGGAATGGAGGACAATGGCCCAACATCGGGAACCAGCACCGCAGAGTACAAGAACTGGACTTTGGGGAGCCTACAATCAAAGGCCCGTGAAGTAGGAGTCCGTTTTAAAGGACTCCCCAAGGAGCAGCTAATTGAGGCTTTGGAAGGAGTTCGGCTGCAAGATGACGCTGAGGAAGGATCCTCGCAGCAAATGGAGGAAAGCCTGAGGTAAATACCCAAAAAAGTCAGTGGGTTGTGTGGTACGAGGAGGAGTTGGCATTGCTGGGAAAGGAGGCCACCATAGACGATAAGAGAGAGGCCATTCACAGAGCTCAGGAGAGGGAGAGGGAGGCCATTCACAGAGCCGAGGAGAGGGAGAGGGAGGCCATTCACAGAGCCGAGGACAGAGCTCAGGAGATGGCATTGCTGGAGAGGCTGATCACTTTGGAAGCAGCTAGAAGCTCCAGACAGACTGTAACCCCAGCACCCACCATGAGGGAACTCCCCAGAGTGTCCCGCAAAGACTTCAAGCCCTTTATTGAGGCTGCAGGCGACATTGAGGGCTTCTTCCAGGACTTTGAGCATCAGTGTCGATTAATGGAAGTCCCGGAAAGGGAGCGAGTCCGACATCTGGTCGGGCTCTTAGAGGGTGGAGCTGCCGAAGCCTATAGAGCTATGGACCCTCGGGGGAACCATGAGTATGTGGAGATTAAACAGACTATTCTAGAACATTATGCTGTGACGCCAGACACTTACAGGACTCAGTTCCGTACTTTAGTCTGTGATGGGGAAGTGTCTTTTAAGATATATGCTCATAGACTCAAACAAATATGTCATCGCTGGCTGGAGGCAGAGGAGGCCTTAACCTGGGAGACCTTCCTCCAGGTTATCCTAAAAGAGCAGTTTTACTTCAAGTGCCCTGCTGAGATCCGGGAATGGGTGCGTGAGAGGAGACCAGCGACAGTGGAAGAAGCTGCATTTCTCGCTGATGAGGCTCTCACCATCAAGCCTCAGTGGAGGGTTCTGTTGGAGGATGGAGAGAGGCCTTCCAGCTCCACAACATCGGTGGCCCCCAGTTCTTCTGTCCCCATTGTTCCCTGTTCCTCTAAGCCACCACCTCATGCTGATACCCGTGTAAATGTGCCTCCAGTTGCTTCTTCTGCATTTTCTGGAATACGACGAGGAGAGGAAGTAGCAGAGCGCAGGTGATATGGTTGTGGGCATCCGGGGCATCTGCAGGCTTCATGCCCAGCCAGCCCATGGAGGAGTCATCCTCAAACCCCTACAGCACCTTCAGGTGGGAGCCGGCCTCCAGGTTCCCTTACCCCTCGCCCAAGAGGACGCCTTGGATGGAGTGAGACCCAGGACAGATGCTATCGATGTGGGCAGCCGGGGCATCTGCAAGCCTCCTGCCCAGCTGTTCAAATGAGGATTGATCCTGTACCCAGTCGTATTATTAATTATGTACAGCCAAGTGCCATGGAGGAAGACGTGTCACTACTGTTGTGAACTGTGTTTCTGGGCTCCCTCTGGTGGTCACTAACGGTATTGTGTTAGGCATGTCTTGTTGCAGGCCTGAGCTCCAGCTGTGTCATTAAGCAGCGGGTGTTCCCTATTTAGGTCTCCTCTGGACTCAGTCTCTTGCCTGGCATCGTTGTATCCAGTCCTATATGGTCTCCTCCGGATTCCTTTCAGTCTGTCTCATGCAAGAAAAGCTAAGTCCGTTTTGAGTACTTTGGATCATTTGCATTTTTCAGTGTTTTTGTCCAGCTTGCTTAATATGTGATTTTCTGGCTCGCTGGAAGCTCTAGGGGGCTGATATTCTCCCTCCGCACCGTCAGTCGGTGTGGGGGTTCTTGAATATTCAGCGTGGATGTTTTTGCAGGGTTTTCTGCTGACCGCATAAGTTCACTATCTATTTTCTGCCTATCTAGACTAGTGGGCCTCACTTTGCTGAATCTAGTTCATCTCTACGTTTGTGTTTTCCTCTTGCCTCACCGTTATTATTTGTTGGGGGCTTTCTATATCTTTGGGGTTAAATTTCTCTGGAGGCAAGTGAGGTCTTATTTTCCCTCTAGGGGTAGTCAGTTCTCCGGCTGGCTCGAGACGTCTAGAACCAACGTAGGCACGTTCACCGGCTGCTTCTAGTTGTGTGTTAGGATCAGGTATGCGGTTAGCCCAGTTTCCACCTCCCTAGAGCCGTATTTATGTTTTTTGGTTATCTTGCCAGAATATCAGAGATCCTCTACCACTGGGATCATAACAGTATGCCAGGCCAAAAGAAAATGTTTATTGCATCGCAGAAGCGGGATTAAAAAGAAGTTCTGAGTTTGTTTTTTTTTTTTTGTGTTGCTGCAGTTTGCCTAGCTTCTTCCATCCCCTTTTACTCTGAGTGGCTGGAGCTCTGCTGCAGATATGAATGTCCAGACTCTGACTTCTAGTGTGGATCAGCTTGCTGCTAGGGTATAAAGCATTCAGGATTTTGTTATCCATAGCCCTATGTCTGAACCAAAAATACCTATTCCTGAGCCGTTTTTTGGAGATAGATCTAAGTTCCTGAATTTTAGGAATAATTGCAAATTGTTTCTGTCTCTGAAACCTCGTTCCTCTGGTGATTCCGCTCAGCAAGTTAAGTTTGTTATTTCCTTCTTGCGCGGCGACCCTCAAGATTGGGCCTTCTCTCTGGCGCCAGGAGATCCTGCATTGGTGAATGTTGATGCGTTTTTTCTGGCACTTGGTTTGCTTTATGAGGAGCCTAATCTTGAAAATCAGGCTGAAAAGATGTTGCTGGCTATCTCTCAGGGTCAGGACGAAGCTGAGGTGTATTGTCAAAAATTTCGGAAATGGTCCGTGCTTACTCAATGGAATGAGTGTGCACTGGCCGCAAATTTCAGAAATGGTCTTTCTGAAGCCATTAAAGATGTGATGGTGGGGTTTCCTATCCCTACAGGTCTGAATGATTCAATGGCTCTGGCCATTCAAATTGATCGACGTTTGCGGGAGCGCAAATCTGTTAATCCTTTGGCGGTGCTGTCTGAACGGTCACCTGATTCTATGCAATGTGACAGAATTCTGACCAGAGCCGAGCGACAAAATCATAGACGTCAAAATGGGTTGTGTTTCTACTGTGGTGATTCAACACATGTTATCTCAGCATCCTCTAAACGCTTAAAAAAAATTGTTAATCCTGTCGCCATTGGTACTTTTCAGCCTAAGTTTATTTTGTCTGTGACTTTAATTTGTTCATTATCTTCTTACTCAGTTATGGCTTTTGTGGATTCTGGTGCTGCTTTAAGTCTGATGGATTTGTCGTTTGCCAAGCGCTGTGGTTTTGTCTTGGAGCCTTTGGAAATTCCTATTCCTCTTAGAGGAATTGATGCTACGCCATTGGCAGAGAATAAACCTCAGTATTGGACGCAAGTGACCATGTGCATGACTCCTGTACATCAGGAGGTGATTCGTTTTCTGGAACTGCATAAAATGCATGATGCTGTCGTTTTGGGTCTGCCATGGTTACAGGCCCATAATCCAGTTTTAGATTGGAAAGCTATGACTGTGTCTAGTTGGGGGTGTCAGGGGATTCATGGCGATTCTCCATTGGTGTCTATTGCTTCTTCTACTCCTTCTGGGATCCCTGAGTTTTTGTCAGACTTTCAGGATGTATTTAATGAGCCCAGGTCCAGTGCCCTTCCTCCTCATAGGGACTGTGATTGTGCTATAGATTTGATTCCTGGTAGTAAATTTCCTAAGGGACGACTCTTTAATTTATCTGTGCCAGAGCATGCCGCGATGCGGAGTTATATAAAGGAGTCTTTGGAGAAGGGACATATTCGCCCATCCTCTTCTCCTCTTGGTGCAGGATTCTTTTTTGTGGGCAAGAAAGACGGGTCTTTGAGACCTTGTATAGATTATCGTCTTCTGAATAAGATCACGGTTAAATTTCAGTATCCTTTGCCATTGTTGTCTGATTTGTTTGCTCGGATTAAGGGTGCCAGTTGGTTCACCAAGATAGATCTTCGTGGTGCGTATAACCTTGTGCGCATAAAGCAGGGAGATGAATGGAAAACAGCATTTAATACGCCCGAGGGTCATTTTGAGTACCTGGTGATGCCTTTTGGACTCTCTAATGCTCCTTCTGTGTTTCAGTCCTTCATGCATGACATCTTCCGGAAATATCTGGATAAATTTATGATTATTTATCTGGATGATATTTTGGTTTTTTCTGATGATTGGGAGTCCCATGTGAACCAGGTCAGGATGGTGTTTCAGGTTCTGCGTGAGAATGCTCTATTTGTGAAGGGCTCAAAATGTATCTTTGGGGTACAGAAGGTTTCTTTTTTGGGTTTTATTTTTTCCCCTTCTACTGTGGAGATGGACCCAGTCAAGGTCCGTGCCATTCATGACTGGACTCAGCCCACATCTGTTAAGAGCCTGCAGAAGTTCTTGGGCTTTGCTAATTTTTACCGTCGTTTTATCGCTAATTTTTCTGGCGTGGTTAAACCTTTGACGGATATGACCAAGAAGGGTTCTGATGTTGCTAATTGGTCTCCTGCGGCCATGGAGGCCTTTCAGGAGCTGAAGCGTCGGTTTACTTCAGCGCCAGTCTTGTGCCAGCCGGATGTCTCTCTTCCCTTCCAGGTTGAAGTTGATGCTTCTGAGATTGGTGCAGGGGCCGTTTTGTTGCAAAAAAAGTTCTGATGGCTCCGTGATGAAGCCATGCGCCTTCTTCTCAAGAAAATTTTCGCCTGCTGAGCGGAACTATGATGTTGGTAATCGGGAGTTATTGGCTATGAAGTGGGCATTTGAGGAGTGGCGACATTGGCTCGAGGGAGCTAGACATCGTGTGGTGGTCTTGACTGATCATAAAAATCTGATTTATCTCGAGTCTGCCAAGCGCCTGAATCCTAGACAGGCTCGTTGGTCGTTGTTTTTCTCCCGTTTTGACTTTGTGGTCTCATACCTGCCTGGTTCGAAGAACGTGAAGGCTGATGCACTTTCTAGGAGTTTTGTGCCTGACTCTCCGGGAGTCTCGGAGCCGGCTGGTATTCTCAGAGAGGGAGTGATTTTGACTGCCATTTCCCCAGATTTGCGACGAGTGCTGCAGAAATTTCAGGCTGATAGGCCTGACCGTTGCCCACCAGAGAGACTGTTTGTCCCTGACAGATGGACCAGCAGAGTTATTTCTGAGGTTCATTCTTCGGTGTTGGCGGGGCATCCTGGGATTTTCGGTACCAGAGATTTGGTGGCTAGGTCCTTTTGGTGGCCTTCCTTGTCGCGGGATGTGCGTTCTTTTGTGCAGTCCTGTGGGATTTGTGCTCGGGCTAAGCTTTGCTGTTCTCGTGCCAGCGGGTTGCTTTTGCCCTTGCCTATCCCGAAGAGGCCTTGGACGCACATTTCCATGGATTTCATTTCGGATCTTCCGGTATCTCGGAAGATGTCTGTCATCTGGGTGGTGTGCGATCGTTTTTCTAAAATGGTCCATTTGGTGCCCTTGCCTAAGTTGCCTTCCTCCTCTGATTTGGTTCCTTTGTTCTTTCAGAATGTGGTTCGTTTGCACGGCATCCCTGAGAATATTGTGTCTGACAGAGGATCCCAGTTTGTGTCCAGATTCTGGCGATCCTTTTGTGCTAAGATGGGTATTGATTTGTCTTTTTCGTCGGCTTTTCATCCTCAGACTAATGGCCAGACCAAGCGAACTAATCAGACGTTGGAGACTTATTTAAGATGTTTTGTTTCTGCTGATCAGGATGACTGGGTTACGTTTTTGCCACTGGCCGAGTTTGCCCTTAATAATCGGGCCAGTTCTGCCACTTTGGTTTCACCCTTTTTCTGCAACTCTGGTTTTCATCCTCGTTTCTCCTCAGGCCAGGTTGAACCTTCTGACTGTCCTGGGCTTGATTCTGTGGTGGATAGGTTGCAGCGGATTTGGAACCATGTGGTGGACAATTTGAAATTGTCACAAGAGAAGGCCCAGCGTTTTGCCAACCGCCGCCGCGGTGTGGGTCCCCGACTTCGTGTTGGGGATTTGGTTTGGTTGTCTTCTCGGCATGTTCCTTTGAAGGTCTCCTCTCCTAAGTTCAAGCCTCGCTTTATCGGTCCTTATAAGATTTTGGAAATCCTTAACCCGGTGTCTTTTCGCTTGGACCTTCCAGCGTCATTTGCTATTCATAATGTGTTCCATAGGTCCTTGTTGCGGCGGTACGTGGTGCCTATGGTTCCTGCTGTTGAGCCTCCTGCCCCGGTTTTGGTTGAGGGCGAGTTGGAGTACGTGGTGGAGAAGATTTTGGATTCTCGTATCTCTAGACGGAGACTTCAGTATTTAGTTAAGTGGAAAGGCTATGGTCAGGAGGATAATTCCTGGGTTGTCGCCTCTGATGTTCATGCGGCTGATTTGGTTCATGCCTTTCACGCTGCTCATCCTGATCACGCTGGGGGTCTTGGTGAGGGTTCGGTGACCCCTCCTCAAGGGGGGGGTACTGTTGTGAACTGTGTTTCTGGGCTCCCTCTGGTGGTCACTAACGGTATTGTGTTAGGCATGTCTTGTTGCAGGCCTGAGCTCCAGCTGTGTCATTAAGCAGCGGGTGTTCCCTATTTAGGTCTCCTCTGGACTCATTCTCTTGCCTAGCATCGTTGTATCCAGTCCTATATGGTCTCCTCCGGATTCCTTTCAGTCTGTCTCATGCAAGAAAAGCTAAGTCCGTTTTGAGTACTTTGGATCATTTGCATTTTTCAGTGTTTTTGTCCAGCTTGCTTAATATGTGATTTTCTGGCTCGCTGGAAGCTCTAGGGGGCTGATATTCTCCCTCCGCACCGTCAGTCGGTGTGGGGGTTCTTGAATATTCAGCGTGGATGTTTTTGCAGGGTTTTCTGCTGACCGCATAAGTTCACTATCTATTTTCTGCCTATCTAGACTAGTGGGCCTCACTTTGCTGAATCTAGTTCATCTCTACGTTTGTGTTTTCCTCTTGCCTCACCGTTATTATTTGTTGGGGGCTTTCTATATCTTTGGGGTTCAATTTCTCTGGAGGCAAGTGAGGTCTTATTTTCCCTCTAGGGGTAGTCAGTTCTCCGGCTGGCTTGAGACGTCTAGAACCAACGTAGGCACGTTCACCGGCTGCTTCTAGTTGTGTGTTAGGATCAGGTATGCGGTTAGCCCAGTTTCCACCTCCCTAGAGCCGTATTTATGTTCTTTGGTTATCTTGCCGGAATATCAGAGATCCTCTACCACTGGGATCATAACACACTACGTGAGGACTGGCCTAGTGCCTCACCCACCCATGTTGCACCACTAGGAGTTTATGGTGTGCGACCTGCAGCTATGACGACTTCTGCTCATCGAGGTAAGCACTTGCAGGAGGTCATGCTGGATGGACAGAGACTTATTGGATTTTGTGACTCGGGGGCTTTCCTCACACTGGCTGATCCCCGAGTGGTTCGGCCTGAGGCAGTTCATAGAGGACCTGGGATTGTCATTAGACTGGCTGGTGGGCAATGGAGGACTATTCCCACAGCCACTGTGGATCTGAACTTTGGTTTTGGGGTCAGGCGATGTGTGGTTGGGGTGATGGGTGGTCTGCCTGCAGATGTTCTCCTGGGCAATGATGTGGGAGAGCTACGATGCCAATTCGTGGCTGCATGAAGCCACATGTAAGTTACGCTCTGCCTGTGTGTACTTAACCAGCGACCTGTAGAGGTCCCTAGTATGTACACAAATTGGGAGGGGAAGGGATTGTCATGATATGTACTTTTACCCTGTCCTGTATTTGAATAATATGCCCTTTGATGTATGTAACTGTTCTCTGGTTTCTATTAGCTGTAATTTATGTATTTTCTTGTGCTGGGAGTTTACCTGTAACAATGTCTCCTTCCCCCAATACTTGCAGCCCTAAGCTATAATGTAATTAAGCTTTGTCAACTAGTGAAGGAATAGCCATTCTTCCTCACAGCAGGTGGCTAGTCAAATGTACATACTACATAGACTAAGCGAAGCCAACCAGTGTAGAATCTTCTGATGGACCCAACCATTGAATAGAAGGTGTGACCCCTACCCCCCTTCATGGGTGGATCCCAGTAGCTCAGACAATCCATTCTTATTTTGAGATCAGATGTGAGTTGATCCTAAAAGGAGAAGGAGTGGGGATTCTTAGCTGAGGCAAGACCCCATGTCCATCTGTGACTGCGGAAGCGAACGGGGCGAGACTTGAGCTGAGGACATATCTCGTCATTCGTGAGATTGTTTTGGGATCCCTTGGACTCGTGTGGACTATTGCTTTGTTAGCTGGCACAAGGATTATCGGAGAGGTGCCCACGAACCTGTTCCATTGGACTAATTGTGTACTCTGTAGATCTACCTGCATGTGTTGTTCCAGCATTCTTGATAATAAATCTGTGGAATCATCCCTTGGCCTGTTGTCCCTTCCTGCTCTGCCATACACCCCGTCACACAGCCCCCCATAGAATGTAATGCAGCCAGCCCCCATAGAATGTAAAGCAGCCAGCCCCATAGAATGTAATGCAGCCAGCCCCATAGAACGTAATGCAGCTAGCCCCCATAGAATGTAATGCAGCCAGCCCCCATAGAATGTAATGCAGCCAGCCCCCATAGAATGTAATGCAACCAGCCCTCATAGAATGTAATGCAGCCAGCCCTCATAGAATGTAATGCATCCAGCCCCCATAGAATGTAAAACAGCACAACCCCCATAGAATGTAATGCAGCCAGCCCCCATAGAATGTAATGCAGCTAGCCCCCATAGAATGTAATGCAGCCAGCCCCCATAGAATGTAATGCAGCCAGCCCCCATAGAATGTAATGCAGCCAGCCCTCATAGAATGTAATGCAGCCAGCCCTCATAGAATGTAATGCAGCCAGCCCTCATAAAATGTAACGCAGCACAGCCCCCATAGAATGTAATGCAACCAGCCCCCATAGAATGTAATGCAGCCAGCCCCATAGAATGTAATGCAGCCAGCCCCCCAAAGAATGTAATGCACCACAGCCCCCATAGAATGTAATGTAGCCAGCCCCCATAGAATGTAATGCAGCCAGCCCCCATAGAATGTAATGCAGCCAGCCCCAATAGAATGTAATAAATCCCCCCATAGAATGTAATACAGCACAGCCCCCATAGAATATAATACAGCCCCCATAGAATGTAATGCAGCCAGCCCCCATAGAATGCAATGCAGCCAGCCCCCATAGAATGTAATGCAGCCAGCACCCCATAGAATTAAATGCAGCCAGCCACCCATAGAATGTAAAGCAGCCAGCCCCATAGAATGTAATGCAGCCAGCCCCCATAGAATGCAATGCAGCCAGCTCCCATAGAATGTAATGCAGCCAGCCCCAGAGAATGTAATGCAGCCAGCCCCCATAGAACGTAATGCAGCCAGCCCTCATAGAATGTAAAGCAGCCAGCCCCCACAGAATGTAATACAGCAAGGCCCCCATAGAATGTAACGCAGCACAGCCCCCATAGAATGTAATGCAGCCAGCCCCCATAGAATGTAATGCAGCCAGCCCCCATAGAATGTAATGCAGCCAGCCCCCATAGAATGTAATGCAGCCAGCCCCAATAGAATGTAATAAATCCCCCCATAGATTGTAATGCAGCACAGCCCCCATAGAAAGTAATACAGCCCCCCATAGAATGTAATGCAGCCATACCCCATAGAATGCAATGCAGCCAGGCCCAATATAATGTAATAAATCCCCCCATAGAATGTAATACAGCACAGCCCCCATAGAATGTAATACAGCCCCCCATAGAATGTAATGCAGCCAGCCCCCTTAGAATGTAATGCAGCCAGCCCAAATAGAATGTAATAAAACCTCCATAGAATGTAATACAGCACAGCCCCCATAGAATGTAATACAGCCCCCCATAGAATATAATGCAGCCAGCCCCCATAGAATGTAATGCAGCCAGCCCCAATAGAATGTAATAAATCCCCCCATAGAATGTAATACAGCACAGCCCCATAGAATGTAATACAGCAAAGCCCCCATAGAATGTAACGCAGCACAGCCCCCATAGAATGTAATGCAGCCAGCTCCCATAGAATGTAATGCAGCCAGCCCCCATAGAATGTAATGCAGCCAGCCCCCCAAAGAATGTAATGCAGCACAGCCCCCATAGAATGTAATGTAGCCAGCCCCCATAGAAAGTAATGCAGCCAACCCCCATAGAATGTAATGCAGCCAGCCCCTATAGAATGTAATGCAGCCGGCCCCCCATAGAATATAATGCAGCCAGCTCCCATAGAATGTAATGCAGCCAGCCCCCATAGAATGTAATGCAGCCAGCCCCCCAAAGAATATAATGCAGCACGGCCCCCATAGAATGTAATACAGCACAGCCCCCATAGAATGTAATGCAGCACATCCCCCATAGAATGTAATGCAGCCAGCCCCCATAGAAAGTAATACAGCCAGCCCCCATAGAATGTAATGCAGCCAGCCCCCATAGAAAGTAATACAGCCAGCCCCCATAGAATGTAATGCAGCCAGCTCCCATAGAATGTAATGCAGCCAGCCCCCATAGAATGTAATGCAGCCAGCCCCCATAGAATGTAATGCAGCCAGCCCCCCAATGAATGTAATGCAGCACAACCCCCATAGAATGTAATACAGCACAGCCCCCATAGAATGTAATGTAGCAAAGCCCCCATAGAATGTAATGTAGCCATCCCCCATAGAATGTAATGCAGCCAGCCCCCATAGAATGTAATGCAGCCAGCCCCCATAGAATATAATGCAGCCAGCCCCCATAGAATGTAATGCAGCCAGCCCCCATAGAATGTAATGCAGTCCGCCCCCATAGAATGTACTGCAGCTAGCCCCAATAGAATGTAATAAATCCCCCCATAGAATGTAATACAGCCCCCCAATAGCCCCACAATCCAGTTATCACTCATTGATATATTTAAAAAAAAACAAAAAACACTCTCCTCACCTCTCCTCGTGCCCGCGCTGCTCCCGGCTCCGGTCTCAGCAGCTGCAGTCTGCCCGCCCGACACACAGCAGGTACGCGATGATATGACATCATCGCGCACCCGCAGTGTCAGAGGCAGAGCAGGGAGTGATGGGAGAGGGAGTGTCAGCAGACGCTCTCTCCTCCATCAGTGCATTCAACTGTACCTAGTTGAATGCGGCGGTGCTGGCGTGGGGGGTGAGTCGGAGCTGGGGGGGGGAAATCGGCGCTGGCGATCGGCCCACTACTTCCCCCGGCCCTTCTGGCATTTGCCAGAAGTGCCCGATGGCCGTTCCGGCCCTGACAGTGACATTAATAAACATTGAGCTCTGCTCTAATATTCTTTCAGCCATTACAAGTGGTAGCGACTTCCACTTGTTGGTGTGCTTTCTTTCCCCTGGATGTAGAGGATGCCCCCATTTCATGGTTACATTACTGGGTTAATATATGTACTTCCCGCGATTACATCGTATATAAAATATAGTTTATATAATCTATAGATATGTTCTAGATTTTACTGTCATAGATACAGTGGTGTGAAAAAGTATTAGCCCCCTTCCTGATTTCCTATTCTTTTCCATGATTGTCACTCTTGTTTCAGATCACCAAACAGATGTAAATATTAGACAAAGAAAACACAAGTAATCACAAAATGCAGTTTATAAATGAAGGTCTTTATTATTAAGGGAAAAAGAAATCCAAACTTACATGGACCTGTACGAAAAAGTGATTGCCCCCTCTCTTAAAACATAAATTAACAGTGGTTTACCTCATCTTTGCGAAGCTAAGTTAAATTTCCCTAGCCACATCCAAGCCTTATTAATTCCACACCTGTTCTTAGTCAAGAAATCACTTAAATAGGACTTGCCTGACAAAGTGAAGTAGACCAAAAGATCCTCAAAAGCTAGACCCCCCTCCCCGATGATGTCACCGCTAGTTACGGGTGAGGATATTGTTGTTTTTTATTTTTGTTGTCTTACAGGAGACAAGGGATTCAGTGGAATTAGGCATTAGGTGATTATAACTGTGTCTGTTATTTTTAAATAAAAATAGAAAACTTTGTTTTGTTTTATATCTAATAAAAGACTTTATTCTGGCTGTGTCTTTATGTACCATATAACAGTAGGATTAGTAATGGATAGGTGTCTTATAGACGCCTCTCCATTACTAATCCGTGGTCTTGATGTCATGTGACAATACAAAAGTGACATCAACCCCACTTGCTACCGCCACAAGGCAAGTGGGAAGAGCCGGGCAAGGCAACAGAATTGACGCATCTAATAAATGTGCCTTTTTCTGGGTGGCTGCAAGCTGTTATTTTTAGGCTGGGGGTGAGGGCCAATATCCATGGCCCTTTACCAGCCTTAGAATACCAGCCCCCAGCTGTCTGCTTTAGCGAGGCTGGTTGTCAAAAATGTAGGGGACTCCACACCGTTTTTTGTAATTATTTATTTAGCGTGCATGTGCTGGCTGATGAATACCCATCAGCTGCTCCTGCAGGTGTCAGATGATGGGAGCAGTAGTCCCATCAGCTGACACCAGTGACCGGAGATAAACTTTATAACTCTGATGATAGCGGCAGGCTTACCTTGACATTTGACAGCATAGGAACTGCGACTCTGACCGGTGGGGAAGATTTCACCACGGATCAGAAGCGGTGTTTGCCGTGCTGTCATACACATGACAAATTGACAAACACCCGGTGTTCGGGCAGCCAAACCCGGTCCGTACCACAGACTTCCTGGTGAAGTCCGTGTTCGGTTTCCATGCCCGGACAGTAGGTGTTCAGTACGGATGCTGAACTTTGCTGTTCAGGTTCACCCATCTCTAGTAATAACTTGAAGATACTTTGTATTGATATGGGCATTTTTCAGGGCACATTGATGTGCACAAATATTTTGTGACAACATCCAAATTTTGTGTTTACTCAAGATTTATGGAAGTCAGATTTTGCTGCTGATTTGATTATTCTTTGCATTGCAAGGTGTGAGATTCACAACATGTTAATCCAGGAGTGCGGGTATAAATCCGCTGCACAGCTCGATTTCCGCCACAGATTAACTTTTAGGTATGAAGTAAACAGGTGTATATAGTGCGGCATACATGTGATTAGTTCACGTTGTTTCCTCTTGTACCTGACGGGCCTTTCTTTTCTTTCCAGCTCTCCGGTTATTTTTCCGAATGTGATGGGTTCTGCATTGTGTTTGAAATGTGATATCCATTTTGATGTGACCACCAGGAATTCTCCATTTTCTATGTGTGTGTGAATTGGACGGCTCCTCTAGGGATGCCCATAATTATAACAATGTGTGCGTCCCTCAGAACTGCCTCCCTGAGGAAGTGATTTCCCATACGATGAAAACACGGCCTTCAAGTCCACTTTGAGTCCAGGACGGAGCAGGTTTTGCTGTTGTAAGCTGCTTTTGTTCTGCGTCTATTGATGTGAAACAGCCCGACTAGACTTCTGTTGTGCATCCACTGTCAAGAAGAACTGTCAAGTTAGTATGAGAATATGAGTGTGTTGATCTCGTTGGAGGCAGTGATCTATCCGCTGGAATTATGTTTGTGACAATGAGACGGTATATAACGGTGGAGATCTAATTTAACTAAGTGGAGATCAAATATCGAAAGAAACCTACCATCCAAAAAAGTAATTACAATGTAAATGAGAGCGCACAAAGCAAGCCTAAAAAAATCATATAAGTGTTACTCCATAAGAATCAGAAATCACACAAATGTATGTAAACAATAAATACTGTATGTTATTGAGATACACAACTAATCAATAAAAATTAAAAGGTAATAATTAAAATCAAGAAGCACTTAAAACAAGAGGAGGCTAATGAAAGACACAAAATAATAAAGATAAAAAACAATAAAGGGGTAGCCACTGGATGGCAGAATACTACCACGAAAATGGATCCCCAGATAGAGTTGGATCGAAACGCGCTTCGGAGTCTGGGGTGGAGGCTGATGTGGTTATATATTTTATTTTTATTTTTGGGTTATGTCTGACTATAATGTATCCTTATCTCTTTGCTATTGATTTAATTTTGTGCATTACATTACACCAAATTTATATATACTGTATGTAACTTTCAGAATTACATTGTAATTAACTTTGTGGATGTACAGTGGGTACGGAAAGTATTCAGACCTTTAAATTTTTCACTCTTTGTTTCATTTTAGCCATTTGGTAAATTCAAAAAAGTACATTTTTTTCTCATTAATGTACACTCTGCACCCCATCTTGACTGAAAAAAACAGAAATGTAGAAATTTTTGCAAATATATTAAAAAAGAAAATCTGAAATATCTCAGGGTCATAAGTATTCAGACCCCTTGCTCAGTATTGAGTAGAAGCACCTTTTGAGCTAGTACAGCCATGAGTCTTCTTGGGAATGATGCAACAAGTTTTTCACACCTGGATTTGGGGGTCCTCTGCCATTCTTTCTTGCAGATCCTCTCCAGTTCCGTCAGGTTGGATGGTGAACGTTGGTGGACAGCCATTTTCAGGTCTCTCCAGAGATGCTCAATTGGGTTTAGGTCAGGTCTCTGGCTGGGCCAGTCAAGAATGGTCACAGAGTTGTTCTGAAGCCACTCCTTTGTTATTTTAGCTGTGTGCTTATGGTCATTGTCTTGCAGGAAGGTGAACCTTCTGCCAAGTCTGAGGTCCAGAGCACTCTGAAAGAGGTTTTCATCCAGTATATCTCTGTACTTGGCCGCATTCATGTTTTTCTTCATTGTCAACCAGTCGTCCTGTCCCTGCAGCTGAAAAACACCTCCATAGCATGATGCTGCCACCACCATGTTTCACTGTTGGGATTGTATTGGGCAGGTGATGAGCAGTGCCTGGTTTTGTCCACACATACTGGAGTGCCCCCAGACGCAGGGCCGCGGGATACTCGGTACCGGGCCTCTCTGTCTCAGTTCTGGGGTCGTCACGGTGGCTAGTCCCGGTCCGTGACCCTGCTAAGGGGTGTCCAATGAAAGGTTGTAGGTGGTGGTGCGTGGTGCAGGTCGCAATGAATAACAAGGACACAGGGTTGCAGTCTCTTTACCTCTTTACTGAAGGCTTCAAGATCCTCAATCCAGAGTACAGTTAACAGGGCTGTCTGAGACCGACCGGTCCGATGGCACCTCCAGAGTTCCCTTTGCAGGTGGAAATCTGTGCCTACCTTTTAGCGCCTGTGTGTTGTAGTACTTCCCTGCTGAGCACCACGGGATAGTCCTCACAACTGTTGTGTCTGTTTCTGATGTTCTTTCCCACAACTTATGTCTGTTCTGATGTTCTTCTCCGTCCCCCAGATGATATGGATAGGACGCACCCGTATGACGGATAGGCCTGGAGTTCTTCCGGGACCCTAGTGACGCCCCTCTCCCACAGTTGCCTTCTATGTCTGCTTAGGTGATTTAGGTGAGACAGCCAACCTATAATTAACTGTCCTGCCGTTGGTTTGAAGTAATGCTTGGAGCCCAATACTTCCTCGGCGTTCCGGCCACCGGCTACGCGCCTCAGTAGGATGTTGCCTCGATCTTACAGCACGACTCCTACTGGTTTTTATCTCCTTTTTGCTTTGATCTCGTTTCTCACTCTCCACAATAAACCTCGCTTCTTGTCCTTTCTTGAGATACCGCCGCGGTGTAGTGCAGGCGCGGTTCCTTAACGTTCTGTCCTTTTCGCTAGGCCTCTGTCAGGATCCCACCCCTGACAGGGACCCCCTGAATCTTCCCCTGCAATACCCTCTGCCACAGGTTGTTGCCTGGTTCCAACCCAGTCAGCTTCTGTCTAACTTTCTATCCAACCCCCAGTTTTACCAGATTGTGAGGAGTGGCCTAATACATAGCACCCTTAGCTCCCCCTGGAGGCCAGACTATGAAGTGTATTGGTGTCTGTGATACCTGGTCAGGTGAACTCCTTAAGTGCCATCAGACGTACCATCACTCCCCTTAGCGGCGGAGCATCAGTACTGCAACGACCAGGACTCTGGGGCGCTGCAATACCACTTAGAATGATCACCAAAAAGGCCTATCTTTGTCTCATCAGACCAGAGAATCTTATTTCTCATAGTCTGGGAGTCCTTCATGTTTTTTTTTAGCAAACTCTATGCAGGCTTTCATTTGTCTTGCACTGAGGAGAGGCTTCCATTGGGCCACTCTGCCATAAAGGCCCGACTTCTGGAGGGCTGCAGTGATAGTTGACTTTGTGGAACTTTCTCCCATCTCCCTACTGCATCTCTGCAGCTCAGCCACAGTGATCTCGGGGTTCTTCTTTACCTCTCTCACCAAGGCTCTTCTCCCACGATTGCTCAGTTTGGCTGGACGGCCAGGTCTAGGAAGACTTCTGATGGTCCCAAACTTCTTCCATTTAAGGATTATGGAGGCCACTGTGCTCTTAAGAACATTGAGTACTGCAGAAATTCTGTTGTAACTTGGCCAGATCTGTGCCTTGCCACAATTCTGGCTCTTACCTCCTTGGCCAGTTCCTTTGACCTCATGATTATCATTTGGTCTGACATGCTCTGTGAGCTGTGAGGTCTTATATAGACAGGTGTGTGACTTTTCAAATCAAGTCCTATCAGTTTAATTAAACACAGCTGGACTCCAATGGAAGAGTAGAGGTTGGTACTCACAGGGCACATGAAGTGGCTTAAGGGTGGCGCTTTGAATAAAATAGCATGTTGCATTGGTTTGGGCTGGTATTCGGCCATGTGAAAGTTGTTAGGTAATTTTAGGAAATGCATAAAATAAAACATGCACAGAACAATTTAAGACAGAAGATGGCGCTTAAAGATTTAGGAAAGCTCTGCCGGGTGGAATACATGGAACATCTTGCTACAATCATCTAGATTAAAGTGAAATAGAAGCAGGTGCTGATACAGTGCGGATAACACTTGGATGCAGTCATGAAATGCTAAGCTGTTATTGAGGAAATGTTTTTAGTAACATCTTGCATTGTGCTGACCGGTGGAGACCACTGCTGACCTCTGCCTGGAATCCCTCAGTAGCTGGAGTAATTCGTCATGTCTGACAACCACTGCACTAACATAGACCTTCTCATGTGCAGCGGGGCCGGGCTGCAATATGGATCTGAGGAAGAACTTTTAGGTGGCACTAAAACCAGTGTGCAGCCAGAGACCGAGGCCAAAAAGCCTAAATTGCTACAATTTCCAATGCAGAACATCAAATGTACAGTGTATAGTGTACCCCAGGTACAAATCTGTAATGTCACTATCAGTCATGGTTAAAGGGAACCTGTGATGAGGTTCCTGCTGCCTTAACCAAGACGATCATGAATCAGACCCTATAGTTAGATTTTACTCTAAAACACTTCAACGATTCAGAGAAAATAGTTTGGGTATCTGGCCAGGAATCATAGGGAGAGACGTGACTATTTTGGCGCAGCTCACGGTTGGCTTCTCCCCACAGGTGACAGACAAATCTCTCTCATGTGTGTTCATAGGTCGAAAACTGTCAATCAATCGGAGTGGGGCAGGGAGAAGCTAGTGTCGTCCCTCCCTATGGTCCCCAACTTCAACCAGCTATTTTCTGAAATGCTGCGGAGATTGCATGAATGCAGACAGGAGCGTATGTTTGACTCGACATGTCCACCTAAGGCTTCTGCACCTTCTGCACCTACTTTCTACCTTTACTGCTGAGCCCATGCAGATTGAGATGACAGACTTCTATCAATAAGAATTGGTCAAGCACCAAAACCAAAATCCTAATGGTATCTGTGTAGAGTCTGGACATCAAATGCATGCCTGCCCAAACAACATCTGCCAGAAAGTCGCCAGCACCTTGGTGGGTCCAGGGATGCCCACGTGGGCGCACAGGTACAGTATTTCATTATGGTTTGGAAAAATTATTACTCCCTGTTTGTTTGTCGCATCTTTCAAAATCTCTAAGCCTTAAGGTCTTTATTGATTGTGGTTCTGCAGCCAATTTGGTTGATGACAAGGTAGCAAAGAATAATGATTAACCCTCACTACAATTATGTTCTCTTGTGAAAGTCACTGCTATTCATGATTCACCTCGCACCAAGGCCGGACTGATAATCTGTCAAGCCGGGCAATTTCCTGGTGGGCTGCATCATTGTTGTTTGGTTGTTTGGTTCGCCGCTGTTAAATCCAGTCGTGCTGCTGTAAATATGACTTTCTGAATATGCTCAATGCTTGCTCTGCCCCCTTCCCTGTTGTACATTGTCATGAAGAGAACATTCACGACTAGTGTTGAGCGATACCTTCCGATATTCAAAAGTATCGGTATCGGATTGGATCGGCCGATATCCCAAAAATATCGGATATTGCCGATACCGATACCCGATACCAATGCAAGTCAATGGGACACAAATATCGGAAAGTAAATATGCCCTTTCTGTCCTTCTATATGCTGTTCTGGAGGGGGGAAGAGTGTGGGCGGTGCATGGGCGGTGTGTGGGCGGACACTGTGAGTGTCTGTGTGTGCGGGCGGGGTCTGTGCGGGCCTGCCAGGGATCTGTACGTGCCTGCCGGGGCTCTATGCAGCATGCTGGGGCTGTATGTGGGCTGCCTGGGCTCTATGCGGCGTGGGGGGTCTCTGTGCAGCGTGGGGGGTCTCTGTGTGGTGTGGGGGGTCTCTGTGCGGTGTGGGGGTCTCTGTGCGGCATGGGGGGTCTCTGTGCGGCGTGGTGGGTCTCTGTGCGGCGTGTGGGGGTCACTGTGTGGTGGGTCGGGGCTCTGTGCGGTGTGCTGGGGCTCTGTGCGTGTGTGCAGGCATCGTCCGATGGGACTACAAGTCCCATCGGACGGTGCCTGCTACACTGACAGTGATTGACACATTAGCCAATGATGGGACAGTAGTAGTCCCATCATCCGGCTAATGTGCAGAATGAAAAAAATAAAAAAAAATACTCCATACATACTACATATATACTCCATACATACTCCATCCATACTCTATCCACACATACTACATACGTACTACATACATACATACTCCATACAGTACATGCATACATGACATACATATAGACATACAGTACATTAAACATAGATTACAGACTCACCATTACTTGTCATTTTGATCCCCGAAGCCAGTGTGCCAACCTGTAAAAAATATGAAAAAAACAAACAACCAATATACTCCCTGTCCACAGAAATCCACGAGTGTCCCACGACGATCTCCTGTGGAGAAAGGCAGCAACAGCTGTTTCAACCGCTCTCCAGGGGCCCCAAAAACGACGGGAGGAAGGTATTCCTCCACCACTGTAAAAAAAAAGTCCCTAGTCTGACTTATGGCATTGCTGTATGAGAAATTTTCCCAGGCAGCAATTGCCATAAAGTGAGACCAGTGAACCATAGTAACCTCAGTGATACACTGCAGGAGCCATTGTCTCCTGTCAGTGTGTCACTGAAGGTGAGTAGTGACATCACCCGATGTCACTGTTCTATAGGGGAGATCGTCATGGGACACTCGTTATTAATTGGACTACGGCGGACAGGTAGTATGCCGTTTATTATTTTATGTTTTTTGCAGCGCTGAAGTATTGTAAGTATGGTGAAATGAAGAATATTAAAATACTTTTTTCCGAATGTGTGCGTGTTTTATTAACACTTTCTTACTATTGGATTAATAATGGATAGGCATCTTATTGACGCCTCTCTGTTATTAATCCGGCTTAATGTCACCTTACAATAGCAAGGTGACATTAACCCCTTATTACCCCATATCCCACCGCTACACGGGAGTGGGAAGAGAGGGGCTAAGTGCCGGAATTGGCGCATCTTACAGGGGCAGCTGCGGACTGGTATTTGTAGCCGGGGGGGCAATATCCATGGCCCCTCTCTAGGCTATGAATATCAGCCCGCAGCTGTCTGCGTAGCCTTTCTGGCTATAAAATATAGGGGGACCCCACGTCATTTTTTGGGGAGGTCCCCCTATTTTAATAGCCAGTAAAGGCTACGCAGACAGCTGCGGGTTGATATTCATAGCAGGCTACAAATATTGGCCCCCAGCCGTCGGCTTTCCCCCTCTGGAGCAGAAAATTGCGGGGGAGCCCACGCCGTTTTTTTTTAAATTCAACGCTCATAAAGGCCTCTTTCACACTTGCGTCAGTACGGGTCCGTCGCTATGCGTCGGGCCGACGTACCGATGCACGTTGTGAAATTTGTGCAAGATGTGGGCAGCAGATGCAGTTTTTCAATGCATACGCTGCCCATTCTGAAATCCCGGGAGGAGGGGGCGAAGTTTCTGCCGCGCATGCACGGTAGAAAATGGCAGACGCGACGGACAAAAAAACGTTCACTTGAACGTTTTTTAGTGCCGACGGTCCCCCAAAACACGACGAATCCGTTGCACAACGGATCGCGACAGATGGCCACACTAATACAAGTACACTAATACAAGTTTATGGGAAAAAAATGCATCCTGCGAGCACATTTGCAGGATCCGTTTTTTTCCCAAAACGACGGATTGCGACGGATCGCTAAAAACGCAAGTGTGAAAGTAGCCTTAGAAACATCGGCCTTTCTATTATATATCTATGGATATATCTATCTATAGATATATTTATAGATAAATATATCTATAGATACATAGATGTATCTATTCATATATCTCGCTGCTTTCACACATCAGGTTTTGGCTGTCAGGCACAATCAGGCGAGTTTTGGAAAAAACTGATCCTTTTTTCCTGCAGGATCTATTTTTTCCACTGGATCCGTTTTTTTCCACTGGATCCAATTTTTTCTGCCTGATCCGTTTTTCCCGCCGGATCCGAGTTGTATTAGCGCCGGATTGCACCTGATGGCCACACTTTTCATCCGTTTTTTGCAGGATCTGTCAAAAAAGCTGTTTCCGCCGGATGGAAAACTGTTGTGAATTTGCTTTTTGCTCCCTCTAGTGGTTACTAGTTTTTTGACTCTGGTTTTTCTGTCATTCCTTTTATCCGCACCTGGGTCGTTAGTTAGGGGTGTTGCTATATAAGCTCCCTGGACCTTCAGTTCAATGCCTGGCAACGTAGTTATCAGAGCTAGTCTGCTGTGCTCTTGTCTACTGATCCTGGTTCCAGTTATATCAGCTAAGTCTGCCTTTTGCTTTTTGCTATTTGTTTTGGTTTTGTATTTTTGTCCAGCTTGTTCCAAATCTATATCCTGACCTTTGCTGGAAGCTCTAGGGGGCTGGTGTTCTCCCCCCGGACCGTTAGACGGTTCGGGGGTTCTTGAATTTCCAGTGTGGATTTTGATAGGGTTTTTGTTGACCATATAAGTTACCTTTCTTTATTCTGCTATCAGTAAGCGGGCCTCTCTGTGCTAAACCTGGTTCATTTCTGTGTTTGTCATTTCCTCTTACCTCACCGTCATTATTTGTGGGGGGCTTCTATCCAGCTTTGGGGTCCCCTTCTCTGGAGGCAAGAAAGGTCTTTGTTTTCCTCTACTAGGGGTAGCTAGATTCTCCGGCTGGCGCGTGTCATCTAGAATCAACGTAGGAATGATCCCCGGCTACTTCTAGTGTTGGCGTTAGGAGTAGATATATGGTCAACCCAGTTACCACTGCCCTATGAGCTGGATTTTTGTATTCTGCAGACTTCCACGTTCCTCTGAGACCCTCGCCATTGGGGTCATAACAGTTTGCCAGGCCAGTATTAAATGTTTAATGCATTGCAGAAGAGGGATTATAAGAAAGAAGATTCTGAGTTTTTTTTTTCTCCTTCCCCTTTACCTCAGAGTGGCTATGCTTGCTGCAGACATGAATGTCCAGACCTTGATTACAAGTGTGGACCAGCTGGCTACTCGTGTGCAGGGCATACAAGACTATGTTATCAGAAATCCTAGGTCAGAACCTAAAATACCGATTCCTGAACTGTTTTCCGGAGACAGGTTTAAGTTTAGGAATTTCGTGAATAATTGTAAATTGTTTTTGTCCCTGAGACCCTGTTCATCAGGAGATTCTGCTCAGCAAGTAAAAATTGTTATTTCGTTCTTACGGGGCGACCCTCAGGATTGGGCTTTTTCGCTGGCGCCAGGAGATCCGGCATTGGCTGATCTTGATGCGTTTTTTCTGGCGCTCGGTTTACTTTATGAGGAACCCAATCTTGAGATTCAGGCAGAAAAGGCCTTGCTGGCTATGTCTCAGGGGCAGGACGAGGCTGAAGTGTATTGCCAAAAATTTCGGAAATGGTCCGTGCTGACACATTGGAACGAGTGTGCACTGGCCGCTAATTTTAGAAATGGTCTTTCTGAAGCCATTAAGAATGTTATGGTGGGTTTTCCCATTCCCACAGGTCTGAATGATACTATGGCACTGGCTATTCAAATTGACCGGCGGTTGCGGGAGCGCAAAACCGCAAATTCCCTCATGGTGTTGTCTGAACAGACACCTAATTCGGTGCAATGTGATAGAAAAACCGCAAATTCCCTCATGGTGTTGTCTGAACAGACACCTGATTTAATGCAATGTGATAGAATCCTGACTAGAAATGAGCGGAAAATTCATAGACGCCGGAATGGCTTGTGCTACTACTGTGGTGATTCTACACATGTTATCTCAGCATGCTCTAAACGTATAGCTAAGGTTGTTAGTCCTGTCACCGTTGGTAATTTGCAACCTAAATTTATTCTGTCTGTAACTTTGATTTGCTCACTGTCATCTTATCCTGTCATGGCGTTTGTAGATTCAGGTGCTGCCCTGAGTCTCATGGATCTCTCATTTGCTAAGCGCTGTGGTTTTACTCTTGAACCATTAGAAAATCCTATTCCTCTTAGGGGTATTGATGCTACACCATTGGCAGCAAATAAACCGCAGTATTGGACTCAGGTTACCATGTGCATGACTCCTGAACACCGCGAGGTGATACGTTTCCTGGTTTTACATAAAATGCATGATTTGGTCGTTTTGGGGCTGCCATGGTTACAGACCCATAATCCAGTCCTGGACTGGAAGGCTATGTCAGTCTCAAGTTGGGGCTGTCGTGGTATTCATGAGGATTCCCTGCCTGTGTCTATTGCTTCTTCTACGCCTTCGGAAGTTCCGGAGTATTTGTCTGATTATCAGGATGTCTTCAGTGAGTCTGAGTCCAGTGCACTGCCTCCTCATAGGGACTGTGACTGTGCTATAGATTTGATCCCAGGCAGTAAATTTCCTAAGGGAAGACTGTTTAATCTGTCGGTACCTGAACATACCGCTATGCGTTCATATATCAAGGAGTCTCTGGAAAAAGGACATATTCGTCCGTCTTCTTCCCCTCTTGGTGCGGGATTCTTTTTTGTGGCAAAAAAGGACGGATCTTTGAGACCTTGTATTGATTATCGGCTTTTAAATAAGATCACTGTCAAATTTCAGTATCCTTTACCGCTGTTGTCTGACTTGTTTGCCCGGATTAAGGGTGCCAAGTGGTTCACCAAGATAGACCTTCGTGGTGCGTACAACCTTGTGCGCATTAAGCAAGGTGATGAATGGAAAACCGCATTCAATACGCCCGAAGGTCATTTTGAGTACTTGGTGATGCCTTTTGGGCTCTCCAATGCGCCTTCAGTTTTTCAGTCCTTTATGCATGACATTTTCCGGAAGTATCTGGATAAATTTTTGATTGTTTATCTGGATGATATTTTGGTTTTTTCTGATAATTGGGATTCGCATGTGGAGCAGGTCAGGTTGGTCTTTAAAATTTTGCGTGAAAATTCTTTGTTTGTCAAGGGCTCAAAGTGTCTCTTTGGTGTACAGAAGGTTCCCTTTTTGGGGTTCATTTTTTCCCCTTCTGCTGTGGAGATGGACCCAGTCAAGGTCCGAGCTATTCTTGATTGGACTCAGCCCTCGTCAGTTAAGAGTCTTCAGAAGTTCTTGGGCTTCGCTAACTTCTACCGTCGTTTTATCGCTAATTTTTCTAGCATTGTGAAACCTTTGACGGATATGACCAAGAAGGGCTCCGATGTAGCTAACTGGGCTCCTGCTGCCGTGGAGGCTTTCCAGGAGTTGAAACGCCGGTTTACTTCGGCGCCTGTTTTGTGCCAGCCTGACGTCTCACTTCCCTTTCAGGTTGAGGTGGATGCTTCGGAGATTGGGGCAGGGGCCGTTTTGTCGCAGAGAGGCCCTGGTTGCTCTGTTATGAAACCTTGTGCCTTTTTCTCTAGGAAGTTTTCGCCTGCCGAGCGAAATTATGATGTGGGCAATCGGGAGTTGTTGGCCATGAAATGGGCATTTGAGGAGTGGCGTCATTGGCTCGAGGGTGCTAAGCATCGTGTGGTGGTCTTGACTGATCACAAAAATCTGATGTATCTCGAGTCTGCTAAATGCCTTAATCCGAGACAGGCCCGCTGGTCATTGTTTTTCTCCCGCTTTGATTTTGTTGTCTCGTATTTACCAGGTTCAAAGAATGTGAAGGCCGATGCTCTTTCTAGGAGCTTTGTGCCTGATGCTCCTGGAGTCGCTGATCCTGTTGGTATTCTTAAAGATGGAGTTATCTTGTCAGCTATTTCTCCGGATCTGCGACGTGTGTTGCAGAGATTTCAGGCTGATAGGCCTGAGTCTTGTCCACCTGACAGACTGTTTGTCCCGGATAAGTGGACCAGCAGAGTCATTTCCGAGGTTCATTCCTCGGTGTTGGCAGGTCACCCGGGAATTTTTGGCACCAGAGATCTGGTGGCCAGGTCCTTTTGGTGGCCTTCCTTGTCAAGGGATGTGCGGTCATTTGTGCAGTCCTGTGGGACTTGTGCTCGAGCTAAGCCTTGCTGTTCTCGTGCCAGCGGTTTGCTCTTGCCCTTGCCTGTCCCGAAGAGACCTTGGACACATATCTCCATGGATTTCATTTCTGATCTTCCGCTATCTCAGGGCATGTCCGTTATCTGGGTGATATGTGATCGCTTCTCCAAGTTGGTCCATTTGGTTCCGTTGCCTAAGCTGCCTTCCTCTTCCGATCTGGTTCCTGTGTTTTTCCAGAACGTGGTTCGTTTGCACGGCATCCCTGAGAATATTGTGTCAGACAGAGGATCCCAGTTCGTTTCCAGGTTCTGGCGATCCTTTTGTAGTAGGATGGGCATTGATTTGTCGTTTTCGTCTGCTTTCCATCCTCAGACTAATGGACAGACGGAGCGAACCAATCAGACTTTGGAGGCTTATTTGAGGTGTTTTGTCTCCGCTGATCAGGACGATTGGGTGACATTCTTGCCGTTGGCTGAGTTTGCCCTTAATAATCGGGCTAGTTCCGCCACCTTGGTTTCGCCTTTTTTCTGCAACTCTGGTTTCCATCCTCGCTTTTCTTCGGGTCATGTGGAGCCTTCTGACTGTCCTGGGGTGGATTCTGTGGTGGATAGGTTGCAGCAGATCTGGAATCATGTGGTGGACAACTTGAAGTTGTCACAGGAGAAGGCTCAGCGCTTTGCCAACCGCCGCCGCGGTGTGGGTCCCCGACTACGCGTTGGGGATTTGGTGTGGCTTTCTTCCCGCTTTGTTCCTATGAAGGTCTCCTCTCCCAAATTTAAACCTCGTTTTATTGGGCCTTACAAGATATTGGAAATCCTTAATCCTGTATCTTTTCGTCTGGATCTTCCTGTGTCGTTTGCTATTCACAATGTATTTCATAGGTCCTTGTTGCGGCGGTACATTGTGCCTGTAGTTCCTTCTGCTGAGCCTCCTGCTCCGGTGTTGGTTGAGGGCGAGTTGGAGTACGTGGTGGAGAAGATCTTGGATTCTCGCCTCTCCAGGCGGAGGCTTCAGTACCTGGTCAAGTGGAAGGGCTATGGTCAGGAGGATAATTCCTGGGTGGTCGCCTCTGATGTTCATGCGGCCGATTTAGTTCGTGCCTTTCATGCCGCTCATCCTGATCGCCCTGGTGGTCGTGGTGAGGGTTCGGTGACCCCTCACTAAGGGGGGGGTACTGTTGTGAATTTGCTTTTTGCTCCCTCTAGTGGTTACTAGTTTTTTGACTCTGGTTTTTCTGTCATTCCTTTTATCCGCACCTGGGTCGTTAGTTAGGGGTGTTGCTATATAAGCTCCCTGGACCTTCAGTTCAATGCCTGGCAACGTAGTTATCAGAGCTAGTCTGCTGTGCTCTTGTCTACTGATCCTGGTTCCAGTTATATCAGCTAAGTCTGCCTTTTGCTTTTTGCTATTTGTTTTGGTTTTGTATTTTTGTCCAGCTTGTTCCAAATCTATATCCTGACCTTTGCTGGAAGCTCTAGGGGGCTGGTGTTCTCCCCCCGGACCGTTAGACGGTTCGGGGGTTCTTGAATTTCCAGTGTGGATTTTGATAGGGTTTTTGTTGACCATATAAGTTACCTTTCTTTATTCTGCTATCAGTAAGCGGGCCTCTCTGTGCTAAACCTGGTTCATTTCTGTGTTTGTCATTTCCTCTTACCTCACCGTCATTATTTGTGGGGGGCTTCTATCCAGCTTTGGGGTCCCCTTCTCTGGAGGCAAGAAAGGTCTTTGTTTTCCTCTACTAGGGGTAGCTAGATTCTCCGGCTGGCGCGTGTCATCTAGAATCAACGTAGGAATGATCCCCGGCTACTTCTAGTGTTGGCGTTAGGAGTAGATATATGGTCAACCCAGTTACCACTGCCCTATGAGCTGGATTTTTGTATTCTGCAGACTTCCACGTTCCTCTGAGACCCTCGCCATTGGGGTCATAACAGAAAACACATACAGAGGAACGGTTTTTCTGTCCGGCGAAAAAACGCACAGCGACGGATCCAGCAAAAAACGGATGAAACTGAGATGTGAAATGATGAATCCGGCCTCCGAATCCGTTTTTCCATGCATGTTTCCATTCAAATCATGCACATTTTCCATTTATTTATTTCCAAAAACTGCATCAAAACCGGTCAAAAAACGGAACGAAAACTGCAACAAAAACAGCATCAAAAACTGCATCAAAAACCAGCATCAAAACCTGCACCAAAAACTGCACCAAAAACTATATGTCGTGTTTTGGCATACCGTCGGCACGAAAAAATGTTCAAGTGAACTTTTTTTGTCCGTCGCGTCCGCCATTTTCAACCGCGCACGCGCTGCAGAAACTCTGCCCCCTCCTCCCTGGACTTCAGAATGGGTAGCAGATGCGTTGAAAAACTGCATCCGCTGCCCACGTCGTGCACAAATTTCACAACGTGCATCGGTACGTCGGCCCGACGCATAGCGACGGACCCGTACCGACACAAGTGTGAAAGAGGCCTTTATGAGCGTTGAATTTAAAAAAGCAAACAAAAAAAACGGAAAAAAACGGCGTGGGCTCCCGCACAATTTTCTGTGCCAGAGGGGGAAAGCCGACGTGGGGTCCCCCTATATTTTATAGCCAGAAAGGCTACGCAGACAGCTGCGTGCTGATATTCATAGTCTAGAGAGGGGCCATGGATATTGCCCCCCCGGCTACAAATACCAGTCCGCAGCCGCCCCGGAAATGGCGCATCTGTAAGATGCGCCAATTCCGGCACTTAGCTCCTCACTTCCCACACCCGTGTAGCGGTGGGATATGGGGTAATATGGGGTTAATGTCACCTTGGTATGGTAAGGTGACATTAAGCCGGGTTAATAACGGAGAGGCGTCAATAAGACGCCTATCCATTATTAATCCAATAGTAAGAAAGGGTTAATAAAACACACACACAATAGGAAAAAGTATTTTAATATTCTTCATTTCACCATACTTACCATACTTCAGCGCCTGCAAAAAATGTAAAATAATAAACCGTATACTACCTGTCATCTGGTGATGTCACTGCTCTATAGGACCCTCAGTGACACACTGACAGGAGACAATGGCTCCTGCAGTGCATCACTGAGGTTACTAAAGTTCAAAGTCTCACTTTATGGCAATTGCTGCCTGGGAAAATTTCTCATACAGCAATGCCATAAGTCAGACTAGGGACTTTTTTTTACAGCGGCGGAGGAATACCTTCCTCCCGTCATTGTGTTCCTGGGGCTCCAGGGGAGCGGTTGCAACAGCTGTTGCTGCCGTTCTCCACGGGAGATCGTCGTGGGACACTCGTGGATTTCTGCGGACAGGGAGTATATTGGTTATTTCTTTTTTTCATACTTTTTACAGGTTGATACTGGCTTCGGGGATCAAAATGACAAGTAATGGTGAGTATGCAATCTATGTTTAATGTACTGTATGTCTGTATGTATGTATTGTATGTAATGTATGAATGTACTGTATGTAGTATGTATGTAGTATGTATGTATGTATGTAGTATGTATTTATGTATGTAGTATGTATGTAGTATGTATGCAGTATGTATGTAGTATGTATGTATGTAGCATGTATGTAGTATGTATGTAGCATGCATGTAGCATGTATGTAGCATGTATGTATGTATGTAGTATGTAGCATGTATGTAGCATGTTTGTATGTATGTAGTATGTAGCATGTATGTAGCATGCATGTAGCATGTGTGTAGCATGTATGTAGCATGTAGTATGTATGTAGTATGTAGCATGTATGTAGCATGCATGTAGCATGTGTCTAGAATGTATGTAGTATGCATGTAGCATGTATGTAGCATGCATTTAGCATGTGTCTAGCATGTATGTAGTATGCATGTAGCATGTATGTAGCATGTATGGAGTATTTTTTTTTTTTACATTCAACACATTAGCCGGATGATGGGACTACTACTGTCCCATTATTGGCTAATGTGTCAATCACTGTCATTGTAGCAGGCATAGCCCGATGGGACTTGTAGTCCCATCGGACGATGCATGCACAGACACAAGGACCCCCGGCAGGCCGTACAGACCCCCCGGTAAGCCGCACAGACCCCAGAGAGGCCGCACAGACCCCCTGGCAGGCCGTACAGACCCCGGAGAGGCCGCACAGACCCCCCAGCAGGCCATACAGACCCCCCGGCAGGCCGTACAGACCCCGGAGAGGCCGCACAGACCCCCCGGCAGGCCGTACAGACCCCCCGGCAGGCCGTACAGACCCCGGAGAGGCCGCACAGATCCCCTGGCAAGCCGCACAGACCCCGGAGAGGACACAAAGACCCCTGGCAGGCACGCACAGACCACCGGCAGGCACGCACAGACCACCCACGGTCCCGCACAGACCCTGCCAGCACAGAGACACGCAGTCTCCGCCCACGCACCGCCCACACTCAATTATATTGCATTTTTGCACTGTGGGAACTTCCGATTCCGGTATCCGATATCGCAAAAATATCGGAACTCGGTATTGGAATTCCGATACAGTGAATATCGGCCGATACCCGATATTTGCAGTATTGGAATGCTCAACACTATTCACAACAATCCCTGTCCCTAGTCATTGCCAGTAGAAGCCAGAGGAAAAAGAAGCTTTTGAAACTGACTCCCGGATGTCCAACAGTAAGAGGGGAGAAGAGACGATGGGGAAACTAGAAAGAAGGGGTAGCGCAAGATTAAAATACAGGGAAGAAGCAGGGATTGCAGGGGGGAAGAGAGGAAAAGCTGGTAGCTGGAAATCAATGGAGAGCAGAGCTGAAGAATACAAGCAATAAGTAGGAAAGAGAGAACTCAGAGGAGAAAAATAGGAAAACTGGGGCTGGAAATTGCAATCGAATAATGGCATAAGTTATATCATAAGGTAGCTCCCGCACATTCAATAGTGATAGCCATTGAGCAGTGTGTATAATAGTTCCTGCCACCCATTATCATCGTTATATCAGGCACACTGACTGGACAGGAGCAGATTCACCTCTATGGACGTGATGGTAGGCAGTTTCCCGTCGCCGATCTAACGTCACTGTTCTACTCGGTGAGTCTCTATATAAACTAGAATAGCCTCTAATTTTTCCCCCACAGGTTTAGAAAATGAATGTTGAATTCTGATGTGATATGGACAGCGCCGCCTATTCCAGGCCATATATGTCTCCTCATATAAGGGAGTGTGATCCTGTGATTGACTTAATTGAATAATGATAAGAAACTTTCCTTTTTCGTATTGCTCCTTTCAAATATTTGTAAAACTTAATTAGGTTTCTGCTAGTTACAGCTTTTATAAATGATGTGATCCCGCAAATAAAAATAAAAAACTTATACTCACCTCCTGTACCAGCTTCAATATTAGTGCCAGATCTCCTAGTGGTCACATGACATTATGTCACCTGAGCGCTGGAGCAAATCAGCATCACTAATGTGTTGCGTTCTGTAGTAAAATTAATATTGAATTGTCCTTTTCATCAGCTTATCACCCACAAACCAATGGTCAGACTGAAAATGCCACACAAACACTTTCTTTGGTGTTATGTCTCTGACCATCAGTCTGACTGGGTAGGACACTTGCCAGTAGCCGAGTTTGCCATAATATCAAGAATGCATTAAGATATCTCCATTCTTCTGTAATGTTGGGTTTCATTCATATTTTGGTCCCTTTGCTAGCTCTGAAGTTGGCACTCCAGAGACTGGTAAATCCGCAGACCAGTTGAAGCTTGTCTGGTCTGAAGTTAGAGAAAACCTGAGAAGGTCACAGAGTAGATAGACCTCATCCACTAATAAGATGTTCATGGATGATCCGAGATTTGCTATTGGGGACAAGGTGTGGTTACCTACTAAAAAGATCAAACTCTAGGTTCCCTCTGCTAAGTTGGGTCCCACTTTTTTGTTAGGTATATAATTCCACATGTGTTAATTCATAGTTTTGATGTCTTCAGTGTGAATGTACAATTTTCATAGTCAGGAAAATACAGAAAAATCTTTAAATGATAAGGTGTGTCCAAACTTTTGGTCTGTACTGTATATCTTCCCTCCATTATTTTATCAGTGACCCTGTCACATACCACATACATTTCTTGAGAGATGTGGTTTTCAAAATTGGGGTCACTTGTGGGGCTTTGGCTTATTTACCACCACAGAGGCTCTCCAAATGCAACATGGCGTCTGCAATCAATTCAACCAAAATTGAGCACCCTTGTGAAAATTCAAAAGTTGAGGCAAAAGGTAAATGTTCCTGGAAATTTTTTTTTTCATTATTTGAGGCCCATTGTTTTAGAATTTTCCCATTCATCTGTATGTTCAAGATGTTCATTACATCCCTAGATGATGAATTACTTGAGGAGTGTAGTTTCCAAAATAGGGACACTTGTGGGAGGTTTCTGCTGGTTTGGCACTTTGGGTGCTCTGTAAATGTGATTTAGCATCTGCAATTGCAGCCAATTCTGTGCTCCAAAAGACAATAGAACAAGTATATGCAGCAAACTTGTTTCCAAATCAAGGTACAAAAAAATATATATAAAGTATATATATATATATATATATATATATATAAGTATATACTCAGAAAATAAAAGAAAGGAACAAAGTGACCGTTATACAACAAGAAGAATGGCCAATGATTCAGGGTGCTAAAAAACAAGGTCAACAGTAGTTTCGGTCCACATTTGGGGTGTAGATGTACTCAGAAAAAATTGCACAAGTTTCTGGTGATCATTTTTTTCATTTTATTCTCGTGAAAATGAAAAATGTTGGCTAAGGCACCATTTTATTAACACAAATATATTTATTTTTTTTCCACTGTGCATTAATTCCTTGAAAGCACCTGGGGGGGGGGGGGGGGGGTTAACAAACTTTCTGAATTTAGCCTTAAATACCTTGAGGTCTTGTTTGAGAGTTTTCTGACCAATAGGCCCCTTAAAGTTGATTCAAATGTGAAGTAGTTCCTAAGAAAAACAGATTTTTGAAATGTCATTAAAAAAATATAAAGTTACTACTGAACTTTAAAGCCTTCTAAAATCATCATAAAAAATGTAATTTAAAAAATGATATGAGTCGCCCGCCAGGGCCGTGGGGGGTACTCGGTACCGGGTCATGCGTTCACAGGGGGATGTCACGGTGGTGGTGACCCAGTCCGAAGCCCTGGGCACCCATGTAAAAGGGAAAGGTCTTTAAAGGGGATAAAGTTTATGTTCGTGACGCCACCTGTGGTATTCGGTCAGTGGGGACCGATGCTGCTTTAAGGGGTCCTCTGGAGTGATGTCATGGCAGCTAGATGGTATAACTTCCCACAGGTGAAGTGTATCCCCAGGGCTCCCAGTGTGTAGATGGAAGATGGTGAATGGCGCAGTAAAGAACGAGGACACAAGGTTTGCAGTCTCTTTACCTTGTTTACTGAAGACTTCAGGCAGCCACAGTCCAGGGCACCAGATCACAGGGCAAGCAGGGTCCGGCCGGCTTGGAGCCTTCCTCTAGCGCCGTGGTGGTGTATTCCCTTACTGCCTATAGCTTCACATAAGGTCCTCACAGATGTTATATCTCTCTGTCCCCCAGATAGGATAGGACATAACCCGGTGAATTTAGGCAGTTTATAGGAACTCTAGCACACCCCAGCCTCTAAGGGTGTCACCATGCCTCCTGGGTATTAGGTCGGACAGGTAACTTGGAGTTCAGCTGTCCTGCTGGTCTCTGATGTAAGTCATAGAGGTCCTTACAACCTCGGTGTTCCAGCTACCGGTCTCTGCGCCTCAGAAGGAGGCAGCCTGCTCAGGGCTGGTCTCCCCCTGATATCCTCTCCTGTGCTTTGCTCTCCTGCATGTCCACTGCAATCAATTCGGCATTCTGAATGTCTCTTTCCGGGAACTGCTGCACTGCGGCTACACAGCTCCGTAAACCCTCTGCTGCCCAGACTGATCCAGTCTGTTTCCTGGCAAGAACTGTTCTCCAGCTCTGACTGACTGACTTCCCTCCAAAACTACCTTATATATGGGGAGACACCTAGGAAATAGGATTAAAAGCTCCCCCTGGTGGCCTGAAGTGTGAATGTGTTGCATGTTAGTGGTACCTGGTTACAGTTATGACTTCTTGCCTTCAAGCGTAACATCACTCTCCCCATGAGGAAAGCAATGCTACTGTGAGGACCAGGACCCTGGGGCGCCACAAATACAAACATAAAGTAGACATATGGTAAATTATATTTATTAATCCCTTCTCCCCCAAGCCTGTTTTCACCTTCATCACCAGGCCAAATGTTACAATTATAATAATAATAATTTTATTTCTATAGAGCCAACATATTCCGTAGCACTTTATATTTTAGAGGGGACTTGTACAGACAATAGACATTACAGCATAGCAATAAATACATAGATCAACAGATACCAAAAGGAATGAGGGCCCTGCTCGCAAGCTTACAATCTATGAGGAAAGAGGGGAGACACGAAAGGTAGATGGTAGCAATTGCTTTCATTGTTCGGACCAGCCATAATGTAAGAATCGGGTGTTGATGTAATGCTGCATGTACCCGTTATCAGCCAGAAAATGTAAAAGTACAGACACAGAGGCTATTAAATGCATAAAGTGTGTGACAACCTGATACGAGGAACCTGGTTATGGTAAAAATTTTGAATGGGCAACACAGGGATAGTTAGGTTAATGTGTTGAGGCGGTAGGCCAGTCTGAAGAAATGCATTTTTAGTGCACGCCTAAAACTGTAGGTATTGGGGATTATTCAAATTAACCTGGGTATTGCATTCCAAAAATTTTTTGCAGCTCATGAAAAGTCTTGGAGACGGTAGTGGGAGGTTCTGATTATTGAGGATGCTAACCTCAGGTCATTAGCAGAATAGAGGGACCGGGTGGGGTGGTAGGCTGAGACCAGGGAGGAGATGTAGGGTGGTGCTGGAGTGCTTTGTGGGTGAGGGTAATACGTTTCTATAGAATTCTGGAGCGCATAGGTAACCAGTGTAATGACTGGCACAAGCTAGAGGCATTGGTGTAATGATTGGTGAGAAATATGATCCTGGCTGCAGCATTGAAGACAGATTGGAGAGGGAGAGTTTGGTAAGAGGGAGGCCGATTAGTAGAGAGTTACAATAGTCCATATGAGAATGAATAAGAGAAACAGTGAGAGTTTTTTCAGCGTCAAAAGTAAGAAAGAGTCGAATTCTAAAAATGTTTTTGAGGTGCAGATAACAAGAGCAAGAGAGTGATCGGATGTGGGGGGTGAATGAAAGCTCTGAATCAAGTATGACCTCAAGACAGTGGGCATGTTGCTGGGGAGTAATGGTAGAACCACACATGAAAATGGCAATGTTTGGCAGAGGTAGGTTAGTAGAGGGAGGAAACACAAGGAGTTCAATTTTTGACAGGTTCAGTTTCAGATAGAGGGAGGACATGATGTTGGAGAGAGCGGTAAGACAATCACTGATGTTTTCTAGAAAAGTAAGCCTGATATCAGGAGAAGTCTATAATAGGGTGTCATCAGCATAGAGATGATACTCGAAACCAAATCTACTGATTGTTTCTCCAATATAGGCAGTATACAAAGAGAAGAGGAGGGGGCCTAGGACTGATCCTTGAGGAACCCCAACAGTAAGGGGAAGATGAGAGGAGGAGCCAGCGAAAGATACAGTGAAGGAGCGGTCCGAGAGGTAGGAGGAGAACCAGGAGAGAACGGTGTCCTTGAGGCCAATGGAGCGTAGCATAGTGAGGAGGAGCTGGTGATCCACAGTATCAAATGCTGCAGAGAGATCTAGGAGAATTAGCATGGAGTAGTGACCATTAGATTTAGCTGTTAGTAGATCATTAGAGACTTTAGTGAGAGCAGTTTCAGTAGAGTGTAAAGAGCGGAAACCGGATTGAAGAGGGTCGACAAGAGAGTTATCTGAGAGATAGAGGATAAGACAGGAGTGGACCAGGCATTCAAGGAGTTTAGAAAGGAAGGAAAGATTGGAGACAGGTCTATAGTTAGAGGCACAGTTTTGGTCGAGGGATGGTTTTTTAACCCCTTCCCGACCCATGACGCCTATGTGGCGTCATGGAATGATCGCATCCCTGCAGATCGGGTGAAAGGGTTAACTCCTATTTTACCCGATCTGCAGGGAGAGGGGGAGTGGTACTTCAGCCTAGGGGGGGGGGGTGGCTTTGCCCCCACGTGGCTACGATCGCTCTGATTGGCTGTTGAAAGTGCAACAGCCAATCAGAGCAATTTGCAATATTTCACCTATGAAAATGGTGAAATATTGCAATCCAGCCATGGCCGATGCTGCAATAGCATCTGCCATGGCTGGAAATCATGTTCTGGCCCCCCCCACCGCCCCCGATCTCCTCCCCAGTCCTTCGTTCTGTCCGGTACCCCCCTCCGTCCCCCTGTTCGCTCCCCCGTGCTCCTGTCCTCTCCCCCCGTCCTCCGATCCCCCCCCCGTGCTCCGATCCACCCCCCGTGCTCCGATCCACCCCCCACCACCCCCTCATACTTACCGAGCCTCCCGAAGTCGGTCCGTCTTCTCCCTGGGAGCCGCCATCTTCCAAGATGGCGGGCGCATGCTCAGTGCGCCCGCCGAATCTGCCGGCTGGCAGATTCGTTACAAGTACATTTTGATCGCTGTGGTAGGTTCTATCACAGCGATCAAAATAAAAAAAATAATAAATAAACCCCCCCCTTTATCACCCCCATAGGTAGGGACAATAATAAAATAAAGAAAATATTTCTTTTTCTTTTTCCACTAGGGTTAGGGTTAGAACTAGGGTTAGAACTAGGGGTAGGGTTAGGGTTAGGGTTAGGGGTAGGGTTAGGGGTAGGGTTAGGGTTATGGCATGTGCACACAGTGCGGATTTGGCTGCTGTGTTGAAGTTAGAATTGAGGGGTTTCCACTGTTTAGGCACATCAGGGGTCTCCAAACGCAACATGGTGCCACCATTGATTCCAGCCAATCTTGCGTTCAAAAAGTCAAATGGTGCTCCCTCCCTTCCAAGCCCCGACGTGCGCCCAAACAGTGGTTTACCCCCACATTTGGGGTACCAGCGTACTCAGGACAAACTGGGCAACAACTGTTGGGGTCCAATTTCTCCTGATACCCTTGCAAAAATAAAAAATTACTTGCTAAAACATAATTTTTGAGGAAAGAACAATTATTTTTTATTTTCACAGCTCTGCGTTATAAACTTCTGTGAAGCACTTGGGGGTTGAACGTGCTCACCACACATCTAGATAAGTTCCTTCGGGGGTCTAGTTTCCAAAATGGGGTCACTTGTGGGGTGTTTCTACTGTTTAGGCACATCAGGGGCTCTGCAAATGCAATGTGACGCCCGCAGACCATTCCATCAAAGTCTGCATTTCAAATGTCTCTACTTCCCTTCCGAGCCCTGTCGTGTGCCCAAACAGTGGTTTACCCCCACATATGGGGTATCAGCGTACTCACAACAAACTGGGCAACAAATATTGGGGTCCAATTTCTCCTGTTACCCTTGTGAAAATAAAAAATTGCTTGCTAAAACATCTTTTCTGAGGAAAGAAAAATGATTTTTTATTTTCACGGCTCTGCATTGTAAACGTCTGTGAAGCACTTGGGGGTTGAACGTGCTCACCACACATCTAGATAAGTTCCTTGGGGGGTCTAGTTTCCAAAATGGGGTCACTTGTGGGGGGTTTCTACTGTTTAGGCATATCAGGGGCTCTGCAAACGTAACATGATGCCCGCAGACCATTCTATCAAAGTCTGCAATTCAAAACGTCACTACTTCCCTTCCGAGCCCCGGCATGTGCCCAAACAGTGGTTTACCCCCACATATGGGGTATCAACGTACTCAGGAGAAACTGGAAAACAACTTTTGGGGTCAAATTTCTCCTGTTACCCTTGCAAAAATAAAAAATTCTGGGCTAAAAAAATATTTTTGAGGAAAGGAAACACATTTATTAATTTCACGGCTCTGCGTTATAAACTTCTGTGAAGCACTTGGGGGTTCAAAGTGCTCACCACACATCTAGATAAGTTCCCTTGGGGGTCTAGATTCCAAAATGGAGTCACTTGTGGGGAGTTCCTACTGTTTAAGCACATCAGGGGCTCTGCAAATGCAACCTGACGCCCGCATAGCATTCCATCAAAGTCTGCATTTTAAAACGTCATTACTTCCCTTCCAAACCCCGACGTGTGCCAAAACAGTGGTTTACCCCCACATATGGGGTATCAGCGTACTCAGGAGAAACTGGACAACAACTTTTGGGGTCCAATTTCTCCTGTTACCCTTGGGAAAATAAAAAAATGTGGGCTAAAAAATCATTTTTGAGAAAAGAAAAATTATTTTTTATTTTCATGGCTCTGCGTTATAAACTTCTGTGAAGCACTTGGGGGTTCAAAGTGCTCACCACACATCTAGATTAGTTCCTTCGGAGGTCTAGTTTCCAAAATGGGGTCACTTGTGCGGGAGCTCCAATGTTTAGGCACACAGGGGCTCTCAAAACGCGACATGGTGTCCGCTAATGATTGGAGCTAATTTTCCATTCAAAAAGCCAAATGGCGTGCCTTCCCTTCCGAGCCCTGCGGTGCACCCAAACAGTGGTTTACCCCCACATATGGGGTATCATCGTACTCAGGACAAACTGGACAACAACATTTGGGGTCCAATTTCTCCTATTACCCTTGGGAAAATAAAAAATTCTGGGCTAAAAATCATTTTTGAGGAAAGAAAAATTATTTTTTATTTTCACGGCTCTGCGTTATAAACTTCTGTAAAGCACCTGGGGGTTATAAGTGCTCACTATGCATCTAGATAAGTTCCTTGGGGGGTCTAGTTTCCAAAATGGGGTCACTTGTAGGGGAGCTCCAATGTTTAGGCACACAGGGGCTCTCCAAACGCGACATGGTGTCCGCTAATGATTGGAGCTAATTTTCCATTCAAAAAGTCAAATGGCACGCCTCCCCTTCCGAGCCTTGCCGTGCACCCAAACAGTGGTTTACCCCCACATATGAGGTATCGGCATACTCAGGAGAAATTGCCCAACAAATTTTAGGATCCATTTTATCCTGTTGCCCATGTGAAAATGAAAAAATTGAGGCTAAAAGAAATTTTGTGTGAAAAAAAAGTACTTTTTCATTTTTACGGATCAATTTGTGAAGCACCTGAGAGTTTAAAGTGCTCACTATGCTTCTAGATAAGTTCCTTGGGGGGTCTAGTTTCCAAAATGGGGTCACTTGTGGGGGAGCTCCAATGTTTAGGCACACAGGGGCTCTCCAAACGTGACATGGTGTCTGCTAGCGATGGAGATAATTTTTCATTGAAAAAGTCAAATGGCGCTCCTTCCCTTCCGAGCCCTGCCGTGCGCCCAAACAGTGGTTTACCCCCACATATGAGGTATCAGCGTACTCAGAACAAATTGGACAACAACGTTCGTGGTCCAGTTTCTCCTTTTACCCTTGGGAAAATAAAAAAAATGTCGCTAAAAGATCATTTTTGTGACTAAAAAGTTAAATGTTCATTTTTTACTTCCATGTTGCTTCTGCTGCTGTGAAACACCTGAAGGGTTAATAAACTTCTTGAATGTGGTTTTGAGCACCTTGAGGGGTGCAGTTTTTATAATGGTGTCACTTTGGGGTATTTTCAGCCATATAGAACCCTCAAACTGACTTCAAATGTGAGGTGGTCCCTAAAAAAAATGGTTTTGTAAATTTTGTTGTAAAAATGAGAAATCACTGGTCAAATTTTAACCCTTATAACTTCCTAGCAAAAAAAAAATTTGTTTCCAAAATTGTGCTGATGTAAAGTAGACATGTGGGAAATGTTATTTATTAACTATTTTGTGTCACATAACTCTCTAGTTTAACAGAATAAAAATTCAAAATGTGAAAATTGCGAAATTTTCAAAATTTTTGCCAAATTTCCATTTTTTTCACAAATAAACTCAGAAATTATCGACCTAAATTTACCACTAACATGAAGCCCAATATGTCACGAAAAAACAATCTCAGAATCGCTAGGATCCGTTGAAGCGTTCCTGAGTTATTACCTCATAAAGGGACACTGGTCAGAATTGCAAAAAACGGCAAGGTCATGAAGGGGTTAAGTAATGGATGTATGATGGCATGGTTAAATGAGGAGGGAAAGATACCGGAAGAGAGAGAGGGGTTAAATATTTTTGTTAGGTGAGTGGTGACAGCAGGGGAAAGGGACTGGAGGAGATTTGAGGGAGTAGGGGCACTGGCGCAAGTAGTAGGGTGAAAAGATGCAAGTTGCATGATCACTTCTTCTGAGAGTGAGTTGCAGTGGAGGACCGAGGACAGTGCATGGTATGGAGGGATTGGAGGAAAATGTCATGTCGGATATTTCCAATTTTTTTCTCTGAAGTAATTGGCCAGATCATCAGATCGGAGATCCGTAGTTGGGGCCTGCACTCTTGGGTTGAGTAGAGAATGAAAAGTGTCAAAGAGACATTTAGGGTTATTGGATAGTGAGGTGATGAGGGTGTTGAAATAGGTTTGTTTGGAGAGGTGAAGGGCAGTGTTGTATGTTTTAAGCATAATCTTAGAATGGATGAAATCTTCGGGTAGATTGGATTTTCTCCAGAGGCGTTTGGTGCACCTCTGACCATTGTCATTTTATGTAGTAATAACTCTGGAACTCTTCAATGGATTCCCCTGATTCATAGTCTATTCTTTCATGACATTTTGCATTTCATAACAGTGGTTACATTTCTTATGTTTATTTGTTTATTTGTGAAATAAATGAGATAATTGGCAAAACTTTTGAAAATTTAGCAATTTTCAAACTTTTAATTTTTATGCCCTGAAATCTGAGAGTTATTTCACATAAAATTGTTAATAAACAACATTTCCCACATGTCTACTTAATATCAGCAACATTTTTGAAACTTTTTTTGTTACGAAGTTAGAAGGGTTAAAAGTTGATCAGCAATTTCTAATTTTTCCGACAAAATTTACGAAACCCTTTTTATAGGGACCACATCACATTTGAAGTGACTATGAGGGGTCTATATGATAGAAAACACCATTCTAAAAACTGCACCCCTCAAGGTGCTTTAAACTACATTCAAGAAGTTTATTAACTCTTCAGGTGCTTCACAGGAATTAATGGAATGTGGAAGGAAAAAAGTAACATTTAACTTTTTTCACAAAAATGTTACTTTAAACCCAATTTTTTTTATTACAACAAGTGAAAAAAGAAAATGCACCACACAATTTGTTGTGCAATTTATCATGAGTAAGCGGATATCCAACATGTAGAGGAAAACTACTGTTTGGACGCATGGCAGGGCTTGGAAAGGAATGTAGTGCCATTTAACTTTTGGAGATCAAAATTGGCTAGAATCACGCTTGGAGAGCCCCTGATGTGGCTAAACAGTGGAACCCCCCACAAGTGACCCACTTTTGGAAACTAGATCCCTCAGGGTATTTATATTATATTATAATTTTTCCCCACAAAAATGTTTTTAGTTCCCAAATGTTTTATTTTCACAAAGGTAACAGGAGAAAATGGACCCCAAAATCTGTTCAGCAATTTCTAATGAGTATGCAGATACCCCATATGTGAGGAAAAACTACTGTTTGGGTGCATGGCAGGTCTCAGAAATGAAGGAATGATGTTTTGGAACGCAGACTTTGTTGGAATAGTATGAAGGTGTCATATTGTGTTTGGAAAGCTCCTGATGTGCCTAAATAGTGGAAACCCCCCATAAGTGATCCCATTTTGGAAACTGACCCCTCAAGGAATGTACCTAGATGTGTGGTGAGCACCTTCATCCCACAGGTGTTTCACAGAAGGTACTACTACCGAAATGCGCGTCGGGGTGGACGGGTGTTCCCTGGAGATCTTTCCATCATCTACAAGGTATTGTTTATAGACTGCTATGTAATTTATCATGATCACAGGAATGGACTTACTTTACTAATTGCACTTTAACCACATGGTAATATGCTCTTATCTGTGTGCATACTATGTCCTTTATAAATTTACATATCTTGTATCCAGGAACCTTGGGCAATTTTTGATGCTGGCAACATCATGTTACCATCTTTTAGCCCCATATGTCCGCTTGTCTGTATGATCTTTTTTACTATATATGCTTAATAAAGGAGATAATGTTTATGGATTCTATGACTGCTTTGTTTCCTGTATATGCTATAGCACATTTTTGGCAGTTGTCCACATTCTGTTCATATTGTGGTGGGGGTGGATTGATATACCCAATATAGTGATCTTTGTGATGTAAATTCTCCACCACCTATAATGTTCATCAGAATTTGGTTGTATCACAATTTTACAATGTTGATCTGTGAAAATGAGAAAAATATATTTTTTCCCACAAAAATGTTGTGTTAGCCCTAATTTTTTTCATTTTTACACGGATAGCAAGAGAAAATGGACAACAAAATTTGTTGTACAATTTCTCCTGATTATACCGATAGCCCATATGTGGTCAAAAAATACTTTTGAGCCACAGTGCACAGTTCAGAAGGGGAGGAGCGCCATATTGGAGTTTAGATTTTGCTGTACTGGTTTGAGGGGGCCATGTCACATTGTCAGAGCCAATGAGGTTCCAGAACAGTAGAACCCCCCATATGTGACCTCATTTTACAAACTACACCTCTCAATAAACTCCTATAGGGGTGCAGTGATCACATTGACACCACAGGTGTGTCATAGAATTTTATATCATAGGACAGTGAAGAAAACTTAATTACATTTTTACCATCATCATTTTGTTTTAGCCCCAGATTTTACATTTTCACACTGGGAAATGGGTAAAAATGACACCAAAATTAGTTCAATATAGAAATTCTCCTTATGTGGCCGTACAGTATGGGTCGCCTTGGTGTGCCACATCCCATAATTCAGGTATTGCCTTAGTTACACCTATCTTTAGGTTTGCTGTGTCGAAATTGATTTTTTTAGGGGGGTTTCTGGAGGAAGTGTCTTTCTGTGGTAATGTTACTATAATTCTTTGGAACCTCACAGGGAATATCTCTTAGGTATCTAGCCTGTCTGGCTACTCAGCATGCATTGATATTTTTTTCAGACTCTGTGTGTGGATTTTGGTACTGTGGCGCCACCTTGTGGTTTCCCACTTTTTAATATTTCTAGTTACATGTATTTGATTTTTGATATATTAATAACATGTGTATGTTTGTATATCTCTTGATTCTTATTTATATTCTTTCTCTTTATGATTGAAATTCCTGTTAAATGTAGAAAAAACCCATATGTGGCTGTACAGTACTGCTTAGCCAAACGGCGAGACTTGGGAGAGATGGAGCGCTATTTGCCTCCTTATTTTCATAGAATAGTTTTCAGACTCAATATGCAGAGCCCCTAAGTGTTAGAAGAGCAGAATCCCCCCTCAAGTGACCCCATTTTGGAAAGTATACCCATTTTGGGAATTTATCTACAGGTGTAGTGACGATGTTGACTCCATGAGTGTTTTCCAGAAACAAGCAGCAGTGGATGTTGCTGAGTGAAAATTGCAAACTGCTGCTGTAGTGACCAGAACCCTGTAGTGACCAGTATGCAGGGGCGGGCTGGGCCGGGTGGCAGAGCGGAAAATTCCCCCTGGGCTGCTCCCCCAGCAGCTGTACAGGGCCAGCCACACAGCAAATTGGCCATGTTCGCTGTACAGTCTGTGACGCGGCCGGCAGCAGACACAGCCACCCGCATCACAGTCCTATGAAGCCGGGGCCGGCAGCTGTGCCTGGCCGTCTAACATTGATGGCAGCACAGCTCCCTCCATGTACAGAGAGTCCTTCTGGGTCAGGTGTTGGGCGTGCGTGATGACGTCATCGCGCACGCGCCGACATGTACTGGATGCTGGAAGCAGAGACGCGCTGCTGGGGAGCGACTGTGAGGTAAGTATGAAAAACTTTTTTGTTTTCTTTATAAAATGAATTCAATGGGTGAGGGAAACTGCAAGTGATAAAGTGGGGGGATGCATGGGGGACTGCACATGATGGAGTTTGGTTTGGGGGATAAAGTAGACTGCACATGATGGGGTGGGGGTAAGTGGGGCTGCACATGATGAAGTGGGGCTGCACATGATGGAGTGGGGCTGCACATGATGAAATGGGGGAGTGTGGAGCTGTACATGATGGAGTGGGGCTGCACATGATGAAGTGGGGAGAGTGGGGCTGCACATGATGGAGTGAGGCTGCACATGATGGAGTGGACGGAGTGGGGCTGCACATGATGGAGTGGGGCTGCACATGATGGAATGGGGCTGCACATTATGGAGTGGGGGGAGTGAGGCTACACATGATGGAGTGGGGGGAGTGGGGCTGCACATGATGAAGTGGAGGGAGTTGGGTTGTACATGATGAAGGGGGAGTGGGGCTGCATATGAAGAGTAGGGTAAAGGGGACTGCACATGATGAAGGGGTTTGGGGCTGCACAAGAAAGTGGGGTTAAGGGGGACTGCATATGATGAAGTGTCTGAGGGGGTACTACACATGTTGAAATGGAAGGGGGATAGGGGGCTGCAAATTATGAAGTGGCACTGCAGATGAAGTGAGGGGGTGATAGGGGACTGCAATGGATGAAGTAAGGGGACTTCAAATTAAAGTGTAGGGATTGCAAATGATGAAGTGGAGGAGAGGACGGGGGACTGCAAATGATGAATTCAGTGTGAGTGAGGGGCACAGCAATTTAATTGAAGGTGGGAGGTGGGGAGAGCAAATGATGAATTGAAGGAGGGTGGGGAGAGCAAATGATGATCTAGGGGGAGAAAAAATAATGAATTTTTAGGGTGGGGGAGTAAATGATGTATTGAATATGGGGTAGTGCAGTTGATAATGAATAGAGGGTGGGAAAGAAAGACATGACAATGAATCGGGGCGGGAGGGGCATGTAAATATAATGAATCAGGGTTAGGGTTAGAGCGGGAGGTACATAGTGGGGACGTTGAGGATGAAGTGACTGGTAATGAATTGAGGGAAAGAGTACAGGTGCAAATTAATTTATGTATTAAATGGGGAAAGTGGCTATTTATAGTTAGTGGGTGCACAGTGGTAGATTATATTTTATATTTGGAATGGTGAGTTGAATAATAAGCAATTATATAGTGATTTGGGTGCACCTCTGTATTCAGATGTGTAGTATAGAAGAAAGGGAAAAAGTGGGAAATGTGCTCTGGAAGCGGTGCTCTAGGTAATTGTGTTATTTTATGCAGAGACGAGTCCTGGCTGGAATTACCAGGTGTTACCTGTATACTGACACTATACACTGTATACTATACACAGAGCTCCTGTGTATAATGTCACTGGCAGTGGTGATCACTGTATTACCTTCACACTGACACTTTATACAGAGCTCCTGTGTATGTCACTGGTGATCACTGTATTACCTGTTGACTGACACTATACACTGTATACTATATACAGAGGTCCTGTGTATAATGTCACTAATGATCACTGTATTATCTGTACACTGACTATATACAGAGCTCCTGTGTATAATGTCATTAGTGATTCCTGTGTTACCTATTCACTGACACTATATACAGAGCTCCTGTCTATAATGTTACCAATGATCACTGTATTACCTGTACACTGACAGTAAATACAGAGTTCCTGTGCACAATGGCACTTAGTATTGTGTTTTTTTAATTAATGATCAGTATTGCAGTATTCAGTCACTATGTGGTGGTAATATGTTGTCTGGTCTTGGTGTGGCGCTATTTGTTCCTTGTATGTGGTATTATTCAGTGAAAAAGATAAACATGAGCCAGCTCACCAGTAACCACCGCAGGTGCTCGGAACTCCGCTGCAGGCAGACGTAGTATTCAGTAGTAGAAAAAAAAGGGGGTTGAGTTCCAGCTCCTTAAAAATAACCATTTTATTAATACTAATATAAAAACATTGTACAAGGTGTACAAGCTCCCTAAGGTATATGCCGATGGACAGCAGAGACACATAGGCAATGCGTTTCGATCAGAACGATCTTTGTCAAAGCCATACCATGATCTGATCGTTCACCTCTAATATAGGGAAAACCATCCAATCAGATCATAACTATTTGTCACATGACATGTTGAAAGGTCCTAAAATAAAACCACTGATAAACTTATAGACAATACATAAAAAATTCATCTCATAGTCAACAATAATGCAGCATTACTTTGTTGCGTTTATTCAGTCCTGCCGGGAATCGAGTATTTAAATGAAAAATCCAAAATGCAGAACGCACCGAATGAATATAGAGATTTTATTATAATAGATGCGTTTGCAGCCCGGGGTCCACTGTGCAGGCGAACCTGCTGCTAGCAAACGGCGGAACTATAAGGCGGTATGAGCTAACTATGTTACTTCACAGAGTAGCCGTGAACTCAAAGCACTGCGCCCTGTTAGACTTCACAGTGGCACAGGCTAACTACCCAAACGAGAGCAGTCAGTGGTCATGCACTCACACAAAGCACCTAGCTGGAGGTGCCAGCGTTCTAGGGGCTTATTTCAGCCAGGTCCCTGAATACACAAACACACAAACTCCTCGCCGGAGGTGCCAGCATTCTAGGGGCTTATTTCAGCTGGGTCCCTGAACACAATCATACATGACCACACTGGCGCAAAGTACATAACTTAGAACAATACTAGCGCATGGCTGTGCGGCCATGCGAGCCTTAAATAGTTGCGGCACGTACAGGACCTTCCTAGAAGGACCAATGAGAGGCTGCCACAGAGCGTGAGCACCTACAGGACCTACCTGAAGGACCAATGGCCTAAGCTGCAGTATCTGATCATGTGACCCTCGATCTCCACTGAGAGATGGCAGAAGCAGGGAAAGCAGCAGTAACTCTTTGTACAGAGTCAGACTGAGCGAGACGCTGGGACTGACGTCTCCGCTGAGCAGGCTCCACTACGGCAGGAGAAGAATGGGAGACCGCAGTGGAGATGGACCGAGATTCCCCCTGTGCAGAGGCAGGAACTCGACCCCTAACAAAAGGTTCTTGGATCTTTTCACTCATCTCTCTCTCTGTTGATTGTGTGATACTGGAGAAGGAACCCATGACAACTCGTGGCAAGCAGCGGGATCAACAGAGTGTAACCTAATGGAGAACCACACACAGAGTGAGTACAGAAATTGGACTGTATCCAGTTTACAGGAGAGAGCCAGAGACCTGGGCCTGAACTACCAGGGACTGAGTAAAGAAGCCTTAATTGACCTACTGGTGGGTGCCAGCCCGGCCACCTCCCCCATATGTCTGAAGGACGAGCACTGGAAACGAGGACCCCCACCCCAAAAAGCCAGTGGGTGGTGTGGTACGAAGAAGAGATGGCGGTTCTGGGCCCAGGCATCTCTGAGGAGTACAAGGAGGAGGCTGCCCGCCGGGCACAGCGGAGACAAGAAGCAATGGAGCTTGAAAGAGGGAGTAACGCAATGTGGAATGTAAACCCAACGATCCGAGAGCCTGTACGGATCACCCGCACAGAGTATAAGCCATTTGATGAGGCTTCCGGAGATGTGGAGGGGTTCTTTAAGGACTTTGAGCAGCAGTGTGCTGTGATGGAGGTGCCCCACTCTGGCTGGATGCGTTTGTTAGTGGGACTCCTGAACGGTAGCCTGGCGGAGGCTTACCGAACCATTGACTCACAGCGGAATCGGGATTATAACATTGTAAAGCAGACTATCCTGGATTACCATGCTATCACCCCAGACTCATATAGGGCCAAGTTCCGAGACCTCCCATGTACTACAGGGGGATCGTTTAGGATGTATGCACATAAGATGTCCCAGGCATGTCAGAGATGGCTGGAAGCAGAAAACGCCTTTACTGTGGAAAATGTTATACAGGCGTTCCTTATAGAACAATTTCTTGCCAAGTGCCCTGCAGAGGTATGGGAATGGGTCCAGGAGCACACGCCGTGCACCGTGGATAGAGCTGCAGCCCTGGCCAATGAAGCCCTTACTTTCCGACCGCAATGATGGAGGCTTCTGGACAATGAACCACAGCCTTCTCCCGCACCCCGTCCCCCTCCAATTATATCTGCCCCTCCACCCAGCCACAGGCTAATGACAATCACAGCTCACAATCCTGGGCCCCAACAGTTCCGACCACGACCTGGGGGTATCACAGAGAGGAGATGTTACGGGTGTGGGCAACCTGGACATTTGCAGTCTGGCTGTCCCTCAAGGATTTGGAGGGAGCCCCATGCAGCCCCACCTCATCCAGTGCATCTTGTGCACTCCATCCTGCCTGAGGAAGAGCTACCACCACCCCCACCAGAGTGGACCACTGACCACGGCACCATAGATACCCCTCCTGGAGTGTACGGACTGTGGCCTTTGTCCATCAGAAATACACAGCAACGGCATTGCCACCTGCAGGATGTCTTAATTGATGGATACAAAGTGTCGGGATTTAGAGACACGGGGGCATTCCTGACTATCGCTGACCCCCGTGTGGTTCGACCCTAGGCAATTCACCAGGGCCCGGGAATTCCCATTGTCCTGGTGGGGGTGTCCGCAAATATATACAGAGAGCTTTGGTACGCTTGGATTTTGGTTTTGGAGAAAAACTGTGTTGGATTGGAGTTATGGGAGGACTTCCTGCAGATATCCTCCTTGGAAATGACATTGGGGAGTTACAAAGTCATTTTATAGGAGCAGAAGGTACGTGGGCCTCTCCTTCTGAAAGAACCCTCTCCTGAAAGAACAATCGAAGGGAGATATCGCAGATACTGTAATGCCCATCATTCCCTACATTCTAGAGTTCAGAGACTGTCTCGCCCAGCTAGCTACCTTGGCTAATGAACATCAGCGAACAGCCCAGTCCAGTCAAAAAGCCTGGTATGACCATAAAGCCAGGACCCGGGAATTTATGGACAAGTGCTCATGATTATTGCAACCCCTGCCACTGTACAAGTGCAGCGCCCCCACTGCCGCAGGGCCGAGGGGTACCCGGTACCGGGCCTCTGAGTCTCTGCTCTGGGATTGTCACGGTGGCTAGACCCGGTCCGTGACCCTGCTGAGGGGCGCCCAATAAAAGGTGTGGATGGTGGTGGTAGTGCGGTGCAGTGCCGGTCACAGTAAATAACGAGGACATCAGGTTGCAGTCTCTTTACCTCTTTACTGAAGGCTTCAGGATCCTCAGTCCGGAATACGGTTAACCAGGCTGCGCAAGTCCGGCCGGTCCAATGGCACCTCCAGAGTTCCCTTTGCAGGTGGAAATCTGTGCCTACCTTCTAGCGCTTGTGTGTTGTGGTCCTCCCCTGCTGTGCTTACGGGATAGTCCCCACAACTGTTGTGTCTGTTTCTCGTGTTCCCTCACAACTGGATTCTGATGTTCTTCTTCGTCCCCCAGATGATATGGGTAGGACGCACCCGTATGACGGGTAGGCTCGGAGCTCTTCCTGGACCCTAGTGTCGCCCTTCTCCTAGTGTGCCCCCCATGTCTTCATAGGTGATTGGTGTGAGACAGCCCGCCTATAGCTGACTGTCCTGCCGTAGGTTTGAAGTATTGCTTGGAGCCTGATACTTCCTCGGCGTTCCGGCCACCGGCTACGCGCCTCAGTAGGATGTTGCCTCGATCTTACAGCACGACTCCTACTGGTATTTCTCCTTGTTGCGTTGATCTCGTTTCTCACTCAGCACAATATACCTCGCTTCTTGTCCTTTCTTAGGGTACCGCCGCGATCAAGTGCAGGCGCGGTCCCGTAACGTTCTCTCTGTTTGCTAGGCCTCTGTCAGGATCCCACCCCTGACAGGGACCCCCCTGAGTCTCTCCCCGCAACACCCTCTGCCACAGGGTGTTGCCTGTTCAATTCCCAGTCAGCTTTCTCTCTAACTTCCTATCCAACCCCCAGTTTTACCAGATTGTGAGGAGTGGCCTAATACATAGCACCCTTAGCTCCCCCTGGAGGCCAGACTGTGAAGTGTATTGGTGACTTGTGATACCTGGTCAGGTGAACTCCTTCAGTGCCATCAGACGTACCATAGCCCCCCTTAGCGGCGGAGCATCAGTACTGCATCGACCAGGACTCTGGGGCGCTGCACAAGGAACTATAAACAGTGGAGCAAAGTGGACTAAAGTGAGCAGGCCAGAGGTCTGTGTAGACCTAATGGCATGCTCACTTATTATGAGGGAGGAGAGTTTGTGATGGTGTGATATGCTATGTGGGTATCATTTTTGAGTATATTTATATTTTACTTATTTTCATGGTGTTCTCTTGTAGGATGAGTGGTTATTTGCCATCTGATATTCTCCCCACAGTTCTGTATTGTTATCTCTCCACAGGGTCAGTGAATAATGTTGTTTGCTAATATCCTAATGACATGTTGACCTGACTTGTTGAAACAATGAGCCCCTGTGACCCACCCCCTAACCTGTGAATGAGGAGAGGGACTTGTAAATATCAGGGAGGTGAGACAGAGATTAGATCCTGTGTGGAACCATGATGTGAAGAGGATATCAGAGAGAAAGAAGAGTATATGGACTATGCTATCCTCTGCTGGATTGTTGGACTTTTATCCTGTTACTGAACTGCATTAGGGTTCTGGACTATTTTATTCTTTGTGTGGTGGATCGTATATATGGACCTTTTGTATTTTTGCGTAAATAAAGGTTCTTGGATCTTTTCACTCATCTCTCGCTCTGTTGATTGTGTGATACTGGAGAAGGAACCCGTGACAGGAACATTTTACATAACATTTGGGATCACATTTATGCTGGGCTCTACGCTGAGCACTTACTTTGGGGTTTCCATCTAAATCTCCAATTGACATGATTTAGATGGAACCTCTGAGGGAGCCATGTACTGTAATGAGGCAGCAGAGTTACTCTGGACTCAGTCTGGCCTCTGTACAGTGTTGGCAAAGATCGTCCTCTCGTGATGACGTCACAGGTGCGCCGATCAGAATGCAGAAGGGGCTCCCTCTCTCTGCCTTCTTTCTAAATGCTGTGATCGATATCGATCGAAGCATTTAATGGGCTAAACTTTGGGGAGCAATGCGGCACCTTTTGACAGTGAATAAATACTACCGCCCATGGCAGTGAGTTCTGGGCATCAGCTGTAATATCAACTGAACACCAGGTGGCAATTGCCCGCGCACAGCCTCCTGAACACCTAACAGCGATCGCCATCATATCGATGCTTCATCAGTCGAGAGGTTTTTCTTGGCCAAGATGTATACATACTGGAAATGTCGGGAAGGGGTTAGATATATTGCGTTGAATGACAATCTGTATTAAGGACATTAAAAACAAAATTGGAAAAACTGAGAAACTTTCATTTTTTTTTCATATTTCATTTCATTTAATACACAGCTTAAATAATATCAGTCTAAATTTACCACTAACATAAAGTACAATCTGTCACAAAAAAAGAACATTCTCTGAATTACTGAAATATATAGAAGCATTCCGGAGTAATTTCACCATGAATTGATATCTTAGATTTGAAAAGTTTGGCTTGGTCAAGAATGGGAAAACTGGCTTGGGTGGGAAGGGGTCATCATAGTTTCAGTCTGGAGTGATCATTATGGCTCCTATCAACCCAGCAAATTTGCTGACGGAAAGTAAATTGCCAGATGCACGGTAACCAATTACTAAATGTACATTTTGAGTCCACTAGAGCAAAACTGTTCTAAAATCTGACTCCAAGGGGATTCTTAGTGCATGTGAGCCCCTTCATATGAGGTTCTTATCCCCTAGCAGTGCATATTATCAGTATGGTCTTCATGAGATGACCCCATTTAAGAAGGTGGCACTACCATTTTAACTAATAAAATAGTATAATTTTCAGTCTGTAAAAAAAATAGTGGCCACATTTTACATATGCTCCAGAGCGTTGCCATTAAATTCCTTACATTTCCATCACCACCAGTCCTAGAGAAAAATGTTGACCTCAGCATTTCTATATAACATAAAAAAGATTTATACTTCGATATAAAATGCGAAACACCATAAATCAGACTCTAGAAATAATATAAGACTTGAAAGTTACTTTTCACATCTAAAACAGAAGCTCACAATGTAAACAGATATAAATTATAAGAATAGGAACTTTTTCTTACGGTCATGAGACACTATGGGGATAGATTCTTTTGGTGTTCCATGTTTGGCTGCATTTAACATATTCCAATGTATTTATGTAAAAAAAAAGAAAAAAAATATTAGCATAAAGTCAAGCGAGAAGCATGAAAATCTATAATTACTAATCTAGAAATACTTTGACATCAAATAGTTTAACAGTCTGATAATTCAAAAGAATGTTTGAGAAAATATAAAGCCAGGAATTACCATACATGAATCCGGGGGCTGGCTCAGATCCTTTCATCTGCTATAAATTACGCCACTTTAATTATGGCAAATGACACAGACCCCCAAACAGAATCTCTCCCACTGAAGGATCACATTAGAAGGGAATTTTACTTTTATACTAAAGAAGCAGTAAATTTCTCTTCCCATTAATATGTTTTTACTTTGCGATGGACATTGGCGTTACCCTCCTGTCTAGTCTGGCCCTCCTCTTTCTTACAATTGCTTTAGCCTTTAATAGCATCATAAATCTACCGTGATATAATTTCAGATTTTGGAAATTGGTTCCATTTGATTTGTAAATGGATCAAAGAGAGTCCTCATTTTTTTTTTTTTTTTGCATAGTAGAAACAGACTTGAGCATAAAAAGTTGGACAGATATTTTTTTAAACCTTTACTTTGGAGAACACAGTAGATACTACAGTAACTTAATAATAGGTAATAAAAACAGAACACACTGTGCTACATGGCGACATTTATCTTCGGATAAGCAGCTCCTAGTGCAAACCTCAACTCTTAGTGCAGCGCCCCTAAAGGAGAGTGATGGTACGTCTGATGGCACTAAAGGAGTTCACCTGACCAGGTATCACAGTCACACATTACACTTCACACTCTGGCCACCAGGGGGAGCAAAGGGTTCTATGTATTAGGCCACTCCTCACAATCTGGTAAAACTGGGGGCTGGATAGGAAGATAGCCAGAAGCTGACTGGGTTGGATCCAGGCAACATCCTGTGGCAGAGGGTGTTGCAGGGGAAGATTCAGGGGGGTCCCTGTCAGGGGTGGGATCCTGACAGTGACCTAGCGAACAGAACAGAACATTACGGAGCCGCGCCTGCACTTGAATGTGGCGGCATCCTAAGAAAGGAAACGAAGTGAGGTTTATTGTGGAGAAGTGAGAAACGAGATTGCAGCAAAAAGGAGATAAAGCCAGTAGGAGTCGTGCCTTAAGATCGTGGCAACATCCTACTGAGGCGCATAGCCGGTGGCCGGAACGCCGAGGAAGTATTGGGCTCCAAGCATTACTTCAAACAGCGGCAGGACAGTTGATTGTTGGCTGTCTCACCTAAATCACGTAAGCAGACATAGGGGGCAATTGTGGGAGAGGGGCAACGCTAGGGTCCCGGAAGAACTCCAGGCCTACCCGTCATACGGGTGTGTCCTAGCCATATCATCTGGGGGATGGAGAAAGAACATCAGAACAGATACGAGTTGTGAGAAAGAACATCAGAAACAGACACAACAGTTGTGAGGACTATCCCGTGGTGCTCAGCGGGGAGGTACTACAACACACAGGCGCTAGAAGATAGGCACTGATTTCCACCTGCAAAGGAAACTCTGGATGTACCTTCGGACCGGCCGGTCTCAGCCAGCCCTGTTAGCAGTACTCTGGATTGCGGATTCCGAAGCCTTCAGTAAAGAGGTAAAGAGACTGCAACCCTGTGTCCTCGTTATTCATCACGACCTGCACCACGCACCCTCATCACACCTTTCATTGGACGCCCCTTAGCAGGGTCACGGACTGGGTCAAGCCACCGTGACAACCCTAGGACCGAGACTGAGAGGCCCGGTACCGAGTACCCTGCGGCCCTGCATCTGGGGGCGCTCCATTAACAGCCCCCCAATTATATTAAAAGGGTTATCCAGCCTTAGGCTATAAGTCTGCAGTCACCCTATGTAACTGCCGACTTATGAATCCTCACATCACGCACACTACATGCTGAGAGGATTCACCAGGAGTGGACACAGTCATACTTATGGCCACATTACAACTAGACTGTGTCCGGCCTCACTCAATATACTTGCGTTGACCGAGGCCACTGTTATGATCTAGTGGCCTAAGAGCAGCATGAGACGTACTCTGGAGAAGGTGGTACCTGTACTGACCGCAGACCCTGAACTTAACACCGCAACTAGAAGTAGCCGTGGAATGTACCTAGCGCTCCCTAGACATCTCAACACAGCCGGAGGACTAATTACCCCTAGAGATAGAAAAGGGAAAACTATCTTACCTCAGAGAAAATCCCCAAAGGATAGACAGCCCCCCACAAATATTGACTGTGAGAGGAGAGGGAAAAAACATACACAGACTGAAATGAGAATTTAGCAAAGGAGGCCACTTCTAGCTAAATAGAAAGGATAGGACAGAGTACTATGCGGTCAGTATTAAAACACTAGAAAATATCCACCACAGAAAATACAAAATCTCCACAGCTAACTAAAGATATGGAGGGTATATCTGCATCTCCAGAGATACCAGCTTGGCTAAACAAATCCTTATACAGACCAAGCTGGATAAGACAAAAACATGGAAAAGAACTGAACAATAAGGCCACAGCATGTGGACAGCAAAAATCAAGGCCAGAACTTATCTTTGTTGAAATGAACTGCAAAGCATAAGAGACCAGGCAGGGATGTTAATCCTCCAGGAACAATAGACAACTGGCACTGACTAAAGGGTGAAGCAAGACTAAATAGCCCAGTCAAAATTGCAAAAAGTGAACACACCTGATAAATGTTGCGATTCAGAGACAGCAGCGCTACCACTTACAACCACCGGAGGGAGCCCAAGAGCAGAATTCACAACAGGCCACACTTATTTAGTCGGCACGTGATGCAAATCGCATACTTGTGGCCATGTGGCCGCTCCTCCTTGCTCCATCACCAGAGAATCCTCACAGCATCCAGCATGCGATCTGAGGATTCACAGGTCTGCAGTCACATGGAGTGACTGCAGATTTGTAGCCAAAGGCCAGACTACCCCATTAAGCAATAAAGCATAATGTACTTGCTTTTAGTTCAAGAGGGTTGGCCACATCAATTTTTATTTTCAAAATTCTTTGTAACACAAACACCTGATTGGAAACAGGTCCATGTCTGTGTTTTTCATCCCAGCAGTCTGAAAATACCCAGCTCTGATCACCAACAGGACTCCAAACACTTTTCTAATATTGCACATGGAAAAACCCAGCTTCTCCACCATTACAGAAGATCATCTTTCCTCTTTACGCTCCAAATCTCTCACCACCTGTGAACTTGACCCTATCTTGTCCCACCTCATGCCAAACCTCACCACAGTCTTCATCCCTACCCTTACATCTTGTTTCAACCTATCACTAACAACTGGTGTCTTTCACTCATGTTTCAAACATGTCTCGATCACACCTATCCTCAAGTAGCCCTCCCTTGACCCATGCTCTCTGTCTAGCTATAGCCCCATATCACTTCTACTCTATGCCTCAAACTACTGGAAAAACACATCCATTTTGAACTGTCCTCCCACCTCTCCTCCTGCTCCCTCTTCGACCACTAGCAATCTGGCTTCCAACTGCATCATTCTACTGAAGCTGCCCTAAATAAAACAACACTACTCTGTCCTCCTCCTCCTGGACCTGTCATCTGCCTTTGACACAGTGAACCATTCCCTCTTGCTACAGATTATGTCATATCTTGGCATCACAGACTTGGCTCTATCTTGGATTTCCTCGTACCTAACAGATTGGATATTCAGCATCTCCCATTCACATACCAACTCCTCAACAGCTTGAAACGTGTCTTCCAAAAGAGATTCTGGGTTTGTTTTCATCCTAAGTCGCGTGACAAGGCTCATTAATAGAGATGTGCAGACCCCTGGATGTTTGAGTTTGGCCAAACAGTTAAAGAAAACACACAATGGTGAAATCAACCGCACAAATATGAACCCCACTTTCCACCGCCACAGGGCAAGTAGGAAGAGCCAGGCAAAGCACCAGAATTGGTGCATCTAATAGATGCACCTTTTCTTGGCTGCTGCAGCTGCCATTTTTAGGCTGAGGGAGGACAATATCCATAGCCCCTTACCATCTTGAGAATACCAGCCCCCAACTGTCTGCTTTAGCTTGGCTGGTTGTCAAAAATAGGAGGGACTCCACTACTTTTTTTCATTATTTATTTAAATAATTTAAAAAATTGGAATGGGGACCCCTCTATTCTTGATAACCAAACTTGCTAAAGCTGACAGCTGTGGGTTGCAGCCCCCAGCTTTGAGTTTTGCCTGGTTGGTTATCAAAAATACAGGTGAACTCACACCAGATTTCGTTTAAAATTATTTATTTAGAGCGCAGGTGTCGGCTGATGAAAACTTTCATCAGCCGCCATCTGCTCTCACTGTTATTATACTCAGCAGAATAGTGGTAACCCAACGAGGAATATAGTATAGTGTAGTGATTGGGATAAAAATTAACTTTAAATAGACCAATTAAAAAAACAAAAACAAACCGCACACACCACAAAGTGCAAGGTGCAAAGACTAAGATACATAGAGGAAATGTATGGTAACACAGTAATTGCTGTGGTCCTCCTAGTAGTTCACAGAGTGTAGTTGGGATATAATTTATGTGGAATATCAAGATTACTTATAAAGAAGAGGACCACAAGGCAAATCCTCTCATAAGGGAGTACACGGACCTATGCCTTCTTGCTGTTATTAGCAGCAGCAGGCATGGGCTGATGGGAGCAGTAGTTCCATCAGCCAACGCAAGTGACCTAGGATAAGCTTTTTACTTTGACAGCATGCGATCCACGGCAGTCTGACAGGTGGTGATGATTTTACCACCGATCAGAAGCAATATTTGCTGCGCTGTCATGCTCATGGCAGTGCGACAAACACCCGGTGTTCGATAGACAGAAACCGAACAGTAACACGGACTTCCTGGTGAAGTCCGTGTTCGGTGTCGGTGCCAGAACAGTAGGTGTTCGGTACAGATGCCAAAATTTACTGTTTGGGTTCGCCCATCTCTACTTGCTAAAGGACCCATATTGACTTTTAGGCTGTGTGCACACGTAGCAGATTTTTTGCGTTTTTTTCGCGGTTTTTCGCTATAAAAACGCTATAAAACCGCGAAAAAAATGCTACCATTAAGCATCCTATGTAATAGAATGCATTCCGCATTTTTTGTGCACATGCTGCATTTTTTTCCTGAGCGGAATCGCATTCCAGAAAAAAACGCAGCATGTTCATTAAAATTGCGGAATCGCGGCGATTCTGCACCCATAGGAGTGCATTGATCTGCTTACTTCCCGCACGGGGCTGTGCACACCATGCGGGAAGTAAGCAGATCATGTGCGGTTGGTACCCAGGGTGGAGGAGAGGAGACTCTCCTCCACGGACTGGGCACCATATAATTGGTAAAAAATAAAAGAATTAAAATAAAAAATAGCGATATACTCACCTTCGATGTCCCCCGCAGTCTTCCGGCCTCTCCGCTGCACGCTGCCGCCTCGGTTCCTATAGCTGCTGGGCGGTGAAGGACCTGCGATGATGTCACGGTCTTGTGATTGGTCGCGAGACCGCATGTGACCACCCAAGTGTGGACTGTACCTAGAATTTTGTGCTGTAAATTGCATTGTACTGATTACTGTGTTATACACTGTGGTTGTTTCTATTCTTGATTACCAGACTCTTTGTCTCTAGTGTCTCCATGCTAATATGTAACCATCAAGCTCGGTGTCTGTACTCTACTATGTAACTGACAAGCTCTGTGCCTCTATGCTAATGTTTAATCAACAAGCTCGGTGTCTGTACTCTACTATGTAACTGACAAGCTCTGTGCCTCTATGCTAATGTTTAATCAACAAGCTCGGTGTCTGTACTCTACTATGTAACTGACAAGCTCTGTGCCTCTATGCTAATGTTTAATCAACAAGCTCGGTGTCTGTACTCTACTATGTAACTGACAAGCTCCGTGTCTCTATGCTAATATGTAACCAAGAAGCTCTGTGTCTGTACTCTACTGTGTAACTGACAAGCTCCGTGTCTCTATGCTAATGTTTAATCAAGAAGCTCGGTGTCTGTACTCTACTGTATAACTGACAAGCTCTGTGTCTGTATGCTAATGTGTAGCTAGCAAGCTCTGTGTCTGTCCTCCACTATGTAACTTATAAGCTCTGTGTCTATACTCTACCATTTGTTGTGTAATAATCAAACGCTCTGCCACTACATAGTTTGCAACCATCAAGTTTGTGCCCTTTTTGTGAGAGTCTGTAAATGCTATGCTGTGTTGTCTCAATTCAAATAAAATCTGTTTCAGTAACAAGTATCTGAATCTCTATTTTCACTGTGCTAGCCTTGAGTGAGGGTATGGATCTTGGCTAACAGGCTAAGTTGATGTTCTAAAATCTTGTATATACAGTATACGATGGTGAATCAGTGGAAAAACATCCAGCAACACCTTTGGAAGGAAAATGTTGTAAAAACAATTGTTTATTAGAATTTTTTTTTAAAAAGAATCCATAGTTAAAAATGGTGCTTGTGTACACCAGGTATACTGGCACTGACACGTTTCGAACAGTATGAATAAGATCTCAATCGAGAATCAAGATTATTCTAAGGATTAGAATAGCAGATATAAATAGAAATATGTTAGGCACAAAATATCCCAAAATATTTGATACATTAATAAATTACTACAAATCATAAGATTTATTTTATTTTGTTCATCACATCCTCTCATTGTGGCAAGACTCTATAAAAACAGATCAGGCTGGAAAACTCGACAAGGATACAAAATATAGAAACTAATTTTATGGCCCAGCTTGTACAGCGTGGACTAAGGTCAATATCTAGGCAAGACGTTAGTGTTGAAGACTTAGTCTGGTTTTTACAAAACATATACTTTGATCTAGTTTCTTGCATCGCCTTCCTTTCTGAAGACGTCCTGGATCCTGGGTGATGGAAGCTGTAGTAGATGTGAGTGCAGTGCTGGTACTCTACTTCCATCTCTGCCGCCACTGTAGCTTTTGTGATTTTTGTCATCAACAGGCAGCAGAGACAGAAGCAGTGAGTGACGCCACTGCTGTTCCATAGATTCTAGCACTGCTAAGCAAAGTGAGTGCAGCCCTGGCCTCCTGTGATATCACGTTTCAGACTCCTCTCAAATGAAACGTCACTGGAAGTACAGTAAAAAAAGCACATTTCGGGATTAGCTAGATAGGGAAAATTGTTGGGCGTTGCGTAATAAAACAAATTACAAAACTTGTTAGGGTGTAAGGATAGTTATTTAGAAAATTCATTTTCAGCCCCTTTAGGGCATAAAGTAGTACCCTAATAGAAGTCTGTTCACCTGCATCCAAACATGCTTCTTATACTGAGGATATTTCTTCACCATTTTTTAAAAGAAGTTGTGCAAAATTAGAAATGTGTGGCCGCCTCCTTAAGTGCAAAAGTTGACCAATGTAGCTGTATTTCATGTTCTTCTGCAAATATGGCTGCTCCAACGAAATAGAAAATTCTTGGATCTTTTTCCTAGGATAAAACACAAGTATCAGACTTTGGAAGATGCTTTAACTTTTGGTGTATGAACATATGGTAAAGTTTACAAATTTCGGGTGAAAATCACCTTAAACCTCATGAAGATTTATCAATGTGTCATTTCAGAAGCTTGATATCACTGCTTCCATCACACAATGATGTGTATTCCTGATCCAAGCCTTGTTATTATAGAATTGTGTTGTAATAGAGCTCAAACACGTGTGGGCAGCGAGGGACCCGTAACTGGATTGTTATAATAACACTTCACACACTCAGGTGACGGTCATATTACATCTTCAGCCTCCTTTTCCTGATGCTGACACGTTAAATCCTTTCCAAACTTTGCGAGGAGACTGCCTGTCACTTATACTCCAAAAAATAACATTTCCACTGTCCTCCATACAAACATAGATTAACTGAAGGCCTGTGATATCGGAGTGAGCTGACACCATGTTTCCTCAAGTACAGTTGGAAGAGCATAAAGATTTTAATCCTTTGAAAACCTGCATGAAACCACATCGGCTGAAGTAACATTACAGCTACAATTCAGAACTGCGGCTCTGATTCTTTGATCTTATGGAATAGATGTAGCTGTGTTTCTATAAAGGAAATCTTTCAATAGAGGGGGCGCATTGATGTCCATGGCATCTGGAATGGGTCGGCTGTGTGCCAAAAATTGCTCCGTAGACATTAACCAATGAAAATTTACTGGCAACGAAACACTGGTACTGACATTGATGTATTATTATAGACGATAATATTACACAGGTCAACAAAAAAATTTTTTTTTTCTGGTGTCCAAAATATTTTAATGAATTTGGGGTATTTTTGGGGTGCTGATTCTGAATATGCTATCAGTTTTGCCAGATTGGCTCAAGTTTTTGAGATTTTTGGTATCTTATTTATAGCACTTGTTGGTAAATGCGACGCATCATCTCATTAATTTCTTTGGATTAGTACTTGAACTGAGCAGTTCTCAATATAGTTTTGTGTTAATTAGTGTTCTAAAAGTTTGTTCATAGCTTGATTTTTGCACTAACTTTATGTTGTTGTCTGTTTTCCAGTGAAAAGCATGAACTCATCAAGAAGAAGTCGTCTTAACGATCCAGACTCATTCTGTTACATTTGTGGTGAATACACACTGCCAAAACATAGAAGAAACATAACAGTATCGAATTATTACGAAAATGGAGCAAAGGACAAAGAAAAAGCTTCAAATTTGGTGTTCCAATGGTGTGGAGAGAGCCAAAAAATCATCATGATGACTGTTATTTCTGTGCAGTGCAAGTGCAAGGATTCAATAAGCATAAGAAACGAAAATGGGAGTAACATGGAATCTGCAAGAAGGCCTGTCCCTCATTGTGAAGATGTGCCTGTACCTGTGTTTACCATAAATAACAGTCATCATGATGATTTTTTGGCTCTCTCCACACCATTGGAACACCAAATTTGAAGCTTTTTCTTTGTCCTTTGCTCCATTTTCGTAATAATTCGATACATGCTTTGCACACTATGTGTGGTGCCCAAAACTTGTCTTGGTCCCCAAGCATAACCCCAAAATAGGCAAAATACACTTTTTTTACGAAGTCTGTTATGTTTCTTCTATGTTTTGGCAGTGTGTATTCACCACAAATGTAACAGAATGAGTCTGGATCGTTAAGACAACTTCTTCTTGATGAGTTCATGCTTTTCACTGGAAAACAGACAACAACATAAAGTTAGTGCAAAAACCAAGCTATGAACAAACTTTTAGAACACTAATTAACACAAAACTATATTGAGAACTGCTCAGTTCAAGTACTAATCCAAAGAAATTAATGAGATGATGCGTCGCATTTACCAACAAGTGCTATAAATAAGATACCAAAAATCTCAAAAACTTGAGCCAATCTGGCAAAACTGATGACATATTCAGAATCAGCACCCCAAAAATACCCTAAATTCGATGAAATATCTTTGGCACCAAAAATGCTGTTGACCAGTGTTATTAATGAAAGTAGTATGATACAAAAGAAATTGGGATCCATGACTTAAAATACACAACTACTACAAAAACATGTATGTGAGGCTTCAAACTATAGCTCCAAATCAATTAAACTTTCCAGGCAGGCTTGGACCGGACCACAGCAGATCAAGTAAATTCCCCGGTAGGTCCCCCCAGCTCTATCTATCTTGAAAGTTAGAAATTACGAGGATTATCCCATCTGGTAGGTGGTGAGTTCTCCTTCGATGGAAGTCTTCAAACAGAAGCTGGACAGACATATGTCTGAGATGGTTTAGTGAATCCTGCATAGAGCAGGGGGTTGGACACGATGACCCTTGAGGTCCTTTCCAACTCTAACATTATATGATTCTATGGAACATCTTACCTATCACCCTCTCTCAGCCTCTGGGAGCATATTCATTTTTTTGTACTGCCCCAAGAATGGGTAGAAGTAGAGATCCCAATCTCCTGGTCCTGGAAGGATCTCTGCCGAATACCGCCCTCTAAAGTAGACTTTTGTTTGACATAATGTATTCACCTCATCTCGCCGACTGAGTAACAAGTAGTTATGGGGTAAAGCAAAACTAAAGTGAATTAGCAAAAATTGAAAGGTATTGGCATCCTTTTGCTTTACCTACAATTATTAATTGCCCCTCTCTTCTCTGTCAAGCATGCTCCATTTCTCTCACATTTCCATACATTTCACTAGTTTTCTACTGTGGATACCATCGAGACAACCAATTGGTCCTTACTTCTAAGACCCCTCTAAATTGCTGCTGTTTTACAGATGTACCCACCTCTTCAGTTCAATAAATTTCGTTAGGACTACATTTGAGCGACTTTTACTTTTTTCGTGAAACCCGACTTTGTCAAAAGTCGGGTCGGGTGAAATCGGCCGATTATTGCGAAAAGTCGGGGGCCGACTGAAACACAAAACCCAGTGTATGTCAATGGGGAATCAAAGTCAGCAGTGAGTGGAGGACAGGAAAACACCTACAGTGCCCATTTTAATGCCAAAAACATCAATTCTTATTACTTAACCCCTTTCTGACATCTGACGTACTATCCCGTCGAGGTGGAGTGGGCCTGTATGACCACCGACGGGATAGTACGTCATCACCGATCAGCGGCGCTCACGAGGGGAGCGCGGCCGATCGCGGCCGGGTGTCAGCTGCATATCGCAGCTGACATCCGGCACTATGTGCCAGGAGCGGTCACGGACTGCCCCCGGCACATTAACCCCCGGCACACCGCGATCAAACATGATCGCGGTGTACCGGCGGTATAGGGAAGCATCGCGCAGGGAGGGGGCTCCCTGCGGGCTTCCCTGAGACCCCCGGAGCAACGCGATGTGATCGCGTTGCCCCGAGGGTCTCCTACCTCCCTCCTCGCTGCAGGTCCTGGATCCAAGATGGCCGCGGCATCCGGGTCCTGCAGGGAGGGAGGTGGCTTACCGAGTGCCTGCTCAGAGCAGGTGCTGGTAAGCCTGCAGCCCTGCACAGCAGATCGCAGATCTGACAGAGTGCTGTGCACACTGTCAGATCAATGATCTGTAATGTCCCCCCCTGGGGCAAAGTAAAAAAGTAAAAAAAAAATTCCCCACATGTGTGTAAAAAAAAAAAAAAAAAAATATCCTAAATAAAGAAAAAAAAAAAAAATATTATTCCCATAAATACATTTCTTTAGCTAAATAAAAAAAACAATAAAAGTACACATATTTAGTATCGCCGCGTCTATAATGACCCAACCTATAAAACTGCCCCACTAGTTAACCCCTTCAGTAAACACCGTAAGAAAAAAAAAAAAAACGAGTCAAAAAACAACGCTTTATTATCATACCGCCGAACAAAAAGTGGAATAACACGCGATCAAAAAGACTGATATAAATAACCATGGTACCGCTGAAAACGTCATCTTGTCCCGCAAAAAACAAGCCGCCATACAGCATCATCAGCAAAAAAATAAAAAGTTATAGTCCTGAGAATAAAGCGATACCAAAATAATTATTTTTTCTATAAAATAGTTTTTATCGTATAAAAGCGCCAAAACATAAAAAAATGATATAAATGAGATATCGCTGTAATCGTACTGACCCGACGAATAAAACTGCTTTATCAATTTTACCAAACGCGGAACGGTATAAACGCCTCCCCCAAAAGAAATTCATGAATAGCTGGTTTTTGATCACTCTGCCTCACAAAAATCGGAATAAAAAGCGATCAAAAAATGTCACGTGCCCGAAAATGTTACCAATAAAAACGTCAACTCGTCCCGCAAAAAACAAGATCTCACATGACTCTCTGGACTCAAATATGGAAAAATTACAGCTCTCAAAATGTGGTAACGCAAAAAATATTTTTTGCAATGAAAAGCGTCTTTCAGTGTGTGACGGCTGCCAATCATAAAAATCCGCTAAATAACCCGCTATAAAAGTAAATCAAACCCCCCTTCATCACCCCCTTAGTTAGGGAAAAATAAAAAAATAAAAAAATGTATTTATTTCCATTTTCCCATTAGGGTTAGGGTTAGGGCTAGAGTTAGGACTAGAGTTAGGGCTAGGGTTAGGGCAAGGGTTAGGGCTAGGGTTAGGGTTAGGGCTAGGGTTAGGGCTAGGGTTGGGGCTAGGGTTGGGGCTAGGGTTGGGGCTAGGGTTAGGGCTAGGGTTAGGGCTAGGGTTGGGGCTAGGGTTAGGGTTAGGGCTAGTGTTACGGCTAGTGTTAGGGCTAGTGATAGGGCTAGTGATAGGGCTAGGGTTATTGCTAGGGTTAGGGCTAGGGTTAGGGCTAGGGTTGGGGCTAGGGTTGGGGCTACAGTTAGGGTCGGGGCTAAAGATAGGGTTAGGGTTTGGATTACATTTACGGTTGGGAATAGGGTTGGGTGTGTCTGGGTTAGAGGAGTGGTTAGGGTTACTGTTGGGATTAGGGTAAGGGGTGTGTTTGGATTAGGGTTTCAGTTATAATTGGGGCGTTTCCATTGTTTAGGCACATCAGGGGCTCTCCAAACGGGACATGGCATCCGATCTGAATTCCAGCCAATTCTGCGTTGAAAGAGGAAAACAGTGCTCCTTCCCTTCAGAGCTCTCCCGTGTGCCCAAACAGTGGTTTCCCCCCACATATGGGGTATCAGCGTACTCAGGACAAATTGGACAACAACTTTTGGGGTCCAATTTATTCTGATACCCTTGTGAAAATACAAAACTGGGGGCTAAAAAATCATTTTTGTGAAAAAAAAAGGAATTTTTATTTTCACGGCTCTGCGTTATAAACTGTAGTGAAACACTTGGGGGTTCAAAGCTCTCAAAACACATCTAGATAAGTTCCTTAGGGGGTCTACTTTCCAAAATTGTGTCATTTGTGGGGTTTTTTAATGTTTAGGCACATCAGGGGCTCTCCAAACGCAACATGGCATCCCATCTTAATTCCAGTCAATTTTGCATTGAAAAGTAAAATAGCGCTCCTTCCCTTCCGAGCTCTGCTATGCGCCCAAACAGTGGTTTACCCCCACATATGGGGTATCGTCGTACTCAGGACAAATTGCACAACAACTTTTGTGGTCTAATTTCTTCCCTTACCCTTGGGGAAATAAAAAAATGGGGGCGAAAAGATCATTTTTGTGAAAAAATATGATTTTTTATTTTTACGGCTCTGCATTATAAACTTCTGTGAAGCACTTGTTGGGTCAAAGTGCTCAACACACATCTAGATAAGTTCCTTAAGGGGTCTACTTTCCAAAATGGTGTAACTTGTTGGGGGTTTCAATGTTTAGGCACATCAGGGGCTCTCCAAATGCAACATGGCGTCCCATCTCAATTCCAGTCAATTTTGCATTGAAAAGTCAAATGGCGCTCCTTCCCTTCGGAGCTCTGCCCTGCGCCCAAACAATGGTTTACACCCACATATGGGGTATCAGCGTACTCAGGACAAATTGCACAACAATTTTAGGGGTCCAATTTCTTCTTTTACCCTTGGGAAAATAAAAAATTGGGGGCGAAAGATCATTTTTGTGAAAAAATATGATTTTTTATTTTTACGGCTCTGCATTATAAACTTCTGTGAAGCACTTGTTAGGTCAAAGTGCTCACCACACATCTAGATAAGTTCCTTAGGGGGTCTACTTTCCAAAATGGTGTCACTTGTGGGGGGTTTCAATGTTTAGGCACATCAGGGGCTCTCCAAATGCAACATGGCGTCCCATCTCAATTCCAGTCAATTTTGCATTGAAAAGTCAAATGGCGCTCCTTTCTTTCCAAGCTCTGCCATGCGCCCAAACAGTGGTTTACCCCCACATATGGGGTATCAGCGTACTCAGGACAAATTGTTCAACAAATTTGGGGGTCTATTTTTTCCTGTTACCCTTGGTAAAATAAAACAAATTGGAGCTGAAATAAATTTTGTGTGAAAAAAAGTTAAATGTTCATTTTTATTTAAACATTCCAAAAATTCCTGTGAAACACCTGAAGGGTTAATAAACTTCTTGAAAGTGGTTTTGAGTACCTTGAGGGGTGCAGTTTTTAGAATGGTGTCACACTTGGGTATTTTCTATCATATAGACCCCTCAAAATGACTTCAAATGAGATGTGGTCCCTAAAAAAAAATGGTGTTGTAAAAATGAGAAATTGCTGGTCAACTTTTAACCCTTATAACTCCGTCACAAAAAAAAATTTTGGTTCCAAAATTGTGCTGATGTAAAGTAGACATGTGGGAAATGTTACTTATTAAGTATTTTGCATGACATATGTCTGTGATTTAAGGGCATAAAAATTCAAAGTTGGAAAATTGCAAAATTTTCAAAATTTTCGCCAAATATTCGTTTTTTTCACAAATAAACGCAAGTTATATCGAAGAAATTTTACCACTATCATGAAGTACAATATGTCATGAGAAAACAATGTCAGAATAGCCAAGATCTGTTGAAGCGTTCCAGAGTTATAACCTCATAAAGAGACAGTAGTCAGAATTACAAAAATTGGCCCGGTCATTAACGTGCAAACCACCCTTGGGGGTGAAGGGGTTAAGCTTGTCAATCTTAATTTACTTTATAATAATAGTTAGGCATTGAAAACTGGGGGTCATTTGGCTAAAGTTGTGGGGGTTAGGGCTGGCTCAAGATTTTCGTGGGCCCAGGAAATACGGAATACGTCACGGCGGTCGAGCAGGGAGAGGTAAGTATTTCAACTTTGCAAGTGCTGTGATCCTGAGCAAGCGGGGGGGGGGCACTTGTTGGCACTGGCACAGGGCCCCTCATAGTACGGCGGTGTGTTTGACGGCGGGTGGCGCCTCCCACTGGCAGAGACACTTTTGTGTACTATGAGGGGCCCTGTGCCAGTGACGTCGCCAACGAGTATGCCCCCACACCTGATGAAAGAACCTCCACTTTCATCTGCACCTTCCTCTTTGTCCCCGTGTAAGGTGGTATAGTATGCAGGAAGGGGAACCTGACTTTCAGCAGGGTCAGATTCTGGCTGTGTAGAGTGCAAGGGGAATGTAGTGATCTGGGTCAATGTACCAGCAGACTGTCACAGGAGTATTGGGTAGACTAAGGTTGGTTACCCGGGCCCCTGCGATATCCATCAGGCTAGGGAAACCCTGTCTGTCCCTTTCCCAGAAGTTACACTAAAGGTGTGCATGTCTGGGCCGCCAGGCCTGACCCTGTCTCCTGTTTCAGCCCTAAGCTGAAACCACCACCCGCCACCCAGTGAAGAGACCACACACCAATCCCCACAGAAAGCACAGACAGGGAAAACTGAAAAACGCACCTCGCCGCAGACACACAGGAATACACTATAATGTGCACAGGGCAAAACAAATACAAAAATAGGAAGGAGGAATATGACAAAGGATAATACACCACCAGATACGATATTCCTACAACAAGACCACCACTCCAGACCGGAATCACTAGGCAAAAGCGCAAGCTATAATCGGCAACGCCCAAAGTCCAGCACGACTATTTAAAGGCCGTGGGTGTAACCCAGCCTCCAACCAAATTACCAGCTAGATTAACCTCGAGCAAGCTGGATAAAGTCTAGCCGACGCCACTGAGCGTGTAGTGGACGTATGTGGAATTACCGCTGTCTGTCGGATGCCCTAGTGTGAACAGCGTCCGACATGATAGTACCCTGCCTTCTACGAGGGACCCCAGGGCCCTCACGACTTATAGGACCCGGCTTGTCCGGATGGCGGCGGTGAAACATACTGACCAGCCGGTCCGCATGTATGTCCGAGGCTGGTACCCAGGAACTCTCTTCCGGCCCATAACCATGCCAATGTACCAGGTACTGTAATGTGCGGCGCACTATTCGAGAGTCAACCACCTTGGAGACTTCAAACTCCAAATTGACATTCACCAAGACTGGAGGTGGCATAGGCGCCGTGTCCACAGAACCCACCACCTTTTTAATAAAGATCTGTGGAACACGTTGTGTATTTTATATACCGTAGGGAGCGCCAAATGGTAGGCTACCGGGTTAATGATGGCGGCAACCCTAAATGGACCAATAAACCTTGGACCCAATTTCAAGGATGGAATCTTGAGTTTTATGTTTTTTGTAGACAACCACACCCAGTCACCCACACTCAGGTCCGGACCTGTCACACGTTTACTGTCAGCCACTCGTTTGTACCTTGCACCTACGCTTAGCAAGCGCTGTTTCACTCTCCTCCACACGGATGCCAGTTGTGCTCCTAACTGGTCCTCCTCCGGGACACCAGTAGAACCCCCCTGACGCAGAGTACAAAACTGAGGATGGAGCCCGTAAACACAAAAGAACGGGGACTCCCCAGACGATTCCTGACGGTGATTATTTATAGCAAACTCAGCCAAAGGAAAGAACGTCGACCACTCCTCCTGATTGTCAGAAACAAAACAATCTTAGCATTAGGCAACGAAGGCAAAGACACAAAGTGCGACATCTTTGAGAACCGATCAACAACCACCAGAATGACCGTGTTCCCAGCAGAGGAGGGCAAATCTGTGATAAAATCCATGGAAATCTCCGTCCATGGCCTACTGGGTACCCCGAGAGGATGTAGTGTGCCAGCAGGACGAGAGCGGGACGTCTTAGCCCTAGCGCACGTGGTACATGCTGATACGTACGAGACCACGTCCTGTCAGATTTTGGGCCACCAAAACCGACACGACACCAACTCCAAGGTACCCCTAACCCCTGGATGGCCAGCCAGGACAGCATCATGATGCTTACCCAACATCTTTAGGCGAAGATGGAGCGGTACAAACGATTTATTAATGGGAAGCTCTGGTGGTACCTCCTCCTGAGCCTCGGCAATCTCAGCCTCAACTTCGGTCGTGAGAGCCGAGACCACTACACCTTTTTGGAGGATGGGTACCGGATCTTCCCGAGGTTCTCCCCCTGGAAAACACCTGGACAAAGCATCCACCTTAGTGTTCTTAGACTCAGGTCGGTACGTAACAAAAAAGTTGAACCGCGTGAAAAACAATGCCCAGCGAGCCTGCCTGGGGGACAGACGCTTGGCTGACTCCAAATACAACAGATTTTTATGGTCGGTGATCACTGTAACCTGATGGACCGACCCCTCCAAGAAGTGTCGCCATTCCTCAAAAGCCAACTTGATAGCCAACAACTCCCTGTTGCCGATATCGTAATTACGTTCAGCGGGCGACAGCTTCTTAGAAAAGTAGGCGCATGGACGCAACTCGCCCAAGGATGAGCCTTGTGACAGCACCGCCCCCACTCCAACCTCAGACGCATCAACTTCCACGGTAAATGGTTTTGATATGTCCGGTTGCACCAGAATGGGGGCCGAAGCAAAACTGTTCTTCAGAAATTCAAATGCGCGCACGGCAGCCTGAGGCCAGGCAGAGAAATTGGTACCCTTTTTCGTCATGTCAGTAAGCGGTTTAGCAATGGTAGAAAAATCCTTGATAAACTTTCTATAATAGTTGGAAAACCCAAGGAACCGCTGGAGTGCTTTTAGGTTATCAGGCCGTTCCCAATGCAGCACCACTTGCACCTTAGCGGCGTCCATTTAAAACCCTGAAGCAGACACAATATAACCCAAGAAAGGCAACTCCTGAACCGAAAATACACATTTCTCAAGTTTAGCATAGAGCTTATTTTCCCTGAGTAGCTGTAACACCTGCCTCACATGCTCTAATTGAGTATCACGTTCGCATGAATAAATGAGAATGTCATCTAGGTACACAATAACGAATTTCCCCAGAACATACGAGAATACATCATTTATGAAATGTTAAAAAACTGCAGGCGCGTTTGTCAACCTAAATGGCATCACCAAATTTTCAAAATGACCCTCAGGAGTATTAAAAGCCGTCTTCCACTCATCACCTTGACGGACTCTTATGAGGTTGTACGCCCTCCTGAGGTCAAGCTTGGAAAACCACTTAGCACCAGCCACCTGGTTGAACAAATCAGGTATCAGTGGCATAGGGTATGGATCACGAACCGTAATCTGGTTTAACTCCCTGAAATCCAGACACGGGCATAGTCCGCCATCTTTCTTTTTAATGAAGAAGAACCCCGCTGCCACCGGCGAGGACGAAGGCCTGATGTGCCCTTTGCTCAGAATCTCAGCAATGTAGTCTTTTAACACTTGCCTCTCAGGACCAGAGATGTTGAACATCCTAGCTTTCGGCAATTTGGCCCCAGGTTTAAACCTAATAGTACAGTCATAGGGGCGATGTGGTGGCAATTCTGAGCAACCCTTCTCTGAGAACACATCCGCAAAATCCATCAGTGACTCAGGAATGCTTGGAGTCACAGCGGACACACATGTGGCCAGGCAATTCTCCTGGCAAAATCCACTCCACTGAATTATGTCCTGAGTTTTCCAGTCAATCACCGGGTTGAGCATAGACAACCATGGAAAACCCAGAACCATTTGTGCAGGAAGATTACTGAGCACCCTACATGTAACCTGCACAGAATGTAAGACCCCAATGTGGAGTTTCACCTCATCCACAAACTCAGTAATCTCCCCCTGTGAGAGAGGGGTAGCATTGATGGTGACCACCCGGATAGGATGAGGCAATTTTTCGACCGTGAACCCGGCCGTGCGCGCAAAATCCTCATCAATGAGATTAGTGGCCGAACCACTATCCACAAAAGCAGTGATTGGCAGCTCTCTGCCAGCAACCATAACTCTGGCAGGGAGCATACATTGAGAGACCACCATGGAGGATATGCATAAGCTCAGATTGGCCTCCTTCACACCCTCTGAGCTTAGTAGTTTTCCGCCGTTGCGCTTTTCTTAGAAAACAGAGGACAAGCATTTACATAATGCCCCTTTTTACCACAGCAAAAACAGGCTCCCTGCTTCCTGAGCGAGGGGGCTTGATGACGTGACACCCCTGCGATTTGCATAGGCTCCGTGGGTTCACCTGCAGCAACCTCACGTGCACTTACTACCTCCCCCATAGGCGGCGTCTCTAGCGCCCCCTGAGGCAAACGACAATCAATGTGGACAACAAGACTCATGGCAGACTTTAGAGAAGCAGGAGTCTCATACATCAGAAGGGCTTGTTTAACCCTTCTTGAAACCCCACATACAAACTGACTCTGCAGTGTCAGGTCATTCCATTGTGTGTCCACCGCCCAGCGGCGAAATTCAGAACAGTAATCCTCCGCCATTCGCTCCCCCTGGCGGAGAGCGTGTATTTTAGATTCTGCTAGAGCCAATCTGTCAGGATCATCGTATATGAGTCCAAGAGCAGAAAAAAAACTCTCTACTGAGTTAAATGCAGCTGAATCAGAAGGTAATGAAAACGCACATGCTTGTGGGATCTCCGTTCAGTAATGACAAAACCAAGCCCACATGCTGAGCCTCATTACCTGAGGAAAGCGGGCGCACACGAAAATACAATTTGCAAGCTTCACGGAAAACAACAAATTTACTGCGTTCCCCAGCAAAACTCTCAGGTAAAGGGATTTTTGGCTCTGCAACACTACCTGCAGTTTCCACTTGCACATTAGACACCAAAAGACCCTGTTGCTGAACTGCCCCGTTCAATTCTGTGACCTGTAAGGACAGCGCCTCCAACTGGCGGGTTATGGAAGTCATGGGATCCATGACATAAAAAAACCCCTTTTCTTTTTTTCTTTTTTCTTTTTGGGCCGATTATAATGTCACGGGAGTACTGGGTAGACTAAGGTTGGTTACCCGGGCCCCTGCGATATCCATCAGGCTAGGGAAACCCTGTCTGTCCCTTTCCCAGAAGTTACACTAAAGGTGTGCATGTCTGGGCCGCCAGGCCTGACCCTGTCTCCTGTTTCAGCCCTAAGCTGAAACCACAACCCGCCACCCAGTGAAGAGACCACACACCAATCCCCACAGAAAGCACAAACAGGGAAAACTGAAAAACACACCTCGCCGCAGACACACAGGAATACACTATAATGTGCACAGGGCAAAACAAATACAAAAATAGGAAGGAGGAATATGACAAAGGATAATACACCACCAGATACGATATTCCTACAACAAGACCACCACTCCAGACGGGAATCACTAGGCAAAAGCACAAGCTATAATCGACGATGCCCAAAGTCCAGCACGACTATTTAAAGACCGTGGGCGTGACCCAGCCTCCAACCAAATTACCAGCTAGATTAACCCCGAGCAAGCTGGATAAAGTCTAGCCGATGCCACTGAGCGTGTAGTGGACGTATGTGGAATTACCGCTGTCTGTCGGACGCCCTAGTGTGAACAGCGTCCGACATGACACAGACTCATCTAGCAGTAGCTGGGCAATGGGCAGGATGAGGAGGAAATACAGATATAGGCCCAAATAATAAAGTAGGCTAAATGCAATTGAAAATTGGTAACAGGACTAAACAGGCGGCATTGCTTTGTTTAGTGGAGGAAAACTGTAATGAGTGTCAGACACAGTTAGTAGGCCCAAATAATAAAGTAGGCTAAATGCAGTTCAAATGTGGTAACAGGACTAAACAGGCGGCATTGCTTTGTTCAGTGGAGGAAAACTGTAATGAATGGCAGACACAGTTAGTAGGCCCAAATAATAAAGTGGGCTAAATGTCTGCCAAAAAATTGTTCATAAATAAACAGGTGGCATAGCTAGGTGCAGGGGTGGGCTCCTCTGCTGAGTAGCAGACAGTGGTAGTAGGCGCAAAGTATTAACTGGTCTAAATGGAGGCCAGGGCCCCTGTATATTTTAACTATCAGCTATCATTTCAAGAAATTTGTATTGGCAGTGCCATTGAAGGATTTAGCAGCACAGACTACACAGTGGTGGAGCAGGGAGAGGTAAGTATTGCAAGTGGTAGAGCACTGTTTGACCTGGGGGGGGACACTCTCTCATGGGCGGCGGTACTGGCACAGGGCCCCTCATATTACGATGGTGTGTCTGACGTTGGTTGTGCACCACCACCGTCAGAGACACTTCATTGTACTATGAGGGACCCTGTGCCAGTGCTGTCGCCCAAGAGTGGGCCCACCTGTCCAGGCAAACGGCACTTGCACGGGTGCTTGCGCCAGGTGGTGACCACGGCCCTGTGGGGGGAGTCAGCCCATTTAGGGAGGTATAAAAATTGCCTATGGTGGACATTCAGCAGCTGCAAATGGAGGAATTGGAGAAGTCATTAAGAGGAGGCCAAAAGCAAGACATTTTTCAGGCAAGCTACGTGTCAGCAGGGGAAGGTGGGGCCAAGTAATTTGAAATCCATGATTGGTTCACTTTAATGAAGGTTAGATCATCAACATTTTGTGTAGCCAGACGATGATGGTGGCTCAACACCTCCAGCCTTAGGTGCTATTATGCTTTTGCCACTACCACCAGATGCACCACCACCACCACCATCAGTACCAGCTGGCAACCACCGCCCATGGGCTCTTCCACCAGACTTCCTAATTTTTTGGAAAATCTAACCAAAATAACAACCGTTATATGGTACTGTAAAACAAGGTAGAAGGTGTATATAAACTTGTTGAGAATTTAAATCTCCCTTTTTTTTGGGAGACTGAACCAAAACTCAGGCCCTGTGCATAAAACAACACAATGTAAGTGGCAGAAAGTGGCTGGCTGGTATACGACAAACTAACAGGACTGAAGCATATCCACTTTGTGAGAATTTGAATCTCACTTTTTTTTTGGGAGACTGAACCAAAACTCAGGCCCAGTGTATAAAACAACACAATGTAAGTGGCAGAAAGTGGTTGGAAGATATATGAAAAAAATACAAGGACTGTAGTACAATTTCAATCTCCCTACAATGATCTCAGGACAAGTATGGCAGCAATAAAAAGGACTGCTGCACACAAAGGTGTGGACAAATAAACAAGATAACTGTGCAGAAAGGAGCACCAGGATTTTCTCTATCGCCTCATTGGGGGACACAGGAACCATGGGTGTATGATGCTGCCACTAGGAGGCTGACACTATACAAATACAAAAGTTAGCTCCTTCTCTGCAGTGTACACCCCACCGACAGGAAGTAGGATATTCAGTTTAGCTTAGTGTCGGTAGGAGGTGGACACGGGTCTTTCATTAGACCCTTATCTACCTCAATGTGCATCATTTTCTTTCAGGTTTTCCGGAGGGATACAGGGTGAACAGCCACACTTGTAATCCCACATTATGGACTATGAGTACGGCGTGTACTGCCACCCCGTATCCTCATAGATCCGATAGCAGGACCATGATCCTAGCACACAAGTGTGCTTAGAAGTTCGGTCCTAGCTCCGTCCCCCACCCACTCGCCCACCAGAGCCTGTCGGTTGGAGGAGACAAGGACATCCACCATCAGCTCCATGGACGTCTGACACCTTTCTCGGTTTAAAGTTAGTAACGGACGGCATGGGAGTTTTTGAGGTGAGTATTTCCACCACCCATACCAGTTAGGAAATCAAAGGAGAGGGATCCCTCTGGGCCTTTTTATTATACTAAGGACTGCTGTTACCAGGCTACCTTGTCCTGTTTTGTTCGGCAGGTCCCGCTGGCAGGGATCGTCGCTGCACTGCAGCGTCCTTGCTGGCACCTCTCTTCCCCTCCTTGTTCCGAAGGGCCGCCCTTTCCTCTGGCGCGGTGACTTTTCAGCCGCGCTGCCTTTTATTCCGGCGGCGGGTGGCCGCTCTTCCTCCTTGCTCCGGCACTGCAGTCTCTACAGGCAGCCCCGCTGCCTACTTCCTCCGGCAGGCACGTTCCTCTGTCGTCTGGCGTGGCGACCTTGGCGGCAGTCACGCTGTTCCCCTTTCCGCCGGTCGCACCACTCGTACTTCAGCGCAGCGGCCCTCTCCAGCGGTCACCGGCCTGTAATTTAGGTCCCGGCTTCTGCTCGGGCCTACTTCCAGCGCCGCGACTCCGCCCATTTCCGTTTTCATCGGGCAGGCTTTTTTCCTGCCCGTCACTCTCTCTCTACCTCTTACTGCGCAGGGCACTAGCTCCGCCCACTACTCTCACCTTCCCAGTCACCCTGGGATCGCCACCATCTTGCTCCTCCGGACCCTGTGGCTAACCCGCCCCCCCTCCAACTTCTGAGAGTGGGTTCTTTTCCCCAGCGCACGCTTTCTCCGGCTGGGTTCCCTGCTGGTGCCCTGGACCTGCCATGATGCCGGTCGCAGCTACAGCCGGGAGCAGACTACAGGACTCTACTTCTGCTGTGAGTAGCTCGGCTTAGTAGCCTACTACTCCCCTCTGCATCTCACCTGTTTCCCTAACCTTTGGGCATCATTTAGTGGGTCTGCTCACCAGGCCAAATCCTAAAAGGAGAGCGTTCTCTGTTGTGAACTATATTTGTTGGCTCCCTCTTGTGGTCACTAGCGGTATGACACTTGGATTATCCTTCCCCAGGTTGGTACCCACCTGGTTCGTTAGGCCTTGGGTGTTCCTATTTAGACTTCCTGGAAACTCAGTCTAGTGCCTGGAATCGATGTAATCAGTCTATGTCTGTTTTCCTCCTGACTCCTGGTCCCTGAGTTTTGCAAGATAAGCTAAGTTCTGCTTTCTTATTTTTGTCCTTTTGCATTTGCTCTTATTTTGTTCCAGCTTGTTCAAAATGTGATTTCTGTTTTTGCTGGAAGCTCTAGGGGGCTGATATTCTTCCCCCACACCGTTAGTCGGTGCGGGGGTTCTTGGATCTTCAGCGTGGATATTTTTATAGGGTTTTTTGCTGACCGCATAAGTCCTCTTCCTATTTTCTGCTATTAATTAGTGGGCCTCTCTTTGCTAAATCTAGTTCATTCTTACGTTTGTCTTTTCTTCTTACCTCACCGTTATTATTTGTTGGGGGCTTGTATAATAACTTTGGGGTCTTTTCTCTGGAGGCAAGTGAGGTCTTATTTTCTCTGAAAGGGTTAGTTAGTTCTCCGGCTGGTGCGAGACGTCTAGAATCAACATAGGTACGTTCCCCGGCTACTTCTAGTTGTTGTGCCAGGATCAGATATGCGGTCAGCCAAGCTACCACTTCCCTATGAGCTGGTTTTTGTGTTTGCGGAGTTAGCTGGAACTCCTGAGATCCTCTACCACTAGGATCATAACAGTATTAATACTGTTAAGAAAAAAAATAAAAATCTGCAGACTTCTTTTTCTCTCCTTTCTTCTGCCAACGGTTTTAACCCTTGTCCGGCCATACTGTCATGGTTCCCAATGGCAAGGGAACGTCAGAGAACTTAAATAACAGACTAGCTCTTGGGTGATGGAATCTCGAGCTGACCGTGAGCTAAACCTACCACACAACTAACAGTGGCCGGGTGACGTACCTACGTTTTATCCCTAGACGCCCAGCGCCAGCTGGAGAACTAACTAACCCTAATAGAGGAAAAAACAGACCTGGCTTATCTCTAGGGAAATTCCCCCAAAAAGGAGACAGAAGCCCCCCACATATATTGACGGTGAGTTCAGAGGAAAAGACATACGCAGTATGAAGGTAGGTTCAGCAAAGCGAGGTCCGCTTACTAGATAGTAAGAAGATACAATAGGGAACTTCACGGTCAGCTGAAAACCCTAATAAAATACCATCCAGAAATTACTTTAAGACTCATGTGTCAACTCATGACACCGGAGTGGTAATTTCGGCCCACAAGAGCTTCCAGCTACAGAAACATAACATAACTGTGAACTGGAACAAAAATGCAAACAAACTTAGGACTAAGAGTCCAACTTAGCTGATAGTAGTCTAGAAGCAGGAACATGCAACAGAAAGGCTCTGGTTACATTGATGGCCAGCACTAGAATAACTGAGCAGCAAGGCTAAATAGGATACTCCCACATCCTGATGGAAACAGGTGAACAGAGAAAGTGAAGCACACAAGTCCAGTACCACCAGCGACCACCGGGGGAGCCCAAAAACCAAATTCACAACAGTACCCCCCCCCTCAAGGAGGGGGCACCGAACCCTCACAAGAACCACCAGGGCGATCAGGATGAGCCCTATGAAAGGCACGGACCAAATCAGAGGCATGAACATCAGAGGCTGTCACCCAAGAATTATCCTCCTGACCGTAGCCCTTCCACTTGACCAGATACTGAAGTTTCCGTCTGGAAACACGGGAGTCCAAGATCTTCTCCACAACATACTCCAATTCACCCTCAACCAACACCGTAGCGGGAGGCTCAACGGAAGGCACAACTGGTACCTCATACCTGCGCAATAATGACCGATGGAAGACATTATGGATAGAAAAAGATGCCGGGAGGTCCAATCGAAAGGACACAGGGTTAAGAATCTCCAAAATCTTATACGGGCCGATGAACCGAGGCTTAAACTTAGGAGAAGAAACCCTCATAGGGACAAAACGAGAAGACAACCACACCAAGTCCCCAACACGAAGACGAGGACCAACACGACGACGGTGGTTAGCAAAATGCCGAGTCTTCTCCTGGGACAACTCCAAATTGTCCACCACCTGTCCCCAAATCCGATGCAACCTATCCACCACAGTATCCACTCCAGGACAATCCGAAGACTCCACCTGACCAGAAGAAAAGCGAGGATGAAACCCCGAATTGCAAAAGAAAGGAGAAACCAAAGTGGCAGAACTAGCCCGATTATTGAGGGCAAACTCCGCCAACGGCAAAAAGGCAACCCAGTCATCCTGATCCGCAGACACAAAACACCTCAAATAAGTCTCCAAGGTCTGATTAGTTCGCTCAGTCTGGCCATTAGTCTGAGGATGGAACGCAGACGAAAAAGACAAATCAATGCCCATCCTAGCACAGAACGCCCGCCAAAATCTAGACATGAACTGGGTCCCCGTGTCAGAAACGATATTCTCCGGAATACCATGCAAGCGAACCACATTTTGAAAAAACAGAGGAACCAACTCGGAAGAGGACGGCAACTTAGGCAAGGGCACCAAATGAACCATCTTTGAAAAACGGTCACACACCACCCAGATGACAGACATTTTCTGAGAAACAGGGAGATCAGAAATAAAATCCATAGAGATGTGAGTCCAAGGCCTCTTTGGAATAGGCAAAGATAACAACAATCCGCTGGACCGAGAACAACAAGGTTTGGCCCGAGCGCAAACATCACAAGACTGCACAAAAACTCGTACATCTCGAGACAGAGAAGGCCACCAGAAGGACCTAGCCACCAAATCCCTGGTACCAAAGATCCCGGGATGACCTGCCAACGCAGAAGAATGAACCTCCGAGATGACTCTACTGGTCCAATCATCAGGAACAAACAGTCTACCAGGCGGGCAACGATCAGGTCTATCCGCCTGAAACTCCTGCAAAGCCCGTCGCAGGTCTGGGGAAACAGCAGATAATATCACCCCATCCTTAAGGATACCTGTAGGTTCAGAATCACCAGGGAAATCAGGCTCAAAACTCCTAGAAAGGGCATCCGCCTTCACATTTTTAGAACCTGGTAAGTATGAGACCACAAAATTAAACCGAGAGAAAAACAACGACCAGCGCGCCTGTCTAGGATTCAGGCGCCTGGCAGACTCAAGATAAATCAAATTCTTGTGATCGGTCAATACCACCACCTGATGTCTAGCCCCCTCAAGCCAATGACGCCACTCCTCAAAAGCCCACTTCATAGCCAAAAGCTCCCGATTACCAATATCATAATTTCGCTCGGCGGGCGAAAATTTTCGAGAAAAGAACGCACAAGGTCTCATCACGGAGCAATCGGAACTTTTCTGCGACAAGACCGCCCCAGCTCCGATCTCGGAAGCATCGACCTCAACCTGAAAAGGAAGAGTAACATCAGGCTGACGCAACACAGGGGCGGAAGAAAAGCGGCGCTTAAGCTCCCGAAAGGCCTCCACAGCAGCAGGGGACCAATCAGCAACATCAGCACCCTTTTTGGTCAAATCAGTCAAAGGTTTAGCAACATCAGAAAAACCAGTTATAAATCGACGATAAAAATTAGCAAAGCCCAAAAATTTCTGAAGGCTCTTAAGCGAAGAAGGTTGCGTCCAATCACAAATAGCCCGAACCTTGACAGGATCCATCTCAATGGAAGAGGGGGAAAAAATGTACCCCAAAAAAGAAATCTTTTGAACCCCAAAAATACACTTAGAACCCTTCACACACAAGGAATTAGCCCGCAAAACCTGAAAAACCCTCCTGACCTGTTGGACATGAGAATCCCAGTCATCCGAAAAAATCAAAATATCATCCAGATACACGATCATGAATTTATCCAAATATTCCCGGAAAATGTCATGCATAAAGGACTGAAAGACTGAAGGGGCATTTGAAAGACCAAAAGGCATTACTAAATACTCAAAATGGCCCTCGGGCGTATTAAATGCGGTTTTCCACTCATCCCCCTGCTTAATTCGCACCAAATTATACGCCCCACGGAGATCAATCTTAGAGAACCACTTAGCCCCTTTTATTCGAGCAAACAAATCAGTCAGCAGTGGCAGAGGATACTGATATCTGACTGTAATTTTATTCAAGAGTCGATAATCAATACACGGCCTCAAAGAGCCATCTTTTTTTAGATACAAAGAAAAAACCGGCTCCTAAGGGAGATGAAGAAGGACGAATATGTCCCTTTTCCAGGGACTCCTTAATATATTCTCGCATCGCAGCATGTTCAGGTACAGATAGATTAAATAAACGACCTTTTGGAAATTTACTGCCCGGAATCAAAACTATGGTACAATCGCAATCTCTGTGAGGAGGTAGTGAACCAAGCTTAGGCTCCTCAAAAACATCACGATAATCAGATAAAAATTCCGGAATCTCAGAGGGAATAGATGACGAAATGGAAACCAAAGGTACGTCCCCATGAGCCCCCTGACATCCCCAGCTTAACACAGACATTGCTTTCCAGTCAAGAACTGGGTTATGAGATTGTAACCATGGCAATCCGAGCACCAAAACATCATGTAGATTGTACAACACAAGGAAGCGAATCGTCTCCTGATGGTCTGGATTCATACGCATAGTCACTTGTGTCCAGTATTGTGGTTTATTACTAGCCAATGGTGTAGAGTCAATACCCTTCAGAGGTATAGGAACTTCCAGAGGCTCTAGATCAAACCCACAGCGCCTGGCAAAGGACCAATCCATGAGACTCAAAGCGGCGCCAGAGTCAACATAGGCATCCGCGGTAATTGACGATAATGAACAAATCAAGGTCACAGACAAAATAAACTTAGACTGTAAAGTGCCAATTGAAATAGACTTATCAACCTTTTTTGTACGTTTAGAGCATGCTGATATAACATGAGTTGAATCACCACAATAGAAGCACAACCCATTTTTTCGCCTAAAATTCTGCCGTTCGCTTCTGGACAGAATTCTATCACATTGCATATTTTCTGGAGCCTTCTCAGAAGACACCGCCAAATGGTGCACAGGTTTGCGCTCCCGCAAACGCCGATCAATCTGAATAGCCATTGTCATGGACTCATTCAGACCTGTAGGTGCAGGGAACCCCACCATAACATCTTTAATGGCATCAGAGAGACCCTCTCTGAAATTCGCCGCCAGGGCGCACTCATTCCACTGAGTAAGCACAGACCATTTACGAAATTTTTGGCAGTATATTTCAGCTTCATCTTGCCCTTGAGATAGGGCCATCAAGGTTTTTTCAGCCTGAATCTCTAAATCAGGTTCCTCATAAAGCAACCCCAAAGCCAGAAAAAACGCATCCACATTGAGCAACGCAGGATCCCCGGGTGCCAATGCAAATGCCCAGTCTTGAGGGTCACCCCGCAGCAAGGAAATTACTATCCTAACCTGCTGTGCGGGATCTCCAGCGGAGCGAGATCTCAGGGAAAGAAATAATTTACAATTATATTTGAAATTCAGGAAACGAGATCTATCCCCGGAGAAAAATTCTGGTATAGGAATTCTAGGTTCAGATATAGGAGCATGAATAACAAAATCCAGTAAATTTTGAACCTTCGTAGCAAGATTTATTCAAACCTGTAGCCAAACTCTGAGGATCCATTTTAATCAGGTGAGATCAGAGCCATTCAAGGATTAGAAGGAGAGAGAGAGGCAAAGGCTGCAATTAGAGCAGAAATGCAACTGAGTAAACTATAGAGCAAGCTCAGAAGAAAAAAAAAAAAAATCTGCAGACTTCTTTTTCTCTCCTTTCTTCTGCCAACGGTTTTAACCCTTGTCCGGCCATACTGTCATGGTTCCCAATGGCAAGGGAACGTCAGAGAACTTAAATAACAGACTAGCTCTTGGGTGATGGAATCTCGAGCTGACCGTGAGCTAAACCTACCACACAACTAACAGTGGCCGGGTGACGTACCTACGTTTTATCCCTAGACGCCCAGCGCCAGCCGGAGAACTAACTAACCCTAATAGAGGAAAAAACAGACCTGGCTTATCTCTAGGGAAATTCCCCCAAAAAGGAGACAGAAGCCCCCCACATATATTGACGGTGAGTTCAGAGGAAAAGACATACGCAGTATGAAGGTAAGTTCAGCAAAGCGAGGTCCGCTTACTAGATAGTAAGAAGATACAATAGGGAACTTCACGGTCAGCTGAAAACCCTATTAAAATACCATCCAGAAATTACTTTAAGACTCATGTGTCAACTCATGACACCGGAGTGGTAATTTCGGCCCACAAGAGCTTCCAGCTACAGAAACATAACATAACTGTGAACTGGAACAAAAATGCAAACAAACTTAGGACTAAGAGTCCAACTTAGCTGATAGTAGTCTAGAAGCAGGAACATGCAACAGAAAGGCTCTGGTTACATTGATGGCCGGCACTAGAATAACTGAGCAGCAAGGCTAAATAGGATACTCCCACATCCTGATGGAAACAGGTGAACAGAGAAAGTGAAGCACACAAGTCCAGTACCACCAGCGACCACCGGGGGAGCCCAAAAACCAAATTCACAACACATTCCCTTGCCGGCTATCAATGTATCAGTGTGTCTCTGTTACCTTTGCTACCTGCTCCTAGGCCTTCAAGACAAGCTAAGTCTGGATTTCCCTGTTTCATGTTTGCTTTCATGTTTTTAGTCCAGCTTGCAGATATGTAATTCTCTGCTGCTGGTTGCTCTAGTGGTTTGAAATTACCACTCATGTACCATGAGTTGGCACATGAGTTCAAGTAATTTCAGGATGGTATTTTGAAGGGTTTTAAGCTGACCGCGCAGTTCACCTTTTGTATCCTCTGCTATCTAGCTTAAGCGGGCCTCATTTTGCTGAATCTGTTTTCATAACTACGTTTGTGCCTTCCTCTCATTTCACCGTCATTATATGTGGGGGGCTGCTATTTCTGTGGGAATATTTCTCTGGAGGCAAGATAGGTCTGTGATTCTTCTGATAGGGGTAGCTAGATCTCCGGCTGGCGCGAGATGTCTAGAGTCCCCCCAGGAACGTTCCCCGGCTGCTGTTAGTTGAGTGTTGAGGTTCAGGATCGCGGTCAGCTCAGGTTCCATCACCCTAGAGCTCGTCCTGTTTTTGCCTGTGTTATGTGTTTAATTCCCTGCCATTGGGAACATGACAATCCTGGCTGTGAAGTTAGTGAACAGAAGGTTCCGCCTGCGGCATTTCGGGATGAAGTTCCTCTGTTCATTTCTGGCTTCCATGGAACCACAGGAATTCCTGTGCTCCATAGATATCCAAGATGCCTATCTCCATGTTCTGATTTTCCCAGCACACCTGAGTTTCCTGCGTTTCGCGGCGCAGAAGTCATTTCTAGTTTGTCGCCCTGCCGCTCGATCTTGCGACTGCTCCCAGTGTCTTAATAAAGATCATGGCTACATTTATGGCCATTTTGAGGATCAGGGGCCTAGTGCTCATTCCATACCTCGAAGGCATCCTCTGCCCCTCTCTCAGGCCCAGGAGAGTCTGACCATCGTCCTCGACTCCCTGTCCCGTTTCTTGTGGCTGGTCAACAGAACAAAGTCTTGTCTTGTTCTGAGTCAGGGCCTCGTTCTCTTAGGCATGCTGTTCGACACCTGTCAGTCGAGGGTTTTTCTTCTCGAGAACAAGCGGGCAATTCTCCAGGACAGAGTTCACTCTCTGCAAGGCCCTCGGCTGCCTTCCTTCCATTCAGCAATGAAGGTCCTGTGATGCATGGTGACAGCATCAGAAGCATTCCCTTTTGCGCTGTTCCACTTGAGACCACTTCAGCAGGCCATCCTTTCTCAGTGGGATAGGTCGGTGCTGTCTCTGGATTGTCCGATTCGGCTTTCCGTCCGATTCTGATTGCCTCTCAACTGGTGGCTGTCATCTCCTCTCATTCCCCAGGTCTGGTGCTCCCTTCTCGCCCATGGCAGGTGGTGACGACGGTCACCAGCCTTCCCGGCTGGGGCGTGGTTTCTCGCCATCCGTCAGTGAAGGGGGCATTGGTCGGAGCAAGAGTCCGCTCTGCCGATTGACACCCTTGAGATAGGGGCCATTCTTCTGTCCCTGACTCACTGGGAAAGGCTTCTCAGAGGTCTTCCAGTCAGATTCCAGACGTCCAATGCCTCGGCTGTGGCATATGTCAATCACCAGGGAGGGAGTCAGAGTCTCTTGGCAATGGCGGAGGTATCCAAGATCCTCCTCTGGGCAGAGGTGATGGTTTCGGCACTATCGGCAGTGCATATCCCCGGCGTGGACAACTAGACCGCAGTTTTTGTTTTTTTCTCTGCCGCGAGGTTCTTGTAGCAGGAGAATGGTCCCCGCATCAGGAGGTCTTCCTTCAATTTTGCCTTTGATGGGGAACTCTGGACACGGATCTCTTGGCGTCCCGACTGCTTAGGAAAGTTCTACCATTTCTTTCCAGGTTCGCGATCCTCTTGTTGTGGATACCGATGCTTTGGCCATTCTTGGGTCACAGTTTGTACTTCCCTATCTGTTTCCTCCCCTTCCCTTTCTTCCCAGGCTGTTGAAGATCAATGCGGAAGGGGTGCCGGTCATTCTGACCACACCAGACTGGCCCAGAAGGTTCTAGTTCGCTGAGATTGCCAATCTCCTAGTGGACTCCCACTGGAGGCCCCCAGACAGGCCAGATCTTCTGTACCAAGCACCGATCTGCCACAGAGTTCTTGGTTGCTCAATTTAACAGCTTTGCTGTTGAAACTTTCCATTTTGGGCGCTTTCTCAAGGCGGGACTTGTGCTGGCCTTGCCCTTAGTTCTCTAAGGGGTCAGGTAGCAACCCTTTCCATTCTCTTTCTGAAGTCCCTTTCAGAAGTCCTTAGCTACTGGCTATTACGGTACAAAGATTTATATCCGTCCCGTTCTCAGATCAGAACTTTTCTTCAAGGAGTGGCGCATGCGGCTCTCCCATACCAGACTCCCGTGGATCCCTGGGACCTCAATCTTGTTCTCGAGGCTCAGTGGGGTTCCCCCCTTGAACCACCCCATGAGGCCTCACTGTCTGTTCTGTCCTGCAATGTGGCGTTTCTGGTGACCATCACCTCCATTAGGCGTGCCTTGGTGTTGGTGGCTCTCTCCGTTCGCCCCATTTCTTGGTTCTTCACCAGGATAAAGTAGTTTTACGGCCTTCGTCGCCTTTTCTTCCCAGGGTGGTGTCCTCCTTTTACTTGAATAAGATCGTCCTTCCCACCTTTTGTCCTGCTCCGACCTATTCTCTGGGGCATTCGCTGAACAGGCTAGACCTGGTCAGGGTGGGGAGGATCTATTTGTCTAGGACCGCCTTCTTTATGAAGACGGACCATCTATTTGTCATTCCAGACGGTGTGCCAAGAGGCCTGCCGGACTCCAAGGTTACGATTGTTCTCTGGATCAGATCTGCTATTCTGGGGGCTTACCGGGTCAAGAACAGAGTGACTCCTCCTGGGATTAAGACTCACTCTGCCCCGGGCAGAGGGCGCCTCCTGGGCGGTACACCATGGGGCATCCACCCTACAACTTTGCTAGGCGGCAACCTGGTGTTCCATTCACTCATTTGCCAAATGTTATAAGCTCCATACCTACGCTTCGGCAGTTGCCAGCCTAGGTGGAAGGATCTTGCAGGTGGCAGTGGTGAGTCCTCTGACCTGAATGGAGTTTTTCTGCTGTTCCCACCCCAGGGACTGCTTTGGGATGTCCCATGGTTCCTGTGTCCCCCAATGAGGCGATAGAGAAAACAGGATTTTTGGTTGCTTACCGTAAAATCTGTTTCTCTGAGCCTTCATTGGGGGACACAGCTCCCTCCCAAGTTGAACAGCTCTGTGTTATTGTGTTATATTGTTAGTTTGAGTTTTCTATCTTTTACATGTTGCTTCTCCTACTGCTTTCTCACTAACTGAATATCCTACTTCCTGTCGGTGGGGTGTACACTGCAGAGGAGGAGCTACCTTTTTTATTTGCATAGTGTCAGCCTCCTAGTGGCAGCAGCATACACCCATGGTTCCTGTGTCCCCCAATGAAGGCTCCGAGAAACAGATTTTACGGTAAGCAACCAAAAATCCTGTTTTTGCTTTTAAAAAAGCAGTTTGTTTGCACAGCAGCGTGCAAACAGCAATGCAGCTATCAGGGAGCCTTATAAGGCAGCCTAATAAGCTACAGAGCTGATGCACAAAAATATACCTTCCACTGTCCCTGCAAAAAAATGGTGGTGTTGGACAGTGCAAATCGCTACAGCACAAGCAGTTTGGGGGTTAATCTTCCCTCCCTAACTATATCCCTTCTTCTGACGAAGCTGCAGCAACCTCTCCCTATGCTCAGATCGGCAGAAGTAAGATGGCGGTCGGTGTGCACGCCCCTTTATAGCCCCTGTGATGCTGCAGACAGCAAGCCAATCACTGTCATGCCCTTCTCTAAGATGGTGGGGACCGAGGCCTATGTCATCACGTTGCCCACACTCTGCGTCCTCCTTCATTGGCTGAAAAATGGTGCTAAAAGCGTCATATGAAAAGCGACTTTTGAGTGCAGATCTGCGACCTCATGGCCGATCCCACACTAAGATTTTTGAATTTGTCCGATCCGTTTCGCTCAACCCTAGTTAGGACTGACTAGACAAATTCAATATATTATTGTCACTTCACGACCATTGGTGGTCATCACTTATAGACACATAGCTTAAACATCTCTTCACAGAGTATCCCAAAATCAAATTTTTTTCAAAGTTGGTCTACTGATCTTGAGACACTGTATGTTTCGTCAAGAGGAACAGTAAGTTCGGACATGTACCAGACTTAGATATACTCTAGATGCTACCTCCCTGGCATCTACACTGTAGCACCGCAGGTTATGATTATGTGAGTGACCTCGATAGTGTTTTCCTGGTTTATTACTGTCTAATGTATGTTCGTGTTTGTAGCAATGGTGCCTTGGAAAGTCTAGAAGAACAAACTCTTGGTTGCCAGCCCTAAACCACATCACATGTTTGGCCTGTATAACATGATGTCCATATTATTATTATTATTATTGTGAAATGTTCTACTTGCCTGGGAGTTAGACTTCATTTTGTAACTAACTGCTAGGGTTTTTTTTTTTTGGCATCACCCATGGCCAAATAACATTGAAACTCTTCTTTATTCTGTAATGGTAATTAGTTGAGAAACATTAATTATTGATGACCGTAATCTACAAAATATAAAACTGGCAAGTAAAGGAAGAAGACTTATCCAGAAAGATAAAATGTCTATGGGAGATTTTCCAAGTTGGAGGTGAATTACAAAAAAAAAGAGAACCAATTTGAGAAAAAGGCAAAATAATGTTTCCGTTATCGGTGTCGTAGATATTATTTATTTAAACAATGGATGGAAAACATGACTACATAGCAGGATTCCTGTGAGTATCGGGAGCTATTAATGTTTATCATTTGCCATTTTCTCTTTTCCTGAAATACGTCAAAAGTATCTTGTCTTTGTTGAAGAGCGACGAATATCAATATACTTGGCAATATGATACCTCTTATCTGTTAGTTTTGTTCTCCGAAAGTAATGCTTGTTATTCTTCATTACTGTGCTATGTTGTGGTCATAACTTACCATGGCTGCCGTACTCCTCTGTCTGTTGGTATGTTCTTAAAGAGTAACGTAATTGTTATTTATGTAATTATATTTTATTGATCAGTCATTGCAAACTTTATGAATCTGTGTAATATACTTCATTACCTTATTTTTCTTTGCTTTCACCCAAATTCCATGCTGAAAGGGCTGTTTTAGCTACCTAGTCAATGCTGTTAGAGCAGCTGTTTTGAACTGCAGGACTAACAAATATCCCTATACCAGAGTGAGCTTATGTTCTATCTTCCTCATGCTCAGAAACTGTTCACAAAAACTCTCCATGTCTGAGCATGGGGTAGGGCTGCAGAAAAGCCTGAGCATACCAGCCCACAGCTGTCTGCTTTAGCTTGGCTAGTTGTCAAAAATGGGGGGGGGGAGACACCACATCATTTTTTTAAATGATTTATTTAAATAATAAAAAAATACAGTGTGGGGACCCCTCTATTCTTGATAACCAGCCTTGCTGAAGCTGACAGCTGTGGGTTTTTTAATTATTTATTTACAGCGCAGGAGCCAGGTGATGAATACTCCCATCAGCCGCTCCTGTTCTCACTGTTATTAGCGGCAGCAGGCTGCAGCTGAAGGAAGGAGTAGTCCCCATCAGCCGACACCAATGACCGGAGGTAAACTTTACACCTCCCATCACAGCTGAGTGCTCATGCTGTCATTTGACAGCATGGGAACCACAGCTCTCTAACCGGAGGTGGTGATTTTACCACTAATCAGAAGCAGTGTATGCTGCGCTGCCATGCACATGCCAGCGCAATAAGCAATCGGTGTTCGGAGGGCTGAACCCGGTCAGTAACACGGACTACCTGCTGAAGTCTGTGTTCAGTGTCCATGCCCGAACAGTAGCTGTTCAGTTCGGATGCAGAACTTTACTGTTCAGGTTCGCCCATCTCTAGTCATTACTGCAGGATGAGGAACAGGAAGGAGAACATTACTACAAGATGAGGACCAGAATGGGGACATTGCTGCAAGATAGGGACATAAGTATAATATGTTGGTCACAATTAGTATATGGTAATAATTTTAAGACAATATTACTGCATGGAGCCAATTGGGGGACAAAAAATGAAAAAAGAATCGTAAAAATATAAAAAAAAATATAAAAAAAATGAAAATATATTTTGGCACTAAGAATCCGATTTAATGTATAAACTAAAGAAAGCAAAAAAAAAGTGCACATTTGTTATCGTCACAAGCGTAACAATCCTAGGTATAAAACGACCATTACCCCTACCATGAATACCTTCCTCTAGTGTTAGCTTTCTGTTACTCTTTCTTATGTTAACGGGTCGGTTTTGACCCGTGTCTTAAATCACCCCTAGGATACCCTAAAAACAGTTATTTATGATCCAATTTGTTTCTTACCTCTTAGTTACCTTGTTAGGGTTTCTCACCCATGGAAGGATTGATTTTAATATTTTTGTTGTGGCCCCCTGGGCCTTTCATTTGAGAGCATACCCTTCATTTTCAATATAAAAATATTGTCAAATGAACCTCAAGAGAATAATATAAACTTAAAAAAGTTTGTTATATTACCTGACTATTACTGAAGGGTTTTAGAACACATTTCTTAAATGTAAAAAAATAAACATATATATATATTTTATATTATTAACTCTAGTAACATCTATGGTGTTACAGGTCAATTTTGACCCATATCTAACTACTTTATGAAAAAGGCAAACATCAGATTTTTTTTTTAGAGAACTTTAATACAAATAAAAGATGAAAATTATATTAACATTAATAGCAATAATAATAAAAAGTAGCTTTTCTAGGTCAAACAAACAACAATCAATCAAGCAAATCAAATCAACAGAAATCAAGTACTAGTTTTTAGATGCATTAGTATTTAGATGCATGTGTGGCAAAAAGTGACACTTTTTGTGTGTTCTTTGCAGAGGTATTTTTTGCAGGCGAAGCACAATGTGTTTGTCTTTCTGTCCTTATTGCTAGGGCAGACCTGACACCTCTTTCTTTTAGAATCAGGTGGTCTCACTGGGGTTGTGGCTGTTGTGGTTGATGTTGAGGCAGGGCTGGTTGAGGAGGATGCTGGTGATGATGCTCTTTGTGTTGCTGTGGGTGTGGACGAAGCACTTGTTGAGCTCTGGAGTTGTCGGACCAAGGTTGCAGCGGCTGAGTCTCGGGGCACTCGTTCCCTTTGGTCAATGTGCGCCTTGACAAGGGATATTCCTAGTTCCTCAAGAAACATCCTACGCTTGTTTTTTTTCTTTGAATTCCATCCTTGGTGAATGTGGGTCCACAACACAAATGAATTGCATGCTGACACATCAAGAATGTTGTAAAATACAACCATTGGCCATCTCCTAGTCATTCACTGGCAAGTGTAGGTGGCAGTCAGCTTGTCCAGGTGTCCACTCCTCCTTTGTTTTTGTTATAGTCCAGGATGATTCTGGGCTTTTTGTCACTTCCTGATGACACAGCTGCATCTTTGTGAAGTGTGGACATCAGTACCACATTCCGTCGTTTTTTGGGGCAGTATGAAACAGCAGTGGTGGTGTCTGTAAAAACAAACTTTGAGGAAAGTGGAGCCCTGTCCTTCATCTGCAACAATTCAGCGGGCAGCTCAGGTTTGTTTTTTTTCACTGTGTCCACCATGGTGATTTTCCTCCTGAGAAGTTCTTGTCCAAGGTCATAGCTGGTAAAAAAAATTGTCACAAGTAATGTTGTGACCCTGCAGTCCAGTAGTCATATCAAGGACTACACGTTTTCCTTGTTTTTTTTTTCAGGGATGCCGCTTGCAGACTTGCCTGTGTAAATCTGTAGATTCCATGCATAGCTAGTTTTTGCATCACAGGCTGCCCAGATTTTTATGCCGTATTTGCTTGGCTTACTTGGCATGTATTGCTGGAAGGGACATTTTCCGCGGAAAGGGAGAAAACGTTCGTCTACTGTCACCTCTGGCCCTGGGTTGAACATCAGTGGAAGGAGCTGCACCCATTTGTCCCAAACATCCCTGATGGGAGCAAGTTTGTCAGATTTTTTTCTGGTGTCTCTGTTGTCAAATCTGAGGACTCTTGATATCATTTGAAACTTTTGAAGTGACATTGTTGCCCGGAAAATATTCCTGCCTGTCGATGCGTCCCAGAGACTATCAGTGGCCTCATTGCAGGATTTGTACACTCCAGCAAGGAGAAGAACACCAATGTAGGCATCCAGGACATCATCATGAAGGTCATTCCACATGTTGCCGTGGACTTTTTTTCCTTCAAGGTTTGTCATAGCAATAATGACTTTTTTTTATTGACAATGGAATAAACAGATCAAAACATGTCTTGATGTCACTTACTCTTAACTAGTGTTGAGCGATACCTTCCGATATGCAAAGGTGTCGGTATCGGATTGGATCGGCCGATACCCAAAAAATATCGGATATTGCCGATACCGATACCCGATACCAATGCATATCAATGGGACTCAGAATATCGGAATGGTTCCCAGGGTCTGAAGGAGAGGAAACTCTCCTTCAGGCCCTGGGATCCATATTCATGTATAAAATAAAGAATAAAAATAAAAAATATTGATATACTCACCCCTCGGATGGCCCCTGGCTCTCACCAGTCCAAGCGTCTGCCTCCGTTCCTAAGAATGCAGAGTGAAGGACCTTGGATGTCGTCGCGGCTTGTGATTGGTCGCGTGACCGCTCATGTGACCGCTCACGTGACCAATCACAAGCCGCGACGTCATCGCAGGTCCTACACTCACTGCATTCTTAGGAACGGAGGCTGCCGGTTACATCGCTAAGGTCCAGGGTCCACCGGAGGGGTGAGTATATCCCTATTTTTTATTTTTATTCTTTATTTTTTACATGAATATGGATCCCAGGGCCTGAAGGAGAGTCTCCTCTCCTCCAGACCCTGGGAACCATACACTGGGAACTTCCGATTCCGATTTCCGATATCACAAAAATATCGGAACTCGGTATCGGAATTCCGATACAGCAAATATCAGCCGATACCCGATACTTGCGGTATCGGAATGCTCAACACTACTTGTCACAGCAAACCTTGTGATCCCAGGGGTCATTTTTATGACATTTGCAGCATCTGCCCTGCCATGTACACCTGGAGGTAATGAGCTCCAACTGATCTTGCCACTTTTGGATTTGAATCTTTCAGCGGGAGCAGCTTCAGCACCAGTGACCTCCTCATCAGACTGATCAGAACTGTCTGTGTCTTCTGGTTGATACTCCACATCATCTTCCTGCTCAGAAACCTGTTCATCTGTATCAGTTTGCTGCTGTGTGTCCTCTGATTCATTATCATCTAAGATATAATCCAGAATTTGGCTTACATCAAATCTTCTCCTCATTGTTGCATGTGTAAACTGGAGATGTATACTCTGCAAAGTACCAACTCTAAGCTGATTTGGCCATACATGCCTGGACATGTCCCTAACTCAAGTTGTTGGAGGTAGAGCTGGCTGTGGGCTGTTGGTTTATATTGTGTTTATGAGTTCAGTTTTGGGACTTATTATTGTTTTTTTACTCTTATATTAGACCTGGGTCGAAATTGACCCCAACAACACAAATCTTATAATTTTAATAAGAGCATTTTACAATTTAGTAAAATAGTTTTATTTTATTGTATTTTGTTTTAAAATAAGTTCCTGAAAAAGTCAAAAAGTCTTGATGCAATAAACAAATGTATGTAGAATTTGTATGCATTTAAAACCTAAAACGGGTCGGTCACGACCCTAACACTAGTTAAAAGAATAATATAAAAAAAAATGCCAAAAATGTTCAAAAAAATTATCAAAAGTTGTATAGAAAAAAAAATGGTGTCAATAAAAATGATTATTATTTTTTTTCTATGTGTGGCCCACATAACCTGCTGAGTTTGAGGCCCCTGTTCTAGACAATGGTTGACTGGGCATTTCCTACACTAATGTATGTTCCTTGCCTGTAGTAATAGACTTACCACCAGTCGACATGTTTTCTTCTATTCCTGTGCTGCTCTGGTCGAGTTCTGCTGTTTTTGCCCGGCCCGATTGCTCCAGTGTTTGCTGGATTACCTGAAACTCACTACCTAATGTGAGTCTATGAGAGCCAGAACAAGGCCAGAACCAGGCTCTCACAGACCTACAGTGGGTACAGAAAGTATTCAGACTCCTTTACATTTTCCACTCTTTGTTTCATTGCAGCCATTTGGTAAATTCAAAAAAGTTCATTTTTTCTCATTAATGTACACTCTGTACCCCATCTTGACTGAATAAAAACAGAAATGTAGAAATTTTAGAAAATTTATTAAAAAAGAAAAACTGAAATATCGCAAGGTCATAAGTATTCAGACCCTTTGCTCAGTATTGAGTAGAATCACCCTTTTGAGCTCGTACAGCCATGAGTCTTCTTGGGAATGATGCAACAAGTTTTTCACATCTGGATTTGAGGATCCTCTGCCATTCTTCCTTGCAGATCCTCTCCAGTTCCATCAGGTTGGACAGTGAACATTGGTGGACAGCCATTTTCAGGTCTCTCCAGAGATGCTCAGTTGGGTTTAGGTCAGGGCTCTGGCTGGGCCAGTCAAGAATGGTCACAGATCCCCATTTCAATACTGCAAGGCTTCTAATTGCCTAGAGAATGCATGTATTATACTTTGAGGTCTCCTAGGACTTCATCGAACCCCTTTTGAACACTTTACTACACACACAGTCATATTAGTGTCCAAGTAACCTCAATAAATCTGGCTAGAGGAAAACGGACGGTAAATGGGGATAATTAACATAAGTATGCGATGGTGTGTGCGGGTATAATATTGGATTTAATTTTTACAAACGTTTTTTTTTTTTTACGACACGCACATTTTTTGAGGTACATACTGTAGGTGCATTTAAAGGGAACCTATCTGGTCCAATAATGCAATTAAAGGGAATCTGTCAACCCAAAATTCGCCTATAAGTTGCGGCTACCAGCATCATGGGCTTATCTAAAGTATTCTGTAATGCTGTAGATAAGCCCCCTATGTAACCTGAAAGATAAGAAAAACAGGTTATATTATACTCCCCCAGGGGCGGTCCGATTCGGTTCGGGTCCGATGGGTGTCACGGTCCAGGTCCGGGGCCTCCCATCTTCATACGATGACATCCTCTTCTTTTCTTCCTGCCCCGGCTCCTACGCAGGCATACTTTGTCTGCCCTTGTTGAGGGCAGAGCAAAGTACTGCAGTGCGCAGGCACCGGGAAAGGTCAGAGAGGCCCGGAAGAAAAGAAGAGGACGTCATCGTGTGAAGATGGGAGGTGCCAGACCCGGTCCGCAACACCCATCGGACCCAAACCGAACCGGACTGCCCCTGGGTGAGTATAATATAACTTGTTTTTCTCATCTTTTAGGTAACATCGGGGCTTATCTACAGCATTACAGAATGCTGTAGATAAGCCCCTGATGCCGGTGGGCGCAGCTTATAGGTGAATTTTGAGGTGACAGATTCCCTTTAATCTACAGATATAAGGACCGTCTGCAGGTGTATATCATTATGAAATTGCCTGGCCGCAGTACTGAAGGGGAGAAAATTATCTTTTTTTGTCCCAGAAGCTGCTAGCTTTCAGTCATGTAGATGTGAGGACACAATTACAGTTGCACATTACACAGCGGCAGCTGTAAACATGCCCTGACATTGATTGACAGCCGCTCCTGCAGTGCAGCAATGAAGAGTGAGTTGTCAATCATTGCCGGGGCATGCTGACAGTGCTGAGAGTGCTGACTGTAATTGCTCCAGGCACTCTTGTATGACTGAAAGCCAACGGCTCTTGGGAGAAATGCAGTCGACTTTCAGTACAGTGGCTGGGCATCATAATGATATTAACCTGCAGATTAATAGTATATCTTCTTTTTTTTTAAAGTGCCATTATGGCTTGCCCATCTCACAATGCTGAAAGCACAATTTCTGTGACACACAAGCCTTGGTTTCAGGATTTTTCTTTTGCCACAAAATTAGGAGAGAGGGATCATTAACAGCCTTCCTTAGTTGCAGTGTGTAAATCATAATAAAATGTTGTAATTAATGTGCTGTCTCTGTAGTATTTCACAGATCCATAAATTCATTCACACTAAGATGTCAGGTCTAGATCTGAGACAATATGGGGTTCAGCACTGAAGTAGTACACAACAAACATATGTAAGCCTTTTTTGTCTTTATGTGGGTTGAGTTGTGAGCTCTGACCCCTTATCCCTACCCTGTAGAATTAGAAAATGGCACTGCTTCGTCAATCCTCATCTTTTATACTTGTTGTGCTAGTCCATCTTGATAGGCTATTCTGAACCATGTGATATGATAGCCTGACCTCATTTCAAAGATGTGTGAAATGGTGCCAGATATTTTTCTTCTTGGCCGTTCCATTGAATCTCACATTGTTTGAATTCGTGGTCAGCGTAGATTTCAAGAATTCTGATTCTAAGTCTATCCTCAGGGAATCAATCTGCTCATCTAGCATTGACCTCATGCTTTTTAATGTGCCTGCAAAAATATTATTGATTTTTTTTATTGTAAATATTGACATATTTGTTATAAAAACATTGTGTTATACATAGAGATGAGCAGATTGATCAGTTTCACACAAATTCGAACACTTTGAGATTTGATTTGTGATTCCCAAAAGAAAAAAAAAATTGACTGGCACCATTTCTCACACTGCTGAAGCATCAGAGAGCAGGAGCATGCTCCCCATCTTGCAGTAATGACCTCATACTAGTCTCCATCTTCTAGTAATGTTCCCTATCCTTGACCCCATCTTGTAATAATGACCCTATCCTGGTCCCCATATTGCAGTAATGATCCCTTCCTGGTCCCCATCTTGTAGAAATGGCTTCCTCCTGGTCCCTTTGTTGCAGTAATGACCCCATCTTGGTCCCCATCTTGCAGAAATCATCCCATGCTGGTCCTCATCTTGCAGTAATCACCCCATCCTGGTCCCCATCTTGCAGTAATGACCCCATCCTGGTCCCCATCTAAAAGCAATTTTCCTCATTCTGGTCCCCATCTTGCACTAATGACCCCATCCTGGTCCCCTTCTAGTAGTAACGTCCCCCATCCTGATCCCCATCTTGCAGCAATGATTCCATCCTGGTCCCCATCTTGTAGTAATGTCCCCCATCCTGGTCCCCATCTTGCAGAAATAACACAATCCTGGTACCCATCTTGCAGTAATGATCCCATCCTGGCCCCTATCTTGCAGTAATGATCCCATCTGGTCTCCTTCTAGTAGTAATGTCCTCATCCTGGTCCCCATCTTGCAGTAATGACCCAATCCTGGTCCCCATCTTATAGTAATTTCCCCCATCCTTGTCCCCTGCTTGCTGTAATGACCCCATCCTGGTCCCCATCTTGCAGTAATGACCCAATCCTGGTACCCATCTTGCAGTAATGTCCCCATCCTGGTCCCCATCTTGAAGTAATGACCCAATCCTGGACCCCATCTTGTAGTAATGTCCCCCATCCTGGTCCTTATCTTGCAGTAATGACTCCATCCTGGTCCTCATCTTGTAGTAATGTCCCCCATCCTGGTCCCCATCTTGCAGAAATAACCCATTCCTGGTACCCATCTTGCAGTAATGACCCCATCCTGGTCCCCATGTTGCAGTAATGATCCCATCCTGGCCCCCATCTTGCTGTAATGACCCCATCCTGGTCCCCTTCTAGTAGTAATGTCCTCATCCTGGTCCCCACCTTGCAGTAATGACCCCATCCTGGTCCCCATCTTGCAGTAATGAATCCATCCTGGTCCCCATCTTGCAGGAATTACCCCATCCTGGTCCCCATCTTGTAGTAATGTCCCCCATCCTGGTCCCCATCTTGCAGGAATAACACAATCCTGGTACCCATCTTGCAGTAATGATCCCATCCTGGCCCCTATCTTGCAGTAATGATCCCATCTGGTCTCCTTCTAGTAGTAATGTCCTCATCCTGGTCCCCATCTTGCAGTAATGACCCAATCCTGGTCCCCATCTTATAGTAATTTCCCCCATCCTTGTCCCCTGCTTGCTGTAATGACCCCATCCTGGTCCCCATCTTGCAGTAATGACCCCATCCTGGTCCCCATCTTGAAGTAATGACCCAATCCTGGACCCTATCTTGTAGTAATGTCCCCCATCCTGGTCCTTATCTTGCAGTAATGACTCCATCCTGGTCCCCATCTTGCAGTAATAACCCAATTCTGGTACCCATCTTGCAGTAATGACCCCATCCTGGTCCCCATGTTGCATTAATGATCCCATCCTGGCCTCCATCTTGCTGTAATGACCCCATCCTGGTCTCCTTCTAGTAGTAATGTCCTCATCCTGGTCCCCACCTTGCAGTAATGACCCCATCCTGGTCCCCATCTTGCAGTAATGAATCCATCCTGGTCCCCATCTTGCAGTAATTACCCCATCCTGGTCCCCATCTTGTAGTAATGTCCCCCATCCTGGTCCCCATCTTGCAGTAATAACCCCATCCTGGTCCCCATCTTGTAGTAATGTCCCCCATCCTTGTCCCCATCTTGCATTATGACCCAATCCTGGTCCCCATCTTGCAGTAATGTCCCCCATCCTGGTCCCCATCTTCCTGTAATGACCCCATCCTGGTCCACATCTTGCAGTAATGTCTTACATCCTGGTCCCCATCTTAAAGTTCTAACCCCATCCTCGTACCCATTTTGCAGTAATGTCTCCCATTCTGGTCCCCATCCTGTAGTAATGTCCCCATCCTAGTCCCCATCTTCTAGTAATGTCCGCCATCCTGGTTCCCATTTTGGTGCCATGCCTGGATAACCCCCTTAAAGGGAACCTGTCACCATGTTTTTGGAAGATGGGATAAAAATAGCGTTAAATAGGGGCAGAGGTGGGCGTTACATTAGTGTGTTTGTTATGCGTTTATTACCCACCTAAGTTGCCGAAATACCTTTGCAAAGTCTCCGTTTTCGCCTGTCAATCAGGCTAGTCTGGTCAGATGGGCGTTGTCTTCCCCCAGATTTTGCGTAGTTTTCCGTTGGTGGCGTAGTGGTGTGCGCATGCCCAAGGTCCCGAATCCTCTGCCAGGGGATTTCAAAGAGCGCGGTGTCCGTTATTGCATTGGTGATCGGTGGGCGCGGCCATCTTCCTTTGGCCGCGCGTGCGCAGAAGCGGCGCTCTGCTGGCCGCGGCATCAGGAAAATGGCCGCGGGATGCCGCGCGTGCGCAGATGGATATCGCGGCGGCCATTTTCCTGAAGCCGCGGCCAGCAGAGCGCCGCGGCAAGCAGAGCGCCGCTTCTGCGCACGCGCGGCCAAAGGAAGATGGCCGCGCCCACCGATCACCAATGCAATAACGGACACCGCGCTCTTTGAAATCCCCTGGCAGAGGATTCGGGACCTTGGGCATGCGCACACCACTACGCCACCAACGGAAAACTAAACAAGATCTGGGGGAAGACACCACGCCCATCTGACCAGACCAGCCTGATTGACAGGCGAAAACGGAGACTTTGCAAAGGTATTTCGGCAACTTAGGTGGGTAATAAACGCATAACAAACACTCTAATGTAACGCCCACCTCTGCCCCTATTTAACGCTATTTTTATCCCATCTTCCAAAAACGTGGTGACAGGTTCCCTTTAAGGTCCTGATTCATCTTGCAGGTCTGGAGTAAAACTGTTTGAAATATTGCCAAATTTTTGCTCATCTTGTAATTGCACAAAAAATCTTTTAAAAGTGGGAAATGCTTATGTGGGATGTGGCGTGCCGAACGAAGGTGGCGTAAATTACCATAGACATGTACTGAAGTCCCTGTCTGGAGAATATTTCTAGTGCTGCACAGCAGATAAAAAAAAAAATCGCCAAATTCATAAAAAGGCACATGCCAGTCATCCTTAGTCAGGACCTAACTCTTTTATCAATAGGAGAAAAAAGGTGCCTGGAGAAGGAAATAATATATTATCTAAATTTAAAAGGTTTCTTGAAGAAAAAGTTTTGGTATTTTCTGGGAAAACTTTGACTTAACAGAAGTATTACCCTCATGATACAAGTTGTCTATGGAATGCCAGCGGTCTCGCAGGAATATTCACATCCTCATATACAAATGAATATGTATATGCCTTTTACTAAACCCTGGATGAACAGTTCTGCAGATCCTTGAATAAAGGATGATTTAGTGAGCAGCGATCCAGACACTAGTGGTGCTCCAGGGAGCACTGACACATATACAGTGGCAGATGGAGGAGCTTTTTCTCGAGATGCAAGTATTTTATATAGTTCCAGACAGATCTGTGGCACTTGCTTTCCCCCGGAGATGGAGCCCTCAGAACAGATCACTGGTCCAGACAGAATGCTGGATCTCATGGTCCATTTGGTCTGACTTATTACAGTCTACTCCTGAAGTTTTAAATTTATGATCTTGAAGGAGGATATTTTCTGGAAGGTGATAACAACCACATGTACCTTGTTGTCTCTTCCAGGAGTTTTGAAGTTTCTTTCGACAAAATTATAATATCTTTATAAACTTATTGCTATTTGCATACACAATGAAAAAGATGGGAAAGATTACAGAGTGCAGGAAGAGTAAAAAATAAAATGAAGTGTATGATGGTTACAATACTATGAAAGATTACCTCTCCACTAGAAGGATGAAACATGTCTCTCTCGTCCAACCTATAGATGCACCATATGGAGAAAAGCATATGGGACACACTTCTAATCACTATATTCAGGACTTTTTAATCAGTTTCATTATCACAGGGGTATAACATCCAACCCTTTCACCCTTGGTGTAGAACAGCTGGACCCTCACCCCCCGTGTATAATATCCCCCCGGTGTATAATAATGGCTCCTCACCCCAGTGTATAACATCCAGCCCCTCGTCCCCGGTGTATAACATCTGGCCACTCACCCCCAGTGTATAACATCTGGCCCTTCACCCCGGTGTATAATATCCCCCCTGGTGTATAACATCCAGACCCTCACTCCCAGTGTATAATATCCCCCGATATATAACATTCGTCCTCTCGCCCCCTGGTGTATAACATCCGGCCCCTCGCCCCTGGTGTATAACATCTGGACCCTCACCCCCAGTGTATAATATCCCCCCGGTGTATAATATTGGCCCCTCAGCCCCAGTGTATAACATCCGGCCCCTCGCCCCCGGTGTATAATATCTGGCCCCTAACCCCCAGTGTATAATATTTTGCCCCTCACCCCCGGTGTATAATGCGGCACCCCCACGCGTTGGGCAATGGGGATACTCGGTACCGGGTCCTTCGCTGCTCTGAGGATGTCACGGTGGCCCAACCCGGTCCGTGGCCCTAGTGAGGGAGACGTCCACTTGAAGAGTGTAGTGTTGTTGTTTGTAGAAGTTTGTACGGTGTTCGTGACGCCACCTGTGGTATTCGGTCAGGATGACCGACCCTGCTTAGGGGTCCGCTGGGGTGATGGAATGGCAGCTAGATGGTGTACCTTCCCACAGGTGAAGTATGTCCCCAGGGCTTCCCAGTAAGGTAGATGGTGATGGTGTAGGTCGCAGTAAATAACGAGGACTCAAGGTTGCAGTCTCTTTACCTTTTTACTGTAGACTTCAATGTCCACAGTCCAGAGCACTGCTAACAGGGCAGGCTGAGTCCGGCCGGTCCGAAGGCACATCCAGAGTTCCCTTTGCAGGTGGAAATCAGTAGCCTTCCTACTAGCGCCTGTGTGTTGTAGTACTTCCCTGCTGAGCACCACGGGATAGACCTCACAACTGTCGTGTAGGTTTCTGATATTCTCTCTCTGTCCCCCAGATGGTATGGATAGGACGACCCGTATGACGGGGTAGGCCTGGAGCTATTTTATAGGGACCCTATTGACGCCCCTCTCCCACAATTTGCCTCCGTTGTCTTCATTAGGTTAAAGGTTGGGCAGCCAACTTGGAATTAACTGTCCTGCCGTAGTTCAAAGTAATGCGTAGAGCCAATTACTCCCTCGGTGTTCCGGCCACCTGCTACGCACCTCATAAGGATGTTGCCGATCTTAAGGCAGACCCTCCTCCCAGTGTTATCTCCTTGTGCTGTGATCTTGTTTCTCACTCTCCACAATATACTTCGCTTCGTGTCCTTTCTTAGGATGCTGCCGCAATGAAGTGCAGGCGCAGCTCCGTAACGTTCTAACTCTCGCTCTGTCTCTGTCAGGATCCCACCCCTCACAGGGACCTCTGTCTGCAGCTCAGATGTTCCTCCTTCTCCCCCTGTCTGCCTGACAGGTCTTCCCTGGGTCAAACCCAGTAGCATTCTGCCTAACTTCCCATCCAACCCACCAGTTTTACCCGTGTGTGAGGAGTAGCCTAGTAAATAGCACCTTTGCTTCCCCTGGTGGACTGGAGTGTGAAGTGTAGTGTGTGACTGTGATACCTGGTCAGGTGAACTCCTTTAGTACCATCAGACGTAACATCGCTCCCCCTGGTGGGAGAGCTACACTACTGCAACGACCAGGACTCTGGGGCGCTGCAATAACATCTGGGTCCTCACCCCCAGTGTATAACATCTGGCCCCTCACCCAGGTGTATAGCAATGACCCTACCTGCTGCTGTCTGCCTATACTAACATGTGGCAGAACGACCGGTGATGCAGAGCTCACTCATTCCAGCATGGTCCTGTAATTGGAGCCACTGGTATAACAAGTCCGTTCATGATATTTCTTCTTCCTAAGCTTACCCTTATCCCTAAGGATGAGCGGACCCATGGATTGTCAGGATCGGCCGAACAGTTCAGTTAAGTAAGTTCGGTTCGAAAAGTTTCATTCGGTATCCAAACTTGACCCCGAACCCAATAGAAAACAATTGTGATACGAACCTCAGTGCTTTAAAATAGCTTCTAAATGGTAACAATAAGGGCATAGTAGGGGGCCACAAAAGGAAGCTAAATGAGGGTAAGAGCAGGACAATTGCCCTGCAAAACAAATGTGGATAGGGAAATGACTAAATAACTTATAATAAAAAAGAAGAAAAAATTAGAATCTTGAACCAGGAGGTCCAAGTGGAGGAGGTGGTGATGTAGATGGGTACCTCCTCCTCTTACGCCTCTTCCAACAAAGTTTTTGTGTTTTAAATTCATTGACTTTTTTGGGCGGGGGACTCCGTAAACAGGCAGTATAATAATCTGCTGGCCAGTCTCTCTCTGTATACAGGCCGTGCAATACTCTGCAATTTTTTTGGTTAAAACAATGAGGAGAGTATCAAATAGGAGATGTGACCGTGTTTCTGGTGGTGCTGGTGCAGCTACTGCAGGGAGAGAGAGGACATGGTCAATCTGTGTCTGCTACGCAACCAAATGAAACACCTTAATCTGGTGCATGCTTGTGACAGGACGTTATGTGTACTTTCATAGACCCGAGTAACGCTGAATGAATGGTGAGGCCAGAACAAATGGAGGTGGTTTTAGATTAGTTGGCTCAGAACGCCTTCACTTCCTTCACTTTTTCTTCCCCTTTGTCCCCTGCACAAAGCACAGATTTTGCACTTGCTGCACATGGCCATCTGTCTCCCACCTCACCCCCTTGCAAATCAGTCCAGCAGTCTGAGAATCAGTCATGCAGCAGTCACTTCTGCTTTTTGATGACTGTGTTGGCTGTGGTGCAGTGGACCATCCACCTGGCCCTGCGCAGCAAGTGGAAGAGATTGATTCTATTTGAGGATGAGTACGTGGGAGGGGAAACGCAAACGGCTAGCGGACCACCGCAGCACATCGCTGATGATGATGAAACACAAGTACAACTTCTGCAGCTTTCTGATGTGTAGGAAACTAAAAAAACATGCAGTCAAATAGTCTGTCTATAAAAGTCAATAAGTCTTTATTACATCACATCAAATTTTACAAAAAAGACAATAGCAAGTACTAAATATATACATACGAGATATGAGATAAAAGAAAAAGGACTCAGGTAATGAGAATCTGTACAAACAGAGGCTTTTTGGCACAGTACTCCCACAGGCAGGGGTGCAGAGTACATACAGAGGCTTAAAGGCCCAGTTATTTTTTAGGCCCAACCACAACGGTTGAGTAAAATAATTTTTTTTAAGCACAGCTGCAACTTGTACAGATACATTAGTAGATTACTATCTCTAAACAGCAAAAGCACAAAAAGAGGATTCGGAGATCCTCCAAAAATAGAAAAAACAGCAACAAAAGGCAGAGATTCTTACCTGCCTAGGCCTCCAAACAAATGCACTAACAGGATGCAGTGGACCCATGTGGTTAAAATGGAAAAAACACAGGTGCAGCATAACCGATAAGGCAGCCACTCACAGTTACCAAAATAATGGAGGGGGTGGCTTCTTGGCACATTGCTGCACATAAAAACTTGTATGTGGCGCTGTTCACACAATGGAGATGCACAGCATCCAGGCAGGCCTGGCGGGGTTGAAGAGTAAAACAGAGGCTTAAAGGCACAGTACTCCCACAGGCATGATGCAGAGTACACACAGAGGCTTAACGGCACAGTACTCCCACAGGCATGATGCAGTATATACATAGACATGGGCAGGGTACTTTGCAACCCTGCCTGTGGGAGTACTCTGCCTTTAAAGGGAATCTGTCATGTCTATTCTGACTCTTCAAAGCAGTATGAGTCTTTAAATCCTTAGCCATCAATCCCTTAGATAACTGTACGATTGTTGTACTCACATGCCAGGCTTCCTCAGATAGTGCCAACTCAGCCATACTGACTTGTAATAAGAGTCCAAGAGAAACATGAAATCTTGTATCAAGTACAATGCAGCAGGTGGAAAGAGTAATCCCAAACAGAGAAGTACACATGCATATCCAACGATGGCTACGGCAAACTGATAATGATGAAGAAGGGAGGAGCAAGGGCTAACATGATCAACTACAGAAGGGAAGAAGGGACACACTTCAAGAGACAGAGTTTCTCCCTAGCAGCAGCAAAATGAAAGGCACAGCACAAAAAACACATAACAAGTTGTCCCCATTCATGGGACACAACAATGTAAACTGTCCCCAGTGCGTTGTTAGTAATGCAATGTTCATCGCTCACACATTTTTTCATTAAAAAATTGCGGTCTAATCATGTGCTAAAAGCACTTTCTATAATTATATCATACCTGCTCATTTAGTCATAGGACTGTGCTTCATTTTATTCACTCATGGATGGTGCCGCCCAGGCAATTTGAATGATGTTCCCGGGGATGCACTGATGTCACTTGAATCTGCTTTGAAAAATCCAGTGCTTGCAAAGTGTATTGTACAGCTGCACTTGCGCCGTGATGAGTGGCTCTTCACATGTGCGCAGTGAAGCTGTGTGTAGTACCCATCTTCACAGACTGTGCGGCCTGATGAGCGACACTGCGCAAGTGAGTCTCCAAGCATGGGAGTTTTGGAAGCAAATTTGAGTGATGTCAACGCATCCCTGGGAACATCATTCAGATTACGTGGGCGGCACCAACTGTGACTGAATAAAATGAAGCACACCACTATGACTAAATGAGCAGGTACAATATCTATAATATAACGCTGGGAGCGTCACTCTGTCCGAAGCCTCTATAGACTGCGCAAGCGCAAGCGCCGGCGCAGTCTGGACCGCACAGAGCGACGCTCCCAGGAGATCGCGGTATGCGTAAGCGCTGAACGCACACCGCGATCTCCACCGGACAAGCAGGGACGAGCCAGGAGGCGGAGGGTGAGTATACTTACCTGACCCGTTCCACCGACGCGCTTCCGGGCCGTGACTGTCCCCCTGCTCCCGGAATCGGCGCCTGCGCAGTCCGCGCTTTCCGGCGCCATTTTCTTGAAGACACATTGCAGTGTCTTCAAGAAAATGGCGCCGGAAAGCGCGGACTGCGCAGGCGCCGACTCCGGGAGCAGGACCAAGAAAATGGCCGCACCCAGCACAGCCGCTGCGCCCAGCACAGCCACGCACAGCCGCCCACAGCAACGCACAGCCGCCGCACCCAGCACAGCCGACCATAGCCGCCCACAGCCACGCACAGGCGCCCACAGCCACGCACAGCCGCCCACAGCCACGCACAGCCACCCATAGCCACGCACAGCCGCCGCACCCAGCACAGCCGACCACAGCCACGCACAGCGGCCGCACCCAGCACAGCCGCCCACAGCCACGCACAGCCGCCCACAGCCACGCACAGCCGCACCCAGCACAGCCGACCACAGCCACGCACAGCCGCCGCACCCAGCACAGCTGCCCACAGCCACGTACAGCCACCCATAGCCACGCACAGCCGCCGCACCCAGCACAGCCGACCACAGCCGCCGCACCCAGCACAGCCGCCCACAGCCATGCACAGCCCACAGCCACGCACAGCCGCCGCACCCAGCACAGCCGCCGCACCCAGCACATCCGCCGCACCCAGCACAGCCATGCACAGCCGCCACAGCCACGCACAGCCGCCTACAGCCACGCACAGCCTCCCACAGCCATGCACAGCCGCCCACAGCCACGGACAGCCGCCGCACCCAGCACAGCCACGCACAGCCGCCCACAGCCACGCACAGCCGCCGCACCCAGCACAGCCACGCACAGCCGCCCACAGCCGCCGCACCCAGCACAGCCGCCCACAGCCACGCACAACCGCTGCACCCAGCACAGCCACCCACAGCCGCCGCACCCAGCACAGCCGCCGCACCCAGCACAGCCGCCGCACCCAGCACATCCGCCGCACCCAGCACAGCCGCCGCACCCAGCACAGCCACGCACAGCCGCCACAGCCATGCACAGCCTCCGCACCCAGCACAGCCACGCACAGCCGCCTACAGCCACGGACAGCCGCCGCACCCAGCACAGCCGCCCACAGCCACGCACAGCCGCCGCACCCAGCACAGCCTCCCACAGCCACGCACAGCCGCTGCACCCAGCACAGCCGCTGCACCCAGCACAGCCACCGCACCCAGCACAGCCGTCCACAGCTGCCGCACCCAGCACAGCCGCCCGCACCCAGCACAGCCACGTCACATACAGCCGCCCGCACTCAGCACAGCCACATACAGCCGCCCGCACTCAGCACAGCCGCCCGCACTCAGCACAGCCGCCCGCACTGATGGGGGCGCAGGATGGAGCAGCACGTGATAGGATGGGGGCGCAGGATGGGAGCACATGACAGGATGGGGATGAGGATGGAGCAGCACATGACACGGTGGAGCAGCACATGACAGGATGGGAGCGCAGGATGAAGCAGCACATGACACGGTGGAGCAGCACATGACAGGATGGGGATGCAGGATGGAGCAGCACATGACACGGTGGAGCAGCACATGACAGGATGGGGGCGCAGGATGGAGCAGCACATGACACGGTGGAGCAGCACATGACAGGATGGGGGCGCAGGATGGAGCAGCATATGACAGGATAGGAGCAGCACATACCAGGATGGAGACCATATTCCAATATAAATGCTCGCCACCCGGGCGTAGAACGGGTTCAATAGCTAGTAATTATATAATGTGCTTTTTGCACATGATTAGTCCACCATTTTTACTTTAATAAACAGTACTCCTACAGGCAGGGGTGCAGAGTACACACAGAGGCTTAAAGGCACAGTACTCCCACGGGTAGGGGAGCAGAGTACACACAGAGGTTTAAAGGCACAGCACTCTCACTGAGACACGTGCAGAGTACACAAAGAGGCTTTTTTGCAGAGTGCGTCTTGTCCCTACACTAATCAGAGAAGAACGGCTGCGGGATCCAGCATTTACACAGTCCAATCACAGCCATGCCAATAAAATGGCTCAGGAAGTATCCACAGCCTAAAAGCTTGTTGACTGGGTGTGTTGCAGCTCTTCAACAAACTTTATTAGGCATCCACACCTGAACAGGAAAGTGGATGTCCGGTAAAAAGTTCTTGTTTGTTCTGTGCCAGAGACTTGGTGTCTGATACGAACCCAAAACTTTTCAGTTAGGCTTCACTCATCTCTACCCATCACCTGTGAGTGAAAATATTGAAAACTGGAAGGAGCGGCAGCATCTCAGCCATGGAGCGGAGACCCCGTATTGCTACAGTGGTCACTGAGTGCTGAATAGCAGAGGGCAGAAGAATTACCAGCACTCTGCTGACTGCAAAACAGAGTCCAGACCTCCTCTGGTATTAAGATCCGCACAAACACTGCACCACATCGGGAGCTTCATGGCCGAGCAGCGAAACGCAGCCATACATCACCAAGCACAATGCCGAATGTAGGATGGAGTGGTGTAAGGCAACGACTACTGGGCTCTGGAGCAGAGGAAATGAGTTCTGTGCAGTAATGGATCACATTTCTTTATCTGGAAGTCTGATAGGGAAAATACAGCAAAACATTATCTACCTGGCTGCATTATCCCAGCTGTAAAGTTTTGTTGATGAGAAATAATGCTCTGTGCATGGTTTTCCGTGGTCAGCCTTGGCTTCTTAGTAACAATGAAGAGAATTTTTAATTCTTGTGTACAAGACATTTTGGACAATTGTAGCTTTCAACTTTGCGGAAACAGTTTTAGGAAGGTTCTTTTATGCTTTTCTGATACCCATGATTGTAGCCAATGGACAAGGCCCATAAAGACGTTGTCGGGAGATTTGGCAGAAGACCATCATCTGTCATTCAGAATGAATGGAGATTGTAAGTCTATTTATCTATTTATTATCTATCTATCTATCTATTACACTGGTCAACAGCATTTTTGGTGCCAAAGATATTTCATCTAATTTAGGGTATTTTTGGGGTGCTGATTCTGAATATGCTATCAGTTTTGCCAGATTGGCTCAAGTTTTTGAGATTTTTGGTATCTTATTTATAGCACTTGTTGGTAAATGCGACGCATCATCTCATTAATTTCTTTGGATTAGTACTTGAACTGAGCAGTTCTCAATATAGTTTTGTGTTAATTAGTGTTCTAAAAGTTTGTTCATAGCTTGATTTTTGCACTAACTTTATGTTGTTGTCTGTTTTCCAGTGAAAAGCATGAACTCATCAAGAAGAAGTTGTCTTAACGATCCAGACTCATTCTGTTACATTTGTGGTGAATACACACTGCCAAAACATAGAAGAAACATAACAGACTTCGTAAAAAAAAGTGTATTTTGCCTATTTTGGGGTTATGCTTGGGGACCAAGACAAGTTTTGGGCACCACACATAGTGTGCAAAGCATGTATCGAATTATTACGAAAATGGAGCAAAGGACAAAGAAAAAGCTTCAAATTTGGTGTTCCAATGGTGTGGAGAGAGCCAAAAAATCATCATGATGACTGTTATTTATGGTAAACACAGGTACAGGCACATCTTCACAATGAGGGACAGGCCTTCTTGCAGATTCCATGTTACTCCCATTTTCGTTTCTTATGCTTATTGAATCCTTGCACTTGCACTGCACAGAAATAACAGTCATCATGATGATTTTTTGGCTCTCTCCACACCATTGGAACACCAAATTTGAAGCTTTTTCTTTGTCCTTTGCTCCATTTTCGTAATAATTCGATACATGCTTTGCACACTATGTGTGGTGCCCAAAACTTGTCTTGGTCCCCAAGCATAACCCCAAAATAGGCAAAATACACTTTTTTTACGAAGTCTGTTATGTTTCTTCTATGTTTTGGCAGTGTGTATTCACCACAAATGTAACAGAATGAGTCTGGATCGTTAAGACAACTTCTTCTTGATGAGTTCATGCTTTTCACTGGAAAACAGACAACAACATAAAGTTAGTGCAAAAATCAAGCTATGAACAAACTTTTAGAACACTAATTAACACAAAACTATATTGAGAACTGCTCAGTTCAAGTACTAATCCAAAGAAATTAATGAGATGATGCGTCGCATTTACCAACAAGTGCTATAAATAAGATACCAAAAATCTCAAAAACTTGAGCCAATCTGGCAAAACTGATAGCATATTCAGAATCAGCACCCCAAAAATACCACAAATTCATTAAAATAGTTTGGACACCAGAAAAAAATTTTTTTTTTGTTGACCTGTGTTATCTATCATCTATCGATCTATCTAGAGCAAAAAAAAAATTTTTTCTGAATTTATATCTATCTATCTATCTATCTATCTATCTATCTATCTATCTATCTATCTATCTATCGATCATCTACCTATTATCTATTATCTATCTATTATCTATTATCTATCTTTCTATCTATCATCTACCTAATATCTATCTATCTATTATCTATCATCCATCTATCTATCTAGAGCAAAACAAATTTTTTTCTGAATTAATATCTAGTATCTATGTATTATCTATCTATCTATCTATCTATCTATCTATCTATCTATCTATCTATCTATCTATCTATCATATTTGTCTTTTTCAGAACAACCTTTCCTATTCCTATTGTATGTAACAGCTTGTTTTCATGGGAATATTCTGTAATTTCAGTTTTCTGTAGGAAACTCTTTGAAAACTTGGGAAAGTTTGAGAAATCTTTTGTATGCTTTGTATTATATCCAGATTACACGGTGCTCTCGCTGTAAGTAGTCATTTTTCTCTTCATAGTGTCCCAGAAGAACATTAAATTATCCAGTTCTGTGCATTTTACAGATGTAGCGGCAGATAAAAGGTACCATGCTTATTTATAGAGGTATTAAACCCAGAAAATTGCTGGACTTTTAGCCAATGTGAAATGGGAACTCGGCAAACAGGAAGCCCATTTACAGGTTCTTTATTTTTACCAGCGCTCCGTCTGCGCGCAGCCCTCGGATCCTTCCTCACAGGCATTATTTATTTTCCTACTACTGAACCAGAACATCTGACCATTAGTTGCTGCAGCACAAGTTCCTTTGCTGGTCCCTCGCCTTTCATGTACTGGGCTGAGCTATGCGTTATGTCTTGAATGTTATGTTTCCCACTATTCATCATCATTTTTTTCCTACTCGAGAAACATGTGCGGCATGAACATCATTGAGAACAATTCAGGTCACATTTTATTTTTTGCTCCAGTTTCATTTTTTTTTTCTTCTTCCCTGGTTTTGCAATATAGTGAAGTAATTCTAGTTTGCCTCCGGTTGTAGATAATTAGATATTATGCAAATGGTAATACCGCCACTGCACTGTATAGGTGTGAACCTGCGCGAAGCCAACTTGAGACCATAATTTCCAGACTGACTGAGGGTCTCTTGACCTGAACTCAACAGCCTCATAGGCATATATGACACTGTCGAGTCTGGATCTGGAAACGCACCATAAGTCCAGAAGTTGCGGTCTGTACTCGGACTGTGATATACAACAGACGTATCAATTCAGCTGAACTGCAGCGGCCAATGTGGAAAAGGATTAATTGTGGGTGGTGTGTGAGGTCCATCTGGTGACTCGGATGAAGGTGGAGTGAAAAGATAAGTAACTGTAATAGGTGTATTCACAATCTTTATACAGCACCAATACAGACAGACCTTTTCATTTGAAGATGACCTCTCGTTAGCTCCAAAAAATTTAGTTAAATACATCTTAAAAATCCCCAATTTCATCTGATTCTGTCACTTTTTTCCATTTTGTGCTGTGTCTCTCCATTGCAAAGATATTCACATTTGTTTCTTTTGGAGTGCAATATGTGAAATCTCTGCTTACACTCAAACTGGACATTTCTTCAAAGTCTTCTCTGGGGGTGTGCACTTTCATACTTCTTTTCCTCCCATAGGCTGTCAATCCCAGCTTGGGCTACTTTTCTAGCAGTCTCACATACTGAAACGTTACCCCTTAGACCCCACTCCAGAGCCTCTCACCTAGCCAAATCAGTTCTCATGCTTCGCACTGACGAGGGCCAATAGCCCGAAACACCGTGTCTGCGAATTGAGATACTGATTTGGCTTTTATCCTAAGTCATATTGCACGACTCGTTAAAGGGTTGATTGTGACTTGTAGGATCGCTACTTCCAATAGGTGGCGCTATAGAGTAAAGTCCTCTTTTTCTCAGAAGAGGCAATTTGCATACTGCTGAGTTGTGATTGATAGCACCTGAGAAGCAGAGGTGAAAGTGCACACCCCCAGATAATACCCAAACTGAGGAAAGGGCAACTTGAAAACGCTTTTCTATCTTCTTATAGCTTTCTCCTGCTTTGTGGACCTCCACCATTTTCATTTTCAGTGTGCCAAGCAGCTGCTTAGAAGAACCCATGGCTGCTGTTTTATATTTTATGTGTCACGGAGTGACTGACCCAGTATAAAACGACCCAACCATAGGTCTGTCACGAACAGCACAACACACAAGGGAACACCGGGGACACAATTACAATGGTGGGCCCTGTCGGTAGGGACTGGGGGAATGGGCACCTCCTGCACTGGCCTGCAGATGTGCCCTGATCTTGCTACCGTCCCTATACGGGTTCTTTCAACCCATCGCCGACCAGGATACCTAGTCCCTCACTTGCCCTGCACCTATCCCTAAGTAGGGATCTGGCAGGTGAGAGCACTGGTCCCACCGCTGCACTAATACAACACGGGGAAAGGAAATACAGACAAGGTAAAGGAAAACAACACTTAGCTTAATGCTGCAAGGCACAGCACAGCAGGAAGAAACACCAGATTCACTGGACACAGCAGTAGAACAACAGTTCCCAGCAAGCTCCTTCTCCCAGCTTGGTCACTTTAGAATGAACTAACACGACAATCAGCTGATGAACCAGGTAACCTCTTAAAGGATAGAGGGAGTGGTCACCACAAACATCAGCTGACCCAGCAGCAATGCAATAACACCAGCGGCCACCGGGGGAGGAAAACTGCATTAACCCCCGATGACCAGAAAGGAAAAAAGGTCTTAAACTGAGGTAAACCAGATCTGCCACAAATCCAAAATTGGATCGTGACAGTCCCCCCCTTGAAATGAGGGGCCTCTGGACCCTCAACACTGGACCTCACCAGTAACCAACCTACAGTGAGAATGACTCGATTCACCAGAGTTCACCTCCTCAGTCACCTGACCCTCAGGGTAACGGTGGACACAGCACGATGGAGATAACAACGTAGGCGACACAAATCTCCAGAGCGCCTACCTGTGGAATGAGTTGTGTATGGGCATTACTGAGGGTAACTCCAACTGGTAAGTCTTCGGACTGACAATGGCTGACACCCGATATGGCCCGATTACCCTTGAACTCCAGATTCCAGTTCCACACTTCCACCTGATATTTTTGGTGGACACCCATACGTAATCATTCACACACAGGTCCGGACCTGAACGTTTATTTTCACGCATGTGCAGCGCCCCCACTGCCGCAGGGCCGAGGGGTACCCGGCACCAGGCCTCTGAGTCTCTGTTCTGGGGTTGTCACGGTGGCTAGACCCGGTCCGTGACCCTGCTGAGGGGCGCCCAATGAAAGGTGTGGATGGTGATGATGTTATGGTGCGGTGCAGGTCGCAGTAAATAACGAGGACACCAGGTTGCAGTCTCTTTACCTCTTTACTGAAGGCTTCAGGATCCTCAATCCGGAATACGGTTAACTGGGCTGCGTAAGTCCGGCCGGTCCGATGGCACCTCCAGGGTTCCCTTTGCAGGTGGAAATCTGTGCCTACCTTCTAGCGCTTGTGTGTTGTGGTCCTCCCCTGCTGTGCTTATGGGATAGTCCCCACAACTGTTGTGTCTGTTTCTAAAGTTCCCTCACAACTCGATTATGATGTTCTGCTTTGTCCCCCAGATGATATGGCTAGGACACACCCGTATGATGGGTAGGCTCGGAGGTCTTCCAGGACCCTAGAGTCGCCCCTCTCCAAATGTTGCCCCTATGTCTTCTTAGGTGATTTGAGTGAGACAGCCCGCCTATAACTGACTGTCCTGCTGTAGGTTTGAAGTAAGGCCTGGAGCTCAATACTTCCTCGGCGTTCCGGCCACCGGCTACGCGCCTCAGTAGGATGTTGCCTCGTCTTACAGCACGACTCCTACTGATGTTTCTCCTTGTTGCGTTGATCCCGTTTCTCACTCAGCACAATAAACCTCGCTTCTTGTCCTTTCTTGGGGTACCGCCGCGATGAAGTGCAGGCGCGGTCCCGTAACGCTCTTTCTGTTTGCTAGGCCTCTGTCAGGATCCCACCCCTGACAGGGACCCCCCTGAATCTTCCCCTGCAACACCCTCCGCCACAGGATGTTGCCTGGTTCCAACCCAGTCAGCTTCTGTCTAACTTCCTATCCAACCCCCAGTTTTACCAGACTGTGAGGAGTGGCCTAATACATAGTACCCTTAGCTACCCCTGGAGGCCAGACTGTAAAGTATATTGGTGTCTGTAATACCTGGTCAGGTGAACTCCTTCAGTGCCATCAGACGTACCATAGCCCCCCTTAGCGGCGGAGTATCAGTACTGCAACGACCAGGACTCTGGGGCGCTGCACTTGCATCTGCCACAAGATGGTGATCTCTTTACAGAACTGACAACAGAGGCGTCCCCCTGTGTCGCCAAACTCACTCCCCCACTATGCATCGAGGGAACCACCACCCTCCTCTGACCCCTCCTCCTAAGAGGTCTCTGACATACTGGGTTAGAATGTAGTGAGGGTAGAGTCTTGCACCTACTCCCTTCAAGCACCTCTACTGCCCCCACTGGAGAAGAAGGGGTAGGTTGTAGAAGAACGGCAGAGATCGTAGTTCCCGGGCAGCAGTCCTCACACGACTGACCCCAGCTGACTACTTCTCTGGACCGCCAGTCTATGACCGGGTTGTGTTTTTTCAACCAAGGGAGTCCTAAGACCATGGGAGTTGGTATGCCCTCCAAGATGTAGCATGACAGGAACTCTTCATGACAAGACCCTATACGCAGATGTATATTGCCTACGACTTGGGTAATGCTCCCCTGGCTGAGCGGGGCAGAGTCAATGGCCTGGATGCTTAGGGGTCTAGCTAGCGACCTACTCATCAGGCCATGGGTCTGGACAAAATGAGCATCCACCAAATTGACTCCTGCTCCACTGTCCACAAGCAACGGAACATTTTCAGTTACCCCACCAACAACCACCTCAGCAGGTAAGGTACACTGAGACGAGAAAATGGAGGAAATATACACTCCCTGGTCGCTTCCTTCCACACAACCAGGCGGACGCGGCTTTTTAGATGGAACAGGAATTTTGGCGCAAGCTGGGCATACATTGATAAAATGACCAATCTGCCCACAGTAAAAGCATGCCCCCACACCACGGCGAACCCCAGACAACCCCGTTTGGGAACCAACTCCTCCCACCTGCTGTTCGTCCGCCTGGTCAGGTGTGTCCTCCTCCCTAGCAAGGACTACAGGGGGCACATTTGGTGTATGCCTCTCCCTCAAGCATCTATCCACCCTGATGGCAAGGGACATGGCGGCCTCCAACGACTTGGGGGCGGCGTACTGTACCAGAGTATCTTGCAACCTAGGGGACAGACCCTGCACAAAATGGCTCCTAAGGGCCGGGTCATTCCACTGTGTGTGTCAGTGGCCCACCTCCTGAACTCTGAACAGTAGTCCTCTGCCGGCCGGCCCCCCTGCTTGATCTTACGGACTTGGGATTCCGCCAAAGAGACGCCGTCCGGGTCACCATATACCAGCGCCAGAGCTGCAAAAAACTCGTCCACTGACTGTAGAGATGGTGAAGCGGTCGGCAGGGAGAAGGCCCAGGATTGGGGATCACCTTTAAGAAGGGAAACGATGATTCCCACCCGTTGTTCCTCACTCCCTGATGAACGAGGGCGGAGCTTGAAGTATAACTTACAGGCCTCCTTAAAAACCAAAAATTTATCTCTCCCTCCAGAAAACCTGTCAGGGAGCGTTATCTTGGGTTCTGGTAGAGCCTGTACCTGAGCCGAGGCCCAGAACCCCAACAACTGCTGCAGCTGCTGCACCACCTCACCACGCAGATCCTTCAGCTCAGCGGTGAGAGTCTGGAGCAGTTGGGCAAAGGCCTGCATTTGAGCCATGGCTCACCAGAAAAAATGTGACGGTCGGTGTTAATGTCACGGAGTGACTGACCCGGTATAAAACGACCCAACCGTAGGTCTGTCACAAACAGCACAACACACGAGGGAACACCGGGGACACAATTACAACGGTGTGCCCTGTCGGTAGGGACTGGGGGAATGGGTACCTCCTACACTGGCCTGCAGATGTGCCCTGATCTTGCTACCGTCCCTATACGGGTTCTTTCAACCCGTCACCGACCAGGATACCTAGTCCCTCACTTGCCCTGCACCTATTCCTAAGTAGGGATCTGGCAGGTGAGAGCACTGGTCCCACCGCTGCACTAATACAACACGGGGTAAGGGAATACAGACAAGGTAAAGGAAAGCAACACTTAGCTTAATGCTGCAAGGCACAGCACAGCAGGAAGAAACACCAGATTCACTGGACACAGCAGTAGAACAACAGTTCCCAGCAAGCTCCTTCTCCCAGCTTGGTCGCTTTAGAATGAACTAACACCGACAGTCAGCTGATGAACCAGGTGACCTCTTAAAGGATGGAGGGAGTGGTCACCACAAACATCAGCTGACCCAGCAGCAATGCAATAACATCAGCGGCCACCGGGGGGGGGGGAACTGCATTAACCCCCGATGACCAGAAAGGAAAAAAGGTCTTAAACTGAGGTAAACCAGATCTGCCACAAATCCAAAATTGGATCGTGACATTATGTTAAAGGAGGCTGGGTTTTTTTAAAATTGGGAAATTTGCATCACCCGGTCTTTGCTAACGATGATAGTGAGCAAGACATAACCCTAACAGGGTAAATAAAATCTGAAACCTTGGTCAAAGTTATTTGAGCACACAAATCTCAAAGGGTGTCCAAACTTTTGCATTAGCCTATTTTGCTTTGTGCAATTTTAAAAATGTAAAAAAATGACTATATATATTGTATATATTTTATTTGCTTGGGTGCGACAGGAGGAAGACCCATTAAAGTTCTTGTGGGTTTATTGCTTCATAAACCCAGAAGCCGAAAAGAAAAACAGTCTATAGGTCAGGTAAACAAAATACAAATGTTCATAACAGGGCTCTGCTCCGCCAGGCCTATGGGCACACAGACTGGGGTAGTGTCCAGTTTTCAGGCTCGGACTGGAGCAAAACACACACAGGAGGACTTCTCCCTCCCAACCTACAGACCATGTGCCAAACAACAGCCTCCATCATATATGCTATTAACCACACCCAGAGGTGAGGTATGTGGGTAGCCAGACCCACCCATCTCTCACAGCTACCCATAACCCAGTCCCAGGTGCAACTAACAAACCTCTTAATGCTTACGTGCACTAGAGAAAATATTCCGGGCTACATCACAGAGACAAGCCATCTTTGCGACACATACCTCCCTTCGACTACGCAACCATTAGCCACACTGCAATATATATATATATATATATCATCTTTACTTTAGGTCTTTTAGAGATCATTTCATCTTCAACTTGCTTAACTGTTCACAATAACAGGAATTTTGATCAGGGGTGCTCAAACAGGGAACCCGGCAGCAGATATAAGCTGCCCGATGTACTGGCATCATGTATCAGGAACTGGCTGTATGATCTCAGCCAACTACCAATTAGTCTTCTGTGTCGCTGTGTCCTGCTGCCAGTGACTGGCAGGTCTCTCTCTATACAGACACGTAGAGACATGTCAATAAAGGGCAGTGGGTGGTATTAATCTTCCATGTGGCTCTTTCCACGGCGACTTTAAAAATATGTTTTTCTCTGAATTGTGTTTGAGATCATACATCCCGTGCCGGATATATGCTTCCTGTGAACCGTGCAGTTTATATCTGCTGTCAGGTTCCCTTAAGTAAATTTCCAAAAGTTTCAAGTATTACCCATTAAAGGGGCTGTCCGTGACTTTAATATTGATGGCCTATCTGTAAAGGGGATGACTACACTGCGGGTACCTGCTTGCCGGGGCTGGAACTGTCGAGGGTTCCCGAGGGTTCCAGAGGGAAGCAATAGCTAGCGGGACCTTACTCTTGTCCTAGGGGGGGCAGGGATATAAAAGGAGAAAACGCAAGCAAACGAGCAGTTTGGCGCTCCGCTTCCCCTCCCCACTGAGCATCGGCGCTGCAACAGGGCCCCACTGTCTACAGACGGACCGCCGTCAGGAGAGAAGCCAGGAGTTCTGCAGCAGTCCAGACAGAGGGACCGCTGCGCTGAGGGGAGCCGTGCGTTCAGCAGCGGCTCACAGAAAGGCTTGGCGGGAACAGATAGTGCGCAGCAGTGACCAGTGAATGCTGCGATTGAGTGATTTGCACTCGATATTTGGATCGCAATCGGCCATGCAAGTCAATCAGTCTGTGGAAAAAACGGATTGGCAGAATGGACAAGACGGAGAACTTTTTTTATTTCCATCATCTCCTGATCCAAGAAAATCAGATCACACTGTGATCACACTCTGATCAAACTCTGATCAGAGCGTGATTATTAGCACAATCATCCCGATGGTGTGACCCTAGCCTCATCCTAAGAAGAAACCATCAATATCAAAGTACTGGACAACCCCTTTAAAGTAATTGACCATCACAGTGAATCGACATCAGTGAGACAAAAGTGCTACAATCAGCACCAATAGTCTCCAACCTGCATCTCTAGCTCTGGCAAAGCCATGGCAGCCGGCGTCCATCAGTTATTGCTGGGAGTTGTAGTTTATTAACAACTGGAAAGTGTTTAACAACAAATGTTTGCACTCAGCCATTGTTTCCAGCCAGGATCCACAAGTCGGGCAGTGACATGGTAATATTGATATTGCATAGGACATGTGTGAGCGCTCATACAATCCATTGTCTCTTTAGGGTGAGCATTACTCTTGTTTTCCATGTATCATTAAAACCATGTAATTGTTTCAATATTTGCTTTGCAGAGAGATCTGAGCTGAAGAAAATTGCAGCTAAACGGCAGTGAAGTAATGCGTTCTGTTCATGGCTGGGGGTTTTACATGGGGAGCAATACGCGGAAACAAACAGCATATTTTAACAATTACCGCTGTGTGAATTGCTTAAAAATCAGTGGAGAATATGCCTGTCATAATAATAACATCTCTCAGATTTCATTTATGGCTTCATTGTTATTATTTTGTGCCATATAAAGATCCTGCCAATAATTTATGTCTTTTGTTCATTTGTATTTCACGAAGCGATCCAGCCATTAGGAAGATTTGTATTGTACGGTCGTGTTCCCAGCAGATGAGCTATTACCCCATCTGTTTTCTGCAGCTTACTGTATGTGAGAAGCGCTGCGCTCCTCCTGAGTTATTAGGTGACGGTCCCTTCCTTACTGCAGCCTAATATGGTGTTTTATGCCTTTTTTATGTGCTGTTACGACTCCCTTCCTCGATGATTATTAAAAACAGAAGAAAACATTCTACATTAGGCTAAATTCACGAATAAAGGCCAAAAATAATCACCGGACCGTGATGGTGACCATTATTTTTATTTCATGGATTGATTAGTATGCTGATTTGTGTGAATAGGAGGAAGCTCATAGACTTCAATGGTCTAGAGTGATTTGAGCCCGTACATAGGTTTTTAAAAAAAGACATCGGTCGATCAACTTCAACTATTGACAGATTTTTTTTATAACTCACAATGTCATTTATTTGTTGTGAGAAAAGAAATCTAGTATTTGCCGTTATTACCTCTTGCGGTATGCAGAGCCGATTTTAGGCAAAGTGGGGCACTGGGCAAAAGTTTAAAATGGGGCCCCAAATACTCACATATTGCACCATCACATAGAAATATTGTGGTTGTAATTACAAGCACTGAGTTCTGGCCGCTAAACAAGTGTGATCGACAATATTGAAGTCGTTCCACGCTTGTTTCCCGGCCTCTTTACACCGGCTGAGGAAGAATGATGGGGACAGAACAATCACTAATAGATCACTAATAGATCACCATACAGTATCATGTTATCAGCTGCATATCTGCAGTTTTCTCCAGGCAATATGCTGCTGAGAACAATGATTTTTCTTCCACTATAACCAATCCAATCATTTAAAATAGGCAGCATTTTACTTGTTTATTGTAATGCGCCCCATAGTCCTCCACATAGCATAATGCACACCCCATAGTGCTCCACATAGTATAATGTGCCTCATAATCCTTCATATAGTATAATACACTCCCCATAGCCCTCCATATAGTATAATTCATTCCATAGTCCTTCATATATTAAAATACACTCACCAGTCCTCTATATAGTATAACACACTCCCCATAATCCTCCATATAGTATAATACACTCTTCATATAGTATAATACACTCCTCATAGTTCTTCATATAGTATAATACACTTCTCAATGTTGTTCATATAGTAAACTGCATTCCCCATAGTCCTCCATATAGTATAATACACTCCTCATAGTCCTCAAAATAGTATAATGCACCCCCAATAATCATCCATGTAGTAAAATGCACTCCCCATAGTACAATGCACCCCATAGTTCTTCATATAGTATAATGCATTCTCCATAGTCCTCAATACAGCATAATACAGGTCCCATATAGTACATATAGTATAATGCACTGCCTATAGTCCTTGATAGACAATAATGCAGCCACCCAATAGATTATAATGCAGCCCCTCTCAGAGTATAATGCAACCCTCCCATAGAATACAATGCAGCCCCCATATAGTATTTATTTATTTATTTTATTTATTATGGTTTGCTTATATAGCGCTATCTTATCTTATCTTAAGCAATGCTTTAGGGTACTGTCACACTATGCAACTTTCCAACAATCACGACCAGCGATACGACCTGGCCGTGATCGTTGGAAAGTCGTTGTGTGGTCGCTGGGGAGCTGTCACACAGACCGCTCTCCAGCGACCAACGATGCCGAGGTCCCGAGTAACCAGGGTAAACATCGGGTTACTAAGCGCAGGGCCGCGCTTAGTAACCCGATGTTTACCGTGGTTACCAGCGTAAAAGTAAAAAAAAACAAACAGTACATACTCACCTTTCAGTGTCCTTCAGGTCCCTTGCCGTCTGCTTCCCGCTCTGACTGAGTGCCGCCGTAAAGTGAAAGCAGATCACAGCGGTGACGTCACCGCTGTGCTCTGCTCTTACTTTCCGGCCGGCAGACAGTCAGAGCGGGAAGCAGACGGAAAGGGACCTGAAGGATACCGGAATGTAAGTATGTACGTTTTTTGTTTTTTTTTACTTTTACGCTGGTAACCATCGGGTTACTAAGCGCGGCCCTGTCACACACAACGATCCAGCGATGACAGCGGGAGATCCAGCGACGAAAGAAAGTTCCAAACGATCTGCTACGACGTACGATTCTCAGCAGGGTCCCTGATCGCTGCTGTGTGTCAGACACAACGATATCGTCACAGGACGATACACTGGAACGTCACAGATCGTACCGTCGTAGCAATCAAAGTGCCACTGTGTGACAGTACCCTTACACACATTATCATCTCTGTCCCCAATGGGACCCACAATCTAGATTCCCTATCAGTATGTCTTTGGAATGTGGGAGGAAACCAGAGAACCCAGGGGAAACCCACGCAAATAAGGGAAGAACATACAAAACCTGACGAAGAAGGACGTAGCTCCATTGAAACACGTCGGTCACTCTTTTGGTCCCAGCGTCGTTTCGTAGCCTCTGTGACGTCACATGCTAGGCATATCCGCCAGCGATCTTTTTCCTTGCTCGTATCCAGGGATGCCTCCGGCCGGGGCTTTCCCTGGCTCTACACAGCTCCCTCGCTGTCCTGCTGTGCTGCGGCTGAACCAAACCTGCCTCTTCATTTACCACCCACACGCCAGGCTCCCCACCACAGGACCCGACAGGCAGCATCGTATCAAACATCGCCACATCCAGACCCTGGTGAGTCCCTAGCCGGTTTACCGGTGCTTTTGATTACACACGTCTCACATTTTTATACCCCACAGTTTACAGGGAATGTTAATTGGTACATATCCTTCCTGGGTGCAATATAGTGGTTAGACACCTTGTGCATGTTGCAGGATCATTCAGGCGCGTCCAATGGGACCCTCACTGTACGATTACTAAATACAGACATTCATTTTTGCCCAGTGGGTGTCTGGCTTAGGGATCCCCCTGAAGGGTATCAGTGGGAGGATCCCTTTAGTTTTTAATGCATGTACGTTATGGTTGTTATATCCTCAAGTGCGGTTTCAGTTTCACTAGAACTATTTCTGTTAACTGCCATTTCTTAATTACATTTCGGACTGAAGAAATGGCCACTTTAAATACGCTTTTCTATTTTCTTATAGCCTTTTACTTGTTTTTGGGCCTGCACCATTCTTATTTTCAGAGTGCTAGGCAGCTGCTTAAAAGAACTATAGCTGCTGTTTTTGTCACAGGGGTTAGGCGAGGCTGGGGTTCTTATAAAGCTGGAAAATTTGCATGATCTGGCCTTCCATAATTATGCTATTGAACAAGCTATAACCAACAAGCCAATTAACTTTGACCAAGGTTTCAGACATTATCTCAGCTCACAAATCTGCATGGATGCCCAAACTTTTGCACTGGCCCATTTTCCTTTTTGTAATTTTTAAAATGTAAAAAATGACAAAATATTGTCACGATTCCATCTCTCTGTGTGTCTGGGATGCAGTTACTGGTGGCTCAGCTATTCAATATGGTACTTTGACAGCTCAGTGTCCAGTCTGGTGCAGAGGCTTGCTGAGCTTTCAATGTTTTGATGAACAGCTCAGCCGGTCCAAGCTGAAACTGGGAAGTGCTGGCTGTCTCCAGGAGTTCATTGTTCCAGGTGTTGTGCTACTTAGCTGGGCTGTTAGACCAAGACCTCTACCAGATGTACTTTCAGCTAAGTGCGGTATGTCTCTCTGTGCCTTGTGTTCTGCTTGTTGATCTTTCGTTGCCTAACCTTGGACCTCATTCTGACCATGCATCTGTTTATCCCCTGATCCACTATTTTCCTGGTATTTTGACCTCAGACCATTACCTGACTATGCCTTTGTCTATTCTCTATGTTTATGACACACCCTAAGGGCTTCTGGTCCTTGGACTCCTTGACTTTGCCAACTCACAAGTTGTCAGTGAGAATTGACTCAGCATCACATTATGTCTGGCCAATATATTTTTCTTTTTCACCCATATGGATCTAGTTCACACGCTTAGTGAGCATTTGGAATTCCAGAGTCTGGAGTCATTACAATATCAGTTGCAGGGCCAGATAATACATTTTATCAATACTTCCTATAGCCCTCCACTGCCGACAATGGCTGTGACGTCAGTACCCTCTGATATGCAGATTGTCTCTCCCGAACCAGAAATTACCCTCCCTCATACATTTTTGGGAGAGAAAGACCAGTTTAGGTTGTACATGGAGAGCTGTAGGTGTTATTTTTACCCTTCGTCACCAGTTGTCAAGGAATGAGTTCCAGCGAGTGGGAATAATCATGCTCCTACTGCGAGGGGATCCTCAGACCTGGGCATTTTCTTTGTCCCCACATGATCCAGAATGGTCTTATGTTAATCACTTTTTTGACAGTTTAGGTCTGATCTATGACAAACTCGACAGGATCCAGTTTGAGGCTAAGATCTTCAACCTTGTACATGGGGGTCGCACAACTGATTACTACTGCACTAAGCTCCTGCAGTGGTCCTCTGAAGTTCTGTGGAACTACGCAATATTCTGGTGACAGTTTCACAAATGCCTTTCTGAAACTCTTAAGGGCGCTCTGGTCCTTCATGACACCAATTGTTCTCTGGTGGAGGTCATGACCCAGGACATACGAATGGACCAGAGAGTCCATGAGAGACATGGTGAACAGCAGACTGCTCATTATACTTCCCCAAAGCAGATCCATTTAAATGAGGTGGAGTTATTGAAAGTTAGAGTTGCCAATCTTCGTGTTGTGTTGAAACAATGTAGAAAAGATCTTGGACTCTGTCTGTACTGTGGTCTTTTTGGACATTTTCTCAAGAATTGCCCAACTCGTCCTCATGCAAGCAAACCATTGGGAGAACGTCAAAGTCTGGGTAACCTCGATTCCCAGGTACCTTTTTGTTCCTCTGATAAAGTACTATTAAGTATGGTGTTATTCTTCAAGAATCAGATGTTATCAACATTGACGATCATTGACTGTGGATCTGCTGCTAACTTTACTGATTCGGGACTGGTACTGAAATTAGGTTAGTTTAGAAAGCCCATTCAAATCTTTTCTATTGACAAGACACCGTTAGTCCAGAATCTGGTCAAGAGGGTAACGGTGTATTTCACTCTACATGTGGGAGCACTCCATGCTGAATCCATCTCCTGTTTTGTTTTGGATAACTTACCTGTTGGGTTGGTACTGGGTAATGATGAGCGAGTGTACTCGCTGCTCGGGTTTTCCCGAGCATGCTCGGGTGACCTCCGAGGATTTATGACTGCTCAGAGATTTAGTTTTCATCGTGGCAGCTGAATGATTTACAGCTACTAGCCAGCCTGAGTACATGTGGGGTTTGCCTGGTTGCTAGGGAATTCTCACATGTAATCAAGCAGATGGCTAATAGCTGTATTATTCAGCTGCCATGATGAAAACTAAACCTCCGAGCAGTCATAAATACTCGGAAGTCACCCGAGCGTGCTCGGGAAAACCCGAGCAACGAGTACACTCGCTCACCACTCACTTGGGCTTCCATGGTTGCATATTCATAATCCTATTATTGAATTATTGATTAGTGTCAGAAGGAGATTGTTAAATGGGGTCCCAATTGTTACAAGAAAACTCTAAAATCTGTACATACAAATATGCCCCATTAGACTGCAGGGCCTGGCAGTATGTGCCTTGTGTTCTGCTTGTTGCGCTATCGTTATCTGACATTATTGAAGTGTTTGCCCATTAAGTCATCTTATTGAGATCCTTTTGCAATATTGTAATGTCAAGGTCAGATTTTAATATCCTACATAGTTTGGTGACCCCAGAGCATGGTAAATGTATTATCACTAGTGTTGAGCATTCCGATACCGCAAGTATCGGGTATCGGACGATATTTGCTGTATCGGAAGTCAGATACCGAGTTCCGATATTTTTGTGATATCGGAAATCGGAATCGGAAGTTCCCAGTGTATGGTTCCCAGGGTCTGGAGGAGAGGAGACTCTCCTTCAGGCCCTGGGATCCATATTCATGTAAAAAATAAAGAATTAAAATAAAAAATATGGATATACTCACCCGTCCGGCGGCCCCTGGACCTTACCGATGTAACCGGCAGCCTCCGTTCCTAAGAATGAGGAGTTTAGGACCTGCGATGACATCGCAGCTTGTGATTGGTCGCGTGAGCGGTCACATGAGCGGTTACATCGGTAAGGTCCAGGGGCCGCCGGACGGGTGAGTATATCCATATTTTTTTATTTTAATTCTTTATTTTTTACATGAATATGGATCCCAGGGCCTGAAGGAGAGTTTCCTCTCCTTCAGACCCTGGGAACCATCCAGGATACCTTCCGATACTTGTGTCCCATTGACTTGCATTGGTATCGGGTAACGGTATCGGCGATATCCGATATTTTTTGGATATCGGCCGATACCATACGATACCGATACCTTTGAGTATCGGAAGGTATTGCTCAACACTAATTATCACAGAAATTAGGGCACTTTCGGTTCAGACCAATTTTATTCTGACTGAGCGATTTTGCCCATAACGAATTTTAAGAGATTTGCTCACCTCCTCAAAAGAGGAGCTGAGAATGCCAGGAGTTGAGGAGTTTCACAGGTCTTCTCTCCAGTGGTCATAGAGTACTGACTGGACATGAGAACTATGAAATTTCTCACATTTCAGCATTCTGAGGTCCTCTTTTGTTTAGCCATGGCTGGAGTTATGTTGATTCTACTATCGCTAATGGAGCGCCCCCACTGCCGCAGGGCCGAGGCGCACCCGGTACCGGGCCTCTGCATCTCAGGTTCTGAGGTTGTCATGGTGGCTAGGCCCGGTCCGTGACCCTGCTGAGGGGCATCTGGTGAAAGTTGAGAATGTGATGATGTCGTGGTGTGCAGGGCCGTATTCGCCACTAGGCACTTGAGGGCACGTGCCTAGGGCGGGGCCATGCGGGGGGGCGGCACCTGAGCAGGTGTGTGTGCTTTTTTTTTTTTTTTTGTAAAGTCCGGCCGGGGTCACCTTAAGCCATGCCCCCCATCACCCGACCCCCCCCCCCGCCGCCACGCCTCCTTGCCCATACACAGTATGATTGATGCATACTCACCTCACCTGCTCCAGCGACGCCTGGTCTGCTGTCAGTGACTGCACCCTCGCTGTGTGAGCGGTCACATGGCACCGCTGATTAAGATCATGAATATGCATGAATATTCATGACTTTAAATGAGGGCAACCACCTGATCGCTCACACAGCGAGAGTGCTGTGCCGGGACAGAGCACAGAGGTGGAGGATTCCGTTCTTCTGCGCGCCGTGCGCAGTGTGAGGTGACAGCCAGGTGAGTATGATGACAGCTTGGGACGGGGGGAGCCGGGGAGGATGAAGGACCGTGGACGCCAGGGGGCCTGGCTGGCGGCAGCCACAAGATAGATGGGGAGCGGCGGGGCAGGCAGCCGATGAGCCACGCATATGGGGGGGGATGGGAGATGACGAGCCAGAGCCACCATGCATACAGGGAGGGAGGGGCAGATGATCCAGCCACGTATACAGCCAGGGAGGGGGAGATGAGCCACGCATACAGGGGGGATGGGAGATGAGCCTGAGCCACCATGCATACAGGGAGGGAGGGGGAGATGAGCCAGCCACGCATACAGCCAGGGAGGGGGAGATGAGCCACGCATGGGGGGATGGGAGATGACGAGCCAGAGCCACCGTGCATACAGGGAGGGAGGGGGAGATGAGCCAGCCACGCATACAGCCAGGGAGGGGGAGATCAGCCACGCATACAGCCAGGGAGGGGGAGATGAGCCACGCATGGGGGGGGATGGGAGATGACGATCCAGAGCCACCATGCATACAGGGAGGGAGGGGGAGATGAGTCAGCCACGCATACAGCCATGGAGGGGGAGATGAGCCACGCATACAGCCAGGGAGGGGGAGATGAGCCATGCATACAGGGGGGATGGGAGATGAGCCTGAGCCACCCATGCATACAGGGAGGGAGGGGGAGATGAGCCACGCATACAGGGGGGGATGGGAGATGAGCCTGAGCCACCCATACATATATGGTGGTGGGGGAGATGATCCACGCATACAGGGGGGGATGGGAGATGAGCCAGAGCCACCCATGCATACAGGGAGGGAGGGGGAGATGAGTCACGCATACGGGGGGGGATAGGAGATGAGCCAGAGCCACCCATGCATACAGGGAGGGATGGGGAGATGAGCCACACATACAGGGGGGATGGGAGATGAGCCTGAGCCACCCATGCATACAGGGAGGGGGAGATGAGCCACGCATACAGGGGGGGATGGGAGATGAGCCAGAGCCACCCATGCATACAGGGAAGGAGGGGGAGATGAGCAACGCATACAGGGGGGGATGGGAGATGAGCCAGAGCCACCCATGCATACAGGGAGGGAGGGGGAGATGAGTCACGCATACGGGGGGGGGATGGGAGATGAGCCAGAGCCACCCATGCATACAGGGAGGGATGGGGAGATGAGCCACACATACAGAGGGGATGGGAGATGAGCCTGAGCCACCCATGCATACAGGGAGGGGGAGATGAGCCACGCATACAGGGGGGGATGTGAGATGAGCCTGAGCCACCCATGCATACAGGGAGGGGGAGATGAGCCATGCATACAGGATGGGGGGGTGGGCCATTATACAGTATGCATTTAGCATCATATGTGGCCATTATACAGTATGGAGCATCATGTGTGGCCATTATAAAGCATGAAGCATCATGTGGGGCCATTATACAGTATTGAACATCATGTGTGGCCATTATACAGTATGGAGCATCATGTGTGGCCATTATACAGTATGGAGCATCATGTGTAGTCATTATACAGTATGGAGCACTGTGTGGCCATTATACAGTATGGAGCATTATGTGTGGCCATTATACAGAATGGAGCACTGTGGGCATATTTTTTTTGTTATAATTATTGTATATGAAACAGTGTGATCAGCAGTGCTAAATGGGTGTGGTTGGGACTTGGATATGGGTGTGACTAGTTGTGAAATGGGTGTGGTCAGAGGCGTGGCCTAAAATTTGCCCGCGCCGCAACCTTTATACCTCTTTCCCTTCAAGATTTGGGACATATGGTACTGCATTTGCCAGATCACAGCAAGTGCCGCAAATCCCAATAGGGAATGAATGAAGCCAAACGCAGTGTTGCCGTAAGTGATCAGTTACACGGCAGATGCGAAAAAACTGCCCGATCTGCTGCAAAAGGCGACTTTCACAACAGCGATTCTTGCCAAAGTCACTGCCGATAGTGTCATACTCACCAATATGGGGAGGCAGCGCTAAAAGTGCCTAGGGCAGCAGAAACTTTAAATACGGCTCTGGTGGTGTGGTGCAGGTAGCGGTGAATAACGAGGACACCAGGTTGCAGTCTCTTTACCTCTTTACTGAAGGCTTCAGGATCCTCAGTCTGGAATACGGTTAACCGGGCTACCTGAGTCCGGCCGGTCCGATGGCACCTCCAGAGTTCCCTTTGCAGGTGGAAATCTGTGCCTACCTTCTAGCGCTTGTGTGTTGTAGTCCTTCCCTGCTGTGCTTACGGGATAGTCCTCACAACTGTTGTGTCTGTTTCTGAAGTTCCCTCACAACTCGATTAAGATGTTCTTCTTCGTCCCCCAGATGATATGGCTAGGATGCACCCGTATGACGGGTAGGCTCGGAGGTCTTCCGGGACCCTAGAGTCGCCCCTCTCCAAATGTTGCCCCCTATGTCTGCTTAGGTGATTTTGGGTGAGACAGCCCGCCTAGAACTGACTGTCCTGCCGTAGGGTTGAAGTAAGGCTTGGAGCTCAATACTTCCTCGGCGTTTCCGGCCACCCGCTACGCGCCTCAGTAGGATGTTGCCTCATCTTACAGCACGACTCCTACTGGTGTTTCTCCTTGTTGCGTTGATCTCGTTTCTCACTCTGCACAATAAACCTCGTTTCTTGTCCTTTCTTGGGGTACCGCGGCAATGAAGTGCAGGCGCGGTCCCGTAACGTTCTTTCTGTTCGCTAGGCCTCTGTCAGGATCCCACCCCTGACAGGGACCCCCTGAATCTTCCCTTGCAACACCCTCTGCCACAGGATGTTGCCTGGTTCCAACCCAGTCAGCTTCTCACTAACTTCCTATCTAACCCCCAGTTTTACCAGATTGTGAGGAGTGGCCTAATACATAGCACCCTTAGCTCCCCCTGGAGGCCAGACTGTGAAGTGTATTGGTGTCTGTGATACCTGGTCAGGTGAACTCCTTCAGTGCCATCAGACGTACCATCACTCCCCTTAGCGGCGGAGCATCAGTACTGCAACGACCAGGACTCTGGGGCACTGTACTCCCCCCCGGTTAAATCCAATACTCCTGGACTGGGAAGAAAACAACAATACATGTCAGCAAAAAGACATACAATTTTTGAAATGCAATAACAAGTAAATTTGAACAGAGCTTCCCTTTATGGGAGGTGAGGACACTTGAACGTTACAAACATGGTTAAATATTTTAAATAACATACTATAAATAACTTCTCTTACCCAACCGGGTATTCTACTTAGTGCAATTTCTGAACAATAATTTAACATTGCCTTTAAGGACGTATACGCTGAATCCACTAAAGACCTTCTTATAAAACACTATAAGGCTAATCAACTTTTCTTCATTTTCCACCTTTACATCTGCAGGACCGCCTGTCTATCTGCCTCAGGCCTACTGCCTCTCGCTCTGTTGCAGGACCGCCCCATTCCTCATCCGGGCCTACTGCCTTTTTGCTACTATACACAGTATAGAACTTATCAACCTTCTCTCAGTTTAGGATCGCTGAGCCATCTCTGTACGGCTCCTAGGAGGACTCACCAACTAACCCTGTACGGGTTCACTTCCTGTCCTCATTCTCTAACACATTATTAAACATTTCTTACAATTAACTAGCTATCTACATATAACTTCGACATGTAAGCATTATTCGACTTTAAGTGCTATTGGTGGACGTCCCCTTTAAGAGGGGACCAAGTCTCTTGGAGGTAGTGCAACTTCTCAAGCTGCAAGTTCGTATACAGCAAGGACTCCGGTGCTGTTTCCAAGAACAGTTTCTTCGCAAAGAGTCCTTTTCTTTGTAAAACCAGTAGAGGGCACCTTTAAGAAGGTGCAAACTATTTACAATAAGTTTGCAATCATGCAGTGTTCATGATCCAGCAGTTCTTTTCAACAATGATGAACAAGAAACAAAAGCAAAAACAAATGTAGGGATCCCGGGTAAACTAAGCGATCCCCTTAAGAGTTAACCCTAGTTGGGTTGTAGCAGCAGAACAAAAAGATAAACAATCAACTATATACATTTCCGTGGTATCGAGGTTTATCCCTCTAAGTCTGGGGGTGGCTTCCGTGGGTACTACCCACCAGCGGCTACCACATAGAGTGCATCCACACCCTTAATGGGGGTCTGTGTACTCATGGTTCTCCTCGGGGTGATGGTCCGCAGGCATTTGGCACACAAGGAGATTGGAGCAATGACCGCCGGTCCCGGGGAATCACAGGAAGGTGGCACAGTCACTTCTGGCTTGTACTTGCGCACGTGCAAAGCATACCACCCTTTGCCTTCCCAGTGGCGGGTGTACCGAACACGGTCCCCTGGGTAAAGATCCCGGCCTGGGTGTCCCTCAATGAGGTGTGTGTTGTGAACTCTGTTTTCGGGCTCCCTCTTGTGGTCACAGGTGGTATTGTTTTTGGGCTCCCCCTGGTGGCTTTGTTTGTTATCCTGCGGGTCTGTGGCTGGATCAGCTGCCTCGTTATTCACTAGGGAGGTTCCTATTTAGTTCTGCTTCACCTCCACTTGTTGCCGGCTGTCGATATATTCAGTGCTATTCTGATTACTCCTGACTATCTTTGTTTTCTGTCTCTTCATGTGAAGCTAAGTTCTGTTTGATTATTTTTTGCTCGTCTGTCTGCAATATGATTTCTGTGTATGATGAGTTTAGTCCAGCTTGCTAATATGTGATTTCTTGCTGCTGGTAAGCTCTGGGGTACGGAGTTGCTTCCCCCGCACCGTTAGTTGGTGCGGGGACTCGAGCAATCTCTGCGTGGATATTTTGAATAGGGTTTTCCATTGACCGCACAGTTCCCTTCCTATTTTCTGCTATCTAGTGTTAGCGAGCCTCATTTGCTAAATCTATTTCATCTCTGCATTTGTGCTTTCCCCTTAACTCACCGTTAATATTTGTGGGGGGCTTTTCTATATCTTTGGGGTCATTTCTCTGAGGCAAGTGAGGACTTACTTTCCCTCTAGGAATAGTCAGTTTCTCAGGCCGTGAAGAGACGTCTAGGATTTCCAGGTAACGTTCCACGGCTACCTATAGTTGTGTGCGGATAGGATCAGGTTGTGGTCAATCCAGTTACCACTTCCCCAGAGCTAGTCGTCGGTTTAGTTTCTTAGCTAGTCAGATTTGCGATCCTTGCCACTAGGATCATAACAGTGCAGCCGGCCCATAAAGTGTTAATTGCATGGCAGAAGCAGGAGAAGAGAAGCCTTGAGAATTTTTTTTTTTTCTTTTTTGCTGCCGTGTGTCTAGCTGCTGTGTGTCTAGCTTCTCTCCCCCTCTTAATCTTGGTGTGGCTCTGAGTTCAGCTGCTGACATGGATACCCAGAGTTTGGCCTCCAGTGTAGATCATCTTGCTGCAAGGGTACAAAGTATTCAGGATTTTGTTGTTCACAGTCCTATGTCAGAACCTAGAATACCTATTCCGGAGTTGTTTTCTGGAGATAGATCTAGGTTCCTGAATTTTAAGAACAATTGCAAATTGTTTCTTTCTTTGAAACCTCGTTCCTCTGGTGATTCCGTTCAGCAAGTTAAGATTATTATTTCTTTCTTGCGCGGCGACCCTCAAGATTGGGCCTTCGCATTGGCGCCAGGGGATCCTGAATTGCTCAGTGTGGATGCGTTTTTTCTGGCCCTTGGATTTGTCATTTGCCAGGCGCTGTGGTTTTGTTTTGGAGCCTTTAAAATTCCCTATTCCACTAAGGGGAATTGATGCTACACCATTGGCTATGAATAAACCTCAGTACTGAACGCAAGTGACCATGTGCATGACTCCTGTTCATCAGGAGGTGATTCGCTTTCTTGTACTGCATAATTTGCATGATGTTGTCGTGTTGGGTCTGCCATGGTTGCAGACTCATAATCCAGTCCTGGATTGGAAAGCAATGTCTGTGTCAAGTTGGGGTTGCCAGGGAATTCATGGCGACTCTCCTGTGGTGTCAATTGCTTCATCCACTCCTTCTGAAGTCCCTGCGTTTTTGTCGGACTACCAGGATGTATTTGATGAGCCCAAACTCAGTTCTCTTCCTCCTCATAGGGATTGTGATTGTGCTATAAATTTGATTCCTGGTAGTAAGTTTCCTAAGGGACGACTTTTCAATTTGTCAGTGCCGGAGCATGCTGCTATGCGGAGTTATTTAAAGGAGTCTTTGGAGAAAGGACTTATTCGCCCCTCCTCCTCCCCTCTTGGTGCGGGGTTCTTTTTTGGGGCTAAGAAGGATGGTTCCCTGAGACATTGTATTGATTATCGCCTTCTAAATAAAATCACGGTCAAATTTCAGTATCCCTTGCCATTGTTATCTGATCTGTTTGCTCGCATTAGGGGGTCTAGCTGGTTCACCAAGATAGATCTTCGTGGTGCTTATAACCTTGTGCGTATTAAGCAGGGTGATGAATGGAAAACTGCATTTAATACGCCTGAAGGCCATTTTGAGTACTTGGTGATGCCTTTTGGACTTTCTAACGCTCCTTCTGTCTTTCAGTCCTTCATGCACGACATCTTCCGCGAATATCTGGATAAATTTATGATTGTGTATCTGGATGATATTCTGTTTTTTTCTGATGATTGGGAGTCCCATGTTAAGCAGGTCAGGATGGTGTTTCAGGTCCTGCGTGCCAATGCTTTATTTGTGAAGGGCTCAAAATGTCTTTTTGGAGTCCAGAAGGTTTCTTTTTTGGGTTTCATTTTTTCTCCTTCTACTATTGAGATGGACCCAGTCAAGGTTCAGGCTATTCATGACTGGACTCAGCCTACATCTGTTAAGAGTCTTCAGAAGTTCTTGGGTTTTGCTAATTTTTACCGTCGCTTCATCGCTAATTTTTCTGGTGTTGTTAAGCCTTTGACGGATTTGACCAAGAAGGGTTCTGATGTTACTAATTGGTCTCCTGCGGCTGTGGAGGCCTTTCGGGAGCTGAAGCGCCGGTTTTCTTCGGCTCCGGTCTTATGTCAGCCGGATGTCTCTCTTCCTTTCCAGGTCGAGGTTGATGCTTCTGAGATTGGAGCGGGGGCTGTTTTGTCGCAGAGAAGCTCTGATGGCTCTGTGATGAAGCCGTGTGCTTTCTTTTCAAGAAAGTTTTCGCCTGCCGAGCGGAATTATGATGTCGGTAATCGGGAGTTGTTGGCTATGAAGTGGGCATTTGAGGAGTGGCGACATTGGCTCGAGGGAGCTAAGCATCGTGTGGTGGTCTTGACTGATCACAAAAATCTGATTTATCTTGAGGCGGCCAAGCGGCTGAATCCTAGACAGGCTCGTTGGTCGTTGTTTTTCTCTCGTTTTGATTTCATGGTCTCGTACCTGCCTGGTTCGAAGAATGTGAAGGCTGATGCTCTTTCTAGGAGTTTTGTGCCTGACTCTCCTGGGGATTCAGAGCCGGCTTGTATCCTCAGAGAAGGGGTGATTTTGTCTGCCATCTCCCCAGATTTGCGACGAGTGCTGCAGAAGTTTCAGGCGGATAGACCTGACCGTTTTCCACCGGAGAGACTGTTTGTCCCAGATAGATGGACCAGCAGAGTCATTTCCGAGGTTCATTCTTCGGTGTTGGCGGGCCATCCTGGAATATTTGGTACCAGAGATTTGGTGGCCAGGTCCTTTTGGTGGCCTTCCTTGTCGCGGGATGTGCGTTCCTTTGTGCAGTCTTGTGGAATTTGTGCTCGGGCTAAGCCTTGCTGTTCTCGTGCCAGTGGTTTGTTGTTACCTTTGCCTGTCCCGAAGAGGCCTTGGACGCGCATTTCCATGGATTTTATTTCAGATCTCCCTGTCTCTCAGAGAATGTCTGTCATCTGGGTGGTGTGTGATCGTTTTTCTAAGATGGTCCATTTGGTGCCCTTGCCTAAGTTGCCTTCCTCCTCCGAGTTGGTTCCGCTTTTTTTTCAAAATGTGGTTCGTTTGCACGGGATCCCTGAAAATATTTTTTCCGACAGAGGATCCCAGTTTGTGTCTAGATTTTGGCGGACCTTTTGTGCTAAGATGGGCATTGATTTGTCTTTTTCGTCGGCCTTCCATCCTCAGACGAATGGCCAAACCGAGCGAACTAATCAGACCTTGGAAACCTATTTAAGATGTTTTGTTTCTGCTGATCAGGATGACTGGGTGACTTTTTTGCCATTGGCCGAGTTTGCCCTTAATAATCGGGCTAGTTCTGCTACTTTGGTTTCGCCTTTTTTTTGTAATTCGGGGTTTCATCCTCGTTTTTCCTCTGGTCAGGTGGAGCCTTCTGACTGTCCTGGAGTGGATATTGTGGTGGATAGGTTGCATCAGATTTGGGATCATGTGGTGGACAATTTGAAGCTGTCACAAGAGAAGGCTCAGCGCTTTGCCAACCGCCGTCACTGTGTGGGTCCCCGACTTCGCGTTGGGGACTTGGTGTGGTTGTCTTCTCGCTTTGTTCCTATGAAGGTCTTCTCTCCTTAGTTCAAGCCTCGGTTTATCGGTCCTTATAAGATTTTGGAAGTCCTTAACCCTGTGTCATTTCGTTTGGACCTCCCAGCATCGTTTGCTATTCATAATGTGTTCCATCGGTCGTTGTTGCGGAGGTATGTGGTGCCTGTGGTTCCTTCGGTTGAGCCTCCTGCCCCTGTGCTGGTTGAGGGTGAATTGGAATACGTGGTGGAGAAGATCTTGGATTCTCATGTTTCTAGACGGAGGCTTCAGTATTTGGTTAAGTGGAAGGGCTATGGTCAGGAGGATAATTCCTGGGTTGTCGCCTCTGATGTTCATGCGGCCGATTTGGTTCGTGCCTTCCTTGTGGCTCACTCTGATCGCCCTGGGGGTTTTGATGAGGTTTCGGTGACCCCTCCTCAAGGGGGGGTACTGTTGTGAACTCTGTTTTCGGGCTCCCTCTTGTGGTCACAGGTGGTATTGTGTGAGTTTGTTTTTGGGCTCCCCCTGGTGGCTTTGTTTGTTATCCTGCGGGTCTGTGGCTGGATCAGCTGCCTCGTTATTCACTAGGGAGGTTCCTATTTAGCTCTGCATCACCTCCACTTGTTGCCGGCTGTCGATGTATTCAGTGCTATTCTGATTACTCCTGAGTAACTATCTTCGTTTTCTGTCTCTTCATGTGAAGCTAAGTTCTGTTTGATTATTTTTTGCTCATCTGTCTGCAATATGATTTCTGTGTATGATGAGTTTAGTCCAGCTTGCTAATATGTGATTTCTTGCTGCTGGTAAGCTCTGGAGTACGGAGTTGCTTTCCCCGCACCGTTAGTTGGTGCGGGGGCTCGAGCAATCTCTGCGTGGATATTTTGAATAGGGTTTTCCATTGACCACACAGTTCCCTTCCTATTTTCTGCTATCTAGTGTTAGCGGGCCTCATTTGCTAAATCTATTTCATCTCTGCGTTTGTGCTTTCCCCTTAACTCACCGTTAATATTTGTGGGGGGCTTTTCTATATCTTTGGGGTCATTTCTCTGAGGCAAGTGAGGACTTACTTTCCCTCTAGGAATAGTCAGTTTCTCAGGCCGTGAAGAGACGTCTAGGATTTCCAGGTAACGTTCCACGGCTACCTATAGTTGTGTGTGGATAGGATCAGGTTGCGGTCAATCCAGTTACCACTTCCCCAGAGCTAGTCGTCGGTTTAGTTTCTTAGCTAGTCAGATTTGCGATCCTTGCCACTAGGATCATAACAGGTGTGCCTCCACATCCCGCCGGTTCACGAATACCTCCAAAGCGAGACTGGGCTCTTTGATGAAGCCCCAACCTCCCTGCAGCCGGAAGGTGCTGATGACTCCATGGCGCTGTGGGCCCCAGTCCTCCTCAGCCATCCGCCTAACCTGGATTTTGGCCTGGAGGTCCTTTTCCCGCTCGGACCATCGGCGGAGTTCCTTCTTACGGGCCCATTCTTCCTCCTGTCGGCGTAGCTGCTGGCGATATTCCCGTTGGTGGATAACCTCGATGCTCTCCCCCTCGGGCTGAGCCTCTCCAGGGAACCAGATCAAGTTGGTGGTAGCGTGGGTCCACTTGAAGGTCATCCACTCACCCTGGAGGTTTACGGGCTGTGCAGTGGGCCGTAAGGGGGCATCGGCAGTCTTTAGCGTCTCCCACGGCCGCTCGCATTCAAGGCGGCTACACACCCGTCTGGGTGGAGGGGAGTCTATGTCCACAAGCAGGGGCTCTTCGGCCGCCCGGGCTGGGTAAATGGCGCCATCCGCCTCTGCGGTATCCCCGGCATCAGCCCTCTTCTCCTCAGATTGCGGAACCAGCGCTTGGGGGCGGCGCGGCTCCTCACTGGTGGCGGCTTTTCGCCGACACAGACTCCGAAGCTGACGGCATAGCTCCTCCACTTCCGCCCCGAGAATTTCCCGGTCCTCGCAGCCTGGTGAGAGTTTGCTCAGCTCCCATTGGCTGGGACTGGTGCGGGCCTTCTCCCCCTCTTCTGGGTGACCTTCGCTCGTCATCTTGCCAATCTGGCTCTGCCCCACGTCGTCCAGGGCTTCTGGCCTTCCCCCATCCGGAGGGCGGTTCCCCTTCCCGCTGCCATCCCAGACTAGGAGGCGGACCTCCCTCGTTGAAGGGCATATCTCCCGAACATAGTAGTACTTGTGGGGGGCTGGCTCAACTTTTGCGCCATTCTTCCAAGCTACTCCCACGACGACACGCCCCGCTCTTCCGGCACGCCACATGGCGGGAACTTTTGGCGGCAAGTGGCAATGCACAGTCTTTGCAATAAGTCACAGTCCAAGCACAACAAATCACAATTCCAAGGCACACATGACCTGATTCTTCAGGCTTAAGTAGATCCTGTTCATGACGCCAAGTTGGAGCGCCCCCACTGCCGCAGGGCCGAGGGGCACCCGGTACCGGGCCTCTGCGTCTCAGTTCTGGGGTTGTCACGGTGGCTAGGCCTGGTCCGTGACCCTGCTGAGTGGCGTCCAGTGAAAGTTGAGAATGTGATGATGTCGTGGTGTGGTGCAGGTCGCTGGTGAATAACGAGGACACCAGGTTGCAGTCTCTTTACTGAAGGCTTCAGGATCCTCAGTCCGGAATACGGTTAACCGGGCTACCTGAGTCCGGCCGGTCCGATGGCACCTCCAGAGTTCCCTTTGCAGGTGGAAATCTGTGCCTACCTTCTAGCGCTTGTGTGTTGTAGTCCTTCCCTGCTGTGCTTACGGGATAGTCCTCACAACTGTTGTGTCTGTTTCTGAAGTTCCCTCACAACTCGATTATGATGTTCTTCTTCGTCCCCCAGATGATATGGCTAGGACGCACCCATATGACGGGTAGGCTCGGAGGTCTTCCGGGACCCTAGAGTCGCCCCTCTCCAAATGTTGCCCCCTATGTCTGCTTAGGTGATTTTGGGTGAGACAGCCCACCTAGAACTGACTGTCCTGCCGTAGGTTTGAAGTAAGGCCTAGAGCTCAATACTTCCTCGGCGTTTCCGGCCACCGGCTATGCGCCTCAGTAGGATGTTGCCTCGTCTTACAGCACGACTCCTACTGGTGTTTCTCCTTGTTGCGTTGATCTCGTTTCTCACTCAGCACAATAAACCTCACTTCTTGTCCTTTCTTGGGGTACTGCCGCAATGAAGTGCAGGCGCGGTCCCGTAACGTTCTTTCTGTTCGCTAGGCCTCTGTCAGGATCCCACCCCTGACAGGGACCCCCCTGAATCTTCCCCTGCAACACCCTCTGCCACGGGATGTTGCCTGGTTCCAACCCAGTCAGCTTCTCACTAACTTCCTATCTAACCCCCAGTTTTACCAGATTGTGAGGAGTGGCCTAATACATAGCACCCTTAGCTCCTCCTGGAGGCCAGACTGTGAAGTGTATTGGTGTCTGTGATACCTGGTCAGGTGAACTCCTTCAGTGCCATCAGACGTACCATCACTCCCCTTAGCGGTGGAGCATCAGTACTGCAACGACCAGGACACTGGGGCGCTGCACTAATCTGTAGTCATGAATCCTGAATAAAGAGACTGCAATTTAGATTTCAATAGTCTATTGGCAGAGATTATATGGTTTCTAGGACTCTGTGTACCAAGTCGGTCACTTCTTAAAGGGGTTTTCCCATGAACACAAGTATATTTTATTCACTAGATCTTGGAATAAAAATAAGATCAACAATTGGATGCGATTAAAAAAATGTCCCTGTGCTGAGATAATCTTATAAATGTGCCCCTGCTATTTACAGTGTAATGGTTGTGCCTGACTGTTTAGGGTCTGATCATACCACACCTCTTAGCCAGGGGAAGACGCAAAAAAGAATACAGATATTACAGTATGTAATCGCAGCTGATTGTTTTTGTGATGCAAAACATTTCCCTCCCCGTTTTGAAGCAATGTTTCACTTCACAAAAAGAATCAGTTATAATCCTGTGCTGTACTGTCTGTATAGTTTTTCACTTCCTCTCCTGCCCAGGAGCTGTGATATGATCAGACCATGTCCCTGCACGGTCAGACACGGCCATTACACAGCACACAGCAGGGGCACATTTATAAGATTATCTCAGCACAGGGACATTTTTTTTAATCACATCCAATTGTGGAACTTATTTTTATTCCAAAATCTAGTGAATAAAATTAACTTTTGTTTGTGATACAACCCCTTAAATTCATGTCTGAAAATGTTTGTTTGGTCTCATGAATTCAAACATGAATTGAAACAGAACATTCCAGCACCTGCTGCCTTGTCCTTATTGTCCTTATAGAGAACCTATCACCAAATATTTCATGTTGAGCTGGACATACGATGTAATAGCAGCTGCAGAGCAGAATAAAGCATTTTTATTTATTTTTATATTGGCACCTAATGAGTTAAAGTTAGTGAAGTCTAAGTGGGTGTTATCAGATAGTTTTCACTGTGAGCGTGAACTTCTCCCTATATAAGTTGCTACCTGCTAACACCCACTTAGACTTAAGTTTAACTCATGTACCAATACCCTGATTGCTAATATCTCCACAATAAAAAAACAAAAAAACATTTTATTCTGCCCTGCAGCCACTATTACATTGTGTGTCCAACTCAACATGAAAAATTTGGTGACAGGTCCTCTTTAACTGAATGTCTACCTCTCATTTCCACAACACAGTGATGATGTAACTAACATTTACATTACCGTAGTTCTCATATAGAAGCATGCATATGTATTCATCATAAATGGTGCAATTCTAAATTTCCACTTGATTGGAACTTAGAAACTTACTGAATACAATTTTCCTATTGATTTCAGTGTATAGACAGTATTCAGTAAGCCCCAGAGCTCCCCCTAATGGTTACTGGAGACAGATATCACTTTATAATTTGAATATATGTTAATTTAGGACATTTGGAGTTTTGCATCAGGAAAAAAATGGCGTTAACTGCTATAGGGATATGTTAAAAAATGAAATAGGAAAGAATGTTGGATGTATTTAGAGTTTAGAATTTCATTTCCAATTTTGTGGCCAAATGTGGTGTGAACTTTGAAAAATAATCAAAAGCATAAAAAAGTATAAACAATGAAGCCAAGGCTATCGTTCATTAGCAGGAAGGAACAGGGAGCGAGCCTAGGGAAAACCTCATTCCCTCTTACTGAAAAGGGCAACAGCTGGGAAAGAGAGGAGACCAGACTCAGAAGAGTTCTCCTATAGAGATGAGCAGATCAAGCAAAATTCCCTGGAAATTTGATTTGCGGAAAAGTTATCCTCTGCAAATTTAATGTCAGTTATTATTTTCTGGGGTCTCATCAAATGATAACTGGATGGGTGATGGTAAAGAAAAGAGGGACAGGAAAGCTGAGCGGTACAGTGAGTATGAGGATTTTTTTAATTTTTATTTAACCTTTTGATGACATTTTCTGGTTCAAGAAAATGGTAGCCTGAGAAAGCAAATTACAAAAAAACTGCACTTTGGCAAAATTGCATTTTTGTAAAGTCTAGAATATAATTCCACGAGAATATATTCATTTATCTCTTCTGTCCTGCAAATTTTGGATCTAGGTGTCTGTCTCGCAAATACTGATATGTAATGTAAGAATCTAGTGTCACCTAAAAAAGCTTTCAGATCTATATTTACACTTACAGCAGTTGTCTCACAAAGCCTACCACCTTTTCTGAAGAAGACGATTAATTGTAGCAACTTTGGTTGTTATCCCCTGGAGAAGCTTAGTCTGGCCATACACTTCTCTAAAAGTGACTGTTTCAGAGAGTCACTTTCCATCTCCTGAATGTACGTCTAGATGATGTACTTCAGTCTGATGGTAAAATCTGCACAGGAGAACTTCAGTGACAACTTCTTACCATTAGTGACAGGATTCTTACCTACTGTGCAGAGTCCAAATGTGTTTCCTTTATCCTGAGCAACACGGATGTAACAGGAAAGTTTGCAAGTAACTTTCCTATAATTAACTATAGCCTATAGGTATATTATATCATGTGGCTGATTTCTTCCCTAGATGTTTTTGGAACCACAAAATTAAATTGATGTAGAAGGATCCTTAGACAGTCACGCAAAAGTTCTTTATTGGAAAAAAAAAGTGCTTCAGATAATCTTTGTCATGGAGGAAAATTAAAATCCATAAGACATTTCCAGAAGAGATGAAACTTCAAACTCATTTTGAAGTAGGACCTCTCATTAAACATCTGCTGGGGAAAACACAGTTAGCTGTGAGATCTGTTTATGCAGGGAAGGAGAAGTGCAAAGAAAGGAAGAAGCATCCAGAGTTCAAAGGATTTTTATGAGAGTGTTATAGGCTTTGTGTTTCCATTGTCCAGATATGAATATTGGGGTTTTGCATTGATCCAATATTTATGTAATGAATCTGCACACCACAGATTCCTATTCAGCCAAGGAAGTTCTTAACATGGCCCTGATTTGTCCCTGCCTGATCGCGGAGGTTGGCACCCTATGATTACGCAATGGTGCCCCCACTCAACGTCGGCTGTCCCCGAGTGTCCTTAACTGCACCCTAAACTACACACTGTGTACTCCAAAGCAACACTAACAGAAAGTAGTGCACACAAGCAGTGGTTGAGAGGAAAGGCTAAGGACCTAAGGACATGTTGACACAGTCACACAGGAAAGACGGAAGAAAATAAGAAGAATAAAACAGCAAACAAAATACTGGAAAATCTCTCAGGCCCTAAAATTAAAAGAAAGGAAAGGGAACTGCGGATGAAGACACACAAACAAACCATAAGAAAAGCAATAAAGATTAGTCAGATAAGATAATCACTTACTGGGAAGCTGGATCTCCAAGCACAATCAAACTTGGAATACAAGTACATTCCTAAACCAAGAATCTGCAAAAACCCTAGTCCATGCCCTCATCATCTCCTGCCTCGACTACTCATCATGTATATTTTTTTATAAACACTACTTATATTTCTGGATTAAATGTACAAATTTAATAGCTCTGTTCCTCTTGTTCTGCAAACTGCACCCCTGAAGCCATTTGCTACCTGTAACAGATATCCAATCAGCCTGTATAAATGATCGGTGGTGGCAGCTAGTAGTCCTTTTGTTATTACGGAGCTTGCAGTGACGGTACAGGGAGTATGTACATATATTCCATGCATTGGAATCGGAGGTGCATATACCATATGCTCACTGTTAGTTCCCCAATAACCAGCCTAGTAGTGGACGCAGCACCATCACTCGTCGTCAGCCAGTTGCATAATTGTCCTGATGATTGGAGGCAGCGGAGTTTGGTTCCCCTGACAAGCTGGTGGCAGCGGTGGGATATGGGTGATCTTTCCGGTGTCATCTATGACAAAGTGGTAACAGTGGTGGTTCTGTGTGATCTCCCATCTGTGCATCCGTGACAATCCTATTTTCCAAGTGGTATGAAATAATAATAAAATAATATAATAGACACATAGCTTAACACACCTATGATTATCATCAAATGACACATGTCAGAGTGTTTTACCCATTTTACACCTGATTTGTTTTGTTTCCGTACCTTTCCACCTGCCTTCTTGTGCTTTTCATCTGTCAATCTTTGACGTTCCTCCCCCGTGTGTTGCTTAATCTATTATAAGAATGCCAAAGCTGTGGTGTTTTCTCATTCTTCACCAAACAATCCTTTTCATCTCCTCTTCCCCAGCAGACAGGCAAATATCTCGGGCACATATTGTTTACTTCTGATTCAAACAGTATTTAACTTGTCAGAATTGAGCAGCTTGATTTTTGCTTGGAAACTCTCCTCTGAATTTGCTTTTCCACCTTTGATGTTCAGTAAGGTCTATTCGGTCTTTTCCCCCCTCCTTTGGCATCTTTCAGTTAAGTACTGGCAAAGTATTAAAGCTAAATGAACAAAAAGAAATAAACATGTTCACATTTACCATGAATTCCAATGTTTCCCACAACATTAGAGATGTCGAAGCGAAAGATTAAAGACATTGCGCAGATACCAATGTCAAAAACTTGACGAATATATGTTCTCTGGTTTTATCAAATTTATCCACAACATAATAAATAAATATCTGTACTTCACCTAGGAATATGTTAAAGGGGTTGTCCACTTAAGGCCCCCATAATCATGAGGCTAAAGTCAGAAGAACCCACTAACAGTGGTGTTACAAAGACCACTGATGATGGCCGAAAGAAGAATCGAGCATATTAAATTTCAAGGCCCAAGTTCTTCATCTTTGGCAAACGATTGTGCACTTTACAACTATTGAAGGAATATGGATATCCTTAGGGCATCTTCATTCAAAATATCTTCCTAGACCTTTATTAAGGGTAATTGAAAATTCTCCATACAGCTGAACATGGGGGTGGGCAACTTCTCCAAAGGATAAGGATTCGTCATCAATATCTGAGTGCTGGACAGCTCTCTTTGATTAGTTTGCACAATGTACAAGGGGCGTTCATTAAAGATTTCCCCTGACCCACTTCCTGTGGACTGAGAGCAATGAAACTTGGCACAGTTATTAGTCCTTCTCTGCATAGGTGCCAGCTAAGGACACACACTTCTTCCATCTCGTTAAGCTACTGTAAACACCTCGCTTGTAGAAGTCAACAGGTTGTTCCAAAAGCCACATTGTGACTTCAGAATTCAGAGTCTCATCATCTGGACAATGCTTGCCCTTCAAAAATTACTTAATTTTTGGAAAGACGTGGAAATCCGATGGTGCGAGGTCGGGTGAATAAAAGGAATGCAGTAGAATTTCAAAGCCACCGGAGCAGGAGCATGCTTCCATTTGGGCAACACGTGAGTTGTGAACTGCTGCATTTTCCTGCAGAAGGCAGACACCTTTGGTGAGCATGCCATGTCTCTTGGTTTTGATGACCTCACACAATTTTCGCAGCAGTGAACAATAGTATGCCCCAGTGATCCTAGCACCCTTTGCTAGGAAATCCATCAATAGTACTCCGTGCTGGACCCAAAATACTATGAGTATGACCCTTCCTGCTGAGGGTTGGGCACGTGCCTTCTTTGGAGGTGGTGAGTCATGATGCTTCCGTTGCATCGACTGGACTTTAATCTCAGGATCATAGTGATAGACCCAGCTTTCATCCTGTGTGATCAGTCTGTTTAAAAAGTCCTCCTGGCTTCCATGGCACATAATCAATAGAGCCTATCATACACAAAGAAGAACAGACTAGGTCCTATAAATGGGGATCACCACAACGGATATGACATGAATGTAAACACAGCTTTTATTGAAAAATACAGAAAAAGTGACAAAAACACTTACATTTAAAAACATTTAAAAAGCATGACAATGCTAACCATTACAGCCCCTAATACAGCAGTAAACCACGTAGGACTCAACCATATAACATCATATACAATATGTAAGTACACGAACCAACCTGGCCATGTAGGCTATAGTACCTTGGCACTCCCCCGGGTAATTTAAACCTATGTACAAAGTGCTGATGACAGATATAGAAAATAACAACTATGTGAAGCTCATGCGAGCTTGCTAATCCCTACACCCAAGGTACAGTATAAGGACCGTATCTCACAAAACTGCCTAGAAATAGAAAAGCAAATGTGCATATAAATGCATACAATACATAATGACAAAAAGGCATTAGCAAACGGAGCAGTCACTTGTGATATGCGACCAAAAGGTACCACAGGGAGAATTTCAAGGCCACATGTAAAACAAGGCAATCAATGTATACTACCCAGAGGCATGTGTTGCCTGGACCTGTAGAGCCTCTAATGGGAGTCCTAATGTGGGTTACTAAGAGACCCAACGCGTGTCGCCACCACACAGGGTGGCTTCGTCACGTGACGAAAGCACGAGGTTGTAAATGAAGTGTCTGGTTTGGCTTCTTATCCTAAGTCATATGACAAGGCTTATTAAGGGGTCGACATTCACTTTAATACATTCTCTGAACAGGCAATTTGCATAAGCAACGTTAAGGAATGTCTCAATTAACGACATAAGAATGAACATGGCACATAGTCTTCCGCACCTTCTTATGTCAAATTCACATCCCCAACAAAATGGTACATTTGCTTTGTTTCTTAGTTATTTCATTTTTCCAAATACTTTTTCTGTTTTTTTTTTTCCTTGACATTCTCCAATCCACAGCTATGTGCATTCGGTGGGACACAGAGATTAACATCAGTTCATGTTGCAGAAAGAGACTCAAAAACATATGAACTTCGGCTTATAAAGCCCATAAAGAAATCAATATAGAAAAACTACGACATAAATAATATTTCAATAGCGCTAAAAAAAAAAAAATCAGGCTTGCGTGAAGAAGTGAAACCTAAGGCCAAAGAAAGTCTATTATTATCATTGGTCGTGTTTCAGGAACAATATTTGAGTTCATGTCATGCTGTGATAATTCACATAGGTAGCCTTGGCACGGAAATTTGCTTTGCTATTTAATTCAATAATTTTAATATGACAGCATCACGGGACTTAGTGTGTTTTACCAAACCGCACATTCTAAATAAGGAACGTGAATTTATAAGATACTGTGTGAAAGACTTGCTTATTCCTCATGGACCTTTTTTTTAGTGTTGGAGCGCTGGTATTGTTGCAAGGCATGACATTTAGAGCATACCTGTCCTTCTACATAATTTATTGAAAAGCGAGATCTTGCTGTCCTCATCCCAAGGTTGAATAGTCTTAGGCTTTGTTCACACGTTGTGTTTTTGCTGCGTTTCTATGCTAATTAAAATCTGCTTTTTACAATATCAGCGAAGGCTATGAGATTTCAGAAATTTCCCGCACAGGCATTGTTTCTTTTTGCCGCCTGACTAAATTGGAAAACTGCTTCTTTTATGAAAACTGCAGCATGCCACTATTTTCAGCTTTTTTTTCACCCATAGAAAACAATGAGTAAGTGCAAAAAAGTAACAAAACCGCAAAAAAAAAAGTTGCTATCAGTTTTTGCAGCGTTTTTAGAGAAAAAAATCAGTTAAAGCAGGATGTGAAACTCATTTATTTTTGTGTTTTTCAAAAGTTTCAAACAAAATGTCTTTGTGTCCTCACATGAGCATGACTGTTAGCATTAGTACAGTTAAAATAAATTAGTGATATGTGTCAAAGTGAACTCCAACTCCATGCTCTACCAATGCGTGAAAGTAAACAATGACTGACCAATGTGTGAAATTGAACAGTACTTGACCAACTCAATGGCTGACCAATGTGTAAAAAGAAAACAATGTCTGACCAATGTGTGAAATTGAACATTACTTGACCAACTCAATGGGCGAACAATGTGTGAAAGTAATCAATGATCTGACCAACTCAATGCATTGCCAATGTCTTAGGTAAACTATGCCCGACCAATTGAATTTCCACCACTTTTTTACATTTGTAATTGTGTAATTGTGTATTTTTTCATGAACTCATATGAACGTATTTGTTCAAAATAGTTACAATTTTTTTCCAGACATAAAAATCTTTTATCACTAAATAATTTGATCGCATTGCCCTTTTTTCCAAAAATGCTTTATGGTGTCACATGTGTCTTGTATTGGTGGCCTAACACATTGTATTTTATATGCTTTTATAGTTGAAGCAAAACTGAACTTTGAGATCCTGAAAAATGCAGCAAAAACCACAGTAAGAAAAGCAGCAAAAAAGCCAGCAAAACATGCTTTTTGTCTGCAGCTTTTTTACTGCCAAGAGATCAGGTTTTGGCTGCAGAAAAAAGCAGCATAAGAGCAATGTGTGAACATAGCCTTTGGTGCACACACCAGTTTAATATGTCCAGGAACTGCCTAATTTTCCCTTTTTTGGGTTGGTGGTTCAGTTCCTCTTCATCAGCATTCTGCCAACACTATTGGTGATGGACCTTCCTTTCCATTAATTTCCAGCTTGATTTGCTCTCTTCATTATAAAATGCATGCCTTACAGAACTCCAGCCTCTTTGTTATGCCTGTATGCAATTTTTCAAACAATAGAGCAGGAGCAGAGCAACAAAAAACTGCCCACATTTCCTGTAGAGAAACAAAGACCTGCCTGAACTTCCAGCAATCTGTCCTCATGTTCTGCTGCTGGAAATGGATTATACTTGACAACAGGCAGCAGACATCACATTAAGACAGATGGGACCTATTAGTGATTTTTCAGGAGTACGACAACATTTTTTATTTTAATTTAATTTTTAAATGAATTGATTTGTTGATTGTCTATTTATCACATTATCTATCGGATGAGAGATAGTTGTTTGAAAATAAAGTGAACATTTAAAAGAGTTCAACAGACAAAATGAGTTTTCAAGAATCACTCTGGTGAAAAGCTTTTATTTCTCCCTTTAGTAACCATCATGTGTTTGTGTAATGAGTGCAGTAACGTAATCGCCGGTTGTCATCTTCTGCTGTTTTCAGCGGTGCACCGTTCTGCTACGTGACCGTATTTATGACCTGCTGAATCACACAGTCTCTACCTTGTTCTGAGTCTCATATATTAGCATTGAGAAAGTAACCACCACTCCACACAGCAGACACTGGGTGATCTGGCAGGTTACAGAAGTGGTCACCTGATACCGGAGTGGACTGGAGTGCCGCTGAAAACGGCAGAAGACAGCAACTGGAGAGTAATGTTACTGCATTCATCACACATGCAATCATCATTGTTAACAAAAGGGAGGAATAACATTTTTCACTGGAGTGCTCCTTTAAACTATGATGCTTGAGATTTGCTATGAGGGAACACTATTTAATGGCATTTTAATTGTTTTATTTTAGGAAATTGTCGAGTAAGCACAATTATCATATTCTATAATAATATGGACAATTCCACACTAAGGCCGGGTTCACATTTTGTTAATGTGTGCATAGCGTATACCTGCGTACCGATCCCCATGTGTCTTGCGTACATATGTTTAAAATTGTGTACGCAGGGACATGCGTTAGCATCAGTTCGCATGCGCATGTGTACGCATGCGTCATTTCATGGTGTGCGGCGAAAGCAACATGTTGCATTTTTTGAGGCATCAATTTAGCGCAGGCATATGCATGCGGATGAGTGCGTCAAAACAATGCATTACTGTTTATGGAAACGCATTGGTACGAAAGGACATGCGTTCAATGCACTTGCGTATTTCGGACTGCGCATGTCCAAGACACTCCCATTGAGACACGCCCTCCTGGAAATATCGAACGCATGCACATAATAAATGCAAACGCAGGCAAAAACGCATTCAAAGTATGCAAATGCAGCTTTTTTTGGCGTCATGCGTAAGCTGATGCAGATAAAAAACGCAGCGTAACCATGCGCTTGAATGCGTTTTTTTTATTATTATTATTATTATTATTTATTTATATAGCACCATTGATTCCATGGTGCTTTACATGAGAAGGGGTTACATACAGGGTTATAGATATAATTTACAGTAAGCAAACTAACAATGACAGACTGATACAGAGGGGAGAGGACCCTGCCCTTGTGGGCTTACATTCTACATTTGCGCATGCAGATGATATGCTGCGCACAGAGACGTGTTGTGATCCTAGCGGTAGAGGATCTCTGAAGTTCCAGCTAAGTCCGCAAACACAAAATCTAGCTCATAGGGAGGTGGTAACTAGGCTGACCGAATATCTAATCCTAACACAACAACTAACAGTAGCCGGGGAACAAGCCTACGTTGATTCTAGACGTCTCGCACCAGCCGGAGAACTAACTAACCCTTTCAGAGAAAATAAGACCTCACTTGCCTCCAGAGAAGGGACCCCAAAAGGTATGATACAAGCCCCCAACAAATAATAACGGTGAGGTAAGAAGAATATCAGCCCCCTAGAGCTTCCAGCAAAAATCAAGAATCACATTGTAACAAGCTGGAACAAAATAGCAGTAATGCGGATTAACAAAATAAGGAAGCAGGACTTAGCTTATCTTGCAAAAAGCAGGAGACCAGGAGACAGGAGCCAAAAGACATAGACTGATTACATCGATTCCAGGCACTAGACTGAATTTCCAGGAAGTCTAAATAGGAACACCCAAGGCCTAACGACCCAGGTGGGGACAAACCTGGAGAAAGGCAATCCAAGTGTAATACCGCTAGTGATCACAAGAGGGAGCCAAGAAATACAATTCATAACAGTACCCCCCCTTTAAGGAGGGGTCACCGAACCCTCACCACGACCACCAGGGCGATCAGGATGAGCCGCGTGAAAAGCACGAACCAAATCGGCCGCATGAACATCAGAGGCGACCACCCAGGAATTATCCTCCTGACCATAGCCCTTCCATTTGACCAGATACTGAAGCCTCCGTCTAGAGAGACGAGAATCCAAGATCTTCTCCACCACGTACTCCAACTCGCCCTCAACCAAGACCGGAGCAGGAGGGTCAACAGCAGGAACCACAGGCACAACGAACCGCCGCAACAAAGACCTATGAAACACATTGTGAATGGCAAACGACAGCGGAAGATCCAAACGAAAAGAAACCGGATTAAGGATTTCCAAAATTTTATAAGGACCAATAAAGCGAGGCTTAAACTTAGGAGAGGAAACCTTAAGAGGGACATACCGAGAAGACAACCAAACCAAATCCCCAACACGAAGTCGGGGACCCACACCGCGGCGGCGGTTGGCAAAATGCTGAGCCTTCTCCTGTGACAATGTCAAGTTGTCCACCACATGACTCCAAATCCGCTGCAATCTATCCACCACGGAATCCACCCCAGGACAGTCAGAATATTCAACATGACCCGAGGAAAAACGAGGATGAAAACCAGAGTTGCAGAAAAATGGCGAAACCAAAGTAGCGGAACTAGCCCGATTATTGAGGGCAAACTCAGCCAATGGCAAGAAGGTCACCCAATCATCTTGATCCGCAGAAACAAAACATCTCAAATAAGCCTCCAGCGTCTGATTAGTTCGCTCCGTTTGGCCATTAGTCTGAGGATGAAAGGCAGATGAGAACGACAAATCAATGCCCATCTTAGCACAAAAAGATCGCCAGAACCTGGACACAAACTGGGATCCTCTGTCAGACACGATATTCTCAGGAATGCCATGCAAACGAACCACATTCTGAAAGAACAAAGGAACCAGATCGGAAGAGGAAGGCAACTTAGGCAAGGGCACCAAATGGACCATCTTGGAAAAGCGATCACACACCACCCAGATGACAGATATACCTTGAGACACCGGAAGATCTGAAATAAAATCCATGGAAATGTGTGTCCAGGGCCTCTTCGGGACTGGCAAGGGCAAAAGCAACCCGCTGGCACGAGAACAGCAAGGCTTAGCCCGAGCACAAATCCCACAGGACTGCACAAAAGAATGCACATCCCGCGACAAGGAAGGCCACCAAAAGGACCTAGCTACCAAAAATCCCAGGATGCCCTGCCAACACCGAGGAATGAACCTTAGAGATAGCTCTGCTGGTCCATTTGTCAGGAACAAATAGTCTATCAGGTGGGCAAGAGTCAGGTCTACCAGCCTGAAATCTCTGCAACACATGTCGCAAATCAGGAGAAATGGCTGACAAAATTACTCCCTCTTTAAGAATACCAGCTGGCTCTGAGACTCCCGGAGAGTCAGGCACAAAACTCCTAGAAAGAGCATCCGCCTTCACATTCTTCGAACCAGGCAGGTATGAGACCACAAAGTCAAAACGGGAGAAAAACAACAACCAACGAGCCTGTCTAGGATTCAGGCGCTTAGCAGACTCGAGATACATCAAATTTTTGTGATCAGTCAAGACCACCACACGATGCTTAGCTCCCTCGAGCCAATGACGCCACTCCTCAAATGCCCACTTCATGACCAACAACTCCCGATTACCCACATCATAGTTCCGCTCCGCAGGCGAAAATTTCCTAGAAAAAAAAGCACAAGGTCTCATCACAGAACAACCAGAGCCTTTCTGCGACAAAACAGCCCCTGCACCGATCTCAGAAGCGTCCACTTCAACCTGAAAGGGAAATGAAACATCAGGCTGGCACAAAACAGGCGCCGAAGTAAACCGGCGCTTCAGCTCCCGGAAAGCCTCTATGGCTGCCGGAGCCCAATTAGCCACATCAGAACCTTTCTTGGTCATATCTGTCAAAGGTTTAACAACGCTAGAGAAATTAGCAATAAAACGACGGTAGAAATTAGCAAAACCCAAGAACTTCTGAAGACTCTTAACGGACGTGGGTTGGGTCCAATCATGAATAGCTCGGACCTTGACTGGGTCCATCTCCACTGTAGAAGGGGAGAAAATGAAACCCAGAAAGGAAACCTTCTGCACTCCAAAGAGACACTTTGAGCCCTTCACAAAGAAAGCATTATCACGCAAAACCTGAAACACCATCCTGACTTGCTTTACATGAGAATCCCAATCATCAGAAAAAACCAGAATATCATCCAGATAAACAATCATAAATTTATCAAGATACTTCCGGAAGATGTCATGCATAAAAGACTGAAACACTGAAGGAGCATTAGAGAGCCCAAAAGGCATCACCAAGTACTCAAAATGACCTTCGGGCGTATTGAATGCAGTTTTCCATTCATCTCCCTGCTTAATGCGCACAAGGTTGTACGCACCACGAAGATCTATCTTGGTGAACCACTTGGCACCCTTAATCCGAGCAAACAAGTTCGACAACAGTGGCAAAGGATACTGAAATTTGACCGTGATTTTATTCAGAAGCCAATAGTCTATACAAGGTCTCAAAGACCCGTCTTTTTTGGCTACAAAAAAGAATCCCGCACCAAGAGGGGAAGAGGATGGACGAATATGTCGCTTCTCTAAAGACTCCTTTATATAAGAACGCATTGCAGCATGTTCAGGCACAGATAGATTAAATAAACGTCCCTTAGGAAATTTACTACCAGGAATCAAATCTATAACGCAGTCACAGTCCCTATGAGGAGGAAGGGCGCTAGACCTGGACTCACTAAATACATCCTGATAGTCCAGCAAATACTCTGGAACCTCAGAAGGAGTAGAAGAAGCAATAGACACCGACGGGGAATCGCAATGAATTCCCTGACAACCCCAACTTGACACAGACATAGCCTTCCAATCCAAGACTGGATTATGGGTCTGTAACCATGGCAGACCTAAAACAACCAAATCATGCATTTTATGCAGAACAAGAAAACGAATCACCTCCCGATGTTCAGGAGTCATGCACATGGTCACTTATGTCCAATACTGCGGCTTATTCTCCGCCAATGGCGTAGCATCAATTCCTCTAAGAGGAATGGAATTTTTTAAAGGCTCCAGGACAAAACCACAGCGTTTGGCGAACGACAAGTCCATAAGACTCAGGGCAGCACCTGAATCCACAAGTGCCATAGCAGGGTAGGAAGACAATGAGCAAATTAGAGTTACAGACAAAATAAACTTAGGATTCAAATTACCAATGGTGACAGGACTAATCATCTTTGTTAGGCGCTTAGAGCATGCTGAGATAACATGTGTAGAATCACCACAGTAAAAACATAACCCATTCTGACGTCTATGATTTCGTCGTTCAGCTCTAGTCTGAATTCTATCACATAACATTGAGTCAGGTGTCTGTTCAGACAGCACTGCCAGAGGATTAGCAGATTTGCGCTCCCGCAAATGCCGATCTATCTGAATGGCCAGAGCCATAGAATCGCTCAGACTTGTAGGAATGGTAAAACCCACCATCACATTCTTAATGGCTTCAGAAAGGCCATTTCTGAAATTTGCGGCCAGAGCACACTCATTCCATTGAGTGAGCACGGACCATTTGCGAAATTTTTGGCAATACACTTCAGCCTCATCCTGGCCCTGAGAGATAGCCAGCAACGCTTTTTCTGCCTGAATTTCAAGATTGGGCTCCTCATAAAGTAATCCAAGCGCCAGAAAAAACGCATCAATATTTGCCAATGCCGGATCTCCTGGCGCCAATGCAAAAGCCCAATCCTGAGGGTCGCCACGCAAGAAAGAGATAACAATTTTAACTTGCTGAGCTGAGTCTCCAGACGAACGCGGTCTCAAAGATAGAAACAATTTACAATTATTCCTAAAATTCCTAAATTTAAATCGATCACCAGAGAAAAGCTCAGGAATAGGTATCTTAGGCTCTGACATAGGACTACTAGTAACAAAATCCTGAATGCCCTGCACCCGTGCAGCAAGCTGATCCACACTAGTAATCAGAGTCTGAACATTCATGTCTGCAGCAGAGCTTCAAGCCACTCAGAGAAAAAGGGGAAGAAGAAAAAAAAACAAAAAAAAAACTCAGAACTTCTTTTCTTTTAATCCCGCTTCAGCAATGCATTAATGGCCTGGAATACTGTTGTGATCCTAGTGGTAGAGGATCTCTGAAGTTCCAGCTAAGTCCGCAAACACAAAATCTAGCTCATAGGGAGGTGGTAACTAGGCTGACCGAATATCTGATCCTAACACAACAACTAACAGTAGCCGGGGAACGTACCTATGTTGATTCTAGACGTCTCGCACCAGCCGGAGAACTAACTAACCCTTTCAGAGAAAATAAGACCTCACTTCCCTCCAGAGAAGGGACCCCAAAAGGTATGATACAAGCCCCCAACAAATAATAACGGTGAGGTAAGAAGAAAAGACAAACGTAAGTATGAACTAGATTTAGCAAAGTGAGGCCCACTAATTAATAGCAGAAAATAGAAAGAGGACTTATACGGTCAGCACAAACCCTACCAAAATATCCACGCTGAATATCCAAGAACCCCCGCACCGACTAACGGTGTGGGGGGAGAATATCAGCCCCCTAGAGCTTCCAGCAAAAATCAAGAATCACATTGTAACAAGCTGGAACAAAATAGCAGTAATGCGGATTAACAAAATAAGGAAGCAGGACTTAGCTTATCTTGCAAAAAGCAGGAGACCAGGAGACAGGAGCCAAAAGACATAGACTGATTACATCGATTCCAGGCACTAGACTGAATTTCCAGGAAGTCTAAATAGGAACACCCAAGGCCTAACGACCCAGGTGGGGACAAACCTGGAGAAAGGCAAACCAAGTGTAATACCGCTAGTGATCACAAGAGGGAGCCAAGAAATACAATTCATAACAGAGACGCTCATGTGAACTTAGCCTTAGAAAGGAGGACTTTGCGACACTATTTAAGGGGACTATGGGGGTGCCAATTGATGGGGGTTAAAGATCAAGCATTTATGACAAATCAAATTAAATTGGAAAACATTTTAAAAGAAATCTGTCATAAGGTCTTGCAGCCGCAGATTCTAAGCCTCTCTTAAAATATTGCGGTATTGCCCTTTTTTTCGCTTCTGTCCCAACCAGACCACAATAAGCTTGAGGTAGGGACAGAGACCCTGATTCCAGCAATATATCACTTTTATTCTGCTGCAGATCTAGCAGAGCTCAGGTGTTGAGCTTTGTATAACCCCGCCCACAGCACTGATTGGCTGCTTTCCATGTACATTTTATAGTGACAGAGAGCTGATATTCAGTGCTGGGATGTGGCTGGACTAGGAGGCTCAAGGCCAGTTGTCTGGTAGTGATAATTTCTGTCATGCCCACAGGTGGCGCACGTGGTTTGTGGACCCACTGTGCCACAGGGCTGGGAATACCTAGACAGCGGCATAGCTAAGCAGCTCCTCTAAATTTGACAAAAGGTGGAGGCTTTGTAAAAGATCAGATTTTATTTCAAACTTATGTAAAAATTCATCATAGCAGAGGAAGATGACCGTTAAGCAGCTACCTGGTGTTCACGGGAGCTCCTGATGCTGGAGTTAGGCTTGAACTTCAGGTAGCTGCCAGATAACACTCCTAGATAGTCCATGGTACTGCAGCTGCTGACCCCAAGTATCAGATACGCTGACACAGACCGGGTTTGGAGTACTTGGCAAGGCAGGATTAGGACTCTGTTCAGACTGCGCAGGTTTTGGATCCTCACACATAACGGCTATCGACATTGATTTACAGGCAGAGCTGGATTCAGATCCTGGCTTCAAGAGTTTCTAGTACTGTCGGATCGGTTTCAGGTTGGATAACGCTGAATCTGTCTCAAGCCCACGTACCGCCAGTGCAGTGTCAGGATTCAGGCACTGGCCGCACATGGTCTGAGGGAGCAGGGTCAGCCACTGGTTGTACATGGTCCGAGGGAGCAGGTTCAGCCACTGGTTGTACATGGTCTGAGGGAGCAGGTTCAGCCACTGGTTGTACATGGTCTGAGGGAGCAGGTTCAGCCACTGGTTGTACATGGTCCAAGGGAGCAGGTTCAGGCACTGGCCACACATGGTCCAAGGGAGCAGGGTCAGTCACTGGTTGTACATGGTCCGAGGGAGCAGGTTCAGGCACTGGCCGCACATGGTCCGAGGAAGCAGGTTCAGGCACTGACCGCGCATGGTCCGAGGGAGCATGTTCAGGCACTGGCCACACATGGTCTGAGGGAGCAGGTTCAGGCACTGGCCGCACATGGTCCGAGGCAGCAGGTTCAGCCACTGGTTGTACATGGACATTCTACAGAGCCATAAACACTATGTGTGCAGCTTTGGCTCCAGTAATGCGCCTCCACAGAGCAATGACTTTCGAAATTAGTTCCGAGATCCCATTCACAATAATTTGGGCTCCAAAGTCTATTGTGGGAATGTATCAATGGTGGACATGCCTGACCACTGCTTCATTCACTTCTATGCATTCGTGGCCCTCGTTCCTATAGGCAATGAATACAAGATACACAAAAATGCTCAATTCACAAACAAGATATTGGGACCCCCTTCTCATAGTTACATAGTTACATAGTTATTAAGGTTGAAGGAAGACTTTAAGTCCATCTAGTTCAACCCATAGCCTAACCTAACATGCCCTAACATGTTGATCCAGGGGAAGGCAAAAAAACCCCATGTGGTAAGAGTAAGCTCCACCATGGGGAAAAAAATTCCTTCCCGACCCCACATACGGCAATCAGACTAGTTCCCTGGATCAACGCCCTATCAAGGAATCTAGTATATATAACCTGTAACATTATACTTTTCCAGAAAGGTATCCAGTCCCCTCTTAAATTGAAGCAATGAGTCACTCATTACAACATCATACGGCAGAGAGTTCCATAGTCTCACTGCTCTTACAGTAAAGAACCCACGTCTGTTATTATGCTTAAACCTTCTTTCCTCCAGACGTAGAGGATGCCCCCTTGTCTCTGTCACCGGTCTATGATTAAAAAGATCATCAGAAAGGTCTTTGTACTGTCCCCTCATATATTTATACATTAAAATAAGATCACCCCTTAGCCTTCGTTTTTCCAAACTAAATAGCCCCAAGTGTAATAACCTATCTTGGTATTGCAGACCCCCCAGTCCTCTAATAACCTTGGTCGCTCTTCTCTGCACCCGCTCCAGTTCAGCTATGTCTTTCTTATACACCGGAGACCAGAACTGTGCACAGTATTCTAAGTATGGTCGCACTAGTGACTTGTATAGAGGTAAAATTATGTTCTCCTCATGAGCATCTATGCCTCTTTTAATGCATCCCATTATTTTATTTGCCTTTGTAGCAGCTGCCTGACACTGGCCACTGAATATGAGTTTGTCATCCACCCATCCACCCAGGTCCTTTTCATTGACAGTTTTACCCAGAGTTTTAGAATTAAGCACATAGTTCTCGTATACAGTGGGACCCCTAGAATAAACTTTTACCACATATTCTGTGGATAGAAGATAAAGGTGGTAGATGGGAAACCACTTGTGATGAGCGAGTGTACTCTTTGCTCGGGTTTTCCTGAGCATGCTCGGGTGTCCTCTGAGTATTTTTTAGTGCTCGGAGATTTAGTTTTCATCGCCTTAGCTGAATGATTTACAGCTACTAGCCAGGCTGAGTACATGTGGGGATTCCCTAGCAACCAGGCAACCCCCACATGTGCTCAGCCTGGCTAGTAGCTGTAAATCATTCAGCTGCCAGGATGAAAACTAAATCTCCGAGCAGTCATAAATACTCGGAAATCACCTGAGCGTGCTCGGGAAAACCCGAGCAACGAGTACACTCGCTCATCACTAGAAACCAGTAAATTACTAATATATGATAAGCAAAATAATTAGTACTATTCTACTTACTTTTTGTTATCAGAAGCCTAATTTCTTCCAAATAAAGGGCTATTGATAATAAAGTTTAGTTCAGTCGGGGGTCTAATCACAGCCTTCCCCACAGCTATTGCAAGTACAGTGGACCCCTATTCCTCATACAATTCTATGGGAAATAAGAAAACAGACAGGTATTTTCCCTGCCGTCAGAACCCTTCTTTTTTTCAAAACAATAACTCTTTTAATAATATGGAAGATTTTTTGGACTTGAGTCAGTCACATCAATTTGCATATTTAATTTCCCAGAGGAGCATGCATTGCTTTTAAGTCTCCTTACTCTGACATGCCGGTCATGTCATGTCACTCTACAAAAGGAGAAACCTTAGACCTAAGTCAGTCTCAAAAATGTACTACTGCTGGATATACGGATTAAAGATCCAACATTGACTTGTTATTAGTTTATTTATTATGGATTTTAGATAGAATACAAAGGTCATCAATATGGACCATCGACATTAGCTGTACCAGTGTATCGTATACAGCGTGAATTTGGGAATTATCATCTCTTGGTCTCTCACTTCATAATCATTTCCTATATGTGGTTTGTTGCTGTCAAATTTCATTTGTCAGATGTTGGCAGATTCACGAACCACGATTTATTCTGGGAAAATAAAACCTGGAAAGTCGGCTCATTGACAAGATCAGTAAAATATGGCCGTCTTCTCCATCCAGTGATTTATCCGGTGTCATGCTGGTATCCTGGCACCTGAGGGTCAGTCTTACTATTCAGTTATTGCTACTTTTTATGTTGCATTTTATTAGTGCTACATATAATTTTATGAAATGTTACTGGTAGAAATAGATTTGAGGAAATTAGCGAAATGGGTGTTTTTTTTATGTCAACCACAGATGAAAAGCAACAGTCAGCGAGGAACTAATATTGTGATCTAAACGGAATTATTTGAAGTTGACAATGAAAAAGTAGCAGAAAATCGTCGGTGTACTTGCAAACTATGGAATATGACAGAGTACTTGGTGGATTGTGAAATGTTATTTTCATTGTTTCTTATTATACATATACATGTATTGTTTTTATCTAATAAAAACTATGCAGTAATGCAGTAATGTAAAAAAAAAAGTAGTAGTGAAATAGACAAGTTACACTAGTGTGCAATCTTCTGTGCTACGCTTTACCTGTTGCTCTATTGTAGCTGGTTAGCAATGGCACCCTGGGTTCAAATATGGTTAAAGGGGTTGTCCATTACAAAATCCAACTACTTCTAAATCCAAATGTTTCCTGCCCTAAAATTAATAAGATTTACAGTGGGAGAAATAAGTATTTGATCCCAGATTTTGTCAGTTTGCCCACTGACAAAGACATGAACAGTCTATAATTTAAGGTTAATTTTAACATTGAGAGATAGAATATCAAAAATAAAATCCAGAAAATCACATTGTATAAATTTTAAAAATGTATTTGCATTTTGCAGTGAGAAATAAGTATTTGATCCCCTATCAACCATTAAGAGTTCTGGCTCCTACAGACCAGTTAGACGCTCCTAATCAAATCGTTACCTACATTATAGACAGCTGTCTTACATAGTCACCTTTATAAGAGACTCCTGTCCACAGGCTCAATTAATCAGTCAGACTCTAACCTATACAACATGGGCAAGACCAAAGAGCTTTATGAGGATGTCAGGGAAAATATCATAGACCAGCACAAAGCTGGAATGGGCTACAAAACCATAAGTAAGATGCTGAGTGAGAAGGAGACAACTGTTGGTGCAATAGTAAGAAAATGGAAGAAATACAAAATAACTGTCAATCGACATCGATCTGGGGCACCATGCAAAATCTCACCTCGTGGGGTATTCTTGATCATGAGGAATGTGAGAGATCAGCCTAAAACTACATGGGGGGAACTTGTTAATGGTCTCAAGGCAGCTGGGACCACAGTCACCAAGAAAACCATTGGTAATACATTACTCCGTAAAGGTTTAAAATCCTGCAGTGCCCACAAGGTCCCCATGCTCAGGAAGGCACATGTGCAGGCCCATCTGAAGTTTGCTAAACAACACCTGGATGATTCTGTGAGTGATTGGGAGAAGGTGCTGTGGTCAGATGAGACAAAAACTGAGGTATTTGGCATTAACTCAACTATTTGGAGGAAGAGAAATGCTGCCTATGACCCAAAGAACACTGTTCCCACTGTCAAGCATGGAGGTGGAAACATTATGTTTTGGGGATGTTTCTCTGCTAAGACACAGGACTACTTCACCGAATCAGTGGGAGAATGGATGGAGCCATGTACCATAAAATCCTGAGTGACAACCTCCTTTGCCCCCAAATATTAAGTCTTGTTTGCCTGGGGGATCAAATACGTATTTCTCACTGCAAAAAGCAAATAAATTTATATAATTTAGACAATGTGATTTTCTGGATTTTATTTTTGATATTCTATCTCTCAATGTTAAAATTAACCTACCCTTAAAATTATACTGTTCATGTCTTTGTCAGTGGACAAACTTACAAAATCAGCAAGGGATCAAATACTTATTTCCCCACTGTATGCTCACCTTAGGAGCAGGCGCCGTTCCAGCGCAGTAAGTACTGGCTCACACAGGGCTTGTGTAAAGTTGTTATGTTGCGAGATCCCTTCTACCAATCATCAGGTCTTGTTTCACTCTCCAGTCTTTTGGACAAATTAAGACATCCAGAGGAAGCGATGATGTAGCAGAGAATAGACTTGCTGGACAGCAAGTGCATCAGCGAGAAAGATGACAGCAAGATTTGAAGGACAGCAGATGGAAAAGCAAAGCATGAAGCAGTAGGAGGGCAGTTACAGGAACAGCAGAAAAACATATCAGGAACTTGCAGTAGGGATATGGTTAATCGCAAGAATAGCAGATGAATATGTACAATTAGGTATACGGTTAACAACAGGGATACGGTGAACCACAGGAGTAGCAGACACGTATATGCAATCAGGAACTTTAATAGGCAATACAATGAACCAGAATAGCAAAAATGTGTATGCAATCATTAAAGTGCAGCAGGGTTATAGTTAACCTCAGTAATAGCATAGACATATATGTAACCAAGTATCTAGCAGCATGTAAATGATTAACCACTGGAATAGCATAGATGTACTGTTGATGCAATTAGGTATGTTGCAGCAGGGTTTAAGTTCACCGCAGGAATAGCAATAACATATATGCAGTCAGGTCCATTGAGAGCAGAAATTAGGTTTTAGCTTGCAGCTTGATACAGCAGTGCTAAAACAAGAATAACAACAGGACATACTGGACTGAGCTAGGAAGAAGTAAAAGTTGAATGGTGGAAACCACGCAGGAGCAGAGCCTGGAGGAAAATAAGTCGAAGTCAAGTAAAAGCATGTGGCAGCAAGGTGCTAGGATGCCTGAATACTCAGGCAACAAATGGCTGCCTAAGCTAGCCTTAAAAGTGCTTGGGTGATGACCTCCTAGTTGTCTACAGAGTTACCAGAGTAAAGCTGCACAGACTACCACAGAAGGACCCAGTGATAAGAGAAAAGAAAAAGGTCTGAAACAGGTAAGTAACACTGGTGTGCTGCAGCACCTTGAGTGAGTTGATTCATGGCGTCAGGAGTCTAACTATTATAATTATTGATCCTACATGACCTATCTTATAGACACATTATATACCCTTCAACATGAATTTTGGCCTTGCTCATTAGGATGAAAGCTAAATCAGAAACGTGTTCATTTCACATCTAGCTTACATTGGAAATTGCAAACAAGTTTGCGTTGACAATAGTGTTTTGAGATGACAAGTAAAATGTGTAGTGCATTTCTTAAAAGGTTTCCTTAAAAAATAATCTGATCACAAGATGTCCCATTTCTTAGAACTCCCAGCGATTAGCTCTGGTCTTCGGTAGAACCTGGCAGCATGTGTCTAATTTCCCTGCAGTGCCACCACAGGCAAGAAGTAGCATTACACATTGCCTACTGACTATTTATTGTACAGACATACCGGGTCCTCCAGAGAGAGAAAGTCATTCTTTGCTCTTGATCTCCTTTCCAAATAATGGATGAAGATCACAAATCAGATACTTTCCTCTATTATCTCAGAATTTTGATCCAGGATACTTTAAATAAATCATTAATGTCAATTAACAAATGAATATGTATCCACTTCAAACCCAGATAAGTAAATGGAGAAATGAAACTTCATATCACACATGTTATGTGAGGATTTATTTATGTACTTCTACTTGTAAAAATGTATTAAATGTTACATTCATCACAAGGGAAAAAGCCGAAAACCGCAGTGAATAATTTTCCTCTAATGGTTAAATCCCCATTTAGATTTGCAGCCCTTTGATTTATTTGCAGAAACCTGCTGGGTTGAACACACTGCAGAGCTGATTAATGTCTCATTCTGTCATCAGTTTTCACTTATATTCTTGGCCAGTTCTGACATCTACCCCCCTAAAGAATCAAAAAGAATTTGTAGACTGATCCAAATTCTTACTGGCATGGGATTTGGGGAATGTGGTGCTTGCAAAACAAGGAAGATGAATGTAAGGACATTTCATGTTCTATGTTGAGCTTGTTTCTCCACTTTGCTTCCTCTAGAGGTCCTGTCTAGATCCAGAACCACACAAACCAGGGGAACACATCAATAACATATCCATCACAGATGTCTTTTCCTACTTTGTAAGCTTCTGGAGGTGTGAGAACCCCACAAAGAAAAATGGTAAATAAATAACTGAAAGGGAGCCTCACTGTTTTTGGAAATATTCTCTCTGTCGTTTCAGTAGAATGTTAAGAAAAAGCAAATATTAGTAATAAGTCTTCATTTGTGAAATATTCGGATTCGGGAAAATTGGTCTGAATAATTTCTAATGTCCATGTATTCGCACTGAATAACGAATCCAATGCAAGTCAATGGAAAAGCCGAATATTTTTCTGTTGCACTTAATAAATAGGTCTGAGGGCCTGAGAAAAAGCTGAAATGGATGGGAAAGAGCTAAAACTAAATGGGAACAGCATGGTGAAGATGCCTGCATGCATTTCTAACTCACTAAACCTTGCCAACATATGAAAGGTTGAATTCCAGTGTGTGGGCAGGTCCCAAATAAGTCGGTGACAAGGCAAATTTAAGCGCTGGTGCAGCGCAGCCAGACCAGCAAAAGCTGGACTTTCTGAAATGGGCACTGATACGGCGTACCTTGGCAAGTAGGTCTGGCAAGTCAGAGTATGTTTTTAAAAACCGCTGTACAAGCAAGTTCAGCATGTGGGCCATGCATGGAATGTATTTACCAGCTTGCCGAGCTTTAAAGCCGCCACCAAGTTGCGCCCATTATCACACAGAACTGGTTGGAGGTTCATCAGAAAGAGCCACTGATCGGTCTGTTCTTTTATTCCTTTCAACAGCTTGGCTGCATTGTGAGCTTCATCACCTAAACAGATGAGCTTCAGCAGCATGTGCTGCCAATTCACCAAGGCAGTGCTGCAGACCTCCCAGCTGAGGAGTGATGGGGAAGCTAGTTCCACTGAGGATGAGGAGGAAGAGGAGAGACAGGAACGGTAATACGAGGAGACTGAAACCATGATGGAGTTGGGACCACTATTTTTGGTGTGGGCAAGATATGTGATGTCCCAGCCTCTGATACTGTCCCAGACTCCACCAGGTTCACCCAATGTGACATCAGGGAAATGTAGCATCCCTGTCCACAACAACTTGTCCACGTGTCTGTGGTTAGGTGGCCCCTCCCTGCGACTGCGTTGGCCAGAGCACAACTGATATTGTGTAACATGTGCTTCTGTAATGCGGAGATGGCACACCGGGAAAAATAATGGCGGCTTGGAATCGAGTACCGAAGGGCTGCCACCGCCAAGGGATCATGGATAGACTCAGTTCCCACAGGCCGAAACAGCAACATTTCCAGGGCTAGCAATCTGGCAATGTGGGTGTTTAGCATTTGGGCCTGTGAGTGGGTGGGTGGTCATTTCTGCTTCCTGTGAAACGTCTGGAGCAAGGACAACTGAACGCTGAGCTAGGACAATGAACTGGATATGGTTGCTGACTGTTGTGTCTGTGCAACAACTGGTTGTGGGCAGGAGGCATCAGCGCATGCTTCCTGCATAGCAGACTGGGAAGGTCATAACACAGGGCAAGGGGCAGTGATTTTACCCTTAGATACAGATTTTGTACCCAGGAGTTCCATCCACCTACTGGAGTGCATGCTGGTAGTCCTCAGGTGTTGGCAGTATTCTTGTCCCTTTTCTGCTTAGTATGGCAGGTGCTGCAAATTACAGTTGTTTTGTCTGAAGGACTTTCAGAAAAAACAGGGGAACAACGCACCCTTGGCCTGTTATTTAGCCGAGGGGGGGGCTCTGTGGAATGGTTGACCGAGTTCTTTCTCTGGTCAAATCACTATCTCTTCTTGTCTGTTTTTGTGGTACGAATCCATCCCTATCTGCACTGCTGTGCTCGATATGCGTGCCACCTTGCCAGGTTGGATTAGTGACCTCATCATTGACCACGTCATCTTCCAATTCATCGATCTGATCCTCCTTCTGAGTTGTCATTTTAGGCTGACCTGATGGCAACTGTGCATCATGATTATCCTCCACCTCTTCAGATATGAATTGACCTTCCCCAACATTGTTTTCTTCTGGCCATGGGTGCTCAAATATTTGTGCATCACTGCATTCAACCTTCTCATGACCCTCTTTAATGGTGCACTGTGAAAGTCCAGAATAATTACAAGGGAACGTAAACAGTTCCTCAGAGTGGCCAGCATTGGAGTCATATGTTTACTGGGCCTCTTGATGGGGGGAAGAAGGAGGACCAGGATGAGGATTGTGAGGCCCAGCCTCTTGGCTACTGAGCTTGGACTATGTTGAAAACTTTTTGGTGCTGCTTGTCAACACACTGGAGCCTTTGTCTGCCATCCAACCCACAACATCCTTGCACTTGTCTGGGTTTGACAGTGGTGTAGCGCGCAGACCGAATTTTGACAGAAAGCTAGAACAAGATAAAGTCACGTTCTGATCTGTCACACTGCTTTGGCGAGCACAACCACATCCACATCCATGTTCCTTAACGTCACCCTTTCCCATATAGAATGCGTTATGAAAAAAAATTCCCTGGCTTTATATTTCACAAGTATCCTCACAGAGGTGTTATGTATAAATTCCTTGTATCTAGCAATGTGTGGGCAATTTTTTTTACCTATCAGCTTTATGACACATGCCAACAGTAGACCCAGGAAAATTACTGGTAAATAGAGAGATTTGCGCATCTCAGCAGCTTTTGTGCCAGTTGTACAACTGCTAGATAAATATACGCTATTTATTTAACAGTCATTTTTTTTAAATATCGCCTTTATAACACATGCGAAAAGCAGACTCAGTGAAATTACTGGTAAATAGTGACATTTGCATATCTCAGCAGGCTTTGTGCCAGTCACACAAATGCTAGATAAATATACGCTATTTATTTAACCAATAGTACAGTAATTTTTTTAACATTTCGCCTATATGACACTCACCAACAGCAGACTCATGAAAAATACTGGTAAATAGTGATGTTTGCGTATCTCAGCAGGCTTTGCACCAGTCGCAGAACTGATAGACAAATGTACCCAATTTATGTAATGCATTTATGACACACACCAATAGCAGACTCAAGAAAAATAGCTGGTAAATATTGACATTTGCTTATCTCAGCAGGCTTTGCGCCAGTCGTACAACTGCTAGATAAATGTACACTATTTATTCAACCAGTAGCACAGTAACTTTTTTAAATATTGCCTTTATGACACACGCCAACAGCAGACTCAGGAAAATTACTGATAAACAGTGACATTTGTGGTTTGCGTATCTGAGCAGGTTTTGCACCAGTTGCACAACTGCTAAATAAATATACACTATTTATTTAACCAATAGCACAGTAATTTTTTTTTTTAAATATCACCTTTATGACACATGCCATGTTTCAGTCTGGTGTTCAAGGTATAAAATAATATTTCTGGTATCATTATAAATTAGCTTTCATGGTAGTTAGGTAATATTATATTCATGATAGGCACGTGGTCCCAATCAAGTGAGCAAGAACAAGAGTTTTTTGTGGGTCTTTGTTTCAGAGATAAGCCCTACTTTGGACAAGTTGTCCATAACTCCAGTTGGTAACTTTGTGTAAAATGAGCTGCCAATCCAAGGGCTGTATAGATATATCCATCCTTACCTAGATTCAATACACTATTGTAACATAACAGTAAAATCCTTGACAGGCTGCAATCCAAATCACAACCACCGGGTGGCCAAATATATGCACATGTAGCATAAACATCTCCCAACAGAGTACTGAAAATGTATGTTTTGCTTTCTAAACTGGTTATCTGATTTTACATCTCAGGATATGTCAAGGAAGGAGGAAACGTAATAAGGATACATCTGTAGAACTCTTCTACTTGCGCAACCATTATGGCTGTCTCCAAACTTCACAATCTTGTAAGTTTGACCTACTCACTTGAAATGGAGAAAAGCATTTAAGGGGATGTCCCATAAACAGCATTTATCACCTATCCATAAGATAGATAATTATATATATGATTGCTCGGGGTCTGGTTGCTGAGCTCCCGACTGAACCAAGAATCCAAAGAACAGAAGGCCCTAAGTCCCTTAAGTAAATGAAGCATGGGGGACCACTGTTTCACTCTTGTGCTTCATTCACAAAGAGGTCTATGGGCCACTTTTTCTCCAGATGAGTGCAAGTTTTGGCAGTTTCATCCTCTGCATAGGAGATAAATGTTGCTTGTGAGACAACCTCTTTAAGAATGAATGAATTTCAGAGACTGCAAGGGTCACGGACTTTCTAGGCTCTAAATTATTCCCCTAAAAAAGACAATGTAGGAATGTATAATTAAATATATGAGGGTTGAATATTTCCCTAAATATAATTAAAACCAATAACTGAAGTGCAGGACATCATGTATCATAATGCACCTATGGGATATACTACTAGAAACTTGACCCAAAGATGACATTGCACTATAATTTCCTCCAAGTATCATAATTGACTCACTTATTCGTGTCTAGAATACTCAGCTATTCAGTGATGTCATGCAAAAATACTTTCATTTCTACACTTAAAATATTTCTATACTATCATATTTCGTAAATAAGATACTCAGGACTGGAATTTGACAGAGTTGTACTTGATATAATGAAGCAAAAATTTTCCTTTTAAACGTGAAGTTTGAGCAATCCCTTTTTATTAACAAGGTTTTCCAAATACTGGCTGATCATAGGGTGTTTCAAAGTTGGGTCTGCCATCAGCTGTAACTTTTATTTAAGAAGCACTGTGTACTTACAATTGCTCATTTTACCTTTCTACCCAGTTAATTCTTCTCTTTTCTCTGATCCATGTAGAAACAGGAACTCTCTTGTCCCTGCATTTCATTCCCCTCTCCAACTCCTGACCCAGTTGCTCGCTTCCCCCTGCCATAGACTTTTGCAGTGACTTATGACTTGTGCAGAGAAAATTGACCTCCTGTTTCTACAAAGAGCTTAGAGGGTTCAGCTAGTCAGTTTGTAAGCATTTGATTTCATAGACCTAATGGAAAAGAGAAGAATTATATTAAGAGGATAAAAACTAATAGGAGTGCTTGTTTAAATGTTCCCTGAAGCACCCCCACAAGTGAAATGTAGAAATTATTGAAATCACTTGTGGTCTGAGTCCTCAAGGGAGCGCATCACTCTCAGCACTGGTTGAATACATTAGATAGCTGTCAATCAAACAACAGCAGAGTGTGAGAGGATCTCTCACCAGATCTAATCACATATCATGAAACTGATCCACTATCCCTGATGAGGACGATGTACTTGTAAGATCATGAGGGTGGTGCCACAATCCATACAGTCCTCTATTGGTCTGTTGGACTTCCCACAAGATGCTTAAGAAGACATCGGAATGTCTTAAAAAATCCTTGAATTATAGAGTTGTCTGATTTAGAATGTTGAGGTAGAACAGAAACATCTATGGAACATTGTTTTTGGAGTTGTAGACTGATCTAGCTCTAACCTGTGAGATACCGTGACTTTCATCACCCTCCATACTAAATTTTATGGCAGATATCACCTACCATACTCTAGTGAGGTCTCCACCAGTGGCTCCCTGCTTTTGGTTAGGAAGATAACAGTCCATTCATGTATGAGGCCAGGTGACTTGATTGTCCCAACCTGGATTCTCTAAACATCTTTGAGGGTTCAGTGATGGTCAATGAAGCAGCTCTGTATTTCTTCCATTGGAGCCATGATGCCATGACTTCTGTAATGTAGAGTATTTCTGAACACAGGCAGATCTTCCTTTTTATAGGTCACACTCACAACTTTTCATTTAGGCATTCCACCACAGGCGTGGTGGAAGGTAGAAGGAGGCAATCCCTGACTACTGGTGTGTTCAAACATCATGCATAGATTGTCCTTCATATTGCAGAACACCAATGGGTCATCAACATATTAACAAACATTCAAACATTGTGCCTTTGTTTTCCAAATATAGTAGAACAATACTAGGACTGTAATACTAAGACAGATACAATAGCTAATCAGCAGCCAATCAACAGATGGCAGCCAGTGAACAATAATTCAATGACAATAAGGGTCAACAGTCATTCTCCCATGAATTCTAGTTCCCTTGGCCTACTGAAATAATATGTCTGGATAATTCAGATTAAATGTTGTGTCAACACAGTCATAACGGAAGGAAGAGATAAAAGCGTATTCAGGTAACGTTACGAGGTCATAATACCAGAATGATAGCAGATCAGAGCTGAAGGGGTTAAACAGACAGATGATTAGAACGAGGTCCAAGGTCAGGCAACAAAAGATCAACATACAGAATGCAAAGAACAGAGAGAACAAATCATACTCAGCTGAATGTACATCTTGCAGAGGTCTAGGAGAAACAGCTCAGTTAAGTAGCATGGAAATCACCTGGGATAATGAACACTTGGACAGCCATTGCCTCTCAGACTCAGATTGGACCGCTGAGATGTCACTCAAAACACTGACAGCTCAGCATGCCCCTGCATCAGATTAGATGACTAAGCTGTCAATCATAGAACTGACGGCTTCAGCACGCCCCTATACCAGACTGGATGGCTGAGGAGTCAGTAACAGTATCCCAGACACGATGAGAGGTGTAACCGTGACACCCCCAAAGTACATTCCCCCTAAACAAATACAGTATGATGGCCCCCAAAATACATTCCCCTTACACACAGTATGATCCCACCAAAGACAATATAATTATCCCACTGTACATTCCCACCAAATATAGTATGATGTCCCAACAGTACATTTCCCTACACAGTGGGATAGTATGATGTCCCCACATTCTCCTGCACAGTATGAGACCCTCACAGTTACTTCCTCCCTCACAGTGTGATGTCTCCATATTCCTCCAACACAGTATAATGGCCACAAAGTTTTCCACACAGTGTAATGACCACAATACAGTATGATGACCCCAAAGTACCACTAATACAGTATACTTGCCACCATTTTGTTGCATTTTCGCAAATTGAATCCAAAATAATTCAGGCTTGTTAAAGTCCAATTTGGGGGTGGGAGACAAATGTGATTATTTTAAAATCAATTTGTTTATCTCTACTTGCCTGGTATTCTCTCATCTTGTTCCTCTACATAGGACAAAGGCACAATACATGTTAGGCATGCAGGGGTCCTACCAATATGTGTTGGGTGGATAATGGTAGACACCGCATTGGTTTAAAAAAGGTGTTGGATAATCCCTTTAACAGTTTACATTAAGCAACTTCCTTTAGATTTACTGGAAAGAAGATTTTACAATCTTACAAAAACACTGAGATGATTGATAGGTGAAGAAGTTCCAAAAGTTATGAGGCCAAGGAAAAATGTTATCTTTATTAATTGATTGTCTAAGGCAAGTAATCTAATGGTCTTTCGAACTCTTCCAACATAGACAATGGGAGCCTTTGACATTGGGCTGCCTAAATAAACTCAGTTTGAGACAATGTTGAATCATTCAGCTTTCCATAGCTAGTATTTCCAAAATTTTTAAAGAGATGAAAATGTATACACCTCAACCGTTACCATCCTGCGCCAGTATAATTTTATGGTTCTTTCCAGTTGGTTGTGAGGACAATAAATTTGTTGACCAATTTTCCATATTTTAACATGCCCCATACCTGACCTTAATGTTCCTCAGCATCTGATCTTGTAAGAAGGTATCAGGAAATATACCTCGTGATCTAGAAATTCACATGAGAGGTCCTCTGTGAGTGAGCGATTCATTTGGGTAGCATTTCTTTTTTTAATCAATTTTTTTGCAATTGTTTTTAATAGTTTGAAGATTGGCTTAATCAGATCGGAATGTAGTGTCACGGCTTGTGTTACATTGAGAGAAGGAAAAGTCTTGGACAGAATTTAATGTTATTTCTGCAGTTCGGTGAAGACAGATGTGAGTGTAACATTACATGTGTCACTGTTGGCTTACAGGTACACCTTTACTTTATGCTATTTTTCAGATAGTGAACAAATGTCAGGATTAGTTCAAATGTTCTTGGGCGATTCCTGCTTTGTATATACTTCACACTTCACATGATAACTTATGGAAAGGTAATGTAGCTACTGTGGATGATGTCTCGAAAACAACTGTGAAAATCGGCTCGTAAGTTGGGAATGTCTTAAAATTTAATATGATACGATATAAAAATTAAAAGGGTTTGTTCTTAAAGAGTAACTATTTTACTTAACTTTGTCCAGCTTTAAAAGTTATATAATTTGAAAATTACTTTATTTATCTAACAAAAAAAATTATGTGTAAATGACTTTAAAAACAACTGCTTTTTTCAAATCTAATTGCCTGCCTTTATCGGCACTTATATCAGAATGTACATATTTTGGAGTACAGATGATGGCAGTGATGGGTCAGCTCAACCCCTGTGCTCACTAACTCTGGGGATAATCTGCTGCAAGAGATTGGTCTGATAGGTCTAACAATGAGAAGAGGTGACAGGGGCTGACCCTTCACTGCCATCATCTGTACTTCAAATGAGCATGTTCAGATATCTATGCAGCCAAAGACAGGCAAATAGACTGGGAAAAATCAGGGGATCAGCATACATACTACAGTATATACAATTTTTTTTTACAGGAATGAAGACAAATACCCTAATAAAGTGATATGGAAAGTTTCGTAACTTTTTAAGCTGGACAAAATTATAAAAAAAATAAAGTCTAATTATTCTGTAAATTAGATATATAACTTACTAATATGTCCTGATCTTCAGTTACAAGCTTGGTTCCCAGGTTCCTGCAAGTCCTCCTCTGGTTTGTGACTGACACAAGAAAGATCAGCCCTAGGTGCTCATTTCAGTGGTCAGACCCCTGTCTATACATTGGCTGTGATAGAGAATGGCTGGATTAGCCTTACACATGAACACAGTCATCCAGCCTCTTCCATACACAGCTCCGGTGTCCAAAAGGAAATGGGGTCCGGTGTTGGACACAAACTGGAAGTAGACCTTCTAGAAACTGCAACTAGAGTTTGTACCTGATGAGTTGGACACCTATAAGACATGAAATGATGAAGTAAGTTGCATAAATTAATTATTTTAACTAGGGTTGAGCGAAACGGATCAGACAAATTGAAAAATCGCCGACTTTCGGCAAAGTCGGGTTTCATGAAACCCGACCCGATCCCAGTGTGGGATCGGCCATGCTGTCTGCGATCTTCGCGCCAAAGTCGCGTTTCGTATGACGCTTTCAGCGCCATTTTTCAGCCAATGAAGGAGGACGCAGAGTGTGGGCAGCGTGATGACATAGGTCTCGGTCCCCAACATCTTAGAGAAGGGCATGACAGTGATTGGCTTGCTTTCTGCAGCGTCACAGGGGCTATAAAGGGGCGTGCACGCCGGCCGCCATCTTACTTCTGCCGATCTGAGCATAGGGAGAGGTTGCTGCAGCTTCGTCAGAAGCAGGGATATACTTAGGGAGGGAAGATTAACCCCCAAACCACTTGTGCTGTAGCGATTTCCACTGTCCAACACCACCTTTTCTTTGCAGGGACAGTGGAGGCTAGATTTTTGTGCATCAGCTCTGTAGCTTATAAGGCTCCCTGATAGCTGCATTGCTGTTTGTACGCCGCTGTGCAAACCAACTGCTTTTGTAAAAGCAAAAATCCTGTTGCTCCTTTCTGCACAATTCTATTGTTTATTTGTTCACACTTTTGTGTGCAGCAGTCCTTTTTATTGCTGGCTGCCATACTTGTCCTGAGATCATTGTAGGGAGATTGTTATTGTAGTACAGTCCTTTTTTTTATATATCTTCCAGCCATGTTCTGCCACTTACATTGTGTAGTGTAATACAGTGGGCCTGATTTTTGCAGCAGTCTCCCACACAAAAAAGGGAGATTTAAATTGCCACTAAGTGGATCTGCGTCAGTTCTGTTTGTCGTATATCTGCCAGCCACGTTCTGCCACTTACATTGTGTAGTGTAATACAGTGGGCCTGGTTTTTGCAGCAGTCTCCCACACAAAAAAGGGAGATTTAAATTGCCAACAAGTTTATATACACCTTCTACCTTGCTTTACAGGACCATATAACGGTTGTTAGTTTGGTTACATTTTCCCAAAAATGAGGAAGTCTGGTGGAAGAGGCCGTGGGCGGTCATTGCCAGCTGGTAATGATGGTGGTGATGGTGGTGGTGGAGCATCTGGTGGTAGTGGGAAAAGCAAAATAGCACCTAAGGCTCGAGTTGTTCAGACAGCGTCATTGTCTGGCTACACAAGGCCTCGAAGGCTCCCTTATCTGGGAGTAGGAAAACCGCTTTTAAAGCCGTAGCAGCAGGAACAAGTTTTGGCTTTCATTGCTAACTCAGCCTCTAGCTCTTTCGCCTCCTCTTCAGAAAGTTCGAAATATAAAAGCAGCGAGTCGTCAGTGGATGCTCCCGGTCAGGAACAAGTCGCTTCCTTGTGTCCTTCACCCAAAGCAAAAGTGAAGGATGCATCAGGCGACACTACAGTTTACTCCATGGAGCTCTTTACACATACCGTGCCAGGGTTAGAAATGGAAATATTTAACAGCCCATTACAAGATGAATCGGACATGGAGTGCACAGATGCACAGCCACAGCTAGATTATTATGCTGTTCCAATGACTCAGATCACTACATTGCCCTCGCAGTGTACTGAGCCAGAATCTGACCCTGATGAGACTATGGTGCCCTGTCCCGAACGCTTTAGCACCTTACACGGTGACACAGAGGAAGGTGCACAGGGCATTGAAGAGGAGGTGATAGATGACCCAGTTGTTGACCCAGATTGGCAGCCATTGGGGGAACACGGTGCCGCTGGCAGCAGCTCTGAAGCGGAGGAGGATGATCCTCAGCAGGCATCAACATCGCAACAGCTTTCATCTGGCAGGCCCGTATCAGGCCAAAAACGTGTGTCTAAAGCAAAAACAGTTTTAGGACAGCATGGCCATCCGGTGAAAGTAGCACAGCGTGCAATGCCTGAAAAGGTATTCGATAGTAGGAAGAGTGCAGTGTGGGAGTTTTTTAACCAAGAACCGAATGATCAGTGCAAAGTTATCCATAAGAAATGCTCAAAGACCTTTAGCAGAGGGAAGCATCCCCTAAATTTAAATACAACGTGCATGCGTAGACATTTAACCAGCATGCACTTGCAAGCCTGGACTAACTACCAAATGTCCTGTAACGTTGGTGCACCCGCTCAGAATGAAGGTAGTCAGCAACGCTACATTGCTTCCCTCATTGTAAGCCCACTGTTTAGGACACCACCTGCAGCAAATGTGGAGGTATCGTCGCAAGGCCAAGGCAGTCAGGGAATCACCAGGTTCTTGGTAGGAAACACTGTATGTAGGCCAACATCAAGAATACCATCACCAAACCTCTCTCAATCTACCATGTCCACCACCACCCCCGCTAGTTCCACCATATGCAGCTCTCCAGTCCAGCTCACCCTACAAGAGACTCTCGGTAGGAAAAGGAAGTACTCATCCTCTCATCCACGTACACAGGGTTTGAACGCCCACATTGCTAGACTAATCTCGTTAGAGATGATGCCCTACCAGTTGGTTGAAAGCGAAGCTTTCAAAGCCCTGATGGCCTACGCAGTACCATGCTATGACCTACCCAGTCAACACTTCTTTGCGAGAAAAGCCATCCCAGCCCTCCACCAGCATGTCAAAGCCCGCATTGTCCATGCACTCAGGCAATCAGTCAGTAGAAACGTGCACCTCACAACAGATGCATGGACCAGTAGGCATGGCCAGGGATGTTACGTGTCCATCACGGCACACTGGGTTAATGTGGTGGATGCAGGGTCCACAGGGGCAGTCATAGTGGGACAGTTCTGCCTAGCCCACGGTCTAGGAAACAGTTGGCAGTAGGCGTTCGACACCCCTCCTCCTCCTCCTTCTCCAGAAGCGAAAGCTCGTCCACAGAGCGCAGTCGCCCTACCACTCCATCCGCAGCTGCCAGTGTTGTACACGAGGTGTCCCATTATGGAACAGCTAGTGGTAAGTGTCAGCAGGCTGTGTTGGAAATGAACTGTTTGGGTGACAACAGACACACCGTGGAAGTACTGGCAGAGTACTTGCAGAAAGAAACTCAGTCATGGCTGGGCAGTGTACATCTTGAGGCAGGCAAGGTAGTCAGTGATAACGGAAGGAATTTTATGGCTGCCATAGCCCTTTCAGAACTGAAACACATACCTTGCCTGGCTCACACCTTGAAACTGATGGCGTTGCAAGGTCAGGTACAGGGTATTCACGGGAGACAAGTGATGGTGATTTGCAAGAAAGTGCTCCTCAACCCAGCACAAGCAGTGAATTGACACCTGGAACATTGGCCCACATGGCTGATTATGCCTTGCATATCCTAAAAAGGGACCCCCGTATTATAAAAATGATGACCGATGACGATTACTGGTTGGCCTGCCTCCTGGATCCACGCTACAAAGGGAAATTACAAAATATCATGCCACATGACAACGGGTATCCGTGACTCCTGTGAGCTCTAATGTAAAACCCTTTACCTTACCTTATGACACCCCCGGGATCACGGCCACCTCCCCCTTTTCCGGTGGCAAAAGAATACCCCCTATTAAAACACACGACAATTAGGTTGGATTAATTGGCCACAGCAGCCGTTTATTAATATTTAACATACAACAATATTATAACAATAAACCCCGGAAGTGGATGATCCTCGAAGCCCGAAACCTGTATTGAACATTATTTTAGCCAACCGTCCCACCTATTTTGGCCTTATATCCGCCTTACCCCCAGCCGCTATGCACCAGCTTGGAGGCAAACTCCACCCGCCAGGCCAAAACCGCACACCTGTTTGTGGGTCCCCTAATAATCCCTTCCACGGGATTATCGATACCACTTTTACGATTTCAAATCACCCCGAGGAGTCCAGGACCTATTGAGATCCCCCCCATCAATCCGCCATTTTCCACTTCCACCAACTTCGAGGACCACCACCCCCTGCCATGCTGCCGCGACAAAAGATCCTCCATACGTAAACGTACATAAGTACCTTCATAATGTTAAGACCTCTAGCTCTAACCTTGTACTAACAACAGTTGATTCTAACTTTAAAACCTTAACTACAAAGGGAGGGTGGGTGGGAGCTTCTCTTCCCTGGCTGGTGAGTACCCAAATGGTTGCCCCCCTCACGTGGCCACCACCTTTTATAAAGTCCCCCCCTGCCCTGTGTCCGACCCCTCCTCCTTTTCAAATTCAAAAAACTCCGTCCCTCCCCTCGGCTCCTGTTAACCCTATAACCCCCAACCTTCCTATGAGCTCCCTATTGTCCCACGTCACCCTGTCATGGCGGCCTCCCCCAAGGGCCAGAGGCCCAGTACGGCCTTTCTTGACAACGGGTATCCGTGACTCCTGTGAGCTCTAATGTAAAACCCTTTACCTTACCTTATGACACCCCCGGGATCACGGCCACCTCCCCCTTTTCCGGCGGCAAAAGAATACCCCCTATTAAAACACACGACAATTAGGTTGGATTAATTGGCCACAGCAGCCGTTTATTAACATTTAACATACAACAATATTATAACAATAAACCCCGGAAGTGGATGATCCTCGAAGCCCGAAACCTGTATTGAACATTATTTTAGCCAACCGTCCCACCTATTTTGGCCTTATATCCGCCTTACCCCCAGCCGCTATGCACCAGCTCGGAGGCAAACTGCACCTGCCAGGCCAAAACCGCACACCTGTTTGTGGGTCCCCTAATAATCCCTTCCACGGGATTATCGATACCACTTTTACGATTTCAAATCACCCCGGGGAGTCCAGAACCTATTGAGATCCCCCCCATCAATCCGCCATTTTCCACTTTCACCAACTTCAAGGACCACCACCCCCTGCCACAAACATAAATGTACTAACCCCTTAGCCATTTATGTCCCTCCACACCTTCAAAGCTGTTTCGATGCCCTCCTGGATCGCCAAACACCACATGTCGGTACCAACTGCATTCAAATGCACCCCATCCAACCTCCAATAACCTCCAGTACCAGACTCCAGATTTACGTGCCGCACCGCTACAGCTCCATTCCTTGCCATGAACCGCGAAACAGCTTTGTTCACCTTGATCCTCGCCTTATTTACCCCTTCTGGTGACCTAGCACCCCGCCAAACCTTCCGCGGGACGATGTCCGACCAAACCACAAAGACCCTTGGAAACATTGCCCACAACCTCAACATGTCGAACTTAATGTCCTTTATAAGTTCCCTGCACGGCCTCTTCCCTAAGTCATTACCCCCCAGGTGAAGAACTAAAATTTGTGGGACCTGATCCCAACGCACGAAACGATGAAACTCGGGCAAAAATTGACTCCAAGTTATCCCCCTTTTTCCGAACCATCTCAGCGTCGCGACGTCCCGCGAAAAACCCAACTGCCGGCCATCAGGACGAACCGCTGCCCTCTCCGCCGCCCAGAACACGAACGAGTGTCCCATTATCCACACCAGCCTTCTTTCGCGTTCTGTAAGAGAATAAACATTACACCTATCAATTCGGAAAAAATTCCCACCGCATACTTGACCCCGCGAAATTAGACCAGATCCGGGCGAACATAAGACCGGAATCTTTCTGATTCCCACCGCCCAATTCTTTTAACCACTTCCTCCCCAATCCTCTCCTGGCTGCTTCCGTTGCAGCCCCTATCCGAAATGAATGGCCGCTGTATTTTGCCGGTGAAATTCCCCCGGTCTCCAAACACTTCCGAAACACTGAAACAAATTGGAAGCGCGACAAGAAAGAACCATCTGCATGAACCAACAGTGGGTCGGATAATACACCCCCCCTTCTCATCAATTTATCCACGCAGGTTACCGGACACAATGAACAATTTGGAACTTGAAATAACACTAATTTACAACCTTTTCCAGTTACGTCCGTTTTTGACGACCTAATAAACACCACCACCTTGTCAGACGTAACATCCACGTCCTCTCTCCGTAAACCCCCTTCTTTCCATCTTGAAGGGCTAACCAACTCCCCCAGGCGAAATGCTCCAAAAAACGCCAACGAAAAGGCCGCCTGAAATAAAATTACCTCCCAATCCGAAAAACAAACAACACGTAATTGCCTTCCAATTGTTAACAGCACTTCAAAGGAGACCGGTCGTCTGCCGTCGAACGACTTCTGCCCTTTTTTCAAGCCCTTTACCACTTACATCACCAAAAATGATTTCGTCACATCCTGTAAACCTCTAGCCTTAAAACCAAATGCTAAACCAGCTAGAAACTTACTCAGTTTGGACACCGACCAACCCGATTCCCACACATGCCCTACTAGCAACAACAACCTGCTCTCGTCATCCATACCGGACCCGTAAGACACCTTCCAATTTTCCCATGTCCTCCAGGCCTGCTCATACTGCAGCCAAGACCTGTCTGACAGCGATCTAGCAAATAGATCCCTCACGGCCCTAAAGGCAGGTTCCACAGCTCCACTGGACATTCCCGGCACGCTGAGTCCAAGTAAGGCCTCGGCCCCTTAGACTGATCCCACTGTGAATGGAAAAGGACATCGTCAGCATTAGTAGGCCCAGTTGTCTTACAATCCGCTACAATCCACAAATTAAGCTTTAGGCCTAAGAAAACCAGGTGCTGCAGTACCCTAACCACTTCCGGAGACGCCGCAGATAACGTATTGATGGCTTCCACGACACTCGCATGTTCGCAAGAAAAACAGATCTTTTTATTCATCACTGTCTCGCCCCACATTGAAAACGCCGCTACTCGAGGAAATAACTGTAGTAGAACCCGGTTTTGTAACAAACCTCGTTCACGCCAATTGAGTGGCCACTCCGCCACCAACACCTGACCACGATACTGCAGATGGAAACCACGCTTTTCAATCACGTTAATGAAAAAACCTAGATCTACCGCATTTTCAACTGCCTGAATCCAAATGGATTTGCCATTGTATTCCTCCAAGAAAAGAGCCCACACCTTCAAATCCTGTTTCAACTCCTTAGTCAATCTGATGAAATGCAGGGGAGACTTTACTCCCACCGTCGCCAAGGACAAACGCCGACAAAATGCGCGGCCCATTGGCATAATTCTGCAAGCGAAGTTCAGCTTGCCCAATAAAGATTGCAAATCGTGTAGCGTTATCTTGCGCCGGGTACTTGCCTTTCCAACTTCCTCCCGAAAGGCAACTAACTTGTCATCAGGCAATCTACATTCCATTGCCATGCCTCGATATCCGTTTTTGCCATCAAAGCTCCCCTACCACACAGCCGTACCAGATTCATTGCTACATCGAAAGACGTGTAAGAAACTGCACACCATTGAGGATCAATACCGTCGTTCACTGACAGACCTTTTGGGAAGGATAAATGATGAATAAGCCTAAATTTATTGGGCTCTTTCTTCGGAACCACTCCCAGCGGTGACACCCTCAAATTACTGATTGGAGCCGTTGGAAAAGGTCCAGCCATCCTACCCAGATCAATCTCTTTTTTCAATTTTTCAGACACAACGCTAGGAAACTGCAATTCCGATTTCAGATTCTTTCTTGACAAACAAACATCATGCTCAATAAACGGAATTTTAAAACCATAACCAAAACCTTCCCTTAAAAGTGACGCTGCTGCTACATCTGGGTATCTATTTAGATACGCTTCCATCGCGTCCAGCCGCACCGGTGTCTCCCCTTTTTTCAATACCGTCTCCTCCTCTTGTTTTTCCCCCCCTGAAACATCTAGCCGCCCCGTGTGTGCCCCCACAACTTGACCATTCGTGCTTGAACTTACACTTGCTCCCAAACCTACATGTCCCTTCATTAAAGGAGAAACACAGTCCCTTCTGCATTGCGACCGAGTGTCCGTACTGTTCTTAACTCCCGGCGCCCACTTGAAATGGCTGGGATCCCTGATTCGCTCTAACCGGTGCCATAACTCTCATCCATAACGCTATATCCTTATGATCCCAACGTATACCCGGTCGTACCGCTTTGTGCTGCCTGAACTGCTCGTCGTACCTTAACCATCCTAATCCGCCATATACCCTGTAAGCCTCCCCAATTGCGTCCATATAGCAAAATAGCCCCGAACAATTTTCGGGTGCCTTTTCGTCTATCACACTCGCTAATATAGCAAACGCCTGCAACCAATTAGAATATGAACGAGGGATCAGACGGTACCTCCTCCTCTCCTCGTCATCTTTTTTGAAATCGTCTCTTCTTAACCTATCCAGATTAAATCTTTCCAATGGCAATAATGAAAAAATATCTACGTAATCCCCCTTCTATATCTTTTCCTTCACCTCCTCCTTCAAATGTGACCACAGCGGTCCCTCAAAACAAACGTATACCTCGCTCCTAGCGGAATAATCCAAACGCACCGTCTCCTCATTTTCCTTATCTTTGTTAGCCCCTTCACTATGGCCTTCCGCTTCGGCTGACCCCAACCCCCTTCCTGCTTCACTGCTGCACCCCCCTGATGCAGCTGAGACCTCTGTACCTTGGCCCCCACACTGCGACACTACCTCAGACCTTGATAGACCCCCTATCCCCGCTGGCCCTTCCACGATTCCTAACCACGCCGCTGCAGGTGACCCCCCCCCTTGAGGGCTCCCGTACCATATCCTAGCTAAATCTCTAAGGCCATGTAATATTAAGCCCATCCCCCCGCTAGCCCCCCCATAAATGACTCCCGTTCCCTACTGTCACTGGGAGCTACAGAGGGGTTAAAATTAGTAAGTTGCTGGCTCTCACCTGGCTGCCTGGGCGCTGTGAACCCAGCAGCCGAAGGTCCTGCATCCTGACGAAGGCGTGCTGATCCAACGCTGGCTCCGTCCGCCGGTGGCTCCGCAGCTCCCGGGTCAACCTGCCTCACCGGCTGCCCACCGCCAGAAGCAGGCGAACCGGCAAGAATTGCAGGGCCCCTCGGAGCTGCCGCCGTGATCTGCAGGGCGCCGCCATCTTGGGGAGGTCCCCACAGGGCGCCGCCATCTTGGAGAAGACAATATAAAACCCGGCACTCAACTTTGATTTGGCTGCTGAAAGGTTTATTGTGTAGTATCAACACTAAAACGTTTCGGTCCTGTGGACCTTCCTCAGTTACTAATTGTGAGGTGAGAAGAGAAAAGATCTCTTTGCCAATAGAGCCCTATTGGTGTAGCTTAATGTCCAGAGTGCCTCCAAGTTTGCAGCATTGAGGCTGTGCTGTGTCCGGGCGTAGACGCGGTGTCCACCGCTTGTCCCAACATATGCCGGAGTCATATATGCCTGCAGCCAATCAGTCCCTTGGGAGGCTGCTTCTGCCCGGAGCTGCTGTAGCAAGGCCTCGACATCCATCGCTTGGTTACTAAGGAGCTTCTCTTCCCTGGCTGGTGAGTATCCAAATGGTTGCCCCCCTCATGTGGCCACCGCCTTTTATAAAGTCCCCCCCCCTGCCCTGTGTCCGACCCCTCCTCCTTTTCAAATTCAAAAAACTCCGTCCCTCCCCTCGGCTCCTGTTAACCCTATAACCCCCCAACCTTCCTATGAGCTCCCTATTGTCCCACGTCACCCTGTCATGGCGGCCTCCCCCAAGGGCCAGAGGCCCAGTACGGTCTTTCTTGAGAACCTTGAGCAAATATTGGCTACCAAACAAGCAACTCTTGTAGACCGTTTGGTTCCGGCATTCCCAGCACACAGCGGTGGTGATGGTTCTCACACGAGCTGCAGGGGGCAACATGGCAGAGGTGTTAGAGGTGCGCAAATCAGAAGTTGCATTGGACAGTTTGGTTTTATGACCAGGTTGTGGAGTGATTTTCGCAATGACCGCAGACACGACAGGTACTGCTGTATCAATTCAAAGTGACAGGAGACAACATTTGTCCAGTATGGTTACAAACTATTTTTCCTCCCTTATCGATTTTCTCCCTCACACGTCATTCCCCTTTGATTACTGGGCATCTAAAATAGACACCTGGCCTGAATTGGCAGAATATGCATTACAGGAGTCTTTAGTGCTGCTGGTTCAATAGTGACTAGTGTTGAGCATTCCGATACTGCAAGTATCGGGTATCGGCCGATACTTGCTGTATCGGAATTCCGATACCGAGATCCGATACTTTTGTGGTATCGGGTATCGGGTATCGAAACAACATTAATGTAATAATGTGTAAAAGAGAGAATTAAAATAAAAAATATCGCTATACTCACCTCTCCGACGCAGCCCGGACCTCAGCGAGGGAACCGGCAGCGTTGTTTGTTTAAAATTCGCGCGTTTACTTGGTTACGTGAAGTCCCGGCTTGTGATTGGTCGCGGCGGCCATGTTGCCGGGACGCGGACCAATCACAGCAAGCCGTGACGTAATTTCAGGTCCTTGCAGGATTTTAAAATTACGTTCCGGCGTTGTGATTGGGCGCGTCGTGGTCACATGGGCGACGTAACCAATCACAAGCCGGGACGTCACGGGAGGCTGGACACGCGCACATTTTAAAATGCGCGCGTCCAGCCTCCCGGCTTGTGATTGGTTGACCGCGATGCAACCAATCACAAGCCGGGACGTCACGGGAGGCTGGACAAGCGCGCATTTTAAAATACGCGCGTGTCCAGCCTCCCGTGACGTCACGGCTTGTGATTGGTTGCGTCGCCCATGTGACTGCGGCGCAACCAATCACAACGCCGGGACGTAATTTTAAAATCCTGCAGGACCTGAAATTACGTCACGGCTTGCTGTGATTGGTCCGCGTCCCGGCAACATGGCCGCCGCGACCAATCACAAGCCGTGATGTCACGGGAGGCTGGACACGCGCACATTTTAAAATGCGCGCGTCCAGCCTCCCGGCTTGTGATTGGTTGACCGCGATGCAACCAATCACAAGCCGGGACGTCACGGGAGGCTGGACAAGCGCGCATTTTAAAATACGCGCGTGTCCAGCCTCCCGTGACGTCACGGCTTGTGATTGGTTGCGTCGCCCATGTGACTGCGGCGCAACCAATCACAACGCCGGGACGTAATTTTAAAATCCTGCAGGACCTGAAATTACGTCACGGCTTGCTGTGATTGGTCCGCGTCCCGGCAACATGGCTGCCGCGACCAATCACAAGCCGGGACTTCACGTAACCAAGTAAACGCGCGAATTTTAAACAAAGAACGCTGCCGGTTCCCTCGGTAAGGTGCCGGTTCCCTCGGAGAGGTGAGTATAGCAATATTTTTTATTTTAATTCTCTCTTTTACACATTAATATGGTTCCCAGGGCCTGAAGGAGAGTTTCCTCTCCTTCAGACCCTGGGAACCATCAGGAATACCGTCCGATACATGAGTCCCATTGACTTGTATTGGTATCGGGTATCGGTATCGGATTGGATCCGATACTTTGCCGGTATCGGCCGATACTTTCCGATACCGATACTTTCAAGTATCGGACGGTATCGCTCAACACTAATAGTGACCGAAAAAAGGACTAATCTGGCTACCAAAAATGTTGATGATCTAACCTTCATTAAAATGAACCTATCATGGATTTCAAATTATTTTGCCCCACCTTCCCCTGCTGACACGTAGCTTGCCTGAAAAATGTCTTGCTTTTGGCCTCCTCTTACTGACTGCTCCAATTCCTCCATTTGCAGCTGCTGAATGTCCACCATAGGCCATTTTTTTACCTCTCTAAATGGGCTGACTCCCCCCACAGGGCCATGGTCACCACCTAGCGCAAGCACCCGTGCAAGTGCCGTTTGCCTGGACAGGTGGGTGTGCCCACTCTTGGGCGACGGCACTGGCACAGGGTCCCTCATAGTACAATGAAGTCTCTGACGGTGGTGGTGCACAACCAATGTCAGATGCACCGTCGTAATATGAGGGGCCCTGTGCCAGTACCGCCGCCCATGAGAGAGTGTTCCCCCCTGGTCGAACAGTGCTCTACCACTTGCAATACTTACCTCTCCCTGCTCCACCACAGTGTAGTGTGTGTTGATAAATCCTTCAATGGCACTGCCAATACAAATTTGTTGAAATGATAGATGATAGTTAAAATATACAGCGGACCTGGCCTCCATTTAGACCATTTAATACTTTGCACCAACTACCACTGTCTGCTACTCAGCAGAGGAGCCCACCCCTGTACGTAGCTATGCCACCTGTTTATTTTGGAAATTTTTTTGGCAGACATTTACCTCACTTTATTATTTTGGCCTACTAACTGTGCAAGCCACTCCTTACAGTTGTCCTCCACTGAACAAAGCTATGCCGCCAGTTTACTGCTGTTACCAGTTTTGAACTGCATTTAGCCTACTTACTTTGTTGGGCCTACTAACTGTGTCTGCCACTCCTTACAATTGTCCTCCGCTGAACAAAGCTATGCCGCTAGTTCACTCCTGTAACCCGTTTTGAACTGCATTGAGCCTACTTTTTTATTTTAGGCCTACTAAGTCTGTCTGTGCCACTCCTTACAATCGTCCTCTGCCGAACAACGCTATCCCGCCTGTGTACCCCTGTAACCAATTTTAAACTGCATTCAGCCTACTTTTTTATTTTAGGCCTACTAAGTCTGTCTGCGACACTCATTACAATCGTCCTCCGCCGAACAATGCTATGCCGCCTGTGTACCCCTGTAACCAAGTTTAAACTGCATTTGGCCTACTTGTTTGGTTGGGCCTACTAACGGTGTCTGCCGCTCCTTGCTTTTCTCCTCCACTGAACAAAGCTGAGCTTCAATTTTCAGCCTATATCACATTAAACTGCATTTGGCCTACTAGTTTGGTTGGGCCTACTAACGGTGTCTGCCGCTCCTTGCTTTTCTCCTCCACTGAACAAAGCTGAGCTACAATTTTCAGCCTATATCACATATTAAACTGCATTTGGCCTACTTGTTTGGTTGGGCCTACTAACGGTGTCTGCCGCTGCTTGTTGTTCTCCTCCACTGAACAAAGCTGAGATTCAATTTTCAGCCTATATCAAATATTAAACTGCATTTGGCGTACTTGTTTGGTTGGTCCTAGTAACGGTGTCTACAGCTGCTTGTTGTTCTCCTCCACTGAACAAAGCTGAGCTTCAATTTTCAGCCTATATCAAATATTAAACTGCATTTGGCCTACTTGTTTGGTTGGGTCTACTAACGGTGTCTGTCGCTCCTTGCTTTTCTCCTCCACTGAACAAAGCTGAGCTTCAATTTTCAGCCTATATCACATATTAAACTGCATTTGGCCTACTTGTTTGGTTGGGTCTACTAACGGTGCCTGCCGCTCCTTGCTTTTCTCCTCCACTGAACAAAGCTGAGCTTCAATTTTCAGCCTATATCACATATTAAACTGCATTTGGCCTACTAGTTGGGTTGGGCCTACTAACGGTGTCTGCCGCTGCTTGTTGTTCTCCTCCACTGAACAAAGCTGAGCTTCAATTTTCAGCCTATATTACATATTAAACTGCATTTGGCCTACTTGTTTGGTTGGGCCTACTAATGGTGTCTGCCGCTCCTTGCTTTTCTCCTCCACTGAACAAAGCTGAGCTTCAATTTTCAGCCTATATCACATATTAAACTGCATTTGACCCACTTTATTACTTGGCCCTACTAACTGTGTCTGCCACTCCTTACAGTTGTCCTCCGCTGAACAAAGCTATGCCGCCAGTTTACTCCTGTTACCAATTTTGAACTGCATTTAGCCCACTTTATTATTTGGGCCTATATCTGTGTTTCCTCCTCATCCTGCCCATTGCCCAGCCACTGCTAGATGAGTCTGCTGGTACATTGACCCAGACCACTACATTCCCCTTGCATTCTACACAGCCAGAATCTGACCCTGCTGAGAGTCAGGTTCCCCTTCCCGCATACTATACCACCTTACAAGGGGGCAAACAGGAAAGTGCAGATGAAAGTGCAGGTTCCTTCATCAGGTGTGGGGGCATATTCGTTGGCAACGTCACTGGCACAGGGCCCCTCATAGTACGCAAAAGTGTCTCCGCCGGTGGTAGGCGCCGTCAAACACACTGCCGTACTTTGAGGGGCCCTGTGCCAGTGCCAATGCGAACGAGTGGGCCCCCCTGCTTGCTCAGGATCACAGCACTTGCAAAGTTGAAATACTTACCTCTCCCTGCTCCACCGTCGTGACGTATTCCGCATTTCCTGGGCCCACGAAAAACTTGAACCAGCCCTACCCCCCCACAACTTTAGCCAAATGACCCCCAATTTTCAATGCCTAACTATTATTATAAAGTAAATTAAGATTGTCAAGCTTCAGTAATAAGAATTTATGTTTTTGGCATTAAAATAGGCACTGTAGGTGTTTTCCTGTCCTCCACTCTCTGCCGACTTTGATTCCCCATTGACTTGCATTGGGTTTCGTGTTTCAGTCAGCCCCCGACTTTTAATAATCGGCCGATTTCACCCGACCCGACTTTTGACAAAGTCAGGTTTCGCGAAACCCGACTCGATCCTAAAAAAGTAAAAGTCGCTTAACTCTAATTTTAACATTTAATTAGAGTTAATTCATATTCCAAGCAGATTATTTGTTAAAGGGAGTGTGTTAATGTAAAGGAATGGAAGAGCTGTTAGCACCCCTTCTGAAAAACATTTGTATGAATGTTATGCATTAACCTGTTTTATATGTGGTTTTATACAGCTCTGTCAAAAATTAAGAGACCACCACATCAAAACCCTGTCATGGGCAGCCCAATCTTCAGACCTGAACCCCATTGAAAACCTCTGGAATGTAATCAAGAGGATGATGAATAGTCACAAGCAATCAAACAAAGAAGAACTGCTTACATTTTTACGCCAGAAGCAGTGTGAAAGACTGGTGGAAAGCATGCCAAGAAGCATGAAAGGTATGATTAAAAATCATGGTTATTCCACAAAATATTATTGATTTTTGAACTCTTCCTGAGTTATAACATTAGTATTGTTGTTTCTAAATGATCATGAACTTGTTTCTTTGCATTATAAAAGTTCTGAAAGCACTGGTTTCCTTTTTTAATTTTGGCCATTTTTCTTTTTCAGAAAAAAAGTACAACATTTTTTGCTTGGAAATTCGGTGACATGTTGTCAGAAGTTTATAGAATAAAAGAACAATTTACATTTTACTCAAAAATATACCTATAAAGAGAAAAATCAGACATACTGAACATTTTGCAGTGGTCTCTTAATTTTTGCCAGAGCTGTAAATATTTTGTTGTGCAACAGTTAGTCTATGGACAGGGTTAACTATTAGGAGCCAGCCCATTGTGGGAGGAGTGAAAATGGGCACATATGAACTTATTTCCTGTTTGGTAGCGACTCGAGTTGTAGAGCAGCTTCTGAAGTATTGCTGTTTTAGAGAAGGCCATATGTGGAGAGTGTGATTAGTAAGATGAATTAAAAATAGCAAGTTTCAGAACAGATTCAACGAACAACTGACTATTACTTATGGCTGGAGTGTAGAGTTAGGATAAATAGGTCAAAAGCTTCTGCGAATTTGCGGTGAGTGCGGCCGTAGCATAACAGAGCTGAGGGAGCAGAATTCCCTAAATCAGCTATAAGAAGTGGGCTACAAGTGCACCATGTTAGCAAAATCTGGAAGATAATAGTTTCTATTCTTTCCAGTAAGGGAAGCGGAGGTACACCTATAAAAATGGTGGATAAGAAAGGTGTAGGGCAGAGCAGTAGGGCGTGAAATATACTCCTACACTTGCATAATGAAATTGTACCACTGAAATGCTGTGTCTGTTATGTATAGGATCATGCCAGGTGTCGGACTCCCTACGGCCTGATATTGATGAACTATCCTAAGGATAGGTCATCAATGTTATTTCACAATTCCTTTAAGATAGATTATTAATATGTTATTGGTGGCTCTCTGACCCTCAGGAACAAGATAGATCATTAGAATGAATAAGTTTTAAAATGGTCAGTATGCCAAAGGCCTGTTATCTAGCAATGGCTACATCCGCCTACGACCACTCAACTAATGAAAATAGCAATCAACCAACTGTTTAATACAGGAATTAATCCAGCACGAGACTGTCGCCTTGTAAGGCAAATGCCCCTATTAGTATTAACTTGGGAAAATATATTAAACTAATTTAGATTCCTAATTAAAAAAAGTAAATAAGAGACACTGATTGGAGAACCATGAAACTCTTATCTCGAACTGTCTACAGGGAGAGTATGCATGGGGGAATTTATTAAAAGCTATTAGCCATAAAACTGTCAGGAAAAACTGAAACAATATCATGCCTTCTATATTTGCACCATAATTAGTGACTAATTTTCTACTGAAGTTGAAGTTTCCCATTCCCAAGTCTTCTTTTCCCCAACATCACATGTCGGTGGAATAAGCTCCAGTATGCTCCAGTATGCATGAGATGGTTGGCTGGTCCCAAAGAAATCAGCAGATATAACCAACTTTTTTTACTTTTTTTTTAACATGTACTAACCAGTCAATGAAATTCTGGTGGCCCCACCTCGGGCATCTGGACCCTCAGATGATTTTTGCCTTAGATAGATTGACCCATAATCTAAACAGAGGTTGTCCAAGTAGGGAAAACTATGTTTTTGGAGAGTAAAATTTGTTTGCACTAAGGTTAGTCTCGCTCACATGACCAGCTCACTACACCACAATAGCATGCTACAATAACATTTTATCTGGAGACCTACAAAGAAGGTTATTAAAATATTAATAACACATTGCTGGTCAGCAAATATTTCCAGTCTTGTCTTGTGAAGAACAGCAGTTCTCCAGGAAAGTCTTTTTCATCAGTTTCTTCTTGTACACAACATGGACTTCAAAAGCATTGACATAAATAATGACTTTTCATGGTCACTGACTATTCTCAAGTCAGGAAAACCTAGAAATGGAAAATTAAATTGCTCCAGGTTTTTAATCAACAATTAACTCGGAGAAGGAAACCATCTACAGGCGAAGGATGGACGGATTCCAGAGAGAACAGTCTATCATAATAATTGTCCTGGCAACAACCAAAGGGGCATCTTCAGGAACACATGGGCTATTGTGTTAACGTATTTAGAATTGTGGTAAGAAGACGCAGTCATTGTAGCAAACAACCCGACCGCATGTCTAAATGTGCTTCACGTTATCCAGCAAACCACAGAGACTGATTGCATTTCAGTCCTGGGAGCTGACATGTGATGGGTTTTCGTTGGATCCCAAAATGCAAGCAAAGATTCTGCTCAGGTCAATACGTTTATGAATATATCCAAAGGAAGTCGTACATTTTTACAGAAGTTTGTACTATTTACGATGAGATATTGACACATTTATGGGATTTCCGTCACACTTTGCACATTGTGGTGTAATTTTTTAGACTTGTATATTCATAGTGAGCTCTGTAGAAATTCTAGAGAATTGTCTGCCAATCACCGGACACAGAAGATAACAATAATAATTTTTATTTGTATAGTGCCAACATATTCCACAGCAAGTTACGTTTTAGAAGGAACTTGAACAGACAATATAGATATTAAAGAATAACACATAACACAGATACCAGGAGGAGTGAGGGTCTTGCTGCTTGAAAGCTACAATCTATGAGGAAATATAGGAAACAATAAAGGTAAATGGTAAAAAGTGCTTGTATTGTGCGGTCTGGCCATAATGTAATAAATAGGGTATTCACATAATTCTGCATGAACCGGTAACCAACCAGTATGTGGATGGACACAGAGGGCTATTAAGTGCATGAAGGGTGTGCGAGAACAGATGCTACTATGGGTATTGGGAAATAATCAAATTGTCATGGGTAGTTAATTTTTTCAGCATGTCAGATGTCTTGGAGATGAAAATGAAAGATTCAGATTATTGGGGATGTAAGTCTTAGGTCATTAGCAGAACGGAGAGCACAGGTAGGGTAGTAGACTGAAACGAGGGAGGAGATGTAGTGTGGTGCTGGCCCGTGGAACACTTTGTGGGTGAGAGTGATAATTTTATATTGGACTCTGTAGCAGATGGGTAACCAGTGCAATGACTGGCACATGATTGAGACATTGGTGTAACAGTTAGAAAGGAATATGATCCTGACTGCTGCATTCAGGACTGTTTGGGGATGGGAGGGTTTGGTAAGAGGAAGATCGATTAGTAGAGAGTTGCAATAGTCCAGCCGAGAATGAATAAGGATAACAGTAAGAGTTTTTGCAGAGTCGAAAGTAAGAAAAGGTCAAATTCTATGTTTTTGATGAGTAGGTGACATGATCGGGCGAGTGATCGAATGTAGGAGGTGATTGAAAAATCTGAATCAAATAAGACCCCAGTTTGTTGCTGGGGAGTAATAGTAGTACCACAGATGGAAATGGCAATATCGGGCAAAGGTAGGTTAGAGTAGGGAGGAAACACAATGAGCTCAGCTTTAGACATATTTAATTTCAGTTAGGTTCAATGTAGGGTTAATGTCAGGAGACAATGTGTATAATTGGGTGTCATCAGCATAGAGATGGTACTGAAAACCGAATCTACGGATGGTTTGTCCAATAAAGGAAGTATATAGAGAGAAGGGAGCCTAGGACTGAACCCTGAAGAACCCCAACAGTAAGGGGAAGAGGATCCGGCAAGCAATACAGTTAAGGAGCGGTCATAGAGGTATGATGACAACCAGGAGAGAGCAGTATACTTGAGGCTAATAGAATGAAGCATAGTGGGGAGGAGCTGGTGATCCATGGTGTCGAATGCTGCAGAGAGAACCAAAAGAATTAGCATGGGGCAGTGTCCATTATATTTAGCTGTTAGTAGGTCATTAGAGACTTTAGTGAGGGCAGTTTCAGTAGAGTGTAAAAAGCTGAAACCAAATTGAAAAGGGTCAAGAAGAGCATTATCTGAGAAATAGATTAGATTGGAGAGGGTCAAGCATTCTAGTATTTTAGAGCTGAAGGGAATATTTGAGACAGGTATGTAGTCAGCAGCGCAGTTCTGGTCGAGGGATTTTTTTAAGTAACATGCTGGCATGTTGAAATGAGGATGAAAAGATACCAGATGGGAGAGAGATTAAATATCTCAGTTAGGTGAGTGGTGACATTTGGGGAAAGGGACTGAAGGAGATGTGAGTGAATGTGGTCACTGGTGTAGATAGTAGGTTGAGAAGATGCAAGGTGCCGGGAACTTCTTCTGTGACTGGTTCAAAGACAGAAAGTGAGTTAGATGCAGTGCAGGAGGGAGCAGAATGCATGATATTAGGGGATTGGGGGAAATTTCCTGTCGGATATGGTCAATGCTTTCTTTGAAATGATTGACCATATTGTCAGCACTGAGGTCGATGGTGTTGGCCTGCACTTTTATACTGAGAGAATGAAAAGTGTCAAAGAGTCATTTAGGATTGTTGGACTGTGATATGATAAGGGTGTTGAAGTAGATTTTTTTTAGACAGGTGAAGGGCAGAGTTGTATTTTTAAGCATAAAATTAAAATGGATGAAATTTTTGGCCAGATCAAATTGTCTACACAGACGTTCATTGCACCTGGAGCACCGCTGGAGAAAACGTGTTTGAAGCATGTACCAGGATTTCCATCTTCTGTGCCGAGTTGTACTAAATGTAGGAGGTACAGCTCCATCCAGGATACTTTGCAATGTTTCATTATAATTTTTCAAAGCAGATTTTGGACATGAGAGTGGGGAGACTGAGTCCAATGATGACTGCAAATTCTTCATAAGTTTCTTGGCATTAATGGCACAAATATTAAAGAAGGTAGTGGTCAGAGAGTGCGAAAGGGGAGTTAGTAAAATCATGCACTGAGCATAGACAGAAGAAGAGTAGATCAACTTATTCTCGTCTTCATGTGTAGGAGACTTAATAAGTTGTGAAAGACCAAGAGAGGAACTTAGAGATAAAAGTTGAGCGGCAGATGGGGAGAATGGATCACCAATGGGGATGGTAAAGTCCCCCATGATGAGAGTTGGGATAACAGCACAAAAAGTGTGGAATCCAGATGGCAAAGTGATCTAGAAACTGATGGGAGGGTCCATAGAGGCTGACAGTTTGGACCTCAAAATAAGGGAAGATAAGTAAGGGTACTGGGAAGATAACCAGAAAAGCACATTTTATTGAAAGGAGCAGACAAAAAGCTCCACCTGGCCTGTTGTCAGGTCTGGAGGTATGTGAAAAATGTAGGCAGTGGTGTCTGACTGATGGATCCAGGCTTCAGTAAGTGTCAGAAGATTAAGGGAATTTGAAAGGAAAAAGTCATGGATGTAGGAGAGTTTGTTACACACTGACCATGAGTTCCAGAGGGCATAGTTAAAAGAGACAGAAGGCATGCAAGGAACATTAATAAGATTCACAAGGTTTCTGAGTGTAGCAAGGGAGGATTTCAACTTACTATTATAAGACGGGCTGGGGTTAGGAGAGATATTTCCTGTGACTAGGAGAAGGATAATAGAGAGAGAACGTAGATTGTTAAATGGTTTGTGAGAGCTTCCCTTGTGTTGCATAATGGGAATGAATGGATTTGTGTGATTTAAGATTGTGAGAAGAGCATGAGAGCTGTACATAGGAAACGGTACGAGAGAGGGCCTGATATGGATGGAGTGTGCACAGTGGGTGAAAAAGCAGTAGATATGAATGATTTCAGCAGCTAGAACATGAATGATACAAATACATATGGTGAATACTAGGGTTGAGCGACCTTTACATTTATAGGATCGGGTCGGGTTTCACGAAACGCGACTTTTTCAAAAGTCAGGTCGAGTGAAATCGGCCGATCCTATAAAAAAGTCGGGGTCGGCCGAAACTCGAAACCCAATGCAGTGCATTGGGTTTCCAATGGTTCCCAGGGTCTGAAGGAGCGGAAACTCTCCTTCAGGCCCTGCGATCCATATTTAAGTGTAAAATAAAGAATTAAAATAAAAAATATCGCTATACTTACCATCTGATGCGCCCTGGTACTAAGCGGGAACCTTCCTTCCTTAGAATCAGCCTTCCAGGACCTTGCGGTGACGTCGCGGTGACGTCGCGGCTTGTGATTGGTCGCGCGGCCGCCCATGTGACCGCTCGCGCGACCAATCACAAGCCGCGACGTCACCGTGACGTCACCGAGGGTCCTGGAAGGGCTGATTCTTAGGAAGGAAGGCTGCCGGAAAGGGTGAGGTACCTATTATATACCTATTAGGTATATACTCATCCTCGGACGCGCCCTGCTTCTTTCCGGCAGCCTTCCTTCCTAAGAATCAGCCCTTCCAGGACCCTCGGTGACGTCACGGTGACTTCGCGGCTTGTGATTGGTCGCGCGAGCGGTCACATGGGCGGCTGCGCGACCAATCACAAGCCGCGACGTTACCGCGATGTCACCGCAAGGTCCTGGAAGGCTGATTCTAAGGAAGGAAGGTTCCCGCTTAGTACCAGGGTGCATCAGATGGTAAGTATAGCGATATTTTTTATTTTAATTCTTTATTTTACACTTAAATCTGAATTCCGATACCAATTCCCGATATCTTAAACATATCGGGAATCGGTATCGGAATTCCGATTCCAGATTCAGAAGATCGCCGACTTCATGGCCGACCCCACACAGGGGTCGGGTTTCATGAAACCCGACTTTGCCAAAAGTCGGCGACTTCTGAAAATTGCCGACCCGTTTCGCTCAACCCTAGTGAATACATTTTGTAATGTAAATGACCTGAAAACAAGTTTCTTTGAATGCCTTGCCTGACATACCTGTCTCCTGCCCTGTCCAACTGCCATGTTTAAGTGCGCTGGCACTTTGAAAAATATGGCACTTGGATCAACTTTATACAAATGTCCCCCTGTACAAAATTGCAGATTAATTGAATTGCAGATTGACTGAAGATTGATACAAGTGAACAACAGTGGATATTAAAAATCTACACACTTTTGTTAAGATACCAGGTTTTCAAGAAGAATCATTTCAGAACTTTTTAAATCTTTAGTGTCACGGATAATCAATACAATTCAGTTCAAAAATAAACTGGAATCTTTTCTTTTCGGGTGGTAAAAGAAAACTAAAAAATTAAAATATGGTGGTTGCATAAATATGCACACCCTTAAGCTAATATTTTGTTGAAGTACCCTTTGAATTTATGGAAGCAGTTAGACTTTTTGGATTTATGGAAGCAGTTAGACTTTTTGGATAGGAGTCTATCAGCATGGCACATCAAGAATTGGCAATCTTTGCCTACTCTTCCTTGCAATAGTTCCAAATCTGTTAGATTTTGGGGGAATGTCCTGTGTGCGGTACCCTCTTCAGATCACCCTTAAATTTTCTATTGGATTCAGATCTGGGTTCTGACTGGGCCATTCCAAAAGTTTGATATTTTTCTGGAAAAGCCTTTCTTTATTGATTTGGAGGTATGTTTCACTGTGGGTATGGTGTTCTTTTGATCATGCACAGTGTTGGCTTTGCACCAAACATGCCTTAGAATTATTGCCAGAAAGTTCAACCTTGGACTCATCAGACCATAACATGTATTACCACATGCTTTTCACAGAATTGATGTAGGTCTTGGCAAAACACAGCCGGGCTTGGATGTTTTTATTTGTAACAAAAGGATTCCCTCTTGCCACAAGTCATAGACAAAATATAAAAAATCCATGAAGACCTCTCCATAGAGGGAACATATCACCCTCTCATTGAACATATAATAATAATAATCTTTATTTATGTGGCGCCAACATATTCCGCAGCGCTTTACAGTTTAACAGTTTCAAACACAACAGTCATAAGTAACAACGTTAACAATACAATAATTAAAGCAAAATAAGACGACCCTGCTCGTGAGAGCTTAAAATCTACAATGAGGTGGGGAGATACAAAGTACAGGTGTGTATTTACAATGATGTATTTACAATGATGGTCCAGCCATCTTCAGGGAGTGGGGGATAAATGGAAGTAGTGAATGGGCTACACACAGACATAAAATGACTTTGATTAGTGAACATGATAGGCCGCTCTGAACAAATGTGTTTTGAGGGAGCACCTAAAGCTATGGAAATTGTGGATGGTCCTAATATCTTGGGGTAGAGCATTCCAGAGGATTGGCGCAGCGCGGGAGAAGTTTTGGAGTCGGGAATGGGAGGTACGGATTAGGGCAGAGGTTAACCGAAAATAATTTGCAGAGCGCAACGGTCGGTTACGCCGATAGATCGAAATGAGGGAGGAGATGTCTGGGGGTGCTGCACTGTGGAGAGCTTTGCGGGTGAGAACAAGTACTTTGAATTGTATCCTGTAATGAATGGACAGCCAGTGTAACGACTGGTGAAGAGTGGACACGTCCGAGTAACGATTAGCCAGATAGACAAACCTGGCTGCTGCATTAAGGATGGACTGGAGAGGGGAAAGTCGAGTAAGGGGGAGGCCAATTAATAGAGCATTGCAGTAGTCCAGGCGGGAGTGGATCAAGGCGACAATGAGGGTTTTCGTTGTTTCCATGGTGAGAAAAGGGCGGATTCTAGAGATGGTCTTTAGGTGTAAGTGGCACGAGCGGGCAAGAGATTGTATATGGGAGGTGAAGGAGAGATCGGAGTCAAATATAACACCCAGACAGCGTGCCTGCTGCTGGGGTGTTATTATGGTGCCACCCACGGAGAGGGAAATGTCAGATTTAGGGAGGTTAGTAAATGGCGGGAGCAGAAGAAGTTCAGTTTTGGAGAGGTTGAGTTTCAGATAGAGAGCGGACATGATGTTGGAGACTGCAGACAGTCAGTGGCGTTCTGTAGTACAGCGGGGGTAAGGTCAGGGGATGACGTGTATAGTTGTGTGTCATAGGCATAAAGATGGTACTGAAAGCCAAATCTGCTGATGGTCTGTCCAATTGGGGCCGTGTAGAGAGAGAAGAGAAGGGGCCAAGGACTGAGCCCTAAGGTACCCCGACAGTGAGAGGAACAGGAGATGAAGTGAAGCCAGAGAACAGAACACTGAAGGACCAGTCAGATATGGTCATATAAACATATGGCTTTAATTAGTGAGAAACTAATTGTAACTGGGGAAGAGAGAGTTGATACTTCAACCTCCATTGAAGTAGGGACTTCCTGCAATGACGAGGTAACTACAACAACAGATATCTGCTTTGGGAAACAGAAATCAAGACTGGGATTCATTTACACAGAGGCAGAGAAGAACACTTCTGAGGCAAGAGCTCAAGAGCTTCATGTGTCAGACCTTTTAGAGCCAGTGGACAATGATGAATATTGGGATTTGCATTGATTTGAGGTTTATGGGAGATATATTTTTTGCATCATAGCAAAGGATGAACATAATGCATTCACTCACATTACCATAAGTCCATTCTAGCACCTCCAACTTAATATTGGCCAAATGGATTATGCTATTTGTGTCCTTATATTTTATGTACTGCTGTTTGTATTGCTGCTGTAATACCATAAGTTCCCCCGGGATCAATAAAGTGTATCGTATCGTATTAATGCTATGTTTCATCTCTATAGAAAAGTAAAATTGCAATCGGAAACATGATGACAATATCTACAGCTTGAGACCTTCAGGGGTGAAATATCCTGAAAGTTGGAGACCTCATAAAGTTCTAAAAGCTCATCAAGGGGAGGTATGTGTCTGTAACCTTGATCTAACAGAAAAGAGTTTGGGATTGTGACATTGTTATTTTCTGGAAGACATAGTTCACTGTATAAGTGTTCCATTTTCCTAACTGGAGGGCTTCCCTCCATAAAGATAAGAGCTGTTCCTGAAACATCAGGTTTAGTACTTCTCTTTATTATTCCTTTTTATTCTATGTAATTGTATATATCATATTGTTTCATTCCCATTTTGTATCCTCTTTGTATATTTGTATAAACACTGCCTACCTTTCCAGAGTAAATACAGCACAGCATATAAAATTTAATAGTTCTACTCCTCTTGCTCTGTAAACCTCACCCCTGAAGCCGTACGTTTCCTGTAACGAGTGTGCAATTGGCCTGTATAAACGATTGGTGGTGGCAGATAGAAGCTCCTTTTGTTATTGTGGAGTTGGCAGTGACCTCACTGCTGTATATATATATTCTATAAGCTGGAATCAGAGGTGTGTATACCATACACTCACTGCGAGTTCAGGATAATCTGGCCTAGTAATGGGAGCAGCCGCTTCCTCATCCATCACTCGTCAGTCAATTGTGTAATTGTCCTGATAATTGGAGGCAGAGGACTTGTGTTCCCTGACAAACTGGTGACAGCGGTGGGATCTGTGTGATCTCCCCAGTGTCATCTATGAAAAAGTAGTAACAGTGGTGGGTTCTGCGTGACCTCCCGGCTGTGCATTCGTGACAATCCTATTTTCCAAGTGTTTGCAGTGGGATCTGTGTGATCTCTTTATTGTCATCCATGACAAACTGGTGGCAGCGGTCGAATCTGTGTGATTTCGCCTGCTGAGATCACTGACACCAACCTATACCACAGACCAGACATATGAACATGGAGGATTGTCATCACATGCAGTGCACAACCAATACTTGCAAGAAATTCCTGCAGCTCCTTTAATGTTGTTATAGGCCTCTCATCAGCTTTCCAGACCAATTACCTTCTTATCTTGTCAGCAATTTTTGAGGGAACTTACAGTTTTAGGTAATGTCACTGGTGTGCCAAGTTTTTGCAGCTTCTAGATGATCTTTTTCACAGTATACTATGGAAATTTTGTTTCTTCACCTGACAGATAACTTTTAACGAGATCCCTTTTCTGTGTTGTAAGCTGCTTATGGTCCATGGATTTTGCTGGAAAATGCAACTAAGAAAGTCAGAAAATTCCACCTAAAACAGCTAAACTTTAGATGGGGTTAATCAAAATCGCTGTAAATTATGGCCGCCGTGTGCTGAATGCTATGAACATGAAGTTGTAAGTATTTGTCTAATTCTGAACACAACCATCTCCCCAAATATAATATAATATATATGTGTGCACATTTATGCAACCGCATTATTTTAACTTTATTATTTTTAATTTCCCCCTCAAAATGATTTCAGTTTGTAACTTAATGGATTTGTACAGATTATAGGTGACGTTACGTTACAGGTGAATAATTATTTTTTGTTGGTATGATTTTTTACATGACAAAAACTTGGTATTTTAACAGGGGAGTGTAGACGTTTTATATTCACGATATAAACTTAGTATAGGAATGGATACAGAGGTCCATGATTTTTAACACTTACGGTACAGTTATCAGACATCTATCTTGTACCGAGATGTTACATTACAAGGAGAGTTTTATTTTCTGATAATTATAAAGAAAGCAAATTAGAAAATTATATTACTTTATAAATTATTGATAAGTGCATCTGCCAAAGTTTGCATTGAATTTATGGAATGTGAATCGATTGTATATTATTTTTGTACATTTTCCAGACACCAGAACATAATAAATGTATGTAAAAAAAAAGAAGTAAAACAATTATACCTACTCGGTCCTCACCTGCTTGCTGAGCAGCCCCGCTCTTGTCTGGCCATTTTATTCAGTCAGGTCATCTTCGTGGTCTTCAGTGTGCCGTTTCTGGTGTCTTCTGCTGCTTAATGTCTCCTGTGCTGACTACATTGTGGTGTTAAGATGTTGTGATGGACACACAAAAATGCCAGAAAACAACAAAAATAGCCGGGTGACCTGAGTGAAAAAGACAGGTTAGAGGCGGGTGAGTATTAAACAGATTGTCAACTACTTAGACAACCCCTTCTCAATCCCTGTTTCCCCCCCATTAAAATACTGACACATAAACTCACCTTCGGTGATGAAGCTGTTCCAGTGGTGTTGGCACCGGTACTTCCAGAGATTGCGTGACATTGTTATCTAACATGAGCCCTGCAGGCAGTAAGCGGCGCCTTCACTTTCCTCACCTTCGGACAAATGTGACATCCGGAGGAAGTGAAAGCAGCCATAGTTCTACGTTTGAAGGAGAGGAGAGTGAAGCTGCCACTGTTTGGCAGCAGGGATCGCGTGACATAACAATGTCATGCAATCCCCGGAACAGCCAGTGCTGACACCACTGCAGTGACACTGGTACCGGAGGTGAGTATAGGTGTTATTTTTTTTAACTGGAAGGAAACATATGAACTGAGAAAGGCTTGTCCAAGTAGTGGTCAACCCCTTTAATTTATTATTTTTTTAACCCTTTATCGTCCCATTGATGAATTTAAACAAATTAAATCACACAAAAGTAAAATAAATTCAATGTTTATCTCGCAGTGATTTGCTCGTCTATTGTAGAATGATTAATAAAGGGTTTAGTGACAAACTGAAGACCATCCTACCAGCATCCATCCTCTTTTGTCACTCAAAAGAGGGTGGATGCTGATAGCTCAGAGGTGGTTCTGATGGTACTGACCTCATCTCTAGGTGGGACACATCGTTAGCCATGACATGGAACATTAGATATGCAGTGTATTCATCTTTCTGCTCATCATGTGTAAAACCTATATTGTGGTTACAATATTCATTTCAGATTATAAAAATCAGGTTAATAAAATACTAGTTACTGTATAAGAAACTTTACAATAACTTTGATAAACGGATAAATGAATGGATGGATATTTGGATGGATGGATGGATGGATATTTGGATGAAAGGATGGATGAATGAAAGGATGGATGGATATTTGGATGGATGGATGAATGAAAGGATGGATGGGTATTTGGTTGAATCGATGGATTAATGAAAAGATGGATGGATATTTGGATGAATGGATGGATGAATGAAAGGATTGATGGATATTTGGATGGATGGATGAATGAAAGGATGGATGGGTATTTGGTTGAATGGATGGATTAATGAAAGGATGGATGGATATTTGGATGGATGAAAGAAAGGATGGATGGATATTTGGATGAATGGATGGATGAATGAAAGGATTGATATTTGGATGTATGGATGGATGAATGAAAGGATGGATGATATTTGGATGGATGAATGAAAGGATGGATGGATATTTGGATGGATAGATGAATGAAAGGATGGATGGGTATTTGGATGAATGGATGAATGAATGAAAGGATGGATGGATATTTGGATGAATGGATTGAAGGATGGATGAATGAAAGGATGGATGAATGAAAGAATGGATGACTATTTGGAAGGATGGATGGATAGATAACAATATAATACAATATAATCCTGGTAACGACACACCAGATATCCATGTGTATAAATGTGCTATATAATGTAGACATCCCTCCCTCACAGATGCACGCTGTGTGATGAGATTATGACTTTCTCTATGTCCCATCATGCCCGTATTTCCTTGTCGTTCCAATACTTAGACAAGGTAACAATACAACTGCATTGCATTGATAGAAATGACTGCCAGCTCTTAAGTGTCTCCTTTCTTACACTGTGCAGACAGTAAGTCCATACTACACCCATCCTACAATGGAGATGTCAGACACTCATTGCTATAGTGTCGCGCTTACTCATGGACCACAGCTGCGTTTGTATTGTATGACACTGACATGCCAGGCCAGACTAAACATCATATACCAGTCAATAAGTCTCGGCTTTACACATGTCGGTGTTTTCTCTTTTTTTTTACTATAGGCAGTGATTGTAGTCAGTGCTGTCATGTACTATACGTGTATCGGCATATATTCCACCTTGGTGGACGCCCATCCGGCCGTGTATTCCATCTGTCATTGCTGATAAAATGTGATTCTGAGCATAAACCCGTCATTTCTAAGCATTTAATGCATTTGGCAGATAAGTTTGCTTACTTTTTTGGCCGGTGTCTTGACTGCTTCTAGTTCCATCATCTTTTGGACTACATGTAGCTATAGTCTCCCAATATTCTTAGCCACCTGCTGTCAATTTCATGCTTCTTCCCGAACTACATTACATGGACCAAGTATTGGGACGTCTTAATCATTGAATTCAGGCTTTTCAGTCCCGTATTTTTTTGTGTTTTAGTTTTATCAAGGTATAATGTACAAAACAAGGAACAAATTCACACTAAAATAAAGTTTTAAAAGTAGTTTTCTATTTTGTTTCAATCCTTTTGGTATATAATTGCCCACATTTGCAAATAATGTTAGTGCATTTTTAACTTCTCGCACAAGATAACTTCTGCTGGTGGGCAGCTTACAAACTGAATAACATCTCTAGAAATGGTAAAAGGTACAAGACCTATGAGGGACATTCACTATCCATATTTTCTATACTGCAGCAATCTTCTCTGTAATGCTCACTGAGGTTACTTGCTATGCCCCAGCAGCTCGTCTATATGACGTCCAGAAATCACTGGATCCATTAAGGGCAGATGCAGTAGCGTATAGTATAGTCCGATGGCCCAGGTGCAAAATTTGGATCAGGCCCCCCACACACATATGCCTTTATCCCCCACCCCATCTGCTCCCGCTTGTTGGTCAAATGTATACGTTCTTGTAGAGATCTAAATCCTATAAGAGCATATGAGTTGCTCCCCTCATTATGCAGTAATGTACCCCATCTTGGCTCCATCCTGATTTTATATATACATTATGTTCCAAATTATTATGCAAATTACATTTTTCTCGGATTTTCCTAAATGGTCGGTGCAAATGACAGTCAGTCTAATTAAAGTCATCACCCTTTAGATTATACATCGAATTTTATTGACGAAACCTCCCAATGATAACAGTATAATCTCCAAAATGAATAAAAACTCAAAATGCACTGTTCCAAATTATTAGGCACAGTAGAATTTCTAAACATTTGATATGTTTTAAAGAACTGAAAATGCTCATTTGTGGAATTTGCAGCATTAGGAGGTCACATTCACTGAACAAAAAAGCTATTTAACGCCAAAACATCCTAACAGGCCAAGTTACATGTTAACATAGGACCCTTCTTTGATATCACCTTCACAATTCTTGCATCCATTGAACTTGCGAGTTTTTGGAGAGTTTCTGCTTGTATTTCTTTGCATGAAGTCAGAATGGCCTCCCAGAGCTGCTGTTTTGATGTGAACTGCCTCCCACCCTCATAGATCTTTTGCTTTATGATCCTCCAAAGGTTCTCTATAGGGTTGAGGTCAGGGGAAGATGGTGGCCACACCATGAGTTTATCTACTTTTATGCCCATAGCAGCCAATGACTCAGAGGTATTCTTTGCAGCATGAGATGGTGCATTGTCTGCATGAAGATGATTTTGTTCCTGAAGGCACGTTTCTGCTTTTTAGATCATGGAAGAAAGTTGTCAGTCAGAAACTCTATTTACTTTGCTGAGGTCATTTTCACACCTTCAGGAACCTTAAAGGGCCCTACCAGCTGGTTCCCCATGATTCCAGCCCAAAACATGACTCCTCCACCTCCTTGCTGACGTCGCAGCCTTGTTGAGACATGGTGGCCATCCACCAACCATCCACTACTCCATCCATCTGGACCGTCCAGAGTTGCTCGACACTCATCAGTAAACAAGACTGTTTGAAAATTAGTCTTCATGTATGTCTGGGCCCACTGCAACCGTTTCTGCTTGTGAACACTGTTTAGGAGTGGCCGAATAGTAGGTTTATGCACCACAGCAAGCCTTTGAAGGATCCTACACCTTGAGGTTCGAGGGACTCCAGACGCACCAGCAGCTTCAAATAACTGTTTGCTGCTTTGTAATGGTATTTTGGCAGCTGCTCTCTTAGTCCAATGAATTTGTCTGCCAGAAAACTTTCTCATTATGCCTTCATTTGCATGAACTCTGCCTGTGCTCTGTTTCAGTCACAAATCTGATCAGAGTATGATGATCACTCTTAAGTTTTCGTGAAATATCTAATTTTTTCATACCTTATCCAAGGCATTGCACTATTTAACTCTTTTCAGCAGCAGAGAGATCCTTTTTATTTCCCATATTGCTTGAAACCTGTGACCTGCATAATAATGTGGAACATCATTTTTGAGTAGTTTTCCTTTAATTAGAATCACCTGGAAAACTAATTATCACATGTGTTTAAGATTGATTTCAGTGATTCATTGAGCCCTGAGACACAATACCATCCACGAGTTTATTTGAAAAACAAAACAATTACCGTATATATTCGAGTATAAGCTGAGATTTTCAGCCCAAATTTTTGGGCTGAAAGTGCCCCTCTCGGCTTATACTCGAGTCACGGTCTGTGGCAGGGTCGGCGGGTGAGGGAGAGAGGGCGCTGAGGCATACTTACCTAGTCCCGGCGATCCTGACGCTCCCCTGCCCGTCACACGGTCTCCGGGTGCCACAGCTCTTCCCCTGTACAGCGGTCACGTGGGACCGCTCATTAGAGAAATGAATATGGACTCCACTCCCATAGGGGCGGAGCCGCCTATTCATTTCTCTAATCAGCGCGGTGCCGGTGACCGCTGACAGAGGAAGAGCTGCGGCACCGAAGACCAGCTGTCCGGGGGAAGGAGCGGGACGCCGGGAGCAGGTAAGTATCACATATTCACCTGTCCACGTTCCACACGCCGGGCGCCGCTCTGTCTTCCCGGCGTCTCTCCGCTCTGACTGTTCAGGTCAGAGGGCACGATGACGCATATAGTGTGCGCGGCACCCTCTGCCTGATCAGTCAGTGCGGAGAGACGCCGGGACCGGACACTGGGGAGCTGCAAGCAAGAAAGGTGAGTATGTGTTTTATTATTTTTATTGCAGCAGCAGCAGCGTTATATATGGCACAGATTTATGTGGAGTATCTATGGGGCCAAACTGAACGGTGCAGAGCATATAGGGCACAGATTTATAAGGAGCATCTATGGGGCCAAACTGAACGGTGCAGAGCATATAGGGCACAGCTTTATAATGAGCATCTATGGGGCCAAACTGAACGGTGCAGAGCATATAGGGCACAGCTTTATAATGAGCATCTATAGGGCCAAACTGAACGGTGCAGAGCATATAGGGCACAGCTTTATAATGAGCATCTATAGGGCCAAACTGAACGGTGCAGAGCATATAGGGCACAGCTTTATAATGAGCATCTATGGGGCCAAACTGAACGGTGCAGAGCATATAGGGCACAGCTATATAAGGAGCATCTATGGGGCCAAACTGAACGGTGCAGAGCATATATGGCACCGCTTTATATGGAGCATCTATGGGGCCAAACTGAACGGTGCAGAGCATATATGGCACCGCTTTATATGGAGCATCTATGGGGCCAAACTGAACGGTGCACAGCATATATGGCACAGCTTTATAATGAGCATCTATGGGGCCAAACTGAACGGTGCAGAGCATATATGGCACAGCTTTATAAGGAGCATCTATAGGGCCAAACTGAACGGTGCAGAGCATATAGGGCACAGCTTTATAATGAGCATCTATGGGGCCAAACTGAACGGTGCAGAGCATATAGGGCACAGCTATATAAGGAGCATCTATGGGGCCAAACTGAACGGTGCAGAGCATATATGGCACAGCTTTATAAGGAGCATCTATAGGGCCAAACTGAACGGTGCAGAGCATATATGGCACAGCTTTATAATGAGCATCTATGGGGCCAAACTGAACGGTGCAGAGCATATATGGCACAGCTTTATAAGGAGCATCTATAGGGCCAAACTGAACGGTGCAGAGCATATAGGGCACAGATTTATAAGGAGCATCTATGGGGCCATAATGAACAGTGCAGAGCATTATATATGGCACAGCTTTATAAGGAGCATCTATGGGGCCATAATGAACGGTGCAGACAGAGCATTATATGTGGCACAGCTTTATATGGAGCATCTATGGGGCCATAATGAACGGTGCAGACAGAGCATTATATGTGGCACAGCTTTATATGGAGCATCTATGGGGCCATAATGAACGGTGCAGAGCATTCTATATGGCACAGCTATATATGGATAATATATGGGGCAATAATCAATGGTATGGAGCATTATATATGGCACAGCTTTATATGGAGCATCTATGGGGCAATAATGAATGTTATGGAGCATCTATTTTTATTTTTGAAATTCACCGGTAGCTGCTGCATTTTCCACCCTAGGCTTATACTCGAGTCAATAAGTTTTCCCAGTTTTTTGTGGCAAAATTAGGGGGGTCGGCTTATACTCGGGTCGGCTTATACTCGAGTATATACGGTAAATCTTTAAGACACTTAAATCCAATTTGCATAATAATTTGGAACACAGTGTATATATATGTATATATATATATATATATATATATATATATATATATATATATATATATATATATATACTGTATATATGTCCTTCATCCTGGACCCCATACTGGTATACTGGTATATATATCCCCCATCATGGTATGTGCCCCTCATCCTGGTGTATATATATTTCCCTCATCCTGGTATGTATGTTCCCCATCCTGGTATATGTATCCTCCATCCTGGCATATGTCCCTCATCCTGGGCCCCATCCTGGTATATATATCCCCCATCCTTGTATATGTCCCTCATCCTGGGCCCCATTCTTGTAAATATATCCCCCACAATGGTATATATGTCCCTTTTCCTGGTATATATATCCCCCATCCTGGTATATGTCCCTCATCCTGGGCCCCATCTTGGTGTATATATCCCCATGTCCCCCATTTTGCCGCTGTTCTTTAATGCATAGAAAAACAAATCATGCTACTCGCCTTCCCTCCCCTCCCCCGCTGTGCGATCTTCTCTTCTGAAGCTAACAGCTGACTTTAGCATGCAAGCGACAGGAGCGCATGTCATCACTGCCATGCGTGCACACTGACATCAGCTTCGGCCTTTCATTGGCCAGCAGTGCATGAACCCCTTTGCCGCAATACACTGAGTCTGAGGATGCACATCCGGGTGAAGTTTGCGCTGACGTTGGCGGGCCCCACACCTGCAGGGGCCCGGTCATAGCCATGACCTCTTCTACCGCGATTATTGCACCCTTGGACAAAGGCATGCTGCCCCATTGAATTCTGTGTACCCTGAAAAAAAGAAAACAGAACTATTTATAAAGTGTTCTTGTCCTTCCTTGGGGTCCCCAGGTTCTCTCTGACAGCCGGGCACCTGCATTGCAATGATGTGGGATTAAAGCTCATCTCTATAATCAATAATGCTGGCGTTTCTTACTAAAGGAAATGTTACTCTAGTCTAGAACATCTTATTCCTACATGACCCTCATTAAGGCATACAAGACGCCAAACTTAATGAATCTGGACCACAGTGTCATCACTAGGCAGAGCTTTAGAGTTTACTGCATATCCTAAATAATTGGTGGATGGAAAGCTCTACATTCAATGTAGTGGAGGCTGCAGTCAGAATATCATTTAGAAGGAGTCTCTCAGCACAATATAACCATTCAAACCAAGCCCAGGAGTTCAGTGCATCCCTGGCATGGCCAAGCAGCTCAGTGCACCTTCTCAGCTCCTTATTTCCATTTGTCAGAGATAGGTTGGAAGAAGCACTGAAGTGTTCGGCCACACCAATGGTGAACCGACTGCCTGTGCTTGGTTTGAACAGATTCCCATATAATCCATATCTATACAGGTGATTCGGGAGTATATCAGAAGAAGAACGAGAATAACTTGCAGGAACCAAACAATTCCTCCGAATAACCCTATGACTTACCCTGCTTGCTACATCTGCTCAACTTTTCAAGTTTCTTTGGTTTATCCTTCTATCAAACTAGCAGTCTAACGTGAGATACCAATCAACTGAGATCTATGCATGTCAAATTATACAGAAGGATGATTCATCAATATATCTGACGAGTGTCAGACACAGAAAGAAGACGGCCCCTGTGCAAGAACAAAGTATTGACCCTTTGCAGTCCATCTAGCTGATCATAATGTACAGGTCCACATGTTTTGGAGATGGAAATGGCCTCCCTACCTCTTTGTCCCCTGTGTGGCTGCACAGGTGGCACCAATGATATGTCCAACCCAGTACCTGACTATGATTTGCTGAATTAGCTAATGATAAGTTACTTTATTAGAACAAGTATATATGCACCAATGAGACCTACGGTAGTTCATATTCTCAAATTATGCCAGATGTTCTAGATGGCCACCCTGGTCCCGGTGAGCTTCATGGATTAGTTCTCAGAATACAAGCCAGAAACTGGTCTGCTCCAGATGTAATCAGTAGCTTTGAGGTGTGCTGATGGGTGTCTGGGAAAGTGCTGTAGATTTTGGACTTGCTTAGCCAAGAACTCTACTGCTCAAACATACGGAATGTCAAAAAAGTTGAAAAGCTTCCAGTACCACTCTGTGTGCCAAAAAAAATAGCTCTCCGCCACACCAGGAATATTTCCATGCAAATATCTCCTATGTTTCTGATACTGGAATACCATGAAGGTTCCCAAACGAGTCTACACTTTGCTGAAAGGGCGATATCAAAAAGTTTTATGAATGTTTTATTTCAAATTATTTTTAAAAGAAAATGCATTAATATTGGTGTAAGCAGATCAGAACTTGTGTGCGACACTTGGACATTTGCCACTTACCAAGAGTCAATTCTTGAGGATGACAAAGTTACAGACACAAACACTGCAAGAGTAACTTCAAGTGGATTGAATCAGTAGCTCGTACACTTTCCCACCGGCCCACACTTTCTGCTACTGTGGTAGCTCACACTCTATGCAACCATCCCTCTTCTGTGGCATTTTTCAGCAGGTATCGCACTCTCAGGTCAACTCTCCTTTCTTTGACCTGCTCCTTCATTGGGAGCATAGGCCATGACTCTGTCTGGTGCAGGACTCTCTCAGGAGCATTTTTCAGACAACCCCCTCACCTCACATCTGGGTCTTCAGTAGTTTGGCATCTCACGCTCAGACTATCACCAGTGTGTCCACTATTGTGGAATTTCTTTTCCCACTCATTAGAACCATCCTTTGTACATTAGGTGGTCAGTACATTTGCATCCTTCATATGCACATGCACAGGCATACTATCCCCCTCTGCAGAGTATAGTCCCCCTCTTACACTCTATAGTCTTGAGCACTGGTTTCATGCATCACTTTATGGGCAGGCTAGTCAGTTCTTACCTAGATTAGCATGCAGAAAAAAACTCCAAACACTTTTTACTTGCTTCAATACTCTCTTAAGGAAGCTTGAAGCTGCTATCTTTTGATCACTTGTCCTACACATAGTGCTTCAGCCCTGCTCTATGTATCGAAAATGCTCATCTGCTGTGAACGCCGGCCACTGGACGACACTTATAGTAGATTGGGAAAGGCTACCAACGGGGTCTGCTGCAGACCCCTGCATGTCATGTCAACCCATCAGCACCCCATGATCATGTGACAGGGGCGCCAATGGGTTAGTGAAGCACTTCCGGCACGAGCATGTTAAATGCTTGCTCTCAGAAATTGACAGTGGCATTTAGCATGTTACAAGCTACGGGTTGATCGCAATTCCACCTGCAGCTGTTAGGGGCACATGACAACTAATCAAATCAGCTGTCATGTGCCGGAAAAGATGCAGGCTCAGCACTGGAGCCCACATCAAAGGGGGAGGCACGACATATAATGTATATATATGTAACACCCCAGGTTCCTGGTTGTTACAGTGGCATTGGGGAGAGTGATGTCACGCTTGGAAGGATTCTTCTTATCAGGTATTCACAAGCATGCAACATGTTCACACTCCAGGCCAGAAGGGGGAGCTCTGATCCAGCTTGTGAGTGGCTCCCCTATATGTATATATTCTGATCTGGAGGGAAAGTTAGTCAGTCTGTCAGAGATTGCCAGAAAGGAGCTTGACAAGGAACATCAGCTTAGGCAGAGTTGGTAAGAGAGGAGTGCAGCTCATGGCAGACAGAGAAGAGAGAAAGAGCAAAGGGGCCATGCAGACCGAGCTCTGCAGCTCCAGGAAAGAGAGAGAAAGGAAAGCAGAACAGATTTTAGAGAGCGTGAAGAAGAGAAGAGGAACAGGCGAAGTGAAGAGCTGGGGAGAAGCTGCGACTGAGCTTCTTCCACACTGTAGCGCATGAAACCGGTAACCGGAAGACCGAGGTTGTGCAGTTATCTACATTTCACAGCAGAAACCGGCGGGACAGCAGATTACAAGGTACCTGTCCACCACACACCTGAAGACACAGTAACACATAGAGCCCGGGTAGTGATAGAGATCCTGTAAAAAGGCTCGAGTTACCTGTCATACAGGTATTGTCCTACCTAAAGGGGGACAGAGAGAATACGTAAGAACTTTGTGTGAGGCCTAAGTTAGCAAGGGACTACATCATCACAGCACTAGTTGGAAGGCTTCAAACTCCACCTGGTAAGGGGGCTTCCAGACTTGCTTCCAAGCCGGCTGGACCGTACCAGCACTTGTGATTCGGCACCCTGGACTGCCTGAACCTTCAGTAAAAAGGTAAAGAGACTGCAACCCTGTGTCCTCCATTTCTTTCTGCACCATTCTTATCCACCACAAAGGGAGCCCTGGGGACCAGGCTTCACCTGTGGGAAGCTATACCATCCCTGCTGCCACAACATCACCCCAGAGGACCCCTTTAAGGAGCGTCGGTCATCCCTGACTGAATACCACAGGTGGCGTCACAAACAAACTTTATTTCACAAAACCCCTTTAAAATACTTTTCCTTTTACTTGGGCACCCAGGGCCACGGACCAGGTCGCCACCGCCGTTACACATCCCTTTATGTACCGGACCCGGTACCGAGTACCCCACGGCCCTGGAGGGCGTTCCATATACATTCTATGTCATGAAGGGGTACAAGGGAATTTTTCAGGGCTATTATACTAATGAAACTAGTGTTACAGTTGAACAAGTCTTAGTATAACAATACAAATGATACTTGCCTTGTAGTAATATGATGATTAGCCTGAAAATGCACTGGGACAAGTGGATGTTCTCTAAGTCATTGAACTCTTTCCATAAGTGCAGAGAACAAGTATACGTGGCACGGGCTGCCACGTGACAATCACTGCCACCTTCATACATGCATATCTGTGATTTTTTAACCATGTTTGAGCTTATTTTTAATTGCGTCTCAACTTTATAAGGATTCTATGTTTTCTCTCGACATATCAGACCCTCGCATTTGTGACCTTAGGAAAAATTAAAAAAAATTGAAAATGGAAAATGAAAATAGACTTGCTCAATAAAAAAATGTTGAATTCTTTTCCTAAATATTTTCTGCATGTAAATGCGGGCAGCTGATTTCTTGTTTAGTCTGGCTGGATCAGGGGGTTAAGTAGCGTAGGCGAATTAACGTGTTTTCACAAAGGAACATTTGGCTCGGTGTGAACACAATAACGCAGATGTGTTATGTGAAAGCACGTCGCTCTTCACATTTTTAAAATAGAATTTGCAAAACTTTACAACCCAAACAAAGTGGCGATCCCTCCCCGGACCACCACCACCACCGGCTCATGGAGTAATGAAACCTTCCTGCTTATCTCTGCAGATAGGGAACCTGTATGATGGCATCTGGGGTAAAACTTGCATGTCTATAAAAGGATTTACATGTCAGCAGGAGAATAATAGGAGGTCAAAATTCATCTCTCAGATTAGTGTCCAGCCGGCATAAAAAGCCTTTCCGTTTAACACTCGAGATAACGCGGCCCTGCTCCACGGTGGTTGCACGCCTCAACTGTAAACAGTGACCCCCTAAGCCAGACAGTTGGTGTGTGTCTACAGATGAAATGACAGGATGTGTACAGAAAATGTTCTTGTTACCAGATATTAATGCTGAAATGAACTTGTCCCTTGATGTTCCAGCCACATTACGGAGTGATGGATGGCTCCAATGTCAAAGGTGGCCGGAGACATGTGCGAGGCCTACTGTAGGAATCTCTGTGCGGGACGGAGGTAAAAGTTGGATGAGGAAATTAGGTGAACTATTAGAATTTCCAAAAAAATAAACAAATATACGAGTATAATTTTTTTTTCGTTCTTTTGAACAGAACAATATGAATCACATTTAGTAATTTTCATTCTTAAATTATATTATATGTTGGAACTATTCAAATTTTTAAGATTCATGATTATGGTCAGTGAGGATAGGGTCACACAAACATTTTCTCACCATCCAAGAAAACCAGTCAGACTTTGATCAGAGTGGTTTTTTTTACATAGGCGGAAAAAAAACCTTCTCCATTCTTTCAGTCCATAGGATCGTACTCAGATGTCATCACCTGTTCTGAGGAAAAAAATTAACTTGTACACAACCACCATAGAATATCATGGGTACAAGTGCTATCCATGAACACCATATAACTGGGTACATGCATGATCCCCTCTGAATGTTAATTTTTTTTATTCCATCAGAATGCCTCCTACGCATAGCACTAAAGGTGCTGACATCAGACAGGTGAAGTGAGTTCATTGGCTGTGAACTCCCAGGACCTGTCTGACGGCACCGCGAGCAGGAGAATTTATTCGTGCTCGTGGTGCTCTCAGACAGGTAATAAAAGTTCACCATGAGACACTGGGCACCGGTAATAAAAGCTAAATATACAGATGAGAGCTGATATTAATAGCCTGGGAAGCTCCAAGGGTTTTACACCCTTCCCAGGCTATAAACATCGGCCCCCATCGGCTTTCCCTCTGCTTGTTAAGAAAATTATGTGGGTCCCCACTCCATTTTTTCCAGAAAAAAAATCTTTTAATAATTAAATACATGTACAGTAAGCTGCACACACACTGTACTAATTGTATATGTCACTTACATCTATATACGGTATCTATTTTATGTGTACGTACTGTATGTAATCCATCTATTTTATGCTGTCGGCTCCTGCTGTGATTTCACAGTATGTGGCTGCTGAATTGCTGGTTTTTCATCTCTCTATCTATGTAATATATATACATATATATGTGTGTGTCACTGACACTTACGGTATATATCTATGTATTCTATGTGTGTATATCTATTCTTTCTATTCTATTATAACTTGTCACTCTGTGATTTTACTGTACGCGGCACATGAATTGCCGGCTTTTCAAAGGACACCGATGCGTAAAAATCAGACAGCACTCGCATGGTCCGAGTGTTGTGAGATTTTTTTCTCGCACCCATTGACTTCTATTGCGGGATTCGATGCGATTTCCAATTACAATAGCAGCTTGCTACGACTTTTTTCCAGTCTGATCATGATCCGATCCAAGCTGGAAAAAAAAGCAGTTGAACACAAAATGACTAAATAACATTAGTCCGATTGCAATCCGATTTTTAATCGGATTGCATTCGTCTGATTTCATCGCAAGTGGGAATGAGCCTTTACAGTACAATACAATACCACAGTATTGCAGAATACTAAATAGGTGACCAAGGTATCCCAATTTTAAGTTCCTTAAGTAACCTTAAACAAAAGTGTAAAGGACATTTTTTTTTAAATATTAAAATTACAAAGTTGTAAAATATGAAATCGATCCACTTGTCTTCAAACGTTAAGAGAAATGTAAAATAAATGTAAAAATATAACACATTTAGCATTGCTGCTTGTGTAATTGCCTAAACTAATAATATATAAAAATATTTGTCCCATAAGGTGAACACTGTAATGAAAAAAAATAATCAAATGACAAAACTGACGGTTTTGGATCACTGCACTTCCCCCTCAAAAATGCAATAATAAGCAACTAAAATGTTATATGTACTCAAGAATGGTAATAATAAAAATTACAGATCAATGTGCAGAAAACAAACTCAGGTCCAAGGAGAGAAAAAGAAAAAGTTATTGATCTCAGAACACGTCACACAGACCAAATTTTTATTACAAAGTTGTGAATTTATTTTAAATAAATACATTTGCAAATAAAACATATACGTTTGGCATCGCCACAATAGTACTGATGTGAAGAATCATGTGGATCAATGGTGGAATTACTTTTTTTGTCACCAATTCACAGAACTTGGATTTTTTTATGGTTACATTATATGGTAAAGACAATGGTGTTGTTCTAAACTACTACAACTCATCCTGAAAAAAGCACAAAACCTTCATATGGCTATATCGATGGACAAATAAAAAAGATTTGGCTCTTAGAATGAAAAAGAAGAAGAAAAAAAAGGTCAAAAATTAAAAATCTTCCTGCCTTATGGGCTTAAAAATCTAAGTATACGCTAGGTTAGGGGTGGGGACCCTCAGTCCTGCAGGCCTCTTATGGCCCTCGATGACCTTTTATCCGGCCCCCCGGGCAGATTTCTGGGTTACCCTGCAGTTCTCAGGCCCTCAGCTCTATTTTGACAGCTGCCGAGCCTTTAATTTCTTCTTGCTTATTCTTGGAATCGTACAATCAATGAATCATATGACAAAAAGAGCTGAGCGCAAGACGATTATCCACCTCCAGTATGGGATATGTGACTGATGGCGGCCATATACCCCTGTACAGTGCATGGGAGGGGAAGTGATGATTATGCATCAGCAATATTTGCCCCCAGCAGTTTTCTTGGCTTACAAGGTAGACACATTTGTCTAGAAAAAAACATGGGGATCCAGATTGGTCAACACTGAGCAGTGGGGAATGACTGAAGAGTAGAGTTGACCGCCATTCTGCTGGATTCTGAGGACCGGAAAGGGAATTTAAAAAAAAAACCCTACCTCATCTGCCCTTAGCCCTTCCTATACATCTCCTGCCACCTTCGGCCCTCTAATTGTTTTTTTCTGTCTTTATTTGTCTTCCCTCTCCAGGTCTCCAGAGTTGCCATTCCATACTGGAGCCAACGCCATCACATTAGCTAAACTCATAGCATTGATATGTATCGTTGCCAACGTTATGGTGTATTTGTCAAAGAAGAATACCAGGGTGTAAAGCCAGGAAAAAAACATAGTAGACAGAAGAGTCGATTGAAGATCTAGCGGCGGTGGGAAAGGTACAAGAAGCACTGAGGAGAGGTGAGTATAAAAGTTTTTTTGCTTTTCTTTAACCGCTTCCCGACAGATATTATTCATGCCAAATTAAATTTTCTGGCCAAAGTCAAGCAAATGTGCCAAATTTAGAATTTTGCCAGATTGGCTCATTTTTACAGAAGATTATCTATTAGGTCATATGAAGAACCATCTAATGGAAAGGGCAGTTTGGTCCTCTGTGGCGTTGCCATTAGAATTTCTGCAGTGTAATCTTAGTATTTGTATCATTCTAGTACTACACAAGGCGACACTGCAAAACCTGTTGGATTCAAGGAATTTTGTAAAGTTTCAAAGCAATCAGAGCTCATTTCTCAAAGATTAACAGTTGGTTTACTTTTTATTTCAGAAATCTATATTACACATATTCATCTCTCACAGCCAGTTTAGAGGTAAAATCTCTATTAATGAAGACAAAATTTTCCATTGGTGAAATAGGAAATGACAGTTGGTGCCTTTAAAATTCTATGGAGGGAAGAGCTGGAAGCCAACACATGAATTCTGCTGAAAGTTTTCCTGAAACCACAGTTACAGTTTAAACTATTGTAAGCAGGTTGCGGGATGCAGTGACGGACAGGAGGCAGATCAAGGGTTTTACTCCACACAGGGAGATAGGGAAAACATGAGGTAAAATGAACAAGGAGAGTCCAAGAATAAAAGTGACGGGTTTGGTAACAACAGTTCCTGTGACGAAGTTGTGTCAGAAGCTCCTCAGACTATAACTCCTGCTGAGGACTCAATGGCGCCGACAACGGCTGGTGCGAGGCTTTACTAATGGGGTTCAGCAAACAACAATACCCTGTCTTCTGGTGACAGTGGTCGGTCTCCGGTACCTTCCATTGCCCCTAGTCCATATACTGTAGTGGCTACTTAACGGTGAGGGCCACAGTCCTGCATGAGCCCGGCGTGGCTCCGCCAACACTGGCAAAGTCAGGCAACAAGTCTCTTCAGGGCTCTGCTCTGCAGGCGACGGGGGCTCCCTCCATACAGCCCATTGCCACGCCAATACTCGCTGATGAGGGAAGCAGAGGGCGCCGCTCACCGTTCTGCGCGCTATTCCCTATGCTGCCCTCTTCACTGCTCTGAGCCGGACTGACTTGCTTCGCGTGCTTTTTCTTTTTATGTCTCCATCGCTGCACGCCCTTTTCTGGCTCTGCCCACCCTCCTGGGTTCAAGGGTTGGTCCGGCTCCCTCAGGTTTCCCCCTGGCAACCGGGGAAAGTCTGGCTCTGTTAAGCCTTCCCCTGCAAATTGAGGATTCAGCCCCTTCAGTTCCGGACCCGACATGCAGGTACCCGCTGCCTCGTCGACCCCCTTACACTATTTTTTTGTAAAATTAAAGCTCAGTGTCACCTGGTTTCAATGGACAAAAATTAAAGTTTTAGTCAGTGTTCATAAATCTATCCTGTTCTTTAAAGGGGCTGGCAAGGCTTAGGGCTCAAATCTGCAGTCACTCCATATGACTGCAGATTTGTGAATCAACACAGTGCACACAGTGTGTGCTGTCAAAATTCTGCGGTGCTGGTGGACACGTGATTGTATTTATGTGCTATGCGTACTTCTGGCCACATTCTGACTAGACGTGTCTGGCCAAGCAAATTGAGTGTGGCTTTGCACGTCTAGTTTGCACGTGACCCCATGTATGCAGATCATATACTTGCAGTCACACATCTGCCTGCTCCCACCACCGTCACAGGGGAATCCTGTCAGAAAGCACACTCCACACTGTAAGGATTCTTTTTAAAAGCTGATTCTCACAATATTTATAACAGCTGAGGGGCTTAAAATCCTAAATTAAATTAAGTTATCAAATATATTCAATGGTCAAAAGTTCTTGCTGCTCCAGATATCACTAGCAGACAATTTGCATGTTTCCTGCCTGGTTGCCCATGGATATGTCCTGTAGGTCTTTCTGTACAGGTCCCACATAAACATTAAATATCTCTATTCTTCCGCACAACATGTTCAAATGTACCAGTCACTCAACCACCAATGTTTTTTCTAATGAAAAGCATAATTATTTACATCAAGGGATGAACAAATCTGAACTGCTAAGCTCGGGGTTCACACCGGACATTTAGCGTCTGGTACTGAACCCTGAACACAAACTTCTTATTGTGCGTCCATGCCACTGTTCAGATTTGGCAGACTAATAAAGCTTGTTGAAAGGGCTCCATAGACTGGACAAAGACAAAAGGGAATGCAGTGGAACCTCCATTTGGATTCGCTGGACGATGTGGATTACTTTTTTTTTGGTAATAAATGGGTGAAAGAGAGAACTTTTAGGGGAGTGAGTTTTACAAATAAAGGACTTTTGTGTGTGTGTTTCTTTCTTTTGACTACAGGGTTAGTAATGAGGGTGTCTGCTAGACTTCTCTCCATTTTTAACCCCTTGTCTTGATGTCAGTGGACATTACATAGCTGGCATCAACTCCAAAGCCATTACCGCGATTGCTACCGCACCTGAGCAATCGGGAATAGCCAAGGCTAAGGGCCGGAATTGGTGCATCTAATGGATGCGCCATTTCTGAGGCGACTGAGGGCTGGTCTTATTAGACTGGGAAGGGGCCAATATCCATGAATTATTTTTTTTTATTCTGTTATTTTAAGTTATTTTCCTATCTACATTTGTTTGCAGGGCAATTGTTCTGCTCTTACCCCCATTTTGCAGGCCCATAACCCTTACTATGAACAATGTTACATCAATTTTACAGCACCAAAGTTGGGTCGGCATTGACTTATATGGGGTTTAGGTCCAGGGTCAAGTTTGGGTACCCAAACCGATCTTTGTACTCAAGTGCGCTGAACACGAACTTCCACGGGTCTGCTAATCTCTATTTACATCCATATTTGTTATAGTGGACGCCTCCTACCAATAAAAAATATAAATAAATTTGGGCCTTTATTTATATTGTCGAAAAGAGAAACTCTCTATTGCTCACAGTAACCAATCAAATCAAAGCTTTCTTATTTTAAACAGCTCTGGTTAGATGAAAGCTGCACTGGGATTGGTTGCTAGAGGCAGCATAGGCAGAAGAATAGTAAGACTATTCCATAAGTGTTTTCTGATACGGATTTTGAAGCAAATTCTTCCTCAAAGAAAACATTCTTCAAATAATCTTTCCATAAGCTTTCTATCGATTTTACTGTTACTGATATGGATTTTAAGAGTAATCCTTTTTAAAAACCCCATACCTGTGGACATACCTTTAAAGAACCACTCCATTGTTTTGTTTTATTGCAACGTTGAAGTGGTACAACTAAAGTAAAGCCCCTCATACTCACCAACCGCCATCTTCAGCTTTTCCGGGTCCTCCTCCTATCCGTCTCCAGTAGTTTGTGACCAGATGGCTCCAGTGTTTGCTCGGAGAGACAGAAGTGAAGACTCAATGTAAGTCAGTGAAAGCCAGAACAAGGACATTATGAGACCCTCACAGACTTACATTGAGAACTTGCAACTGACTTCCGGTCAGTCAGAAGTTGTGGTCAGAGGATGGCGGCATGGGACCGTAGCGGTGCCAAGAACAGCTGAAGACGGCGGGTGGTGAGTATAAGACTATGTGCAAGGACGTTATGTTAGTGGCACCACTCCAGCATTGCAATAAAAAACACGTTAGTTGGTGACCCTTCATCGGTCACCCATAACATGATTATGGGGTTCCGATGGCATTGTATTGGCAGCTTGTTGACCTATCGAAACCTCCATATCTACCATGTTTGTACGCCTACGAAGTCGAGTTCATGGCTTAGCTTTGTAGGAGATTGTTAATTTTACAATACAATGCAATCAAGAAAATGCTAAGGTGATCGATAAAAATGTAAAAAAAAAAAAAAAGGAAAAAGTTCATATCACGCCATGCCTTTTTCTGGAATGTAACTAAAATATAACAAAATTTTTAAATAATAGCATATTTGGTATCAATGTGTACCTAACTGTCCTAACTAATGAAAGATTGTAATATTTAATAACCCATATATATTTATCCCATGCAGTGAACACTAAAAAGTGAAAACAAAAATTGTGGAATTGCTGTTTTTTATGGTCACTTCAATCACCTCCAAAAAAAATGGAATAAAAGGAGATAAGGACGTTGTATGGACCCTAAATCTACAATTCATAGTACTAAAAATAGGACCCCCAACAAGTCTTTCAACTGAAAAATAAAAAAAAGTTATAGCTCCAAGAAGGCGAAGAGGAATAATCAAAAGCGAAGAGGGGCCCACTGGGAGTTAGTCACCCTTTAACTCTTTTTGGGAATTTTACAGATGTTCTTTCATAAAGCACCATCTCATGACATATCATATTAAAAAGGTGACATTCTGTTTGTCTATCCTCGGTTTTTATATATTAAATAATAAATGGTAGCTTTTTTAACATAGGGATGTACAGCAGTAACATGCACAAAGGGAAGGTGCAGTTTTTGGTCTGCACGCTTCATACGATTTCTGCAGTAATGAGTTATTTGTGATGTTGAAAAATCAGCAGCTCGCCCAAGAAGACATCTCCAATCATCAGGCGGGGTATCGGGGAAGAGGAAAGACAGCGCTTACTTGTTGTATCTGCAGTTGGCCTAGATAAGAATCCTTATCTTCTGAGTTATAAATGGCTATGGATATCTGAGGATCTTTAAAGGGCTCTTGATATACCAGCCTATGGCCAAAACTAGTTTAAGATAGATTACTGTATTATAGTCTCCTGCTTACATTTTTAGCAACAGCTTGGACGTATAATCTTTTTACATTGTGAAATTACCTTAATTTTCCATGAATAGATCTAAAAGAGCATCCCTTTAGTAAAGTATCAGCCGTGTCCCGCAACGTGTGTTCTACAGTATATAAATCCAGTTTATGGTTCTGAGTGACATTTTTACTACCTATTTTATATAAAGCACTGGCATATTACACTGCGCCATAAAGATACTTTACTATTCACATCTCATCCCAAATGGTCATGCCTTCTAAAATTTTCTATCTCAGACATAGAATGAGACCAAGTTCATAGTAGACCTGTTCAGTGTTGGACTGGGGTGCCAAGGGGCAACCATTAACCAACTCTTTAGCCCCACTTTTCAGCTACATGATAATGTGACAAACACAACTTTATATAACAATGAACTGGGGAGATTGGTAAATGATAAGATGAACCCTTATTAAAGTGTATTGTGCCAACTACTGCTCATAATAGAAGGTGGTGGGCCACTCTTGCACAGTGGCCCACCGGAGGATGTTACTGTTCACCTGCTGGCCAGTCCAAGCCTGTGCCTGTTAACTTATCAGTATATTTTTGGAGTGTAGGACCATCTAGAGTACCACAAATTGAGGACAATATACAAACTAAATCCTGAGGATGTCCTTGGTCAGATTAAAAACCAGGACCCCAGCAGTCCTGGAGGCCTCCTTCTCAATGATGAGAAGGGGGCTGGCTAATCTATTGAAATGAATCAGTCAGGACTCAGGAGCAATGCTGACACAGAAATCTCTCTTCTCAAGTATAGAACTGAAACTGGAGCTGCTAAACCCAAGGCCAGAAGTGATATCGGAGAATCTCAAATGATTACAGGACATTAGTTAAGTAATATCACTTTTTTTACTGGACAATCCCTCTATCAGGTGGCGTACTTTATTCATTTAGATTCATATAAGTCTTCAATGGGTATAAACATTTCTTTTTTACAGGGATCATTGAATTTGTATATCCGACTCATGAACAATCACTTGCCCAGGGTATCCAGGTACAGAAAAAATATGAATACTTTTAGGTTAGACATGGTGGGCAGTTGTGTGAGTAACCTCTACTTACTTCAGCATCCCTGGTATCTCCAGCATTATATCAGATAGGGTGGACAGTGGTGTGAGCAGCCTCTTCTTACCTCAACACCCATGACATCTCCAGTATTAGATCAGATAGACATGGTGGGCAGCTGTCTGAACAACCTCTACTTACCTCAGCACGTCTGGTATCTCCAGTATTAGATCATGTAAACAGGGTGGGCAGGAGTGTGAGAAGCCTCTTCTTTTCTCAACACCCCTGGTATTGCCAGTAGTAAATCATATAGACAGGGTGGGCAGCAGTGTGAGCAGCCTCTTCTTACCTCAGCACTCCTGGTATCGCCAGTAATAGATCACATAGACAGGGTGGACAACAGTGTGAGGGGCCTCTTCTTACCTCAGCACTCAGTGTGAACTGACTTTTCTTACCTCAGCACTCTCAGTATCTCTACCAATCGTCAGAACAAGGTTTTTACACTAGCGCCTGGACCGTGTGGCATGAGCATGGATCAGAGTACCACTGTGCTACAGACCGGTGAGAGCATGGAGGGGCGTGACTAAGTAGTACCTCCCCAAAACTGACCTCGGATGCACAGCAAACGACAGTGCCACCATCTGAGGAGAGCTAGGGAAGGTGAGACCAGGTGCTATATAGACAGGCAGATATACAGCCCAGTTTAGAAAGGACAGATAGGAGCGGTTTCAGGGACAACTGGGTCTCTGGCTAGGGGGTACTGGACCGCAAGTGAGGTCAGACAGGGAACCACCAATGCGAACAGACAGGGGACCGCATACGCGGACAGACAAGACAGAAATCTGTTAACAAGGAGTAGTTAGGGTCAGGTTCACACAAGACGCATGCAAGGATAGGAATGGACAAGACAAACTAGAACAAGTTCACATAGGGTACTTACAATGAAGTAGCAAGTGTACTCACTAAACACTAATGTTGCACAGGGAGCACAGATGAGAGATAGGCACTCTTTCAGACACTGCAGGCTTTAGTGATAGGTACAGGTTCAGACACTGCAGGCTTTAGGGATAGGAACAGGTTCAGACACTGCAGGTTTTAGGGATAGGTACAGGTTCAGACACTGCAGGTTTTAGGGATAGGAACAGGTTCAGACACTGCAGGTTTTAATGATAGGAACAGGTTCAGACACTGCAGGTTTTAATGATAGGAACAGGTTCAGACACTGCAGGTTTTAATGATAGGAACAGGTTCAGACACTGCAGGCTTTAGGGATAGGAACAGGTTCAGACACTGCAGGTTTTAATGATAGGAACAGGTTCAGACACTGCAGGTTTTAATGATAGGAACAGGTTCAGAGACTGCAGGTTTTAGGGATAGGAACAGGTTCAGACACTGCAGGCTTTAGGGATAGGAACAGGTTCAGACACTGCAGGCTTTAGGGATAGGAACAGGTTCAGACACTGCAGGCTTTAGGGATAGGAACAGGTTCAGACACTGCAGGTTTTAGGGATAGGTACAGGTTCAGACACTGCAGGTTTTAGGGATAGGTACAGGTTCAGACACTGCAGGTTTTAGGGATAGGAACAGGTTCAGACACTGCAGGTTTTAGGGATAGGTACAGGTTCAGACACTGCAGGTTTTAGGGATAGGAACAGGTTCAGACACTGCAGGCTTTAGTGATAGGTACAGTTTCAGACACTGCAGGCTTTAGTGATAGGTACAGGTTCAGACACTGCAGGCTTTAGTGATAGGTACAGGTTCAGACACTGCAGGTTTTAGGGATAGGTACAGGTTCAGACACTGCAGGTTTTAGGGATAGGTACAGGTTCAGACACTGCAGGCTTTAATGATAGGTACAGGTTCAGACACTGCAGGCTTTAGTGATAGGTACAGGTTCAGACACTGCAGGCTTTAGGGATAGGAACAGGTTCAGACACTGCAGGTTTTAGGGATAGGAACAGGTTCAGACACTGCAGGCTTTAGGGATAGGAACAGGTTCAGACACTGCAGGCTTTAGTGATAGGTACAGGTTCAGACACTGCAGGCTTTAGTGATAGGTACAGGTTCAGACACTGCAGGCTTTAGTGATAGGTACAGGTTCAGACACTGCAGGCTTTAGTGATAGGTACAGGTTCAGACACTGCAGGCTTTAGGGATAGGAACAGGTTCAGACACTGCAGGTTTTAGGGATAGGAACAGGTTCAGACACTGCAGGTTTTAGGGATAGGTACAGGTTCGGACACTGCAGGTTTTAGGGATAGGTACAGGTTCAGACACTGCAGGTTTTAGGGATAGGTACAGGTTCAGACGCTGCAGGTTTTTTGGATAGGTACAGGTTCAGACACTGCAGGTTTTAGGGATAGGAACAGGTTCAGACACTGCAGGTTTTAATGATAGGAACAGGTTCAGACGCTGCAGGTTTTAGGGATAGGTGCAGGTTCAGACGCTGCAGGTTTTAGGGATAGGAACAGGTTCAGACACTGCAGGTTTTAGGGATAGGAACAGGTTCAGACACTGCAGGTTTTAGGGATAGGAACAGGTTCAGACACTGCAGGTTTTAGGGATAGGTACAGGATCAGACACTGCAGGCTTTAGGGATAGGAACAGGTTCAGACACTGCAGGTTTTAGGGATAGGTACAGGTTCAGACACTGCAGGTTTTAGGGATAGGAACAGGTTCAGACACTGCAGGTTTTAATGATAGGAACAGGTTCAGACACTGCAGGTTTTAATGATAGGAACAGGTTCAGACACTGCAGGTTTTAATGATAGGAACAGGTTCAGACACTGCAGGCTTTAGGGATAGGAACAGGTTCAGACACTGCAGGTTTTAATGATAGGAACAGGTTCAGACACTGCAGGTTTTAATGATAGGAACAGGTTCAGAGACTGCAGGTTTTAGGGATAGGAACAGGTTCAGACACTGCAGGCTTTAGGGATAGGAACAGGTTCAGACACTGCAGGCTTTAGGGATAGGAACAGGTTCAGACACTGCAGGCTTTAGGGATAGGAACAGGTTCAGACACTGCAGGTTTTAGGGATAGGTACAGGTTCAGACACTGCAGGTTTTAGGGATAGGTACAGGTTCAGACACTGCAGGTTTTAGGGATAGGAACAGGTTCAGACACTGCAGGCTTTAGTGATAGGTACAGTTTCAGACACTGCAGGCTTTAGTGATAGGTACAGGTTCAGACACTGCAGGCTTTAGTGATAGGTACAGGTTCAGACACTGCAGGCTTTAGTGATAGGTACAGGTTCAGACACTGCAGGCTTTAGGGATTGGAACAGGTTCAGACACTGCAGGCTTTAGGGATAGGAACAGGTTCAGACACTGCAGGCTTTAGTGATAGGTACAGGTTCAGACACTGCAGGTTTTAGGGATAGGAACAGGTTCAGACACTGCAGGCTTTAGTGATAGGTACAGTTTCAGACACTGCAGGCTTTAGTGATAGGTACAGGTTCAGACACTGCAGGCTTTAGTGATAGGTACAGGTTCAGACACTGCAGGCTTTAGTGATAGGTACAGGTTCAGACACTGCAGGCTTTAGGGATAGGAACAGGTTCAGACACTGCAGGTTTTAGGGATTGGAACAGGTTCAGACACTGCAGGCTTTAGGGATAGGAACAGGTTCAGACACTGCAGGCTTTAGTGATAGGTACAGGTTCAGACACTGCAGGCTTTAGGGATAGGAACAGGTTCAGACACTGCAGGTTTTAGGGATAGGAACAGGTTCAGACACTGCAGGTTTTAGGGATAGGTACAGGTTCGGACACTGCAGGTTTTAGGGATAGGTACAGGTTCAGACACTGCAGGTTTTAGGGATAGGTACAGGTTCAGACGCTGCAGGTTTTTTGGATAGGTACAGGTTCAGACACTGCAGGTTTTAGGGATAGGAACAGGTTCAGACACTGCAGGTTTTAATGATAGGAACAGGTACAGATGCTGCAGGTTTTAGGGATAGGTACAGGTTCAGACGCTGCAGGTTTTAGGGATAGGAACAGGTTCAGACACTGCAGGTTTTAGGGATAGGAACAGGTTCAGACACTGCAGGTTTTAGGGATAGGAACAGGTTCAGACACTGCAGGTTTTAGGGATAGGTACAGGATCAGACACTGCAGGTTTTAGGGATAGATACAGGATCAGACACTGCAGGTTTTAGGGATAGGAACAGGTTCAGACACTGCAGGTTTTAGTGATAGGTACAGGTTCAGACACTGCAGGCTTTAGGGATAGGTACAGGATCAGACACTGCAGGTTTTAGGGATAGGAACAGGTTCAGACACTGCAGGTTTTAGGGATAGGAACAGGTTCAGACACTGCAGGTTTTAGGGATAGGTACAGGATCAGACACTGCAGGTTTTAGGGATAGGTACAGGATCAGACACTGCAGGTTTTAGGGATAGGAACAGGTTCAGACACTGCAGGTTTTAGGGATAGGTACAGGATCAGACACTGCAGGTTTTAGGGATAGGTACAGGTTCAGACACTGCAGGCATTAGTGATAGGTACAGGTTCAGACACTGCAGATTTTAAAAATAGGAGCCGATTTAGACACTGCAGGTTTTAGGGTTAGGAAAAGGTTCTGAAACTGCAGGTATAGGGAAAGATCCATGTGTGGATACAAACAGGTTCAGGGATAGGTCCTAATTCAGAGAAGGACAGACACAGGAACAGAATGAGGGTTCAGGCCTGGGTACTAAGCCCTCAGGGTGGCGGACACAGGAAAGGACCGGACACACACACACACACGCAAGCAGAGGACATGGAACTCACTATACGGCCTGGAGTGGTGAGTAAGGCCGGGGTCACACATGCGAGAAACTCGTCCGTGTCTCGCATGTGAAACCCAAGCTGTGGCACCGGCACTGTGGAGCGGAGCGTGCGGCCGCATAGGAACACATGGATCTGCACGCTCCGCTCCCAAGTGCCGGCGCCAGAGCTTGGGTTTCACATGCGAGACACGGACGTGTTTCTCGCATGTGTGACCCCGGCCTTAGTTGGTGTCCCTGCGTGGTGGGGGATGGGAAGCCATGCAGAGATACCGGCAGTGATGTTACACAAGGCCTTCATGTAGCCAGTTCTCCCCTAGTCACAGCACTGTGGGCAGTAATAGTGAATGAAACAGTCTCGTATGTTCCACATTTATTCATTGTCCATGGGTATGGCAGTGATAGCCATGCACAGATATTTTCTGTAGACTGGATTACCCTTTTAAGGTTAACAGGAGTTACAACAAGTCATATCTACTGTATAAACATAAAGTGCATTCATATATAACTTTGGTTCAGTGACCAAATAAAATAACTTTGTGAGAACGTTCACAACCGGCGCCACACCTTCCAAAAACTGCACTAACACCCAGATTTCAGGACGAGGTGTGATGCAAACTGTCAAGTGTACGAGCCATAAGGTAGCTGGAGAGAAAAAACATTTGGATTAGTTCCTTCTTCTGTAGTGCCAATTCAGAAAGACAGCGCGCATACCTGCCTGTCTGCGGTCACAATACCTGGGCAAATAAACATTGCATCAAGGTGTTCTCCTTTCATCACCTGCAACATGCCACGCTCAATGGAAACCGAATCATCAGATAATATTTTTTTTTTTTCTCAAGGAAATACTTATAATAAAATAGATAGAAATCGGCAACGTACTCCAATATATGTCATTGTAAATATTGAAACAGCTTTAGGAATAACATTGTCTGCTCCTTGGGCTGAATAAAATCGCTTGTTCATCCCAAGAATGAAATATATTTAACCCTATAACAGCTGAAAAGTCCTAGTACAGCATTGTAAATTTACTGTGTGTGGTTAAAGTTCCTGCTCCTTCAATCTAGCAGGATCAAGGAATAAGACAGAAGCAGTGCGAAAGACTGGTGGAAAGCATGCCAAGACGCAGGAAAGCTGTGATTAACAATCATGGTTATTCCACAAAATATTGATTTCTGAACTCTTCCTGAGTTAAAACATTAGTATTGTTGTTTCTAAATGATTATGAACTTGTTTTCTTTATTTGAGGTCTGAAAGCAGTGGGGTTTTTATTAATTTTGACCATTTCTCCTTTTCAGAAAAAAAAGCCCAAAATTTATTGCTTGGAAATTCGGAGAAATGTTGTCAGAAGTTTATAGAATAAAATAATTTACATTTTACTCAGAAATATACCTATAAAGAGAAAAATCAGACAAACTGAACATTTTGCAGAGGACTCTTAATTTTTCCCAGAGCTGTATTGTCTGCGGCTAATCTACAGGACAATCAATATGTGCAAGGATCCAGTTGGTAAAGGGGACTGCTACTTCTTTAGGCCGGTTTCACACGTCAGTGATTCCGGTACGTGAGGTGACAGTTTCCTCACGTACCGGAGACACTGACACACGTAGACCCATAAAAATCAATGCATCTGTGCAGATGTCATTGATTTTTTGCGGACCGTGTCTCCGTGTGCCAAACACGGAGACATGTCAGTGTTCGTGGGAGCGCACGTTTTACACGGACCCAATAGAGTCAATGGGTCCGCGTAAAACACGGACCTCACACGGACATTCTCCGTCTGGGGTCCGTGTGCGTGCAGGAGACAGCGCTACAGTAAGCGCTGTCCCCCCCACATGGTGCTGAAGCCGATATTCATATCTTCCCTGTAACAGCGTTTGCTATAGAGAAAATATGAAGAATAGTGTTAAAAATAAAGATCCATGTGTCCGCCGCCCCCCCACCCCCTGTGCGCCCCACCGCTGGTCAGAAAATACTTACCCGCTCCCTCGCTCCTTCCTGGTCTGGCCACGGCTTCTACTGTATGCGGTCACGTGGGGCCGATCATTTACAATCATGAATAGTCGGCTCCGCCCCTATGGGAGGTGGAGCCACATATTCATGACTGTAAATGATCGGGCCCACGTGACCACATGCAGGAGAAGCCGCGGCCAGACCAGGAAGCAGCGAGGGAGCGGGTAAGTATTTTCTGACCAGCGGGGGGGCGCACAGGGGGTGGGGGGGCGGCGGACACATGAATCTTTATTTTAAACACTATTCTTCATATTTTCTCTACAGCAAACGTTGCTGCAGGGAAGATATGAATCGCAGCTTCAGCACCATGCAGAGTGGGTACCACACGCTCCATGTGGTACCCACTCGCCATACGGGCGGCACACGTGTGCCGCACGTATGGCCTCCGTGAGTTCCCAGGCACACGGACACGGATAACTCCGGTACCGATTTATTCCGGTACCGGAATTATCTGGACGTGTGGGACAGCCCTTAGAAACAGGTTCATATAAATATAGGCAGTAGTGTAAGTTATAGGTTATGGACATGGAAAATGATTGTATGTATGCTACTGTGTTATCTTTTTTTAATAAAATTGTACAAGTTTCAGCCTGCAATCTTCATTCCTTTATTATTTTTCAGGCCTCCTTATACCTAGTTTACAGTCGGATCTAAGTTTCCAATTGTTTCCTTGTGAGAGTATCTCTCCCAGTAATATAGGCTGGATGTGATCTCTGTGTGTATTTCCCAGTAATATAGGCTGAATGTGGCCTCTGTGTGTATTTCCCAGTAATACAGGCTGGATATGAGCTCTGTGTGTATTTCCCAGTAATATAGGCTGGATGTGATTTCTGTGTGTATTTCCCAGTAATATAGGCTGGATGGGATCTCTGTGTGTTTTTGCCAGTATTATAGGCTGGATGTGATCTCTGTGTGTATTTCCCAGTAATATAGGCTGGATGTGAGCTCTGTGTGTCTCTCCCAGTATTATAGGCTGGATGTGAGCTCTGTGTGTATTTCCCAGTAATATAGACTGGATGTGATCTCTGTGAGTATTTCCCAGTAATATAGGCTGGATATGAGCTCTGTGTGTATTTACCAGTAATATAGGCTAGATATGAGCTCTGTGTGTATTTCCCAGTAATATAGGCTGGATGTGAGCTCTGTGTGTATTTCCCAGTAATATAGGCTGGATGTGATCTCTGTGAGTATTTCCCAGTAATATAGGCTGGATATGAGCTCTGTGCGTCTCTCCCAGTAATATGGCTGGATGTGATCTCTGTGTGTATTTCCCAGTAATATAGGCTGGATATGAGCTCTGTGTGTATATCCCAGTAATATAGGCTGGATGGGATCTCTGTGAGTATTTCCCAGTTATATAGGCTGGATGTGATCTCTGTGTGTATTTCTCAGTAATATAGGCTGGATATGAGCTCTGTGTGTATTTCCCAGTAATATAGGCTGGATATGAGCTGTGTGTATTTCCCAGTAATATGGCTAGATCTGATCTCTGTGAGTATTTCCCAGTAATATAGGCTGGATGTGAGGTCTGTGTGTCTCTCCCAGTAATATAGGCTGGATGTGATCTCTGTGTGTATTTCCCAGTAATATAGGCTGGATATGAGCTCTGTGTGTATTTCCCAGTAATATAGGCTGGATGTGAGCTCTGTGTGTAGATATGGTGATGCTGTCTTCAATGCTTATAAATCAGTACATCTTCTGTCTTTCACTTACAGTTGTGGCCAAAAGTATTGACACCCTGCAATTCTGTCGGATAATACCCAGTTTCTTCCTGAAAATGATTGCAAACACAAATTCTTTGGTATTATTATCTTCATTTAATTTGTCTTAAATGAAAAAACACAAAAAGAATTGGCATTGGCACTGTTCGAAAAATCATGAGATGCTTCTCTAATTTGTGTAATTAACAGCACCTGTAACTTACCTGTGACACCTAACAGGTGTTGGCAATAACTAAATCACACTTGCAGCCAGTTGACATGGATTAAAGTTGACTCAACCTCTGTCCTGTATCCTTGTGTGTACCACATTGAGCATGGACAAAAGAAAGAAGACCAAAGAACTGTCTGAGGACTTGAGAAACCAAATTGTGAGGAAGCATGAGCAATCTCAAGGCTACAAGTCCATCTCCAAAGACCTGAATGTTCCTGTGTCTACCGTGCGCAGTGTCATCAAGAAGTTTAAAGCCCATGGCACTGTGGCTAACCTCCCTAGATGTGGACGGAATAGAAAAATTGACAAGAGATTTCAACGCAAGATTGTGTGGATGTTGGATAAAGAACCTCGACTAACATCCAAACAAGTTCAAGCTGCACTGCAGTCTGAGGGTACAACAGTGTCAACCCATACTATCTGTCGGCGTCTGAATGAAAAGGGACTGTATGGTAGGAGACCCAGGAAGATCCCACCTCTTACCCTGAGACATAAAAAAGCCAGGCTGGAGTTTGCCAAAACTTACCTGAAAAAGCCTAAAACGTTTTGGAAGAATGTTCTCTGGTCAGATGAGACAAAAGTAGAGCTTTTTGGGCAAAGGCATCAACATAGAGTTTAAAGGAGAAAAAAGAGGCATTCAAAGAAAAGAACACGGTTCCTACAGTCAAACATGATGGAGGTTCCCTGATGTTTTGGGGTTGCTTTGCTGCCTCTGGCACTGGACTGCTTGACCGTGTGCATGGCATTATGAAGTCTGAAGACTACCAACAAATTTTGCAGCGTAATGTAGGGCCCAGTGTGAGAAAGCTGCGTCTCCCTCAGAGGTCATGGGTCTTCCAGCAGGACAATGACCCAAAACACACTTCAAAAAGCACTAGAAAATGGTTTGAGAGAAAGCACTGGAGACGTCTAAGGTGGCCAGCAATGAGTCCAGACCTGAATCCCATAGAACACCTGTGGAGAGATCTAAAAATGGCAGTTTGGAGAAGGCACCCTTCAAATATCAGGGACCTGGAGCAGTTTGGCAAAGAAGAATGGTCTAAAATTCCAGCAGAGCATTGTAAGAAACTCATTGATGGTTACCGGAAGCGGTTGGTCGCAGTTATTTTGGCTAAAGGTTGTGCAACCAAGTATTAGGCTGAGGGTGCCAGTACTTTTGTCTGTCCCATTTTTGGAGTTTTGTGTGAAATGATCAATGTTTTGCTTTTTGTTTCATTCTCTTTTGTGTTTTTTCATTTAAAACAAATTAAATAAAGAAAATAATACCAAAGAATTTGTGATTGCAATCATTTTCAGGAAGAAACTGAGTATTATCTGACAGAATTGCAGGGGTGTCAATACTTTTGGCCACAACTGTATGTTTTCTTCAAGTACTTTCCTCCTTTTTCAAAACCACTTTTTTCTATGCCCTGCCTGAGATACTTTCTTCCTTTTCCATTCTGTCGTGTACATGCTGCTCCTCCACAATGCTGTTATTTCTAACACTGGAAGAGGAGAGGGTGAGAATGGAGAGCCGTTAGAACTAAGAATAAGGACTCTATGTAACATTTTTGCATAAGCAGACAGCTAGATAAGAGTTACCGATGCTCCGCAGCAGTGAAATGGGAGAACATTTTTAATGATGACTTAAGAATGCTGCTTAACTTTTGCAATTAGTATGTAAATGAAGAATTAAAAAAATCAGTGTGAAGGTATAGATGGCTGACTCCAATGCAAAATCTCCATATGGACCTCAAATATTTGGGTTTTTAATTGTAATGATCTTATCATGTGAATCTACGGGATCTTTTGAAGGCCCAGGGCGCAGATCTAACTGCAACCCTTGCACCACAATAGTTTTGTCCCTGGATTTATGTTAGAAGAGACCCATAAACTGTTCTGGCAAAAGTGCCCTTTGCTATATGTGTCTCCTCTGCTCCTTTTTGAGAAAGTAACCATTAAAGAACAAAGGTAAAGGGGGATTCCAGTTTTGTTAACAACACTCAATTAGTGTATAGATGAAAAGGTCTAGTATTTGATCCCTTGCTGATTTGGTAAGTTTGCCCACTGACAAAGACATGAACAGTCTATAATTTTAAGGGTAGGTTAATTTTAACATTGAGAAATAGAATATCAAAAATAAAATCCAAAAAATCACATTGTCTAAATTATATAAATGTATTTGCATTTTGCAGTGAGAAATAAGTATTTGATCCCTCTGGAAAACAAGATTTAATACTTGGTGGCAAAACCCTTGTTGGCAAGCACAGCAGTCAGACATTTTTTGTAGTTGACGATGAGGTTTGCGCACATGTCAGGAGTAATTTTGCTCTACTCCTCTTTGCAGATCATCTCTAAATCATTAAGATTTTGAGGCTGTCGCTTGGCAACTCGGAGATTTAACTCACTCCATAGGTTTTCTATGGGGTTAAGGTCTGGAGACTGGCTAGGCCACTCCATGACCTTAATGTGCTTCTTTTTGAGCCACTCCTTTGTTGCCTTGGCTGTTTGTTTTGGGTCATTGTCTTGCTGGAAGACCCAGCCATGACCAATTTTTACTGTCCTGGCGGAGGGAAAGAGGATGTCACTTGGGATTTTTCGGTACATGGCTCCATCCATTCTCCCATTGATGCGGTGAAGTAGTCCTTTGCCTTTAGCAGAGAAACACCCCCAAAACATAATGTTTCCACCTCCATGCTTGACAGTGGGGATGGTGTTCTTTGCGTCATAGGTAGCATTTCTCTTCCTCCAAACACGGCGAGTTGAGTTAATGCCAAAGAGCTCAATTTTTGTCTCATCTGACCACCTTCTTCCAATCACTCACAGTATCTGCCAGGTGTTCAATGGCAAACTTCAGATGGGCCTGCACATGTGCCTTCCTGAGCAGGGGGACCTTGTGGGCACTGCAGTATTTTAAAACTTTACGGCGTAATGTGTTACCAATGGTTTTCTTGGTGACTGTGGTCCCAGCTGCCTTGAGATCATTAACAAGTTCCCCCCGTGTAGTTTTAGGCTGATTTCTCACCTTCCTCATGATCAAGGATACTCCACAAGGTGAGATTTTGCATGGTGCCCCAGATCGATGTCGATTGACAGTCATTTTGTATTTCTTCCATTTTCTTACTATTGCACCAACAGTTGTCTCCTTCTCACCCAGCGTCTTACTTATGGTTTTGTAGCCCATTCCAGCTTTGTGCAGGTCTATGATCTTGTCCCTAACATCCTAAGGCTATGTGCACACGTTTCGGATTTTGCTGCGGATCCGCAGCGGCTCTGCAGCTGCGGGTCCGCAGCAGCTTTCCATGCGTTTACAGTACCATGTAAACCTATGGAAAACGCAATCCACAGTGCACATGCTACAGAAAAAAACAGGCGGAAACACTGCGGGTTACATTCCGCAGCATGTCAATTCTTTGTGCTGATTCCGCAGCGGTTTACACCTGCTCCATAATAGGAATCTGCAGGTGTAAAACCACAGGTTGAATCCGCACAAAATCTGCATCAAAACCGAAACCGCGGTAAATCCGCAGGTAACACGCAGTGCCTTTTACCTGCGGATTTCTCAAATCCGCTGCGGAAAAATCCGCAGAGCTCCTCTCTATGTGTGCACATAGCCTAGGGCTATGTGCACACGTTGCGGATTGGGGTACAGAATTTTCTGCACAAAATTTGCATCTCCTGGCAGAAAATGCAGGTGTGGATTTGAAGCGTTTTTTATACGGATTTTGTGCATTTTTGTTGCGGATTTTCTGCGTTTTTTACCCCTGCGGATTTCTATAATGGAAGGGTTTAGAGATGCTGCAGTTCCGCACAAAAGAAATGACATGCTACTTATTTTGATCCGCAGCAGTTTTCATGCGGATTTGTCCGCTCCATTAACACAGCATTTTTTTTTTATCTATTAATTTACATTGTACTGTAAATCACTTTGAGGAACTGCAGCGTTTCTGCGTGGAAAAAAATGCTGCGTATCCGCACTAAATCCGCATCGTGTGCACACAGCCTTATAAAGCTCTTTGGTCTTGCCCATGTTGTAGAGGTTAGAGTCTGACTGATTAATTGAGTCTGTGGACAGGAGTCTCTTATAAAGGTGACTATGTAAGACAGCTGTCTTTAATGCAGATAATGAGTTGATTAGGAGCGTCTAACTGGTCTGTAGGAGCCAGAACGGGTATGTGCACACGTAGAATGGTTCACTGCAGATTTTTCCGCAGCGGATTTGATAAATCCGCAGGGCAAAAACACCGCGTTTTTCCTGTGGATTTATTGCGGATTTACCGTGGTTTTTGTGCTGATTCCACTGCGGTTTTACACCTGTGGTTTTCTATTATGGAGCAGGTGTAAAACCGCTGCGGATTCCGCACAAAGAAATGACATGCTGCGGAATGTAAACCGCTGTGTTTCAGCGCTGTTTTTTCCGCAGCATGGGCACAGCGTTTTCGGTTTCCCATAGGTTTACATTGTAATGTAAACTCATGGGAAACTGCTGCGGACCTGCAGCAAAATCCGCAGCGTGTGCACAGAGCCTCAATGGTTGGTAGGGGATCAAATACTTATTTCTCACTGCAAATGCAAATAAATTTATATAATTTATACAATGTGATCTTCTGGATTTTATTTTTGATATTCTATCTCTCAATGTTAAAATTAACCTACCCTTAAGGCCGGTTTCACACGTCACTGCTGGCTCCGGTACGTGTGGTGACAGTTTCCTCACGTATCGGAGACACTGACATACGTAGACACATTAAAATCAATGTGTCTCTGCACATGTCAGTGATTTTTCGCGGACCGTGTGTCCGTGTGCAAAAACACGGAGACATGTCTACGTTTCTCCGGCAGCACGGTCCGCAAAGCGTCCCGCACACGTGCACACGGAGAACAGTGTGCACTCTCCTCCGTGTGCACATACCGCCGCAGGAGAAACAGTGCTACAGTAAGCGCTGTCCCCCCTGCGTGTGGTGCTGAAGCTGGCATTCATTCCTTCTCCCCAGCAGCGTTCGCTGGAGAGAAGGAATGAAAAATCAAGGTTTTTTTATTTTTTTTGTGTTTAAAATAAAGTTCGTGGTCACCTCCCGCCTCCCACCCCCTGTGCGCCTGCCACCTTGCATTAAAATACTCACCCAGCTCCCGCGATGCTTCCTCTCAGCACCGGCAGCTTGTCCTGTGTGAGCGGTCATGTGGTACCGCTCATTACAGTGATGAATATGCGGCTCCACCTCCCATAGGGGTGGCGCTGCATATTCATCACTGTAATGAGGGATCAAATACTTATTTCCCCCACTGTATCAGTGCTACAATGTACTGATGCTACAATATATCAATCTGCTTAGGTGAAAGGCTTTTCAGTCCGAGCTATTTAGCTCACAAAGGATTGGATACAATTGTATAAACTTCAAAGCTGAGAATGAAACTACTTGTGCGCAAGTTTGCAGTCTGTGAAAATTGAACTGTATTCACCAAAAGAAAAGAGAAGAGATGTTGAAAGTGTAAAAGAGCAACTAAACCTTCATTTTTCTTTTAATAATTTTGTAAAGAATAGAAAACTATGACATTTTGCAAAACACTTTTTTAGGAGATTTGTTTTGACTACTGTAAAAAAAATGCACATAAGCGTCTTCCAGATCTTTGCTTTTTCCCCAGTCTATTTGCCTGTCATCAGCCGCACCGATAGCGGAATGCATTCATTTGGAGTACAGATGCTGGCAGTAAAATTGTTGTGCTTACCAGAATAATAGCAGCAGCTTATCCCCAGAGATAGTGACACACCAGTGCTGAGCTGACCCTTTCACTGCCATCATCTGTACTTCAAATGAGTACATTATTATATTGTTATCAGAAAGTATGAAGTACAGATGCTGGCAGTGAAAGGGTCAGTATGTGTCGTCTTCTAAGTGTTCTGCTTATCCGCTGCTGCAGACACTTGGTGGAGAATACAGGTCCTTACCCTTTCACTGCCATCATCTGTACTCCAATTCAGTATGTTTTGATATCAATGCAACTGAAGGCAGGGAAATAGACTGGAGAGAAGCAGAGGATGATTTCTGGAAGCCACTTAGGCTGCTTACACACATCAGTTTTTTGCCGTTAGGCGAAATCTGGCGAATTTTGAAAAAAATGGATCAGGCAAAATTTGCCGTCGGATCCGTTTTTTTCTCATAGACTTGTATCAGCAGCGGATTGCCTCACGTTTCATCCGTTTTTTGCCATATCTGTTGAAAATTTATTCTCCGGTGGCTGGAGAAAATGGACATAGTAACATTTATTGTGTCCGTCGAAAAAATGCATAGCAACAGATCCGGCGGCGTCCGGAGTTTGCTATAATGAAAGCCAATGGTGCCGGATCCGTAAAATGATGGAATCCGGCAACGGATTCCGGTTTTTGAAACTGAGCATGTTTTAAACATTTCCCATTTTGGTCTCTCTCTCTCTGTCTCTCTCCTCTCCTCTCTCTCTCCCCTCCCTCTCTCTCTTCTCTCTCTCTCTTTTCTCTCTGTCTCTCTCTCCTCTCCTCTCTCTGTGTCTCTCCTCTCTTTCTCCTCTCTCTCTCTTCTCTCTCTCCTCTCCTCTCTCCACCTCTCTCTTTTCTCTCTCTTCTCTCTCTCCTCTCTCTCTCCTCTCTCTTCTCTCTCTCCTCTCTCCTCTATCTCTCTTCTCTCTCTCCTCTCTCTCCTCTCCTCTCTTCTCTCTCCTCTCCTCTATCTCTCTTCTCTTTTCTCTCTTTCTCTCTCTCTCCTCTCACTCTCCTCTCCTCTCTCTCCTCTCTGTCTCTCTTCTTCTCTCCTCTCTCTCCTCTCTCTCGCCTCTCTCTCTTCTCTCTCTCTCCTCTCTACTCTCTCTCCTCTCTACTCTCTCTCTCTCTCTCCTCTCTCTCCTCTCCTCTCTCCTCTCTGTCTCTCTCCTCTCTCTCTTATCTCTCTTCTCTCTCTCTTCTCCCCAGATCATCTAGTCCATGGATATCAGCTAGTCGGATCCGGCAAAAAAACGGATCCATCGCATCAGTTTTTCACAATTTGCGACGGATCTGTTTTTTTCAAAATTTGCCGGATTTAGCCTGATGGCAAAAAACTGATGTGTGAAAGTAGCCTTACAGACATTTCACAAGAATGATTTTATAACCGCTTAATAAAGTGATTTACAGAGTTTCCTAACTTTCCCTTCTGGACAAAATTCTTAAAAAAAAAAGAAAACTTAACTACTCTTTAAAGAATTTGTCAGATAAAGCATATTATAAAGTCTTAGAAGTTTTCATTTATTAGGCTTTATATTTGTGAAACCATAAAACCCCATCATCGTTCCCTTCTCCTGCTTATTCCATGACACGACTATGCATTATACCTAACAGAGGCATATCCCGACACCTACGAGCTTAGATACTAAGATCAATCCATTAGAGGGCCAAGAAAAGTCATCTATTACTGATACCATTACACACGGAAGAAGAAATAGATACTTTTTTCGGGGAAGTTTTAAAAGGATTCGTTGGAATAAATATAAATGAGTTTGGAATTAGATCATTTATTTTAGGGCTGTAACATTCAGGAGGCTGCTACTATTACCGCCATTACATAGAAATGGGCGCGAGCCAATCCCCACTTATTAAATCCATATGGAAAGGTTAAGTGAGAAGCGCCGAGAGAAGGGAGCGCTGGACATTGTGAAGTGACAGCACGCTAAAGTAATCTAGATAAAAGATTTGCTTCAGACAAGCTTGTCAGATGAACGCTGAAACGCTCATAGATCGGAGAAAGCGAGGTATTGTGTATCTCGTGAACCTTCCCATAAGATATTGGAATAGCTGTCGGAAAAATGTGATTATTTTGCTTGGTCGGTGGAAGGACTTTTTTTTCTTTTTTTAACATATATCAAGAGAGTTTGGTTTGCTTGTGTTAGATGTAACAGGGGCCAGGAGTGTAATGTATACTCTGAACGGCCATTTACAAAGAAGAAATTTGTAGGATTCAATGAATCAAATGGAAGCAGGAGATCCAGGTAATGTAAAAAATGAAGCATCTGTTCTGGGAGAAATGTGCAGTCGTCCGTAAGTCCAGTAGGTGGCACTAGACATACGCCAAAATATTGCGTTCTTACATTGTCGTCCTATGCCACACTGGACGGCGTTCTGATGCGTTCTGTAACATGGGACTGCAAACACGGCAATGATTCTCTTTTTCTATTGATTAGTTATGCCCGTCTGCATAGCGGGGAGATTCAGCATCTGAAACCAGATATTTGGTGGAATTGGATGTTTTGACAGGTGGACAAATTGATTAAAGGTGTTATCAGGGACTATTTTTCTTTTTACTATGGGCCTAACTACCTGCCTATTGTGCCCGATATCTGCTGACACAGAGAGGTCACGGACCACTCTTGCCGGCGGTTTTGCATCATCCACTGACGTGACATTGACTGAGCAGCCTGCAAGAAGAAGATGAGCTGCTCTGTTGATGTGGAGCAGCTGAATCACTGGCAAGAGCGGTCACTTAGGAACTACCTGCCTGTCAGTTCTTAGCCCAAATGAGAAAAAAATAAAATAGTCCTGGATATTTCCTTCAACGCCCAGTGACGGCAATAGAACGCCATGATCGGGTGTGAGGTCCTGCACCGTGACGTGCTAGGACCATCATGACTTTAAACTGTCATGGCGTGTAAACACTCAGTGACAGTTTAATGCCGACAGCTATCTGAGATGGGCAGTGTGTGAAGGGCACTGATTGGTAAGTCAATAAGACTGACTGATCACAGCATGATCTCGCAAAAGTCGCTGAAATATAAGCATCTCCTGCCCGATTACAGCCGGAGCTACTAGTGGCCAAACTCCTGCACCAAAAGCCAGGGACGGTGCTAGCACAGCCCCTGGCTGTTTAACCCATAAATAGCACAAAAAACTGTAATGTCCATTTTTCCTATTAGCCCTTATAAAAATTTGGAGCAACATCAACAACATTGTAGAGGTAAAAATTTAATTATTCTTTCTTCACTGCCCAATGGTAAAAATTTCTGTGAGGCACATGTGGGGTCAACATGCTCACTGCACCGCTAGATAAATTCAATGAGAGGTGTAGTTTGTAAAATGAGGTCACTTATGTAGGTTTTTTGCTGTTCTGCCACCTCAGAGGCTCTGTGACATGGCACCCTCAAACCATTCCAGAAAAATCTGAAATCCAATATGGCGCTTGTTCCCTTCTGAGCAATGCACTATGCCTCAAAAATAGTTTTCAACCACATATGGGGTATCGATGTACTCACAAAAAATTGCACAAAATATTGCACTTGACATTTTTTTATTTTCACAGATCTACGTTAAAGACTTCTGTGAAGCACATAGGGGTTCAAAGTGTTCACCACACATCTAGATACATTCCTTGAGGGTTCTAGCTTCCAACATGGGATCGATTATGGGGAATTTCAACTGTTTAGACACATAAGGGGCTCTCCAAACATGACGTGACGTTCACTCTCGATTCTAGCCATTTTTGAGTTTTAAAAGTCAAACGGTGCTCCATGCCTTCCGAGCCCTGCCATGCACCCATACAGTAGTGTTGCCCCAGATATCAGGTGTCGGCATACTCAGGAGAAACTGGCCACCAAATTTGGTGTCCTATTTCTCCTGTTACCATTGTAAAAATAAAAAATATGGGACTAAGAGAACATTTTTGTGGGAAAGATGTGATATATTACTTTCATGGCTCTATGTTATAAACTTCTGTGAAGCACCTGGGGTTAAAGATGCTCACCACACATCTAGATACATTCCTTGAGGGGTCCAGTTTGCAAAATGGTGTCACTTGTGGGGAGGTTTACTCTGTTCTAGCACATCAATGGCTCTCCAAACACAACATGACATGTGCTCTTGATTCCAGCCATATTTGCGTTTAAAAAGTAAAACGGTGATCCTTCCCTTCTGAGCCCTGCCGTGCACCAAAACAGTAGTTTTCCCCACGTATGGGGGTATTAGCGAACTCAGAACAAATTGCAGAACTATTTTTGAGGTTGAAAAATTTTCATTTTTTTTCTTCCACATTGCATTAATTCCTGTGAAGCATATTAAGGGTTAATACACTTCTTAAAATGTGGATTTGAGAACTTTGAGGTGTGCAGTTTTGAATGGATTTACTTTTGGGTATTTTCTGTCATATAGGCACCCAAAGTCACTTCAAATGTGATGTCGTCCCTTAAAAAAATGGTTTTGTAAATTTTTTTGAAGGAATTGTTGATCACCTTGTAACACTTCTAACTTCCTAAACAGTCATGAGACATGCAGCAGTGGAGGCTCAAACACATTGTTCGAGCACATCGAAGACACTTGGTTAACACACAAGCATGCTCGGATATCACCTTATCTAAGCATGGTCGCTCATCACTACTGGTGAAATTTTACCAATTTTGGTTTTCTCTACTGAAAGGTTGTTGACATCTTAGGATTTATACACCAACATATTTATCCTCTATATTTTTTGGCCGTAAAGCAAAAAATATAGAAACTCTAAGAGAAAAACTTTACACTCAGCCAAAGTAAACATTTAAAAGATATATATATATATATTTTATTGAAGACACTGCAAAATCAAAGGTAAAAATTGAAAAATACCACTGGTACAGACAATAGGTGGGTACAGCCGGATAGAGTTTAACATTAAGAAGGGAGTCACACTAAAAGTATGGAAAATTGTTCCGAGTCTCCCTGCCGAGAGTTGCACAAGTGTTCTCCATATGGTCATCCAAGTGTAATCCATTTGCAATGCGATGATGCGATTTTCTCTCACCTATGTATCCGTATGACATGCGTATGACATGCGTATGGCTTTACATTTCATACTGATATGCCCTATTGAATTAAATTGCTCAAAGGACGGAAATTAAGAAAATGTTGCATATTTTTCGCAAGCTAGACAGATGGTTTATGTGGCATCCGTTCTCGCACCCAAAGGCTTGCATTGGTGAGTCTCAGACGATATACGCGTACAGTCTCAGCATGCTGCAATTTTACATGCACGTCAAATATAGCTGAGAAAAAATACTATGATGTGAGCTTCCCCATAGATTAACAGTGGCCCGAGTGCTATACGAAGTTTTCTCACATAGCACTTGGCCATATTCTACTGTAGTGTGACCCCGGCTTAGAATAGACTCTCTATATCAGAGATTAGTAAAGCCCTTTCATTTTAGGATATGGCTTAATCCCAAATTCAGCTCTGTAGCTGAGAACATAGTATTCGCATCTAGGGACAGTTGCATATTCTCAATGATCAGATCATTCTTTCTTTTGTGCTGACAATTTTACCAGGGTTGATAAAGAAAAACAGATAAAAAGAAAACGGATAACTAGTGAAAGATAAAAAAAATGATATTGAGGTCAGGAGACTGAGATGGCCACTCCAGAACCTTCACTTTGTTCTGCTGTAGCCAATGACAGGTCAATTTGGTCTTGTGTTTTGGATCTTTGTCATGTTGGAACGTCCAAGTACGTCCCATGCTTTAGCTGTTACAGAAGTGGACATGACAGCAGTTTTTGTGCTGCCTAGCACAACACATATTTCTCAATCCACCATAACATCTACGCCTGCACCTCATTCACAGTCCAGCAGTTTGTCTTGCTCTCCATACTCCACCCTCTCTCAGCACAGCAGCCAGCCCATGGTCCTGCAGTTGTGGTCACGTAAAAGAATGTGTCCTCCTACACATCCTAAAGCTAAGAGCTTGAACTCCACCATCTCTAATCTGTTGGCCATGGAAATGCTGTCTTCCCACATGGTGGACACAGACAGTTTCTGAAAGTTGGGTCTCTATCTGGTGGGTTGCCTGTAGCAGAAGATGTGTCAGAAGCCTATTATACTGTTTCTACTCTGTGGAAATTGATGCCACTTTAGTGCTGTCTGACAATATTCTTTTTGAAATGTGGAGACTCCAAGCAGGGTCTCCATCTGGTGGGTTGTCTGTGTAAATTGGGCTCCAAGACAGGCAGGCCTGCACTTACTATCAGTCAACTACCAGTGTTACTTTCCTTACATTTTCTACCAATAGTACTGAATGAAACTGCTGTTTGCGCCATCTGGAATATAAAAAAATTGGAGCTGTTGCATGAGGTATCAAGTCTCCCAGCTAAGAAGGATTACACTGCTCCCTTAACCACCAGATCCTCACTGAAACTTCAATTCCAAGCTGTAAATGCTGGCTCAGACCCTGTCTCATGCATGACCCATGGCTGACTGCTTCTGCGCCATTATAAAATTTCTACTGTGGGTCAATTGATGCCACTTTTCAAGGTGTCTGCCCATAATTTGCGCTTTTTGGGCCGATTTTTGCCCCCCATGAAGGTGTTGTTTAAGCATTTGTTTTTGCCTCCCATTGAATGAGGTTCGCATACATTTGACGAACCATTCGGCACACTGTTTGGGGAACTTCGTCCCGTTTGCTGAATCTGAACTGAACCGAACCTTCAAAGGTTTGCTCATCTCTATTCGCTATGTCTCTTACCGCATATGCAGGCACTGCAGGATCTTAGATATCCATGGTTACGACCACAACTAGCAAACTGTCACTATATCAGTGGTCGTATTATTACATACTCTTCTAATTTCTAGAATCTGTAAAAATTGTCTGACTCCCGCAGTATCAACTATAATTATGCCCACTTTACATCACCTTTTGACTTTCCCCTTTACATAGGAACACTAAAATAGTACCAACGTGACAGTGGAGAACCTTACGCAAATTTATATTAAGTCCAAATTATTTTGCGTGAAATTCTCAATATGTTTTCTATAACCTCGTTTACCTAGTGTCTTGTAATCCAGCCATAGTCAGTCTGGGCACCTTTAACTATATAGAAAGGGTCGAGAGAGATTATGTGCAGGAAATGATTAATGTTCTTAGATGTTATGTCAGACCAAAGTGGGACCGCTATAAAATCCAGCCTACGAATACATTCTACAAAGATTCCAAAAATAACCAAAAATGAAATGACATCATCTAATTATGAAACCCAAATAATATTTATTAGTGTGAGGCACCTCGAACAGTGGGTTTAGTTGACATGACATATCACAGGCCATATTATGTTATCAGTTCGGTGAACTTATAAACCCAGCAAAGTATTGTAGACCATTACAGGCCGTGGCTGGTATGTTTTCATAACTGGATATGTCCAATCGGCTCGATCGTCTACAGATGTTTTTCAATTAAGACCTTTATTTTTTTTTTAAAGGAAATGTCAGGTTTAATATGATACGTAAATCACGTGGCTCTGTTCAAAGAGCAACAGAGACCTAAGCCAGACTTTATGTGACTGCATTAATAAGGGTTTAACTAAAGTAAGATAGTTCACATAGTGTACCTGACGTGATTTACTGTAGCTCGAGATTATCATATCAATGTGGAGTCATTTCTTAATGGGGTTTAAAGGGAACCTGACAGCTGATACATAGCGCCCAGTGGGGAAAATAAGTATTTGATACGCTGCCGATTTTGCAAGTTTTCCCACCTACAAAGAATGGAGAGATATGTAATTTTTATTGTAGGTACACTTCAACTGTGAGAGACAGAATCTGAAAATAAAAACAGAAATCACATTGTACATAATTAATTCACATTTTATAGCATGAAATAAGTATTTGATCACCTACCAAAAAGCAAGAATTCTGTCTCTCACAGACCAGTTAGTTTTTCTTTAAGAAGCCCTCCTACTCTGCACTCATTACCTGTGTTAATTGTGCCTGTGCGAATTCATTACCTGTATAAAAGACCTGTCCACACACGCAATCAACCCCACTCCAAGCTCTCCACCATGGCCAAGACCAAAGAGCTTTTTTTAAAGGAGTTTTCCCAAAAACGAAAGTTCATTTTAAAAATTGTCTGTGTCTGACTGTGTACAGAGCATACTACAGCTCCTGGGCAGGGGAGGAAGCAAAAGACAATGCTGACATTACAGCAGGAGATCGCAGAGGATACATTTTGTGAGGTAAAATATTGTTTAAAAACAGTCAGTGAAATATTTTACCTGACAAAATGAATCCTCTGTGATCCCCTGCTGTAATGTCAGTATTGTCTTTTGCTTCCTCCCCTGCCCAGGAGATGTGGTATGCTCCGTACACGGTCAGGCACACGCACCCCTGTGACAGCAGCACACTCCCTCTCTTATCATTCCCCCTCAGCGTCTGATGTCAATAATGCAGATACTGACAGTGGGCACCATGACGTCAGTGCATGGCGCCTGCTGTGCTGAGATGAGCGGGCACTAACCGCAGCAGGTGGAATGAAGAGGAGAGGTGACTAGTGGGTATTGTATTTTTTTATGGGGAGTGTATTATTCTGTATGGAGGCCTATGAGAACTGCATATTGATAGCATATTTTTCTCTTACATTGCATTAGTGCAAATTCTTGTCACCAGGGTGAGATGACTATCTCTCTTTGACCACATGTCCCGAAATGAGATGCACAAGATGAGAAACTTTGAAAAAAAACAAAAGCATGATTTTACCATACTTTTGGGAGATGTTTCTGCTATTTGTGATCACCCAGTGGCTGTGATGTTTATTGCAGGCTGTCAAGAGTTTTTCTAGTAAGCAAAAACATTGTATTGAATGAATCCTTTACCAAACTTAAGAAAGGTAAGGTTGGACACACCTGTGTGTGACGGTACCTGTTGTTTAAATACCTAAGGAGATGATCATGATGGGGAATTATTTTTAGACTTTTCATCAGTCATCCTGATTGTCAAGACACTGGACAGGATAGTTCTGCTTCCATCCTGGTCAGGTAAGGGTTAACTTTAGTTTGCCTCTCTTTTGTTCTGGGGTGGCTTTTTAATGTTGGCAGTTCCTGGGTTTGGTGTGAGTGATACATCTGTATACTCCGCTAGTGGTTGCTGACCCAGGTTACTTCCGTAATTGTTGTGCCTCTGTGCTCGTGTGCCTTGCTGTGTATGACCCGGTTCGTCCCCTGATTCTCGCCTCTGTATCCTGCATTGTACTGCCCCGTCTCTCCTGGTTATCTGACCCCCATGGCTTGTCTCCATTTACTCTTTGTCTTATCCCTAGGTTCTACGCTCTCATCTGGCTTTTGACCCCTCAGCTTTCCTTGACCATGTGTACTGTCTTTGCCTTGCCTTGCAAGCGTGGCGGCTCCACCCCCTGGTCACGTGACTGCTCAGTGCCAGGTCCTGTGCGCTGCTCACTGCTTAGTCTCTGGTCCTTGTGCACAGCGTGCCTTGTCCCTGCACTCCCTGTGCTCATTCACGTGACCCCCTGATAGTGCCCCGTAGGCAGCGCCAGTGACAACACCGGTGTCATCACACTGATGATGAACATTAAAGGTAGCAAGGAAACCTAATGGAAACAATTGTTAACCCTGTGTGTTACATGAGAAAAAAGCTAAAGAGGGACGGGTGGGAGATTATGGTTATGGCCTGAAGAGATCAAACCAACAAGCCCCTAAAGCCAAGAGAATAAGGCCATGTGCACACGTTCAGGATTTTTCGCGTTTTTTTCGCGTTTTTTCGCTATAAAAACGCGATAAAAATGCGAAAAAAACGCTAACATATGCCTCCTATTATTTACAAGGTATTCCGCATTTTTTGTGCAAATGTTGCGATTTTTTCCGCGAAAAAATCGCATAGCGGAAAAAAAAGCAACATGTTCATTAAAAATGCGGAATTGCAGGGATTCCGCACACCTAGGAGTCCATTGATCTGCTTACTTCCCGCACGGGGCTGTGCACACCATGCGGGAAGTAAGCGGATCATGTGCGGTTGGTACCCAGGGTGGAGGAGAGGAGACTCTCCTCCACGCACTGGGCACCATATAAGTGGTCAAAAAATAAGAAATAAAATAAAAAACAGTCCTATACTCACCCTCGATGTCTTCCCGCCTCCACTGCACGCTGCCGTTCGGTTCCTGTAGCTGGTGTGCGGCGAAAGACCTGCCGATGACGTCACTGTCCTGTGATTGGTCGTGAGCGGTCATGTGACCGCTCACGTGACCGTGACGTCACGGAAGGTCCTGCGCGCACAGACCAGCTATAGGAAGAGGAGCCGGACGCCGGTGAGATGTCTGGGTGAGTATAAGCATTTTTTTATTTTTTTAATTATTTTTAAACATTCTATCTTTTACTATAGATGCTGCATAAGCTGCATCTATAGTAAAAAGTTGGTCACACTTGTCAAACGCTATGTTTGACAAGTGTGACCAACCTGTCAGTCAGTTTTCCAAGCGATGCTACAGATCGCTTGGAAAACTTTAGCATTCTGCAAGCTAATTACGCTTGCAGAATGCTAAAAAAAGCGAAAAAAACGGAAAAAAAACGCAAAAAAAAAAATGCGGATTTCTTGCAGAAAATTTCCGGTTTTCTTCAGGAAATTTCTGCAAGAAATCCTGAACGTGTGCACATACCCTCAACCTTAAGAGCACTGTGCCTTGGCCAAGGTATTCAGATGCTGGGATAGATCAGTGATCTGAAAGAGAACCTGTCATGTCCAATAACGCTATGGAGTTAATCTGCAGGTTAATACCGTTATGTAGGTGTCCTGCCGCTGTGCTGAAAGTGCGGTACCAGGGAAAAAATGAACTTTATTTCAGTCATACAGATGTGTCGGGAATAATTACAGTCAGTGCTCACAGCACTAAGAGCGGCAGCTGTGAGCATTCTCCAGCACAGACAGCCGGCTATGTACTGGTGCAAGTGAGGTGGGTTATATAATTATTTAGGAGTGGTCTGCCACTATTTAATTGAGTTATCAACCTGGAAAAAATACCTTAGGATGTGTTTAAAATATAAATACGTAAAACTTATTAATACACTTGTATTAACCCCTTTCCGACATTGAGCATAATAGTACGCCGATGTCGGACTCCCTCCCTGATGTAAATGTAGGGGATGTGATAATAGTATTGTTCATTTTTCTCCCCTAACCTCTGTTCATGTACCATGTGATACTGCTACATTGATTAATGTATTATCACTATTCATATTGAGTACTGCTACGCATAAAGCGTATTACTCTGCATTTATATATTTGTCTAATATGTTTTTGCCATAATTGCACATGTACTGTTGTTAGGGAATGTAAGTGCCCCAGATCCGTATAGTGTTAGGGGAGTAGTGCCCCAAGTTGGCCACTAGATGGGGGCATCATAGGTATTAGGTATATCATAGGGAATAGAGTAGGAGGGGCACAGTGGGAAAAGACTGTTTGGTCTTCCTGTTTAGTTCATTTGGGGCTTGGGTGCCTGTACAGCTCACAGGGGGCTAGCTAGCCCATGGCACATCGTGCCCCGCATCGTTATTCTAAAAAGAGTGGGCCCAGCAGTAATATCCAGGGGGCCAGAACAAAGAACAGAGAGTACAGAATGAGCAGTGCAGTATAAGTGGGACTGCAGCTTCTAAACAGAAGAAGGCTGAGCAAAGTGGGAGAAAGTGCACCAAGATGTGGCAGGTTTTTGCTGCTATTCTCCGGACCGGGGTGAAACGGCAGGAAATGCCCCCACGGAAGGCAGAAATACTGGACATTGAGGACACAGAGGGACTGTATAGTACGGACCATCCCATATGCAGGCTTAGTGACAGGCAAGGGTCAAAGATACCGACCGGTGCCTGATGCTGTAACAATGTGTGACCTGGATGACAAGTTGCTGAGTATACAGGTTGAAGTTTAAGCAAAACCAGACTGTGACTCTTTATTCTTGGAATCGTCTGCAGAGGTAACTGTCCTGTGTCGGGAAGACCCTGATGGCACATATACTTGTTTGTATGGAGGGGGAAGGCTGGAGAGTGATAGAGGGATTGCTATCGGCCATGACTACTGCCCTGGCTCCCCCTTCCTACATAAATAATAAATAATTAAAACATACGGACAAGGGACCCCGATATTCTTGATAACCAGCCTTGTTGAAGCTGACAGCTGAAGGTTGCATCCCTCAGCTGTGTGTTTTGCATGGCTGGTTCTAGAAAATACAGGGGAACCTTTTATTTTTTAATTATTTATTTACAGAGCAGGAGCCGGGTGATGAAAACTCCCATCAGCCACTCATGCCCTCAATGTTATTAGCGGCAGCAGGGGTCAGCTGATAGAAACTGTAGTATAAGCTTTATACCTCCGCTCATAGCTGCTGGCTCACGCTGTCTTTTATCAGCGGCTCTCTGACCAGCGGTGATGATTTTACCACCGATCATGCACATTGCAGCATGGCAAACACTGGATGTTCAGGTTACCCATTCAAGTGAATGGGGTCCGGGTTCGGGTCCAGGTACTGTTCTGGTGCCCGAACACAAACTTTTTGCAACTGTTTTTGCAGAACTCGCCAGACCCGAGCATCCATGTGTCAGCCCATCTCTAGTGTTTACCTATGGTGAACACATGTTTAAAGGGATCCATAAAGGATCCAAAAGAGCTGACTCTTTTTGGTGTTCAGAGCCAAGTGATCCAGATCTCCATGAGTACCATAAAGCTTATGTCTCTCATTGAAGTGAAGCGATAAAGCTTATGTGCATTTTTGGAGAAATAGTAGCTTTCCAGTGTTTACGAATCAACTCTAAGCCAATCCTTCAAGGCGATCACAGCTTATTGCAGGACACGACATGTGTCACACATAGAATCACTACTCTGTTCACGATCTTGCATATTTTATGGCTTCTATATCTGATTCCTACAATTTCTCATTAAATTACACAGATACAGTACCAAGATCATCTACCTGCAAGACACATTTAGGCCATGCTCAGATGGTCGCATCAAAAAACATCTGATCATGTCCTTAAAGTTGGCTCCGTGTTCAGCTTCCTGCACTTATAAGTATTGCAGATGGGCACATGAATCGCAAATACGCTTGTTTTAACATGCGCCAAGGGAAAGCTTCAGGGAGCTAAAAATGTATATATTCTGCAAAGATAAGTCTTATTAATGTATGCATTCAGTCACTGCAATTCATCTGAATTATATAGAAAAGTGTAGCTTTTAATTAATAACAGAAAAAAAAAATCACCCAAAAATGTTTCAGGTCAGTAACATATTGTAGGCGTTATTAGCTCTAAAACGTTCACATTCCACCAGAAGACACAGCCAAGACAGATGGTGTTATAAGGAAGACTTGATGGCTCCCTATACTGTATGAAGTCGATGGGATTGAGGTCAGTGTTTATGTGGAAGTAGTAGTGGAGGCGATGAAAGCGACGACGCGAGAGGCTCTGGATTGAGTGTGAAAGATACTACAACAAGTCTTCACTTGTAACATAGAGCGTTCCTGCTCCAAAGCAAACAGCAGACATGGCTGATGTAATCTGAATGTTATTACTGATATTTGGTACAGCTCGGCTACCCAGCGCAAGTCCAAAGTAAACATCTCAGACTCTGGATGCCCTCGCCGTGAGCTTGACAAAGAGACAGCAGCCACTATTTATCCTACAATGCTAAATTCTGAAGGCCAGGAGCTCAGCTATCCCAGGTGCAGAGGTAGCAGTCACATACCGTCCACTGTAATAACATTTTTTGGTTTTGCTTTATTATATACGGTAGGTTAAAAAAATTGATGCATCAATATTAAATATGTGTACATGCAAATATATACAGTGGGTACGGAAAGTATTCAGACCCCTTTAAATTTTTCACTCTGCTTCATTGCAGCCATTTGGTAAATTCAAAAAAGTTCATTTTTTTTCTCATTAATGTACACTCTGCACCCCATCTTGATTGAAACCCCCCCAGAAATGTAGTAATTTTTACAAATTTATTAAAAAAGAAAAACTGAAATATCACATGGTCATAAGTATTCAGACCCTTTGCTCAGATACTCATATTTAGAACACATGCTATCCAAATGAGAGTCATGAGTTCAAAGGAACTGGTCAAGGATCTCAGAGACAGAATTGTGACAAGGCGCAGATTAGACCAAGGTTACAAAAGAATATCTGCAGTACTCAAGGAGCACAAGGTTGTTTGCTCCTTCATGACCAGGCCAAATTTTATAATTCTGATCAGTGTCACTTTATGAGGTTATAACTCTGGAACACTTCAACAGATCCCACTGTTTCTGAGCTTTTTTTGTGACGTATTGTACTTAGTGTTGAGCATTCTGATACCGCAAGTATCGGGTATCGGCCGATATTTGCGGTATCAGAATTCCGATACCGAGTTCCGATATTTTTGTGATATCGGAAATCGGAATCGGAAGTTCCCAGTGTATGGTTCCCAGGGTCTGGAGGAGAGGAGACTCTCCTTCAGGCCCTGGGATCCATATTCATGTAAAAAATAAAGAATTAAAATAAAAAATATGGATATACTCACCCCTCCGGCGGCCCCTGGACCTTACTGATGTAACCGGCAGCCTCCGTTCCTAAGAATGAGGAGTTTAGGACCTGCGATGACGTCGCGGCTTGTGATTGGTCGCGTGAGCGGTCACATGAGTGGTCACGCGACCAATCACAAGCCGCGACGTCATCGAAGGTCCTAAACTCCTTATTCTTAGGAACGGAGGCTGCCGGTTACATCGGTAAGGTCCAGGGGCCGCCGGAGGGGTGAGTATATCCATATTTTTTATTTTAATTCTTTATTTTTTACATGAATATGGATCCCAGGGCCTGAAGGAGAGTTTCCTCTCCTTCAGACCCTGGGAACCATCCAGGATACCTTCCGATATTTGTGTCCCATTGACTTGTATTGGTATCGGGTATCGGTATCGGCGATATCCGATATTTTTCGGGTATCGGCCGATACTATCCGATACTGATACTTTCAAGTATCAGAAGGTATCGCTCAACACTAATTGTACTTCATTTCTTCTACATGACTTGTGTTTATTTGTGAAAAAAATGGAAATTTGGGAAAAATTTAAAAATGTTTCCAATTTTTAAACTTTTAATTTGTATGCCCTTAAATCAGAGTCACATCACACAAAAGAGTTAATAAATTACATTTCCCACAAGTCTACTTTAGATCAACGCAATTTTTGAAGCATCATTTTTTAAGTTAGGAAGTTATAAGGGTTACAAGTTGATCATCAATTTCTAATTTTTCCAAAAAATTTACAAACTGATTTTTTTACGGACCAACTCACATTTGAAGTGACTTTTAGGGGTCTATTTGACAGAAAGTACCCTAAAATGACAATTCTATAAACTGCATCCCTCATGGTACTCAAAACCACATTCAAGAAGTTTATTAACCCATCAGGTGCTTCACAGAAATTTTTGAAATGTGGAGAAAAAAAATTAACATTTTACTTTTCTTCACAAAAATTTTAATTTAGACCAATTTTTTTCTATTTTTGCAAGGGTAGCAAGACAAAATATACCCAAAATGTGTTGTGCAATTTCTCCTGAACATGCCGATACCCCATATGTTGCAAAAAAAACCACTGTTTGTGAGCATAGCAGGGCAAGGAAGGGAAGGAGCGCCGTTTGACTGTTTGAATATAAAATTTGCTGGAATAATTAGCGGAAGCCGTGTTACTTTTGGAGAGTCCCTGGTGTGCTTAAACAGTCGAAACCGCCCACAAATGACACCATTTTGGAAACTAGATCCATTCGAGAGCTTATCTAGATGTGTGGTGAGTACTTCGAACCCCCAGGTGCTTCACAGAAGTTTATAACATTGAGCCATGAAAATAAAAAAAATCACATTTTTCCCACAATAAAGTTTTTTAGCCTCAAATTTTGTATTTTTACAAGTGTAACAGGAGAAACTGCACCACACAATTTGTTGTGCAATTTCTGCTGAGTACACCAAAATCTCATATGTGTGAGGGAACTATTGTTTGGGCGCATGGCAGAGCTCGAAAGGAAAGAAGCGCTATTTGACTTTTGAATGTAAAATGTGCTGGCATGATTACCGGACGCCATGTTGTGTTTGGAGAGACCATGATGTGCCTAAACAGTGGAAACCCCACACAAGTGACACCATTTTGGAAACTAGACTCTCTCAAGGAATGTATCTAGATTTGTGATGAACATCCTAACCCCCAGGTGCTTCACAGAAGTTTATAACGTTGAGCCGTGAAAATAAAAAAATCCAATTTTTCCCACAAAAATGTTATTTTAGCCACAATTTTTTTATTTTCACAATGTTATCAGGAGGAAATGGAATCCAAAATGGGTTGGACAATTTCTCCTGAGTACACCGATAATCCATATGTGGTTGAAAACTAGTTTTATGGCACAGTGCAAAGCTCAGAAGGGAAAAAGCACTATTTTGGAGTTCAAATTTTGCTGGACTAGTTTGAGGGTGCTAGAACAGCAGAAACCCCCATAAGAGACACCATTTTACAAACTACACCTCTCAATTAATTTATCTCAGGGTGGAGTGATCATATTGACACCACAGGTGGGTCACAGAATTTTATACTATTGGGCAGTGAAGATAAAAATAATTACATTACATTTATACCACCAAAAGTTAGTTTGAGCCACATGCTTTACATTTTCACACTGGGAAATGGGTAAAAACGACTCATGCTAAATGTGAAAATACCCTATCTGTGGCTGTACAGTACTGCTTAGCCACACGGCGAGACTCGGAGGGTGACGGAGCTCAGATTTTCCTAGATTAGTTTGCGGACTCCATATACAGAGCCCTTAAGTGCTAGAAGAGCATATCCTCCCTTAATTGGCCCCATTTTGGAAATTATACCCCTTTGGGAATTTATCTACAGGTGTAGTGACGATTTTGGCTCCATGGCTATTTTCCAGAAACAAACAGGAGTGGATATTGCTGAGTGAAAATTGAAAACTGCCATTGTAGTGACCAGCATGTTATAGTGATTAGTACGTTATGCCTAGCTCATGCTTCTGGAAACACCCATAAATTAGGTGAGCTCTCATCGCTACAGAAATGCCAAACATGTGAACACTAAATGTGGTTTAGGCACACTGTGATGCTCAGATAGGAGGGGGCATTTGGACTTGGGAGCGCAAGATTTACTGAATTACATTTGGTGGGGAGAGGAGCCATTTAGGTTTTCCAGAGCCTTTGTACTATCAGTAATGTGAAAGCCCCCTATATTTCCATTGACAGATGATGGACCTGAGTGGGGGCTTTTTTTGTCAATTGAGTTGAAGCTTTTATTGGAAACATGTTACATAAAGTTTGGAGTTTCCATCTCAATCTCCAAGTGATGTGATTCAGATGAAACCCTCGAAGGATTAATTCACTATAATGAGGCAGCAGAGTTAACTCTGTTCAGTGATGTCCTTTTTTCAGAAGTGCACAAAACTGTGGCGGACCGCGTTTTTATGCACCCCTAAAAAGACGAACACTACAGGATCACAGGCCAGACTGCGTCCACACTGTCTCTATCTGTCTCATTTTAGGGAATCTTCTACCGGGGTTCTGTCTGAATCACGTATTTCTGAGAAACTTTGGTGTAATCGCTCGGCACAAAGCACAGGATAGATGTAAGCAGAGCCATACTGCGATCTTTGGAAGGCGGAATGAACAAATCAACAGCTGGTGTAAAATTGTTTTTATTTCTTTCTTCCATCATTCCTCGTGCAGTATAAATGATTAGACGACTTTATTCTTTAGGTCGGTGCGATTACAGTGATACCAGATTTATATTAGATTTTTGTATTTGGCTGCTGTCACACACTAGAAGAAGCTTATTTTTTTGAGAGCTATAATTTTTCCACATTTAAACTGACAGAGTTATGTGAAGGCTTGTTTTTTGTGGGATGAGTTGATGTTTTTATTGGTACCATTTTAGGGCACATGGCATTTTTTGATCGCTTTCTATTCCGATTTTTGGGGGGCAGAATACACAAAAACCAGAAATTCAGGAATTGTTTTTAGTTTTTTTTATTTACGCCATTCCGTGTGTGGTAATTGATAAGTCAGATTTATTCTTCAGGTCAGTAAAATTACAATGATACCACATTTATACAATTTTTTTTATGTTTTGATGCTCTTACACAATAAAAACTCATTTATAGAAGCAGTATGTTAGGTATCGAGTTCCCGCCGCTGCACAGGGGGAATCTCGAACCACCTCCTGCGGTCTCTCATTCTCCTCCAGGCTCAATGGAGCCTGCTCAGCAGAGACGTCGGTCCCAGTGCCTGGCTCAGACAGATACTGCGCATTTGGTTACTGCTGGCCTTCCAGGTTCAGCCATTATAACCAGCACTGTTCAGCGGCGAGCAGGCGCTACTGGGACTAAGTCCTGCTTTTCTCCTTCTGAGCATGCCCAAGGGAAGACCTCTCATTGGAGGTCGGGGGTCACACGCTCAGGTCCTGTAGCAGCTCCTATTGGTCCACTAGGAAGGTACTGGAGAGCTACAGCTATAAAAGGTTTGCATGGCCATGCGCTAGTATAAACTTGATAATGTGTGTGTGGAGATGAATGTCTGTTGATGGATGAAAGCTCCTTAATCATTCCCATTCCTAGTGATGATGACTGCTCGCGACTGGTGGAAGCTACCTAGCACCCAATAGTGCTAACTGCACACGTTTCTGCGTCTATTCGCAGTGCCCACCTGTACGGCACTGTGCGCAATCAGTGCGCTTTACTGACAGCTGGTCAGTGTAGGATGGGAACTCCCGCTTGGACTCAGCATCTGACTCAGGGCATCCTCAGGCGCAGGCTCAAAAGCCACCGAGGGTCAGAGCGAGTCCAATCACCAGTTTAGTGGGGGTGATTCATAGGGATCCCACTAGCATCTTTCAGCTGCACCCTGTGACTGCTAACAGGGCGCAGCGTATTTACGGTGACTCTGAGAAGCAACAGAGTTTGCTTCCATTCACACTGGGCGAAGTCTAACTCACGTGTGTGTAAGCGTCCATCCGCTATTACTCAGCTGCAGGTGTCATCTCTGCACGGTGGACCCCGGACTGCGAACGCACCTCATATTCTCTAATATTATTATTTAGTGCATTCCGCCAGTCATATCAGTATACTAGCGCCAGGGTCTGGCTAGTAATGGCGGACAAACAGCGACTGCAGCGGTACATGCAGCAGCTGGAGGGCAGGTTGGCGGCTCTCACGCGAACAACCTCAGCTGTGGATGTTACCACAGTAGCTGTTCAGTCTGCTAGTGTGGCTGCAGCAAGTTTGTCCACTGCCACCCCTGTTCCGACCTTATCCCGTCTCCCGCTGCCAGATAAATACTCTGGTGATAGCAAGTTATGTAGGGGATTCGTGAGCCAGTGCGCTATACACCTCAAGCTCCCGGTTGCACGTTTTCCCACAGAGCGGGCAAAGGTGGGCTTCATTATATCCCTTCTGTCAGATAGGGCGTTGGAGTGGGCTACGCCTCTGTGGGGCTACGCCTCTGTGGGAGTGCAACGATCTTGTGGTGCAGAGTGCTCTGCTGTTTCTGAGCACTCTGAAACAGGTCTTTTTAGGACCTCGGGTCACCCATGATACGGTGCTCCAACTGGTGGCATTGACCCAGGGCTCATCCTTGGTCAGCCAATTTGCAGTCCACTTCTGGACTTTCGCATGTGGGCTGGAGTGGCCGGATAAAGCCCTCATCCCTGTATTTTGGAGGGGGCTGGCTGACCATGTGAAGGACGCTTTGGCCACCAGGGAGATTCCCGCCACACTGGAGGAGCTAATAGCTGTATCAACTCACATCGACCTTCATTTTAACGAGCGGAGATTGGAGCGAGCTCAGTGTAGGCCGAGGTTTCGGCTGGCTCCCAATGTAAGGATTCTGGACTTCCCTTGTTCCTGTTCACCCTGATCCAAGATGGAGTCTTGGATCTCACCCTGTCATGGAACTTCCAGTCTGTCCTGATTATTTAAGTCTGAGTCATGTGGTGTTTTGTGCCTGAGTATTTTGTGTTGCTGGCTCCTGAGCTTCTGCCTGTGGTCTGGTGAACTCCCTGCTTCAGCTGCTCACTACTCGGCGGTCTGCCTCGCCCCTTTGAGCTGCATCTCACCTCTGGAACTGCTGCGACTGGCAGCACACCTGTGGAAGGATTTCCCTTGTTTACTAAACCTTTCCCAGTGTTGCGCCTCTTTGCACAACCACACCAGGTGAGCAAGATTCTAGTGTTGCTTTTCTCACCAAGAGAGTTCTTACTCATCTACTACGCTTAGATAGCGCTCTCCCTCTTTTTCCCTTCATCCTTTCTCAGGACTTCATGCTCAACGCACCACCTGCATATTTTTGAACTTCCACAACAAGTGCTGTGCGCACGCAAGATCAAGTTTTGCTGGACTCGTTTAAGTACTGTGTGCATTTTTACTACACTACTGCTGGATTCCCAAGTTTAAGTACTGTGTGTATTTTCACTTATAATCTACTGGACTTCCTTGTCAAGTGTCTTGTTTGCTCCCTTGTCATATCTTTGCTGGACTGGTTAATATTAGCGGTCGCGTCCCTCAATTCACTGTGCTGTGCTTTACCATATTGTGCTGAGCACCTCGTTGCAATTGCAGGAATTTCTGTGTTAGTTCTGTTTGCATTTTTGTTTTGTTTAAATACATCATTTACTATAGCTTTGCTCTCAGGCTGGTTTTATCCCATGCTATCAGATTCCTTAGTACCTATATATTGTTACACCCACCTTCGCCAAACCTCTGGAATCTACGGTCCAGGCGTCTGAGTCCCATGAGGCCATAGAGGTGTCACGAGCGGGATCTAAGTACCGGACCGCTCGTGCACTCAAGGTCTGTCATGTTTGCTGGAAGTTAGGACATCTTGCCTCCAGATGTTCCCAGCGATAGGGAACACGTCAGCATCTAGTGGTTGTAGGAGGAGGTACACTAGACAAGGCGACGTTTTCCTCCAAACTGTCTTTCAAGGGGACAACTACTATAGGCCCATCCACTCTTATGGTAGAGCTTTGCATAGATTCCAGGGCGGAGGGCAATTTTATGTCATCTGCCTTCACCCAACGCCACGCAATACCACTGGTGATGCTCGCCAAGCCGGTGACTGTACGAGTGGTGAATGGGTCGACACTGCCCTCACAAATTACACACCCGACCATCCCATTTACATTATCTATGTCTCCATCCCATCAGGAGATTATTTCACTTCTTGTCATTCCCGAGGGAATAGACGAGATCCTGCTAGGGATACTCTGGTTATGTTACGACTCCCCTTATATAGAGTGGTCCTCAGGGAGAATTTTGGGATGGAGTGAATCTTATGAGGGCAGATGTCTGAGGGAGTGCGTTTAGGTTGCCACTACAGAGGTACCCGCAGATCTTTCTTCTCTCTCCAAGCGCTATTCGTCTTATGCGGACATGTTCTCCAAGAGGGCTGCGGAGACCCTTCCGCCTCAACGCCCCTATGACTATCCTATTGATCTCTTGCCTTGGGCAGAGCCTCCCCGGGGTCAGGTTTACCCCCTGTCTCTCCCGGAGATGGAGGCGATGACTTAATACATCCAAGAGAATTTAGCGAGAGGGTTCATTAGGAACTAACAATTAGTCAGTGTCACCTGCAGGTGCGGCGTTCTTCTTCGTGCAGAAGAAGAAAGGGGAGCTACATCCATGCATAGACTACAGGGGTCTTAACGTCATCACCGTTAAGAATAAGTACCCTTTGCCACTGATATTTGAGCTCTTCGATAGGTTCATTATGGCTTTATGGGGTTCATTAACTATTATCGCCCGTTCATTCCTCACTTCTCAACTCTGGTAGATGCCTCTCTATTAAGTCTCATTTTGCTAGCGCTCCCATCCTACATCGCCCCGATGTAGATAAACCATTTATAATGGAGGTGGATGCCTCATCTGTCGGTGCTGGAGCAGTCCTCTTCCAAAAGGATGCTCAAGGTCGGAAGCATCCTTGCTTCTTTTTCTCCAAGACCTTCACACCAGCGGAGAGAAATTATTCCATCGGGGACAGGGAGTTGCTAGCTATAAATTTGGCCTTCTCGGAATGGAGACACCTCCTGGAGGGGGCTTATTTTCCTTTCAAAGTGTATACGACCACAAAAATTTGGTTAATTTGCAGACTGCCCAGCGGCTAAACTCTCGCCAGGCTAGATGGTCCTTGTTCTTCTCCCGTTTCCACTTCACCCTCCATTATCTCTCCGGGGAGAAGAGCATCCATGCTCATGCTCTCTCCCGCTCCATAGTGTCTTCAGTAGAGGAGGATAAAGAGCCTCGGCTAATTGTCCCTTCAGAGAGCCTGAGGACCGTGGCCCCAGTTTCGCTAGAGTCTGTGCCCCCGGGCAAGACTTTTGTGCCATCTAATTTGCGACCGGAGGTTCTCTCTTGGGCTCACTCGTCCATGGTGGGTGGACATTTTGGGACCAAGAGGACATCTGAGCTGCGGGCGAGGACGTACTGGTGGCCGCATATGTCCCGTGACGCCAGAGGCTATATTCGGGCTTGTGTGTCTCCTGCGCCAAGAATAAGTCTCCTTGACAACAGCCAGCTGGGTTAATTTACCCCCTGCCGGTGGCGGACAGGCCCTGGGAGATGGTCGGGATGGAGTTTGTGGTGGGCTTACCCAAGTCCCGTAGCTGCACCATTATTTGGGTAATCACCGATCATTTTTCCAAAATGGTGCACTTGGTGCCTCTTCCACGGCTACCTTCTGCATGGGCCTTGGCAGCGTTGTTTATTAAACACATTTTCCGCCTACATGGTATGCCAGACAAAATTGTCAGTGACCGGGGTCCCCAGTTTGCATCTCGGTTCAGGAGAGAGCTTTGTCGTCTACTCAGCATTGAGCTGAATCTTTCTTCAGCATACCATCCCGAGACAAATGGGTTGGTGGAGGGGGCCAACCAGACCCTGGTCACATATCTGCGACATTTTGTTTCAGCCAGACAGGATGACTGGGCATCCTTGCTACCGTGGGCGGAGTTTGACATGAACAACGCCATAGCCGACTCCACCATTCAGACCCCTTTCCTCCTTAACTACGACTAGCATCCGCTGGTTCCTGTGCCCTTGCCCATGTCTTCCGCCAACTCCAGGGTGGCAGACTGGGCTGTGGAGGCACGTGACATTTGGGACCACACTCAGGATGCCATCTGGGCCTCCAAGGAGAGAATGAGGGTTTCCGCCGAGACCGCTACATCATCACGGGTTATTGACACAAGGCATTACTGGGAACGGAGCATCGCGAGGAGCATTGCTAAATGCTTGGGCTGGATCCGGGGGCCGCCGGAAGGTGAGTGTATAACTATTTTTTATTTTAATTATTTTTTTAACAGGAATATGGTGCCAACATTGCTATATACTACGTGCGCTGTGTTTTATACTACGTGGGCTGTGTTATATACTATGTGGGCTGTGTTATATACTGCGTGGGCTGTGCTATATACTGCATGGGCTGTGTTATATACTACGTGGCTGTGCAATATACTACGTGGCTGTGCTATATACTACGTGGCTGTGCAATATAATATATGGCTGTGCTATATACTACGTGGCTGTGTTATATACTATGTGGGCTGTGTTATATACTGCGTGGGCTGTGCTATATACTGCATGGGCTGTGTTATATACTACATGGCTGTGCAATATACTACGTGGCTGTGCTATATACTACGTGGCTGTGCAATATAATATGTGGCTGTGCTATATACTACGTGTCTGTGTTATATACTATGTGGGCTGTGTTATATACTGCGTGGGCTGTGCTATATACTATGTGGGCTGTGCTATATAGTATGTGGGCTGTGCTATATACTGTGTGGGCTGTGCTATATACTACGTTGGCTGTGCTATATACTACCTGGGCTGTGTTATATACTGCGTGGGCTGGGCTATATACTACGTGGCTGTGCAATATACTACGTGGCTGTGCAATATACTACGTGACTGTGCAATATACTATGTGGCTGTGCTATATACTACGTGGCTGTGCAACATACTATTAGGGCTGTGCTATATACTACATGGCTCTGCTATATACTACGTGGGCTGTGTTATATGCTACGTGGGTTGTGAGACTCTTTCACCTGGGGCCCACAAAAACCTGGAGCTCGCCCTGGCTTCTCTGATTGGTTGCGCCCGGACGACAGCAAAAAATCAGCAACAGACGCAGTTCAGCCACGAATTGGCACGGGATTTGAACCACGCTTCGCTAATTGGTCGAGCCTGGCTGGCCGAATCCTGTATATTCATTGCATTATTCAGAAATCTTCATAAATAAACTACATACATATTCTAGAATACCCAATGCACTGGAATCGGGCCACGATCAAGTATATATATACTAGATGGTGGCCTGATTCTAACGCATTGGGTATTCTAGAATATGTATAGTAGTATATAGCACAGCCCACGCAGTATATAACACAGTCCACGCAGTATATAACACAGCCCACGTAGTATATAACACAGCCCACGTAGAATATAACACAGCCACATAGTATATTGCACAGCCACGTAGTATATAGCACAACCCACGTAGTATATAGCACAGAGACGTAGTATATAACACAGGCCATGCAGTATATAACACAGCCCATGCAGTATATAACACAGCCCACGTAGTATATAACACAGCCCACGTAGTATATAGCAATGTGAGCACCACATCACTGTTAAAAAAGAATTAAAATAAAAAATAGTTAAATACTCACCTTCCAGCGGCCCCAGGATCCAGCACAGGCGTTTAGCGATGCTCCTCGCGACGCTCTGGTACAAAGAATGCATTGTGGCAGCGGGAAAGGCGCCGGAAGGTGAGAATATAATGGGGTTTTTTTCATTATTTTTAGCATTAGATCTTTTTACTATTGATGCTGCATAAGCAGCATCATTAGTAAAAAGTTGGTCACACAGAGTTAATAGCAGCGTTAACGGACTGCACTACACCGCGTTATGCCGTGGTGTAACGCAGTCCGTTTAACAGACTGCTAAACCGCTATGGGGGCACTGACTGGAGGGCAGTAGGGAGGGGGCACTGACTGGAGGGGAGTAAGGAGGGGCGAATTTGTGGCCGGACTGTGCCCGTCGCTGATTGGTCGTGGCAGGATTTCCGTGACAGACAAACAGATGGAAGTGACCCTTAGACGATTAGATAGATAGATAGATATATTTGTGTATGTATAAATATATATATTTATCTTATTAATTATTTTGTGTTTTTTGTAAAGATTTTTATATTTTGGTTCACTTTTCTTTACTTTTTACTTTGTCTCACTAAGGGACTTTCACTTTTGCCAGTCTGGTCACTTGTAAAGCATAGCAATACAGGAGCTTTGCTATGCTTTACAAACTGTCTACGCTGCACTGATAGATAAACTTGCTACACCATGCTGCGAGTAAGGTGTAGCAAGTTTGCTAGGTCTGGTGACCCGGATGTCATCATGACAACATTGGGTTATGATAGCGAAGAAGTCGCAGGGGCACTGATCAGAGAGCAGAGGGGTATCCCTACCTCTGCATGCCTGTTAAATGCTGCGATCGATATCGATCACAGCATTTAAGGGGTTAAAGAATGCCAGAATCAGCTGACACCCAGTGGCGGTCGCGCATACAGCATCTGGGCATATTCAGATTCAATATTGCAGGAAAACTGCTCTCATGTTCTTGTTTTTCTGCCTTTTCAGATGCCAAGTTCTGCATCGTTATTCGGTATATTAATGACCTCGGTCCATTCCGTAACATTTCAGTCTGTATTTCCTGTGCTACTTTCTCACAGTTGAGGATTTTTTTTTCGCCATTATTAAATAAATATATTCTGTGTGATTTTCCTAGCTTTGCCTTAGCTGGCCTTGCCTTCTATTCTTGATATTTGTTTCAGATGTGAAGCCAGAAATGTTTAGCCGTAACTGTCATCCAAAATATCTGTAGCGCATGTTTATGAGGTGGTTAGCGTTATTAAATAATTTCTCAAATGCTTTCAATTCCTTTCTGATCTTAAGAATATTGCTTAGGTTAAGACTTTACTTTTTCAAGGGGGTTTATATTGTGAATGAAAAATTAGAGATTGTGATTTAGGGGGCAGTTTGTGAAGTGCTAAGCCAGAGCCTCACCCAGTTCATACCAAAAGTATGACTGAGCCCCAATTTCAGCTCCAATTTCCTTTTTAAGCCAATTTGACACATTACTCGAAATGAATACTTGTGTGATTACAGATTATAATTGTTAATATTTCAAGTGCAATGAGTTACAAAAATGAGTCCAATAGAAAGTTGTTTCTCATTGGTTTCTTCGAGATAGCCCAACAGCAAGGGGTTATCCAGGAGGTAAGACATATGCAAAAAGATTGTATTGTGGTCAGGACCATTATGGGTAATTTTTGGGCGCCATATAGCCAAGAAACCTTGGTTTCTACTCCAATTCATAATCAGGGAATGGGGCAACAAGAAGTGTTAAGAGGGAGATGGGGTGAGATACAAATGGGGGGTGGAGGGCTCTGTTAGAAGGTAGGGAGAAAGACTAGGAGTAGAGTGTGTGAATGGAAAGTGGTAGGTGTAGCGTCGGTGTCTCTGCGGCCTCCGCGCGGCCATTTTCCTGAAGCCCCGGGAAGCAGTGCACTCCATCTGCGATGATGGCCGCCACCACCGATAAAGCCATGATTCACCCAGCTCTGCTGCTTACCTTGGATACCAGGCCACTGCGTCACCTCACCTTTGGAAGGGACCCTGCTCGCGCCATACCGCTCACTGTGCCTCATCATCCCTGCACCTCTGCCGCCGCCACAGCACTGCTGCAACCCCGCCCCACGGACACAAGGCTGCAGCGTTGCCCATCTAAACAGGAAGGGACCCTGCTCAGGTACATGCCATATCGCCGACCGCATCACCGCACCTCTGCCGGCACCATGCCTCCTGTGACCCTGCTCTGACACCGCCAGCCCTCAGGTAAGATACTGTAAATTCAGACAATAAGACGGACCCCCATCTTATAAAAAATCTTTTTTTCTGCAATTTTCACCCTAAATTTGGGGTGCGTCTTATGGTCCGATGCGTCTTATAGTCCGAAAAATATAGTGCTGTGCTTAGGACATGTGCGCACACACTTCCCCTTTCTCCCAAAATTTCCCCAGCCAATAGCTGGAGGACACTTACTATTTTAGGCACCTTCTCCAATATTTAGGTGTCTGTGCAATGTTGTGAGTTTGTTTCCAAGCACTTTTGTGAGTTCTCAGGTTCCTGTATGCTGCACCTGCCAGTGTTTATCTCAATGTCAGCTGGACCCGCTGCACCTGCCAGAGCTCATCTCAACATCAGCCTGTCCAGTTGCACCTGCCAGTGCTCATTTCAACGTCAGCTGTTCCCACGACACCTGCATTGCTCATCTCAACGTCAACCAGACCTGCTGCACCAGCCAGTGCTCAGCACTACCTCAGCTGGTTCCGTTGCACCTGCGAATTCTCATCTCTATGTCACCTGGTCCAGTTGCACTTGCTAGTGCCCATCTCTAAACAGCAAAAGCACAAAAAGAGGATTCAAAGATCCTCTGTCATGTTCTCAATGGCAAGAGAACATAGCATCAGCATATATAGGAACTAGCTCTTGGAAGATGGGAACTGAGCTGACCATGAACTAAACCTAACGCACAACTAGCAGTGGCCGGGTAGCATGCCTACGTTGATTCTAGATGCCCAGCACCAGCCGGAGGACTAAATAATGCTAGCAGAGGAAAATATTAGTCCTAGCTCACCTCTAGAGAAATACCCCGAAAGGAGACAGAGGCCCCCCACATGTATTGGCGGTGAATTAAGATGAAATAACAAACGTAGTATGAAAATAGGTTTAGCAAATTTGAGGTCCACTTACTACATAGCAGAAGACAGAAAGGACACTTTCATGGTCAGCTGAAAACCCTATCAAAACACCATCCAGAAATTACTTTAAAACTCTGGCATTAACTCATAACACCAGAGTGGCAATTCCTGTTCACAAGAGCTTTCCAGACACAGTAACGAAACTACAGCTGTGAACTGGAACAAAAATGCAAAAACAAACATGGACAAGAGTCCAACTTATCTAGTAGTTGTCTAGGAGTAGGAACAAGCACAGAGAGGCTTCTGATAACATTGTTGACCGGCAAGCAACTAACAGAGCAGCAAGGTTATATAGCGACTCCCACATCTTGATGGGAACAGGTGAACAGAGAAGATGAAAACACCAGTTCAATTCCACCAGTAGCCACCGGGGGAGCCCAGAATCCAAATTCACAACAATCCTCCAAAAATAGAAAATACAGCAAAACAAGGCAGAGATGCTTACCTGCCTAGGCCACCAAACAAATGCACTCTCAGGATGCAGTGGACTGTCTTGGTTCCCAATGGCAGGGACTCAGGCAAAAATGGACTAGCTCTAGGAATGATGGAATCTCAGATGACCGCGACGCTGAACCTAACACGCAACTAATAGTAGCCAGGGGGTGTGCCTACGATTATCCCTAGACACCTCGCACCAGCCGGAGATCTAGCTTCCCCTAGCAGAGGAATACACAGACCTGGCTTGCCTCCAGGGAAACCCCAAAAGTGATAGTAGCCCCCCACATATAATAACGGTTAGGTAAGAGGAAAACACGTACGCAGTATGAATATAGATTCAGCAAAGAGAGGCCCTCTGACTAGATAGCAGAAAATACAAAAGAGGACTTCGCGGTCACCTCAAAACCCCAAACAGCCATCCTGAAATTACTTTAACTCCGTTATCAACTCATGACACCGGAGTAGTAATTTCAGATCACTAGAGCTTCCAGCAGCAAAGGAAATATAAATGCATGCTGGACAAACAAACACAAAAAATGCCAAAGATCCAACTTAGCTGAATTGCAGACTTGGAGCAGGTAGCAAGCAACAGAGGTGCTCTGGTAACATTGATTGCCGGCACTAGAATGACTGAGAAGCCAGACTAAATAGGAAACTCCCAGTTTCCTGATGGAAACAGGTGCAAGACAAAAGTCAACCAGTACCACCAGTAACCACCAGAGGGAGCCCAAAAACAGAATTCACAACAGTACCCCCCCCTTAAGGAGGGGGCACCGAACCCTCATGAGAACCACCAGGGCGATCTGGATGCGCCCTATGAAAGGCGCGAACCAAATCAGAGGCATGAACATCGGAGGCAGTCACCCAAGAATTATCCTCCTGACCGTATCCCTTCCATTTAACCAAATATTGAAGTCTCCGTCTGGAAACGCGAGAGTCCAAAATCTTCTCCACAACATACTCCAACTCACCCTCCACCAGCACAGGAGCAGGAGGCTCAACAGAAGGAACAACCGGTACCTCGTACCTCCGCAACAACGACCGATGGAAGACATTATGAATGGTGAAAGATGCTGGTAGGTCCAAACGAAAAGATACAGGATTAAGAATCTCCAAAATCTTATAAGGACCTATGAACCGAGGTTTAAACTTAGGAGAAGAGACCTTCATAGGGACAAAATGAGAAGATAACCACACCAAGTCCCCAACGCGGAGATGATGACCCACACGACGATGACGATTAGCAAACTGCTGAGTCTTCTCCTGAGACAACTTCAAATTGTCCACCACATGACTCCAAATCCGGTGCAGTCTATCCACCACCGTGTCCACTCCAGGGCAATCCGAAGATTCCACCTGGCCAGATGAAAAACGAGGGTGAAACCCTGAATTGCAAAAGAAAGGAGAAACCAGAGTGGCAGAACTGGCCCGATTATTAAGGGCAAACCCTGCCAACGGCAAAAAGGCGACCCAATCATCCTGATCAGCAGACACAAAACACCTCAAATAAGTCTCCAAGGTCTGATTAGTTCGCTCCGTCTGGCCATTAGTCTGAGGATGGAATGCAGACGAAAAAGACAAATCAATGCCCATCCTGGCACAGAACGCTCGCCAGAACCTAGACACAAATTGAGACCCCGTCAGAAACGATGTTTTCCGGGATACCATGTAAACGAACCACATTCTGAAAAAATAAAGGAACCAACTCAGATGAAGAAGGTAATTTGGGCAAGGGTACCAAATGAACCATCTTAGAAAAACGGTCACACACCACCCAAATGACGGACATTTTCTGAGAAACCGGGAGGTCCGAGATAAAGTCCATAGAGATGTGCGTCCACGGCCTCTTCGGAATAGGCAAGGACAACAACAATCCACTAGCCCGAGAACAGCAAGGCTTGGCCCGAGCACAAACATCACAAGACTGTACAAAGGCACGCACATCCCGAGACAGGGAAGGCCACCAGAAGGTCCTGGCCACCAAATCTCTGGTACCAAAAATTCCAGGATGACCTGCCAACACAGAAGAATGAACCTCCGAGATGACTCTACTGGTCCACTCATCTGGAACAAACAGTCTCCCAGGCGGACAACGATCAGGCCTATCAGTCTGAAACTCCTGCAAAGCACGTCGCAAGTCTGGGGAGACAGCAGACAAAATCACCCCATCCTTAAGGATACCCGTAGGCTCAGAATCACCAGAAGAGTCAGGCTCAAAACTCCTAGAAAGGGCATCTGCCTTCACATTTTTTGAACCCGGCAAGTATGAAACCACAAAATTAAACCGGGAGAAAAACAACGACCAGCGCGCCTGTCTAGGATTCAGACGCCTGGCAGACTCAAGGTAAATCAGATTCTTGTGATCAGTCAAGACCACCACCTGATGTCTAGCACCCTCAAGCCAATGATGCCACTCCTCAAATGCCCACTTCATAGCCAAGAGCTCCCGATTACCGACATCATAATTTCGCTCGGCGGGCGAAAACTTTCGAGAGAAGAATGCACATGGTCTCATCACTGAGCAATCGGGACTTCTCTGCGACAAAACCGCCCCCGCTCCAATCTCGGAAGCATCAACCTCGACCTGAAAAGGGAGCGAAACATCAGGCTGGTGCAACACAGGGGCGGGAGAAAAGCGGCGCTTAAGCTCCCGAAAGGCCTCCACAGCCGCAGAGGACCAATTGGCAACATCAGCACCCTTCTTAGTCAAATCAGTCAGAGGTTTAGCAACACTTGAAAACCCAGTTATAAATCGACGATAGAAATTAGCAAAGCCCAAGAACTTCTGAAGGCTCTTCAGGGAAGTAGGCTGCGTCCAATCACAAATAGCCCGAACCTTGACAGGATCCATCTCAACAGAAGAAGGGGAAAAAATATACCCCAAAAAGGAGATCTTCTGAACCCCAAAAATACACTTTGAACCCTTTACAAACAAAGAATTGGCCCGCAAAACCTGAAAAACCTTCCTAACCTGTTGAACATGCGACTCCCAGTCATCCGAAAAAATCAAAATATCATCCAAATACACAATCATAATTTTATCCAGGTATTTACGGAAAATATCGTGCATAAAGGACTGAAAGACTGAAGGAGCATTAGAAAGACCAAAAGGCATTACCAAATACTCAAAATGGCCCTCGGGCGTATTAAATGCAGTTTTCCACTCATCTCCCTGCTTAATCCGCACCAAATTATACGCACCCCGAAGATCAATCTTAGAGAACCACTTTGCCCCTTTAATACGAGCAAATAAATCAGTCAATAGTGGCAAAGGATACTGGTATTTGACTGTAATCTTATTCAACAGGCGATAATCAATACAGGGTCTCAGGGAGCCATCTTTTTTACCCACGAAAAAAAAACCTGCTCCTAAAGGGGATGAGGATGGACGGATATGTCCCTTTTCCAAGGACTCCTTAATATACTGTCGCATAGCAGCATGCTCAGGCACAGACAGATTGAACAAACGACCCTTGGGAAACTTGCTGCCAGGAATCAAGTCTATAGCACAATCACAATCCCTGTGAGGGGGAAGAGAACTAAGTTTAGGCTCCTCAAAAACATCACAATAGTCAGACAAAAATGCCGGAATTTCAGAGGAAGTAGATGAAGCAATGGAAACCAAAGGTACTTCCCCATGAGCCCTCTGACATCCCCAGCTTAACACAGACATTGTTTTCCAGTCAAGGACTGGATTATGAGTTTGCAACCATGGCAATCCAAGCACTAAGACATCATGCAAGTTATGCAACACAAGGAAGCGAATCACCTCCCGATGGTCAGGAGTCATACACATAGTCACTTGTGTCCAGTATTGTGGTTTATTCCTAGCCAATGGTGTGGAGTCGATACCCTTCAGAGGGATAGGAACTTCCAAAGACTCTAGGCTAAACCCACAGCGTCTGGCAAAGACAAATCCATAAGACTCAAGGAAGCGCCAGAATCCACATAGGCATCCACAGTAATAGATGATAATGAACAGATCAAAGTTACAGACAAAATAAACTTAGACTGTAAAGTGCCAATTGCAAAAGACTTATCAACCTTTTTTGTGCGTTTAGAGCATGCTGATATAACATGAGCAGAATCACCACAGTAGAAGCACAACCCATATTTACGCCTATAATTCTGCCGTTCACTTCTGGACAGAATTCTATCACATTGCATAATCTCCGGTGTCTGCTCAGAAGACACCGCCAAATGGTGCACAGGTTTGCGCTCCCGTAAACGCCGATCAATCTGAATAGCCATAGTCCTGGATTCATTCAGACCTGTGGGCGTAGGAAACCCCACCATGACATCTTTAACGGCGTCAGAGAGACCTTCTCTGAAATTCGCCGCCAGGGCGCACTCATTCCACTGAGTAAGCACAGACCATTTTCGAAATTTTTGTCAATATATTTCAGCTTCATCATGCCCTTGAGAAAGGGCTATCAAGGCCTTTTCAGCCTGAATCTCCAAATTAGGTTCCTCATAGAGCAACCCCAGTGCCAGAAAAAACGCATCCACATTGAGCAGCGCAGGATCCCCTGGTGCCAATGCAAATGCCCAATTCTGGGGGTCACCCCGCAACAAGGAAATCACAATTTTAACCTGCTGAGCGGAGTCTCCAGCGGAGCGAGATCTCAGAGAAAGATACAATTTACAATTGTGCTTAAAATTCAAAAAACGAGATCTATCTCCAGAAAAAAACTCAGGTATAGGAATCTTGGGTTCTGACATAGGAGCATGTATAACATAGTCTTGGAAATTTTGAACCTTAGAAGCAAGAGCACTCAGGCCTGTAGCTAAACTCTGGATATCCATTTTTCAACAGCTGAGATCTGAGCCATTCAGGGGTTAAGAGGAGAGAAAAAAGCAGCAGATTGCAATTATGGCTAGACAGAACTTCTGAGTAAAAAAAAAAAAAAAAGTGTCAGAAACTTCTTTTTTCTCTCTTTCTTCAGCCAATACCTTTAATACATTGCGGCCGGCAATACTGTCATGGTTCCCAATGGCAGGGACTCAGGCAAAAACAGACTAGCTCTAGGAATGATGGAATCTCAGATGACCGCGACGCTGAACCTAACACGCAACTAATAGTAGCCAGGGGGTGTGCCTACGATTATCCCTAGACACCTCGCACCAGCCGGAGATCTAGCTTCCCCTAGCAGAGGAATACACAGACCTGGCTTGCCTCCAGGGAAACCCCAAAAGTGATAGTAGCCCCCCACATATAATAACGGTTAGGTAAGAGGAAAACACGTACGCAGTATGAATATAGATTCAGCAAAGAGAGGCCCTCTGACTAGATAGCAGAAAATACAAAAGAGGACTTCGCGGTCACCTCAAAACCCCAAACAGCCATCCTGAAATTACTTTAACTCCGTTATCAACTCATGACACCGGAGTAGTAATTTCAGATCACTAGAGCTTCCAGCAGCAAAGGAAATATAAATGCATGCTGGACAAACAAACACAAAAAATGCCAAAGATCCAACTTAGCTGAATTGCAGACTTGGAGCAGGTAGCAAGCAACAGAGGTGCTCTGGTAACATTGATTGCCGGCACTAGAATGACTGAGAAGCCAGACTAAATAGGAAACTCCCAGTTTCCTGATGGAAACAGGTGCAAGACAAAAGTCAAACAGTACCACCAGTAACCACCAGAGGGAGCCCAAAAACAGAATTCACAACAGTGGACCCATGTGGTAGAAAAAACACAGGTGCAGCATAACCGATGAAGCAGCCACTCGCAACCTACCAAATTAATGGAGGGGGTGGCTGCCTGGCACATTGCTGCACATAAAAGACTTGTATGCAGCGCTGTTCACACAATGGAGATGCACAGCATCCAGGCAGGCCTAGTAGTGACACCCTTCTATTAGATCAGGCAGGCCTATTTTTGGAGGATCTTTGAATCCTCTTTTTGTGCTTTTGCTGTTTAGAGTTAGGACTCATGAGCGTGGGGACCCTTGACGTGGGTCATGAGCATCCGTATTTTGGCCAAAATATTAACCAATACCTCACATAGAAATTTTTTTTTTATGTGTTTTTTGCACTTTTTTTCCAGGGTGCAGTTGGGCCCATTTTTGTCTTGTAAACTGTGGTGTCTGTTCACATGGGGTGCATTTGGATAGCGCTGGGCAGGCCCGCCTGATCTAATAGAAGGGTGTCACTACTAGGCTTGCCTGGATGCTGTGCATCTCCATTGTGTGAACAGCGCCGCATACAAGTCTTTTATGTGCAGCAATGTGCCAGGCAGCCACCCCCTCCATTAATTTGGTAGGTTGCGAGTGGCTGCTTCATCGGTTATGCTGCACCTGTGTTTTTTCTACCACATAGGTCCACTGCATCCTGAGAGTGCATTTGTTTGGTGGCCTAGGCAGGTAAGCATCTCTGCCTTGTTTTGCTGTATTTTCTAGTGCCCATCTCTCCATCATCGGTTCCAGTCAGTATCCGCGGTTCCTGTACTATTACTCAGTTTGTCTGAATCTGTTGGACATTCCCTCCGGCCACCTCAGCTACCCAGTCCTAGGGGGTCAGCTGCCACCTACCCAAGGTTAGTCCTGGAGAAGCTCCTGGATCACCTCCCTTGCTTCTCCTCGGATCTGGTAGTGTCTGGGTTTTCCAGCATGACAATGACCTGAATCACACAGCCAAGGCAAATAAGGAGTGGTTCCATAATAAGAATTTCAAGGTCATGGAGAGGCCTAGTCAGTCTCCCAACCTAGACCCATTAAAAAATCTTTGGGGGAGCTGAAACTCAAAGTTACCCAGCAACAGCCCCGAAACCTGAAAGATCTGGAGAAGATCTGTATGGAGGAGTGGGCCAAAATCCCTGCTGCAGTGTGTATAAACTTGGTCCAGAACTACAGGAAACGTCTGACCTCTGTAATTGCAAACAAAGATTTCTGTACCAAATATTAAGTTCTATTTTTCTATTTTACCAAATACTTATTTTATGCAATAAAATGCACATTCATTATGCAAAAATCATACAATGTGATTTTCTGTTTTTTATTTTTGGATTCTGTCTCTTGCAGTTGAAGAATACCTACAATAAAGCTTATAGACCTCTCCATTCTTTGTAAGTGGGAAAACTTGCAAAATCGTCAGTTAATCCAATAATTATCTTCCCCACTGTAGTTGAATGCACAGTGGAGCCTAAATAAATGAACACTGCCATTTAGCGAGCGCAGAGTAAAAGAACAGGAATAAAAAGAAAGCTAGCAGGAACTAGAAAGAGAATATGTGATGCCGGATAGCAAGAAGAAGCAAGAGGCACAAAGTCATGTGACAAGCTGTGTTGCACTTAGAATATATAAAAATTCCCTGAAACTAGGGCAGAGGAGGAGTCATCGTCTGGACCTGTGTCAGGTCAGACACGTAGTCCTAGCAGAACCGGCTTACAGCCATTTCTAAAAGAATTTAGGATGGCAGGATGAGATCAGACAAAAAAGTCCTATTAACAAATTGGAGAATCGCTCAGGTGATGCAGTAGGATGAGGTCATCCAGTGAGTGGTTAAAGGGATAGGGACAATCCAGTAAGGAGTTAAAGGGATACGGACAATCCAGCGTGTGGTTAAAAGGATGTAGACAATCCAGCGAGCGGTTAAAGTGATATGGACAATCCAATGTGTAATTGAAGATGTGGATGACCGAGTGAGCTGAAACCCGGAGGCCTAGACAATGGTACGGAGAGCACTGGGGCCACGCTTTAAGAGATGAACGCATCCGGAACGGCACAATGGTGAAGTGACTCATCAGTACGCTACGGCAAGAGACTTACAGAGAACGAGAGCTGACTCCAGTTGATTACCAAGACAGACAAAGCGTTTAGGTGATGACGGTGATAACCACCACACGCTCCAGTAGAAATATCATCTAGTATGTTAGTTAACTTTGTGCTTTAAAACTGTGTTGTAAGATCCTGCATACCTAGAATAATAAATCCTGGTATTGTGAATTTGTTTAATGTTTCTTGTAAATCACTAAACCTTTAGTCCTTACATTCCTGATCACCTAAATTGTTTGTCGGAAATAAATACTCAATGCATCCGTGTACCCGTTTACAACTTCATGCCATCCGATGTGGCCATATCGCATGCTCCTTACATCCCCCTCTCTAAAGAGTACATCATCACTGATAGTAGGGTAAACTATGAAGATGATGATGAAAACTGAGCTGCACACTATGTACATTGATCTCCCGGTAAGAAGAAGACATACAGGAGAACAAGGAGACACCATGACCTTCCCATCACCTGCTGGTAATGGTGCCTATGGTGGAGTGAGGTCTTGCTGAAGGTCAAGTTTTACTATGGAGATCCTTGATTACATGTCATCATATTTTTTTTTTTAGCAAGTGAAGAATCCATGCAACTGCAAAAAGTATCATAGAAGAAGTAAGAACATACAAACTCAATGCAGGTGCTGACCTGCCGGACTGACCCTTTCGCTACTGGAAATTTGAATGCTGTATTTGCTCAGGTGGTGGATCCAATATGTTTTCCGACAAGTCAATGTAACTGTGTTTTGTTTTTTTTCTTTTAGTCCCATTAGGAGACTATTACTTTTGACCTTTTTTACTGAAAAAAATCTGGGTTATATGTATGCTTAGTATAAAGAAATAACTTTATGATAACATATTATTTAAATGTAACATTTAGCACCGTGGATGCCTGGCTACAATGCCCCTTTAAGTGTACTATGGTGGTCAGGGTCGGCTCCAGGTTTTTGAGGGCCTCGGGCGAAAGAGTCTCAGTGGGCCCCCCCTTTAACACATACCACGATTCATGATGCACAGATACAGCAGAGAAATATAGGTATAGTACAATGCCAGATTTCACTTCTTACATGAGTGTCACCTATTGTAAATTCTATAATACCATACAGCAGAAGTCAACACCTTATATGCCAATTTTTGTGACCTATGCCCTCTTCCTCAGTTACCAGTAGGCATTTTATTGTTAGCTGAATTTGCTGCGAAGAAAAAACTGCATACATTGAATATGACAATTTTTTAATGGAAAACTTTTAAAGCAAACATTAGAAACTATTAATGTAGAACATTTTTAAAAGTGCAAAATGGGTAGCACAGCCACGCAGTATATAGCACAGCCACAAAGTATACAGCACAGTCATGTATTATATAGCACATCCACATAGTATATAGCACAGCCACGTAGTATATAAAACAGCCACGTAGTATATGACACAGCCACTTAGCATACAACACAGCCCACATAGTATATAGCACAGTTACATAGCATATAAAACAGCCCACATAGTATATCACACAGCCATGTAGTATATAGCACAGCGGCATAGTATATAGCACAGCCCACGTAGTATATTGCACGGCCACATAGTATCTAACACAGCCCATGTAGTACATAACACAGCCACATAGTATATAGCACATCAATGTATCATATAACACAGCCCACGTAGTATATAACACTGCCATGTAGTATATGGCACAGCCACATAGCATATAAAATAGCCCATGTAGTATATAACACAGCCATGTAGTATATAGCACAGCCCACGTAGTATATAGCACAGCCACATAGTATATAACACAGCCATGTAGTATATAGTACAGCTACATAGTATATAGCACAGCCCACATAGTATATAGCACAGCCACAGAGCATATAACGCAGCCCACGTAGTATATAACATAGCCATGCAGTATATAGCACAGCCCATGTAGTATATAGCACAGGCATGTAGTATATAGTACAGCCACGTAGTATATAGCACAGCCATGTAGTATATAACACAGCCCACAGAGCATATTACACAGCCACATAGCATATAACACAGCCCAAGTAGTATATAACACAGCCATGTAGTATATAGCACAGCCCACGTAGCATTTAACACAGCCACATAACATATAACGCAGCCCATGTAGTATATAACACAGCCACATAGTATATAGCACAGCCACGCAGCATGTAACACAGCCACATAGCATATAACACAGCCACATAGCATATAACACAGCCCACATAGTATATAGCACAGCCACATAGTATATAGCACAGCTCACGTAGTATATAGCACAGCCATGTATTATATAACACAGCCCATGTAGTATATAGCACAACCATGTAGTATATAGCACAGCCACATAGTATATAGCACAGCCCACATAGTATATAGCACAGCCCACATAGTATATAGCACAGCCCATGTAGTATATAGCACAGCCATGTAGTATATAACACAGCCCACATAGTATATAGCACAGCCCACATAGCATATAGCACAGCCATGTAGTATATAGCACAGCCCGCATCTCCCCTCCCTCGAGAATGGCCCCACAGTCCAGTACTCACTGTTATAGTAAAAAAACTAAACAAAAACACACTCCGCACCTCTCCTTGTGCCCATGCTGCTCCCTGCTTCTTTCTCAGCGGCTGCACTGCCTGGCACACAGTGAGTGCACCATGACGTCATCATGCACCCGCAGTGTCAGAGGCAGAGTGGTGAATGATGGGAGAGGAAGCATCAGCTGACGTTCTCTTCTAGAATGCTTTGAACTGTACCGGCAGGTATAGTTCAATGCGGCAGGGGAGTTGGCGCTGGTGGCAGGCATGCCCCCTGCCTGACAGGGGCCCCATATCAGCTGTGTGATGTGCTGCTAGCTGAGGCAGCTGCCTGCCCCTAACGCCAGCCCTGCCTGCAGGGGCCCCCCAGAGCCTCTGTGTACCATACCATGAATGGGACCCCCATCTTGCCAGGACCTCGGCAATTGCCCGGGTGCTGACACTGGCCCTGATGGTGGTCCCACATTGTATTCTGTTATTTATCGCTTGCACATACTGTCACTTACTGAGTGTTTGGATTATTTATACACTGTAAGGCTCTATCGTTTAAAGGGGCTGACCTCTACTGGACCACCCTAGCTTAAAGGGAACCTGTCACCTGAATTTGGTGGGACCAGTTTTGAGTCATATGGGCGGGGTTTTCGGGTGTTTGATTCACCCTTTCCTTACCCGCTGGCTGCATGCTGGCTGCAATATTGGATTGAAGTTCATTCTCTGTCCTCCGGAGTACACGCCTGCACAAGGCAATATTGGTGCCATTCCACCAATGTCGGCACACCGATGTTCTTGGCAGTAATATGACTTTGTTGTGCCACGTGAAGCCTGACACCAATGAGCCACCACTGTTTGGCCGCAGCTCATTAATATTACCTCCATATTCTACCTTACTGCATTAAAACTAGTGATGAGCGAGTGTACTCATTGCTCGGGTTTTCCTGAGCACGCTCGGGTGGTCTCCGAGTATTTATGACTGCTCAGAGATTTAGTGTTCATCAGGGCAACTGAATTATTTACAGCTACTACCCAGCTTGATTACATGTGGGGATTCCCGAGCAACCAGGCAACCCCCACATGTACTCAGCCTGGCTAGTAGCTGTAAATCATTCAGCTGCCACGATGAAAACTAAATCTCCAAGCAGTCATACTCATAAATACTCGGACACCACCCGAGCGTGCTCGGAAAAACCCAAGCAACATCTACACTCGCTCATCTACTATATAATTGTCTAAGGGTCACTTCCGTCTATCTGTCTGTCCCGGATATTCATTGGTCACGGCCTCTGTCTGTCATGGAAATCCAAGTCGCTGATTGGTCGTGGCACAACGGCCACGACCAATCAGCGATGAGCACAGTCCGGCGGCGAAATTGCCGCTCCTTACTCCACGCAGTCAGTGCCCATCGCCCGCTCCATTTTCCCCTCCAGTCAGCGCTCACACAGGGTTAATGGTAGCGGTATCTATGCCTATGCAGCATCAATAGTAAAAAAATGTAATGTTAAAAATAATAAAAGAAAACCTGCTATTCTCACCCTCCATAGTCCGCCGAGCCGCACGCGGCTGCCGCCATCTTCCGTTCCCAGTGATGCATTGCGAAATTACCCAGAAGACTTAGCGGTCTCGCGAGACTGCTAAGTCTTCTGGGTAATTTCGCAATGCATCCTGGGAACGGAAGATGGCAGCCTCGTGCAGCTTGGCGGAGCTTCGCTGGATCCCTGCGGGTGAGTATATCACTATTTTTTATTTTAATTATTTTTTTTAACAGGGATATGGTGTCTGGGCTTATATACTACATGGGCTGTCTTACATAGTACGTGGCTGCTATGTACTACGTGGCCAGTGTTATATACTGCGGGGGCTGTGCTATATACTACATGGGCAGTGTGATATACTGCGGGGGCTGTGCTATATACTACATGGGCAGTGTTATAAGAAACACAAACTCCAGAGCAGACATTTCCTAAGAAATCAATTCCCCTCCATTAACATCATGGGGATGCTAAATTTAGCTCAGAACCCTCTCGAATAACTATACCACACAAGAGAACCAAAAGAGAGTACACAAAGTCCTGAATAAAATCTAAATATTGTATTCAATAAATACAAATAAATCAAAACAATGACCAACAAAGGTAATCATATATAGACAAGGTGAAAAAGATTGACTTCACAGGTATAACACCCAGGGATAGCAAAACTGTGTGGATGGGAGGACACAATAACACAAGACCTATAATTAATAGATGTCACTATCACATTTAATGGAGCAGCCGCTATAAAAAGCCAGGTGTGATAAATTGATACTATTTTTAAAGTGCCAAGTGCATAGGAATGTCCCCAAACTTTGTAGTGCTACTAATCCAAAAGCAGCCAAGCCATTTAACATCTCATAAATCCAGTATTTGCATATGTATCCACTACAAATGAGGTCATAATATTAAGGAAATCTGCCAGTGTCCTTACCCATAGTCTCCACTGCTGGAACCTGAGCGATGCAGCCCCAACGCGCGTTTCGCGTGGGCTTCCTCGGGGGGCTGTATCGCTTAGGTTCCAGCAGTGGAGACTATGGGTAAGGACACTGGCAGACTTCCTTAATATTATGACTTCATTTGAAGTGGATACATATGCAAATACTGGATTTATGAGATGTTGAATGGCTTGGCTGCTTTTGGATTAGTAGCACTACAAAGTTTGGGGATATTCCTATGGAGAATCACATATTTAGGTCAATTTTTTGTCATGATTTTTAGTACACTAAAATTTAAAATAACCAATAAATTTCATTCAACTTCACAATTGTATTCCACTTGTTGTTGATTCTTCACTAAAAATTTACATTTGGTATCTTTATGTTTGAAGCATGATATGTGGAAAAAGGTTGAAAAGTTCAAGGGGGCCGAATACTTTCGCAAGGCACTGTACATGCACATATAAACAGACCACTCGTAGACAAACAGAAAAGCACATTTACATATAAACACAGCTCTACTATATGTACATTTATATATAAACATATCTCTGTTACATACACATTTAAATACAAACACAGCTCTACAACATGCTGTCACGGGTGTGTCAGAGGCTGCAGACCGTCGCTCTGTATCTGACTGCAGAAGATAACAGCAGTTTGCTTTGTAGACTTCTTCCAGGTCCTTCAGACTTTAGAACCAGTGGCAACCTTCCTTCTGCTCTAATGGACACACCTGGACTGGGATGTTTATAACTCCCAGCTTGCTGCTGGATGTTGCCAGTGATTTTTCCATTTCCATTTCCCTGTTGAGCCTTGGAGCTATAGCAGTTAGCTAGCTTCCTCCTTGGTGTTTGAAGGACGTCTGTGTTTCTCTCTGAGTCTACTCAAGTTAAGTGTTTCCCTTGCTTGTCTATTCTCTTCTGTCTTTAGTTGTAGTGGGGATTGATTAATGCTCATCCTGTCTTTCTCTATTAATAGGATTCGGAAGAGAGAAACCTGAGAAGTGGACCCTCTGGGTCACGGCTACAGAGCCTCCGAGGACGAGCGGACCAGATAGAGCCACCCCTATACAGGGCATGTTTGGAACAGGCCCAAGGAGGATGAAGCCGCAATTGCCGGAGCCAAATGGGAGACTAAAGACTAGACCTAGGAAGAGGTGAAGCCGGGAAGAATGTCAGGGCCACAACGGTGACAAAACAGCAGAGGAACAGGACCGACAGGGACAATAGGGAACACAGAGGAGGCAGGAGCAACTGAGACACCGGAGTGGCTGGGACAGCAGAGACACAGGACTGGCAGGGACAGTAAAGACACAGGACTGGCTGGGATGGCAGAAACACGGGGACTGGCAGGGATGGTCAGAAACACAGGACTGGCATGGGCAGCTAAGACACTGAACTGGCGAGAATGGCAGGAACACAGGGACTGGCAGGCACAGTAGAGACGCAGGGACTGGCAGGAATGGCTGAGACACAGGATTGGCAGGGATGGTAGAGACACAGGACTGGCAGGGATGGTAGAGACACAGGGTGAAAAGAAAGGCAGAGACAATGAGTAAAGAACCAAAGCAGAGACACAGCGGAGAAAACAGAGACAGAGGAGCCAAAGGAATCTATGGAAGCGCAAACAAAACCAGCGCAAACAATAGACACTAAGGCATCTTACCTGGGTAGACGCAGGGAAGAAGTACCCAATGGGCGCCGCCATATTGGGGGTGGAGCCATTGGGTCACGACCTCCCAGAAGCCCCAGTGGTGAGAGGAGCACGTTTGCGCATGCATGGACCACCGGAGGGATAAGCACCGGAGAATTCAGATGGAAAGGTATTAGGCGGCGTAACACCTATGCAGGGCTTACTGCTGGGATCAGGCAGGGATTAGGTTACTGCTTGGTAATCGGTGCAGAATCTATATAGGGACATCAAGGCAGACAGGGTGACATTAGATCTGCCTAGGGGTCTCCACTTCCCCCCTCCCTAGTGTTGTGTTCCCTTTCTCCTATCCCTTTGTGTTGCACTTAGTCTTTCCTACACTATGTGTGACATTATCACCAGCCATTCACGTTTTTTTTTTTTTTTTTGCTGGGTGCATGGATCCCGTTACTATGCTGGCAGAGCAGCAACAAAGGTTGGCACTGGAGGTGACTGACCTTCATTCTGAGGTTAAACAGCAATGGCAGTGGCTGCAGGCTCCTATTGTGAGGGACTCTGGACATTTTTTCTGGGAGTAGGGACAGTTTGTTTGTGTTTAAGGAGGCATGCAAATTGTACTTTAAACTTCATCCTTACTCCTCTGGAGATAAGGAGCAATGGTTAGGGATTGTCTATTGCTCCTCCTGTCCTTTCCTATGCAGGGCTTACTGCTAGGGTCAGGCAGGGATTAGGTATCCTGCAAGGCAAAAGGTGCAGAACCTATATAGGGACGTCAGGGCAGACAGGGTGATGTTAGATCTGCCTAGGGGTCTCCACCTCCCCCTTCCCTAGTGTTAGGTTCCATTCCCCTTATCCATTCGTTTTGCACTTAGTCTTTCCTACACTGTGCGTGACATATGCACAATTACATACACACAAATCTCTGCTGCATGAACATTTGCATACACACACAGCTATGCTACAGCTCTGCTGCTTGCACATTTACATGCACGCACAGCTCTGCTACATGCACAATTACATACACACAGCTCTGCTACATGCATAATTAAAAACACACATAGCTTTTCTACCTGCACATTTACACACACAGTTCTGCTACTTACACATTTACATACACACAACTCTCCTACATGCACATTTACACACACTATACATTGCCACATCTTGCAGTTCCTTCCATACGTGTGACTAATCCCATGACCTGAAAGATCCTAAGGGGAAGGTCTTTCAGCTGCTCGGACCTGCAGCATCTATGTGTGGGGCAGGAGGAGAGAGGGCAGTTCTGCCTGTAATTAGGAAGGACATGGTGATTGTGTTCTTCTTTATCACAGGAAGCTGTCTCCGGACTATAAGATGCACACACGTTTTAGCTTTTCCAGTTTAAAAAAGATAATAAGCAAAATAGCAAAATACATAAAAAAAATAGATAAAAAAACATAATAAGCAAAAATCCTGCAGTAAGTAAATAACTAGCAACATAGCATGAAAATAATATAGGGTTCTTAATTTTTTTTTATCAAAATAGTGTTAACTATGTTAACTAATTGGGTCTCAGAAAATGGCAACACAAACCCCCCCCCCATTTCTTTTTAGAAAATTATGATTTTTCTAACCACTAAATTAATTTATAAAAACCGAACATGTTGGGTATCACCGTTATCGTATTCATGAGAATTATATTGCATAGTCATATGCTTTTTTTCTGTACATATGGGCCACTTCTCCCCTCCTTTCCCCTTCCTCCTGAGCGTATCATTCAGGCAGATACTTTACATCTTGAAATATCATCAGAGAGGCATCTGATTGGCTCCAAATTTATTCTGTAGAAGGAAAACTACCCCGAACAAACATCCCATGGCAATAAGAACTATCTTCAGTTTGAAGAACAAGAAATCCTGGAAGTGATGGTACCGCCGCCACAGAGCCCTGATCTCAACATCATCCAATCTGTGTGGGATTATATGAGGAGACAGAAGGATTTGTGCAACTGACATCCACAGAAGATCTGTGGTTACTTCTCCAAGATGTTTGGAACAACCTCCCTTCTGAGCTCCTGCAAAAACTGTGTGCAAGTGTATCTAGAAGACCTGATGAAGGTAAAAGGCGGTTACAGCAAATATTTATGTGATTTAGATATCTCTTTTGCTCAGTCACTTTTCATTTTAATTGAGAAAAAAAAAACTATTAACAGTTTTATTTTTGCAAATATTCTTTTTAGCTTTTTTCCACACCTGACAAAAACTTTTGCACGGTCTTATATAAATAAATATGAATTATTATTATTTTTTTATTAGGGTTAGGTAGTAGATAGCTAGGCATTTAGGGTATGTGGTGGGTGTAAATTTCGTTAGTAATAACAAGTGTTAATTTCCGTTATGAGGAGTGTTAGGGTTTAGGTCAATTACAACTGGGAATTAATTAGGTTAGCTAGGTTTAGCGGTAGGATACATATAGTTTGCGTCCTCGGGATGTTTTGAGATTTTTTTTTTGCCTGTTTTTTTTCATTAGTGACTGCATAGTATGAGATCTGATTTATCCATAGCTCGATAAGGGGTACCATTGTATACTGACACCTTGTATACAAGGGCACCTCTTTGGAAGTACTTTGTAGAATAAAAAACTTTTACCTGCGGTCCAATCAGGCAACGCCAACAAGGCCTTCCAAAACCCTTTGCAAATTTAAATTAAAAGGTTGATGAACCTGCTCCTGTTTTGGTCTCCATCCATGCAATTGACAGCAGCCCTGCACGAATATGTGGGAAAACACCATTGAATCCAAGACACACTACATACAACAGTACAAAAAAAATATGGATAGCGGGGACTTTGATGACCAAATGCTGCCACTCTGTAGCACCATAAGAAAATCCAGGTGCCCTGTAATTGGCTTATAAGTTACAGGAAGGCAAGGAGTCAGGGATTTTACATCGACTACCTAGTAATAAAAAAATTAATTTTGGGAAACCAGGGTGGGGACAATATGGCATCAACTTCCAGCCAGGCCAGCAAGGTTATCCCAGAACAATTTTTTCCCAATACCCCTAACTTTCGGACTGCCCACAAATGCTAATAAAAGACAGCCCCAAAAGAGATATCTTGTAGGTTTCAAAAACAGCATAAGGATGGACTTCTTAGAATGATTACATTATTTGATTTGTATTTCTGCTTTGGCCTTTAGAATTTTTCATTCTTTTCTTTTTTTTTTATTATTTTTTTACTTCAATTTCGCATTGTTATATTTCCACCCAAAAATTTTGATTCCAGCAAAGTCAGATCCAAATTTAAAGGCAAAAAAATTGCTATTACTTGCAGTCGTAGTGATAATCTGCAGGTAAATAGGGGCGATTCATCAAAGTTTTTAGCTAGATTTCTGACATAAAAAAAAAGGTTTGAAAAGTCACAATTTTTTGTGCAAAGCGAGGTTGCACAAAAAAAGGTGTTTCTGGTGTTTTTACGCCATTCTTTCTTTCAAAGTGGGTGTAGCAGAGGTGGGACCCCCCACTCCGGGCTTTATGAATTGCGCCCTTAGTGTTTTAAACATGTTCAGCTGTCTAACTGGAAAAATGGATGCAGGGGAAATATTACGGGATATTCTCCCTGCAGCTGCTTGCTTCAGTTATTGAGGCAGCAGCGCGGCAGTTATCACTTAGTACTCACTACACCTGCACCTTTTGTGAAATCCTGCTCAGCAGTGGGTGTGTGCAGAGAGTGCGTGCAGAGCAGGCTGTCAGTCAAGATGCAGGGGGAGTGATTATAGTGGGGTCACTGTTGAGCTCTGATCATTGTCCCGCCACCGCCCGCTGACTGGAAGCGAGCAGCTGCAGGTAGGATCTATCTTTATTTGCTCCCTATAGCCAAACATGTACTATTATTTTTTCCATCAAACTCATAAAAAACACTCACTACATACCTAGATACAGTATGTGAAATAACATTTAAATACATCACCAATTTTCTAAGTCAATACATTTCTAAAGGTGTTATTGGCATGAAATTCTCATCAGATGTCGGTAACAACCAATCCAATCCACACAGGCAAAGAAATCAAACCATAAATGTCCCTAAATTAAGTCATGTGCAATAATAAGAAATGATACAGAAGTATCAGTATTGAAATCACTGAAACTTAATTCTTCTTACAAAAGCCTTTATTGGTGATGACTAATGTTGAGCGATACCGTCCGATACTTGAAAGTATCGGTATCGGAAAGTATCGGCCGATACCGGCAAAGTATCGGATCCAATCCGATACCGATACCCGATACCAATACAAGTCAATGGGACTCAAGTATCGGACGGTATCCCTGATGGTTCCCAGGGTCTGAAGGAGAGGAAACTCTCCTTCAGGCCCTGGGATCCATATAAATGTGTAAAAGAAAGAATTAAAATAAAAAATATTGCTATACTCACCTGTCCGACGCAGCCTGGACCTCAGCGAGGGAACCGGCAGCGTTGTTTGTTTAAAATTCGCGCTTTTACTTGGTTACGTGAAGTCCCGGCTTGTGATTGGTCAGGGCGGCCATGTTGCCGGGACGCGGACCAATCACAGCAAGCCGTGACGAAATTACGCCACGGCTTGCTGTGATTGGTCCGCGTCCCGGCAACATGGCCGCCATTAACCAATCACAAGCCGTGACGTCACGGGAGGCTGGACACGCGCGCTTTTTAAAAAGCGCGCGTGTCCAGCCTCCAGTGACGTCCCGGCTTATGATTGGTCACGGCGCCATGTTGCCGGGACGCGGACCAATCACAGCAAGCCGTGACGAAATTACGTCACGGCTTGCTGTGATTGGTCCGCGTCCCGGCAACATGGCCGCCATTAACCAATCACAAGCCGTGACGTCACGGGAGGCTGGACACGCGCGCTTTTTAAAATGGGCGCGTGTCCAGCCTCCCGTGACGTCCCGGCTTGTGATTGGTTGCGCCGCGGTCAACCAATCACAAGCCGGGACGTCACGGGAGGCTGGACACGCGCCCATTTTAAAATGCGCGCGTGTCCAGCCTCCCGTGACGTCACGGCTTGTGATTGGTTGCGTCTCCCATGTGACTGCGACGCAACCAATCACAAAGCCGGGACGTAATTTTAAAATCCTTAAGGACCTGAAATTACGTCACGGCTTGCTGTGATTGGTTGCGTCGCCCATGTGACTGCGACGCAACCAATCACAACGCCGGAACGTAATTTTAAAATCCTGAAGGACCTGAAATTACGTCACGGCTTGCTGTGATTGGTTGCGTCCCGGTCACATGGGCGGCACGCAACCAATCACAAGCCGGGACTCACGTAAAGGAAAGAAAAGCGCGAATTTTAAACAAAGAACGCTGCCGCTTCCCTCGGTAAGGTGCAGGCTGCGTCGGAGAGGTGAGTATAGCAATATTTTTTATTTTAATTCTCTCTTTTACACATTTTTACATTAATGTTGTTTCGATACCGATACCCGATATCACAAAAATATCGGATCTCGGTATCGGAATTCCGATACAGCAAGTATCGGCCGATACCCGATACTTGCAGTATCGGAATGCTCAACACTAGTGATGACAGCTTAAAGACTCCTCCAGTATGGAGAAACTAGTTGCATGCATTGCTCAGGCGTGATTTTGGCACATTCTTCCACACAAACACTCCACAGATCCTGAAGGTCCCATGGGCTTCTTTTATCAACTCTGACCTTTCTTTACTTCCATAAATGTTAATGTTATGTTGAATTTAATTGAAGTGATTAGGGGGGCCATTCTAGCAACTTAATTTTATTTCTCTGAAATGTGTTTGGGATGATTGTTTTGCTGAAATGTCCACCCTCGTTTTATCTTCATTATTCTGGTAGATGGCTGCAGATTTTTATCAAGAATGTCTCTGTACATTTGTTCATACATCCTTCCTTCAATAATACGAAGTTTGCCAGTGACCTATGCTAAAAAACAGCCCCACACCATGATGTTCCCATCTCAAAACTTGTTTTGGGAATTATATGTTATATGATGTTCTTTCTATGTCCGGATTACGACCCCAACAGTGCTCACCTTCATTAGTTTAGAAATTCTTTTGTACCAAATGCAGTCAGTATGTTTTGCAACAATAAGGTTGTGAAGGTCTTTAGACAGCTCACTGGTTTAACCTATCATCAGATGCTTCTTGAGTGGCACATTGGTAATGATACACCTTTTTATAGGCCATCAGTTGAACGAACTGATATTAATTTTCACTAAAAGGCAGGATTGCTTTCTAATTACTGATAGATTTAGGTTGGTGTCACGACTTTCCATGGCTTTTTGCACCTCTTTCTTCATGTGTTCAAAACTTTTTCCCTGTGTAATTTCTCATTATTTCACATAACTTAATTTATGGGCATCCATGGTTTGATTTCTTTGCCTGTGTGGATTGGACAGGTTGTTACCTATATCCGGTGAGAATTTCATGTCAACAGAAATATATTTTCTTAGAAAATTGGTGACATGTTCAATACTTATTTCACCCACTGTAAATACCATGACATCCTAGGAGAGCACACGAGGTCAAGTGGGACCCCAACAAGCACAGGGTCCAGTCATTTGCCAGATTCTGCCACCAGCATTGTCCGTTTCGTCCATCATTTAGAACACTGGCCTATTGGATACTGAGGAACATGGGCGATATATAACTGCTGCCTCTGGACCCTATATAGCTATGTGTCAGTGCACATTGTATATGTCAGACACAGTGAGTGAAATACGTCCCATATACACTGATGAACTAAAGAGTAACAATATGTAAAACTTTTGACTTTCAGGCTCCATATCTCACCATCCACTACTGCTTTGAACTTGAGACCACTATTATTTTATAGACAATCATCTTGGCTATCTCAAACAAAAATTTGACTTTAAAACATTTAGCATATAATTAGTTTATGCAGATTCTTGTCCTGTCACTGCATTGTTACTGTTTTGCTCCTGGTGGTGGAAATATATTTTTCTTTCTGTATACTACAAATTACAACCTGTTATCACATTCCCTAACAGCTCAGTGTGTCATTAGGTTGATTCCCAAGCGAAAGGTCTCTGGTTCGAATTGAGGAGCAGCAATGAAGAAGATTTCCAAAGAAAAGAGAAACATCATCATCCAGCTCATCGATAGTTGTCTCGGCCAAGAAAATTCTCAAACTGCGTCATGTGAGTTCCACGACAGTTGGAAGAATATGAAATGAACTCTGTCCATCCATTCAAAAGCCAAGAGGTGGGCGTCCCGGCAAAATATTGGAATCAACAAGTCAGCTCATCACAAGGTCTATTAGTTCCGGCTTGACAAATGGCAGTGGAGGTGGCTCATATGCTCCATAATAGTGAGATTACAGATGTCCAGGCAAGCACTGTGCCATGCACGTTACACAAGGTTGGACTACAATATTGTTATAAGAAGTGTTGGCTGGAGTTGTAAAAAAGTATGAAAAGTGTACAATAGAAGATTGGAAATGGGTAATTTGGATCAATGAGACGAAAGTCAATAGACGAGGCTCTGATGGGTGCAAATGGGTCTGGAAGAAATAAGAGAAAGGGGGACTAACTGATTGAGAAATTGAAGGAACTGTCAAGTTCAGTGGAGGAAACCTGATGATATGGGGTTGTTTCACAGCCAAAGGTGTTGGATACTTTAACAAGATTGATGGGGGTCTCAATGCTGAGCTACAGTATATGTGACAGTGTTCCAGCAGGACAACAAAATGAGATTGGCAAAGAAATGGTTCAGTGACAATGAAGTAGAGGTGCTGGATTCCCCTTCACAGTCCCCAGACCTCAACCCAATCGAACATTTGTGAGTACAGATATACAGTTTTTTCTTCAAGTGCCAAAGTGAGTCAACCAGTATGCATCAACTTTGGGAACATATAGCAGAGACCTGGTATCAGATTTTGGTTGAGACATATGTGAATCTGATTGAGAGCATGCTTGGAAGGATTCAGGCAGTGTTGAAAACCAAAGGTGGATCTACAAAATACTAACAAAATAATAAAAAATTACATTTAGATTTTAGGAGCAAAACAGTGACAATGCAGTGACATAACAAGAATCTGCAAAACTAATCGTCAGTGATGAGCGAAAGTGCTCGCTACTCGAGTTTGCATTGGGTGGTCAGGTGCCCAAACCATTGCATCGGCCCATTTTCCTTTTTGTATTAACCCCTTAAAATCTTCTTAAAAGTCGGGGGTCGTCTTATACACTGGGTATCGCCTTGTACGCCGGGTGTATATGGTGGGTGGGGGGGGGGGAGTGGTCCTGATGACGACGAGGGGGCGTCTCACAGGAAAGTGAGTATCCCCCATTACCTCATCATAGCGCTGCAGCGTGGGGTCTCTGTGCTGGGAGCGGCGGCTGCTGTGCTGTGGGGCGGCGGCTCCTCTTCTGCAGTGTGGGGCCTCTGGTGCTGTGGGGCGGCGGCGTATCTTCATGCAGTCGGGGCTCCTCCGGCATCTCCTTAAAGCTCGGAGGCCCCACTGTCAGCTCCATCGGTACAATGCGGTGGCCTCCGGGAAAATGGCCGCTGCTCAGATTCAGATCTCGTCTCCCGAGATCTCGGGACGAGATCTGAATCTGAGCAGCGGCCATTTTCCCGGAGGCCACCGCATTGTACCGATGGAGCTGCCAGCGGGGCCTCCGAGCTTTAAGGAGATGCCGGAGGAGCCCCAACTGCATGAAGATACGCCGCCGCCGCCCCACAGCACCAGAGGCCCCACACTGCAGAAGAGGAGCCGCCGCCCCACAGCACAGCAGCCGCCGCTCCCAGCACAGAGACCCCACGCTGCAGCGCTACGATGAGGTAATGGAGGATACTCACTTTTCTGTGAGACGCCCCCTCGTCGTCATCAGGACCACTCCCCCCCCCCAAAAGGCACATATTAACCGGCCCTATAAGGCCACGTTCACACTTTGCGGTCTGCTCTGCGGGTTAATCCCGCAGCGGAATTGATAAATCTGCAGGGCAAAACCGCTGCGGTTATCCCTGCAGATTTATCGCGGTTTGTTCCGCGGTTTCCGCTGCGGGTTTCCGCCTATACTATTGATGCTGCATATGCAGCAATATGCAGCATCAATAGTAATGTAAAAAATAATAAAAATTGGTTATACTCACCCTCCGATGTCCGGATCTCCTCGGTGCTGCAGGCGGCTGTGCCGACAAGGACCTTCGTGACGTCACAGTCATGTGACCGCGGCGTCATCACGGTCATGTGACCGCGACGTCACCACAGGTCCTGCTCGCACAGCAACTGAGACCGGACACCGCGGGCAGCGCTGAGAGGTGAGTATAGCATCATTTTTTATTTTAATTCTTTTTTTTACCCAAAATATGGTTCCCAGGGCCTGGAGGAGAGTCTCCTCTCCTCCACCCCGGGTACCATCTGCACATTATCTGCTTAACTTCACGCAACGTGGGCACAGCCCCATGCGGAAAGTGAGTGGATCAATGCATTTCTATGGGTGCAGAATCGCTGCGATTCTGCACCAAGAAGTGACATGCTCCTTTTTTTCCGCAGAAAAGCTGCACGGCTTTTTCCGCGGAAATCCGCAGCGTGGGCACAGCGGGTTTTGTTTTCCATAGGGTAACATTGTACTGTACCCTGCATGGAAAACTGCTGCGGATCCACAGTGTCAAATCCGCTGCGGATCCGCGGCAAAACCCACAAAGTGTGAACGTAGCCTAAGATGACATAGGGTGTATAAGAAGACCCCCGACTTTTAAGAAGATTTTATATTTTAACTGGTAAAGTTGGGGGGTCGTCTTATACACCCAGTCGTCTTATACGCCGGAAAATATGGTATATATATATATATATATATATATATATATATATATATATATATAAATATTTGCCTAAAATACAAAGGAAATGTGTCATCTTTGACATTAGCCCTTTTAGAGATAAGTTAATATTCAACTTGCTTAACTGTTCACAATAACAGTCATTTTGACCAGGGGTGCCCAAACTTTTACATGCCACTTTATAGGCAAATAGTAACCTACTTTTACTAATCATTGGTGAGAAGTGAAACTTCTTTCATTCACATTTTTTTTAGCCTGACCAGTTTTACAAGTTCATTTCAAAACGTCTTCTGAGGAAATAGGAGAGTTTCATCTTTCCAGTGCATTTTAGAAGTTATTTCCTCTGGCTCAGATTTTGGGACTTTAGTGTCATCCTTGCGGTTGCACAAAGGCACATAATAGTCAAGGAAATTCACGTACAATATTGGCCAGGATAGTCGTTCTCTCCCCAGTGTTACTTCTAGGAAAGACTACGCGTGAGCTCGGTAACATGCCTTTCTAGCTAGAGAATCTCCATTGTTGACCTTGGAGTGGTGCCTTCATTTCCAAAGCTTTATAGGCAATTCTCTTCTCTTTAGAGCAGCGGTACAATGCTATTCCTTAAAGTTTTGGGGGGTTTAATTGATTTTCTCTATCTGTGTGTTTCAGTTATCTTATGTTCAGTGCATATTGTTTTGAAATAATTCATTACTATGTTCTGTTCATGTGTATTTTATTAATTTTAATCGAGCAGTTATATTTTCTACATTACTTTATCTAAAAAGAGAAAAAATGGAGCAGAGACACTTGAAATATTAAATTAATAAAGATTTTTTAAATATAGCTGTATAAATTCTGCAAAGACTGAGAAATCATATGAGTACAGCATCCCCCGACGTATAAAAGAAAAGCCTGTGAATCCAGCTTATCCAGCACACTTTCAGAGAAAGCCTGTGAGTCCTTTACCTGCACACTTAAGGAGAAAGCCTGTGAGTCCTGTTTCCCCTGCCCACTTATAGAGAAAGCTTGTGAGTCTATCTTCCAATGCCCACTTGTAGAAAAAGCCTGGGAGTCCTGCTTCTCCACCCACTCAAAGACAAAGTCTGTGAGTCCAGAGTCCCCTGACTACCTCTAGAGAAAGCCTGTGAGTCTGTTTCCCACCCTTTTATAGAGAAAGCCTGTGAGTCCTCCTTCCTCCGCCCACTTATAGAGAAAACCTGTGAGTCCTGCTTCCTCTGCCCACTTACAGAGAAAGCCTGTGAGTCCTGCTTCACCATCCACTCACAGAGAAAGCCCGTGAGTCATGTTTGCCCTGTCATCTTATAAAGAAAGCCTGTAAGTCTAGCTTCCTCTGCTCACTTTTAGAAAAAGCATCTCCGTCCAACTTCTTCCTCCCACTTATAAAGAAAGCCTGGGAGCACAGCGTTGCCCGCCCACTTGTAGAGATAGCACACAAGTCCAACTTATCCCACTCGCTCATAGAGAAATACTAAGATCTGGTTCCTCACCCACACACAGTGACTGACAGCTTTTTTCTGTGTTTGTATGAAAAAAGAGCTTTCAGCCAGAAAATGTAGGATTCATATGCTTCCTATATGAGTGGGTGGAGGAAGCAGGACTCACAAGATTTCTCTGACTGGAAACTGAAAACCAGACTCACAGGCTGTTTCTATAAGTCCTAGAAGTGCTTAAAATGCTTTTTCGGACTCAGATCACATAGTTTCCAACAGTACCGAATTTAACAATACGACTTCCCCCGCTTTTCTCCTGACTCCTTATCTTTCTGGCCACTCAGGACTCTGTCTTTTTGGTAACTTATGAAGTCAAAGAGAAGTCAAAGAAATCAGGATCTGAAAGTAACTAGAGGGGTCTGATTTGGCATGGGAATTGTAGGTCCGATCTGTGGTCTACATTTGTGAGTGCAATAAGACCTCGTAGGGAGGACGATATCGAGGGAATATTTAAAAAAAAAAAAAAGAAGAACTAGGGTATTGTGATAAACCTCACCCCATTGCAAGCTTTGCCAGAGAAACCATGGTCTCTTCAAGGTCGAAGCGTCCCTGGATGAAATGTTCACATTATGGTAATAATGAAATAGAGAGCAATGTATCTGTAAGCTCAGTGTCTGACCTAGTCATCCTCCCTCAATGATCAGTAGACGGAATATGGGGGTCCCTAGAAATATCCTCAAATTCTATGGTTAAGGTATTGATCCTCCTCGCTGAGAGGTGAGTCCCTCTGTGAATTTTTGAAGGTTATAGCATATGTTATGGACCTTCGTCATTGCTCTTTTCTGGTACAATTTTTTACATTATATTTTGGGTAATGGGACTGATCAGTTGATATTCTGCTGTTAGTTAAGCTTTATGGATGATCTAATGTGTGCAGTCTCCTCCACTCCTAGGAAAGCAGGTATCACCTTGTCTGTGTTCCTTAAAGAGAATCTGTCATCAGGTTTTTGCTACGTACTCTGAGAGCACCACGATGTAGTGCAATAAAGCCTGATTCCAGGGATGTATTACTTACTTGGCAGCGTTTTGTCATTTCAATAAAATCAGTATTTTAACACTACAGGACTAGTTGTCTCGTGCCTCCTAGTCCAACCACACCCCAACACGGATTAGCAGCTTTCTTTCACTATACACTGTACACAGAAAGCAGCCAATCAGTGGTGTGTGCGGGTTACACGGAGCTCAACATCTCAGCTTAGTAAACTAAGGAACCAGGGTCTCTGCCCCTATATTACTCTGCTGTCAGACTACATAGCAAAAGCCTGTTGGCAGATTTCCTTGAGACAAGTCTCTTTCCTTTTTGTTGAATAATACTGTATGTAGTGAGATTTATCCTTGATCTCTTTGTTTTCTTTTATGGACAGGCTTTCAATTTATATATTATTTTAGTTCCTGCTACTGTTGTTTTTTTTTAACTCACTGTTTCTAGTCTTCTCATCCGTTCTGGCAGAGATGCTAGGCAACATATGCACAGTATGCTCGACCACCAAGTCGTGTTGCAAGACATTTGCTGGGGTCAATAAAGGGGACCATTCAATGGGCAAATAACAGGAAAGGACAGGCCGGAACGAGCCGCCCCCCTCCCCCCGCGGCCTAAGTGAAGGCCATCATGACATGGATTAGGAGAGGAGGAGGTGGGCGTTTTGTAGGGAAATTAATGGGGGGTGGCCTGACTCAAGGGGGGGTAGTGTAGAGGGCAGGGGGTGGGGGCTGGCAGTTTCCCGCTCACCTCTCCTTGAAGCGTCCCTCCCTCCCGCCCTTAATATTTTGGTTATTTGGGGTGACATGATGAGTGGGGAATGTTAGTTTTATTTAGTTTTGGTAATGTTGGGTCATTGCGGCCTAGGCGGCTGGGGGGAGTCCTTGGAGTTGGTTAAAATTGGTTTGGGGGGGTCCATTGGCATAGGGCTCCCCTGTTTTTGGTGTTTACTATTTTTCGGATCTGGTGAATGGTGGTGGGGAGTTCCGGCAGGGGGGCTCGGATCTCCAGATTTAACGTGAACAGTGAACCCACTTGTGGGTTTTTTGGTGCTCCCGAGCCAGGTTTACAACGGCTGGGAGTAAAAATCATTGGTTTTAGTTATGTTCACGTTATGGGTTTTTAAATCACCAGATTCGTGTGGGGCTCCAAGGACTTCTCCTAGTTTTAAATAAAAGGAATGTAATGCTTTTACATTTAATGTTAATTGTTGTTATGTTAATAAAAGAGGCTGCTGTGGCCTATATTATTCCAACTAAAATTTGGTCTCTGTTGTTAATCGGGGTACGGGGTGGGGTGGGGGGAATAATGGTCGGTTGTCATTTGCTAGTTCACGGATCGTCTTCGACTATACCAGTGTCAAGCTTTGGCAGCCTGTCGGTTGCCATTTTGCCCACTTTAAATGGAGTCTGTCATCACATAATGACTTTTCAAACCAACCTCAAACCCTTGGTGCACCCTAGCTGAGCACTTTCTCACTTAATTTTCTATATCCATCAATGCCATCCTCTGTTCTGACTGACAGTTCTGGCTACAGAAAGACACAAATATATAGGAAACAGGTAGGTGAGAAGGTGCACTGATTGTTCCGTCACACCAAAGGTTCACCAAGCACGAGTGCTTGGTTTGAACAGTCATTTTGTACTGTCCCTTTAAGTTTTCTGTTTTGTTGTACCTGGTTCCTTGTCTTGTATTCTGTTTTATGCTACATGGTGAGATAGTCAAAGTCTTTACCTAGTGTTGTGACAATTTTTTCTTGGAGTATTCCGAAGTCTGATCCAAAACAATAAGCCGGATATTGGGCTGGCTTTCTTTTGAAAAGTTCTTCACCTGCTGTAAAATAATCTCTTTTTGTGCAAATTAGCTCCCACCCAGAGGGATAAAGTGCATGTTTTTCCCACAGGTCTTTGCCAGTAAGACCCTATATTCAATTGGTCTACTTAAAGGGGTTGTCCAGGCCTATTTTATTTTATTTTTTACTATGGGCTGCGGGGATTCACTCTCTCAGGTGGACATAAGATAGTTATCACACGAACCATGCGGTTTGGTCCTAATGGTGCCGTTTTATTGCTTTCATAAAACTTAAAGGATTCATCGCCATTCATTTGCTGGACACAAAAGGTATCACAGCAAATAGTTAATTTAGCAGGACACATATGGAGCACCCCCGTGGGCCATGGGGTACTCGGTACCGGGTCCTTTGGTTCTCAAGGGGGATGTCACGGTGGTTGACCCGGTCCCTCGGGAGGTCCGCTGTAAAAGGGGGAAAGGTCTTTAAAGGGATATGTTCGTGACCCCACCTGTGGTATTCGGTCAAGGTGACTGACGCTGCTTAGAGGTCCGCTGAAGTGATGTTATAGCAGCTAGATGGTATACCTTCCCACAGGTGAAGTGTGTCCCCAGGGCTCCCAGAGTGTAGGTAGTGGATGGTGAGAGGTGCAGTGAAGAACGAAGACACAAGGTTGCAGTCTCTTTACTGAAGGCTTCAGCCTCGACAGTCCAGAGCACCAGACCACAGGGTAGGCAGAGTCCGGCCGGTCTGAAGGCAAATCCAGAGTCCCCTTATCCAGGTGGAAATCAGTAGCCTTCCTACTAGCGCCTGTGTTGTAGTACCTTACTGCTAAGCCTCTCATAAGGTCCTCACAACTGTGGTAGATGTTCTAGATGTTGTGCCTCTCTCTGTCCCCGATTGGATGGGACAAACCAGTATGACCGGTGGCGTGAGGCTTTTTATAGGGACTCTATCATGCCCCAGTTCAAATGCTGATAGCGGCATTTAACAAGCACTTCCGGTCATCGGGCCTGAAATGAGCCCACAACTGACCCCCATCACGTTATCAGGGGTCAGCGGTGCGTTGGCATAACAACCAGAGGTCTCTTGAAGACCTCTATGGTTGCTGATGCCAGATTGCTGTGAGCGCCACCCTTTGGTTGGCGCTTATAGCAATGCAGTAATTCTGCTGCTACATAGGAGCGATCTGAGCCAATCAGTCTATGCCAGCTTCTAGCCCCCTATGGAGGCTATTGAAGCATGGCAAAAGTAAAAAAAATGTTTTAAAAAATAGAAAAAATATAAAAGTTCAAATCACCCCCCTTTCGCCCCATTCAAAATAAAATCATAAGAAAAAAAAAAATCAAACCTACACATATTTGGTATTGCCGCGTTCAGAATCACCCGATCTATCAATAAAAAAGGTTTAACCTGATCGCTAAACAGCGTAGAGAGAAAAAAAAATCAAATTGCCAGAATTACGTTTTTTTGGTTGCCGTGACAGTCGGGTGATCAAAAGAATGTATCTGCACCAAAATGGTATCATTAGAAATATAAGTTTGGTGCGCAAGAAATAAGCCCTCACCCGACTCCAGATCCCAAAAAATGGAGACGCTACGGGTCTCGGAAAATTGCGCAATTTTTTTTCTTTTTAGCAAAGTTTAGAATTTTTTTTCACCACTTAGATAAAAAAGAACCTAGACATGTTTAGTGTCTATGAACTCGTAATGACCTGGAGAATCATAATAGTAGATCAGTTTTAGCATTTAGTGAACCTAGTAAAAAAGCAAAACAAAAAACAAGTGTGGGATTGCACTTTTTTTTTGCAATTTCACTGCACTTGGAATTTTTTCCCGTTTTCTAGTACACGACATGGTAAAACCAATGGTGTCGTTCAAAGTACAACTCGTTCTGCAAAAAATAAGCCCTCACATGGCCAAATTGACAGAAAAATAAAAAAGTTATGGCTCTGGGAACAAGGGGAGAGAAAAACGAAAATGCGAAACTGAAAAAAGCACTGGGGGTTAAGGGGTTAAAGTTAGCCAGGTTCATTGATTTAATACCTGCTGTGTTAGAATTTAACCTAGTCATACCTGGCTAAAAACTAAGGCAGGTTGTTGTTAACAGAGGCAACTACATGCCTGCTCTACCCGGTGCCAACTCAGAGTGGTCACCAACCACTCCTGCCAGCGATTCCGCTACTCTACATTAACAGAGCAGCTCTTATGGGCTGCTCGATCAAGGGGGCATGACTGCCGACATCATGCTGACTGACAGCTACCTCCCTGCTGTAGGTCAATCAACATGACATCGTTAGTCAGACTCTATCAACATTGCAGAGCAGAAGAGAAACCATTGCTCTGCCAACGTAACATTAGTGGAAGCCACTGAATCACTGGAAGGAGAGGTTGGTGACAGAGAGGTAGTTAGCAACTTCATTTTATTTCTTAGACTCATAGTAAAAAAAAAACTAAAGAGACCTGGATAACCCCTTTAAGGCTACTTTCACACTAGCGTCGTGCACTGCACGTCGCTATGCGTCGTTTTGTAGAAAAAATGCATCCTGCAAAAGTGCTTGCAGGATGCGTTTTTTCACCATTGACTTGCATTAGCAATGCAGTGCGACGCATTGCCACACATCGCAACCGTCGTGCGCCGGTTCTGTCGTGTTGCGTCGGTCCGTCACCACCAAAAAACATTGCATGTAACGTTTTTTGGTGCGTCGTGACCATCTTTTCCTACCGTGCATGCGCGGCCGGAACTCCGCCCCCGCCTCCCCGCACCTCACAATGGGGCAGCGGATGCGTTGAAAAACAGCATCCACTGCCCCCATTGTGCGGCGCATTCACTGCTAGCGTCGGTGCGCCGCAACGATGCAATTCGCTGTGCGTCGTACGACGCTAGTGTGAAAGTAGCCTTAGGAATGAAAGACTCTGACCAAAAACTCTTTTTTAAAAAATATGTATTCTTGGAATATGAAATAGTTACATTTTTTAACATTTTCACAAGGATTATATTCATAACAGTGATTTATGAAACTTGAGGTTTTCAGTGAAAAAAAAGTTGTACTCCTAATATTCCGATCAGTTTGGTGACAGCGCTCGTAGGAGGAGGACAATGTGTTCTGGCATGGCGGATGTGCATCAGCAATAGTGGGCTTACACTCTTTATAGTAGGCTTCCGGATAATGGATCCCATGTCTTTCCAGAATTCCTTAAGCTTAGACCCTAGAACACAACCCAAAATCACATCGTTTTTACAGCCTGGGAAAGCACATTCTTCTGATCCCATATTTCATCAGTAATATTCGGTTTGATATAGCGATTCTGTCACTGATCCACGGGAACGTTCGCTACAATCCTCCACCTGCATCAATAAATTGTGAAAATAATCCTTTGTCTAAATAAGGATTTTCTGTAAAAAAAAAAAAATCCTTTTGGATTTTGATTTTCTTAGTTGAAGTATTGAACAATGATGAATACATTTGCATGATCCTAATGCTTTTTACTCTCCCCCCTGGTTACATACCATTTCCAAAAGGCTGATTAGAATTTGGAAATCTGTTCCCTAATAAATTCTTAAGTGGAAATAATAGTCTAGTGAACATTTTATAAGATAGACGTAATTGAATGTGCAAGTACCTGTTTTATACAGCCAGGTCTTTTGCTCCAGGTCAACATACCAATGCCAAATAAAACAGAGGTTCTTGGCAGGGGCGATGATCTTGGGTGTTTTTTTTTTGGTTAACCTCATGTGATACCTTTTAAATATGTGCAAAGAGAAGCCCTACACCTGCTCAGTCATCTCCACTTTAAAGGGAATCTATCACCAGGTTTTTGCTATGTAATCTTAAAGCAGCACAACATAGAGACAGCCACCCTGATTCCAGCAATGTATCACTTACTGGGCTGCTTGCTGCAGTTTTGATGCAATCACTCTTTTCTTTGAGGCAGATCTAGCAGTGCAGTTCTCTGAATGCTGAGCTCTCTATAGCCCAGATCACACACAGCACAATGATGATAACAATAAAATATTGTATGATTCCCAAGTCGTGGGACATGACAGGGGTGGGGTCAAAGTTGCCAATTTGATTTTTTTTATTTTTTCTGGACAGCTTATCAAAAAATTACAGACATTTTTTAGAAAATATTGAAAAATCATGAAGAATAATTATGAGTAAAGGTAAGACTTGTCTACAGCTCATAATTCTGATCGGGCAACATAAGCTGCATTCACTGTACTGTAAAATGGTAATGACAGACATAAACAAAACCTGAACAAGCTTCTATAGTTTCCAAAAAAATGATGGATGTATCAATTTTTTTAAAAAAAAAATTAAGTGAAAAAAGTGCCCTATTTTTACAGATTGTCCAGGAATTTCAGATTTCTGAACATTGGGTGATGTTACACATGGCAGGAGGACTACACAGCACTAGAAAATTAGTCCTTTAGAGAGAATATGGCTCACCAGTGGAGGTGAATCCTCTAATCCTGAGGTCCAGTGGGTACACGGACCCCGGGTGTTGATGCAACAATTAGGAAGGCATGAGGGCATACACAGGAATCTCAGGATGGATGAAGAGGAACATGGTAGGGATGAATGAAAGCACAAAACAGTTTGTGGAGATCATCAAACTTAGGGCTAGAGTCTCACTCCCAAGACACAGGTGTGGGTCTACATGGGCCTTAAATAGGTCTATGGAGATGATTTCTTTGATCCACTCTGAACAACTTAAAACCCAATGTGGAGCACAACAGAGGGAAGCGGACCCAAGGGAAGGAAACGGAGCCCAGTGTACCCGGGACAGGTCTCAAGAAGCAAGAGCTGGGCAACGTACTGGTCACTATAAAGTACTGGTCATTAAAATGTACTGGTCACTACAGATTGCTCTTCTAGCAATCATGGGCTCTGTATATACAGTCTGCAAACTGTTCTGGAAACAACTGCACTCCAGGACGAAAACAGCGTTCTGTTCCTCCTGAATCTCTCCGTATAGCTACTTTCAGTAGAAATTGTGGGACAAATTTTGGTGCCATTTTTACCCACTTCTTGTGTGAAAATGTAATAACTGGGGCTAAAATAAAATTTTAGTGGTAAAAAATGTAATTTATCCTTTCTTCATTACTCAGTGGTATAAAATTCTGTGAGGCACATGTGGTGTCAATGTGATCACTGCACTCCTAGATGAATTCATTGGGGGGTGTAGTTTGTAAAATGAGTTCAGATATAGGGGGTTTCTGTTGTTCTGGCACCTCAGGGGCTCTGCCAATGTGACATGCCACCCTCAAACCATTCCAGCAAAATCTGAACTCAAATATGGCGCCTCTTCCCTTCTGAGCTTTGCACTGTGCCTCAAAAGTAGTATTCCCCTACATTTGGGGTATTGACGCACTCAGGAGAAAATGCACAACAAATTGTATGGTGCGATTTCTTCTGTTCCCCTTATAAAAATGAAAAATTTGGGGCCAAAATAAAATTTTTGTGGGGGAAATTAGATTTTTTTTTTATTTTCACGGCTCAATGTTATAAACATCTGTGAAGCACCTGGGGGATCAAGGTGCTCACCATGCATCTAAATACATTCCTTGAGGCGTCTAGTTTCCAAAACAGGGTCACTTGTGTGGGGGGTTTCCACTGTTTAGGCACATCAGGGGCTCTCCAAATGGGACATAATGTCTGCTAATCATTCCAGGAAATTTTACATTTAAAAAGTCAAATGGCGCTCCTTCCCTTCGGAGCTCTGCCATGCGCCCAAACAGTGGTTTTCTCCCTCATATGGGGTATCGACATGCTCAGGAGAAATTACACAACAAATTTTGTAGTCCATTTTTTTCTGTTACCCTTGTCAAAATAGAAAAAAAATTAGATCTGAAGTAAATTTTTTGTGAAAAAAGTTAAATGTTAATTTTATTTCCACATTCCAAAAATTCCTGGGAAGCACCTGAAGGGTTAATAAACTTCTTGAAAGTGGTTTTGAGCACCTTGAGGGGTGCAGTTTTTAGAATGGTTTCACTTTTTGTTATCTTCTATCATATAGACCCCTCAAAGTGACTTCAAATGTGATGTGGTCCCTAAAAATAAAGGGTTTTGAAATTTTTTTTTAGAAAAATGAAAAATCGCTGGTCAACTTTTAACACTTATAACTTCCTAACAAAACAAATGTTGGTTCCAAAATTGTGCTGATGTAAAGTAGACATGTGGGAAATGTTATTTATTAAAGGGAACCTGTTAGCAGTTTTGGCTGACATATAATATGGCCACCGCCTTTCAGGGCTTATCTGCAGCATTCTATAATGCTGCAGATAAGCCCCCGGTCCGACCTGGAAGATAAGAAAAATAACTTTTATTATACTCACCCGAGGGGGTGGTCTGGTGCGGTCCGGTCCGATGGGTGTCGCAGGTCCAGGTCCGATGGGTGTCGCAGGTCCAGGTCCGGCCCTCCCATAATCTTGCGATGCCGCCCTCCTGTTGCTTCATTGCTCCCCGGCATCGCGCTCCTGCGCAGGTGCACTGATTTGCCCCGTTGAGGGCAGAGTAAAGTACCATTATAGAATGCTGTAGATAAGCCCTGAAAGGCGGTGGCCGTATCTTATATCGGCCAAAACTGCTGACAGGTTCCCTTTAAATCACAGAGATATGTTACACAAAACCGTTAAAGTCATGAAAATTCAAAGTTGGAAAATTGTGAAATTTTCGCCATATTTCCGTTTTTTTCACACATAAACGTAAGTCATACCGAAGAAATGTTACCACTGTCATGAAGTACAATACGTCACGAAAAAAATCTCGGAATCACCGGGATCCGTTAAAGCGTTCCAGAGTTATTACCTCATTAAGTGACAGTGGTCAGAATTGCTAAAATTGGCCCGGTCATTAACGTGCAAACCACCTTCGGGGGTTAAGGGGTTAAACTGTATACCAATTGAATAGGCTATTTTGGAGTTAATAAGACATATTGAGTCTCCTAATGTAAATTTGAATAAATGTTATATTCTCTATTAAGTTGAGCATCTTTTCTTAGCGCTTAGTTTTGTGCCATTCCTTTACCATTCCATACCATTGCACTTGTCAGTACGATATGACTCCACACTTTGTCGGCACTGATCGGACAAGGAGTTTTATTAAAACAAAAAAAACACACATATACCCTCCCATCTTATAACACCTACTAGTCAATTAATGTATACATTTCCAGGAGGAGCAACAGAAAGGCATTACAACAGAGATGACACTCCAAAATGTGGTATTTTATGGGTTAAGTACTTACTGTACTATTTACTAACGTTAGAAGGAGTGACATATGTACCTTCTTCAAATTTATCTTTAAGTTTCAGAATCATAACCAAACTGACATTATTGAGAAGTAACAATATATTTTTACTATACGAGGCAACAATGGTCAATTTGATCTTCCCAATAAATTTTCTTTTTAACTTTCTGTGAATAAAATACCAAGTTCTATATAACGCGCCCACAGAGCAGTGGGGTACTCGGTACTGGGTCCGGTTGCAAAAGGGGGATGTCACGGTGGCTGCGACCCGGTCCGTGACCCTGGGTATCAACGTTAAAGGGGTTAAATGTTCAAAGTTTGTCGTGACACCACCTGTGGGGTTCGGTCAATAGGGGGACTGACGCTGCATTAAAGGGGTCCCCTGGGGGATGTTGTGGCAGCCCAGATGTTACACTTCCAACAGGTGAAGCAGGGTCCTCAGGGGTCCTATGGTGTGTGGCGTAGATGGTGTAGCCGGTGAATAAATGGAGGAGACAAGTGATAAGTCTTTACCTGGTTTATTTGTGGGTGACAGGCCATAGTCCAGGGTACCAGCAACAGGTTGGTTAGGAGTCCGGGCAGTCCAGAGACAAGCGGGGTCCCTTGGGTAGGTCAGGTAGGGGCCTTCCACTCTGCGCTCACTGTCTCTGAGGTCCCTGCTGCCACTAAGTGTCTCAAACAAGGTCCTTATTCATTCTCCTGTCCTGGGACAGGTACCTGTATGGCAGGCAGCTTGAGCCGTGCCTACTGGGGTCTTTCATGGTGACTCCAAGCTCCAAGGTGCTGCTGTGCCACAGGTAAATATGGGCAAAGTCCATGTAATTCAATGCCCTCCGGCTCTGCTCTGTGTATTATAATCCACATAAGCCTCGGGCTCCCGGTTCCCGGATTCTCTGCACACTGACTCCCTGGGGGCCTACTCGTGGCCTCATGGATTCCTGTTTCTCCACTGTGCTCCGTCCCTGTCTGTCCTCACACACAGACTGTCTGCACTCACTGAAATAACTCTGCCTCCAAACCAGGATCTTTATCCAGGGAAGCTGCCCTAAAACAGGGTTTTGAGCTCCCCCTCCTGGCCTGGATTTGGAAGGTGTTGTGAGTGTGATAACCTACCAAAGGGAATCCCACTTGTCTCCAGACATAGCACTACCCTCCCCGAGAGGAAGGCAGCACTACTGTGGTACCTGAACTCCTGGAGTGCCACATATATATTGCATTTTGTCAGTGAAATTGGCAGAGTGTGAAAGTGCGTATTGCCCGTATTCCAACTAATACTCCAGCTCATTTCTTTGGTTTTGCTATTTTTTTGTACTTTCTACAAACAAGGGCATGACCCTTCCTTTCTGAGCTGGCCTTTATCTATATAAGGCTACTTTCACACTAGCGTCGTACGATGCACGTCGCAATGCGACGTACCGACGCATACTGTGAAAAAAAAGCACAATGGGGGCAGCGGATGCAGTTTTACAATGCATCCGCTGCCCCATTGTGATGTCCGGGGAAGCTGGGGCGGACACGACGCACAAAAAAACATTACATCTAACTTTTTTTGTGCTGACGGTCCGCCACAACACGATGCATCCGTCGCACGATGGATGCAACGTGTGGCAATCCGTCGCTAATGCAAGTGTATGGAGAAAAAACACATCCTGCAGGCAATTTTGCAGGATGCGTTTTTTTCTCCAAAACGACGCATTGCGACGTGCGTCGTACAACGCTAGTGTGAAAGCACACTAAGCTTACCATGGGCAGGTGTCTGGACAGCTGGTGCCCATGTCCTGCTCTCCCCTTATTCACATTGAGATTGTCTGACACAGGGTAAGGTTTTCATACTAGAGACAGGCTAAGATCGCCCCCAATGGGTACACCTTGTCGCAATGGGATTAAGACCGTCCTAAATGGGTACACCTTGTCGCGGTAGGATGAGGACCGTCCTGACTAGGTACACCTTGTCACAATGGGATGAAGACTGTCCCTACTGGGTACACCTTGTCGCGGTGGGATGAAGACCGTCCTGACTGGGTACACCTTGCAGTGGCATATCTAGGGGGTCAGCCGGGGCATGTGCCCGGGCGCAGCCGGCAGGGGGGCGCAGACGGGCCGCCAAATGTGGCATTCCGCAGTGTCTCCCCCGGCGGCTGCATTCTGCCGCCCCCGGTCTGCGAGTCAGCTGTTCTCTATGCCGACTGTCAAGCTGACAGCCAGCACAGAGAACCTGCAGAGCGCCGGCTCCCAACATGTGTGGAGATGGAGGGGGGCCCCTGCAGGGTGGCTGCGGTGGGCAGGGAGAGATCCCTGCAGCTCCGCTGCCTACAAGACAAAATAGCAGCGGTGCTGCAGCCATCTGTCTTCCTGCCCACACTTCCTCTCACACAGACGCGCCGCTGGATGACTTCATCATTCAGTGGCCGGCTGTGTCAGAGGAAGGCAATGGAGATGCTGCGGCAGAGCGCGAGGAGAGGTGAGAGGAGTGTGTGTGTGTGTTGTGCGCTGCAGGGGAATGTGCAGAAAAGTAAATGGTGTGTGTGTGTAGGGGGAGGAGAGGGCAATGATGGGAATGATGGGAGAGGAGAGGACAATGATGGGGCTGACGAGGAGAGGGCAATGATGGGGATGGTGGAGAAGGAGAGGGCAATGATGGGGATGACGGGAGAGAGCAATGATGGGGATGGTGGAGGAGGAGAGGGCAATGATGGGGAGAGAGCAATGGTGGGGGAGGAGAGGGCAATGATGGGGCTGACGGGAGAGAGCAATGATGGGGATGGTAGAGGAGGATAGGGCGATGGGGCTGACGGGGAGAGAGCAATGGTGGGGGAGGGGAGGGCAATGATGGGGATGGTGGGGGAGGAGAGGACAATGATAGGGCTGACGGGGAGAGGGCAATGATGGGGTAAGTGGAGGAGGAGAGGGCAATGATGGGGCTGACGGGAAGAGAGCATTGGTGGGGGAGGAGAGGGCAATGATGGGGCTGACGGGGAGAGAGCAATGATGGGGATGGTGGGGGAGGAGGAAATGATGGAAGTGGTGGAATGGGCAAAGATGGGGATGGTGGGGGAGGAGGAAACGATGGATGTGGTAAAAAGGGCAATGATGGGATTGGGGGGAGGAAATGCTGGAGGTGGTGAAGAGACCAATGATGGGGTGGAGTAGAGGACAATAATATGTGTGTGGACAATTTGAGTGGGGATAGGGGGATTTATTATGTGTGGAGAGAATTTGGGGATGGGGCAATTTTTCATTCAGGAGCATTATAATGACACTTCTATCTTTAAGGGCATCATGTGGAGATTTTCTGCAAAAGAATGGAGAAGATGGAAGTCTGCAGCGATGAGCTGTGGATGAGAAAACGCATCATGGGATCTGGACAAGATGAAGAAAAGAAGGAGAACGACTCCAGAGGCGACGTCATCTATAAGGTACCGGGATGTAAATGTTATTTGTGATACTAACTAACTCTCATGTTTTTATTTATGTTAGGAGCATTAAAGGGAAGGTTCAGGTTTGTATTGAGTCTGCACACATTCTTTGTGACTGCAGACTTCTGAATTATCACAGTGTGCACTGCTCGCTGTCAGGATTCTCTCGTGCTGGCGATTTAGATACATGCGGTCACGTGCTGACTAGACGTGTGGCCTCACTCAATGATAATTAACTGAGCGAGGCCGGGTACGTCTAGTCGGAATGTGGTCAGAAGTATACAAATCACATGCTTGTGCTGACATGACTGTCCATCGGCAAGGGAGAATCCTAAAAGTGTGCAGTGCATTTGTTGAGAGAATTCAGAAGTTTGCGATGTCAGGATTCAGCTCTGCAAGTGTCGTCACATGGACACTTCACTCATATGCGATTTTCATACTCGTGGTCCTGTGACAACGAGCTTCTATTCCTGCTTCTCTGTTTTTCACTGAAGATTGAGAGCATTAGGGAGAGGAGCTCGTCGGTACATGACTAAGTGTGCAAATCGCATATGTCCTTGGTTGGGTGGGGGGGCGCCAAAATGAATTCTTGCCCCGGGTGCCAGAGACCCTAGATATACCTCTGACACCTTGTTAAAGTGGGATGAAGACCCTACCGCCTGGGTACACCTTGTTACGGTGGGATGACTATTATGCTTTTTTTTAATCAAAATAGTGTTATCTAAGTACCCTATGTTATTTACATCTTTTATTACTGTTTCCTTTTTTACTTACTGTAGGGTATACTCTATTTTTTTTTCTTGGCTTTTGCCTGTGAAATGGCCTCAGTGTGAATGTGCTCTTAGGTATTTCACGTATACCAAACACAGAAACAAAAAAAAGACACCAGAAATTTACAGATTTTTATTCTAAAACAGCATTACAGAACATAACGTGTGGTGTAGAAAAATATTTTAATCCTCCCCTCCCCAAAAAATATATGCAATATTTAAAGATGAAAAAATAGGGTGAAAAATACCATTCATTACACATTAACATTTTAGGGATCTTTGGTATTTTTTTCTGTAAACATTACCGATTGTGTTAAGTCCTGGATAAATAGCTTATGTTCCTATGTCCATTATTTACCAGCTTCCACCCACATATATTCTATATACAGTGAATGTTGGTCAGTACTGCAAATGAATTGCATTGATGCACATAGTAATGAATATTGGCGACCAAGGACCAGCATGTCTCACTGCACCAGTAACTATTCTGCACCATAGTAGCTGAGTTACTGGGATGCACTTTGGGACACTTTTTTTACAGTAATAAGTCCTTTAAAGAACAGAGTAGTTGTACTTTTAACTAAAAAAACTAATGTATACAGCAAAAAATATGTACGTATGTTTATACCATGTAATGTGTACATTACTTACTGTACTGTATTACTGTACTTACTTACATTACTTTTACCCATCGATTACCCTAATAAACAGCCCCTCAGTGCAATATGCGGTTTACTACCAAGCCCTCCTCTGGATACATGAACAGAAAATGGAATACAACTTTGAAGACAAATTTACTTGTAAGGCTAGGCTTACACCATGTTCTCCTCCCTGCCCTGCTCTCCATTGTAGCTTCCACCTGAACAGCTGGAAAATTCAATTCAGGCATGCCCCTGATGTATCCATTGACTTAAAGGAAATCTGTCAGCAGCTTTATGCTATGTAATCTGAAAGCAGCACGATGTAGGGGCAGATACCCTGATTCCACCTATGTATCACTTAGTTTACTGGGTGCAGCAGTTGAGACACAATCACAGTTTTCTCTGCTGAAGATCTAGCAGAGCTCAGAGTGCAGAGCTGTGTATAACCCCGCCCATAAAACTGATTGGCAGAAAGCCGCCAATCAGTGCTGGGGGAGTGTTTGGACCAGGAGGCACTGCACACCTAGTCCTCTAGTGATAATCTCCTGCTGATAAAACACTAATTTTATTAAAATGCAAAACACAGCCTAGTAAGTGACACATTGCTGGAATCAGAGTGTCAGTCCCTACATCATGCTGCTCTCAGATTCCATAGCAAAAAGCTGCTGACAGATTCTCTTTAAACCGGCATGTAGACTCTCAAATATGAAACATTGGATCTTAATTGGCCTTATTTCCTTGTCAGAAACAATAATACAGTAAATTACTTTACTCTGTCTGGCAAAAAAAGCCAAAAAAGTCCAGTTTCTTATTTTTCACTTCAAGTAAATGGATATGTTAAGGGCTATAACTGCAGACTACTTTTTGGCTAATTAGATGGAGTGCTCCAACAGGGCCCTGAGTGGGGAGGACGACGTGGGGTGAATCCTACCTTTATCGGCAGCTGTAATATCTAACATATATCCCCTAAAGGGTTTTGCATCTTTGAACAATGAACTAAACAGCTCAGCCTAAAGTAAAAATGCAGTTATGGTGGAGTTCACTCTTCAATACTGTTTACTTGTTTAGAAAGTTTATTTTTCACTCTGACAAACCCAGTGCATAGAAGAAATAGGTTACACTAATGAAAATATCACCAAGGAACCTGCCTAAGGAAAAACAAAGAAGCTGAAGGCTCCAAAACTACAGAGACTCATCGCAAAAGGCACTAGAGACGCCACCACCTGGATGGTCCTAAGGAAGGTCATGGACTACTAGTTTATAGTCCGATTTTAAAACACCATATTGTAGGGTGTGAAAAATCTAAAAAAATAAAAATCATTATCCTACCACCGGGGCCAATCTATTTGTATTCTACACTTCTAGACAGTTCTGTCAATCTTCCTAAGGGCTCGTACAGACTACTGTATTTTCAGATCGCACTCGGAACAATGTCAGTCTATAGGACCATGCACGTGTCCGATTCTTTCCTTGGACAAAGCCTGAAGGAAAAAATAAATTGCAGCATGCCCGAGTTTGATCAGATATTCGGATCATACTCGGCCATGCAAGTCAATAAGTGCATGGGAAACATCTGACTGAACTCGGATGACATATGAGTGCAGTCCAACTTCTACGAGCTGAGAAGCTGGAGACATTTTGTTTTCCAATCTTCCCCTCATGTGAGAGAATCAGATGACAAGCCGGTCAAAATTTAATCAATGTGATATACCTAGAGAGAATATACAGTCATCTGCACCTGCACTAAATACTTCCCATTGGCCCAATTAAAAATATCTATCCTGTTTATAGCCTTAAATCTACAGGGACCACATGTAATCATGTCCACCTAGCCCATGGATCTCCAACCTCCAAATTGGAGTCCACTGTCTGAGACGATTAGCACATTTTAATTTTTGTTTATTAGTGATGAGCGAATGTGATCGTATCAGGTGTTATCTGAGCATGTTCAGGTGCTAACTGAATGTCTTTGGCATGCTCGAATAATATGTTTGAGTCACTGTGCCTAAAAAACAGGCAATCCCTACATGTGTTACGGCCGTTGAACAGCCACAAGACATGCAGCCGCGGGGACTCGAGCATATATTTTGAGCACATCGAAGTCACTCGGTTAACACCCGAGCATGCTCAGATAACACCTTATCCCAGCACGTTCGCTTATCACTACTATATATATATATGGGGACCAGGTGAAAAGTGACCAGTTTTGCTCTGGTTTTATTCCCGTTGCGCTCCTTAGTAATCCGTTTAGTTTTTTTTGGAAATCCGCTATAAATTTCCAGAGATATGGCTAGTTTTTATGGTCTTTACCAAGAGGGCGTTGCTTTCACGAATCGGTGTCTTTAGGCAGCTTCGCATTACTACCTTGTGTGCACTTGGTAAAGACTCTAAAAAATAGCCCTAACTAAAAAAAAAAAGATTTATCTGATTGTTAAAAAACAAACAGAAGTGGGAGTAAAATAAGAACTAAAACTGGCCACTTTTGACCAAGAGACAGATGGAGAAGGCTCCCTCAGTCATCCGATTATTGCCTCTGTGGCACTCCAAGTGCCAAAGATGAGGCATAATAGGCAGCCTATCGGTGTAACCCTGACAGGCGTAATTTAGTATTAACAGCCCAGTTCTCTCGATATTATTGACAATAACTCTCAACATGCTTCGAACTATTATAAAGTCCTTACATTATACTGGTACGAAACGGGTTGTATGTTGAGTGTTATTGAACATCATGAGAACAGGGCTGGCTCATTTTTTAAGGAAACTCAAATGGCATTTAAGAAGTTGCTGGACCTTGATATTTCTTGTAAGTTTGTGAAGCCAATGAGCGGGCCAAGCATTTCAGAATACAAGCAGGCATACTTGTAAAAAGGTTGGTGAGCATGACAATAGATTCTGCCATATCATGTACATCAGGAATTGACGGAATTTATGGCACAGAACCCATGAAAAGGGGGTAATAAGAAAAAGCGAAGTCAAACTCTATTCACCCTACCGCTTTCTCTGTACTTATTGGGTTGGTGAACAACTAAGAAACTATTGGCTTCAACTTAATAAAGGTTTATGGTTTTGTTTCTGTCAAGGAATTTCCTAATTACAAAATATGAAGGACAAGAAGAAAAAAAAAACACCAATGTTCTCCAAGTTGAACTAGAAGAATGACGGGTGGATCCAATAAATGGCTATTTTTGATGTAGGAGGCAATAATTGGCCATAAGTGACCTGATTCCTCCATGTGGGCCAGATCCCTGCTGTAGTGCCAATACATCTGGGCTTCAAGGATGAGTTGATGTCTTACCAATAGTCGGCGTTGGAGACACACATGCTCATCCATACCTTCCTCAAGACACAATGACCAATTTCTTACGTAACTCAAACAGTGGATGGGATCCTTTTTTTATCATAAACTCCAAATAACCCAAATTATTTACATAGAAGAGAGCCTAAGCATGGTATCTCTATTTCTTTTCCGCTTCCTTCTTGGCTTCTTCCTTTGAGGCTACCTTATTTTCTGGTTCCTTCTTGGCTTCCTCCTTTAAGGCTGATTTATTTTCCTGTTCCTTCTTGGCATCCTCCTTTAAGGCTGATTTGTGGTACTTTTGACCAATCCCGTAGGGAACATGAGCAGCAATAGTACCCAGTTCGTGAGCACCTTCGATGTGAAACATCTGGTCATCAAAGAAAAGATGAGGCCGAATTTTGTCTAAAATTGGTCCTTTTGGGGCCCCGGCAAGGAAAAGTGCTTCATCAACCTCCAGACCCCAAGCACGCAAGGTCTTCAAGGCTCGAGCACCAGAGCTGGCAGCACTTCTGGCGGTGACAAGATAGGTCCTTATGGGGCACTTCAGACGGGCATCTTTAGCGTAAAACTTCCTTTGCAACTTCCCCAATGCTTCTAGAAAGCATTTCAATGGACCCTGTAGGAGACATGGGTATGTTTTCCATTAGACACTATATACATTTTTTTTCTCTGTGGCGACTACAACATTTACATCTATTGAGATTCTGGGCAACTCGGGTTACAAAATCTCAAGCACATTGCAAGGAATAATCACATTATAATTGTAATATTTGCTAATAGAAGCTGCTTAAAGCAGGCGGCCGGGATTGTGTAATGCTGTCTGGCACTGGGCACAGACTTGGCACCGGGCACTGTGGCACTAAAATCACATAACAATTCTGCTCCAGTGTTGTGAAAACGTAGAATAACAAATACTCGGAGCGTCGTGCGATACTGGCTACATTGTACCGGTCTCCGCTAAATGAATGCAGCCCGTAGTCACAACATTGCAGGAATTAGCAGCTTCGGCCCTTACAGGACTTGGAACCATGTACGAGTGACAAACAAGATGTCTACAGTGGAGGAACCGGCCTCGTCCACAACCGCTGTAAGATGTACAGAAAACCAGCGGCATAATCTGTCCATAGCTAAGTGGTGAACGCTCCAACGGACTCATTCTGAGCGGTCCAAATGCGAAATGATAGACCCTAATAATCCAACCCCTGCAAGATGTCCGCTCCCTCTCTGAAGAGGCAGACGTATTAATCGCTTATCTATCCTGAATGAATCCAATAGGTTCCTTACTCCTATTTATCTACCTATTAGTGATGACGAGCAAATGTGCTCGGATTAGGCGAGCAAGGGCAAGCCAAAGAGCAAGCATGCTCGGATAACACCTTATCCAAAAACGTTCACTCATTACTACTATTATTTCATATCCATCCATCTATCCCATAACTATCTGTCTTAAAGCTATCCAATAAGTTAAATTTATTTCATATATTTCCGTTATCGCTCTATCATCTACCTAATATCCATCTACTCTTGAGGGGTCATCCATGAGAAAGATGGGTCCATCTTGTTAATCATAATTTTATACGATGCAGTTGTCCTCTCTTTCGGCCTCATCTATGGTGTTATTGAGCTCACCGTGCCCCTTTGTGGTCTATGAACAGAATTTTATTGTCAGGGATCTATTATATCTAAAGCCAGGTGAGAATTATAATAATTGCTTATAGCTACTGATTAGTATCCTGATCTCATTCTTCCCGAGATTCGTCACTGCTCCATTATTTCTTCACGTCAGTGTTGATAAATCGGCCTCTCTGAATGTAATCAGAGCTTTTTTCAATTGTATCAGCAGTGGATTTACCCAAAAAATAAGCTCAACTACTTTCTAATATATTGTTTTTATTCTTACTAAATACTAAGATATTAGCTCGCTGCCAGTGAATAGAAGCACTACTATAATCCTATGCTGCATAATCAGCCGAAAAATGGCCAAAACCCAAGACTGATAGATTGTAACAAACCATAAAGTTGTACTGCTGCTGTTTTAGCTCACAGAGCATGGTCTACTCCAATAAATTGCATCCACTTCTCAGCTGAGAGCTGGATACGTTCATTGTTTCACGCTGTGTTCTCATTCACTGACAGCAAAGAAATATCTTTAAAATGGTGAGGAATTAAAATACAAAAGGTCCTGACTACTGATGAGCGAGTATGCTCGAGTTTCTCGGAGCATGCTCAGGTGATCTCCGAGTATTTTAGTGTGCTCGTTAATTTAGGTTTTGTTGATGCAGCTGCATGATTTGCGGCTGCTGGACAGCCTGAGTACATGGGGGGGTTGCCTGTTTGTTAGGGAATCCCCACATGTATTCAGCCTGTCTAGCAGCCGCAAATCATACAGTTGAGGTGACGAAAACTAAATTTCCGAGCACATCCAAATACTCGGAGATCACCCGAGCAAGTATACTCACTCATCATTAGTCCTGACTCATTAAGACTGCCATTTTGCATGATAGTATTAAAGAAGAGATGGCTGGAGTAGGATGCTCCAAATTGATGATGAGGCGTGCACTTCTTAATGAATCTGTGCACCAGGGGTTCTAGTACATTTGCGCAAATTTGTTTGCAAAATTTCAAGTAGTTTTACCCTAGAATTCTGGAGAAAATTTTGGTGTGAATCGTGGTCAAAATCTATTAGAAAAGTTCAAAAAACCTTTCATTAAATAGTAATATATATGATACAGAGAGCTCGGTTATGTCCCTACAGGTAACTTGTACAAGACGCCGTACCTGCGCCAGGGGTTTGTTCTCAAATTGTTTCTCGTGTTCAAAGAAAGAGTCCAAGCCTCTTTCTTTAACAATTTGCTCAGACTCGTCAGAAAACAGGACGGCGTCCCCATCAAAAGCCACCCGCAACTCCTTCTCTGGGAGAACGACGTCTCGCTTTGCAATAAACATGGTGGCGGCTGCGATTCCTGAAATGAGAAAGTGAGTAAGTTGGGTAAGTACAATAACACAGCCGCTAAGATCAGGTCTCCACGCTGAAAGCATAAAATTGTATTATACTATAGTAGTTGTCCATATCTTTTATCTCACATGTTTTTATCTACTATTTTTAAGTCCATCATATCTATCCTTTCTCTCGATCCTCAGCAGTAATGTGTGGAGGGGTCAGCTGTAGCCCCTGGGCTGGCCGGGCAGACATGGCCTCTCTCACGTAGCGGCTTTCAGACCTCCTGTTGTCTGGCCTGTCAGAGGGCCTGAATGAGCCTCCTGTTTGGCCCTGACCCTGACGGCAGAGGTTTACGCCACAGAAGCCGGGCCGGCGTGTGTCAGACCCTCTGATGGACCTTTCTGTGGAATATGTTGCTACTACAAGAGTGCGGCGGTGCCAAGAGAAGGATAACAAACTATGTACACAATAATATACGCGTAAAAGCTGTTACACAATCCCAGCGAGTGACTGACGGGCTCTGGAAAGTCTCCAAAGTGACCCGGCTTTCACACTCCTCAGACGGACACTTCCTACAAAGAGCTTCAGGACGAGACCAATTTAGAACCTAATTATGAGGAGCAACTCTGGGCCTCAGGCCGCAGTCACACTAGCGTATAACACGGACGAGTGCTATGTGAGAAAACATCACCTAGCACTCGGACCAGTATTAATCTATGGGGCAGCTCACATCACCGTTTTTTTCCTCAGGCGTATTCTATGTGTGAGTGAAATCGCAGCATGCTGAGACTGTACGCGTATATCGTCCGAGTCTCACCAATGCAAGTCTATGGGTGCGAGGAAAAATCGGACACCACAGGGACCATCCATGTGACTTGCTAGAAATACGCACATATTTTCCTCATTTCAGCCCCATAAGCCATTAAATTTATTGGTGAAAAGCAGTGAGAAATATAAAGCCATACGCATGTCATACGGATTCCATATGGATGTTGTACGGATAAATAGATGCGAGGAAATCGCATTATTGCATTACAAACGCATTACACACGGATGACTATACGGACATTTGTGCGACTCTCGGACGAGAGAATTGGACCGATTTTTCATACATTAGGTATGACGCCGGCCTTAAAGTGGTCCTCCAGTAAAGTGGTCAGCCTTTTTAATTTAATGGTTTTTTTTTTGTATTTTTAACATTCAGGTGTTTTAGTACCTGCATTTTTATTGAGTTTTTAACATCACAAGTAAATTTAATTCACGGATCATGTGATTCCTAAACTCCTCACGGAATCGCATGAGCTGCAATATCAGAAACACAAAAAAGTCTTACATGGCTTGTGTTTTTAAGAAAATTAAAAAAAAAAAAAAAATTCATGTCTGTGGGAGAACATTGCCCAAAACTGACAGAAAACACATCAGACGTAGAGCATGCTGCGATTTAAAAGATAAAAAAAATAGCCACAATCACAAAAAGCAAATAACAAAAAAAAGAGACAAAGAAAAAATAAAACTGTTTATATATTGAGTTATATAAATTACTACCAGACTCCTAGCAAACATTAACTCGCATAAAAAGGCCAAGAAACACCCTCAAAATTGACACTATGATGCAGTGTGGAAAGGGATCCCTAAGCTATGTTATGGACAAAAACCGATGGAGGTCCACAAGGAATCATGGATATGTGAACTGTCCTCTAGTCTAAGGGGAATAATAGTTTGCTTATCGGGTGATTGGCAGCATGTTTCCACTGGCCAATTATTGGAAAAAAAGGCATTACTAAGAACATTCAGTCCTGATAATTGGCCAGTGTAAATATACCCTGAGGCTGACCATACACATTAGATGGCGTCGGATGATTATTTGGCTGGCAGCCATCTAAACCGACTCTCCCATACACAGGAGCGCTCCGGTAGTCACTGAGAAAGCCGTCAAATGACACATCGTCTCACAGCTTATCTCAAGGAGAACAATGTGATTGTCAGTCCGAAATCGGACATGCGTCATCGACATCTCTCTTGACCATCAGTTAATCCGTTGATATCATCAGGTTTAGCCTACATTAATCTAATGTGTATGGGAGCCTTAAGGATTACTACTTTGAAGATGTAGTTGTTAAGCAGTAGGCTGCCTCTACCATGTAGGAGGTTGGACATGATGACTCTTGAGGTCTCTTCCAACTCTAACATTCTATATAGAGTCCCCCAATAACAACACCTGACCACAGCTGTGTAAGCCTCACCTTTTCCTCTTATATCCACCCTCCACATTCTTCCGATACTGTAATCCGATATATACAATAGGTGGGCTTTTACCTAAAGCATTGTGCAAATAATGAATGTGTTACCCCCCCAAAAAAAATTAATGAGCTACAGAATTTTATGGCACCGGAACAGACATAACTTGTCTCCATAGGTCTGAGCGAGTCAACATTCTCGAAGTAGTCACCGACTAAAGTGAAATCAATGACCTCTCGCTGACCAGTCGCACACAAATGCCCCTGTTGTGTCTACTAACAGAAGAAAATGAGAGATTTAATTTTGAAGCATGAGAAAATGAGATGCGGAGATGAAATACAAGACCCAGGTCAAGTGCCTGGAGGTGAATGAATAGGGGTCTTGTGAATGACATGGAGAAGGCAGGTACCAGACACCTCCGGTCACACAAGAAGCTTCACTTTACACTGGTAGGGCCGGAGTTCATTGAGCATGCCCCATGACACACTGCCCTAGTGATCTGCATAGGACTGCAAGGAAAAGACAGCATTCATTCACAGACTTTTCCAGACTGCGGCAATTTACTTTCCTGTTTGGAGAGCGATCCTTACCTTCCTCAATGGCCTCTTGTACCTTCTCAGAGTCTGACGACAGGTACAGGTTGGTGAGGTACGCCTTCAGGTACCCGATTGGGCTCTTCCCTCCTGTCATGCAGAATCTTTCAATATTCAGGTCTAAAATAGAAAGGGTTAATAGCAATAACATAAAAAAATGCAGAATTTCAGATAAACTCGCCAGAACAAATGCTGAAGAAAGTTCCTCAGCGGTGATGTCTGCATGTAAGGCTCAAGGCCAGAGACTGATGGCAGCAATCACATGGGAGAAGGACATCGCTGGCTGAAGGAAGGAAACAAGCAGGGACCATTGGAGCATCAGAGCTGGGCTGGCGGAGGATTGAGCAGGCGAGTGGTGGATAGGTTTTTATTTTAGCACATTTTCTGCTTTCTACCATTTTTTAACCTCCTTCCTGATATCCGTTTACATAGCACATGTCAAGTTCAGAAGTATGAAGCCGCGTGTGCACCATAACAGTGAGTGACAGCTGTGTTACACAGCCATCACCTGCCACTAAGAGCAGTGATCGGAGCTAGCTGGGGGGTCCCGATGAGTTGCCAAGGCAGTTGGGGCCTACCGAAGGCCACCATTACTGCCATGTTTGCATGACAATTATTGCTACATTCATTATATAATGTAATACTATGGTACTGTAGTACATAGTCCACTAGAAAGACTAAAAAAAAATAAAAAAAATTTAATCATTGTCTTTTTCCCAATAAAGAAATACAAGATCATATTTGATATTGTTGCATTTGCACAAGTCAAATATATCAAAATAGGAAATTATTCTAACTTGTGCAGTAAAAAATGAAAAAAACGAAACCAGTGTGGCTGTTATTTAGTCGTGGCACCCACCCTCAAAGCTAAAAGCAGATCAAAGAGCTGTATGTACCCCAATAGTATACAAATAAAACTACAGACAGCCAGGAAAAAATAAAACAATTTTTCACGCAGGTCTATCAACCCAAAAATTAAAAAAAAAGTTACAAGTCTCAAAAAATGGTAAAGCAAGCTAACTGTAAAAAAAAAAAAAAAACCCTCTACACAAGCCATTGTTATGATCATCCTGACTAGAACAGTAATGTTGCCAGGCCATTTTTACCAAATGCTGACTACGGTAAAATCAAACCCCCAAAAAGACAAATGACAAAATTGTTTTTTTAACCTTTTCACTGCAGTTTGATTTTTTTTTTCTGTTTTTTTATTTATTTATTTTTTTTTAACTTTTACAAGGTAAAATTAATTGTGTTATTCAAAACTACAGCTCCTCCTGGATAAAACAAGCCGCATTTGCAAATTTTGCCACATATGGTTTCTGCTCAAAAATGTGCTAATTTTGCCTCATCTGTGTCTTCTGTATCCCTTTAAAAAAGATGAGTGGAAGGTTTTGATCCCACAGATTTACTATAATTTACATAAGAAATTATGGCACAAATCCATCCCAGTTCACAGGCCCCGGGACTTTGTTGTTTCTCCACTTTCTGGGGTAATTTGCTTCTTTTCTAAATGTTTGCACCACTTTTTAATTTCTCTTTCTCTTTTTGATTTTTCCACAATAAATGTTTTTATCCAGAAGTTTTAGACAGATTCAAGAAATGCGATTTTAACTAAATGTCACATTTTTTTTTTTAGCGCATCTCATTCCAGTCCTCCACCTCTGGAGGAAAGCAATTTCCAATTTGGTGCCCTTTTGCAACTTATTAAACGATTTGCTTCGTTTGGTGCACAAAAACGGGTTAAAGAAAAAAAAATTGTTTAATTTGCCCCAAATAATGACCCACTTTAGCCGTTTTGAAGAATTTGGTACAGAAAACCGTCAGCGATTACCACCAGACAAAACGAAAGGAAAAGTGACTCCCATAAATCACAAATGATGAATAGAGACCCATAGTTTTAATGACTTAAGGACAAAGTTGCCTATATATATAATTTTTTTAAGACCTAGATTTGGTGCATCTAATTCCGTCCAGGGCACTGTTCGTGAAACACCAGTATTAGTGGATTTTGTCTGAATGTTGCAGACCAACAATTGGGCGGAGAAGTTCCAGGTTGTAGTCGTAGGCGGCGTTTAAAAATGATGAATCAACTTTAGGAAAATAAGTCGTACTTTGAAGCTAGAACTGGAAACATCAGGACTTGTACTGTTCTCATCCGGATGGTGGGAGCCCGGGGTTTACTTTGTGTTTGACTTGAACTAGCATCACTTGAGCTTGTTATTCTTCACTTCTTGACATACTGTAGGTGTCATGATGAAAGTCTTCGGCAAGACCACCCCGGGGGCAGATACCGATCCTGATTAACTCCATCCAACGCTCTATTTGCTAACCTCACATTTTCTAAGCCATTTCTTCCCCTAGCTGGCCATCGGAGGGTCTCTATTCTTTTATATCCCGCAGGACCCACCGGCAAGGGGGAGATGTCATCATTACTCACTGCTTGGGACATCTGCACTTAATCCTCCTGTATCTTTTAAAATGGGGATGGGGAGTGTTTTTTCAATGGAGATAGGGAGCCTCACCATTCAATGTGACAAGTTAAGTCTACTGTTCTGGAATGAAGGCTGAAAAATGTGCATTGTCATCCATACCCTGACATAGGCAAATAAACATCTGGACATTAAAGAGGCATCATATTACACAGAGACGAGGCTGCTGCTCTCTATCTGATCTGGAAATAGACATTTATATACTTACCGTAGTGATTGATGCTGTTTATGAGCCGTACGCCGACCTGGGCATGGTTATTGGTCATCAGTACAATATCAAAGAGCTCCTCACTCTCCGGATAAAGCAGCCTCAGCTGCTTGTTCACCTCTTCCACCGCCTGTGTAAGGGGACATGAATGATACATATGGGTTATGGGATGACGAGAAGTTCGCAAAACGACTCCATCATTGATAACTTAAACATACATATGGGCGCTACTAAAGCCACTAAGAGAAAGCAGTGGGAAAGGATAGGAGGCTATGTGTAAAAGTTTAGGAAATTGTGGTCATGGTTGGCTAATCAAAACAGTTTGTGTGTAAGTATTTGATAAATGAAGTAAGAAAGAGGTTAAACTTTCAGCTCTGAACCTTCCATAAATCTGCTGGTAAAGCTGAATCGTTTTCATATTTGCTTGTGTACAAATGTTAAAGGGATTGTACACTTTATATATACCCATTCAGCTAAAAAAAAAGAAAGGGTCCAGAAAATAAGCCAATAACGAGAAGCATACGAGACAAAATATTGACCATTTTCCATAATTAATGGATCCAATTTTCCTCCATTTTTGTTCTGTGTGTATTTTTACCATCACAGACGATTCTTTCTGTGAAGTAAAACATTTCACTGCCTGTTTTTAAGCAATGTTTTACCTCACGGAAAGAATCAGCTGTGATTGCATGCTGTAATGTCTGCATACTCTCTTTTGTGTCCTCCCCTGCCCAGGAGCTGTGGTATGACCAGACCATGTTCCTGCACGGTCAGACAGCCATTACAAAGTACACAGCAGGGGCACATTTATAAGATTATTTTTTCAAAACATCCAATTATGGAACTTAATATTATTCAAAGATCTATTGATTAAAATTAACTTTGTTCATGAGAACATATGTCCGTCATCCGGGCACTGAACCAATCACTGTATATTATATATTTTATTTCCTGGCTACAAAGTTAATGATAACTAAAATTGTATTTTCTTTTTACATTATAATCCTCTGACATATGCATCAATAGAGCAGCAGGTGCAGTTTAACATTGCTGGATCGTCTGCTGCAAGCATCAAACACAGCTCAGCTCTACTTGTTAGCTCTGCTCAGCTTGGTTATTACAAGCACCGCTGTGGAGGAGTGCAGCATTGTTGAGCTCTGCTGAAAATTGGCTAGCAGACCAATGACGTAAAACACACAGGCAGATAAACTGATGTAGATGGGAGATTGGACTGACAGATACACAGGAGTGGGAGAAAGGAGTCTGTAGCTGTCAACCTGTGACTGTCTTTATTAAGAAAGGAGGGCCTCAAACAGGCCATGGAACTGGGGCCCTAACTCTGCCTATTCTGGGGGTACTCTTGAAGGTAGAGAGGCCCGAGTCTCTGACCTTACTATTCTCCTGTTAAACACTGATCTGTCCTCTCCTCCACCCCATGAGGCATGGGACAGAAATGTAAACAAGACAAAAAGATAAAACAGGGATAACAGAAAACCGCTATCATACAAAAGCACTAACCAACAATAGGTAGGAGGATAGGGACAGGGAGGAATAAATGGGAACAGCAACTAAACACGCACATACTACAGCAAACCACCCAACACTATTACAGCAACTGTATTCCAACCACTTAGCTTTAGAACACAGCAGAGGAATATGAAGCATTCAATGGCAGGGACAAGAAGGTCTGAACAGATTTTATAGGAAGAGGTAATGTCCAGATCAGAAGCAGCTGAAAAACTGCACATTTTGTAAAGGGTCATTAACCTCTTCAGCACTAAAGGAAACTAAATCCATTTAATAAGGGACACAAATCACACCATCTCTAAAGACCTGCTTTCATTATCGGACATGACTGTCTAACTCCAGGTCTTCCAGGGGGACGTGGCACCCTCATGACAGTAGCACTGAGGAGAAACAAGTGCTGCTGGGAAATGTAGTTTTAGCAGTGTATTAAGGGGATGGCCCATTCGGCAATGTGAAGTCGGATACACGGAGGTGCAGATAAAGATGAAAAAAGACACAAAAGTATAAGAAAGAAACGTTACGTTGGGCTTAGTCTGTATGTTAACAGTAGGTATTCATTTACTGTGCTTTGAGAAAAATAATATGATTTGGGCAATAACTGATTGTCCTGACATTACAGACTAACCTAAGTAAAATTGCCAACCAATAATTATCTTCTGATCTATACAAAACTGTGCACGTAGTATGATTATACATGAATGAATATTTTGATGGGTGTGACTGGTGTAACATCCCTACATATTACCACTTATTACAGTTTACTCATGCTAGTAAAAAAAAAAATAGTAATTAAAAATACCTGAGTTAGCAATCTGTTGCTGGGAAAGCTAGATGACATAGATAGGAAAATTAAAATGGTGGACCCTATAGAGTGGGATACTCTGCTTTTATTACCAAATGCGTAATACCACATTTCTCCTGTAGTGGTCAGTGTAGAAGTAATGTGCTGCTGCTCCCAGCTGCTTACGGCGATCACTGCTGATCAGTGGCAGCTCTGCCAACCTAGGTATCCTCAGTAACATTATGATGGTGGTGCCACATTGGTTGCCATCCGGGTTTTAAAGGGAACCTGTCATCAGATATGAAGCATTCATCAGAAAACAAGTCTTGAAAACCCAGCTGGTGACTTTATGTCTCGGCTAACTAGTCCAAGAGGCGGGCCCACATCAGTTTATCCCTTCCCCAAAACTCTTTGACTGACAGGTGAGTACACAGAAAGTCAAAAGGGAGCAGAGTGGGGAGACGCTGCCAAGGACCTCAGCAATTTAGTAGGCTGAGACATAGTCCCCGACCGGGTTATCAAGATAAACTGCGGAGATTTTTAAACATGCTGCCCGAGGGAGGATCCCTTTAAGAAAGAAATGCTCTTTGAACCTTCATTTTCTATAATGTGAAGTATCAAACACTGTATATTACCATTGCCATTAACAAAGTATAGTGTGCTAATATATCCCATATGTTATCTTATCTAATCCTACAGGTCAGGGCTTGTTACCAGGTGGGACCTGCAACTGAAATATGTGCAAAGTCCTGATCACATAAGAAGTCGGTTTACACTACTTAATCAGCCGTCAGGGTGAGACTTTTAATAAATCAAACTAAAATCCCCAATTTATAAATTGGGATTCTCATAAAACGCAGATCAGATAATCCAGTATAATTTGTAAGGATTAAAATGAAGTGTCTACAAGAAACAAAAAAACTCAGTTATTCAACCAGTTTTTTTCTCAAAATATTAATTACTTCTAAATTTCCCGTGATTTTTTCTACACCCGTCCCCAAAAATTTAAAATACAAAAAACACATCTTTTAAAACGCATTGTTCCTCCAAAAAACTAATAATGTACCTGATCAACTGTATGTGTCATGCTCACAGAAGTCTAGGAAGGCGAGTTACAGTACGATGCTTGGTGAGGTCTTCACATTGAAAAACTGCTGCAACGACCCTATAATTCATGATGATCACTATGGTCATAAGGGGGTTACTTTCCCAAATTAACAAAATTGAGGCAATAAAGGGGACCTGTCACCAGATTCCACAATACAAACTGCCCACATTAATAAATAGACCCGATGTGACTCTTGGGAGTTACTTTGGGTTAACCCCTTCATGACCCAGCCTATTTTGGCCTTAATGACCTTGCCGTTTTTTGCAATTCTGACCAGTGTCCCTTTATGAGGTAATAACTCAGGAACGCTTCAACGGATCCTAGCGATTCTGAGATTGTTTTTTCGTGACATATTGGGCTTCATGATAGTGGTAAATTTAGGTCGATAATTTCTGAGTTTATTTGTGAAAAAAACGGAAATTTGGTGAAAATTTTGAAAATTTCGCAATTTTCACATTTTTAATTTTTATTCTGTTAAACCAGAGAGGTATGTGACACAAAACAGTTAATAAATAACATTTCTCACATGTCTACTTTACATCAGCACAATTTTGGAAACAAATTTTTTTTTTGCTAGGAAGTTATAAGGGTTAAAATTTGACCAGTGATTTCTCATTTTTACAACAAAATTTACAAAACCATTTTTTTTAGGGACCACCTCACATTTGAAGTCAGTTTGAGGGTTCTATATGGCTGAAAATACCCCAAAGTGACACCATTCTAAAAACTGCACCCCTCAAGGTGCTCAAAACCACATTCAAGAAGTTTATTAACCCTTCAGGTGTTTCACAGCAGCAGAAGCAACATGGAAGGAAAAAATGAACATTTAACTTTTTAGTCACAAAAATGATATTTTAGCAACAATTTTTTTATTTTCCCAAGGGTAAAAGGAAAAACTGGACCACGAACGATGTTGTCCAATTTGTCCTGAGTACGCTGATACCTCATATGTGGGGGTAAACCACTGTTTGGGCATACGGCAGGGCTTGGAAGGAAAGGAGCGCCATTTGACTTTTTGAATGAAAAATTGGCTCCAATCTTTAGCGGACACCATGTCGCGTTTGGAGAGCCCCCGTGTGCCTAAACATTGGAGCTCCCCCACAAGTGACCCCATTTTGGAAACTAGACCCCCCAAGGAACTTATCTAGAAGCATAGTGAGCACTTTAAACCCCCAGGTGCTTCACAAATTGATCCGTAAAAATTAAACAGTACTTTTTTTTCACAAAAAAATTATTTTAGCCTCAATTTTTTCATTTTCACATGGGCAACAGGATAAAATGGATCCTAAAATTTGTTGGACAATTTCTCCTGAGTACACTGATACCTCACATGTGGGGGTAAACCACTGTTTGGGCACATGGTAAGGCTCGGAAGGGAAGGAGCGCCATTTGACTTTTTGAATGAAAAATGATCTCCATCGCTAGCAGAGACCATGTCACGTTTGGAGAGCCCCCGTGTGCCTAAACATTGGAGCGCTCCCACAAGTGACCCCATTTTGGAAAGTAGACCCCCCAAGGAACTTATCTAGAAGCATAGTGAGCACTTTAAACTCTCAGGTGCTTCACAAATTGATCCGTAAAAATGAAAAAGTACTTTTTTTTCACACAAAATTTCTTTTAGCCTCAATTTTTTCATTTTCACATGGGCAACAGGATAAAATGGATCCTAAAATTTGTTGGGCAATTTCTGCTGAGTATGTTGATACCTCATATGTGGGGGTAAACCACTGTTTGGGTGCACGGCAAGGCTCGGAAGGGGAGGCGTGCCATTTGACTTTTTGAATGGAAAATTAGCTCCAATCGTTAGCGAACACCATGTCGCGTTTGGAGAGCCCCTGTGTGCCTAAACATTGGAGCTCCCCTACACGTGACCCCATTTTGGAAACTAGACCCCCCAAGGAACTTATCTAGATGCATAGTGAGCACTTATAACCCCCAGATGCTTCACAGAAGTTTATAACGCAGAGCCGTGAAAATAAAAAATAATTTTTCTTTCCTCAAAAATGATTTTTAGCCCAGGATTTTTTAATTTTCCAAGGGTAATAGGAGAAATTGGACCCCAAATGTTGTTGTCCAGTTTGTCCTGAGTACGATGATACCCCATATGTGGGGGTAAACCACTGTTTGGGCACACGGCAGGGCTCGGAAGGGAAGGCACGCCATTTGGCTTTTTGAATGGAAAATTAGCTCCAATCATTAGCGGACACCATGTCACGTTTGGAGAGCCCCTGTGTGCCTAAACATTGGAGCTCCCTAACAAGTGACCCCATTTTGGAAACTAGACCTCCCAAGGAACTAATCTAGATGTGTGGTGAGCACTTTGAACCCCCAAGTGCTTCGCAGAAGTTTATAACGCAGAGCCGTGAAAATAATAAATGTGTTTCCTTTCCTCAAAAATATTTTTTAGCCCAGAATTTTTTATTTTTGCAAGGGTAACAGGAGAAATTGGACCCCAAAAGTTGTTGTCCAGTTTCTCCTGAGTACGCTGATACCCCATATGTGGGGGTAAACCACTGTTTGGGCACATGCCGGGGCTCGGAAGGGAAGTAGTGACGTTTTGGAATGCAGACTTTGATGGAATGCTCTGCGGGCGTCACGTTGCATTTGCAGAGCCCCTGATGTGCCTAAACAGTAGGAACTCCCCACAAGTGACTCCATTTTGGAAACTAGACCCCCCAAGGAACTTATCTAGATGTGTGGTGAGCACTTTGAACCCCCAAGTGCTTCACAGAAGTTTATAACGCAGAGCCGTGAAAATAATAAATGTGTTTCCTTTCCTCAAAAATATTTTTTTAGCCCAGAATTTTTTATTTTTGCAAGGGTAACAGGAGAAATTGGACCCCAAAAGTTGTTGCCCAGTTTCTCCTGAGTACGCTGATACCCCATATGTGGGGGTAAACCACTGTTTGGGCACATGCCGGGGCTCGGAAGGGAAGTAGTGACGTTTTGGAATGCAGACTTTGATGGAATGCTCTGCGGGCGTCACGTTGCATTTGCAGAGCCCCTGATGTGCCTAAACAGTAGGAACTCCCCACAAGTGACTCCATTTTGGAAACTAGACCCCCCAAGGAACTTATCTAGATGTGTGGTGAGCACTTTGAACCCCCAAGTGCTTCACAGAAGTTTATAACGCAGAGCCGTGAAAATAATAAATGTGTTTCCTTTCCTCAAAAATATTTTTTTAGCCCAGAATTTTTTATTTTTGCAAGGGTAACAGGAGAAATTGGACCCCAAAAGTTGTTTTCCAGTTTCTCCTGAGTACGCTGATACCCCATATGTGGGGGTAAACCACTGTTTTGGCACACGTCGGGGTTCGGAAGGGAAGTAGTGACGTTTTGGAATGCAGACTTTGATGGAATGGTCTGCTGGCGTCACGTTGCATTTGCAGAGCCCCTGATGTGCCTAAACAGTAGAAACACCCCACAAGTGACCCCATTTTGGAAACTAGACCCCCCAAGGAACTTATCTAGATGTGTGATGAGCACATTCAACCCCCAAGTGCTTCACAGAAGTTTACAACGCAGAGCCATGAAAATAAAAAATCATTTTTCTTTCCTCAAAAAAGATGTTTTAGCAAGCAATTTTTTATTTTCACAAGGGTAACAGGAGAAATTGGGCCCCAATATTTGTTGCCCAGTTTGTTGTGAGTACAGTGATACCCCATATGTGGGGGTAAACCACTGTTTGGGCGCACGTCAGGGCTCGGAAGGGAAGTAGTGACATTTGAAATGCAGACTTTGATGGAATGGTCTGCGGGCGTCACGTTGCATTTGCAGAGCCCCTGATGTGCCTAAACAGTAGAAACACCCCACAAGTGACCCCATTTTGGAAACTAAACCCCCCAAGGAACTTATCTAGATGTGTGATGAGCACATTCAACCCCCAAGTGCTTCACAGAAGTTTACAACGCAGAGCCATGAAAATAAAAAATCATTTTTCTTTCCTCAAAAAAGATGTTTTAGCAAGCAATTTTTTATTTTCACAAGGGTAACAGGAGAAATTGGGCCCCAATATTTGTTGCCCAGTTTGTTGTGAGTACAGTGATACCCCATATGTGGGGGTAAACCACTGTTTGGGCGCACGTCAGGGCTCGGAAGGGAAGTAGTGACATTTGAAATGCAGACTTTGATGGAATGGTCTGCGGGCGTCACGTTGCATTTGCAGAGCCCCTGATGTGCCTAAACAGTAGAAACACCCCACAAGTGACCCCATTTTGGAAACTAGACCCCCCAAGGAACTTATCTAGATGTGTGATGAGCACGTTCAACCCCCAAGTGCTTCACAGAAGTTTACAACGCAGAGCCGTGAAAATAAAAAATCATTCTTCTTTCCTCAAAAATTATGTCTTAGCAAGTAATTTTTTATTTTTGCAAGGGTAACAGGAGAAATTGGACCCCAACAGTTGTTGCCCAGTTTGTCCTGAGTACGCTGGTACCCCAAATGTGGGGGTAAACCACTGTTTGGGCACACGTCGGGGCTTGGAAGGGAGGGAGCACCATTTGACTTTTTGAATGCAAGATTGGCTGGAATCAATGGTGGCGCCATGTTGCGTTTGGAGACCCCTGATGTGCCTAAACAGTGGAAACCCCTCATTTCTAACTTCAACACTAACCCCAACACACCCCTAACCCTAATCCCAACTGTAGCCATAACCCTAATCCCAACCCTAACCCCAACACACCCCTAACCACAACCCTAACCCCAACACACCCGTAACCCTAATTCCAACCCTAGCCCTAATTCCAACCCTAACCCTAAGGGTATGTGCCCACGTAGCGGATTCGTGTGAGATTTTTCCGCACGACTTTTGAAAAATCTGCAAGTAAAAGGCACTGCGTTTTACCTGCGGATTTACAGCAGATTTCCAGTGTTTTTTTGTGCGGATTTCACCTGCGGATTCCTATTGAGGAACAGGTGTAAAACGCTGCGGAATCCGCACAAAGAATTGACATGCTGTGGAAAATACAACGCAGCGTTTCTGCACGGAATTTTCCGCATTATGGGCACAGCGGATTTGGTTTTCCATAGGTGTACACGGTACTGTAAACCTGATGGAAAACTGCTACGAATTCGCAGCGGCCAATCCGCTGCGGATCCGCGGCCGATCCGCTGCGGATCCGCGGCCGATCCGCTGCGGATACGCGGCCGATCCGCTGCGGATCCGCGGCCGATCCGCTGCGGATCCGCGGCCGATCCGCTGCGGATCCGCTGCCAAATCCGCACATGCCATAACCCTAACCCTACCCGTAACCCTAACCCTAGTTCTAACCCTAACCCTAGTTCTAACCCTAACCCTAGTGGAAAAAAAAATATATATATTTTCTTTATTTTATTATTGTCCCTATCTATGGGGGTGATAAAGGGGGGGGTTTATTTATTATTTTTTTTATTTTGATCGCTGTGGTAGAACCTACCACAGCGATCAAAATGTACCTGTAAGGAATCTGCCGGCCGGCGGGCGTACTGAGCATGCGCCCGCCATTTTGGAAGATGGCGGCGCCCAGCGAGGAGACGGCCGGACACCGGGAGGATCGGTAAGTATGAAGGGGTGGTGGGGGGGTGGATCTGAGCACAGGGGGGGTGATCGGAGGACGGGGGGAGCGGACAGCAGGACGGGGGAGCGGGCAGGAGCACGGGGCAGCGGAGCACAGGACGGAGGGGACCGGACCACGCACCGGAGCACTGGGGGGGCGATCGGTGGGGTGGGGGGTGGTCACTTCAGGTTTTCCAGCCATGGCCGATGATATTGCAGCATCGGCCATGGCTGGATTGTAATATTTCACCTGTTTTTTAGGTGAAATATTACAAATCGCTCTGATTGGCAGTTTCACTTTCAACAGCCAATCAGAGCGATCGTAGCCACGGGGGGGTGAAGCCACCCCCCCTGGGCTGAAGCACCACTCCCCCTGTCTCTGCAGATCGGGTGAAAATGGAGTTAACCCTTTCACCCGATCTGCAAGAGCGCGATCATTCCATGACGCATACGCTGCGTCATAGGTCGTTTTGGCACCGACTTTCATGACGCAGCGTATGCGTCAAAGGTCGTTAAGGGGTTAAACTTAGAAAAATAATTATTCAGCCATTTTTGCATAAATATTTACTCTCCATCCACTTAGTCTGACTGAAAACTCTATAGCATCTCTACTACCTGCTGCTCAATATTTACCTACCTGGTGCACTCTCTCAGGGCCCCTCCTCCCTGCTGCTGAATCCCCAGCCATCTAGCCTGATTCATAGTCTCTCAGTGTTCCTCCTCTCTGCTGCTGAATCTCCACCCAACAAGTTGGACAAATCCTCAGTGTCCCTCCTCCCTGCTGCTGAATCTCCACCCAACTAGTTGGATAGATCCTCAGTGTCCCTCCTCCCTGTTGCTGAGTCTCCACCCAACTAGATGGACAGATCCTCAGTGTCCCTCCTCCCTGTTGCTGAGTCTCCACCCAACTAGTTGGACAGATCCTCAGTGTCCCTCCTCCCTGTTGCTGAGTCTCCACCCAACAAGTTGGACAGATCCTCAGTGTCCCTCCTCCCTGCTGATGAATCTCCACCCATATAGCTGGACAGCTCCTCAGTATCTCTCCTCCCTGCTGCATCTCCACACACCTAGCCTGATTCAGTCACTCAGTGTCCCACCTCCCCAGCGCTTAGTCTCCACCCACCAAGCCTGACAACTCCTCATTGTCTCTCCTCCATGTTGCTGCTGCTGAATTTCCACTCACCCAGTCTGAAAGCTCCTCAATGTCTCTCCTCCCTGCTGCTGAGATCTCACACTGCTCAGAAGAAGTTGCAGATGTCAGTCAGGCTGGATGGGCCTAGATTGAATAAACTCATGAAATCTTGCACCCAATACCATAGCTGGACTTATAAAAATGCTCATTTTATACCGCCATTCTGACTAATGGATTCTTAGACACCTGTTTAATGTTGTATACAGGTTGTAATATGAAATCTATTTTTCGCTTTAGAAGGTTTCTGCATGAAAAATAAAAATTACCCTTCACAGCTTGGTCTAATTAGACAAATAGTATTTGTGAACACTGAGCTGAATATGTAAATTATCAATACATTTATATAGAGTATTGTCTGCTTTTTGGGCATTTTGTTTTTACATTAATGCCTGTATTTTTGGCTAAGAGTACTTTTCCATTGTGCTCTTATTAATATTTCTGGACTTTTTCAGCCTTTACAAATCAGTTTTTATTAATCAGTGAACTCGTTCTGACAGCAGGGTCCAACTGGGATAAAGATTTACTAATAAAGCCGACTGCACTTTCCCAATTTATTGGTACAGAGGGTTGTCCAAAATGTCTTTTGAAAACAGCGCCACACCTGTCCATAGGTGGCATCTAGTATTGCAGCTGAGCTCCCCAGAAGTGGCCCTATGCAGGCACCTAAAGGTCCCACGTCATGTATCAGATAAACAGGAGGCAGGATGACTACAGACAGGTCCTAACAATTATCCACAATGGTTTTCTCACTTACTCCTTGTTTACTCCGCAGCTCCTGACATGGAGGATGGGAAGTCCCATAAATTCTGACTGCATAAATCTTTGCTCGATCCTCTTTAATCTCTGGATAAAAACACCTATCAGTAGGAGATTTACAGGAACTTAAATGGGGACTTGCGCATGATCCGTAGACGGAAAAATGACAATATTTATGGTATGAACAAAAGTATCATCTATTTATCCAACCTGTCAACATCATCTCAGAATAATAAGGTTGCCATTTAATTAGCCATATCCCCAGGGAAAGGCGAGTTTCCGCTGACTGTCGTGACTAAATAAGTGGGGGGAATAGTGAAAATAGTCATTAGATGCTCTGGGCCGTCAGAATATGATACAAGCTCGTCTCCAGAAGAAAGAAAATGGCTTCTTTAATGCCACCGATTGGATGTAGTTCCCAGGGGCGGACACCGACAGAAGACGGCCCCTGAGCAGGAACAGTATATGGGCACTTTGCAGTCCAATAGCTCCTCATAATGCACAATTTCACCTGCTTTGGAGTTAGAAGTGGCCCTTTCAGCTCTTGGGCCCTTGCACTGGCTCGCTTTTCTATGCCGTATACAAGTAAGGTTTCCTAACACTATTCAGCCCGATAGATGCCAACAGGAAACTTTTTGTTCAGAATATGGAATTATCTTGGCACCACTTGATTTGACCACAGGCTTACGCTATGTGCATACTGATTTTTTTTTAGGGAGACTGTTCCAAAAAAAAAAAAAGGCCTGAAAAATCACTTAACAAAAACTCTTAAAAAGCATCTTTCAGCAGTTTCTGCTCATTATTAAACTGGTCACATCAGAGATTAGAGGATGTAGAGTTGGATAAACATAGTTTTTATCTATTAAATTGTCCTCTCTGTTGCAGAGCTATTAGCTTGTTAAATGTAGATTATCTGGTAATTAATTTTGGTACATTGATTTGACTCTGAGGGCGTGTACTTCGTTCCCTGCATGGCGTTGACCAATCATAAGTAGGAGGCGTCAAGCAGGGGAAAAAAAAAAAAGAACACGCCTTCTCTTCTGACCAATCATAAGTAGGAGGCATCAAGCAGGGGAAAAAAAAAAAAAGAACACGCCTTCTCTTCTGACCAATCATAAGTAGGACGCATCAAGCAGGGGGAAAAAAAAAAGAACACGCTTTCTCTTCTGACCAATCATAACTAGGAGGCGTCAAGCAGGGGGAAAAAAAAGAACATGCCTTCTTTTCTGACCAATCATAAGTAGGAGGCGTCAAGCAGGGGGGAAAAAAAAAAGAACATGCCTTCTCTTCTGACCAATCATAAGTAGGAGGCGTCAAGCAGGGGGGAAAAAAAAAAAGAACATGCCTTCTCTTCTGACCAATCATAAGTAGGAGGCGTCAAGCAGGGGAAAAAAAAGAACACGCCTTCTCTTCTGAGTTGTAATAATGACAACCCTGCTCTCTGCAACTACTGTGAAGTATAGAGCAGAGCTGAGTGTAATTACAAACACCTCCTGCAGACTTCATCTCACAGCAATAATTAGAGCATAGCTGAGCGTGATTAAAAACACTTCTGCAGCTGCAGCTCTCTCTCCATGTCTCTGTCAGCTCATTGTCATCCCCCTCACCCCTCAGACTGCAGTGAGATGAAAGCTGTTGATGCTTGAAATCACACTCAGCTGTGCGCTATACTACGCAGCAGGTGCAGAGATCAGGGTTAAGAGAAGGACTATGTCATTACATGTCTCACAACAGAAAGTGTGTTCTCCTGAACTTCTGGGGTGTGTTCTTTTTTTCCCCTGCATGACTCCTTCAGCTTATGATTGGTTAACATCATGCAGAGGAAAAATACAAGCCCTCAGAGACAAATCTCTTGAAATGCTCGGTCGGACTTTATAATTTAGAATTGATAAAATAAATTTTACACGCCAATAACTTGTTTTCTATTAATCTCTGCCCCCTCCTCCCTTGATTGACAGTTCTGGCTATACAAGAGCCATAGAAGGTTCTGTCTATGTAACTTGCTGTCCACTCCCTGTAGTAACGTCACGTGTAATCCTTGTGACCATCCTCTTTTTACCGTTGTTTTTAAAGTCAATTATTTAATAAAGAAGAATGATCTTATTTGGCTAGTGCCTCGCTCTTTTCCTTTGCTTTCCTCAATGGTAAAGTTGTAAAGTGCTATCCTTCTTTAGCATCACAGACTCCATGATGGATTACAGGAAGTAGGGCAGGGCATTGTCTCTCTGCTCCTGCTCTCCTGTCTGACAGACTGCAGTCAGGCATAACAGAGGAGCAGACAGACAAACCAATTCAAAATAACGGGAGTAATGCATGCTAGGAAGTTACGAAAAGGAAGCTCTAGACACAATAGTGCTGTCAGAATGCTGATAAAGAGGAACCACTTGATCAAAAAGGATAAATAATAGACTACACAGCATGAAAATAATGGCAGTTTCTGGATGTTTTAGATTAGTTTGCACCAAAAGCAGTTTAAGGGTATGTGCACACGTTCAGGATTTTTCTTGCGATAAAATGCATAAAAAATGCATACATATGCATCCTATCATTTAGAATGCATTCTGCAATTTTTGTGCACATGATGCGTTTTTTCCGCGAAAAAAACCGCATCGCGGTTAAAAAAGCAGCATGTTCATTAATTTTGCGGATTTTTCGTGTTTTCCCGCTACTTAATGCATTGGGAACCTCTGGAAAAAAACGCAAAAAAACCCGCACAAAAAACGCAAAAAAAACGCATGTGGATTTCTGGCAGAAATGTCCAGTTTTTGTTAGGAAATTTCTGCAAGAAATCCTGAACGTGTGCACATACCCTCAAAGGAGTTGTCCAGCTTTGGAATAAGGGTATGTGCACACGTTGTGGATTTTGCTGCGGATCCGCAGCCGATTGGCCGCTGCTTATTCGCAGCAGTTTTCCCTGAGTTTACAGTAACATGTAAACCTATGGAAAACAAAATCCGCAGTGCACATGCTGCAGAAAAAAAGAGCAGAAACGCTGCATTGTTTATTCTGCAGCATGTCAATTCTTTGTGCGGATTCCGCAGCGGTTTACACCTGCTCCATAATGGGAATCCACAGGTGTAAAACCGCAGGTGGAATCCGTATAAAAACCGAGCAAAAAAACGGGGTAAATCTGCAGTAATTCCGCAGTGTGGATTTACTGCAGATTTACCAAAATCAGTGTGGAAAAATCCGCACAACTTTCCGCAACGTGTGCACGTGGCCTAAAAGTCTGCAGTTACTATGGGGTTGCAAACTATTGAAGTGCGCACCACATACTGTCAGGATTCTCCGGTGGCAGCGGCGAGAGCTGAAGGTCATGTATCCCCAGGTATGCAATTTGCATACTTCCGGACACATTGCGATGTGCGTGGCCTGGCTCAATATAAGCGAGCTGAGTGATGCCACGCACGTCTAGTCGGCAGGTGACCGCATGTCTGCAAATCACATACTTGTGGTCACATGAACGTGTTCTCATCTCCAGCAGCAGAAAATCCTGACAGCACGCATTGTGCACGCTCTCAGGATACAAAAGTCTGCAGCCACATAGGGTAACTGCATACTGTCATCCTAAACCCGGGCAACCCCTTTCAGCTAAGCAGGTTATAGATTTTTTTCCTCCAATTTATTTATTTGTTATGCTTTGCTTATGCGCCATCATATTCCACAGCTTTACATAGATCATCACTGTCCCCATTGGAGCTCACAATCTACATTCCCTATCAGTATGTCTTTGGAATGTGGGAGGAAACCAGGAAACCCACACAAACACAGGGAGAACATACAAACTCCTTACAGATGTTGTCCTTGGTTGGAATTGAACCCAGGTCCCCAGTGCTGCAAAGCTGCAGTGCTAACCACTGAGCCAACGTGCTGCAACTTTTGGACAGGCCTTTTTCTAACTAAATCTATTTATATATCTTCGTTTGTTGGTTATGTAAACTTTTAGCATCATTTTAGCATGTTTCAATACTTTTGCTAGATTTTCTGATTACCGATTCATATTTTTGCTTCTTATTTGTACAGACAACACAACCTTGTAACCACATCGCCCTCTAAACCCTTGTGAGACAGGATTGGGACGTCGATAACATTTTTCTGCCCGTTTGTGGATTCCCTGACGTGGACCGTCACACCAAACTCCACAATGTAACCAGCGGGTGGGAGGACAGGGGTAGGGACGCAAAAATGTCGTAGAGCAAGTAACGACTGACTGCCGGCAGCGTCCATCTGAGCTCTGCCTTTATTATTACTGCTAGGAGGACTACACAAGTGTATACTAATTAAATAAATAGGTGTAGGTACTACAAGGGCGCTATTGGGAGGTTGGGGCCTGTATAGGACCTGTCCAAAATTCAACAAAAAGTGCATTGTTATCAAATGTATAGTGGGAAGTCGTCTAATGGTCCTGGAAATTGCAGCAAGTGGCCTGCTATATAGTTATGGGGCGCTCTTTATTCTATGTATGATGGAAAATTGGTTCTCAATACGTCTAGGGCTACATTGTGATATGTGTGCCATGTCTGCAGCTCTCTGAAAAGTCGTGCAAAAAAAAAAAAAAAAAATTCTGCGACTTGTCGTAGCGCGACATTTCATGGCTGTGATATTTCTGTATGTAAAACAGCCAATTTGCCGGCAAGTCACCTATCACGTGCGACAGCAACCAGAGACCGAAAATCCAGCAGATTTGGAAACATAAGTGACCCTGAATCGCAGTATGCCACAGGTCGCACCACAGGAACTCATTCCATCCAACGGTGCAATGTGTGATTTTAGTGTCACACAACATACAGTATATCATGTGTAGCTTTAGCCCTGCAGCATGCTGTGCCGCAGTCGAATATTTTTCCACATTTGTAGAATTTTCTATCACTTTTTGCAAGTCGCACTTGACATACACTTGCCATAGACTTCAATGCAAGTCACACGCGACATGTGACACACATGCAACTTGTCTGTTTTAAATAACAGCATCATCACAGTTTTAATATAGTCGCAAGATAGAAGACTTTTCTGAATCTTCAAATCCCAGAGAGGCAGAAGAGTCTGGGGATACAAGCTCAGGACACAAACTGACAATGGCGCAGGTTGCATGGATTTATGCATTTCTTTATCAACTCAGGAATGTGTGCATCAGACCTCCTGGGGGCATCACAGCCCGCCAAGATCTCCATTAGCGGACAATAAAACCTTCACACTCCTTATCTAGGAACTGCAGGAATATTTACTGCCAAAACTGTTTCTCCCCACTTCATACTGATAGTAATAGTGATGTGAAGTAGAACTATGTCTTGTGTATAAATATGCAACTTTTTAGATATTGTGGGAAAGGGGTTGTCCACAATGTGAATGTTGTCGGCATTTTCTGGAGCAGGTGGGTGTGTGACTGCAAGAATGTGATTTGAATACATGTGGTCACATGCTGACTAGACTTGCTCAATACAAGTGAATTGAGCGAGGCCGGACACGACTAGTCAGAGTGCGGCCGGAAGAATACAGATCACATACTTTCGGTCGCAAGACCACTCTCTCCCAGCACCGGTACCAAAGAACTATGACTGCCCACTATGTGAGTGCTGTGCCCCCTGAAGAAGTGTGGATGAAACGTGCGTCGGGGTAGAGGGACGCAGCATCGACTCCACACAGCATGTAAGTACTATTGAGAGGCTTCTGGCTCACATTCCACACGCTGCAATCAGGGGTACTTTTCTTGTATAGGGTTTATTGCTCTTAATTCAGGACTAGCACAGGCTATCAGAGGTGCCTGGTAGTGGTGTATGATAGTTGTGTAGATATGCAGCCCTTTTTCATTTGACAGTTACTTTTCATGCAGCATGACGTTGCACACAGCATGATTTAATAAGAATAGGTGTTTTTTACTCTTCTATTGAATAGTACTGTACATCAATATAATAATCTTTATTTTTTAGATAGCGCTAACATATTCCGCAGCGCTTTACAGACATTATCATCACTGTCCCCAATGGGGCTCACAATCTAAATTCCCTATCAGTATGTCTTTGGAACGAGGGAGGAAACCGGAGGAAACCCACGCAAACACGGAGAGAACATAAACTCTTTGCAGGTGTTGTCCTTGGTGGGATTTGAACCCAGGACTCCAGAGCTGCAAGGCAAGTGCAATATATTATAGAACATTTTTCATTTTAGTGTGTTTAATGGCGTCCTTAGCCATGAGTGTCTCTCACATCGGGGGTCACTAGCAGCATTTAAGCAACTATTATTTAAGTTTATTTTTATTGCGTTTTTGATGCTGCATTTTTTTTGTCTTTTTTTTGTGTGTTATGCTTTAAATAAAGCTGCTTTGTCTTTGATACTTCCTGGTGTGTGGCTCTGACAAAACTTTATTGATACAGTCATGTCGGGATTATATGTGTTTTTTACATTAATGCAATTCTATGGGGAAAATTTACATAGAAAACTCAAGGTATCCGCAAGAGAAATTGACATGTTGCGGATTTGAAACCATCACCGCAGTTCAGCTTTTTCGAAGTAAAAAAAGAAGCACCATGGTCATGAGATTTCTATAAATCCCATCCACCATGCTGGAATTGTAAGTGAAAATGTACAGTGTCAAAAACTCATCGTGGAAAGGGAATGTAGCCTAAGGGGCAGCTTGTATGTTGAAACTCCTGCTCCACAAAACAAAACATGTGACAGATCTAGAATCTATTATCTTCCATTTGTCATACTGGTATCTTCTTGTAAGGCAAAGAGACGCTCGGGGCCTTTTAGCCACCAGGGTCTGGGTGTAATCGTTGCCGTCGGACTTCCTATAGCTATGTGCCCGATTCCAATATAAATAAATATAATACACAATATAAATATACAAATATAATACAATATAAGTACAACAGTCCTGATTTGATGGGAGAATCTAGATAAAAAAAAGGGGCATATATTAGCACAATTCTTCCCAAAATGGCAGTTTTGGGGTGTTCCTTTGGCAAAGCTCGTTTTGATTTTTGTTTACTTCTAAGGCCTCATTCAGGCAATTGTTTTTCACATATGTGTTCTGTGTTTTTCACGTATAGAACTTGTACCCATTATCTATAGAACTGTTCACATGTGTGCTTTTTGTGGACTGTGCGTCTGCCAAAAAAATGGAGACCTGACTGTTTTTGATTAGGGTCACGGTCGGATCAAACTTACCTGTACAAGTCTATAGGTCAGAGAAAATCATGGGCAAGTGGAAAGGCTTTGTAATTTATTTTTTCATACATGAAATGTCAATGATGGTAAAAACTACCAACGGACCAAAACACTGATGAAACTTTTTGATATTTTTTGCGTACGTGAAAAATCACAGATGTCTGAATGAGGCCTGAGTCGGGTTCAGACCGCCATATTGAAAATTGGGGACTTGATTAGGTCTGTGTCCTCATCTGCATTGCACATGGTTACAACTGGTCCGTTGACACTGATCAAAAACGTTCATCTAAATAAGCTCTTAAGGGGGTGTTCTGATTTTCATAGATATAAATTGTCGGATAGTGCTTGTACATACAAGCAATTTTGCAATGTGCTGCGTAGAATAATTTTCAGAGAATCTTGAGCCATGAAATGGAATCTGTCACCTGATTCATGAGGCCCCAACCGTGGGCAGCATGGATCAGAGCCATATAGTTAAAAGGTCCGGCCGCGGACCATATGCAGAGACGAGGGTCCGGAGCGGCCCACTGCAGATGATTGACAGGTCTCATCCATAGCAAGCAACCGGTCTATCACGTAGGGCAGTGATAGGAAAAGCCGGCCAGGGGCAACACCACATGACTCTAGTCTCCGGCTAATCTTCTCTGGTGTTTCAAAGAAAAATATACCTGTCTGCAATCGTGCAGCGAGTCCCCGATTCATGATGTCCGTGCTTGGGCAAAATGGATAAGCTGCCAGGTTCCTTTTAACACTTTTCTTATCACTTGTTTACAGCTTGTTTACAGCTCATTGATGGAGATCGACCACCACTGCCAGAGAGCAGAACATGTGCAGTGCTTACAAGTTCTTTCCTATTGAGCTTGTAAGCACTGTTTTATAGCTGGTTAGGATCGCTGTAGTACTCCGTTACCTCCTAATCCTGACCAGCTACAGTGCAGTTCTTACAGGCTAGACAGCAGCAGTGGTCGGTCGCCTAGGCAACAAATTGTAAACAAAAGAGTTAACATGTCATCAACGTCTGCAAATTATAATAAGCAGTAAATCGCCTGCTTTGACAAATATCCAACAAAATCCAACATGGAAATAACACTTTAATCAGGAGTGGAGCAATCCGAGGAAAAGTATAAGGCCACGTTCACACGTTCAGTATTTGGTCAGTATTTTACCTCAGTATTTGTAAGTCAAAACCAGAAGTGGAACGATCAAAGGAAAAGTATAATAGAAACATATGCATCACTTCTGCATTTATCACCCACTCCTGGTTTTGGCTACAAATACTGATGTAAAATACTGACCAAATCCTGCTAGTGTGAATGTGGTCTTACAGTCTGTGATCAATGCTCTGGAGGATCTAAACCAGGGAAACTGTATTCCTCGAGGGCCACAAACCGTGCGTGTTTTTAAGATTTCCTTAGCATTGCACTAGGTGCTAGAATCATTATCTGTGCAGGTGACTAAATTATCACCTGTGCAATACAAGGACATCCTGAAAACATGACCTGTTTGCGGCCCTTGAGGAATGCAGCTTGAGACCTCTGATCTAAACTCTAACCATCTTGGAAAGTGTGGTACCCCTGAACATGACATGATGACAGTTCAATAACATGTTCTTAACTGCAACTAATAAGTCTTTTCCAGGACTTCAGTGCTACCAATAAGCCACCTCTGCCATTTAGATACTAATCACGTTTCCTAAAGTAGAAGTTTTAGGCCCTAAGTCATCAAAGTGTTCAGACCAGAAAATTGATGTAAAACCCTTTGAAAAGATGCACCAAAATTAGCGATTTTTGATGTTTTTATGCCAATATGGGAGGCGCCATGGCGAGGGGAGATGTGAGTATGCCCGCCCGTCAAAAATTCATCCACAGTGGTGACATTTCTTACACCAAGAAAGTCATAATTTCTATCAAGGTACATGTCACTGAGAAGATGCGTCAAATTTCTTAAGTGACATTCGACCGCCTCTTAATGAATTCGGAACATCTTATTCCTGCCCCCTCATTAAGTATGGAGTAGAAAACCTAGTCTTATAGCTTGTGCACACGCTGCGGATTCCATTGCGGAATTTTCTGCAGCGGAATTGATAAATCTGCAGTGCAAAACCGCTGCGATTGTTCCTGCGGATTTATCGCGGTTTCCGCTGCGGGTTTACACCTGCAGTTTTCTATTGGAGCAGGTGTAAACCCGCAGCGGAATCCGCACAAAGAATTGACATGTTGCGGAATATAAACTGCTGCGTTTCCGCGCGTTTTTTTCTGCAGCATGTGCACTGCGGATTTCGTTTCCCATAGGTTTAGATTGTACTGTAAACTTATGGGAAACCGCTGCAGACCCGCAGCTCCGGAAACGCTGCGGATCTGCAGCGAAATCCGGAGCGTGTGCACATACCCATAGGCCTCTTTCACACGTCAGTGTCTCCAGTATGTGAGGTGACGGTTTTCACACATACCAGAGACACTGACACACGTAGACCCACATATCTGGGTTTTTTCACGGACCGTGTGTCTGAGTGACCCACACGTCGATATGTCCGTTTTTGTGCAGCTGCACGGATCACACGGACCCATTCAAGTCAATGGGTCCGTGTAAACACGTACCGCACACGGATGCTGTCTGTGTGATGCATCAGTACCAGACGGACGGCTGCCGGGGAAGAATCGCTACAGTAAGCGCTGTTCCCCGGCGGCCGTCCATGTGATACTGATGTGGCACTTAGTTGCCACACGTGTGCCGCACGTAGTATACACACGGACACGGATTTCTCCAGTACCGTTTTTTCCGGTACTGGAAATAAACTGATGTGTGAAACCGGACTTAGTGAATCGAGGCCTTAGTTATTTCTACATAGCTTTCTTACTGCGCCGTCAGAGGGTCGTATAAATCGGTGCGACATCGGACCGCAGTGCACAGACTGGCTGTTGGCTCTCCCGACCAGTGCGTGACCGTTTTATATATTTCTATGAAGCTGTCACGCTTGGGTCGGGAGAGCAGCCAGCCAGTCCATGCACTGCGGTCCAATCTCGCTGCGCCTGACTGCGCCTTTAAGAAGTTATGTCCAGAACTGACACTCCCATCCCAAATTCTTGCATTGAGAGCTGTCAGAGATGAGCGTCGTCCACCTCCCCCCATGCCTGCAGGTTGTGTTAGTGCTGCTGTATTTGGAATGTGATTTCTGCAGCTGAGGAAGAAGAATGTCAAGAAGCTGAGATAGGAAGCAACTTGCAGGCAGCGCTGCTGGATGTGACATCTGAAGGGGGGCGGCTGCATACACAGCACTGGGAGGATAGGCGACATCTAACAGGGATGACAACCCCCAACAGCCTCCTTCCTCTGACCCAAGACAGACTATCACATCCAGGCCTCTAGATCTGGACATTGACATGGAAACTATAGTCAATATCCCTTGCATCTGCTGCTCAGTTAAATGTAATTTATTGTTCCCTGTTATCAGCCAGTCTAGGATGAGGCTGACATAACTAATAACACGTCCATCCGGTGCCTCCTAATCTTGGGCTACACAAGTGTCGCACAACATAAATTCTCAGACAATGTGCCCAGTTAAAACTGCTTTTTTTAAGTTGCCATTTTGCTTGGGAAAAAAAAAAAACACACCTAAATCTCAGAAAAGTTGCAGCCACATGTGATTTCCATTGAAGGCTATGGCAGGAGAGTCACGTGGGATTGTCACCAAGTGACAAACACATTGGTAAACTTTGTATATAGTAGTAAATGTGAAACTCCGATCTCAGGTTTACAGGTTTCTGTGCAGCCCTAACTGAAGGGTGCGGCGAAAACTGCTGCTGATTTTGATGCTGAAATCTTACTGATTTGCCTTACAAGGCCGATCCCCAGCATAAACCAACATGCTGCCGATTTCCCCGGCCACGGACTTTCTGACCCGGTTCTTCACTGCAGTGAATGTGTTGCATTTTGTAATGCTTTTGGTTGTGTTTCATGGTCCTCATATAGAGACATAGACCTGCAGTCAGTCCGGAAATCGTGGTCCGTACTTGGACCATGAAGTGCAGAATATTTGTGATACAGAGTGGATTGTCCCCCATGCCGAAAAATCCACCGTGTAAATGCCCTCACATAAAGTGAGATGCGACGAAGTGTGGGACATAGATTACCTTCACGAAAGGAAATGCAGGCCCAGGCTTCAGGGGTTCCTCTTCATGTTCCTGTTGGTACAGCACATATTTCTCCACACCTTCATCTTCATACAGAGTCCTCTCGTTAACCATGTTGAACAAAACCCGGGATGACACCGCGATGGTTATTGCATTCTGGGGCTTGGGCTGTAGAGAAAAAGCAGAGAATTAGAATATGTTCCTCAGGTTCTGCACCGGTTTCTTGCAAATACTTGGGCTACTTACCAGCTTGGGCTTCTTCTTGGGTGCAATGCTGTCGTAGAAGGCCTTGGCCGCAGAAGAGTCGTGCTGGCCTTTATTTTCTTCAGCATTGGCGGGTGATGCTTGGGTTGCATCCGGTGGCGAGTTATCCTTGGCTCCGCTCATTGTGTCGCGCTGTTGGACAGGGTCCGATGTTGCAGGTGGTTGTTTGTCTATGGACTTGGGATTCTCTGCCAATGGAATTGGGGTGGACTGGAAATTCTCCACCAAACGAATGGGATGGACTTGGGATTCTTCGCCAGTAGACTTGGGATTCTCTACTGATGGACTAGGGATGGTCTCGGGATTCCTCACGGAAGTACTTGGGGTGGTCTGGATATTCTCTACCGATGGACTCAGGATGGTCTGGGGATTCTCTACCGATGGACTCCGGATGGTCTGGGGATTCCTCACCAATGGACTCTGGATGGTCCGGGGTTTCTCCACCGATGGACTTGGGATAGTCTGGAGATTCTCCACCGATGGACTTGGGATGAAGTCTGCCAATCTCTTGGCTGTAAATAATGACAGCGAGGGTTCAGCGAGAGCCGGCTGGGCTGTACATTTACAGAGTTAGGACACTTCCTTGTTACTTACGTAAAAAGACAAGACATGAATAGGAAGCTGAACCAACGCCCTCCGCTGTGTGACTCACCCCAGGAGGGAGGGTTAATGTGCAAGCTAGTATTAGAGAAGTAATGGAGGCTGGCCCAGGGAGTGGTGAAACTCAGGCCTTACACATACCAGGCAATTAACATGCCATAGGGCGGGTACTGAGGGGCAGGGCTGCTCACCCCTCCTGTGTTCTCCTGCACACATTACCCACCCCTCTGTATGATATCCTTCCAGTGTCAGCTGTCTGCCCTGGGCTTTCTCTCTGCTTGCTAACAAAGACAGAGAGAAAGCTACATAGTTAATGGTAACTCTATTGTGAAACTACAACTCCCAGCATGTCACAACAGCAGCAAGCCTGGAGTTGTAATTTCACAACAGCTGCAACATAATGTAGTCTAGTTAGCTTACTGCAGTCCTATGTAAGGGTGCTGACATGTTGGAAGGGGCTTTCCAGATCAATGATATTGATGATCTTTCCTTTTTATTTTTCTTACTGGCCTTCTAAGAGCACAATATATATATATATATATATATATATATATATATATATATATATATATATATATATATATATATATATACACATATATTTTTTTTTGTTTTAGTCGAAAGCATTGTAATTGGCCATGCATTGTTGCAGTGCGAGCTGTAGTTTTTATTGGCACCATTTTGGGGTCTGTATGACTTTTTAATCATAACTTTTTAATCATTTTATTCCATTTGGGAGGCGATGTGACGGAAAAAAAAAAAGATTTTTGCCATTTTTTCTTTTTTCTTTTTCTTTTAGTGTTTCGGTATTTATTGCACATGCTAAATATTATGATATTTTATTATTTTAGATAGTTTTGCACTCTGCAATGTAAAAAGTGTTATCTTTATGTGTTGCAGGAAGATTAGGATGATTTAAAGGGACTCTGTCACCTGAATTTGGCGGGCCCTGTTTACGGTCCGATGGGCGGTGTTTTCTGTTCTTTCATTCACCCCTTCCTTTCCCGCTGGCCGCAATATTGTCTTGAATTTGTTTAGATTTCCTCTGTAGAACATGCGTGCGCAAGGCAATCGAAAAGCATTAGTGCGCATGCGCCGGCGCACTATGTCCCGGAACACAGTGAAATACTTCCGGGACATCGTGCGTCGGCGCATGCGCACTAATGCTTTTCGGCTTTGCCCGCAGTTGGGCAAAGCATACTGTGCGTGTGAAGGCAAGATTGCCTTGCGCACGCATGTTCTAAAGAGGAAACCTAATCAAATTCAAGACAATATTGCGGCCAGCGGGAAAGGAAGGGGTGAATGAAAGAACAGAAAACACCGCCCATCGGACCGTAAACAGGTCCCGCCAAATTCAGGTGACAGAGTCCCTTTAAACCACCTGCTGGGATTTATAGGTATACAAACATGGCAGACATGGACTCATAGGTGTACAAACATGGCATGGCAGACATTGGCTCCTGGGTGTACAAACATGGCAGACATGAGCTCGTTAGTGTACAAACATGGCAGATATGGGCAACCTTCAGTAGAGCCCCCACCTGCCATGGCAACACTATTACACCACATTTCCAGCCTCTTAAAGGGAACCTGTCACCTGAATTTGGCGGGACCAGTTTTGGGTCATATGGGCGGGGTTTTCGGGTGTTTGATTCACCCTTTCCTTACCCGCTGGCTGCATGCTGGCCGCAATATTGGATTGAAGTTCATTCTCTGTCCTCCGGAGTACACGCCTGTGCAAGGCAATATTGAATACCTTGAAACAAACTGGGAACCTCTGTCAGACACGATGTTCTCCGGAATGCCATGCAAACGAACCACGTGTTGGAAAAATAATGGAACCAAATCAGAGGAAGAAGGCAATTTAGGCAAGGGTACCAAATGGACCATTTTAGAGAAGCGATCGCAAACAACCCAGATGACCGACATCCTTTGAGAAACAGGAAGATCTGAAATAAAATCCATGGAAACATGCGTCCAAGGCCTTTTCGGGACCGGCAAGGGCAAAAGTAACCCACTGGCACGAGAACAGCAGGGCTTAGCCCGAGCACAAGTCCCACAAGACTGCACAAAAGAACGCACATCCCGCGACAAGGAAGGCCACCAAAAGGACCTAGCCACCAGTTCTCTGGTACCAAAAATCCCAGGATGACCAGCCAACACCGAACAATGAACCTCAGAGATAACTCTATTAGTCCATCTATCAGGGACAAACAGTTTCTCCGCTGGACAACGGTCAGGTCTATCAGCCTGGAACTCCTGCAGCACCCGCCACAAATCAGGGGAGATGGCAGACAGAACTACCCCCTCTCTGAGAATACCAGCCGGCTCAGGAACCCCAGGAGAATCAGGCACAAAACTCCTTGAAAGGGCATCAGCCTTCACATTCTTAGAACCCGGAAGGTACGAAACCACAAAATTGAAACGGGAGAAAAACAGCGACCAACGAGCCTGTCTAGGATTCAACCGCTTGGCAGACTCGAGATAAGTCAGATTCTTGTGACCTGTCAAGACCACCACGCGATGCTTGGCTCCTTCAAGCCAATGTCGCCACTCCTCGAATGCCCACTTCATAGCCAACAACTCCCGATTGCCAACATCATAATTACACTCAGCAGGCGAAAACTTTCTCGAAAAGAAAGCGCATGGCTTCAATACAGAGCAATCAGAACTTCTCTGAGACAAAACAGCCCCTGCTCCAATTTCAGAAGCATCAACCTCGACCTGAAAAGGGAGCGAAACATCTGGCTGACACGACACAGGAGCCGAAGAGAAACGACGTTTCAACTCCTGAAAAGCCTCAACGGCCGCAGAGGACCAATTCACCACATCAGCATCCTTCTTGGTCAAATCAGTCAATGGTTTAACAACACTAGAAAAATTAGCGATGAAGCGACGGTAAAAATTGGCAAAGCCCAGAAATTTCTGAAGGCTCTTCACAGATGTAGGCCGAGTCCAATCATAAATAGCTTGGACTTTAACAGGATCCATCTCGATAGTAGAAGGGGAAAAAATGAAGCCCAAAAAGGAAACCTTCTGAACTCCAAAGAGACACTTAGATCCCTTTACAAACAAGGAATTAGCACGAAGGACCTGGAACACCATTCTGACCTGCTTCACATGGGACTCCCAATCATCCGAAAAGACCAAAATATCATCCAAATATACGATCATGAATCTATCCAGATACTTTCGGAAGATGTCATGCATAAAGGACTGAAACACAGAGGGAGCATTAGAAAGGCCGAATGGCATCACCAGGTACTCAAAATGGCCCTCGGGCGTATTAAATGCTGTTTTTCATTCATCGCCCTGTTTAATACACACGAGATTATACGCCCCTCGAAGGTCTATCTTGGTGAACCAACTAGCCCCCTTAATCCGAGCAAATAAATCAGACAGTAGAGGCAAAGGGTACTGAAATTTGACCGCGATTTTATTAAGAAGGCGGTAATCTATACAAGGTCTCAGAGAACCATCCTTCTTGGCCACAAAAAAGAACCCTGCTCCCAATGGTGACGGCGACGGGCGAATATGCCCTTTCTCCAAGGACTCCTTTATATAACTCCGCATAGCGGCGTGTTCTGGCACAGACAAATTGAAAAGTCGTCCCTTAGGGAACTTGCTACCAGGAATCAAATTAATAGCACAATCACAATCCCTATGAGGAGGTAGGGTACTAGACTTGGGCTCATCAAATACATCCCGGTAATCCGACAAAAACTCAGGGACTTCAGAAGGAGTGGAGGAAGAAATTGACAATAATGAAACATCCCCATGTACCCCTTGACACCCCCAACTGGACACCGACATTGATTTCCAATCCAATACTGGATTATGGACCTGCAGCCATGGCAAACCCAACACGACCACATCATGCAGATTATGCAACACCAAAAAGCGAATATCCTCCTGATGCGCAGGAGCCATGCACATAGTCAACTGGGTCCAGTACTGAGGCTTATTCTTGGCCAAAGGCGTAGCATCAATTCCCCTCAAAGGAGTGGGATGCTGCAAGGGCTCCAAGAAAAAACCACAGCGCCTGGCAAACTCCAAGTCCATCAAATTCAGGGCAGCGCCTGAATCCACAAATGCCATAACAGAATAGGATGACAAAGAGCAAATCAGAGTAACGGACAGAAGAAATTTAGGCTGTGCAGTACCAATGGTGACGGACCTAGCGAACCGCTTAGTGCGCTTAGGACAATCAGAGATAGAATGAGTGGAGTCACCACAGTAAAAACACAGCCCCTTCTGACGTCTATGTTCTTGCCGTTCAGCTCTGGTCAAAGTCCTATCACATTGCATAGGCTCAGGCCTCTGCTCAGAGGATACCGCCAAATGGTGCACAGTTTTGCGCTCACGTAAGCGCCGATCGATCTGTATGGCCAAGGACATTGATTCATTCAGACCAGCAGGCGTGGGGAACCCCACCATAACATCCTTAAGGGCTTCAGAAAGACCCTTTCTGAAAATTGCTGCCAGGGCACACTCATTCCACTGAGTAAGCACAGACCACTTTCTGAACTTCAGGCAATATACCTCCGCTTCATCCTGACCCTGACACAAAGCCAGCAAAATTTTCTCTGCCTGATCCACAGAATTCGGTTCATCATAAAGCAAACCCAGCGCCAGAAAAAACACTTCTACATTACGCAATGCAGGATCTCCTGGCGCCAGGGCGAATGCCCAGTCTTGAGGGTCGCCACTAGTGTTGAGCGATACCGTCCGATACTTGAAAGTATCGGTATCGGAAAGTATCGGCCGATACCGGCAAAGTATCGGATCCAATCCGATACCGATACCCGATACCAATACAAGTCAATGGGACTCATGTATCGGACGGTATCCCTGATGGTTCCCAGGGTCTGAAGGAGAGGAAACTCTCCTTCAGGCCCTGGGAACCATATTAATGTGTAAAATAAAGAATTAAAATAAAAAATATTGCTATACTCACCTCTCCGACGCAGCCTGGACCTCACCAAGGGAACCGGCAGCGTTGTTTGCTTAAAATTTGTGCGTTTACTTCCTTACGTGAAGTCCCGGCTTGTGATTGGTCGCGTGCCGCCCATGTGGCCGCGACGCGACCAATCACAGCAAGCCGTGACGTAATTTCAGGTCCTTCAGGATTTTAAAATTACGTTCCGGCTTTGTGATTGGTCGCGTCGCGGTCACATGGGTGACGCGACCAATCACAAGCCGTGACGTCACGGGAGGCTGGACACGCGCGCATTTTAAAATGCGCGCTTGTCCTGCCTCCCGTGACGTCATGGCTTGTGATTGGTCGCGTCGCCCATGTGACCGCGACGCGACCAATCACAAGCCAGAACGTAATTTTAAAATCCTGAAGGACCTAAAATTACGTCACGGCTTGCTGTGATTGGTCGCGTCGCGGCCACATGGGCGACGCGACCAATCACAAGCCGGGACGTCACGGGAGGCAGGACACGCGCGCATTTTAAAATGCGCGCTTGTCCTGCCTCCCGTGACGTCACGGCTTGTGATTGGTCGCGTCGCCCATGTGACCGCGACGCGACCAATCACAAGCCAGAACGTAATTTTAAAATCCTGAAGGACCTAAAATTACGTCACGGCTTGCTGTGATTGGTCGCGTCGCGGCCACATGGGCGACGCGACCAATCACAAGCCGGGACGTCACGGGAGGCAGGACAAGCGCGCATTTTAAAATGCGCGCGTGTCCAGCCTCCCGTGACGTCACGGCTTGTGATTGGTCGCGTCGCGGTCACATGGGCGACGCGACCAATCACAAAGCCGGAACGTAATTTTAAAATCCTGAAGGACCTGAAATTACGTCACGGCTTGCTGTGATTGGTCGCGTCGCGGCCACATGGGCGGCACGCGACCAATCACAAGCCGGGACTTCACGTAAGGAAGTAAACGCGCGAATTTTAAGCAAACAATGCTGCCGGTTCCCTCGGTGAGGTCCAGGCTGCGTCGGAGAGGTGAGTATAGCAATATTTTTTATTTTAATTCTTTATTTTACACATTAATGTTGTTTCGATACCGATACCCGATACCACAAAAATATCGGATCTCGGTATCGGAATTCCGATACAGCAAATATCGGCCGATACCCGATACTTGCGGTATCGGAATGCTCAACACTAGTCGCCACGCAACAAAGAAATAATGATTCTTACTTGCTGAATAGGGTCACCAGAAGAGCGGGGTTTCAGAGCAAGAAACAGTTTACAATTGTTTTTGAAATTCTGAAATTTAGATCTATCCCCAGAAAACAAATCAGGAATTGGAATTCTAGGCTCCAACATAGGATTCTGAACTACATAATCTTGAATGTTTTGTACCCTTGCAGCGAGTTGATCTTCACTAGAGGACAAACCTTGAATGTCCATATCCACACCTAAGTTCTGAACCACCCAGAGTTTAAGGGGAAAAGAAAGGCAAAACACACTGCAGAGAAAAAAAAAATGGTCTCAGAACTTCTCTTTTCTCTCTATTGAGATGCATTAACACTTTGTGGGCCAGCTGTACTGTTATGAACCTGGTGGTTAGGTGCACCAGGAATGACCTGATAGTTAAACACGGAATCAGGACGAGCCCTGGGGAAATGGGAACTCTGCTGACCACAAACCCTACTCCTATCAACACAACTAGAAACAGCCGTGGAGCGTGCCTGACTCTGCCTAGACGCCTCTTCACAGCCTAAGAGCTAACTACCCCTAAAGAAAGGAAACAAAGCCTTACTTGCCTCAGAGAAATTTCCCCAAAGGTAAAAGCAGCCCCCCACAAGTATTGACTGTGAGATAAGAGGAAATCACAAACACAGGATGAAATAGGTTTTAGCAAAGAGAGGCCAGTCTAACTAAACAGATTGAGGATAGAAAAGGGATCTTTGCGGTCAACACAAAAAGCTACAAAAACCACGCAGAGTGTGCAAAAAATACCCCCGCACCGACTCACGATGCGGTGGTGCCACTCTGCACCCCCAGAGCTTCCAGCTAGCCAGGTAGTTTCATGATAGCAAGCTGCACTAGAACTTAGCAAGAAAAACCATATGTAACAAATGAACAAGCAGGAACTTAGCTTGTGCTGGAGTAGACAGGTCCTCAGAAAGATCCAGGAGAGATCTGAACCAGTACTAGAACATTGACAGCTGGCATGGAGTAACGATCTGAGTGGAGTTAAATAGAGAATCAGCCTAGCCCCAAACGAGGGCAGCTGGAGAAGGAATCTCAGAACCAGCAGCTCCACTCACAGCCACCAGAGGGAGTCCACGGACAGAACTCACCGAAGTACCATTCATGACCACAGGAGGGAGTTCGAGAACGGAACTCACAACAATTTCCTGGTACTTCCTGAGCTTTGACAAAACTTTATTGATATACTTAGGTGTGGATTATATGCGTTTTTTTATGTGTTTCCTCCACCTTTCATATCTACGGATTTTGTGCATCTAATGCAAATCGATGAGGAGAATCCAAATAGAAAATTTGGCATGCCCGCATGCAAATGCGACATGCTGCAGATATGAAACTCACATTGCAGCTGAGTTTACGTTGAGTTACCAACAAGCTAAATCCCATCAATTTTGCTGGAACTGGAAAACGCTGCGGTTTTGTTGCAATAAAAATGCGCAGCATCAAAAACGCACCAAAAGCTCATCACGAGAGCATAGCCTAAAGGTCCATGTAAACTCAACATTTATTGGTAGGGTTTGCTCTGTTAAGGACAAGCGCGTTTGCAACACCTGCTAGGGCCTTGGGGTACTTGGAAACAGGTCGCACTGCTCTTAAAGGGGTGGTCACGGCAGCGGTGACCCGGTCTGTGGCCCTGGGTACACAATTAAAGGGATGGAGAATAGAAAAAGGATGATAGTGGAAATGGGAATAAAGTTTGTATAGGGAAAAGAGGGGATTGTTCGTGACACCACCTGTGGTGTTCGGCTATAGATGGCCGACGCTGCTTAAGAGGACCGCTGGGGCCGGTGGTGTTGCAGCTAAGGTGGTTCAGCTCCCCACAGGTGGAGCGGGGCCCCAGGGCTACCAGAACAGTTTATGAGGGATGGTGGATGTTGGGGTGCAGGAATGAGGATGCAGGAAATGAGTGGAAGACACAAGGACTGTAGTTCCTTTACCTTTAATCTCAGGTTGAAGGTGCTGTCCGGGGCACAAGTCACAACTGGCGATGGAGATCCAGGCAGCCTGGAAACAATTCAGAGTCCCCCTAGCCAGGTGGGGTTGGAGGCCTTCCTACTGTGCTGTTCTTTGGGTGCTTGGTGCTTTTAGTTCTCCTCAAGTCCCTCTCTCAGTCTGTCCACTTAGTGAAACACTACCCGTATGGCAGGCAGCTTGAGCCTGTCCCAGGTGTCAATCCCTCATGGTGACTCCGGGCTCTCGTATGCTGCTGTGCCTTCAGGTGTCAGCTGGGGCCAGGAGACCTGCAATCTCCTGTCCTCTGGATTTGGTTGCGGGGCATGAAGTTCCCACACAAACATGGACTCCGGTGTCCAGTCTTCGGCGCTTAGTCCTGGGGTGAGCTCAGTCGCAGCTCATATTCCCCAGATTCTCCTCACTTCTTATCTCTTCCTCCTTCACTGACTGCTCTCTCACACTGAACTGACTAACCCCTCCTCCAGGCCAGAATTTTTAAGGAAGTTCCCCTAAAACATCTGTTAGAGCTCCCCCTTCTGGTCTGGAGTCAGGAAAGGTGTTGTATGCTGAAATTACCTAGAAAGGGGACTCCTCTTGCTTCCAGCCATGGCATCACCCCCCCCGAGGAAGAAAATGACACTGTCGCATCCGGACTCCTGGGATGCCACACATTTATAACTGAATACCAGTTGTGATTCTGTAAAAAATATTATCATCAGTTGTTCAAGCAAACTGTGGTACTCAGTGGTGTGGACGGTGCACCCCACCATGGGCTCTTTTGGAGAATATAGTCTGCTCTATGCTGCACCAGAAACTGGGGTCTGTGTATGTAGATTATCACTACTCCAAATAATAGCATCATACCATCATCTACTAGTACTACCATACACAGACTGAATAAAGCCACTATACCAAGGTCTAAAAATACCACCATACAGAGACTGAGTAATACCGGTATACCATGACCTAATAATACCGCCATACAGAGACTGAATAAAGCTACTATAACAAGGAATAATAATACCGCTATACAAAGACTGAGTAATATCGGTATATCACCTAATAATACAATATCATACAGAGATAGAGACTGAATAATGCACCACTATACCATCATCAAATAATACCACCATACAGAGACTGAATAAAGCCACTATAAAAAGGAATAATAATACCGCCATACAGAGACTGAATAATGCCACTATAGCAAGGAATAATAATACCGCCATACAGAGACTGAGTAATACCAGTATACCATCACCTAATAATACAATATCATACAGAGACTGAATAATGCCACTATACCATCACCTAATAATACCGCCATACAGAGACTGTGCAATACCCGTATACCATCACCTAATAATACAATATCATACAGAGACTGAATAAAGCCACTATACCAAGGAATAAAAATACCACCATACAGAGACTGAATAATGCCAGTATATCATCACCTAATAATACCGCCATACAGAGACTGAGTAATGCACTATACCATCACCTAATAATACAATCTCATACAGAGACGGAGTAATACCACTGTACTGTAGAAAAGGGATATATGACACTTCCGGTGAGCGACTCTGGTGCCTAAGTAGGGTTCCAATCCATAATCCAATAGGAGCAATAAACTTGGCGCTCAGGATTTTATGAACGTATAACAGATTTATTGGCGATCCACACATTTGTGGATTGCCAATAACTCTGTTGTACGTTCACACAATCCTGAGTGCCAAGTTTATTGCTACCAATGCCACTATACTATCACCTAATAATACCCCATATATAGACTGAATAATATCACTATCCCATCATATAATAATACAATGTCATACAGACACTGAATAATACCAGTATATCATCACTTAATAATACCCCCATACAATGACTAAGACCAGTGAAAATGTAAAAAAAAATCATAACTTTAAATCACCTACATTTTCACTACATATGTAGTATCGTCACATTCAGGAAAGTCCGATCAATCTAAATATAAAAATAATTGACCCAATCGATAAACACCGCAAACAAAGAAAAATCAAGAACGCCAATATTATGTTTTTTTGGGTCACTGCAATTCCACAAAAATGCTCTAACCAGCGATCAAAATGTCACATCTACCCCAAAATGGTATATAAAAAAACTCATCTTGTCCCTCAGAAAATAATGGTTCACATAGCTCTATCGACCAAAAAGAAAACCGTTACTGGTCTCCGAAAGATGGCGACACAATCCCCCATTTTTGTTTTTAAAATGTCAGATTTTTTTATTCACCACTAAAAATAATAAAAAAACCTGGACTTGTTGGGTATCACTGCGATCGTACTGATGAGTAGAATTATAGTGAAAGGTCATATTTAGCACAAAGTGTACTCAGTAAGATCAATTAACAAAAAACAATGCCAGAATTGCCTTTTTTTTTTAAACAATTTCTCCCCAGTTGGATTTTTTCCCCTCTTTTTCCAATACACCATGAGGTAAAATGAATAGTGTTATTCAAAAGTACAACTAGTCCCGAACAAAAAAAGAAAAAAAAGAAATAAGCCCTAATATGTCTAAGTAGACAGAGAAATAAAAAAAGTTATGGCTCTGGGAAGAAGGGGAGGAAAAAAAACCACAAAGAAAAAAACGGAAATTGGCTCCGTCTTGAAGGGGTTAAAAATTGCTGCAAAAGGAGTCTCTTGTGTTTGATATTTCTTGAAGGTTCTTTATTAACCACTACGTGTTTCAGCGCCGTATCAGCATCATCTCACATGTAATACAACCTTTACATATTGTAAGCTCTCTGCTTCCTGCCAGTGTTTCCCATCTGGGATTACAGGCGGGCAGGGTGACGGTAGGCGGGCAGACGGGGTGACGGTAGGCAGGCAGCAATGGAGCTTCCTACTTCCTGTGCGGCAGTGGAGCGCTCTTCTGTCAGCGAGTATCCAGCTCTCTGATTGGTGGAGAGGCTCCTGCTGACCAATCAGCGCTGTGCACACTCTACCAATCCTGCTGAGTGTGTTTCACTTTCACTTTCTCTGCTTCCTGTTGCTTAGTAACCACAGCCGTCCCGGCCCTCCGCACCCCACATTGCACCACCTGGAAAATGGCCACCTGGGGTGCAGTGGAGAACCTAAATAAATCATAAACCAAAGAGTGGTGGATACTCACCTAATAATACATATACACAACAGTAACGAATAAGGGATTGGAAGCATGGAGCATCATGGGACACAACGCAACAAAATGCTGCAAAAAGAGCACAAAGATCCTACGAGAGGGCTGACACACTGAATAAATGCTGCCATATTGGTCCTCTTGTGAAGTTCAACCATCAGCTGAGCTTCATAGGAGAACCGCAATTTCTCTATATACTTAAATACCGTGGTAATACAGTATGTAGCATAAGGGATCAAATATTTGCAGGTTCAAGTCCCCTAAGGAAGCAAAAAAAAAAATAAAGTAAAAATGAGAAAAAAAGTGTTAAAATGAAATACAAAATTCTAATCATTTTCATTAAAAATAAAGAAATAAAAAACAAACCTAAATCAAATATTCTTCATATCATCTTGTCCAAAAAATACTCCGATCTATCAAAATCGAACATTATTTAAACCGTATATTCAATTATAAAATGAAGAAAAAAATCAGGATGCCAGAATTGCCATTTTTCGATAGTTTTTTTGTGTGGATGTTCAACTATCTATTTGCCACAAAGTTGTATAGATGAAAACATCAGTTCAGATCACAAACAAAAGGGGTATTGAAAATGGCCTCGTTTTTTGGCCTCCGCACACCTATGGCATTTGAATCACAAAGAGTATTTATGACCCCCTTTATCTAACCTTAAAACGAATGTAGATGACAGACCAGACTTCCATAAACTAATGCAGACTTGATCCATTAAATAAATCCAGACCACACACACAACTCCCCCCAAATCTGAATCCATCACAAAGACTTTAACACTTAATCTGAGAGCAGCATAATGTAGGGACAGAGGCCCTGATTCCAGTGATGTGTAACTTGCTGAGCTTCTTGCTGTAGGTTTGATAAAGTCACTGTTTTAGCAGTAGGAAATTTTCACTGGAGGACTGGTAAACTTGCTGCCTATGCACAGTGTACACAGAAAGCTGCCAATCAGTGGTGTTGGTTTATACAGAGCTCAGCATTCAGAGAACTACTAGATCTTCAGCAGAAAAAAACAGAGATTTTATCAAAATGACAGCAGGTAGCCCTTACATCATACTGCTCTCGGATGAGGTAGCAAAAACCTGGTGACAGATTCCCTTTAAATTTTTATGAAACATTTTGGAAAAGTTTTTTTTTTTTGCCTGAATCACTCAGCCTTTTGATTTTGCAGTATTTAGTGTGGAACAGATTCCACTAGAATCCACTTCGGAAAACTGACATGCATTTTTTTTTCACCCACCAGGCCTTTTTTAACAGTTCTTCAGGAAAAAAATATCAAAAAAACTTCTTAAAAGAACAGCACAGTGAACTTCCCATAAAAGATAATAAAAAAGGGTTTCTAAAAGTTTTTGAAGCAATTTTTTAGGAGAAAATCCACAACAAAAAACGGTGTGTTAGCAAAACCTAGCAAAGCCTGGATCCCTATGGAATTTGCTCCACACTAGCACTGCCCAATAAAACGCTTCAAAAAAAGGCTTCAAGGAGAAAAACTCTTCCTTCAAAACCTCTTCAAAACAGGCTCATGAAAAGTAAAACTCACCATAAAAGGACTTTCCGGGGTGGCGGTTTCTGCATGAAAATGTCTTTGTTTCTGAAAGCCTCGAAAAACATGCCCTAATTCATTAAAACCACCAAGTCTTAAAGAAAAGCGTGGTGGAGTACGAGTAAGTGGCCTCATCAGAAGGCCACTTTATGAATCAGGTGCATCTTACAAGTGGGGTGCCTCCGATTTCTGGAGTAAGCTACCCTGCATCTGGCGTAAGCTATGTCCCTATCCTGCCAATGCTGCGACCACTTTAGTGGAGGTAGTCAGGACTGGCGTCCAAATGCTGCAAAATTTTTGCACTACGATTTGTGACATAAACCTCTTGCGACTTTGCAATGTGTTCTACACCAATTTTCTGGTGTAATCACTTTGGCGAATTGGGTTCTACATGTAAGCATACACTTTAGACTCCTCAGCGCCTCATGGTCAGATTCAGTGGGTGATAGTAATACAAGTGACTGAGTGCAGCTAGCCAAAGGGGTTAATGTCAGATAGAGCAATAAGAGACCAGGAGACCTGCTCTGGACTGCTGACAAATTGAACCTGCCAAGAAGAGAGAGACGAAGAGTGCAAGTCGCTACTGAAAATTCTTGGACCTGGTAGTGCCTTCAGAAATGTGGAAGTGCAAGGGCTCAGGCTGGGAACAATGTGCTTTCACTAGCCTTGACTGAGTGTTGCTTGCTTCCACAAAAAGCCACTAACATGGAAAGCACTATCAAATATGGAGGTACTGGTACTTAGGACGTTCAACCATTCACAATAATGTACAGTCTCCAGTTCTCTCATTTTAGTCTTTTGGAATAGGCATGGTGGAGCAGGCATGGTGTAATAGGCATGGTGAAAAAGTCATGGTGGAATAGGCATCGTGGAGCAGGCATGGTGTAATAGGCATGGTGGAAAAGTCATGGTGGAATAGGCATGGTGGAACAGGCATGGTGGAATAGGCATGGTGGAATAGGCATGGTGGATTAGGCATGGTGGAAAAGTCATGGTTGAATAGGCATGGTGGAACAGTCATAGTGGAATAGGCATGCTGGAACAGGCATGGTGGAATAGGCATGGTGGAATAGGCATGGTGGAACAAGCATGGTGGAACAGGCATGGTGGAACAGCCATAGTGGAATAGGCATGCTGGAACAGGCATGGTGGAACAGGCATGGTGGAATAGGCATGGTGGAACAGGCATGGTGGAACAGGCATGGTGGAACAGGCATGGTTGAATAGGCATGGTGGAACAGTCATGGTGGAATAGGCATACTGGAATAGGCATGGTCGAACAGGCATGGTGGAACAGGCATGGTGGAACAGCCATAGTGGAATAGACATGCTGGAGCAGGCATGGTGGAATAGGCATGGTGGAACAGACATGGAGGAACAGTCATGGTTGAATAGGCATGGTGGAACAGCCATAGTGGAATAGGCATGCTGGAACAGGCATGGTGGAACAGGCATGGTGGAACAGGCATGGTGGAACAGCCATGGTGGAACAGGCATGGTGGACCAGGCATGGTGGAACATTCATGGTTGAATAGGCATGGTGGAACAGTCATGGTGGAATAGACATGCTGGAATAGGCATGGTGGAACAGGCATGGTGGAACAGTCATGGTGGAATAGACATGCTGGAATAGGCATGGTGGAACAGGCATGGTGGAACAGGCATGGTGGGACAGGCATGGTTGAATAGGCATGGTGGAACAGCCATAGTGGAATAGGAATGCTGGAACAGGCATGGTGGAACAGTCATGGTTGAATAGGCATGGTGGAATAGGCATGGTGGAACAGTCATGGTGGAATAGGCATGCTGGAATAGGCATGGTGGAACAGGCATGGTGGAACAGGCATGGTTGAATAGGCATGGTGGAACAGCCATAGTGGAATAGGCATGCTGGAACAGGCATGGTGGAATAGGCATGGTGGAACAGACATGGAGGAACAGTCTTGGTTGAATAGGCATGGTGGAACAGCCATAGTGGAATAGGCATGCTGGAACAGGCATGGTGGAACAGGCATGGTGGAACAGCCATAGTGGAATAGACATGCTAGAACAGGCATGGTGGAACAGGCATGCTGGAACAGGCATGGTGGAACAGGCATGGTGGAAGAGGCATGGTGGAATAGGCATGGTGGAACATTCATGGTTGAATAGGCATGGTGGAACAGCCATAGTGGAATAGGCATGGTGGAACAGACATGGTGGAACAGGCACGGTGGAATAGGCATGGTGGAATAGGCATGGTGGCATTGTGGAATAGGCACTGTGGAATATGCATCTCTCTGTCAGTCCATGTTTCAGGCCATGTCACACTCTCAGCTTCACTCAAGTGTCTCTTTCGAGACTCCGTCGGAGTTCTCATCAGAATACTGTTTTTTGACGTCGGCAGAAAACAACGTATTAATGTGAAGCTATCCTTACCAGGATGGCTGCTTTTTAATTGAAGAAAGAAGATCAGAAGATCGCGGAGTAAGAACCACTCTTAGTATAGGCCTCTGTTTAAAAGATGGGGTACAAATCTTACAACTATAGTGCCCACATTAACAAAAGCCACGCCCCCGTGGTGTGGGGGGGGGGGTTGATGGGGTCATTTTGCAGTTCATTTTTCGAAATCTGTCTTTTTAGGTTGGCCTTTTCCCTCTAATTTTTTGGGGCTCATAGGGCCGGTGAGTTAGTTGCGCCGAGTAAAAGCTTGTCGGGGACTCTTTTGGACAAGGATGTGGTGATTACCATGAATGGAGTGGAGTTCTGGCTGCATCAATCTAAAATGGACCAGGAGGGTAAGGGTAAGCAGGTTGTTTTGGGCCCCATCCAGGGTTCATTTCTGTGTCTAGTTGAGTGTTTGCAACGTTTTCTTGCCTAGCAGCCCAGCTGTGTTGGTCCTATATTATGTCATGCGGACGGGACCTTTTTGTCCAGGTACCAGTTCATTGCCATATTTAGAAATGGTGTGCGCAGGCTGGGTTTGGACGAATCTCATTTTGCGCCTCATATATTTCATATTGGGGCGACATAAGGAGGGCTTGGAGCTGCAGCGGTTCAGCGTATTGGGAGACGGCGGTGTTATCGGGGTTATGTCGGGCCGAAAGGGGTGCTTCCGAGCTTTAGTTGGTGAGAGTTTTTGTTTAACATTTTTCCCCTCTGTTAGATTCTTAGAGCCTTGTTTTTCTTTGTTGTTTTTACAGGTTCCACCCCGCTGCTTGTGTGGATTTTCAGCCATTCGTATGTCCATTGGGGAGCTTTGCGAGCTGTTGTGAAGAAGGAATGTAGACAGCTTGGTTTTCCCAGGAGTGCGGCCGTCATCAGGTGGCTCGGCTTCCGGGGGTGACTTGGAATCGGGTGTTGCGTGAAATTCATGGCAGCGCCCGGTTGGACAGGGCCCAGACATTTTGGTGTTGCATGTGGGCGGCAACGATTTGGGGGTCCGGCCTTTCAGGGAGTTAGTAAAGGATATTAAGCATGACTTGTTGCGCCTGTGGTTGTCATACTGTGGGATTACTACTGTGTGGTCTGAGATTGTGCCACGAATATGTTGGCAGAATGCGAGGTCGGTGGCCAAAATTAAGAAAACCAGGATTAAGGTCAATAGGGCAGTGTCTGCATTTAAAGGGCCATAGCTGTTTGGTGTGGTGAGGGCCTCAGGCCTTTGAGGTGTTCAAAGGCTCGCGTTGTGGAGGTTGGGGAGTCCTTAAAGTTGGTTGGAAATTGGAATCCATGGACATATGTTTTATTCCTTTCTGTCATTTAATAGGTTTTGGATCTGTTGAAATGGGGTTGGGAAGTCGGCAAGGTTCTTGGATCCCCAGGATGTTTGAGTGAACATTGGAACCCTTGTGGTTATGGTGCTCCCGAGACAGTGGGGTAACGGCTGGGAGTAAAATTTGGGGCTGATTTGTGTTTACTTTATATATTTGTTAATCACCAGATTTTGGGAGCTTCAAGGACTCCTCCCAGCATTCAATGTTATTTTATTCTTGAATGTTTTCCTGTTTGTTGTTTTAAATAAAGGCTGCTGTGGCCATATTTTTTCCAAAATAATTTGGTGTCCTGGTTTTATTTTAATTGGCTTATTTTTGGGTGGGTTGGTGATAAGGAGGGGGTTGGTTGGTGGCTATCCCCGTGAGAATTCGCCAATATCAGTGTCAAGAACAGGCCGGCGCAAAGCCACACCCCTCGGCATGGACGGAGGCTGTCATGACAATGGTTGGGGGAGGTAGGGGTTATTAATGAGGGGGTGGGGGCTGGTTATATGACATGGATGGGGAGGAGTTTGCTACTTCTCACATCAATGTGGTCAGCTGCTTTAACTAGATGCCAATACAGCTGACCCTGCGATGACAGGCGGGGGGCCCACTGTGGGCACCGGCCCTCCCGCCTGCTCAGGGGCCCCATAGCGGCCGGCAGCAGAGCAGGGAGATCGATTCTCCCTGCTCTGCCACAGAATGTACCTGTATCAGCACTCTGTGCACGCAAATACAGTTACAGTAGTATAGCTCGGGGTGGGCCCCCTTTGAGTACTGGGCCCGGGGCGATGGCACCCTCTGCCCCCCTGGTAGCTATGCTACTGGTATATAGGTAACATTCCTGGTAGACTAGGGCAGTGAAGAGATAATGGAAACATTCCTGGTGGACTAGGGCAGTGAAGGGATAATGGAAACATTCCTGGTGGACTAGGGCAGTGAAGGGATATTGGTAACATTGCCAGTGGACTAGGGCAGTGAAGGGATAATGGAAACATTCCTGGTGTTTCACAAATATTTCAAGTTTGCCAGAATTTGATTTTTGTACAGCAAAATCTTTTACCTGCCAGCAGCCATTTTGCTTGATTTAGGCGGGTCTGGAAGAGGTTAAACAAATAAAAAAAATATTGACCCTGTCTTCTTCACTCAGTAACGAGACCATCTTTGTCATTTTCCAGCATCTTTGGCGTCTCCTGCATTGGTTTAACTCAAAATTATAACTTTGCAGCCAAATCAACACAGAAGATGCTGAACATAACCCAGTGAAGAGGTGACCAAACCAGATGACCGGACCAAGGCGGTGCCCCATAGTGATAAGAGTGTAGTGCCCAGTTGTGTTCCATAAACTCAACCGCACTGTTCAAGCCAAATTGCCTGATACATTTATCGGATGCAGTCTACCACTTTTATTTACTATTACATTTTAGTATTAAAAACATATTCATGTATTTTGGGACCCGATCGAATTCTGATTTCCACCAAGTTCTCCATGAGTCAAAAGTTGAAGGCACCCATAACCTCCGTAATGGAATCCATCTGTCGTTTTAACATTGGCTTTGGTCACGATAGGATGACCTAATGTTGGCTTAAATAAGTTTATCACTTGCTTCTCCCATTTCCAAATCAGAAGATTTATTTTAGTACAGGGTGAGGAAAACATGCCAAGGACCTTGCCTCATAGCTCATAAGAGGGCTTGACAAATTGAAGCCACTTAACTTTATCTCGATAGAGTCCCATAGTGGCCCAGGAACTTCAGCCTTCATGCTAACGGTCTAGTGTAAGAAAGTTCTGAGATATCATAATTCATGGTTTATGTTGGGTCTTTTATCATTCCTACTCAACAATATAATTTGTTTTTGTAAGTGATATAATTTGCTTTTTTGGCTCATTCATTCTCCCGGAAACTCTTTACCTGGATCTGGAGGGCCTCTCTATAAAGAGGACAAATCATGTTATCAGAATTGCTACCCATGCTTTTAGAATAATATGACCCCACCACCTCCCACTCTTCTTCATCCTCTGGAAAATGAACATCTTTTTTTTATATTGTTCATGTTTTTTTATTTTGAAATGTTACTGATTTTTGCAAAAGGTAATATAGCACAAAAGGCAAATAGCAGGAGACCTTCAAACATTCATCTACAGGGAGGTATCCACCATAGTTTAAACATTGCTTCGGACAGTAGACGGTATGTGAATATTGTGATGTTTCCAGAATTTTATCTCTTTTTATATTACTCCAGTATTTTGTTACCGGAGATCGGGTCATGTAATCACGATTTGAGGACGTTAAACAAAGCTTCTTCCAAGGAGGACAGAACTGCTGCTAATATTGATTAAAAAATGTGGGAATGTAAAGCGTTATGTATACTGACAACTCCAGGAATATTACAAAGATCTGTAACCCTAAGTGTGGAGATGTCAGACACCTAACCATACCAATTTATTGGCTAATCATAGGACTAGAGACAGTTCCAGATTTTAAGGTAACGATTGGTACCAAAGGTTCTGTAGGTTCTGCTGAAAAGAATTTGGTAAATGGCCGAGACAGAAATAAGCAAACTGGTTAGAGACTGAACCTTGTAACCTTGAAAAAAGACTGACAGTGGTTATTATAGTGCTAGTGAGCCGCTGTCACATCAAGACTGGTTACATTGAGAACAGCCACAAGGGCGTCAAGGCTCTAAAGGTTAATGAAGAGTTAAAGGGAATCTATCAGCATGATTCTGCTATATAACCTTAGAGCAGCATGATGTAAGGACGGAGAGCCTGATTCCAGTGACGTATCACCTCCTGGACTGCTTGGCACAGTTTTGATAAAATCTATATTTTCTCTACTATAGACACAGCAGTGGTCAGAATTCTCTGAGCTCTGTATAACCCCGCCCACACCCCTGATTGGCATCTTCCTGTGTACAGTGTCAGCAAGCTGCCAATCAGTGGTGGAGGCATGGTTACACAGATTAGCTGGACTGCCTGGCACTCGACACTTAGTCCTTAATGATAATCTCCAGCTGGTAAAACACTGATTGTATATAAACTACAGCAAACTCATCCCTGGAATCATGCTCTCTTTCTCTACATTATGCCGCTCTCAAATTAAATAGCAAAAAACTATAGATATATGGTATATAAATATATCTTTATAAGACAGAGATTTGTTCTAAATATACCTTATTAGTAGGTATTCATTCCAAAGGATGTGTGTGACTCAGTTTTAGATGGTGTGGCTCAGTTGATCAATCCAGAGGCAATAATTGCGATTTCTGTTGAAAGAAGTCAGGTCGGTGGTTAAGACAGAATGCAATGTCTTGGTTACTGAGACTAGTAGTCCTGAAGAGGGATACCAATGGTAACTCTAATGGTAGTGAGCCACTGTCACATTGAGACTGGCTTCTTTGGGAACAACCACATGGGCAGAAGAGGCTGCAGTGGTCAATGGAGATCTAATTGAACTAAAGGAGAAAAAAGTCAAATTGGACCACTAAGTGGTATCAGAGAAAGTGAGTTATACTGATCCTCCTCAGATGAAACTAGCCAAAGTCTAATACGAGTTTTCCAAAAATGTCATCACAAAGTTCTGCTACCATCGTTACTTGTTCTGGATACATGGGGGTCAGTGGGTGCTCTCGTCCACTGCCCCGGCTGTTTTTAGAATGATCACATAGACCAGGGCTCATCCCACTGAATGCCCCCTCTCCTTTTCCGTGTGCATATTACTACTCAGACACAGACAACACAGATGTATATATGTATAGAGTGCAAGTAAAACAGCGTGGCAATGCTTTATTGAACCACCAAACAGACAATAACATATAGAACAGTACCAGCAAATACACAAGATGGTGTAAATGACAGAGCTTCATCCTTCCATTTACGTACCAGGATTAGAGCAGCTTTGACATCGGTGCTTCCAAGGCAAACTACCCCCACCAGAAGCACCCTACATTTGGCTGGCACCTACAGAGAGGAGGTAATAATAATCTTAGATATGGGGTCAGGTGACTGGAGGGTCCCAACCTGGCTTCTCCAAACGTCTCCATGGGGACAGATGACCAGAGGGTCCAAACCTGGCTTCTCCAAATGTGTCCATGGGGCCAGGTAATTGGAGGGTACCAACCTGGCTTCCCCAAATGTCTGCATGGTTCAATGATAGTCAATGGAGCAGATCTGTATTTTTCCTGCTAGGGTCTTTTGTCCCTTAAGCGGTCATCACATTGAATGTAAAATCTGTGTTCCCCTTGATGGAGCCATGATGCCTTGACTGTCGTCATGTAGAGGCTTTCCTTTTATAGTTCACAACTGTCCTTCAGGCCATCATCTACAGGTCAAGGGGAAGGTGGCATAAGGTCATCGCTCAATGTTTCAGTGTTTAATCAATCGGCATAGATTGTCCTCCACTGTATGGCAGATCAACAAGATACATGGACTTATACAATGGGTAATCAATGTATTAGCAAACATTGATTGTTCAATAACCCTGCGTCCCTGTCCTCCAAAGATAGTAACACAATAAACTGTAGGAGTTGTTATAAGAAGTAAACAGCAGCCAGTCAACAATTCACAAACATCAATTTCAAGAGTCAATGTTCAGACTTAGGTCGGGGTCACACTTGCAAGTGCAATGTAAGAAAATCGCGCGAGTCTCTTGCTTCAATACACCAGCACTCGGGACCGGAGCGTGATGTTGCATAGAAACACATGCAGCCGCACGCTCCGGTTCTGAGTTCCGGCGGCAGTGCCGAGTATTGAGGAGAGAGACTCGTTCAAATTTCTCGCATTGCACTCGCAAGTGTGACCTCAGCCTTATATGAACAATGGCCTATGTCCTTGGACCTACTTAACATGCATTTGGCATAATTAAGATTAAATGCTGTGTCATCATACTTGTTTAGCCATAAATATAGAAATCACCAAGTGTTGTGCCCCATTTATTATGTACTATGTTTTGTGAGCAGCATATATTGCATTGTGCCCCAATTTTAGAGTAAAAGTTTTGTTGCTATTTTATCATGGTGATACAGAACATCAAACTTCTCCCATTAGAGCCTTGACTTCTTTTACTCCTCTCAAAAACACCAAATTGTAGAGCTATAATTAAGGCAACATGTATCTAGGAGCTACATTAGGAGGACAGGATGCATTTTCTATGTTTATTGGGCAAAACCCTTAGATTTTTATATGTGGGACCCCAGAAGATATGACACACCCATTGAAATAACGAATGTAACCAATCTGGTCTGAGCCTTTCTCTAGTGTTACTCACCACTTCTGGAGGTGTCCTCTTCTTTCTGCCAGATATTTGTTTCTGATTGCATCTGGTTGCCAAGGCAGCCTGGATTGAACCTCTGATATCACTCTCCCAGTCCATATAGGCTGGCTCAGGTGGCATGTGAATGCCTAAGTATTCAGGTAGCTGTTTTCTACACTGCTACTGTGAACTTTTTTTCTGCTCTGCTTTGGACTCTGTGACAAACCTAGCTTTGCTATATTGATGGGCAACTCTACTATTTCACTGGCCAGTCCTGTATTGGACCTTGTGATGAACTCAGCTCTGGTACTTTGCAGGGGAACTGTGAAATACTGCTGGCCAGTTCTATCTTGGACTCTGTGACAAACACCCATCTTTGCTCTATTGCTGTGTCAACTCTGTCACACAACTGCCAGTTATGCCTTGGTATCTGTGGCATACTTAGAACTGCTATATCATTGAGTAAACTCTGCCATACTACTGCCAACTCTGCCTTGGACCTTTGATAAACTTTGCACTGCTATATCAATGAATCAACTTGGCCATACTGCTGACAACTCTACATTGGACTCTGGGACAAACTCAGCTCTGTAAAATTGCTGAGTCAACCCTGTTGCAACTTAACTCTGATCCATCAGTTAGTCCTCATTGAGCTCCCCTCTCCTTATGGATTACAACTCTTTTACGACCCCGAGTTCACGTGATTACAGTTTTTTCCCCCTGCCATTCTGCCACAACAACTTCCATTGTTTCTTCTGGATCTCTCCTCTGCACCAATGTCATCTGTCCTTGCTGCATAATAACCAAGGGCATCCAGGATCCCAATCACTAGTTGAGATATAATGTCTATGGACTCCAAATCAACTACAATGCAACTGTGCACATGAACAGTTAACTTGCTATATAAACTTTGCCTTTAACTGCAGGTTGCGGCATTAGCCTTGTGAGATGACCTCGTCATTCTGGCCATGTTTAATACATATTGCATCATGGCACTGTTGGAGTATTATACATGTTATAATAAATGAGGAATATGTGTTTCCAGCACATAGATAAGAACTCTGGCTTTATGAGCCAATGTATTCCTCGGAGTCTGTTTGACTTTCTTTTCATTCTCAATTGTTTTGTTTTTGTTTTCTGGAGCCAAATCTTGTGACCATGGTTCTGATGTTATGATGTATGGTAATAGATCTGTCCAACCTTTATTATTATTTTGTCTTTTTTGCATAGTTAAATATTATCATTGTACAATTATCTTCGTGATTTGCGGACACTTATGTACAATATTGGACTATCTGAAGGTTTTTTTTTCCATCAATTTAATCAACGTTGTCTCTTATGATTCGTCTCGGCCTGATTTTAAAGTCTGTTTTGTAAGTTTGTATATCTTGCATATCATATCATGACAGAGACTTCTTGACTCTTTCTGCTGAGGTTTCACAAGCGATTGTCCATTTAGAGAATAGAACGTTATTGTGTGATATTGGCTGTGAATGGTGAATGGTGAAGAAACAGTCAAGATGGAGCTTGGCGGGAGCATAGCTCCTAACTGTCCCTCATACTGTGGGACTGTCCTGATTTTGAGGCTGTGCCCCACAGTCCCGCATGGGATTCTACTTCTCCCGCACAGCAGGAGATGCAGCGGACACGCCCCCTTGTATTAGACCACACCCCTTCAATATCTTCTTCCAGTGCGGTGGTTCACAGAGGGAGAGAGGACATGTATGGTGGTCTACTGGACTGAGGTACCGTGTGTTTGTGTGTGTGTGTGTGGGGGGGTGATGGAGAAGGCAATGATGGGGGTGGGGATGAAGACAATGATGGGGTTGTACGGGCAATGATGGGGTGGGGTAACTATGTGTGTCCATTATACTGTATGCAGCATCATGTGGGGCCATTATACTGTACCCAGCATCATGTGGTGCCATTATACTGTAGGCAGCATCCTGTGGGGCCATTATACTTTATGCAGCAACATGTGGGGCCATTATACTGTACCCAGTATCATGTGGTGCCATTATACTGTATGCAGCATCATGTAGGGCCATTATACTGTATGCAGTATAATGTGGGGCCATTATTCAGTATGCAGCATCATGTGGGGCCATTATACTGTACCCAGCGTCATGTGGTGCCATTATACTGTAGGCAGCATCATGTGGGGCCATTATACTTTACGCAGCAACATGTGGGGCCATTATACTGTACCCAGTATCATGTGGTGCCATTATACTGTATGCAGCATTATGCGGGGCCATTATACTGTACGCAGCATCATGTAGGGCCATTATACTGTATGCAGTATAATGTGGGGCCATTATTCAGTATGCAGCATCATGTGGGCTCATTATACTGTACTGAGCATCATGTAAGGCCATTATACAGTGCGTAGAATCATGTGGGCCTATTACACTGTACCCAGCATCATGTGAGGCCATTATACTGTGCATAACATCATGTGGGCCCATTATACTGTACCCAGAATCATGTGGGGCCATTATACTGCATGAAGCATCATGTGGGGCCATTATACAGTATGCAGCATCATGTGTTTGGCCATTATACTGTATGCATCATCATGTGGGGCCATTATACAGTATGGAGCATCATGTGGGGCCATTATACAGTATGTAGCATCATGTGGTGCCATTATACTGTATGCAGCATCATGTGGGGCCATTATACAGTATTGAGCACTGTGTGGCCATTATACAGTATGGAGCATCATGTGGGGCCATTATACAGTATGGAGCACTGTGTGGCTATTATACAGTATGGAACATCATGTGGGGCCATTATACACTATTGAGCATCATGTGTGGCCAGTATATAGTATGGAGCATTGTGTGGTCATATTTTTTTCTGTTTATAATTATTGTTTATGAAACAGTGTGATCAGCAGTGCTATATGGGTGTGGCTGGGGTGTGGATATGGGTGTGACTAGTTGTGAAATAGGTGGGGTCAGGGGCGTGGCCTAAAATTTGTCCCTCTTTGACATCTTCAAAAGTTGGGAGGTATGTGATAAGAGGGTAAAGAATATTAAGGTCCCCATGCATATTAGACTAGTGTTGGCCAAACCGACTCGTCGATATCAACAGGGCCGGCTAGTGGTCTAATGTGTATGAGGTCACCAGCCAACTGATGGTCGGGAGAGATGGAGTCAATTGGGCATGTCAGATTTCAGACTGCTGCTTTCAAGGTTCTTCATGTGCTACAGTAAATAGCCGGCCAACGAGTCAGTAGGCGGCTTTCTCTATAATAGAGGACACAGAAGTGCTTGGCCAAATGAATGCTCCTGTGTATGGTTGGAACAACTGAGATGGTTGTTGGCCGAACGATCGTCCAAAGCATCGTTCACCTGACAGTCATCTAATGTGTATGGCAAATGTAGGACTTTGGTGCCAAGGGCCCATCAGTATCCAACTCAAGGGCCCCACTTTTCAGCAAATGTGACATTATCCTCAATCACAAAATTATCTAACAATTATTATTATCTAACTGGGTAGATTGGTAAATAAATAAGATGCTGCCTTTGAACTTAGTGATTCAAGTATATTGTGCCAATTACTACTCATATAAGAGGGTGGTGGCCCACTTTTGCACAGTGGCCTACCGGAGGATTCTCCTGTTCTCCTATGGGCCAGACCAAGTCTGTGTATGGCCAGCTTTACTGTTTACCAGATTTTTTTTGACAGTTCAGACAAAAAGGGCAAATTACAGCGTTTGTTCTGGATTAGAGAAACATGCCTATTTTCTTCTAAAAACAGTACCACTCTTGTATTGTATATTGCAGCTCAGTTCCACTATATTAGGCTATGTAGTGGAGGATAGCCCCTGAGAAACCTGAAGATGCACTTGTTGATGATGATGATTCATGGGTTCCTGAGGAACAATCACAATATACTGTGGTTAGCTGATACAGCAACATCGTAAAAAAATTGTGCCAATGTTTGCCAAGATGGCCATAAAAATATGCCTTAGATGTGACATAATATAGAATAAAAATAAAATTTACAAATACCCTACAGTAATTAAATAAGTAAATAGTACATATAGATAACATAGGGTACTTAATTAATGTTCCTTTGATCAGAAAAGTGTATTAGCCATCTCACCACAACAAGGTTTACTCAATCAGGATGATCTATCTCTAAAGTATAACCTTTCTATTCTCTAGCCAGCCTCAATAGATAGGAAAAGAGCAGGACAGTTTAAACACTTGTGACCATGCCTGGGCCCATGGTGTCAGGGGCCCACCATCGCCTGCCTAGTTTTCAACTGAATTTGTGTCCTTATTATGGGGGCCATTATTACATGACATGGACATTACTGCAAAAAGGGGTCAGGATGGGGAACATTATTATAGGATGGGGGCCAGGACAGAGACATTATTACACAATGGAGGACATTATTACAGGTTCGATTACATTATTACAAGCACGGACTAGGGTTGGGGACATTATTGCAGGATGGGGCACAATATTGCAGCGCCCCAGAGTCCTGGTCGTTGCAGTACTGATGCTCCGGAGCTAAGGGTGCTATGTATTAGGCCACTCCTCACAATCTGGTAAAACTGGGGGTTGGATAGGAAGTTAGGCAGAAGCTGACTGGGTTGGAACCAGGCAACATCCTGTGGCAGAGGGTGTTGCAGGGGAAGATTCAGGGGGGTCCCTGTCAGGGGTGGGATCCTGACAGAGGCCTAGCAAACAGGAAAGAACGTAACGGGACCGCGCCTGCACTTCATCGCGGCGGTACCCCAAGAAAGGACAAGAAGCGAGGTTTATTGTGCTGAGTGAGAAACGAGATCAACGCAACAAGGAGAAACACCAGTAGGAGTCGTGCTGTAAGACGAGGCAACATCCTACTGAGGCGCGTAGCCGGTGGCCGGAAACGCCGAGGAAGTATTGAGCTCCAGGCCTTACTTCAAACCTACGGCAGGACAGTCAGTTATAGGCGGGCTGTCTCACTCAAATCACCTAAGAAGACATAGGGGGCAACAGTTGGAGAGGGGCGACTCTAGGGTCCCGGAAGACCTCCGAGCCTACCCGTCATACGGGTGCGTCCTAGCCATATCATCTGGGGGACGAAGAAGAACATCATAATCGAGTTGTGAGGGAACTTCAGAAACAGACACAACAGTTGTGAGGACTATCCCGTAAGCACAGCAGGGAAGGACTGCAACACACAAGCGCTAGAAGGTAGGCACAGATTTCCACCTGCAAAGGGAACTCTGGAGGTGCCATCGGACCGGCCGGACTCCCGCAGCCCGGGTAACCGTATTCCGGACAGAGGATTCTGAAGCCTTCAGTAAAGAGGTAAAGAGACTGCAACCTGGTGTCCTCGTTATTCACCGTGACCTACACCACACCACAACATCCTCACATTGGCAACTTTCACTGGACGCCCCTCAGCAGGGTCACGGACCGGGCCTAGCCACCGTGACAACCCCGGAACCGAGACACAGAGGCCCGGTACCGGGTACCCCTCGGCCCTGCGGCAGTGGGGGCGCTCCAACTTGGCGTCACGAACAGGATCTACTTAAGTCTGAAGAATCAGGTCATGTGTGCCTTGGAACTGTGATTTATTATACTTGGACTGTGACTTATTGCAAAGACTGTGCATCGCCACTTGCCGCCAAAAGTTCCCGCTAAAACTGCCGCCATTACAGCGCTAAGGAGAGTGCAGGAGAAGAAGAAGGGCGTGGAGTAGGCGTGGACCAGCTGAAGAGCGCGAAAGACAATGGCCGCCCAGTTTAAATATTTCTGTACCTTGAGGACGTGTCCGTCAGCAGCCGAGATCCGCCTCTTGATTCTCAATGGTGGGCGGAGGCAGAGATAACGAAACCGCCCATGAAGAGAGCGGGAAAAAGACCAGGAGGTGACCCACGTGGAGGACACCATGACCAGTCGCTCAGACCAGGAATGCGGGGTCAGAGCAGAGGACTCCCCCAGCCACCCGGACGAGCACAGTGGTCAACTCTCCGCGATTGGGACCGGCCTCCTGCAGGTTGAAATGGAGGGCCTGATCGAACAACTCCTCCAGCTGCGGATTGAGGCGCCGGTGGAGGGCCTTCCAACGCCTGACCCTGCGTCGCTGCCGGAACTCCAGCCGACGTTCCTATCGACAATACCGCCAGCGGAGCCGACCAAGGAGGAGGGGCCTGCACCGACTGGTGAGTCCGCCGACCCTGTCCCGCTTGCTGAGGGTCTGTTGATAGGCCCCGTCGTGGCACCCCCTCTCCCTGGGACCCATAGACTCCAACGCCTGTTACCATGGGAGGAGACAACGTGTATGGAACACTTCCTGAAAGCCCCGATTCCACCAACTACCCTGCTGTGTGAGGTCCATGCGGAGCGCACAGTGTGCCGCTGGGTGAACCCAGGATCTAACCTCATGGGGTTCCCCGGGGTGAAGACACAGGAAGGGGAGATGGTGCAGGCCCTGAGCTGGGAGGAATACCAGGCCCAGCTGGAACAGCAGTGGGAGGAGAAGGAAAAGGCGTACCAGGCCGGGCTAGAGGCCCACCACCAAAAGGACTTGGCGGTTAAGGACCGGGCCCGCAAGGACCCCACCGCTCACCAGGCCCCGCGCAGGCAGGGCACCGTCCTTGCCTTCAAGCTCTGCGGAGGCTGGGGCTTTATAAAAGAGCCGGGCCTGTACGCCGAAGTCTTCGTCAACCGGCGGGATGTGGAGTCTCATCTCATAGAAGGCCATCCAGACCGGGATCTCTACCCGGGGGACGAAGTCACTTACACCCGGCATTTTGGGGAAAAAGGGTGGTTTGCCCTGAATGTCCATAAGAAGCAAAACCCCGTGACACCCCCGACTAAGGTGCCGGTAAAGCTGTCCCCCGTAGCGAAGGTGCCCCCTTGTGGTCAGCCCACGATTGTCACCGAGACCACCGTGGTCACTCCAACGTGCACCATTGTCAAAACCACGACCTGCAGCATCGTCACCTCAACCACCGTGGTGGCCAAGGAGGCACCTCCTCAGGTGGTCGGTGCCCCTGCTGCCCCAGAACTGAAGACAGTGGGTACGCAGACCCTCAGATGGGACAACAAACCCCCTTACGCAGTACCAGGCGGAAGGCAATATCCAAAGGGGTTGCCTCCGCCGGTGCTGCCTCCTGAGTAGTTCAAGTAAATGTCCTAATATTTTGAACCTGTATATAGTTAATTGTCCGTCTTTCTATGTGTCTTCTTGCTGCTACAACCCGATTAGGGTTAACTCTTAAAGGGATCCCTTAGTTTACCCGGGATCCCTATTTTTGTCTTTTTGCTTTTGTTTCTCGTCTTATCATTGTTGAAAAGAACTGCTGGATCATGAACACTGCATGAATACAAACTTATTGTAAATAGTTTGCACCTTCTTAAAGGTGCCCTCTACTGGTTTTACAAAGAAAAGGACTCTTTGCGAAGAAACTGTTCCTGGAAGCAGTATCGGAGTCCTTGCTGCATACGGACTTGCGGCTTGAGAAGTTGCACTACTTCATAGAGACTTGGTCCCCTCTTAAAGGGGACATCCATCAATAGCACTTAAAGAATGATGATGCTTTAAAAGGAAGTACTAATAATGCTTACATATAAAAGTTATATGTAGTGAGCTAGTTAATTGTGAGAAATGTTTAATGATGTTGCTAGAAGAATGAGGACAGGAAGTGAACCTGTATGGGGTTAGTCGGTGAGTCCTCCTAGGAGCCATACCGAGATGGCTCAGTGATCCTGAACTGAGGGAAGGTTGATAAGTTCTATACTGTATAGTAGCAGAAAGGCAGTAGGCCCGGGTGGAAAGGGGCGGTCCTGCAACAGAGCGAGAGGCAGTAGGCCTGGGGCAGATAGACAGGCAGTCCTGCAGATGTAAAGGTGGAAAATGAAGAAAAGTTGATTAGCCTTATAGTGTTTTATAAGAAGGTCTTTAGTGGATTCAGTGTGTACGTCCTTAAAGGCAATGTTAAATTATTGTTCAGAAATTGCACTAAGTAGAATACCCGGTTGGGTAAGATAAGTTATTTATAGTATGTTATTTAAAATATTTAACCATGTTTGTAACGTTCAAGTGTCCTCACCTCCCATAAAGGGAAGCTCTGTTCAAATCTGCTTATTGTTATTGCATTTCAAAATTGTATGTCTTTTTGCTGACATGTATTGCTGTTTTCTTCCCAGTCCAGGAGTACTGGATTTAACCGGGGGGAGTGCAGCGCCCCAGAGTCCTGGTCATTGCAGTACTGATGCTCCGGAGCTAAGGGTGCTATGTATTAGGCCACTCCTCACAATCTGGTAAAACTGGGGGTTGGATAGGAAGTTAGGCAGAAGCTGACTGGGTTGGAACCAGGCAACATCCTGTGGCAGAGGGTAACATAGTAACATAGTTAGTAAGGCCGAAAAAAGACATTTGTCCATCCAGTTCAGCCTATATTCCATCATAATAAATCCCCAGATCTACGTCCTTCTACAGAACCTAATAATTGTATGATACAATATTGTTCTGCTCCAGGAAGACATCCAGGCCTCTCTTGAACCCCTCGACTGAGTTCGCCATCACCACCTCCTCAGGCAAGCAATTCCAGATTCTCACTGCCCTAACAGTAAAGAATCCTCTTCTATGTTGGTGGAAAAACCTTCTCTCCTCCAGACGCAAAGAATGCCCCCTTGTGCCCGTCACCTTCCTTGGTATAAACAGATCCTCAGCGGGATATTTGTATTGTCCCCTTATATACTTATACATGGTTATTAGATCGCCCCTCAGTCGTCTTTTTTCTAGACTAAATAATCCTAATTTCGCTAATCTATCTGGGTATTGTAGTTCTCCCATCCCCTTTATTAATTTTGTTGCCCTCCTTTGTACTCTCTCTAGTTCCATTATATCCTTCCTGAGCACCGGTGCCCAGGGTGTTGCAGGGGAAGATTCAGGGGGGTCCCTGTCAGGGGTGGGATCCTGACAGAGGCCTAGCGAACAGGAAAGAACGTAACGGGACCGCGCCTGCACTTCATCGCGGCGGTACCCCAAGAAAGGACAAGAAGCGAGGTTTATTGTGCTGAGTGAGAAACGAGATCAACGCAACAAGGAGAAACACCAGTAGGAGTCGTGCTGTAAGACGAGGCAACATCCTACTGAGGCGTATAGCCGGTGGACGGAAACGCCGAGGAAGTATTGAGCTCCAGGCCTTACTTCAAACCTACGGCAGGACAGTCAGTTATAGGCGGGCTGTCTCACTCAAATCACCTAAGAAGACATAGGGGGCAACAGTTGGAGAGGGGCGACTCTAGGGTCCCGGAAGACCTCCGAGCCTACCCGTCATACGGGTGCGTCCTAGCCATATCATCTGGGGGACGAAGAAGAACATCATAATCGAGTTGTGAGGGAACATGAGAAACAGACACAACAGTTGTGAGGACTATCCCGTAAGCACAGCAGGGAAGGACTGCAACACACAAGCGCTAGAAGGTAGGCACAGATTTCCACCTGCAAAGGGAACTCTGGAGGTGCCATCGGACCGGCCGGACTCCCGCAGACCGGGTAACCGTATTCCGGACTGAGGATCCTGAAGCCTTCAGTAAAGAGGTAAAGAGACTGCAACCTGGTGTCCTTGTTATTCACCGCGACCTACACCACACCACAACATCCTCACATTGGCAACTTTCACTGGATGCCACTCAGCAGGGTCATGGACCGGGCCTAGCCACCATGACAACCCCAGAACCGAGACACAGAGGCCCGAGACCGGGTACCCCTCGGCCCTGCGGCAGTGGGGGCGCTCCAATATTACAGTATAGGTGCCTGGAATGGAGACATTATTACAGGATGGAGTGCATCATCATAGGATGGTGGACATTATTAGAGATTGGAGCACATTACTACATTGGGGATACTATTACAAGATCAGGGTCAAGACGGAGCACATTATTACCTAGGCCCGTACATCTGACCATCATGCTGGTGAGGGCTCTGGTCCAAAAATTGCACTGGGTCTCATAGTTATGCCACTGCATACAGTACTTGAGGTTTCTGGGTTAAAGTTATGAAATTTAGCAAATCACTTTTTTTAGGGGATTCGTCTTCATTCCTGTAAAATAATATTACATGTAAGTAGCTTCCAGTCCCCTGCTGTTCCCCACTTTTCCTGCCCTCAGCTACATTGATATCAGAACATAATTACTTGGAGTACAGAGGATAGCAGTGAAAAGGTCAGAACCTGTCCTCTCTTTTGAGCATTGTGCTCCTCAGTACATTCTCCGCCAGCTGCTTATCCCCAGAATTAGTGAGACACAGTTCTAGAGCTGATTCCTTTCACTGCCATCATCTGTACTCCAAATGTGTTCATTCTGACATCAGGCAAACAGACTGGTGACAAGCAGGGGGTTCGGAAGCCAATTACATGCAATATTTTACAGTAATGAAGACAAATCCACTAGTGAAGTTTTGCAAGGTTTTGCAAAGTTTCATAACTTTCATAAATTCATAATTACATAAAAAAACTAAAAATTCAGTTACTTTTAAAATAACTTTTTTAAAGGTTCAGGAGCTACAGTTGCCTCCTATAATTTCTGTATACACTAGAATCATAAACTCGGAGGTGGAAATAATTTGGTTTTGGAAAAACAATTTTGAGATAAATATGAATTCCTCCTCTATTAATCTAAGTTGAGAATGGCTATAAGAACACATCTTGCTTTTGAGAAACTGGTGTGTCCAGCATAATCCAAAAGCTTCTTAATTCACAGGAGACTACTGCGTAAAACTTAAAGGGAACCTGATATCTGACTGTCGAAACCTCAGACAGCATCAATTATTCTTAGGAAGGCTCCGGTGTTTCAGAGAAAAGATACTTTGATAATCCGGCTTCTCACAGCGCCGATCCAGGTGATTGACAGGTCTCTCCTTCATCTTCCACATAGGGGGAGACCTGTCAATCACCCCTAGTAGGACTGGGAAGAGTTGTCCAAGGGTGGAGCTGGACTAGTCTGGACTGTTTTGGCTCCAGCATGGCCGAATTTACAAAGTATATTTTCTCTCAAACGCCGAAGCGTTTCAGAGAGTATCATACCTGGCTGCAGTCGTTCCCTTTAATTTTCCCTGCAGTGGTACCTGCATGGGAATTAATCACTTTGTACCAGGTTTCTATCATAGATCAGATGATTTTCATGGAAAGCTTTCTATCAAGATTGTAAACAGAAGAACCTAGAAGTGTATTCGTAGAACCTCATTATAAGAGCCTTGAAACACATTCTAGTAGAAAAGATTACGGCTTAAATGATATCAAGGGAATTTCACATGATTTCCCATCTCACATTTTACCATACTGAATTCCCCTTAATTTCATCCAATCATCATAACTGGCTCTGTGTAATTGCCGACATTACCTTCTAAATGGTCCATAATTTAACAAACACTTCAAGTCTAATGACTCTATTCCCTAAACAGTTTTACTTGAGAATAAGAGATTTTGTGACATTTTGGAATATTTGCACATGAGATGGAGGGCGGTGGTGGTTATTGAAGACCCATAGAGTAAATCCTGGGAAAAAATATGGAAAAAATGCTCCCAAATGACAGCTGAAGAACAGGCAGCCATGTAAATGAAAGCAATGTGTGCGCCGTTAGTTTATTTGCTCTATCACTATAATGACAATTTAGTTACATAAGGCCTTTCAAAGTGGACCCGTTCTTGTTTCCATTTCCATCGTACCATTAAACAAGCCTTCATCTTCTAGAAAGCTCGATGCTTTAAAAAATAAATCACCTCTACCTCTGAGACTGCCAAGTTAAATAGCTCCAGTTTCTGGCAATTATGTAATTTCCAGATTTGTTACAATGACAATTGCTGATAAGTCAATCGTCAGGGAGAGAAATGTTCCAGATCCCAACATTTATTAGTTTGTCCTTCACTGATGTATGTAAAATAATCTTTTTTTTCCCCCTCTTTCATTATTTCTTTTTTTTCCCCTTTACTTTAAAGAAAATGCTTTTATCATAACGGTTTAGCTCTGGATAATGTCAATGTTAACTGTTTAGCAGAAAAAAAAATATACCGATCAGCCATACCATTAAAACAGGTGACGTGAATAACATGGAGTATCTCATTACAATGGCAAATAATCAGTCAGTTCTTGAAGATATTGTGGTGACCCGACGGGCGGTGGTGACATCACTTTCCGAGGCAAGACAGAGCGCTTGAGAATTCAGGTAATAACCATCTATGCCATTGCTTGACCCACCGCCTCTCTGCCTCAATGTTGGGCTCGGCAATTATACACCTTCATAGTGTGCATCCTAACCTGCTCTTCTTTTCCATAACGGTGAGTAAAATGGAAAAAAAGACTTGTTGTCTATAACAGTGGCCAAATCATGATGGGTGGACAGCTATTCATAGCATCTCTAAAACGGCAAGACTTGTGGAGTGTTCCCAGTATGCAATGGTTAGCATGTAATGTGCCTTGGGTCGAGTGAACCATCTCTTGTTCCCTGGAACCTTATGTGAAGGTGGAGGTCCTGACTGGGTGTGTAACCAATGACGCATATAACCGATGATGCCAGTTTGCCAGGACCAGGGATTAGACAGTTCAATGTGGGAGACCACCATTTAAAAGTAACATTTTTACTCAACAATAACTGGGAAGGGATTATATACAGGATATAGCGGGCATATATCTTGTTGAACGTTTCTTTTACAATACTGAGCATTTTACACACACAGATTCCTCCCTCTTTTCTCACTTGTCCTCCATTTTCACCTTTTCTCTTTTCTTCACCACAGCCCAGCTCAGTACCACAGTCCAGTTTGTAAGAGTCCTATGTTCAACCTTCTGTTCCATGTCCTTTTCCCCTTGGGGAAGTTACTTATCTCTTCTGTCTCTGATGCTCAGGAACTTCCACCCAGGGCACTCTCTTCGTCTTATGTACTCTGTCCCATTTAGGCCCGTTTCCTTTCTGAGTTAAACTCCAGGCCATACTGCTAAGCATCCAGATCCAGAACCCATCTGCGTTCCGTCACTGTATTCCTTCAGGTACCTCTCGGCTCAGGATCTCACTATCCTCTGTCTCTGTCTACTCTCTCGGTAGGGACACCTACTTTATGTGGCACTGCTCACACTAGACCTCAGGTCTTTTCTTTATGCACACTGAGCCCTTTCTGACGTTCTAACAGGAAAAATGTCTCTTTCCCTTTAGCTTAGACCTCCCACTCTGGGCTTGTCCCAACCATGAACTCTAACTTTCCTTACCGTCAAGCAACACATATTAGTAATACCGTTAACGCATCACACAATTCACATTACACAACATAACGATATACTTGTTCTTCAAGGGGAAACGTGGGCAGTATGTCCATCTCCTTTCAGACAACTATCAAAAGTGGACCAAGTTCTAAGACTTACACTCATCTATGTGTATGAAGATGAAGACTAGCCATCAAGTCTGATCCAACAGAATAGTTATTGTAGAACAAATTGCAAAATCTTAATGCTTGGCATGATAAACAGGTGAGAGAACACAGTGCATGGAAGCTTGATGCATATGGAGCTGTATGTCCGATGACAGTCAGAGTACCCATGTTGGTCGCCATTTTCCATCAAAAGAGTTTCTCTTAGGGCTGAAACATTCCGAAATCTTCTTTGTGTCAAGATCTGTATCTCTGTCCAACACCATTGGAAAGATGCTGTTGTATGTAGAGAAAGAAAAAAAACTGTTAAATGTTATTTGACTGTTGCTGTTAGTAAAAAGGACTTTACGTTTTTCAGCTAGTGTGGTTTCCTCATTCTGAAGATTAAGGAAACTGGTGCTGCGGATGGCGTACCTGAAGTGATTATAGAAATCTCATTCACCGAAACACCACAGCACACACACACACGAGGGACCCAAAGGTTCACGTTCCCCTCGACCATGGCTACCACCATACCCCCCCCCCGTTATAAGTTGATGGATGCAGCGGGATACTGCGGGCTGTCTCCTGCTAGAAAGCCTTAAAGTAGATCCATACATATTACACATTTTTCAAAGCTCCTTGGTTGGATTTCTGCTGGTAGCTGTGGCTTTGACCCTACATCCGCGTTAGATTGGTAGGCAAAAGAACTCTCTGCTGGGTGCCACAGACTTCTTTATCTTCCAACTGCAGCTTAGGTGATCTAGTAGTGACTCTCCTGCTCCCCAATGGGGAAGCATCTTGCTGGTATGGCATCTGCTGCTTCTATCTGATGTCCTTCAGGTGGCCAATTTAAAGCCGCACTCAGCCATGTCTACTTGCCTGTAGATTGATGTTCATTATCACGCGGCTCCTGTTATAGTCTCACTTTTAGGATTGGTTGTCTCATACCTGCCTGCAGTCCCACTTTGGTTTATTTTTTGACTACTTTATTATGTGCGAAGTAATAGCTGGAATGACAGTGAGCGCAATAGGGTCTCATCCAGTTTAAAAAGAGTAAGCAAAAACAGGATGGGCTCACCTGATGGGGTTGAAATAGGCTGCTACTGATCCATCATGAGTGATAAAATGCAAACTTGGATGGAAAGTGGATTTAAATATGCTCTACCAGAAGTCCAATATGCGATTGGAGACCAAGAGTGTTTGGAAGCTGCTTTTATTTGTAAAACTCCAAACACTCTTTGCCTGCTATCACGTATTGGACCTCTGGCAACACGGATTTACATCCAGTTTCCCTCCAAATTTGTATCTTGACTACTGTGTTGTCTCATTCTTTTGTCTGAGTCCTCCTTACTTGTCCTGCTGATGACCAAGAGAACAGGTAGTTTTTATGCATAACATGCTTCATGACTCGGTAGCAAGGCAACATGGTGGTTTATTTGCCCTCTGACATTATGGGAGAGTCAGAAAGCTCCATAAGCATTAGATCAGCTTGTTCTGATGACTTTTCTCAAATGTGTGTGGGCACAATTCCATATTTTATGGGAATACATACTATAATGATATTGATGTCTTTTCTACAAGTGTCTTTGCTGTGCCCACATTTTTGCACCCCTAGAAATCAGAAGAAGAACTTGATTAGGATTGAATTTCATTCTATATATGAGAAGCCTCCATAACCTACGAGTATGTAACCTTTTAAACCTGTCATAAGAGTCCCTACATTTCTTCTTGAAGGAAATTCTCAGGCAGGGATCTTGACCCTACCCATACGTTTCCATCTTCTCCACAGAGTGGGTTCATTTTCCTTGCCTGCTCCCTTGCTCTTATTCTACTTCCACCATCCAGTTGCCAGTTCCTACACATGTTGTCAACATTTCATCAGACACTTTGGGGCAAAAAAGAGGTCAAAGACAGAAGACACCAGGGCAAGAAATAAAATAGACAACTAGTGGAGTGGAATTGAGGTTGACTCATACTTGGGGGTTCTTCCCTTAGAATGCCCAGAATCTTTACATTTATGTATCTATTACATTTCTTTTTTATGTAAATTAATAGTACAGTGGGGGCAAAAGGCAAATGGATTTAGATAGGCTCCAGGGTTTCTGCCCTTGATGTCTTCATAATGTGCTTAGACAGTCCGGCTGCTTCACATCAATAGACGCAGAACAAAAGCAGGTTACAATAGCAAAACATGCGCCGTGCTGGACTCAAAGTGGACTTGAAGGCCGTGTTTTCATCGTATGGGAAATCACTTCCTCAGGGAGGCAGTTCTGAGGGACGCACACATTGTTATAATTATGGGCATCCCTAGAGGAGCCGTCCAATTCACACACACATAGAAAATGGAGAATTCCTGGTCACATCAAAATGGATATCGCATTTCAAACACAATGCAGAACCCATCACACGCGGATAAATAACCGAAGAGCTGGAAAGAAAAGAAAGGCTCGTCAGGAACAAGAGGAAACAATGTGGACTAATCACATGTACACCGCACTATATACACCTGTTTAGTTATAAATCATGATATATTTAATATGACTTGTTCTTCCCCCCACCTGAAGCTTAAATTTCCTGATTCCATATTTATTGTTGTATTGCACAAAAGAAAAACTCCTCTGTTGATAACATTTCCTGAACAAAATGAAAACTTAATTTTTTATTCAAATTATTTCCATTGAAGGACACTTTTCTTGTTTTCAGGCTTAAAAGGGTTCCAACCACATTATCATAGCGAGAATAATGCCGCCAACAGACTATGGGCACGTAATGTTTGTGCTGTTCGCTAGGCATATCCATGGGGTTCTATTAACCCAAAAAGAATGTCCTTCAGGCCACCACAAAGGTAGCAAAGAGGCTTATAGGAAGAGTGCATTCTCCAGTGGGAACTTACTTGTACTGTTCAGTTAATGCTGTGTTGCACAGGTTTAATTGTCCTTCAGGGCTTCCCTCTTCTGCACCTTTAGTTGATTGAAAGTGGACAGGTCACCAATACAATGATGTAGAGAGGCAAAGGTCCTCCAGAAACACAAAACTACACAGGTGAAGTGGTTCAATAGTTGACTGCAAACATTCATCCATCCATCCATCTTTTTTATGCTATTTAGGTGCATTGTACCTACACACAGACACTATATGAACAAATGTATGGGACACCTACACATTATTCATACAGGAGCTTACATGACATCCCATTTTAAATCCATAGGCGCCATGTTACTCACATGTTCTGGCTTCAGCACTCTCCTCCACATCAGCGGTACACTGCCTGATTATTCAGGTAAGGCAGCGTCCTTGCTGATTAAATTGCTAGGACTTCCACACAAGATAAACCCAGCTCTAAATCATAAGGCTCTGTCTCACTTCTCTAAAATCACATCTCTATCATTTGGCTTTACTGTAACAATGTGCCAGTCAGCATTCTCAGCTCTTCTGTATTAAGGTGCCATCTAGCATGTCCATCTCCTGTGTTACATATGCCATCCAGCATATTCAGCTCTAATGTTTCACAAGCCTTCCAGCATATCCAGCTGTTGCTCCACATGCCATTGGCTTAACCAGCTTCACTGTACTGTATTTCGCTGCACCAACACCTTAGTCCATACTGTTTATCCAGACCAATGTCTAAGTGAATCCACCTCACCTGAGCCATAACAATTACTTATGCCATGAATTCCAAAAGTGTAGGGGCATCAGAACCTTTGCTGTTAGATACTGAGAATTTACCTGGACTGGTAATGCGACCAGCTGTGTGTAGGGGATGTGATAATGGTATTGTTCCTTCTTCTCCCCCAACCTCTGTTTATGTACCATGTGATACTGCTACATTACTTAATGTATTATGACTATTTGTATTGAGTACCGCTACGCATAAAGCGTATTACTCTGCATGTATATACTGAACGAAAGTATAATATGTTTTGCCATAATTGCTTATGTACTGTACACTGTTAGGGAAAGTAAGTGCCCTGGGCCCGTATAATGATAGGGGTATAGTACCCTAGGTTGGCCACTAGATGGGGGCATCATAGGATAAGGATAGCATAAGGAATAGTTAAGATAGGAGGGGCACGATGGGATAAGAGAGTTAGGTCTTCCTGCTTGAAGTCAGTTGGGGCCTGGGCGCCCGTAAAGCTCACAGAGGGCTGGCTAGCCCAGGGCACATCGTGCCCCATAACATTTTTCTCAGAAGAGTGGGCCCAGCAGGAATATCCAGGGGGCCAGAATTAAGTACAAAGAATGCAGTAGCTACAGAAACAGCAGTGCAGTATAAGTGGGACTACAGCTGTGGGAAAGAAGAAGACTAAGTGGAGTGGGAGAAAGTGCACCAAGATGTGGCAGATTGTGGCGGTGCGAAACGGCAGGGAATGCCCCCACGGAAGGCAGAAATACTGGACACTGAGGACACTGGGGGACCATATAGTACAGACCGTCCCGAACGCAGACTTAGCTACAGGCAAGGGTCAGAGACACCGATACCCAATGCTGTAACAGTGTGTGGCCTGGATGACAAGTTGCTGAGTAAACATGTTGAAGTTGAAGTGAAACCGGACCGAGACTCTTTATTTTTGGAATCATCTGCAGAGGTAACTGTCCCGTATCGGGAACACCTTGATGGCGTGAAGAAGCAGCACCGAGGTACTTTAAAGGGACTACAGCCCTCGTCCCGCCGCCCTTCATGTGAGTCAGCGAGAATTAGTAAAGTCTGTGAGTAACCTCTCTGCCCATAAAGATGCACATTGCTTGATCTCCTGATTTGCAACGTTCACCTCAACCCCTTTCACAAGCAAGATACTCCTCTATGGGATATTTTTTACATTTGCCTACACTACTCCAGTTCGTTTTCATGTATTTATTTATTTGGGATGTAAATCCTTACAATTTTTTTTGTGATCAGTCAAGAGTGGTCTACATTTTTTTCTTTGATGTCTAGCAAAGTCTTATCTGAGATGACACCATCATGGGAACAAGACAATCCAATGATTTACTAGTACTTTCTTTCTTTCCTTTCATAGAGTGTTTAATGAGATAGAGTGAACTTAACCTATCACTGACTCTATTTTCCAGCTACGACCATGCACAAATTCTGTAGGACATTATGCCTTTCAGTTCCACAGCCTTGCATCATATTTAGCCTGCAACAAAGAAACTCTATTGGTAACTTTCAATGCTGGTTTGTCTTGTTGGGTAACAGATAAACTTATTGGCAGGGACCCGATAAGCCATAAAATATTGTCTTCTTTTGAGATCTTCACTAAATTAGACAAATAAACCTGGTGGAATCTACAATGTTTTGTGGATTAAATAAGGTGACAAATGCAAAATGGCATTCAATTCTCAGGATGGTCACTATGAACACTATGAATGTGATGTTATGCTCTGTGGCCTGTGTAATTCTTCAGCCATGTTCTAGCATTTTGTTAATTAAACTTTCAGAAGCTCGAAGACTTAATCTTAAACGGTCAGCATTAGTGATGAACGAACATACCCGTTGTTTGGGTTTTCACGAGCACGCTCAGGTGGTCTCCGAGTATTTGTGTGAGATTTAGTTTTCCTTGCCACAGCTGCATGATTTACGGCTACTAGATGTTAGGGGTTGAGTTCCCGCCGCTGCACAGGGGGAATCTCGAACCATGTCTGCTGCGGTCTCCAATTCTCGTCCAGCCACAGTGGACTCTGCTCAGCGGAGACATCGGTCCCAGCGTCTGGCTCAGCCTGATACTGTGCAGATGGTTACTGCTGCCTTTCTAGGCTCTGTCATTTTAACTAGCCCTATTCCTCAGCGAGCAGATGCTTTTGGGACTAAGTCCTGCTTTTCCGCTACTGAGCATGCCCAAGGCACGACCTCTCATTGGAGGTTGGGGGTCACATGCGCAGGTCCTGTAGCAGCTTCCATTCGTCCTCTTGGAAGGTCCTGAAGTTGCTGCAACTATATAAGATTTGCATGGCCGCACGGCCGTGCGCTAGTATCAACTATGTTACATGTTCAGCGCCACTGTGGTCTTATGCATATGGTTTCAGGGTTCATCTGAAATAAGCCCCTAGAATACCGGCACCTCCGGTGAGGAGTTTTGCTCAAGCTGTTGACTGCATGGCCACTGTTCTCTCTTGTTAATAGCTGTGTTCTCCTCTGTGAGGATAACAGGGCACAGCATTCTCTTGTCATAAAGCGACTCTGAGGTAACAGAGTTCACTTATACCACCATATAGTTCCGCCTGTTTTCTAGCAGCAGGTTCTCTCCTGCACGGTGGACCCCAGGTTGCGAACGCACCTACTACTACTAGTATATATATTCGGTGCATTCCGCCAACCCTAACACTAGACAGCTTGATTACATGTGGGGATTCCCTAGCAACCAGGCAACCCCCACATGTACTCAGGCTGGCTAGTAGCTGTAAATCATGCAGCTGTGTCGACAAAATCTAAATCTCCAAGCAGTCACAAATACTCAGAGACCACCCGAGCGTGCTCAGGAAAACCCGAGCAACGAGTATACTCGCTCATCACTAGTCAGCATGTCTGTTTTGTATTAAAAAGATTACAACAAAATCATCTATTCTCCAAACTAGAAAACTTCCTCTTTAAACATTATGAATTGCCATTGGTGGAATGTATAATCTCTTCAGAATGTCTGCAGGTGGATCCGGAGTAAGTTTCAACTATTCTTGATTGGCCACAATATGTAGGTCTCAAAGTCTTTCAAAGATTCTTTGGCTTCACCAACTACTACAGGCAGTACATCACAAACTATTCTTAAATCATTGCTCCTCTTACAGCTTTCACTTGGAAGGGTACAAATTTTAAGAACTGGATGGACTTCAATCATGTTTTTCACTGGTCCGGTTTTACACAATCCAAATGTCAAAAGGACGTTTTTTCTTGTAGTGGATATCTCTTAAATTGGTGTAGGAGTAGTTCTATCTTGAATTTGGAACCCATCTCTTTCGTTTCATTTTCCCAGTAATTCTTTTCTGAAGGATGAAATTGCTCCATTGGTGACAGAACTTATAGCCATAAACTAAGCTTCGGAGGAGTGGTGACATTTTCCTGAATGAGTTAAGTTTCTGGTGATCAAACACACAGACCATAAAATCTGGGGAATCCTCAATCTGCATGTGGACTAAATCATTGTTGAGCTTGTTAGTTGCTTTTCTTCTTCCATTTGAGCAGCATGGTAGACATTTTCTCCAAATCCTTTTCGCCTTGTGATGCCTCTGAAGAAACACTCTCTCATATAATTAAACCAGGATGTTTTCTTGCTCCTATCTTTTCTTTATCTAATACTCCACCAAAAGGACCTTGATTCTAAACACTTTACCGGAAGGTTGTATCTTTGGCCCATTCTTCACTACTCTCAGGTCAACAGGGTGTTTAATGAATTGCTGAACTCTTTTTCTGCTTATATTGGTGGCCTAAGCGTAAACAGTTTGAGGCATCATGGCATCAATGCACTTAATTTAAGTGCCTCTTGGTCCTCTGCAGCCACTACCTATTCCACAACAACACTGCGCTGAAATTTTTAAGGACTTTGTTAAGACCTTCATGAGGCATAAGTGGTTATTACCAATTGGGCTGTGGTGGATTTATTTCAAAGATGTCTTGTTTTGTTCTATTACCAGTCTGGTCTTCCATCTCCTTCAAAGCTGGGCAAACATTTTTTCAGAGGGATTTTTCGCTTCCCGAGCCTTCTTGCTTTCATAATCTCTGACTAAGTTAGTTTCAAGATTCATTAAGTTCACTTTGCAAGATACTCATAATCTTTATAAACTTCTGCTCTGCCTTTCACACTCAAAGAAATGGCAAAACTTAGAGGATCACTTAGTCTATGACACAATACCTTCAGATGTTCTCCAGTACCAACCAAGGCAACGGTATAGATTTGCTTCTTTCGGCTAAATTTGCTCACAATAATTCAGTTTATGAGCCTTCCAGAAAACCATCTTTCAATAAAGTGTTTGGTCTAGAACTTTGTCTACCTTTGCAATTCCCTCTCAAAGTCAACTTTCAGCAGTAAACAGTTTGTCAAAAGGTTCATAAAATCTGGATCAAGGTGCAGTCCAATCTTTTTACGGCTGTGGCTAAAGCAAAAAAGGAGAGCAGGTAAACATAGATAACTAATTCCTATGTCTTCTGGTAAAAAAGTTTAGCTGTCCACAAAAGACATTTGTTGGAAGACTCACTTCAACAAACTCCAAGGTTTATTTGTCTCTTTAAAAATCGAAGAGCAAATCAAAACAGGCACTTTTCATTTGAAACTACCTTCCATCTTAAAGGGAACCTGTCACCCCCAAAATCGAAGGTGAGCTAAGCCTACCAGCATCAGGGGCTTATCTATAGAATTCTGTAATGCTGTAGATAAGCCCCCGATGTATCCTGAAGCACTATTTTTTTTTTTGTTTTTTTAATTTTGACCATTTCTCCTTTTCAGAAAAAAAATCCAAAATTTATTTCTTGGAAATTCGGAGACAAGTTGTCAGAAGTTTATAGAATAAAAGAACAATTTACATTTTACTCAAAAATATACCTATATAGAGAAAAATCAGACATACTGAACATTTTGCAGTGGTCTCTTAATTTTTGCCAGAGCTGTACAACAAAGATGATGTCACATAGAAAACTGTATTATTATTTTAGAATGGAAAGATTCATTAAAATATCACTTTTAATAATAATGATATAATTTAAGATGCAAAACTGGATACAGAATAATTAAACTGTAGGTCCAAAAGTGGGTATTTTAGGACCCGCATTGATAATAAGTAGACCTATAAGTACTAATTATCCTTGGTATAGACACTCTTCGTAGAAACTGTAACCAGACTTACTACCAATCACATCACCTTAGTAAAAATGTACCACAACCTAATAAGACAAACAGAAATAGAAAGTGCCACAGTGCTACAAGAGTGCAAAAAAATGTCAGTCTCACCTATTTCATCCATAGAGGATAGCCATACTGGACAGATTCATCTGGATATTCAGGAGCCATAGTCGCTGGTTATGGTGCAGTTATAACTAGTGATGAGCGAGCATACTCGGTAATGCTCGTTGCTCACCCAAGCATTGCTGTACTCGTGGTACTTGGCGAGCACGGAGCATTTCCGGGTTTGCTCAGCGGCAGCTCTGGTCTCTGCCCTGCATGATTGGTGCTCTTTACAGAGCCAATCAACATGCAGGCATTGTGTGCCATGCACTGTGCAATACCTCAGGTTGTTGCAGTGATGTTGCCTTCCTTTCGGGGAGGGTGATGTCACGCTTGGAGGCAAGGGAGATTCTATATCTCAGGTAAGGCACTCGCATTCAACATATCTGAATCTAGGCCAGGAGGGGGAGCTCAGGACCCGGATTCAGGGGAGCTTCCTTACACTTTATGTGTCCTGGTCTGGAGGAGGAGCCAGACAGTTTGTAGTGAGTCTGAGAGGAGTGAGGCGAAGAGAAGGATATCTGGAGCAGACGTAGGGGCCGAGCAGCCACGAGGGAGCTGCTTACCCTTTGAAAGAGGGAGAAGCAGAAGGAGAGTTGAATTGTGGAGGAGCTTAGAGGGAAGAAGCACAAAGGAGGAAGAGGCTCAGCAGGGGAACAGCGGAAGGACACCCTGGGAGCCAAAGTGCAGAACCGGGAACCGGGAGCCCAAGGCTATAGTGGGACTCAAGGACACTTAGCAGAATCGGAGGGCATAGGACTGTATGTCAATTGCCTGCATCAAGTCTGAGGTGAAGCCGTAACTTTAGAGCCCAGGGCATGATAGAGATCCTATAAACAAGCTCGAACTGCCTATCGTACAGACATCTTTCTTAGGATAGGAGAGAGGGGACTTGCACTGAGCTTCAAGTGACAGGGACCTAACCAACTAAACAGCGCAAGTAGGAAAGGGTTATGGACCTCACCTGGGAGAGAGACCTACTATTGCCTCCAAGCCGGCCGGACCACAGCTACCCTGCACTTGGTACCCTGGACTGAGGACTACTACTACCATCAGTAAACCAGTTAAAGACTTTGCGAACCTGTGTCCTCGTTCTTTGCTCATTTATCAGCTTACACCATCTTGTCATACACTTGGAAAGCCCTGGGGACCCCGCTTCACCTGTGGGAAGCGTCACCATCTTGCTGCATACCATCACCCCAGAGGACCCCTTTAAGCAGCGTTGGTCCTCACTGACCAAAAACCACAGGTGGCATCACGAACATAGACATTACAAATTCCCTTAAAAGACCTTCCCCTTTAATTGGGCACACAGGGCCGCGGACCTGGTCACAGCCACCGTGACATCCCCTTTAAGACCGGACCCGGTACCGAGTACTCCGCTGTCCTGGTGGGCGACTCACACTGTAATGCAGCAGCCATTTTTGTTGTGGTATTACAGTGATTGGCTGGCCGCACAGCATCATCAGGTCTATAAGAGACCTGGCGCCACGCTTTTCGGCGCATTCAGCTCCGGATTCACACAGTGTAGGGAGGGCTGCTGTCAAGTTAGGGTCAGATTTGGGGATTTATTAGTGTGGGTCTACCATCATAAAATCCACAAATCCAACTAAACCAGCAGTCCTTCTAAGGACTAATTACGGAGTATATAGAATGCAGATCTAGGTAGGCAGGGGAGTGTATGTGGCTCTATACATATCAGTGCAAGGCCTGCAGGCACTGTATGTGGGTATCTGGATATCATTGTATACATCAAGAGGGTCCATTCCATTACTGTCTGCTGTTGCTGCCTATTACATATATACCTAGCCCCAGGGATCAGTGGCTAGGAAGAATTTTTTTGGCATCTTAATCCAGATTAAGCAATCCAGAGCCCCCATTTTTTTTATTTGCGTGCTCACATATTTAACAGTGTGGTACCTCTGTCAGACGCCTGATCTATCTGTGGGCTACAAATTTGGGCATTTCAGGCTTCAGGCCTCCATTCCACTGTATTGGCTGTCTGTAAGCCTCGTCCTATTCAGTATTTTGGGGTAAAAAATACAGGCCACATATTGAACAGTGTGGTACCTCAGTCAGACCCCTGACCTATGTGTGGAATTCAAATTTGGGCATTTCAGGCCTCCATTCCACTGTATTTGCTGTCTGTTACCCTCGGTCTATTCAGTATTTTGGGGTAAAAAATTCAGGCCACATATTGAACAGTATCAAAATTAGAGCAATTGGAGTCAAACAATCAGATAACCAGAGGCAATTTATTAAACATAAATACAACATTGACAATTACATATAAAATATAATAATATTAGTGAGGATAGACAGGTGATTAAACCAGCTATCAACAGGACTGAAAGACACAGGTAAAAAGAAGTCCCATAAAAAACGCTAAAAGCATCTATCCGACCAGAGAATACAAGTTCTTTGGACAACTAAGCCACACAGTTAACACATATATGCACCTTTAAGTGCTTCTTCCACTGTTGTGCATGCAAGCCAATCCCCTGTCCACGGTGCATGCAAGATGCCTCATGCCCTGCACCTGTCGTTGCCCCCAGTCAACTAGCACCATCATCAAGCACGTCCACGTCCTTGTCCCAGCGCAGCATTCAGTTGTCCATTCAGTTGCTCAGTCATTGAAATGCAAGCGGAAATACGCAGCCAATGTCCCACAGGCCACAGTACTAAATTCACACATTTTCCGTGTGCTTGCACTCGAAATGTTGCCTTTTAGGCTGGTGGAGATGGAAGCTTTCCGCAATCTGATGGCAGCGGTCTTTTCAAGGTACTTGGTCCCTAGCCACCACTATTTCTCCCAGTGTGCCGTACCGGCATTCCACCAGCACATGTCCCACAACATTACCCGTGCCCCCAACAATGCTGTTACTGGGAAAGTCCACCTAACCACGGACACATGCTTGTGGGCAGGGACAAATACAAATACAAAATCATATTCCTAAAACAAAAATGTTATTTTAGCTCTAATTTTTTTTTCGCAAGGGTAACAGTAGAAAATGTAACTCAAAATTTGTTGTGCATTTTCTCCCGAGTAAGTAGGTACCCCATGCGTGATGGAAAACTACTGTTTGGGCACACGGCAGGGCTCGGAAGGAAAGTAATGACGTTTTGGAACACAGACTTTGATGGAAAGGTCTGCGGGTGTCAAGTCGCATTTGGAGAGCCCATGAGGTGCCTGAACAGTGGACATTCCCCACAAGTGACCCTATTTTGGAAATTAGACCCCTTAAGGAATGTATCTAGATGTGTGGTGAGCACCTTGAACCCCCAGGTGCTACACAGAATTTTACCATAGTGATCAGTGAAAATGAAAAAATATATATATTTTTCACCAAAATCTTTTTTATTTTAGCCCCAATTTTCTTCATTTTCATAAGGATAGCAAGAGAAAAAGGAACCCAAAATTTGTTGTGCAATTTCTTCTGAGTAAACCGATACCAAAAAAAAAATTGAGGCACAGTGCAAAGCTCAAAAGGAAGAAGCGTCATATTGGAGTTCAGATTTTCCTGGAATGGTTTGAGGATGCCATGTAACATTGGCAAAGCCCCTGAGATGCGAGAAAAGCACAAACCCCCCATATGTGACCTCATTTTACCAACTACACCCCTCAGTGAATTAATTTCGATGTGCAGTGATCATATTAACACCACAGATGTGTCTCAGAATTTTATAATAATGGGTGGTGAAGAAAGAATAATTCAATTTCGAACACTAAAATGTTGTTTTAGCCCCAAGTTTTTAATTTTTTTTGCAGGCTAGGAGTCAAAAAAAGACCTCAGTTTGTTGTAAAAATTTCTGCTTAGTGTGCCAACTTGTAATCAGGAAACACTTTTCAGGCACAGTGCAAATCTCACGAGGGAAGGAGCGCCAAATTATAGTGCAGATTTCACTATTAAGGTTTGCGGGTGCCATGACCCACTGGGAGGTGTCTGAAGTGGGAGAACAGCAGAGCATTCCATAAATGACTCCATTTTACAAATGACGCCTCTCAATGAATTCATCTAGGGGTGCAGTGACATGGTAACACCACAGTTGTGTCACAGAATTTTATACCATTGGACAGTGAAAAAAAATAATTAAATTTTTCCCAACAAAATTTTGTTTTAGCCCCAGATTTTACACATTCACATGGAGAAGTGGGTAAAAATAGCACCAAAATTTGTTCCACGATTTCTGCTGAACGTGGCAATATCCTATATGTGGCTGTAAAGTACTGATTGCCATACGGAGACTCGGAAGGGAAATCTATTTGCCTCCTGGAGCGCAGATTTTCCTAGAATGGTTTGCAGACTCCGTATACAGAGCCCCTAAGTGCCAGAAGAGCAGAATTCCCCCTCAAGTGACCTCATTTTGGAAATTATACTCCTTTGAAAATGCATCTACAGGTGTAGTGATGATTTTGACTCCATGGGTGTTTTCCAGAAACAAGCAGCAGTGGATGTTGCTGAGTGATAATTGCAAACTGCTGTTGTAGTGAATAGTACATTGTAGTGACTAGTACGTTGTAGTGCCCTGTAAGTGATAGTGCCCAGTTCATGTTTATGGAGACATGTACCCGTAAATTAGGCGGACTCTCATCACTACAGAAATGCCAAATATTTAGACACTAAATGTCGTTTTGTGCACACTGTAAGGCTCAGAAGGGAGGGGGGCATTTGTATTTGGAAGCACAGAATTTGCTGGATTTCTTTAGTGGGTGAGAAATCATAGCATTTTTCCAGAGCCTTTGTACTACAAGTAACATGGAAGCCCCCTATACTTCTGTTAACAGATGATGGACCTGAGTTGGGACTTTCTTTTTTTGTGGATTGATTTGAAGGTTTTAATGGCAACATTTTACATGACATTAAGGATCACATTTATCTGGCGCTCTACGCTGAGCACTTACAAGGAGATTCCGCCTAAAACTCCAAGTGACATGATTCAGATGAAACTCCCGAAGGATCTATTCACTATAATCAGGCAGCAGAGTTACTCTGGACTCCATCTGTCCTCTGTTGAGTGGTGTCTTTCTTTTGAGAAGCGCACAAAACTGTGGCCGACGGCACTTTTATGCAATCCCAAAAAGACAGACACAGCCAAATCACTGATCCTATTCCTCATACGTCCTCACATACGTCCATCTGCCTCATTATAATCCCGACGGAGGTTCCGTCAGAATCACGTATTTAAGAAATTTACACTGAAACCCCGGAGTAAGCGCTCAGCATGGAGCACAGGATAAATGGGCGCCGAGCCTTACTGTGATCTTTGGGAGGCAGAATAAACAAATCTACAGCAGGTGAAGAATTGATTTTATTTTTTTTTTATGCCATTCCTCGTGTGGTATAAGTGATATGGCAACTTTATTCTTTGGGTTGGTTTTTTTTGTATATATATATTTATACATGAGACCTCATCTCAATGTCAGCCGGTCTCACTGAACCTGCCAGTTGTCATCTCAGTGTCAGCCGCTCCCGCAGCACCTGCCACCTGCCAGGGCTCACCCACTTCTATGTCACCAGGTCCAGTTGCACTTGCCAGTGCTGATCCTCTCTGTCAGCCAGTCCTGACTGCATCTGTGGTACCTGTCATCTTACTCCACCTGCCTGCATCTATTGGACATTCCCTCGGGCCATCCCAGCTACCCGTTTCTAGGGGCTCAGCTGCCATCTACCTAAGGTCAGTCCTGAAGTATCACCTTGACCATCCACCTTGGGACAGGGTAGGAGCATCTGGTCCGGGGACACCCAACAACAGAGCCGTGACAATTGGACTTTCACTTGTTGCAGGCTGATTGCTTAGGTTGGTTTCACACTTGTGTTGAGGAGGGCTGCGGATGGCAGCTTACTTCCTCCTTTCTTCCTCTGTGAAGCTCTGCCCATGCTCCACCTACTGCCGCATGCATCCTGCGTTTCCCTGCGTACCTATCTCTAACATTGGGTATGCAGGGACATGCATTGTATGCGGATGTGGGCCGAGCTTCATGGATGAAGAAAGGAGGAAGTAAGCTGCCATTCACAGCCCTCCTCAACGCAAGTGTGAAACCACCCTTAAAAAGCATAGCAGTCCAGGAGCTTTGCTGTGCTTTACAAATGGTCAGCGCTGCACTGACATACAAAACAAACTTGCTACACCATGCTCTGAGCATGTTGTAGCAAGTTTGCTAGCTCTGGTGACTCAGATGTCGAGCACCACTCCTGGCACTGAGTGCCGGGTATTATCTGTCAGAATCAGCTGACACCCTGCACCATGACGTATCCATACGTCCAAGGTCGGTAAGTACCTAGCAACCTGGACATAGCAATACAACAAAGGTCTTGAAGGGGTTAAAAAAATACAATACTAGCCTCTCTTCATTTCACCCAATGCACCCTACTCCTGAGCATGTTGTGTGAAGTGCTGCACATCTCCGTACAGTGGTCGCGCTGTAATGACATCACCGTGCACACAGCACTAAGATGCCAGATACGGAGGAAGAATGATGGATCATTGCTCCCGCTGACAGCCAGAGAGGGGTCCGGTGTGGGTGCTGACGTGCAGAGTGCCAGCACAGACAGGCTGAGGGGAGGCCCTTTGCATGCGCTTAAACCAGGCTCTCCCAGCTCATGGGCACCTTGGCGGTACGCCACTGCAGAGGGATCCCCCTCCCTCTGCCTGGATTCTGAATGCTGTGATCAATATCGATCACAGGGTGGTTAAAGTGCTGGAAGTGGTGCGGGCACTTCTGGCAGTGGGTGCCAGGTTTCAGCTCTCAGAATCCCTGAACATCTGGTGGCAATCACGCATGCACAGCTCCTTTGCATGCAAAGTCGACTGGATGTATCCATAAGTCCAAGATCGGTAACTACTTATAAACCTGAAGGGGTTAATAGCATAAATATGAACAAGAATTTAAAAAGTTTAGATATTTTCAATTTTTAAACACTAGGGGGAGCAGCTGCTGAAATTTGCCATGAAAAGCTAGCTTGGTGATAGCTCGCATTACGACTGCAGTAAATGTGGGCGGGGTCTGATCATGTGTCTGATGTTTCCTCCCCTCCTCTTTTGGGTGTTTGCAAAAGGATAAGGGAGGATGGCACTCAGGATCACAGCGCGGAGACATTTTGTTGGTGACCGCAATGCGATTCTGACATGTGGACAGTGTCACCAAGGATGGCGGGCAGTGATGATTCTGTTAGTTTCTACTGCGCTGCTCATTGTATAACACATGATTGTATTAGATACACAACTCGGCACACTGCATCACACATGATATGTTTAGATATGTAACTCAGTGGACTGTATCACACATGATAGCATTAGGAAACACAGACAATTTTACATATGATAGGATTACATACATGGCTCATTGGGCTGTATCACACTTGATTTGATTAGATACATGGCTCAGCAGACTATCACACATGAAAGGATTAGATACACGGCTCGGCAGACAGTATCACACATGATAGGATTAGATACACGGCTCAGCAGACAGTATCACACATGATAGGGTTAGATACATGGCTCAGCAGACAGTATCACACATGAAAAGGTTAGATACATGGCTCAGCAGACAGTATCACACATGATAGGATTAGATGCATGGTTCAGCAGACTGTATCACACATGATATGATTAGATACATGGCTCAGAAAACTGTATCACACATGACAGGATTAGATACATGGCTCAGCAGACTATCACATTTCATGGGATTAGATACATGGCTCAGCAGACAGTATCACACAAGATAGGGTTAAACAACACATGGCTATTTGGATTATATCACATATGAAGGAATTGGATACATGGCTTTGATCGGTCAGTGTAAAGCCTCATTCATATGTCTGTAATGCAGGGATGACTGGATGAGGCTTTACTTCTGCATATGCCAAGAGCTTTGCAGACTCACCAGTAAAGCCTCATTTAGTCGCCCTTGCATTACAGACATCTGAATGAGGCTTTATACTGACTGAGCAGAGCTGAGTCAGTCTTCTGTGCAGTCACATGATGAATTCTCTACTGTGTCCTGAACACTAGCGATGAGAGCGCTCAGTACGGAGCACAGGATAAATGGGCACCGAGCCTTACTGCGATCTTTGGGAGGCAGAATAAACAAATCTACAGCAGGTGAAGAATTGATTTTATTGTTTTTACGCCGTTCCTCGTGTGGAGCTGAGTCAGTCTTCAGCACAGTCACATGATGATTTCTCTGCTGTGCTCTGAACACTAGCGATGAGAGCGGTGGTGAGCACAAGTCAGGCAGCCAGACATTGTACTTCTAATCCCAGGCTACTGAGCTTTTCTCACCACTGCAAAAAGTCTCTACCGCAGTTCTGCTCTCACTTGTAATAGCAGCACAGCGGAGTTTACATATCCCAGTGGTGGGAACAGCTCGTTAATCTGCGATTAGTAGTATAGTGCCAGGTTTTCGGGATAGTGATCACTGTCGCTGCCCTTGATCTCTGCCCACCATTGCTGCCCTGACCGTCTGTCTCTGGACAAACCAGGGGGCCTGCACAGTTCAGAGCTGAGGCAGTCAAAGTGTAGTAGATGGCGTCAGATAACAACTGCAGTCTCCTATGTACAGGGGCTGCCATAATTGCAGTAAGTGTTGTACTCGGATACTAAGGCTATGTCCACACGTTGCGCTTTTTCAGCATTTTTTTTAATGCAAATTTTCAGCTGCGTTTTACAGTACCAGCAAAGTCTATGAGATTTCAGAAATCTCATGCACACGGCTTGGTTTTTTGTCCTCAGCATTTGGTGCAATACCTTTGTCCTTGCCAAATGTAGCCTGTCACTTCTTTCAGTGTTTTTTCAGCATTTTTTATCACTTTTCACATTGCTTAGTGTTGCAAAAAACCTGCAAAAACATAGGAATCACTTTTCGATGTGTTTTTTTTTGTGCCAAATCCTGATGAAGTAGAATCAGATATTTTTTCACTAAACTTTCTAAACATGCACAAGAGACAAATGTACCCTGACAAAAACGCAAGAAAAAAATTGCAGAAAAAAAACACAGCAAAAACTGAGCAAAACCAGCTTTCTTGAAGCAAGTTTCTTACTGCCAATAGAGCAGGTTTTGCTTCTGGAAAAAAAACGCTTCAAAAACGCAAAGTGTAGACATAGCATTACACGTCAGCAAATAGAAAATGGCTGCAGAAAAAATAATAAATATATGTTAAAACATGTAATTTCCTTTTGTCCTAAAAATAAATGATGTAACCAATAAATATTTAATATACACAAAAATGCGACATATTCCCTTTAAGTCTAATAAAACTTTGGAAGAGGTATGTGCAAATGTTTCAGAATATAGATGTCAGATTGCTGCTTATCGCGGGAGACACAGGACATGTGCTGATCTTGTGGAAGGCAGTGATGACTAGTCACTTATGTGAATTTATATGTTATTGAGAACAGGACTTTATAGGAAAGGGTCAGAAGTGGACATAAGCAGAACAATTAGTAGCCTATGATATCATAACATTAATTACGGACAGAAGCAGGAAAGGAGTGTGATGATTTTGTGGGAGGCAGTGACCTCCAGCCCCTACTCATGTTACGGTCAATAAAGACAGAGCTCAATGTGTTGGGGCAGCGCAGTGAAAGGGTCAGGAAAAGGGTACCCCAATCAATGTAGGGTGACGACAGCAGTGGAAAGGACTGTGTTGATTTTGTGGTGTCATCTATTGCAGGCCCAGAATCCTAAAGATTTCATATCCACATAAAATGCTGCCACCGTCTGCAAGGAGACAGCTAAGGCCGGTTTCACATTTGCGGTTCTGTACGCAGCATTTCTTCCGCAATTATCCGCATGCGTTGTGTATTCCTATATTTAACATTAGGGACGCATGTGTCTGCGATCGATTGCATTTTGCCGCGTTTGACGACGCATGTGTCGTTTCGTCGTCTGCGGCTTGACGCGGTAAACGCTACATGTAGTAATTTTAGAGGCGTCAATTTGCCGCCTAGAAACGTATGCAGTTGTTAGTGGAAGGAATGCGGCAAAAAAACACATTGCTGTGTATGTGAACGCATGCGTTCGCAAGCACATGCGTTTGCTTGCGTTTGTGAACGCATGTGTTGCACCAGAGAAAAACATGTCTAGACACTGATTAGCCACCCCCGCGCATACAAACTGATAAGAGGAGGGAGTGGACATTGGCAGGTCACTACTCAGCAGCAATGTGAGTATATCCTAGCCAATGTCTTTATTTTCTATTTTCTGTCTCTATATGTCCTAATTTATGCCATTTCTTTCCTTCTGCGTGCATCAGAATGTCATGTTCTGAGGAGGAGCAATGTCATGGGCCTTCTCAAGCCGAACATGTCAGTGAAGTGAGTACACACCTCCTCAGATTGGTAAGTATTCACTGTCACATCTACACTTATGACAATTTTTTTTTCCCTTTTTGGAGCACTTCTTCCACTGCGGCAGAGGCTGAGCAGGAGCAGCGGGGTCACAGTCGGGTGGCAAGGCGGCAGCGTGTAAGTATACCTGGCTAACTGTTTATTGTATCCTCACTTTACTATTGGATGTTCACTTCTTTACTTTCCTCTTTCTTTCCCTTTTTCTTCTTGACTCCTATTGTTTCTTGACTTTCAATATTCATGCCAGTTTTCTGTCTCTGTTTTCTTTCTTTTCCTTATGTTAATGTATTCAACATTAATGTCTTTATTTAATTTTTAGGTTCCAGAACGGGATGAGAACCTCATTAAAAATGACCACCTCATCTCCCTGGTCCAGGAGCGAGTCCCGTTGTGGGACACCCGGGTTCCGCAGCACTCGGACAACATGACGATCCGGTGGCTATGGAATAACGTGGCCAAAGTGATGTGGGATGGCTGGGACAACGCCCCAACTTGGGTCCGAAATGCATTTTGTAAGTATTGCAATGCAGTTTGATGCAGCAGTGACCTTGGCCGTGATCACACAACTGTGTGTGATGAGAGAAACTCTCAGGAGTTTCTCTCATCACACACAGTTGTGTGATCACGGCCAAAAGTCCATTGTCTAACCATTCTTTTTTGTTTTTTCAACAGTGCTCAAAGTCAAAACACATTGGCATTCGATGAAGGATCGCTTCGGCAAGGACCTTCGTCAAGAGAGCCGGGTTCCTAGTGGTTCTGGAGCAAGGATCCAAAAATATAAATACTACCACCACATTCTGGCATTTTTGAGACCGGTCCTTGCCCAGAGAACGTAAGCATTTTTTTGGTGTATTAGGTTGTGTTGTATTGCCATAATCTGTAGGTTTCTATTCCACAGGAGCTGGCGTTTTGTAAATGTTTGGTATTAATTTTTTTTCCTTCTTTTTTCACAGCACATGGAGCAGCACTCTTGACCCTAGATCTGGAGCGGTCCTTCATCAGACAGCCACGGATCCGTCCCAGCCATCCAGCAGCGCTGCAGCAAATGGGCCTGCCACATAAACTAGAGACCAGGAAGCTGGTCCATCAGGTGTTCCCCTTTCCCAGTCCTCTGCCTCTGCCCATTTTTTGGGGGGCTCTTCCCAGCAGCGGCAGAGGGCCTTGGACAGGTCACTCATGCCCGAGTTTTTGCACTTGAGCTTGGTTTTTCATGATGGACTCAAGGCAATGGGTAACCGACTGGATACTGCCATTAGCCATATGAATACACGTATCCAGGAGGTTACCAAAAGCCTTGACCAAGTAAAAGCTGACCTCCAGAGGCCAGCACATCATTTTTTAAATCAAATTGAACAGGGCATGTCGGAACACCTTACTCCTGATCTTCAGCTTAGTGTCATGCAGGCCTGCAATGCTGCTTATGTGCACGCTATGCAGCAGAGTCGGTATTTTCAGCAGACAGTGGCGGCATATCCACCTGTGCCTACACTGTCATGCTTAACCTCAATGCCGTCCTCTGCTGCATACCACTGCACGGCCACCTCTATTCTAAGCACTGCCGGACACCACTATAGCACCACCACCATGCCGAGTGCTGTTGGACAGCCCACCACCACCACCATGACAACTGCTGCTCCTGCTTGGATCTCCTCCACTGCCACCATCATGCAGCAGCAGCAACAGCAGCAACCGGACCCTGGCATGGCCTTCCCTACCACCACCATGCAGCAGCAGCAGCAGCAGCAGCTGGACCCTGGCATGGCCTTCCCCACCACCATAATCATGCAGCAGCAGTGGCACACGGACCCTGGCATGGCCTTCCCCACCACCACAACCATGCAGCAGCAGCAGCACACTGACCCTGGCATGGCCTTCCCCACCACCACAACCATGCAATGGCACACGGACCCTGACAGGTCGGCCACCACGGCCAGGCCGCTAGAAATGAGCCCAACGAGGCTCCCCGTACCGCAGCGCCGGTCCCAAAATGGGAAATGAAAAAAGAAACAGAGGACTATTGCTATCCCTCCCCCTCACCTCCCAATGTGTCTGTAAGGTCTGGTTTGTCTCACCCTTCCAGTGTGTCTCTGCCCTCTCGTGCGTCAAGCCCCATCCCCAAACTGCCAGACCCCAGTAATTTAATTGCCCCTTCTCCTGCCACTCCTGTGTCGTCCACAGTTAGTCAAGCTTCACAGCTACATACACCCCATTTCCGGCACTCTACCCCAAGCAGGAGCAGTTAATTTTTTTTGGGGGTAAAAATAAATAATAATGTTTTTTGCCCCCAATAATGTTTGGTTAATTGTGTATTTCGCCGCCGGCAACACACACCATGCGCCGAAACACTGCGCCGCACACTTTATTTTTTTGCAGCCTCATAGCTCCAGTAGTTAGTAAGTACAACACTGCAGCTTTGTGTGTGTTTGGTATAGAGATATGAGGTGGCCCAAAAAAATAATACTTGTATTTTCTCCACAATCTCTTCCTTCTGCTTACTTTGTGAATTTGTGTTGCAGACTGAAGAGAAAATGGCGGTAATACAAAGCAGAACTGTACTCAACAGGTCATGTGTCCAAAAACTCATTAGTTATGACACCTGACCTGGTGTGTAGAGAACTGCCTTGTATAACCTCCATTTTATCTTCTGTGTTCATAATCTATTTCACACAAAGTGAAGGGACGATGGAGGTCATACAAGGCATATCTATACTCACCTGGACATGTGTCAGAAATAGTGAATTCATGAGGCTGTTATTTGTGCATCATGAATTCATTATTTCTGACACCTGACTTGATGAGTATAGATCTGTTTTGTAAGCAGCCATCGTCTCTTCAGTCTGCGTCCAATTGATATTGCAGAACAGAATCAGGATGCAATGACGTCAACAACCTTACCACTAACAACCTAAGTGGTTTGTAGAGGAAATACATAGGAGACACGATCAAGATAACAAAACACGTAGTTTATTAACAACAAATATTAGCAACATTTAAAACATAACTGGTACAGACCCAAACCCAACAGGACATTTTACACAATATTGTCCTGCCATGCCACACGTCCAATATCAGAATCAAAAAAGGCAGCCAATTGTTCCAGCATGTGGCTAACTTCAACAGTTGACCGCAGCGGGTAATGCTGGTAATCTGGCAATGGGTTTGCAACTGGTTCATCCAGTTCAATGTTGGGTCGCTCCTTAGCCATAATGTAATTATGGAGAACCACACAGGCTTTGACCACCTCATCGACTGTCTCCATTTTTAGATTAATGGCTGTTGCAAGAATGCGCCATTTTGAGACAAGAATCCCAAAGGTACATTCTACTGTTTTTCGGGCCCTGGTCAGTCTGTAGTTAAAGATCCTTTTAGTGTGGAACAAGTCCAGACTGGAATATGGCTTCAGTAGGTTTTCACACATCTGAAAGGCCTCGTCCCCAACCATAACAAATGGCATCGGTGGGCCTTGAGTGTTGGGGAGAGGTCGTGGCAAATTACAATTTTTGCCATATATGTGTGAGGTATCTTTTTGTCTCCAAGCGCGCTTGTAAAATAACGGGCGTAACTACCTGATTTGGCTCTCACTGGTGATCTGGCGTACTGACATTGGGTCAGAATGAAAACAGCTACGACACACACGTTGGCCCATATCCGAGTTCATGAAAGTTTGGGAATCGTTGCCACGGCCAAAAGCTCCAATGTCTACGGCGATGAAGCGACAGTCCGCATCTGCTATTTCCATGAGCTCCATTGCCAGTACTCCGATCCAGTTCTGGCGGGTTTGATAATGTGTATGTGCTTTCCATTCACCGCACCCAAACAGTGAGGGAAATCACACTCACTCCAGAATTTCTCGGCAATTCCCATCCACATGTCCTCGGTGGGTATAGGTATAAATTCATCCCGGAGAACATTCCACAAAGCCCGGCAGGTGACCGCAACTATTCCAGACAGGGGGGAAATTCCAAGCCGGTACTGAAAGTGGAGGGATGATAAGCTCTCTCCGGTTGCCAGAAATCTGTAATAAAGTAAATAAAAAATAAATTACAATCAATTCCCTTTATGGCGCTGTTCTGCTAAAGACATAAAGGAAAATACAAAGAATACATGTCAGACCAACAATAATTATGACTAGCATTTGTTTAGAATTATTACGTACCTTAATGTAACCAGCAGATGTTCCTCTGCAGGAATCGCTCTGCGGAGCTGGGTGTCCTGTCTCCGGTTAGCTCCTTGGACACGACCAAGCAAATCCCGAAAAGAGTCTTGCGACATCCGGGTATATTCCGGGAATTTGTCCGGGTTGGCATTAAGCTCGCCATATAGCGTGTGATAGGTTCCACGGCTCTCCCGGAGTTCGATAGTGGGGTGTCGCCAAAAACGCCGACACCGTGTCCTTCTCTGTCTTTCTTGATTTCTTTGTTGCTCCCAAGCAAACGCACAGGCAAGAAACAGCTTGATGTTTAAATCCAGGTTGAAATAAAAGCTCTCCATGCGAAGATCCATCATGACACAGGATACAGTATCACACTGTTACGATTTCAGCAGTCCTAGGGTCTATATATAGATATCCCATAATACACGCCCTCTGTAGTCCCATTGGCAGTGTCTAGTTATCTATATTTTTCTCCTGTAAAATCTTCCACCATGCGCACAAAAAACGCAAATGCATGCAAAAGCATGAAAATGCCACGCTTTTTAAGCCGCATGCGTTACCATATGCATCTAAAAAATGCTGTGTTTGTACGCGTTTCCATGCTTTTTTTCCTTCATTTGCGGTTACGGATTAAACGCTGCGGATTCTAACACAAATGTGAAACTAGCCTAACACCTGCAGTACATTTTAAAAAGTCCTTGAAGGAATTTTCCACTATATACCATCTTTGCAACTGCTATCTACTCTGGGTGTGTCCTGCAAATGTACACCTATCAAATAACTGAGTATTCTGTAATACTGTATGTTAATCACCCAACGCCAATTTTTCTATTAGAATTTTTTTTACCCCACTTTTCCCAAGAGCCATTTATTTTTGTTATATTTCCACTGACATAGCCAAATGAGGGATTGAAGAATTGAGGGATGAGATTTAGTTTTGATTCATTTCACCATATAATGTACTGAAGAAAAAATAAAACGCAAAACATTTCTAAGTAAGGCAGATGTGACCAAGACCGGCTGTTTGCTAAGGCGAGCTTCACCTCCTGGAACACCATCTCTACTTCAGAAGACCACTTAGGCATTGACGCCTTTAAGAAGTCAGTTAAGGGTGTAGCCATCATGGCTAGTGTTGAGCATTCCGATACTGCAAATATCGGGTATCGGCCGATATTTGCTGTATCGGAATTCCGATACCGAGTTCCGATATTTTCGCGATATCGGAAATCGGAATCGGAAGTGTGCGGTGCGTATGGTTCCCAGGGTCTGGAGGAGAGGAGACTCTCCTTCAGGCCCTGGGATCCATATTCATGTAAAAAATAAATAATAAAAATAAAAAATATTGATATACTCACCCCTCCGGCGGACCCTGGCTCTTAGCGGTGCCTCCGTTCCTAAGAATGCAGGGAGTGAAGGACCTTCGATGATGTCGCGGCTTGTGATTGGTCGCGTGAGCGGTCACATGAGCGGTCACGTGACCAATCACAAGCCGCAACGTCATCGAAGGTCCTTCACTCTACATTCTTAGGAACGGAGGCAGACGCTTGGACAGGTGAGAGCCGGGGCCGTCGGAGGTGTGAGTATATCAATATTTTTTATTTTTATTCTTTATTTTATACATGAATATTGATCCCAGGGCCTGAAGGAGAGTTTCCTCTCCTTCAGACCCTGGGAACCATTCCGATATTTTGTGTCCCATTGATATGCATTGGTATCGGGTATCGTTATCGGCGATATCCGATATTTTTTGGATATCGGCCGATCCAATCCGATACCGATACCTTTGCATATCGGAAGGTATCGCTCAACACTAATCATGGCCGAATTCTGGATAAATCGTCGCTAGGATCCCACAATTCCCAGAAACTCCCTAAGGGTATGTGCACATGTTGCAGATTTGACGCTGCGGATCTGCAGCTGTTTTCCATGCGGTTTACAGTAGCATGTAAAGCTATGGAAACCCAAATCTGCTGTGCACATGCTGCGGAAAATTCAGCGCAGATTTGCTGCGGTTTATTTTCTGCAGCATGTCAAGTCTTTGTGCAGATTCCGCAGTGTTTTACACCTATTCCTTAATAGGAATCTGCAGGTGTAAAAACGCAGGTGAATTCCTCACAAAAACCGCAGTAAATCCACAGGTAATCCACAGGTAAAACGCAGGGCAGGATATGCGTTGAATTTAGACACCTCAGTTAGCTTCCTGTAATTGTTATAGAAATGCAATTCTACATCAGGCTTCAGCACCACAACAATGGGGCTGGACCAGCCGTTCTTTGACTCCTAGATAACGCCTAGGCTAAACACTCTCTTCACCTCCTTCAAAATCACTTTGCGGCAAGCTTTGCGAATTCAATGCAGATTTTGGTTTGCCCGCACATGCAGTTCTGTCAGGATTTCATGCTCAACAATTTGCATACATCCTGGTAACTCTGAAAACAGGTCCCGGTCACGCTGAAGCAGTTTTCAGCACTGTTGTTTCTGGGCTGTTGACAGAGTCGAAAAAAAGTATTGTTCGGTGAAAATGTCTCCACAGACAAGGTTAAGACCAGCGGATGGCACAACTTATACTTGTAACGGTATGGAATGAGGTGAGGAAGGCCCTAGCCATAGGGAACAAGGGATGGGGGAACCTTCTCAACTCCAACCTGAGCCTATCCCTACACTCCCCTTACACCCTAAGCAGGTCCTTCCACCCACCGCCGTCATGTGCCTGACCCCTGATTGTCACCTCACTAATCCCTGACTAGTGCACTGGCCAGCAAAGACATTAGCCTCACCACTGCAAATGATGAACACGACAGGGAGAGTGGCAAACTCAAGACAGACAGATAGAGGGGAACTTAACAACTCTCTCTGCTGCAAAGCACCACACAGCAGAGGGTAGGCACCAAGACCACAAACTCCACAAAACCAGCAGATACACCACTGCAACCAGAGAGCTCCTTACTCCAGGCTTGGTCAACATAGATTACTCTATCACCAACAGTCAGCTGACATCAAATGCCCCTTTTAATGTAAGATCCTGCTGATCTCAGTACTCTCACTGTCTGCAGCCGTGTGCTTGTTCAAATCCCCTGTTACCTCTATAAATACACTGATAACAGTGTAGACTCAGAGAAAACCACTGATATCTGAATGTGTTACAGCAGAACTTGTGCTGAGATTTATAGTTCTACTAATACAACAGTTCTACCAATCATCTGAACTATCACTCAAGGAGGACAGAAATCAGGAAGTGAGGAGACTGCATAGCTCGGAGTTGCTCAAGAGACAACTTGAAAATTCCCCTTTAAGAATTATACTGTAGATATGGAATTCTGGACAGTAAATGAGTGCCATTTGGCTAGCATATAGCAAGCGATTGTTTACCGCTTGTGGTTTGTGTAAATCGGCTTGTGTAAATGTTGGTGAATTCAAAGTTTCCAGTCTTTGCAAGCAAAAGAACATTTTGTATAATATTTTCTGGAACCAGTTAAAGTGATGAAACCATTTAGAGCTTTGAAAAGGTAGTCATCATATTTAATGCTCTTTTCAATTTGTCACAAGCTAAATTCAAGCCATATTCCCAGTGCAAAGTTGATGGTAATTGGTCATTTTGACGGTAATTTTGACCAATTATGGAGGGTTTGATACCAATAAGTATTTGATGGCTATAACTACCTTGCTTTATGGGAATGTAATAGAGTTGTTGTCATACTTCTGCTGCTTTTAAGCAAATTGAATTAATCTATGGTACTGTATGTATGTGCCTTGAATATATCACTGCATAGAAGTAAGTAGCATTCTATATTGTCTTTACAGTAACGTCATAGTGATAAAACATATTTAAAAAATTTAAACTGAACAGTCTATAATTTTTACAATTACTTTCTTTTGTAAAAGTTATAGGAAGTATACATGCTTAATTGTAATATAAATGCTGCAAAACTGCTACAAAAAATGGTGCGGAATGTTCAAACTCCTCAATTATTCCACTCCCCAAAAATTTATAAAATTAAATATAACATGTTAAGAAAATAAATCAAATGCACTTCTTTAGAAAAATGAGTACCATAAGTAATAAAATATATAATTGTATGTCATGCTACATATAGAAATATCAGATCAGCCATAAAATTACCACCATCTTTTTTTATTGTGTAGGTCTCTACGGACTTCATGAGAACTCTTAAGTTGTCCTGTGGTTTTTTACCTATAGTATTTATTTATTAGTAGGGGCGCACCTTGTAATTTTGTGACAAGTATGGTTGTAGACCATAGCAAGTCACTGAATTGCTTTGTTCCTTATTCTTTAAGGGTTTCTAGGCATAGTTGTAGGTGGTTGAAACACTTGTATACCTTGATACCCTGATGGGTGAAAGGGTGCAGTCTATGTCTTCCTGATGCCATTAAGAACATGCGTGAGCTCTAAACTTTGATCTGAGAAAACTGTCTTCTCTTTTAATGAGGGTCATTGTAATGTCTATCACATATTGGACTTGCACCAAATCCACGCCAGTAAATACTGTGCCTACTGGTATTACAATGGTGTCTTGGGTTAGTCACCAGATGCAACACAGCCATTCCATTTTACACATAGTTTTCTTTACCTCCTTGCCACTCACCATTCAATTGTGAGTCTGATTCGTGTTATTAGGAATTCTACAAGCATTGTGGCCACACTTTGGTAATAATAAGTTCAAATGTAATTTCTTGTTGAGGTTGTATGGATAAATCCTTTCAGTTTGGCATACTATTTCCAACTCTCCTCTATAATGTCCTCAGATGTCCCAGACCTAATGTTTCACCCAATGAGTATGAGTAGTCTAATTGAGAGTCAGCCTCTTGCAGTAATCAATCCCAACCTTGATTAGACACTTATGGCAGAGCGGGAGCTATTGTGTACTACTTTTATGCCTGCCAGGTGACTTTTCCTTACAAACACTTCTAGAGTTAAGCACGTGACACCAGCTATGGGTAAAATATTTTGTCTACCTTTGTTCAAGATGGCTTTAAAGAGGTTGTCCGGTGAAAATAAGTTATCAACTATGAGAAGGATAGGTGATAACTTATCGATCGATGGGGATCCAACCACTGGAAAATCAGCAGAACCTGGAAACTTTTATCCACGTTCTAAAGTGCATGCCTAACCTCCGTTACATTCATTGTCTATGATTCTACCAGAAAAAGAAAAAGCTTTGCACGACTCTCGATAGTCCCATAGGGAATTAAAAAAGCGGCAGTCGAACGTGCACTTTAAACTCTATTCTAATAGGGATAAAAGTTCCCCATTCTACCATTCACGATGGGTCCTAGCATTCAGCCTCGACACTGGTCTATGAGTTATCACCTCTTCTGTGGATATATGATAACTTTTCTTCACCGGTCAAGTACTTTAAGTTTTCTTGCTTTAAAGTAATGATTGTAGAATTGCTGGTATGTGAAAAGAGTTATACTTGAGCCTGTATTAATAAATGGAGTTATGCATAACCCCAATAATAGTGTGGAATCCATACATAAAGGCCCCCATACACTGGATTAATGTTGACTCTACCTACCGATATCGACAGGTTTGGACGACTATCTAATGTGCAAGGGGGAGCCGGCTGACTGATCGTTAGGAGAGATGTTGATTGGACATGCCCATTTTCAAACTGCCGATTGCATTGTTTTTTCTGGAGAACAGAGAGTTGGCTAAGATGGCTGTCAGTCGAACGATCGGCCAAGTATCATTCGGCCAACAGCCATCTTATGTGTATGGCCAGCTTTAGAGTTGTTTAATTTGAAAATTCCACTGGTAATTCATCTAGTTGATATTTAGGAAAAATGGAGGCCAAATTAACACTATAGTCTCTGCCATTTGAGGAATATCTTGACTATAAAACTATGTTTATGTAGATGCTACCTGTCATATTAATGTCAGGACCCAAAGTTTCCCAGTTCATGTGATGGAGAAAAAAGTGTGATTTATCCAACTGGGGCACCTTTAAGGCAGCCAGAAGGAGGACATTGTGCTATAATAGTCGAGACGTGTTAGTTATTGCTAGGTCTAAACTAATGTTATTTGTGGTGCTTCTCAACATGCTTAATAAAATAAATGCAGACTTCTTTTTAGAAATCCCCTTATGACACTGATATAGATGGTTAATGATTGAACAGTCAGCTAGTTTGGCATTTCAGTGATGGGCAAGAATGTATTTCTCAATTTCCAGAAATTCTTTATGTAGCCCTTTATACTGCAACTATTCTCATATCCCCTTTTGTCAAGGCTTCTGATTCTTTCACACTTTTTTCTATTTTATCAATATTATTTTAACCTCATGGAGGCTTCTAGCTTTGATTGCTGTTCCGTAGAGACCAGATCTGTAATGCTATTGAGATATTACATCATGAAAAGCCAAGACCTCAGGTCCTTCTAAGCACCTTTTGCTTCTATGTTTTGATTCTTGATGTCAATTCCAGTAATTAGGAAGAAGGAAATCCTAATTGCACCTTTACAGAAACATCTGCTGAGGTCATATGTTGCCTACACTCCAAGTACAACACAAAGGTCTGCAGCTGCTCAAGTCTGCCCCGAATGATAAGGTCCTTCAAGTCAGTTCAAATTAGTAACAGGCTGCGGAAATATGATGTCGGCAGTCAGAAGGAAAGCGTTACTTAAACCCAGGGATAGCAAAATATTTCAAAAATGTTTGATGAGAAAGACTTGCTTAGCCAAAAACAATTGCTCAGAGGTCTCTTTGCAGACAACGTTACATAGCCTATCACTCAAAGTGATGGAACCCATTTAACACAAGCAATTTTTAATTGTAAGTCGACCTACGTACCATACAAATGAGGTAGAGCAGACCCATAAAACAATTACATGAGTAAAGTCATAGATGCCGCTGCGGATAGCTTTGCAGAACATTGCGACCAGTTGCTCCTGGACTAATTAAATAAGAGACTTAGAGGTTTTGTAAAAAGATGTGAAAAATGGCTTAACTACTTTTTGGCAGTGGATGAGTCTTTGATCATTGAATTCGTTATTACTCTGGAGTTGTAAGTTGGTTTCCTAACGTATTAATCAATTTTTTCAACTTCTTACTAAAATCATGTAATGTAGACTTCGCAAGGAATATATTTGGGCATTTTGGATGGAAAGAATAAGTCATACTTAGTGTTGAGCATTCCGATACCGCAAGTATTGGGTATCGGCCGATACTTGCGGTATCGGAATTCCGATACCAAGTTCCGATACTTTTGTGGTATCGGGAATCGGTATCGGAACCATATTCATGTGTAAAATAAAGAATTAAAATAAAAAATATGGATATACTCACCTCTCCGGCGGCCCCTGGACCTTACCGCTGTAACCGGGAGCCTCCGTTCCTAAGAATGAGCCCGTGAAGGACCTTCGATTACGTCGCGGCTGACGTCGCGGCTTCTGATTGGTCGCGTGAGCAGTCACATGAGCGGTCACGCGACCAATCAGAAGCCGCGACATCATCGAAGGCCCTTCACGCGCTCATTCTTAGGAACGGAGGCTCCCGGTTACAGCGGTAAGATCCAGGGGCCACCGGAGAGGTGAGTATATCCATATTTTTTATTTTAATTCTTTATTTTACACATGAATATGGATCCCAGGGTCTGAAGGAGAGTTTCCTCTCCTTCAGACCCTGGGATCCATATTCATGTGTAAAATAAAGAATTAAAATAAAAAATATGGATATACTCACCTCTCCGGTGGCCCCTGGGAACCATTCCGATACTTTGCGTCCCATTGAAATGCATTGGTATCAGGTATCGGTATCGGCGATATCCGATATTTTTCGGGTATTGGCCGATACTATCCGATACCGATACTTTCAAGTATCGGACGGTATCGCTCAACACTACTAAAAGAATAACATTCGATTTTGGTTAAAATTTACTAAGATTAGAAAATACTTTACAGTATTGTGGCTGATTGAAGAGAGGGCTGTAGAATCTTTGTAGAGAGACAAACTTCCTACTCTTCTATTTTTCTATTTTCCAAATCTAACTCCAACCACAGCTCCACTTCCTTTATAAATGGCTAATCAATAATAATTAATAATGCCAAATTTACTTTAGTAAAATGATAGAAAAAACTTGTTATTTGTGACGCTGAGCTAGTACTCATGTGCAAGCCATGAGATACGGTAGTCAGGTGGTCCGGGGTCAGATACCAGAAGGGCTCGTAGTACAGAGTCAAATGCGTGGTCAGGAAACAGTCTGGCGTCAAATGCCTGGAAGGTATGTCAAAACCATGGAGTACAAAAAAACGGATAGTCAGAGGCGAAGTCCGGGTTCAGATACCTGAACTCAGAGAGTGTCAAAAGCAGAAGGGAGAATCCTCAAGAATAGTCACAACAAATGCTAGGTCTGGCAACAGGGTCACAGGAAAGAGACACAGACCTAAGCAAACACATCTAGCTTAACCAGAGCTACAATTGACACTGACTACTAACAGCAAGCCAGCTAAATACCTTGCAAAAGATTAAGGATGGTAGGCACCTGGGGAAACACCCGCAGATTAAACCATATTGAGCAGCAGGGCTGTTAATCAGAATGCTGACAGCCCAGAATGCCCCAGGATCAGATTGGATGACCGACCTGTCACTCACACAACCAACAGTCCAGGACACTCCAGATTCCATAGGGCTGCTGAGATGTCACTCACAGTGGCCCTATGCCACAGTCAGTTATGAAACAGTGACATTATCACTGTGCTTTTATAAATTAAAGTCTTAAATTGAAAGACTTATATAATTATTCTTATAATTCTAATATATATTTTACCCTTGCCTACTCTCACCTTAATCCTAATCCTTAGGATATGTCATTAATATCAGATCGGTCATTCTATGACACCCGTTACCCCCACTAACCTAATCTACTGATCCCGGTGCCATCAGCAGCCAGATGTGAGCAGTCGCAGAGCTGCACAGCACATCTCCATCAACTGCACAAAAGCTGTGGCTGAGTATAGTACATTAACTCCTACTCAAGTGAATTGGTGTGGATCTGCAGTATCCCGCTGCTGCCATTATGCAATTGATGGAGCTATGCTTTTCCACTCCGCAACTAAGCACATCTGGCTGCCGCTGACACCAGGAGCAGCTGATCAGCAATGGTGCCAGGTATCGCACTGCCACCTATTTTATGTTCATGACCTAAACTAAGGATGAGCCATCAATACTAAAGGGGTTATCCAGATCTTTGGGGCTTTTGGCTATTGGGCTAAGAACTTACCGGCAGGTACTTTGTAACTACATGCCTGCCCTGTCCTGAGTCATCTCTCCTAGTTCAGGCAATGATTCTTTAGCTTCATCTGATCTCAACAAAGCAGCTCTGTCTCTTTAGGTCTGCTCTGTTGATGGCTTGTCACTTCAAACAACATGCTAATTGACAGCTGGCTCTGTGCAGTTAGGCAGCAGGAAACTGGCTATCAATCAGCATGACATAAACTGGGACAGGGGAAGAGAAGGAGCTACTCTGTCGGTGTGACGTCACTGGAAGCAGAAGATTGGCCTGAAGAAGTGGTGGTCCATGACCACTCGGAATCCAGGAGAGATCGTCGCAGGACAGAATAGGCAGGTAGGTTTCATTATCAAATTTCTTGTATTAAGTCAAGACAAATCTCCCCATTATTGAGATAGAATTGTATCAGTAGCAGCCGCCATCTTCTATCTAAATGCGAGGAGGGAGGAGCTCTGTATCTAGCTCCTCCCTCCTACTGTCTACATAGACCTGTAGGGTTACACTGGAGTAATGGATTACACTGGGGAAGATGAGTCAAGTCCTGTAAGAGGCACACCCACACAATGAATTTGGCACCTCTTACTCAAGCCTCCAGAGTGACTGGAGACTTGTACCCTAAGACCAGACATCCTGTTTAAAGGGGTTGACCACTTTTGGGGACCATTTGTTTTTCTTACTTAAATACATACAATTGAGGCTAAAAAAATCCTTTTTACGATTGGGCTTCTTTAATATTAGATCAGTGGGGATCCGATTATTCATTCATCTTCATTGCTGGTTGGATATAAACAGCACCGTATCGTACTCTATGTATGCTCCAATTTCCTTCAATAGGAGCTGAGCCACACTACTTGAAATCATCCACTGCATAGTGTGTGGAGCTGTGCTGTTCAGCACTGATCACTGTTGCGGTTGCTGATGGAGCTGGTAACACCAACCTTGTGCTATTAGGCTAATAACCATTGGACCAGATAACACCCAACAATTGGATATTGATGACCTATACGACAGATGAGTTGTTGTCCCCAGTGAGGGACATGTCAGTTGTACTTTGCACTACTGTTGGAATAAATTATATTAAATTTGTCAGACACCCAGGACCCTTATGCCAGCCATTCTCTACAAAGAGCAATACCTGATAAACCTCACAGTCCCAATTCATCAAGACTGGTGTTTTGCATACCATTCTTGACGAAGGGTCTACTGGAGTTAAATACGACAAAATCACATTTTTGCTGCCATGTGCCAGTGAAAGAAATGTTTTCCAGTGAGGCAAATGTCAAATGTACTTTGCACTACTGTTGGAATAAGTTATATTAAATTTGTTGGACATCTAGGATCACGTTCCTCCTCGCCAAGTTATCCTAATTTTCTAAAAGTAGAGTTGATGTAAAAAGAAAATCTATGAATTGTGCAAAATTTTTCCACATTTCGGTCTAATGCCAAATTTAAGATGAAAACTACGCACACGCTTTTCACTAGATTCAGTGCAAATGTATCAGTTAATTCCAGGAGAGTTCCATCAACCACGGGCTAATATTATTGTATACTGAAAATACCCTCTATCATATTTTGTCTAAATCAAATATTACGGTAGAGGAGGAAGCCGCTTACTTTAATCGTTGCTGATAATCTGCAGGTAGGGTGGATTTTTTATAACATATAAAACCAAGCGTGAAATTGAAGCATTTCTGGTCATATTTCAAGATAATTAAACCAGGGTTAAGAGAAGCATAAATCTTCATAAAAGGCAGTATAAATGTCGAAGTCATAAATAACCACATTCCACATCATGGGCCATGTACTGTGTATGTGTAATCCTTGCAGGATATGTCGAAAAATTGAATGTTACTTGTAAAATGCTTCCTATTATAGTCATACATGTAAAGTATTCTGTCTGGATTCTGTTACAGAATGGCGCGGATTAACATTTAACTGTACGTGTCTCATGTATTAGGAATAGTGATAACTAGGGTTGAACGACTTTTACTTTTTTGGGGTCGAGTCGGGTTTTGCGAAACCCGACTATCTCAAAAGTCAAGTCGATTATCGCGAAAAGTCGGGGATCGACCGAAACACGAAACCCAATGCAAGTCAATGGGGAAGCATAGTCGGCAGTGAGTGGGGGCCAGGAAAACACGTACAGTGCCCATTTTAATGGCAAAAACATCCATTCTTGTTACTGAAGCTTGTCAATCTTAATTAACTTTATAATAATAGTTAGGCATTGGAAATTGGGGGTCATTTGGCAAAAGTTGTGGGGGGTAGGGCTGGTTCAAGTTTTTAGTGGGCCCAGGAAACGTTGACTACGTCACGGCGGTGGAGCAGTGAGAGGTAAGTATTTCAAGTTTGCAAGTGCTGTGATCCTGAGCAAGCAGGGGGGGCACACTCGTTCGCATTGGCACAGGCACAGGGCCCCTCAAAGTACGGCGGTGTGTTTGCACGGCGGGGGTGCCTCCCACCGGCAGCGACACTTTTGCGTACTCTGAGGGGCCCTGTGCCTGTGATGTCACCAATGAGTATGCCCCCCCACCTGATGAAGGAACCTGCACTTTCATCTGCACCTTCCTCTTTGTCCCTGTGTAAGGTGGTATAGTATGCGGGAAGGGGAGCCTGACTTTCAGCAGGGTCAGATTGTGGCTGTGTAGCGTACAAGGGGAATGTAGTGGTCTGGGTCAATGTACCACAAGACTCATTTAGCACTGGCTGGGCAATGGGCAGGATGGGGATGAAACACAGATATAGGCCCAAGTAATAAAGTGGGCTAAATGCAGTTCAAAATTGGTAACAGGACTAACCAGGCGGCATTGGTTTGTTCAGTGGAGTAGAAAACCCAGGAGCGGCAGACACCATTTTAAGGGCCCAACCACACTAGTAGGCCCAATGCAGTTTAATATTACAAATAAAGGCCGAAAGCCTGAAGATTGAAGCTCGGGAAAACAAAACAGGAGAAAACCCAGGAGCGGCAGACACCGTTTTAAGGGCCCAACCACACTAGTAGGCCCAATGCAGTTTAATATTACAAATATGGCCCGAAAGCCTGAAGATTGAAGCTCTGGAAAATAACACAGGACAACACCAAGGTGCAGCAGACGCCGTTACTAGTCCCAACCAAAATAGTAGGCCAACTGCAGTGTTATATTAACAACAACTACTTAATGAGAACCTGAAGATTGAAGCTCAAGAAAACCAAACAGGAGAAAACCCAGGAGTGGCAGACACCGTTAGTAGGGCCCAACCAGACAAGTAGGCCAAATGCAGTTATATATCTGATACTATAGGCCGAAAGCCTGAAGACTGAAGCTCAGCTTTGTACAGTGGAGGACAACACAAGGGAGCGGCAGACACCGTTAGTAGGGCCCAACCAAACTAGTAGGCCAAATGCAGTTTAATATCTGATACTATAGGCCGAAAGCCTGAAGACTGAAGCTCAGCTTTGTACAGTGAAGGACAACACAAGGGAGCGGCAGACACCGTTAGTAGGCCCCAAACAAACTAGTAGGCCAACTTCACTGTTATATTAACAACAACTACTTAATGAGAGCCTGAAGATTGAAGCTCAGGCAAGTAAACCAGGAGAACACCTTGGAGCGGCAGACACCGTTAGTAGGCCCCAACCACACATATTAGCAACAACTACTTAATGAGAGCCTGAAGATTGAAGCTCATCTTTGTGCAGTGGAGGACAACACCAGGGAGCGGCAGATACCGTTAGTAGGCCCCAACCAAAATAGTAGGCCAACTGCACTGTTATATTAACAACTACTTAATGAGAGCCTGAAGATTGAAGCTCAGGCAAGTAAACATGGAGAACACCTAGGAGCAGCAGACACCGTTAGTAGGCCCCAACCACAAATATTAGCAACAACTACTTAATGAGAGCCTGAAGATTGAAGCTCATCTTTGTGCAGTGGGGGACAACACCAGGGAGCGGCAGACACCGTTAGTAGGCCCCAACCAAAATAGTAGGCCAACTGCACTGTTATATTAACAACAACTACTTAATGAGAGCCTGAAGATTGAAGCTCAGGCAAGTAAACCAGAACACCTTGGAGCGGCAGACACCATTAGTAGGCCCCAACCACACATATTAGCAACAACTACTTAATGAGAGCCTGAAGATTGAAGCTCAGGTAAGTAAACCAGGAGAACACCTTGGAGTGGCAGACACCGTTAGTAGGCCCCAACCACAAATATTAGCAACAACTACTTAATGAGAGCCTGAAGATTGAAGCTCATCTTTGTGCAGTGGGGGACAACACCAGGGAGCGGCAGACACCGTTAGTAGGCCCCAACCAAAATAGTAGGCCAACTGCACTGTTATATTAACAACAACTACTTAATGAGAGCCTGAAGATTGAAGCTCAGGCAAGTAAACCAGAACACCTTGGAGCGGCAGACACCATTAGTAGGCCCCAACCACACATATTAGCAACAACTACTGAATGGGAGCCTGAAGATTGAAGCTCAGGCAAGTAAACCAGAACACCTTGGAGCGGCAGACACCATTAGTAGGCCCCAACCACACATATTAGCAACAACTACTGAATGGGAGCCTGAAGATTGAAGCTCAAGAAAACCAAACAGGAGAAAACCCAGGAGCGGCAGACACCGTTAGTAGGGCCCAACCAGACAAGTAGGCCAAATGCAGTTTAATATCTGATAACATAGACCGAAAGCCTAAAGACTGAAGCTCAGCTTTGTACAGTGGAGGACAACTGTAATCAGAGACAGACACAATAAGTAGGCCTAAATAAGTAATTAAGCAAAATGCAGTTCAAAATTGGTAAGTGGAGTACACTTGCAGCATAGCGTGGTTCAGCGGAGGAGGGCATGTGTAATTAGTGGCTCTGACACACGAAGTAGGCCTAAAATAAAAAGCAAGGCTATATTCAGTTCAAAATTGGTAAAAGGAGTACACAAGTGGCATAGCTGGGTTCTGTGGTGGAGGACAACTGTTATGAGAGGCTTACACAGTTACTAGGCACAAATAAGTAAGTAGGATAAATAAAGTTCAAAATTGGTAATAGGAGTACACAGGCGGCATAGGTTTGTTCAGTGGAGGACAACTGTAAGGAGTGGACTGGCCGAGACAGACACAGGTAGTAGGCCTACAATAGAAAGTAGGCTCTATGCAGTTTAAAGTAGGCTACAGGGGTACACAGGCAGCATTGCTGTGGTCATCGGAGGACGATTGCAAGGAGGGACCGCAGACAGACTTCCTAGGCCTAAAATAATAAAGCAGGCTCGATGCGGTTTAAATTAGGCTACAGGGGTACACAGGCAGCATTGCTGTGGTCATCGGAGGACGATTGCAAGGAGGGACCGCAGACAGACTTCCTAGGCATAAAATAATAAAGCAGGCTCGATGCGGTTTAAATTAGGCTACAGGGGTACACAGGCAGCATTGGTGTGGTCAGCGGAGGACAATTGGAAGGAGGGACCGCAGACAGACTTAGTAGGCCTAAAATAACAAAATAGGCTCTATGCAGCTTCCATTATGTGGCAGGGGTACACAGGCAGCATTGGTGTGGTCAGCGGAGGACAATTGGAAGGAGGGACCGCAGACAGTAAGTACTCCCAAAAACTAAATAGATGTTAATGTCTCACAAAAAAACCCAAAACAAAACAAAAAAAAAGGGTGGCATACTGAGGTACAGGAGTGGGCTCCTATGCTGACTTTCAGACATTGTAATTTGGCGCAAAGTATTTACTGGTGTAAATGTAGGACAGGGCCCCTGATTATTTTAACTAGCATCATACATGTCAACAAATTGTTATTGTCAGTGCCAGGCATTGAAGGATTTCAGCGCATAGACTAAACAGTGGTGGAGCAGTGAGAGATAATTTTGCAAGTGGTAGAGCACTGTTTGAGCTGGGGGGGACACTCTCTCGTGGCCGGCGGTACAGGCCCAGGGCCCCTCATGTTACAATGGTGTGTCTGACGTTGGGTGCGCGCCACCACCGCCAAAGACACTTCATTGTACTATGAGGGACCCAGTGGCAGTCGACCAAAAGTGGGCACACCCACCTCTTCAGACAAACGGCACTCTGACGGGTGCTTGCGCCAAGTGGCGAGACCACGGCCCCGTGGGGGGAGTTAGGCCATTTAGGGAGGTGTAAACATGTCATATGCTGTACAAACAGCAGCTGCAAATTAAGAGATTGGAACAGTCAGTAACACCAGTCCCAAAGCAAGACCTTTTTTCAGGAAACCTAGGTGTCAGCCGGGAAAGGTGGGGCAAAATAATTAGAAATCCATGAGTGGTTCATTTTAATGAAGGTTAGATCATCAACATTTTGGGTCGCCAGACGAGTCCTTTTTTCAGTCAGTATTGAACCAGCAGCACTGAATACTCTTTCTGATAGCACACTAGCTGCTGGGCAAGCAAGCTCCTGCAATGCATATTCGGCCAGTTCAGGCCAAGTGTCTATTTTGGATGCCCAGTAATCAAAGGGGAATGACGGTTGAGGGAGAACATCGATAATGGAGGAAAAATAGTTAGTAACAATACTGGACAAATGTTGTCTCCTGTCACTTTGAATAGATGCTGCTGTACCTGTCGTGTCTGCGGTCATTGCAAAATCACTCCACAACCTGGTCAGAAAACCCCTCTGTCCAACGCCATTTCTGATTTGTGCACCTCTAACACCGCTGCCCTGTTGCCCCTGCAGCTCGTGTGAGAACCATCACCGGCGCTGTGTGCTGGGAATGCCTGAATCAAACGGTCTACAAGAGTTGCTTGTTTGGTTGCCAATATTTGTTCAAGGTTCTCATGTGGCATGATATTTTGCAATTTGCATTTATAGCGAGGATCAAGGAGGCAGGCCAACCAGTAATCGTCATTAGGGTTGAGCGAAATGGGTCGTTCATTTTCAAAGTCGCGTTTCAATGACGCGAAAAGCGCCATTTCTCAGCCAATGAAGGTGAACACAGAGTGTGGGCAGCGTGATGACATAGGTCCTGGTCCCCACCATCTTAGAGAAGGGCATTGCAGTGATTGGCTTGCTGTCTGTGGCCTCACAGGGGCTATAAAGGGGCGTGCACGCCGACCGCCATCTCACTGCTGCTGCTCTGAGCTTAGGGAGAGGTTGCTGCCGCTTCGTCAGAAGCAGGGAGAGCGTTAGGCAGGGTCCATTAACCACCAAACCGCTTGTGCTGTAGCGATTTCCACTGTCCAACACCACCTTCGGTGTGCAGGGACAGTGGAAGCTACATTTTTTTTTTTTTTCCCTCAGCGCTGTAGCTCATTGGGCTGCCCTAGAAGGCTCCCTGATAGCTGCATTGCTGTGCCTGTGTGTGTACGCCGCTGTGCAAACCAACTGCTTTTTTCAAAGCACAAATCCTCTTGTTCCTTCCTTTCTGCACAGCTATCTTTTTTGTTTGTCCACACTTTTTATTTAATTTGTGCATCAGTCCACTCCTTATTGCTGCCTGCCATACCTGGCTGAGATTACTGCAGGGAGATAGTAATTGTAGGACAGTCCCTGTTTTTTTTTTTTTTTTTTTTGTGGGAGATTAAGATTGGCATTTCTGCTAGAGTGCCATCCCTGTGTGTGCCATCTCTCACTCAGTGGGCCATAGAAAGCCTATTTATTTTTTTGCTTGATTTGGGTTCTAAAATCTACCTGAAAAAAAATCACTACATCAATCAGTGGGAGAAAAATATTGGCCTCAGGGCTTGTGTGCCACTCCTGACTCCTGTGTATGCCATCTCTCACTCAGTGGGCCATAGAAAGCCTATTTATTTTTTTGCTTGATTTGGGTTCTAAAATCTACCTGAAAAAAAATCACTACATCAATTAGTGGGAGAAAAATATTGGCCTCAGGGCTTGTGTGCCACTCCTGACTCCTGTGTGTGCCATCTCTCACTCAGTGGGCCATAGAAAGCCTATTTATTTTTTTGCTTGATTTGGGTTCTAAAATCTACCTGAAAAAAAATCACTACATCAATCAGTGGGAGAAAAATATTGGCCTCAGGGCTTGTGTGCCACTCCTGACTCCTGTGTGTGCCATCTCTCACTCAGTGGGCCATAGAAAGCCTATTTTTTTTTTTTGCTTGATTTGGGTTCTAAATTGTCCCTGAAAAAAACATTTTATCTTATTTGGTTTCTAAAGTCTCCCTGAAACAAAAAAAAAACAAAAAAAAACAGTGGGAGATTAATATTGCCCTTTCTGCTTGTGTGCCAGTCTTGACTCCTGGGTGTGCCATCTCTCTCTCTCAAATTGTGGGCCGTAGAAAGCCTATTTATTTTTTTGCTTGATTTGGGTTCTAAAATCTACCTGAAAAAAAATCACTACATCAATCAGTGGGAGAAAAATATTGGCCTCAGGGCTTGTGTGCCACTCCTGACTCCTGTGTGTGCCATCTCTCACTCAGTGGGCCATAGAAAGCCTATTTATTTTTTTGCTTGATTTGGGTTCTAAAATCTACCTGAAAAAAAATCACTACATCAATCAGTGGGAGAAAAATATTGGCCTCAGGGCTTGTGTGCCACTCCTGACTCCTGTGTGTGCCATCTCTCACTCCGTGGGCCATAGAAAGCCTATTTTTTTTTTCTTGCTTGATTTGGGTTCTAAATTGTCCCTGAAAAAATCATTTTATCTTATTTGGTTTCTAAAGTCTCCCTGAAAAAAAAAAAAAAATAGGTGGGAGATTAATATTGACATTTGTGCTTGAGTGACAGTCCTGCGTGTGTGGCATCTCTGTGATTTGGTGCCACAGAAAACAGAGTGTGTAACATTGGGCCTGATTTTCCTTGTGGTCTCACCAACCTGTAAAGGGATATTGAAATCATACTGAAGTTATAGGTCACCGTGTAAGTTGTTTGACAGCAACAAATAAAGTTACTTTGGTTAAGTTTTTAAAACAATGAGGAAGTCTGGTGCAAGAGGTCGTGGCCGTGGGCGTTCATTGTCAGCTGGTAATGATGGCAGTGGTAGTGGAGCATCAGGTGGTCGTGGGGATAAAAATATTCCACCTAAGTCTGGAGCTGTGGAGATAGGTTCGTCGTCTGGCTACACAAGGCCTCGAACGCTCTCTTTTGTGGGAGTAGGAAAACCGCTTTTAAAGCCGGAGCAGCAACAGCAAGTTTTGGCTTACCTTGCAGACTCAGCCTCTAGCTCTTTTGCCTCCTCTTCTGAAACTGGTAAATGTAAAAACAGCGCGTTGCTTGTGGATGTTCACGGTCAGGGACAAGTCGCTTCCTTGTCCTCTTCAGCAAAAACAACAAGAGAGAAGGATGCAGCAGGCGACACAACGGGTTACTCCATGGAGCTCTTTACACATACCGTCCCTGGCTTAGAAAGTGAAACACTTAACAGGCCATGCCCATTACAAGTAGATTCTGACATGGAGTGCACTGATGCACTGATGCACAGCCACAGCCAGAGTACTATGCTGCTCCTTTGACTCAGACCACAACATTACCCTCTCAGGGTACTGATCCACAATCAGACCCTGATGAGACTATGTTGCCCCGCCACGAACGCTATACCACCGACCGACACGGTGACACAGACGAAGTTGCACACGAGCTCGAAGAGGAGGTAATAGATGACCCAGTTGTTGACCCCGATTGGCAGCCATTGGGGGAACAGGGTGCAGGCGGCAGTAGTTCAGAAGCGGAGGTGGAGGAGGGGCCGCAGCAGGCATCAACATCGCAACAGGTTCCATCTGCCGGTCCCGTATCTGGGCCAAAACGCGTGTCAAAGCCAAAACCTGTTGGAGGACAGCGTGGCTATCCGGTTAAAGCTCAGTCTGCAATCCCTGTAAAGGGATCCGATGCTAGGAAGAGTGCAGTCTGGCATTTTTTTAAACAACATCCAATTGATCAGCGCAAAGTCATCTGTCAAAAATGTTCAACTAGCTTAAGCAGAGGTCAGAATCTGAAAAGTCTCAATACTAGTTGCATGCATAGACACTTAACCACCATGCATTTTCAAGCCTGGACTAACTACCAAACGTCCCTTAAGGTTGTAGCACCCTCGGCCAATGAAGCTAGTCAGCAACGCAACATCCCTTCCGTCACTGTAAGGCCACCATTTTCCGCACCACCGGCAGTATCTGTGCAGGTTTCTTTGCCAGCCAAAAGCAGTCAGGGTCAGGGAATCACCAGTTTTGTAGGAGGAAATATTGCATCTAGGGCACCGGCGGAAACAATACCGTCTCCAACCGTCTCTCAGTCTGCCATGTCCACCGGCACACCCGAAAGTTCCATGATCTCCAGCTCTCCAGTCCAGCTCACCCTACATGAGACTCTGGTTAGAAAAAGGAAGTACTTATCCTCGCATCCGCATACACAGGGTTTTAACGCCCACATAGCTAGACTAATCTCGTTAGAGATGATGCCCTACCGGTTAGTTGAAAGCGAAGCTTTCAAAGCCCTGATGGAGTACGCTGAACCCCGATACGAGCTACCCAGTCGACACTTTTTTGCCAGAAAAGCCATCCCAGCCCTGCACCAGCATGTTAAACAGCGCATCATCCATGCACTCAGGCAATCTGTGAGTACAAAGGTGCACCTGACTACAGATGCATGGACCAGTAGGCATGGCCAAGGACGTTATGTGTCCATCACGGCACACTGGGTGAATGTGGTGGATGCAGGGTCCACAGGGGACATCAATTTCGGCACAGTTGTGCCTAGCCCACGGTCTAGGAAACAGTTGGCTGTAGGCGTTCGCACCCCCTCCTCCTCGTCCTCCTGCAGAAGCGACAGCTCTTCCACAGACCGCAGTCAGCCAACCACTCCATCGGCAGATGACACTGTTGCACACCAGTGGTCCCATTATGGGCCAGCTACTGGCACGCGTCAGCAGGCTGTATTGGCTATGAAGTGTTTGGGTGACAACAGACACACCGCGGAAGTTCTGTCCGAGTTCTTGCAACAAGAAATGCAGTCGTGGCTGGGCACAGTAGATCTTGAGGCAGGCAAGGTAGTGAGTGATAACAGAAGGAATTTCATGGCTGCCATCTCCCTTTCCCAACTGAAACACATTCCTTGCCTGGCTCACACCTTAAACCTGGTGGTGCAGTGCTTATTGAAAACTTATCCTGGGTTCTCCGACCTGCTCCTCAAAGTGCGTGGACTTTGCTCACATATCTGACGTTCGCCTGTACACTCCAGCCGTATGCAGAACTATCAGCGGTCTTTGAACCTTCCCCAGCATCGCCTAATCATAGACGTTGCAACAAGGTGGAACTCAACACTGCACATGCTTCAGAGACTGTGCCAACAGAGGCGGGCTGTTATGTTTTTGTGGGAGGATACACATACACGGGCAGGCAGTAGGATGGCAGACATGGAGTTGTCTGGTGTGCAGTGGTCGAAGATACAAGACATGTGTCAAGTCCTTCAGTGTTTTGAGGAATGCACACGGCTGGTTAGTGCAGACAACGCCATAATAAGCATGAGCATCCCCCTAATGTGTCTGCTGATGCAAAGTTTGACGCACATAAAGGATCAGGCGTCTGCACCAGAGGAAGAGGAAAGCCTTGATGACAGTCAGCCATTGTCTGGTCAGGGCAGTGTACAGGACGAGGTAGCGGGCGAAGAGGAGGTGGAGGACGAGGAGGATGATGGGGATGAGTATATTTTTAATGAGGAAGCTTTCCCGGGGGCACTGGAAATTGGTTGCGTGGCAAGGCCGGGTTCTGGTTTTTTGAGGGACACAAGGGACGTAGATTTGCCTGAAACTGCCCCTCAACCAATCACAACCGGAGATTTGACAACTGGAACTTTGGCCCACATGGCGGATTATGCCTTACGTATCCTAAAAAAGGACACACGCATTACGAAAATGATGAACGATGACGATTACTGGTTGGCCTGCCTCCTTGATCCACGCTATAAAGGCAAATTGCAAAATATTATGCCACATGAGAACTTGGAACTAATATTAGCAACCAAACAATCAACTCTTGTTGACCGTTTGCTTCAGGCATTCCCAGCACACAGCGCACGTGATCGTTCTCACACGAGCTCCAGGGGCCAGCAGACTAGGAGTGTTAGGGGTGCACACATCAGAAGTGGCGTGGGACAGAGGGGTTTTCTGACCAGGTTGTGGAGTGATTTTGCTATGACCGCAGACAGGACAGGTACTGCTGCATCAATTGAAAGTGACAGGAGACAACATTTGTCCAGTATGGTTACTAACTATTTTTCATCCCTTATCGATGTTCTCCCTCAACCGTCATTCCCATTTGATTACTGGGCATCAAAATTAGACACCTGGCCAGAATTGGCAGAATATGCATTGCAGGAGCTTGCTTGCCCGGCAGCTAGTGTCCTATCAGAAAGAGTATTCAGTGCTGCAGGTTCAATATTAACTGAAAAAAGGACTTGTCTGGCTACCCAAAATGTTGATGATCTAACATTCATTAAAATGAACCACAACTGGATTTCGAAATCTTTTGCCCCACCTTGCCCGGCCGACACCTAGCTTTCCTATGAAAAGCTCTTGCCTGTGGACTACTGTGAATTACTTTTCTAATGTCTAATTTGCTGCAACTGATTGTCCAGCATACGACATGTTTACACCTCCCTAAGTGGCCAAACTCCCCACACGGGGCCGTGGTATCGCGACTTGGCGCAAGCACCCGTGAGACTGCTGTTTGTCTGAAGAGGTGGGTGTGCTCGCTTTTGGTCGACGGCATTGCTACTGGGTCCCTCATAGTACAATAAAGTGTCTCTGGCGGTGGTGGTGCGCACCCAACGTCAGACACACTGTTGTAACATGAGGGGACCTGGGCCTGTACCGCCGGCCACAAGAGAGTTCACCCACCCCCAGGTCAAACATTGCTCTACCACTTCCACAGTTATCTCTCACACTTCCACCAATGTTTAGTCTATGCGCTGACATCCTTCCATACCTGCCACTGACAATACCATTGTGTTGACATGTATGATGGTACTTAACATAGTCAGGGGCAGTGTCCTCTATTTACCACAGTAAATACTTTGCGCTAAATTAGTAGGTCTGAAACAACGCAGAGGATCCCACCCCTGAACCTAATGATTGCACCCTTTAGTGTTTTTGTTTTGTTTTAATGCGAGACATTCACATTTATTTGTTGTTTGGGACTACTAACTGGCAGACACTCATTACAATCGGCCTCCGTTGACCAGACCACTGCTGCCCGTGTACCCCTGGAACCAATTATAAAGTGCCTACAGCCAGCCCATTTTATTATGTTAGGCCTACGAAGCCTGTCTGCGGTCCCTCCTTCCACTCGGCCTCCACTGACCAGACCACTGCTGCCCGTGTACCCCTGGAACCAATTATAAAGTGCCTACAGCCAGCCCATTTTATTATGTTAGGCCTTCGAAGCCTGTCTGCGGTCCCTCCTTCCACTCGGCCTCCACTGACCAGACCACTGCTGCCCGTGTACCCCTGGAACCAATTATAAAGTGCCTACAGCCAGCCCATTTTATTATGTTAGGCCTTCGAAGCCTGTCTGCGGTCCCTCCTTCCAATCGGCCTCCACTGACCAGACCACTGCTGCCCGTGTACACCTGGAACCAATTATAAAGTGCCTACAGCCAGGCCATTTTATTATGTTAGGCCTTCGAAGCCTGTCTGCGGTCCCTCCTTCCACTCGGCCTCCACTGACCAGACCACTGCTGCCCGTGTACCCCTGGAACCAATTATAAAGTGCCTACAGCCAGCCCATTTTATTATGTTAGGCCTACGAAGCCTGTCTGCGGTCCCTCCTTCCACTCGGCCTCCACTGACCAGACCACTGCTGCCCGTGTACCCCTGGAACCAATTATAAAGTGCCTACAGCCAGCCCATTTTATTATGTTAGGCCTTCGAAGCCTGTCTGCGGTCCCTCCTTCCACTCGGCCTCCACTGACCAGACCACTGCTGCCCGTGTACCCCTGGAACCAATTATAAAGTGCCTACAGCCAGCCCATTTTATTATGTTAGGCCTTCGAAGCCTGTCTGCGGTCCCTCCTTCCACTCGGCCTCCACTGACCAGACCACTGCTGCCCGTGTACACCTGGAACCAATTATAAAGTGCCTACAGCCAGCCCATTTTATTATGTTAGGCCTTCGAAGCCTGTCTGCGGTCCCTCCTTCCACTCGGCCTCCACTGACCAGACCACTGCTGCCCGTGTACCCCTGGAACCAATTATAAAGTGCCTACAGCCAGCCCATTTTATTCTGTTAGGCCTACGAAGCCTGTCTGCGGTCCCTCCTTCCACTCGGCCTCCACTGACCAGACCACTGCTGCCCGTGTACCCCTGGAACCAATTATAAAGTGCCTACAGCCAGCCCATTTTATTATGTTAGGCCTTCGAAGCCTGTCTGCGGTCCCTCCTTCCACTCGGCCTCCACTGACCAGACCACTGCTGCCCGTGTACCCCTGGAACCAATTATAAAGTGCCTTCAGCCAGCCCATTTTATTATGTTAGGCCTTCGAAGCCTGTCTGCGGTCCCTCCTTCCACTCGGCCTCCACTGACCAGACCACTGCTGCCCGTGTACACCTGGAACCAATTATAAAGTGCCTACAGCCAGCCCATTTTATTATGTTAGGCCTACGAAGCCTGTCTGCGGTCCCTCCTTCCACTCGGCCTCCACTGACCAGACCACTGCTGCCCGTGTACCCCTGGAACCAATTATAAAGTGCCTACAGCCAGCCCATTTTATTATGTTAGGCCTTCGAAGCCTGTCTGCGGTCCCTCCTTCCACTCGGCCTCCACTGACCAGACCACTGCTGCCCGTGTACCCCTGGAACCAATTATAAAGTGCCTACAGCCAGCCCATTTTATTATGTTAGGCCTTCGAAGCCTGTCTGCGGTCCCTCCTTCCACTCGGCCTCCACTGACCAGACCACTGCTGCCTGTGTACCTGTTGTGAATTTGGATTCTGGGCTCCCCCGGTGGCTACTGGTGGAATTGAACTTGTGACATCATCTTCCCTGTTCACCTGTTCTGATTAGATCTGGGTGTCGCTATATAACCTGGCTTCTCTGTTAGATGCTTGCCGGTCAACAATGTTATCAGAAGCCTTTCTGTGCTTGTTCCTGCTCCCAGACATCTACTAGATAAGTTGGACATTCGTCCATGTTTTGTTTTTGTATTTTGGTTCCAGTTCACAGCTGCAGTTTCGTTACTGTGTCTGGAAAGCTCTTGTTGATCAGGAATTGCCACTCTGGTATTATGAGTTAATGCCAGAGTCCTAAAGTAATTTCTGGATGTGTTTTGTTAGGGTTTTCTACTGACCATGAAAGTATGCTTTCTGTCTTCTGCTATCTAGAAAGCGGACCTCAAATTTGCTAAAACTATTTTCCTGCTGCGTTTGTTGTTTCATCTCATATCACCGCCAATATATGTGGGGGGCCTCTGTCTCCTTTTTGGGCATTTCTCTAGAGGTGAGTCAGGTCTTATATTTCCCTCTGCTAGCATTATTTAGTTCTCCGGCCGGCGCTGGGCATATAGGGATAAAAAGTAGGACATGCTACCTGGCTACTTCTAGATGATGCGGTAGGTTTAGTTCATGGTCAGTATAGTTACATCTTCCAAGAGCTTGTTCCTATAGAGGCTTATGCTAGTTCTCTGGCCATGGAGATCATGACAGTTTGACCGGCCCACTAAAGGGTTAAAATCCTTGGCTGAGAAAGGAGAGAAATAAGAAGTCTGCTGAGAGTTTTTTTTTTTTTTTTCTCTGTGCTCTTAATTGGATCACTTGCCAGTCTGTCTATGCTGCAGTCTTTCTTTTTTTTCTCTCTCCTTATAATCTTTGAATGGCTTTGTGTTCACCTGTTAATAATGGATCTTCAGAGTGTAACTGCAGGTTTGAATAATCTCACCACGAAAGTACAAAATTTGCAAGATTTTATTATTCATGCTCCGGTATCTGAGCCGAGAATTCCTTTGCCGGAATTCTTCTCAGGGAATAGATCTAGCTTTCAGAATTTTGGAAATAATTGTAAGCTATTTTTGTCCCTGAAATCTCGTTCTGCTGGAGACCCTGCACAGCAGGTTGGGATTGTGATTTCCTTGCTCCGCGGCGACCCTCAAGACTGGGCTTTTGCATTGGCACCAGGGGATCCTGCGTTGCGCAATGTGGATGCGTTTTTTTTTGCCTTGGGCTTGCTGTATGAGGAACCTCATTTGGAACTTCAGGCAGAAAAAACTTTGATGTCCCTATCGCAGGGGCAAGATGAAGCTGAAATTTACTGCCAAAGATTCCGTAAATGGTCTGTGCTTACTCAGTGGAATGAGTGTGCCTTGGCGGCTACTTTCAGAGAGGGTCTCTCTGATGCCATTAAGGATGTTATGGTGGGGTTCCCTGTGCCTGCGGGTCTGAATGAGTCCATGACAATGGCCATTCAGATCGATAGGCGTCTGCGGGAGCGCAAACCAGTGCACCATCTGGCGGTGTCCACTGAGAAGACGCCAGAAAGCATGCAGTGTGATAGAATTCTGTCCAGAAGCGAGCGGCAGAATTTTAGACGGAAAAATGGGTTGTGTTTCTATTGTGGGGATTCTACTCATGTTATATCAGCATGCTCTAAGCGTACTAAAAAGCTTGATAAATCCGTTTCCATTGGCACTTTACAGTCTAAATTTATTTTGTCTGTGACCCTGATTTGCTCTTTGTCATCTATTACTACTGACGCCTATATCGACTCTGGCGCCGCTTTGAGTCTTATGGATTGGTCCTTTGCCAATCATTGTGGGTATGATTTAGAGCCTTTGGAAACTCTTATTCCTCTGAAGGGGATTGACTCCACCCCATTGGCTAATAATAAACCACAATACTGGACACAAGTGACTATGTGTATTAATCCGGATCACCAGGAGACTATTCGTTTTCTAGTGCTGTATAATCTACATGAGGATTTGGTGCTGGGATTGCCATGGCTGCAGTCTCACAACCCAGTCCTTGACTGGAGAGCTATGTCTGTGTTGAGCTGGGGATGTAGGGGGACTCATGGGGTCGTACCTTTGGTGTCCATTTCATCATCTATCCCCTCTGAAATCCCTGAGTTCCTGTCTGACTATCGTGACGTCTTTGAAGAACCCAAGCTTGGTTCACTACCTCCGCACCGTGAGTGCGATTGTGCTATAGATTTAATTCCGGGTAGTAAATACCCAAAGGGTCGTTTATTTAATCTGTCTGTGCCTGAACATACTGCTATGCGAGAATATATAAAGGAGTCCTTGGAAAAGGGACATATTCGTCCATCGTCATCTCCCTTAGGAGCCGGTTTTTTCTTTGTGTCAAAAAAAGACGGCTCTTTGAGACCATGTATTGATTATCGGCTTTTGAATAAAATCACGGTTAAATATCAATACCCATTGCCGTTGCTGACTGATTTGTTTGCTCGCATAAAGGGGGCCAAGTGGTTCTCTAAGATTGATCTCCGTGGGGCGTATAATTTGGTGCGGATCAGGCAGGGGGATGAGTGGAAAACCGCATTTAATACGCCCGAGGGCCACTTTGAGTATTTGGTGATGCCTTTTGGTCTTTCTAATGCCCCTTCAGTCTTCCAGTCCTTTATGCATGATATTTTCCGCGATTTTTTGGATAAATTTATGATAGTGTATCTGGATGATATTCTGATTTTTTCGGATGACTGGGACTCTCATGTCCGGCAAGTTAAGAGGGTTTTTCAGGTTTTGCGGTCTAATTCTCTGTGTGTCAAGGGTTCTAAGTGCGTTTTTGGGGTTCAGAGAATTTCCTTTTTGGGATATATTTTTTCTCCCTCTTCCATTGAGATGGATCCTGTCAAGGTTCAGGCTATTTGTGATTGGACGCAGCCCTCTTCTCTTAAGAGTCTTCAGAAATTTTTGGGCTTTGCCAACTTTTATCGTCGATTTATTTCTGGTTTTTCGGATGTCGTTAAGCCATTGACCGATTTGACTAGACAGGGTGCTGATGTTGCTAATTGGTCCCCTGATGCTGTGGAGGCCTTTCAGGAGCTTAAGCGCTGTTTTTCTTCTGCCCCTGTGTTGCGTCAGCCTGATGTGACTCTTCCTTTTCAGGTTGAGGTCGACGCTTCTGAGATCGGAGCTGGGGCAGTGTTGTCGCAGAAAAGTTCTGACTGCGCCGTGATGAGGCCTTGTGCCTTCTTTTCCCGTAAATTTTCGCCCGCTGAGCGGAATTATGATGTTGGGAATCGGGAGCTTTTGGCCATGAAGTGGGCGTTTGAGGAGTGGCGCCATTGGCTCGAGGGGGCCAGACATCAGGTGGTGGTATTGACTGACCACAAAAATTTGATTTATCTTGAGACCGCCAGGCGCCTGAATCCTAGACAGGCGCGCTGGTCATTATTTTTTTCTCGGTTTAATTTTGTGGTATCGTACCTACCAGGTTCTAAGAATGTTAAGGCGGATGCCCTTTCTAGGAGTTTTGAGCCTGATTCACCTGGCAACTCTGACCCCACAGGTATTCTTAAGGAGGGAGTTATCTTGTCAGCCGTTTCTCCAGACCTGCGGCGGGCCTTGCAGGAGTTTCAGGCGGATAGACCGGATCGTTGTCCGCCTGATAGGCTGTTTGTTCCTGATGATTGGACCAGTAAAGTCATCTCTGAGGTGCATTCTTCTGCGTTGGCAGGTCATCCTGGAATTTTTGGTACCAGGGATTTGGTGGCAAGATCCTTCTGGTGGCCTTCCCTGTCACGAGATGTGCGAGGCTTTGTGCAGTCTTGTGACGTTTGTGCTCGGGCCAAGCCTTGTTGTTCTCGGGCTAGTGGATTATTGTTGCCCTTGCCTATTCCTAAGAGGCCTTGGACACACATCTCGATGGATTTTATTTCAGATCTGCCTGTTTCTCAGAAGATGTCTGTCATCTGGGTGGTGTGTGACCGTTTTTCTAAGATGGTTCATTTGGTTCCCCTGCCCAAATTGCCTTCTTCTTCCGAGTTGGTGCCCCTGTTTTTTCAAAATGTTGTTCGTTTGCATGGTATTCCTGAGAATATCGTTTCTGACAGAGGAACCCAATTTGTGTCTAGATTTTGGCGGGCATTTTGTGCTAGGATGGGCATAGATTTGTCTTTTTCGTCTGCTTTTCACCCTCAGACTAATGGCCAGACCGAGCGGACTAATCAGACCCTGGAGACATATCTGAGGTGTTTTGTGTCTGCTGACCAGGATGATTGGGTTGCCTTTTTGCCATTGGCGGAGTTCGCCCTCAATAATCGGGCCAGCTCTGCCACCTTGGTTTCCCCGTTTTTCTGTAATTCGGGGTTCCATCCTCGATTTTCCTCCGGTCAGATGGAATCCTCGGATTGTCCTGGAGTGGATGCGGTGGTGGAGAGATTGCATCATATCTGGGGGCAGGTGATGGACAATTTAAAGTTGTCCCAGGAGAAGACTCAGCTTTTTGCCAACCGTCACCGTCGTGTTGGTCCTCGGCTTTGTGTTGGAGATTTGGTGTGGTTGTCTTCTCGTTTTGTCCCTATGAGGGTCTCATCTCCTAAGTTTAAGCCTCGGTTCATCGGTCCGTATAAAATACTGGAGATTCTTAACCCTGTTTCCTTCCGTTTGGACCTCCCTGCATCCTTTTCTATTCATAACGTTTTTCATCGGTCGTTATTGCGCAGGTATGAGGCACCGGTTGTGCCTTCCGTTGAGCCTCCTGCTCCGGTGTTGGTTGAGGGTGAGTTGGAGTACGTTGTGGAAAAAATCCTAGACTCCCGTGTTTCCAGACGGAGACTCCAGTATCTGGTCAAGTGGAAGGGATATGGCCAGGAGGATAATTCTTGGGTCACTGCATCTGATGTTCATGCCTCTGATCTGGTTCGTGCCTTTCATAGGGCCCATCCTGATCGCCCTGGTGGTTCTGGTGAGGGTTCGGTGCCCCCTCCTTGAGGGGGGGGTACTGTTGTGAATTTGGATTCTGGGCTCCCCCGGTGGCTACTGGTGGAATTGAACTTGTGACATCATCTTCCCTGTTCACCTGTTCTGATTAGATCTGGGTGTCGCTATATAACCTGGCTTCTCTGTTAGATGCTTGCCGGTCAACAATGTTATCAGAAGCCTTTCTGTGCTTGTTCCTGCTCCCAGACATCTACTAGATAAGTTGGACATTCGTCCATGTTTTGTTTTTGTATTTTGGTTCCAGTTCACAGCTGCAGTTTCGTTACTGTGTCTGGAAAGCTCTTGTTGATCAGGAATTGCCACTCTGGTATTATGAGTTAATGCCAGAGTCCTAAAGTAATTTCTGGATGTGTTTTGTTAGGGTTTTCTACTGACCATGAAAGTATGCTTTCTGTCTTCTGCTATCTAGAAAGCGGACCTCAAATTTGCTAAAACTATTTTCCTGCTGCGTTTGTTGTTTCATCTCATATCACCGCCAATATATGTGGGGGGCCTCTGTCTCCTTTTTGGGCATTTCTCTAGAGGTGAGTCAGGTCTTATATTTCCCTCTGCTAGCATTATTTAGTTCTCCGGCCGGCGCTGGGCATATAGGGATAAAAAGTAGGACATGCTACCTGGCTACTTCTAGATGATGCGGTAGGTTTAGTTCATGGTCAGTATAGTTACATCTTCCAAGAGCTTGTTCCTATAGAGGCTTATGCTAGTTCTCTGGCCATGGAGATCATGACATGTACCCCTGGAACCTATTTTACAGTGCATAGAGCCTATTTTTTTATTTTATTTAATATTAATAAAGCCATGATGGACTATGCTGTACCACGCTATGAGCTACCCAGTTGACAATTCTTTTGCGAGAAAAGCCATCCCACCCCTCCACCAGCATGTTAAAGACCACATTGTCCTTGCATTCTGTCAATCTGTGAGTCCAAAGGTACACCTGACAACAGACACATGGACCTGTAGGCATGGCCACGGAAGGTTACGTGTCCTTTGTGGCGCAATGGGTTAATGTATTGGATGCATGGTCCACACAGGGGACAGCCTGGTAAGTCTGTCTGCAGTCCCTAATTCAAGTTGTCCTCAAATGAATAAATCTGAGCTTCCACCTTCTGGCTCTCATTAAGTGCTGTTTTTTAAAAGATTGTTGGTTCCGGCCTACTAACGGTGTCTGCCCCTGCCTGGTGTTGTCCTCCACTGAACAAAGCTGAGCTTCCACCTTCTTGCTCTCTTTAAGTGCTGTTATTTTAAAAATTGGTGGTTAGGGCCTACTAACGGTGTCTGCCCCTCCCTGGTGTTTGCCCTCAACTGAATAAAGCTGAGCTTCAACCTTCTGGCTCTCATTAAGTGCTGTTATTTTAAAAATTGGTGGTTAGGGCCTACTAACGGTGTTTGCCCCTCCCTGGTGTTTGCCCTCAACTGAATAAAGCTGAGCTTCAACCTTCTGGCTCTCATTAAGTGCTGTTATTTTAAAAATTGGTGGTTAGGGCCTACTAACGGTGTCTGCCCCTCCCTGGTGTTTGTCCTCAACTGAATAAAGCTGAGCTTCTACCTTCTGGCTCTGATTAAGCTTTTTTTTTTTTTTTTTTTTTAAATTGCTGGATGGGGCCTAATACCTCTGTTTGCTGCTTCCTGGTGTTTGTCCTCAACTGAATAAAGCTGAGCTTCATCCTTCTGGCTTTGGGCCTATAGTATCAGATATTAAACTGCATTTGGCCTTCAACATTGGTTACGGCCTACTAACGGTGTCTGCCCCTCCCTGGTGTTTGTCCTCAACTGAATAAAGCTGAGCTTCATCCTTCTGGCTCTCATTAAGTGCTGTGTTTTCAAAAATTGGTGGTTAGGGCCTACTAACGGTGTCTGCCCCTCCCTGGTGTTTGCTTTCAACTGAATAAAGCTGAGCTTCAACCTTCTGGCTTTGGTCCTATAGTATCAGATATTAAACTGCATTCGGCCTTCAACATTGGTTACGGCCTACTAACGGTGTCTGCCCCTCCCTGGTGTTTGTCCTCAACTGAATAAAGCTGAGCTTCTACCTTCTGGCTCTGATTAAGCTTTTTTTTTTTTTTTTAATTGCTGGATGGGGCCTAATACCTCTGTTTGCTGCTCCCTGGTGTTTGTCCTCAACTGAATAAAGCTGAGCTTCATCCTTCTGGCTCTCATTAAGTGCTGTGTTTTCAAAAATTGGTGGTTAGGGCCTACTAACGGTGTCTGCCCCTCCCTGGTGTTTGCTCTCAACTGAATAAAGCTGAGCTTCAACCTTCTGGCTTTGGGCCTATAGTATCAGATATTAAACTGCATTTGGCCTACTTGTGTGGTTGGGCCCTTAAAACAGTGTCTGCTGCTCCTGGGTTTGCTACTCCACTGAACAAAGCAATGCCGCCTGTTTAGTCCTGTCCTGTTACCAATTTTGAACTGCATTTAGCCTACTTTATTCTTTGGCCCTATATCTGTTTCCTCCTCATCCTGCCCATTGCCCAGCCACTGCTAGATGAGTCTGCTGGTACATTGACCTAGACCACTACATTCCCCTTGCACTCTACACAGCCAGAATCTGACCCTGCTGAAAGTAAGGTTCCCCTTCCTGCATGTTATACCACCTTACACAGGGACAAAGAGGAAGGTGCAGATGAAAGTGCAGGTTCCTTCATCTGGTGGGGGGGCATACTCGTTGGCGATGTCACTGGCACAGGGCCCCTCAGAGTACGCAAAAGTGTCGCTGCTGGTGGGAGGCGCCCCCGCCGTGCAAACACACCGCTGTACTTTGAGGGGCCCTGTGCCAGTGCCAATGCGAACAAGTGTGCCCCCCTGCTTGCTCAGGATCACAGCACTTGCAACGTTGAAATACTTTCCTCTCCCTGCTCCACCGCCGTGATGTAGTCCACGATTCCTGGGCCCACTAAAACCTTGAACCAGCCCTACCCCCCACAAATTTGCCAAATGACCCCCAAGTTCCATTGAACAACTATTATTATAAAGTTTATTAAGATTGACAAGCTTCAGAAACAAGAATGGATGTTTTTGGCATTGAAATGGGCACTGTAGGTGTTTTCCTGGCCTCCACTCACTGCCGACTATCCTTCCCCATTGACTTGCATTGGGTTTCGTGTTTCAGTCGATCCCCGACTTTTAGCGATAATCGGCCGACTGCACTCGACTCGACTCTTGACAAATTCGGGTTTCACAAAACCCGACTCGACCTTAAAAAAATGAAAGTCGCTCAACCCTAATCGTCATCGGTCATCATTTTTATAATGCGTGGGTCCCTTTTGAGGATATGCAAGGCATAATCCGCCATGTGGGCCAATGTTCCAGTTGTCAAATCAGTGCATGTGCTGGGTTGAGGAGCAATTTCGGGCAAATCAACGTCACTTGTCTCCCTCAAAAACCCTGAACCCGGCCTTACAGCGCCAGCACTATCTATTGCCCCCTGAGAAGCTTCCTCATCCAAAAAATACTCATCCACATCATCCTCCTCGTCCTCCTCCTCTTCGCCCGCCACCTCGTCCTGTAGACTTCCCTGAGCAGACAATGGCTGACTCTCATCAAGGCTTCCCTCATCCTCAGCTGCAGACGCCTGCTCATTTGTGTGCGTCAAACTTTGCATCAGCAGATGCATTAGGGGGATGCACATGCTTATTATGGCGTTGTCTGCACTAACCAGCTGTGTGCATTCCTCAAAACACTGAAGGACTTGACACAGGTCTTGTAGCTTCGACCACTGCACACCTGACAACTCCATGTCTTCCATCCAACTGCCTATCCGTGTATGTGTATCCTCCCACAAATACATAACAGTACGCCTCTGTTCGCACAGTCTCTGAAGCATGTGCAGTGTGGAGTTCCACCTTGTTGCAACGTCGATGATTAGGCGATGCTGGGGAAGGTTCAAAGACCGCTGATGGTTATGCATACGGCTGGAGTGTACGGGCGAACGGCGGATGTGAGAGCAAAGTCTGCGCACTTTCAGCAGCAGGTCGGGTAACCCCGGATAACTTTTCAGGAAGCACTGCACCACCAGGTTTAAGGTGTGAGCCAGGCAAGGAATGTGTTTCAGTTGTGAAAGGGCTATGGCAGCCATAAAATTCCTTCCGTTATCACTCACTACCTTGCCTGCCTCAAGATGTACAGTGCCCAGCCATGACTGAGTTTCTTGCTGCAAGAACTCGGACAGAACTTCCGCGGTGTGTCTGTTGTCGCCCAAACACTTCATTGCCAATACAGCCTGCTGACGCTTGCCACTAGCTGTTCCATAATGGGACACCTCGTGTGCAACAGTGGCAGCTGCGGATGGAGTGGTCTTGCGACTGCGGTCTGTGGACGAGCTCTCGCTTCTACTGGAGGATGAGGAGGAGGAGGGGGGATGAACGCCTACAGCCAACTCTTTCCTAGACCGTGGGCTAGGCAGAACTGTCAAAAAATATTGCTGTCCCCTGTGGACCCTGCATCCACCACATTAACCCAGTGTGCCGTGATGGAGACGTAATGCCCCTGGCCATGCCTACTGGTCCATGTATCTGTTGTCAGGTGCACCTTTCTACTCACAGATTGCCTGAGTGCATGGACAATGCGGTCTTTTACATGCTGGTGGAGGGCTGGGATGGCTTTTCTCGAAAAGAAGTGTCGACTGGGTAGCTCGTAGCGTGGTACAGCGTAGTCCATCAGGGCTTTGAAAGCTTCGCTTTCAACTAACCGGTAGGGCATCATCTCTACCGAGATTAGTCTAGCAATGTGGGCGTTCAAACCCTGTGTACGCGGATGCGAGGATAAGTACTTCCTTTTCCTAACGAGAGTCTCATGTAGGGTGAGCTGGACTGGAGAGCTGCATAGGGTGGAACTAGCGGGGGTGCCGGTGGACATGGGTGACTGAGAGAGGGTTGGTGATGGTATTCTTGCTGTTGCCCTACATACAGTGTTTCCTACCATGAACCTGGTGATTCCCTGACTGCTTTGGCCTTGCGACGAAACCGCCACATTTACTGACTGCAGGTGGTGTGGTAAACGGTGGGCTTACAGTGAGGGAAGGGATGTAGCGTTGCTGACTAGCTTCATTGTGAGAGGGTGCTACAACATTAAGGGACGTTTGGTAGTTAGTCCAGGCTTGCAAATGCATGGTCGTTAAATGTCTACGCATGCAACTTGTATTTAGATTTTTAACATTCTGACCTCTGCTGAAGGTCCTTGAGCATTTCTTACAGATGACTTTGGCATTTTTTTAACCAAGATCCAATGATCAGCGCAGACTGCACTCTTCCTACTATCGGATACCTTTTCAGTCATTGCACACTGAGCTACTTTAACTGGATGGCCACGCTGTCCTACAACTGGTTTTTGTTTTGCCACACGTTTTTGGCCAGATATGGGCCTGCCAGATGGAACCTGTTGCGATGTTGATGCCTGCTGCGGCTCCTCCTCCTCCTCCTCCTCCGCTTCAGAGCTACTGCCGCCTGCACCCTGTTCCCCCAATGGCTGCCAATCGGGGTCAACAACTGGGTCATCTATGACCTCCTCTTCTATGTCCTGTGCACCTTCCTCTGGGTCACCGTGTAAGCCGGTGCTATAGCGTTCGTGACGGGGCTCCATAGTCTCATCAGGGTCAGATTCTGGATCAGTACACTGCGATGGCAATGTTCTGATCTGAGTCAAAGGAACAGCATAATAATCTGGCTGTGGCTGTGCATCTGTGCACTCCATGTCCGATTCATCTTGTAATGGGCATGGCCTGTTATCAATTTGTCTTTCTAACCTAGGAACGGTATGTGTAAAGAGCTCCATGGAGTAACCTGTTGTGTCGCCTGACGCATCCTTCTCTGTTGTTCTGGGTGAAGAACACAAGGAAGTGACTTGTCCCTGACCGGGAACATCCACTGACGACGCGCTGCTTTTACATTTTGCACTTTCCGAAGAGGAGGCGAAAGAGCTAGAGGCAGAGTCAGCAAGGAAAGCCAAAACTTTTTCCTGCTGCTCCGGCTTTAAAAGCGGTTTTCCTACTCCCAGAAAAGGGAGCCTTCGAGGCCTTGTGTAGCCAGACGATGACGCTGGCTCAACAACTCGAGACTTAGGGGCTATTTTGCTTTTCCCACGACCACCTGATGCTCCACGACCACCACCACTACCATCATTACCAGCTGGCAATGACCGCCCACGGCCACGACCTCTTCCACCAGACTTCCTCATTCTTGGAAAAATGTAACCAAACTAACAACCGTTCTGTGGTCCTGTACAACCAGGTAGAAGGTGTACGTAAACTTGTTGTGAATTTAACTTTCCCTTTTTTATGTGTGGGAGAATGCAGGGAAAAATCAGGCTCACTGTTTTACACTACACAGTTTGATTGGCAGAAAGAGGCTGGCAGATATGCCACTAACAGGATTGACACAGATGCCCACACTGGCAATAGAAATCTGTCACGGGGATACAAGGAGGGCAAGAGCTAAACCCCGGGCCCCTGCAATTTCCCTCAGACTAGGGTAACCCTGTCTGACCCTCTACCTGAAGTTTACACTGAAGGTGTGCATGTTCAGGCCTCCACCCTCACCCTGATTCCTGATTCAGCCCTAGACTGAAAACCACCACCCACCACCCAGTGAATGCAATAGACCAATACCCACAATTATAACAAACAAGGATAAAGGAAAATATACACCATGCCGCAGTCAATCAGGAATACACTATAAAGGTGCAGGGCAAAATAAATACAAATATAGGAAGGAGTAAATAAGACAAAGGAAAATACACCACCAGCAACGATTCTCCAACAACCAGCTCTCCACTCCGGACCGAGATAACTACGGATAAGACAGAAGCTATAATCGGCAACGCCCAAAGATCAGGAGAACCATTTAAAGGAAATGGGCATGGCCCAGCTTCCAATCCGAGGATCAGATAAATTAACCCCGGAGAAGCCAGACGAAAACTAGCCGACGCCAATGAGCAAACAGTGGTCAAACGCGGAATTACCGCTGTCTGTCAGACGACCTGGTCTGAACAGTGTCCGACATGACAAAATCTCCCTTTTATATGTGGGAGAATGCAGGGAAAAATCAGGCCCACTGTATTACACTACACAGTTTGATTGGCAGAAAGAGACTGGCAGATATGCCACTAACAGGACTGATGCAGATGCACACACTGGCAATAGAAATCTCCCTCTTTATGTGTGGGAGAATGCAGGGAAAAATCAGGCCCACTGTATTACACTACACAGTTTGAATGGCAGAAAGAGGCTGGCAGATATGCCACTAACAGGAGTGACGCAGATGCACACACTGGCAATAGAAATCTCCCTCTGTATGTGTGGGAGAATGCAGGAAAAAATCAGGCCCACTGTATTACACTACACAGTTTGATTGGCAGAAAGAGGCTGGCAGATATGCCACTAACAGGACTGATGCAGATGCACACACTGGCAAAAGAAATCTCCCTCTTTATGTGTGGGAGAATGCAGGAAAAAATCAGGCCCACTGTATTACACTACACAGTTTGGCAGAAAGAGGCTGGCAGATATGCCACTAACAGGAGTGACGCAGATGCACACACTGGCAATATAAATCTCCCTCTTTATGTGTGGGAGAATGCAGGAAAAAATCAGGCCCACTATATCACAGTATAGTTTCTGTGGCACAAAATGACTGACAGATACCACAGACAGCCCTGGCACAGATGCACAGATTTGGCAAGATTATTCTCCCTTTATTTTATTTTATTTTTTTTATATGGGAGACAAGTGAATAAATCAGGCCCACTCTATCACAGTATAGTTTCTGTGGCACAAAATGAATGACAGATACCACAGACAGCACTGGCACAGATAGACAGCACTGGCACAGATGCACAGATTTGGCAAGATTATTCTTTCTTTATTTTATTTTATTTTTTTGATATGGGAGACAAGTGATTTAATCAGGCCCACTATATCACAGTATAGTTTCAGTGGCATAAAATGAATGACAGATACCACAGACAGCCCTGGCACAGATGCACAGATTTGGCAAGATTATTCTCCCTTTATTTTTTTATTTTTTTTTTGATATGGGAGACAAGTGATTTAATCAGCCCCACTATATCACAGTATAGTTTCTGTGGCACAAAATGAATGACAGATACCACAGACAGCACTGGCACAGATGCACAGATTTGGCAAGATTATTCTCCCTTTATTTTATTTTATTTTTTTTTATATGGGAGACAAGTGAATAAATCAGGCCCACTATATCACAGTATAGTTTCTGTGGCACAAAATGACTGATAGATACCACAGACAGCACTGGCGCAGATGCACTGATTGGCAATATAAATCTCCCTTCTTAGGTGTGGGACAGTGCAGAAAAATACAGGCCCAATGTTTTACACTATGCAGTTTCAGGGGCTGAAAGTGGCTGGAAGATATAAAAAAAAAAAAAAAAAAAGGGACTGTACAACAATTACTATCTCCCTACAATAATCTCTGAAAAGTATGGCAGGCAGCAATAAAAAGGACTGCTGCACACAAAAAATGAGGACAAACAAACAAGACAGCTGTGCAGAAAGGAAGGAGCAACAGGATTTTTGCTTTTAAAAAAGCAGTTGGTTTGCACAGTGGCGTACACACAGCAATGCAGCGATCAGGGAGCCTTATAAGCTACAGAGCTGTTGCACAGAAATCTAGCCTCCACTGTCCCTGCAAAGAAAAGGTGGTGTTGGACAGGGTAAATCGCTACAGCTCAAGCGGTTTGGGGGTTAATATACCCTGCCTAACGCTATCCCTGCTTCTGACGAAGCGGCAGCAACCTCTCCCTATGCTCAGATCAGCAGCAGTAACATGGCGGTCGGCGGGAACGCCCCTTTATAGCCCCTGTGACGCCGCAGAATGCAAGCCAATCACTGCCATGCCCTTCTCTAAGATGGTGGGGACCAGGACCTATGTCATCACCCTGCCCACACTCTGCGTCCACCTTCATTGGCTGAGAAAAGGCGCTGAAAGCGTCATATGAAACGCGACTTTGGCACAAAGATCGTGTACCGCATGGCCGATCCCACGCTGGGATCGGGTCGGGTTTCATGAAACCCGACTTTGCCAAAAGTCGGCGACTTATGAAAATGACCGATCCGTTTCGCTCAACCCTAGTGATAACAACAGTGGAAGTTGAATTGCAGCAAGAATTTGGGCTTTTGGCAGCTTCTCATAGGGCAGAAGAAGTGAAAAGCGATAGTCAGATCAGATACTTAAGAATGGGCATAGATTGTGCAGGCATAGACTGCATTGTATGCTACATATTGACCGCGATGGGGAAGTAGGGGGCAAAACTTATGACCCATGGGCTACATGCCCCACGATACCCTTCTGTTTGGTACTTAACTATCTGCAGAGTGCATGAATTTTCCATGCATTGGACAAGACCACCTTAGAACCGTAAGAATCGGTTATTGCGAATGGTGTGCCGTGTGGTCATTTGTGGAGCAGACATATTTTTTGCAAAATGGTCTTAACTCCTGTAGCACAAAAAAGAATTAAATGAGAAAAAAGTGGCTACGCATGAGTGCTGCTATATTCACTGTAGTTTATGAAAAAAGGAGAAAGATTGTTTCAGGGTCCGGCATAGGCTACAATGTAGAGAACTGAATGCACAGATAAACTGCAAGCTGTCAATCAAAGCGCTAACAGATGCCACTCATTGTGTACGGAGCGGTGACAGAAGCCACTTTGGGTAAACCTCTATGGTTGACAGCTGGCGGCTCTAGGGAGGAATAAAGTAAATATCCTCCCTGTGGCCTCACTTCCTATGAGGTGGCTGGACAGCACTGGGACGTAGTGAACCTGAACATTAATCCTATTTCTGATTCCATTTTTTGAAAATGTCAAATATTGTTGTGAAGATGCATTAAAAGCATCAGCATTGGGAGACCCTGTTAGGCTGCCAAACGCAGCACACGACAAGGCAAAGCAACTATCAAATTCCAGAAAAATTCATATTTTGCATTTGGTTTCCCCCATCTGTAAAAAGCTCAATGACTTCTCAATGACCTGTCATTCACTATAATGTTGTTGCCCGGTGCTCATAAAAGCATGTAGGTAATCACAATGTAACTTTGTTCATTTATAAGTTGCACATTAATAGGCTGGTAAAGAATATGTTGATTTTGTACCATGGAAACTGGTTGTAAAATTTGTGTCTGTCATCACAGGGCTGTAAATCTGCTAACATAAAAGCCCGCGTGACCGTAGTGATATAGATATCTATGGACGCATTCAAATTGTTGTAATAGTCAGTTATTCACAAATTACTTATATTAAAAAAATGGAATTGATTTCTATAAGAAAAGAAGTGTTTTAACTTTACAGGTTGACATAGAAGTAATGAAATTCTGATCAGTCCACACATGGGGACTCCAGCTCAGGTATAATGTTTTAGCATTATGTTTCTCAATTGAAGTAGACCTATAACAGTAATTTTCTACTTATGGACCAATCAAAAAATATGATGTTAGATTCACCTGGTGGGGTGGATTCATGAAGCCGCCACAGGTTAGGGTGGACTTGTCGAAGAGAGAGCCAGGTTGCAAGTGCTGCTGAAGCACCGAGTTCAGAACTGCCGAGGCCAAACCTCTTGCTGCAAGGGGAAGGAAATTGAGAACGGAGGAGAGCCATGACCTTCAGAGAGGGGGCTTGGTGGGTCAGGATAGTATAAGGAGGTTTGCCTGAGAACAGAGGGGCTTCCTGCCAGAGGGCTGAGTGAGTGAGGACCTATACCGTGCCGCGAGCAGTGATAAGGGTTGGGGGCAGTAAGGACCCGGGGAGCGTCGCCAAGCATGCAGGTCAGAGCATGCCGAGCGGGAGTTTGTTGGGAAAGTCTCCTAGCCACAGAGTACACTGTGGTGCAGGCATCCAGGTACCAGTGGGTGTGCTGAGAGTCGGGTGCCAAGTGCAGTATTGCGGTGTGGGCATCCAGGAATTGGCAGGTCACAGGAAATCACACGCTGAGTAGAGACTTGTGCAGAGCTTCACTCTTCAGCTCTGCAGTTTAGTGGACTAGGGGCTCAGCGGGCAAAACCGGTGACCACCCGCTGCCGCCAGAAGCGGGACCGTGTGTTAAGCGGGAAGACCGAAGACACAGCACTGGCATCTGTCGGCATCCCATCACCCATCACACTGCAAGCGAGAAAAGGACAGCGGAGCCACAATAAGTTGAATCTGATAAAAAGACTGTTGAGTTAAATCACCGTTGCACGGTTTAACCTGTTTTCCCCCTCCCTGTTATCTCTCTATTGTCTCCCTGTGAGGAGTTCATTACTGCTGATTAAGTAAACAATAGTTATCCCTTGGACTGGGTACTGTCACACTCTGCAACTTTCCAACGATCACGACCAGCGATACGACCTGGCCGTGATCGTTGGAAAGTCGTTGTGTGGTCGCTGGAGAGCTGTCACACAGACCGCTCTCCAGCGACCAACGATGCCGAAGGCCCCGGGTAACCAGGGTAAACATCGGGTTACTAAGCGCAGGGCCGCGCTTAGTAACCCAATGTTTACCCCGGTTACCATCGTAAAAGTAAAAAAAAAAAAACAGTACATACTCACATTCCGGTGTCCGTCAGGTCCCTTGCCGTCTGCTTCCCGGACTGACTGAGTGCCGCCGTAAAGTGAAAGCAGATCACAGCGGTGACGTCACCGCTGTGCTCTGCTCTTACTTTCCGGCCGGCAGTTAGTCAGTGCCGGAAGCAGACTGCAAGGGACCTGACGGACACCGGAATGTGAGTATGTACTGTTTTTTTTTTTTTACTTTTACGATGGTAACCAGGGTAAATATCGGGTTACTAAGCGCGGCCCTGTGCTTAGTAACCCGATGTTTACCCTGGTTACAAGCGAACGCATTGTTGGATCGGTGTCACACACACCGATCCAACGATGACAGCGGGAGATCCAGCGACGAAAGAAAGTTCCAAACGATCTGCTACGACGTACGATTCTCAGCAGGGTCCCTGATCGCTGCTGCGTGTCAGACACAGCGATATCGTATGGATATCGCTGGAACGTCACGGATCGTACCGTCGTAGCGACAAAAGTGCCACTGTGAGACAGTACCCTTACTCTGTGTGTTACTGCATCCTTTTACCTGCTTTACAGACTCATAGATCGATGGCATTGGTACAGCAGGCTAGACTGCACAAGAATGGACGCAGCCAACAGACTATAGTAGATGGCAGACAAACAAGTGAGGAAGAACACACTGAGAGCCACAGAACTAGCAGGACAAATGGAGATGAAAATGGAAGGTCTGAAGCACTACACAGATGCGGTAACAGGATCCGCAGCAGATAGTAGCTTAATGTGAGGACTCTCAAATAACGGTTTGTGATGCTACAGCAAATGATGGGTTATCCAGCAGGTCTGAAAGTTTATAGAAATCTCAGGAGTTTGCTAAGATAAATACAACATAGTAAATAGTCATTAAATATCAGTTTATAATGCTTACTGTAAATGATGGGTTGACCACCAGGTTGCATGTGGGGTCATGCGGACCTCCATGGGTCAGCAGCTGCAGTACCAGGATCTGCCCAGGAATGGTACCTGGTGGCTACCAGCAGTCTAGCCTGTCTCCACCATCAGGAGCTCCAATGAACACCTAGTAGCCACTTAGCTATGTCCCTTACTAGGTAGGCTCAGCCCTGTGGCACAGTGGGTCCACAAATCCACTTGCGCCACCATTGTGCCAACTCGCTGATTCCCAGTCCACTCTGTGCTTGGAGCTGTGTCGGCAGCTGCACTACTAGCGAGAGAGCCAGGAAAATTTTTTGTTTCATTCGATGACGCTAGATGCCCAATTGGAAGCCCTAGGGAGGAGGTTATTTGGCGTGCACTCAGCCCAATGAGGCGAGGTGCTGGTGTAATGGACCAGAGGCCCTGAAATAGCAATTTATAACATTCACCGCACTCTCTTTAGATAAGTGTCAAAATTGTAACAGTTTATTCAACCTGAATTGAATTGGGAGCATAACAGAATATTACAGCATATGCGATTAACAACGTTTCGGCTCGACCTGAGCCTTTATCACGTTATCGCTTATTCCAATAAAGGATAGTATGTGAGGAGGGATAAGTCCCAGTGGTGCAGCACAGATTCTTTCAGTAATGTACTGGTATATAAATAGGTAGGTACACTAACAGAGGTTCCCTTATGGAGGGTATGGACCTTGAGAGTCAGGATGTAGAGCGGCGCTCCCGCGCTGTGCTCAGTATCAGCGTGTATCAGGTATCCATACCTGATACACGCTGATACTGAGCACAGCGCGGGAGCGCCGCTCTACATCCTGACTCTCAAGGTCCATACCCTCCATAAGGGAACCTCTGTCAGTGTAGCTACCTATTTATATACCAGTACATTACTGAAAGAATCTGTGCTGCACCACTGGGACTTATCCCTCCTCACATACTATCCTTTATTGGAATAAGCGATAATGTGATAAAGGCTCAGGTCGAGCCGAAACGTTGTTAATCGCATATGCTGTAATATTCTGTTACGCTACCAATTCAATTCAGGTTGAATAAACTGTTACAATTTTGACACTTATCTAAAGAGAGTGCGGTGAATGTTATAAATTGCAATTGGAAGCCCTGGCATCTGGACAAACTGAAACCTGTGCTCCAAGAAAGAAATACGTCCTGCCACCTCAGACCTACAGGCCTTTCTGGTGGACTGAAAGGTGTTCAACAAGCTGAACCCAGAATCTTCTGCAAAAATTTCCCTTACCAGTTTCCAGCAGCAGACCAGACAAGTGACGGGTGTGAGGAAATGTCTGGCCCTTCAAAGAACACCTGTTTCCCAGCCTGCTCAGGCAGCTACCAGTGCAGAATCCATAAAGGTCAACCTTACTTAGCAGGCTGAGCAGAAGCAAGAGATGGGATTGTGATATCGATGCAGTTGTGTGGAACATCCTGACAGTCTTTATCCAGTGAAGTTTAAAAAACTCCAAAACCTTGGGCCAGTGGGAGGGGCTGCCCTTGGTGAGAGTATTCCCTCTCCACAGATGACTGTGACTGTATCCCTGGCAAGTGGAGGCTTTGGTTCAGTAGGAGAATTTTTGCTACAAGCCAAAAAGAGTTGTGTCAGATTCCCATCTGACAGCTTCAGAATCAGGTGAGGGTATTGTTAAGTGAAGGAAAAGCCCTACTCTAAAACAGTCAAGTGTCATGGTTCCCAATGGCAGGGGAACGTCAGGACACATAAATAACGGACGAGCTCTTGGGTGATGGAATCTCGAGCTGACCGTGAGCTAAACCTACCACACAACTAATAGTGGCCGGGGGGCGTGCCTACGTTTTATCCCTAGACGTCTCTCGCCAGCCGGAGGACTAACTAACCCTAGTAGAGGAAAAAACAGACCTGGCTTACCTCTAGGGAAATTCCCCTGAAAAGGAGACAGAAGCCCCCCACATATATTGACGGTGAGTTCAGAGGAAAAGACATACGCAGTATGAAGGTAGGTTCAGCAAAGCGAGGTCCGCTTACTAGATAGTAGAAAGATACAAAAGGGAACTGCACGGTCAGCTGAAAACCCTTTTAAAATACCATCCTGAAATTACTTTAAGACTCATGTGTCAACTCATGACACCGGAGTGGTAATTTCAGCCCACAAGAGCTTCCAGCTACAGAGAATGATATAACTGTAAACTGGAACAAAAAATGCAAACAAACTTAGGACTAAGAGTCCAACTTAGCTGATCAGTAGTCTAGGAGCAGGAACATGCAACAGAAAGGCTCTGGTTACATTGATGGCCGGCAAGGCAATGACTGAAGAGCAGGAATAAATAGGAACTCCCCACTACTGATGAAAACAGGTGAACTGAGAAAGAAAACACACCCGAGTCACCAGTACCACTAGCCACCACCAGAAGGAGCCCAAAAGCAGATTCACAACAGTACCCCCCCCTCAAGGAGGGGGCACCGAACCCTCACAAGAACCACCAGGGCGATCCGGATGAGCCCTATGAAAGGCACGAACCAAATCAGAGGCGTGAACATCAGAAGCAGTTACCCAAGAATTATCTTCTTGACCATAACCCTTCCACTTAACCAGATATTGTAGTCTCCGTCTGGAAATACGGGAGTCCAAGATTTTCTCCACAACATACTCCAATTCACCCTCAACCAGCACAGGAGCAGGAGGCTCGGTAGAAGGAACAACCGGCACCTCATACCTCCGCAACAACGACCGATGGAAGACATTATGGATAGCGAAAGATGCCGGAAGGTCTAAACGAAAGGATACAGGGTTAAGAATCTCCAAAATCCTATAAGGACCGATGAACCGAGGCTTAAACTTAGGAGAAGAAACCCTCATAGGGACAAAACGGGAAGACAACCACACCAAGTCCCCAACACGAAGACGAGGACCAACACGACGACGGCGGTTGGCAAAATGCTGAGTCTTCTCCTGGGACAACTTCAAATTGTCCACCACCTGTCCCCAAATCCGATGCAACCTATCCACCATAGTATCCACTCCAGGACAATCCGAAGACTCCACCTGACCGGAAGAAAAACGAGGGTGAAACCCCGAATTGCAAAAGAAAGGAGAAACCAAAGTGGCAGAACTAGCCCGATTATTGAGGGCAAACTCTGCCAACGGCAAAAAGGCAACCCAGTCATCCTGATCCGCAGACACAAAAAAACCTCAAATAAGTCTCCAAGGTCTGATTAGTTCGCTCCGTCTGGCCATTAGTCTGAGGATGGAACGCAGACGAAAAAGACAAATCAATGCCCATCCTAGCACAGAATGCCCGCCAAAATCTAGACACGAACTGGGTCCCCCTGTCAGAAACGATATTTTCCGGAATACCATGCAAGCAAACCACATTTTGAAAAAACAGAGGAACCAATTCGGATGAGGAAGGCAACTTAGGCAAAGGTACCAAATGAACCATCTTTGAAAAACGGTCACACACCACCCAGATGACAGACATTTTCTGAGAAGCAGGGAGATCAGAAATAAAATCCATAGAGATGTGAGTCCAAGGCCTCTTCGGAATAGGCAAAGATAACAACAATCCGCTAGCCCGAGAGCAACAAGGCTTGGCCCGAGCACAAACATCACAAGACTGCACAAAAACTCGTACGTCTCGAGACAGGGAAGGCCACCAGAAGGACCTAGCCACCAAATCCCTAGTACCAAAGATTCCAGGATGACCTGCCAACGCAGAAGAATGAACCTCCGAGATGACTCTACTGGTCCAATCATCAGGAACAAACAGTCTACCAGGCGGGCAACGATCAGGTCTATCCGCCTGAAACTCCTGCAAAGCCCGTCGCAGGTCTGGGGAAACAGCAGATAATATCACCCCATCCTTAAGGATACCTGTAGGTTCAGAATCACCAGGGGAATCAGGCTCAAAACTCCTAGAAAGGGCATCTGCCTTCACATTTTTAGAACCTGGTAGGTATGAGACCACAAAATTAAACCGAGAGAAAAACAACGACCAGCGCGCCTGTCTAGGATTCAGGCGCTTGGCAGACTCAAGATAAATCAGATTCTTGTGATCGGTCAATACCACCACCTGATGTCTAGCCCCCTCAAGCCAATGACGCCACTCCTCAAAAGCCCACTTCATAGCCAAAAGCTCCCGATTACCAATATCATAGTTTCGCTCGTCGGACGAAAATTTTCGAGAAAAGAACGCACAAGGTCTCATCACGGAGCAGTCGGAACTTTTCTGCGACAAAACCGCCCCAGCTCCGATCTCGGAAGCGTCGACCTCAACCTGAAAAGGAAGAGCAACATCAGGCTGACGCAACACAGGGGCAGAAGAAAAGCGGCGCTTAAGCTCCCGAAAGGCCTCCACAGCAGCAGGGGACCAATCAGCAACATCAGCACCCTTTTTAGTCAAATCAGTCAAAGGTTTAGCAACATCCGAAAAACCAGTTATAAACCGACGATAAAAATTAGCAAAGCCCAAGAATTTCTGAAGGCTCTTAAGAGAAGTAGGTTGCGTCCAATCACAAATAGCCCGAACCTTGACAGGATCCATCTCAATGGAAGAAGGGGAAAAAATGTACCCCAAAAAAGAAATCTTTTGAACCCCAAAAATACACTTAGAACCCTTCACACACAAGGAATTAGCCCGCAAAACCTGAAAAACCCTCCTGACTTGCTGGACATGAGAGTCCCAGTCATCCGAAAAAATCAAAATATCATCCAGATACACAATCAAATTTATCCAAATCTTCACGGAAAATGTTATGCATAAAGGACTGAAAGACTGAAGGGGCATTTGAAAGACCAAAAGGCATTACTAAATACTCAAAATGGCCCTCGGGCGTATTAAATGCGGTTTTCCACTCATCCCCCTGCTTAATTCGCACCAAATTATACGCCCCACGAAGATCAATCTTAGAGAACCACTTAGCCCCCTTTATTCGAGCAAACAAATCAGTCAGCAGTGGCAAAGGATACTGATATTTGACTGTAATTTTATTCAAGAGTCGATAATCAATACACGGCCTCAAAGAGCCATCTTTTTTAGACACAAAGAAAAAAACGGCTCCTAAGGGAGATGAAGAAGGACGAATATGTCCCTTTTCCAGGGACTCCTTAATATACTCTCGCATAGCAACATGTTCAGGTACGGATAAATTAAACAAACGACCCTTTGGAAATTTACTGCCTGGAATCAGATCTATGGTACAATCGCAATCTCTGTGAGGAGGGAGTGAACCAAGCTTAGGCTCCTCAAAAACATCACGATAATCAGACAAAAATGCCGGAATCTCAGAGGGAATAGATGATGAAATGGAAACCAAAGGTACGTCCCCATGAGCCCCCTGACATCCCCAGCTTAACACAGACATTGCTTTCCAGTCAAGGACTGGATTATGAGATTGTAACCATGGCAATCCGAGCACCAAAACATCATGTAGATTGTACAACACAAGGAAGCGAATCACCTCCTGATGGTCTGGAGTCATACGCATAGTCACTTGTGTCCAGTATTGTGGTTTATTACTAGCCAATGGCGTAGAATCAATACCCTTCAGAGGTATAGGGACTTCCAGAGGCTCTAGATTAAACCCACAGCGCCTGGCAAAGGACCAATCCATAAGACTCAAAGCGGCGCCAGAGTCGACATAGGCGTCCGCGGTAATTGACGATAATGAACAAATCAAGGTCACAGATAGAATAAACTTAGACTGTAAAGTGCCAATTGAAACAGACTTATCAACCTTCTTTGTGCGTCTAGAGCATGCTGATATAACATGAGTTGAATCACCACAATAGAAGCACAACCCATTTTTTCGCCTAAAATTCTGCCGTTCGCTTCTGGACAGAATTCTATCACATTGCATATTCTCTGGCGCCTTCTCAGAAGACACCGCCAAATGGTGCACAGGTTTACGCTCCCGCAAACGCCGATCAATCTGAATAGCCATTTTCATGGACTCATTCAGACCTGTAGGCGCAGGGAACCCCACCATAACATCCTTAATGGCATCAGAGAGACCCTCTCTGAAATTCGCCGCCAAAGCGCACTCATTCCACTGAGTGAGCACAGACCATTTACGAAATTTTTGGCAGTATATTTCAGCTTCATCCTGCCCTTGAGACAGGGCCATCAAGGCCTTTTCAGCCTGAATCTCTAAATTAGGTTCCTCATAAAGCAACCCAAAGCCAGAAAAAACGCATCCACATTGAGCAACGCAGGATCCCCTGGTGCCAATGCAAAAGCCCAATCTTGAGGGTCACCTCGCAGCAAGGAAATTACAATCTTAACCTGCTGTGCGGGATCTCCAGCGGAGCGAGGTCTCAGAGAAAGAAATAATTTACAATTATATTTGAAATTCAAAAAACGAGATCTATCTCCGGAGAAAAATTCTGGTATAGGAATTCTAGGTTCCAATATAGGAGCATGTATAACAAAATCCTGTAAATTTGAACTTTTGTGGCAAGATTATTCAAACCTATAGCCAAACTCTGAGGATCCATTTTAAGCAGGTGAGATCAGAGCCATTCAAGGGTTAGAAGGAGAGGGAGACAAAGACTGCAATTAGAGCTGAAATGCAACTGATTCAACTATAGAGCAAGCACCAAGGAAAAAAAAAAAAAAATTTGCAGACTTCTTTTTCTCTCCTTTCTTCTGCCAACAGTTTTAACACTTGGCCGGCCATACTCTCATGGTTCCCAATGGCAGGGGAACGTCAGGACACATAAATAACGGACGAGCTCTTGGGTGATGGAATCTCGAGCTGACCGTGAGCTAAACCTACCACACAACTAATAGTGGCCGGGGGGCGTGCCTACGTTTTATCCCTAGACGTCTCTCGCCAGCCGGAGGACTAACTAACCCTAGTAGAGGAAAAAACAGACCTGGCTTACCTCTAGGGAAATTCCCCTGAAAAGGAGACAGAAGCCCCCCACATATATTGACGGTGAGTTCAGAGGAAAAGACATACGCAGTATGAAGGTAGGTTCAGCAAAGCGAGGTCCGCTTACTAGATAGTAGAAAGATACAAAAGGGAACTGCACGGTCAGCTGAAAACCCTTTTAAAATACCATCCTGAAATTACTTTAAGACTCATGTGTAGTGTTGAGCATTCCGATACTGCAAGTATCGGGTATCGGCCGATACTTGCTGTATCGGAATTTCCGATACTGAGATCCGATACTTTTGTGGTATCGGGTATCGGGTATCGCAACAACATTAATGTAATAATGTGTAAAAAAGAGAATTAAAATAAAAAATATCGCTATACTCACCTGTCCGACGCAGCCGGGACCTCAGCGAGGGAACCGGCAGCGTTGTTTGTTTAAATTTCGCGCTTTTACTTGGTTACGTGAAGTCCCGGCTTGTGATTGGTCAGGGCGGCCATGTTGCCGGGACGCGGACCAATCACAGCAAGCCGTGACGAAATTACGTCACGGCTTGCTGTGATTGGTCCGCGTCCCGGCAACATGGCCGCCATTAACCAATCACAAGCCGTGACGTCACGGGAGGCTGGACATGCGCGTATTTTGAAAAGCGCGCGTGTCCAGCCTCCAGTGACGTCCCGGCAACATGGCCGCCATTAACCAATCACAAGCCGGGACGTCACGGGAGGCTGGACATGCGCGTATTTTGAAAAGCGCGCGTGTCCAGCCTCCAGTGACGTCCCGGCAACATGGCCGCCATTAACCAATCACAAGCCGGGACGTCACAGGAGGCTGGACATGCGCGTATTTTGAAAAGCGCGCGTGTCCAGCCTCCAGTGACGTCCCGGCAACATGGCCGCCATTAACCAATCACAAGCCGGGACGTCACTGGAGGCTGGACACGCGCGCTTTTCAAAATACGCGCATGTCCAGCCTCCCGTGACGTCACGGCTTGTGATTGGTTAATGGCGGCCATGTTGCCGGGACGCGGACCAATCACAGCAAGCCGTGACGTAATTTCGTCATGGCTTGCTGTGATTGGTCCGCGTCCCGGCAACATGGCCGCCCTGACCAATCACAAGCCGGGACTTCACGTAACCAAGTAAAAGCGCGAATTTTAAACAAACAACGCTGCCGGTTCCCTCGCTGAGGTCCCGGCTGCGTCGGACAGGTGAGTATAGCGATATTTTTTATTTTAATTCTTTATTTTACACATTAATATGGTTCCCAGGGCCTGAAGGAGAGTTTCCTCTCCTTCAGACCCTGGGAACCATCAGGAATACCGTCCGATACTTGAGTCCCATTGACTTGTATTGGTATCGGGTATCGGTATCGGATTGGATCCGATACTTTGCCGGTATCGGCCGATACTTTCCGATACCGATACTTTCAAGTATCGGACGGTATCGCTCAACACTACTCATGTGTCAACTCATGACACCGGAGTGGTAATTTCAGCCCACAAGAGCTTCCAGCTACAGAGAATGATATAACTGTAAACTGGAACAAAAAATGCAAACAAACTTAGGACTAAGAGTCCAACTTAGCTGATCAGTAGTCTAGGAGCAGGAACATGCAACAGAAAGGCTCTGGTTACATTGATGGCCGGCAAGGCAATGACTGAAGAGCAGGAATAAATAGGAACTCCCCACTACTGATGAAAACAGGTGAACTGAGAAAGAAAACACACCTGAGTCACCAGTACCACTAGCCACCAACAGAAGGAGCCCAAAAGCAGATTCACAACAGTCAAGTCATGTCTGAACAACTTGAGCTTCAGATCAAAGCGCTATACACAGAGAAGATTGCCTTTCATGTGCTCTCTGGTATTCCCATTGGACGTCCACAGCTGAGAACTCAAATGCCTTTTCGAGTATGGAGAACCCGTGCGGTGCTTCGTTGGTATCAGCTGAGTCAGAAGAGGTGTCTGGTCCCTATACGTCAAGTTCAGCTAGCAATGTCCCATCTTCTCCACCAGGTATGCTAGTCACCGAGTCGCTGTGTGCTGGTGTCTCTGAAGGAAGGGAAGCAACACTGTCCCGATGGTTGTACCAGTGATCTGACCCCAGGAACTTTCCCGCTTCATGGACATGTTGTCTTGGAGACCATGCAGAAAAAGGAGTGAGTGCAGGTTTCTTCAGTCTCTAGTGGGTCTGGTGTAGAGAATGTCAAGGACGAGGTATCTTCCAAGTCTCTGCTATCCACCAACCACGCGGAGAAACTTCAGTCTGTCCTTGAATCCCCCAGGGTGTTAGCTGATCTCAAAGAATGGAGAGAAGCTTCCCAATGTCCAGTTCCTGGTACTAAGCCCGCTTCGTCCTATGCTGAGGATGGCTAGATGGAGAGAAGCATCCTAGTCGTGTGTCACTTTTCTGTTAGTGAATAGAAGAAGTCGTGGTCCTGAAGAGAAGTCATAGGAGCCCATGAAGAGGTGCTGGCTTCAATCTTCTCTGCAGAGAGTCCTCGCAGGCTTGAAGAAGAGGTGGCATAAGATGTGGGTACTGTAGTGCAATGGCAGGTGACCCTGCATGGTGTCCCCTTCTCCCTCCATGCAGGGACTCCAGCTTACTCACTGCCCCGGCCCCACAGCGTAGGTTCTTCCTGCTCTGTACTGCCTAGTGTGCCGGTACAGATGCTCTTAAAAGTGCAGAGTGCATATTGTAAATGCCCTCAGATTGTAGCTGAGAGGAATTTAGTATAAGTAGTACACCTGCAAAATGGCTCCCAGCCAATTGTTGGGAGTCATCCTCTATTACTCCTTTAGGTAGTAGGCGAGAAATTAGGTAAATAATTAGGTAGTTGTTGTTTTACCAGTGTAGTTGTGAGGTCCCCTGGTCTCAGTGTGGCCAGTGTCCTATACTCAAATCCCTGGTCCCAGTGTGGCCAACGTCCTGAACCTCATTCCCTGCTTCCATAGTCCCCTGGTCCTGTTGTGGCCACAACCTGAATGTTGTCCCCTGGTCCTGATGCGGCCTATCCTGTTCCCGAAGCTCCTGGTCCCAGTGTGGCCATTGCCTAAACATTGTGCCCCGGTCCATGTGTGGCCAGTCCAAGGTCCAGTGTCCTTGACTGGTGTGTCTGTACATAGCCCAAGCCCATGTCAGTGAACCTGACCCTGGTGTCAGTTGCAGTATCGGGATCTGCCCAGGAATAGTACCTGGCGGCTACCTGCAGCACAGTCTGTCTCCACCATGAGGAGCTCCAGCTAATACCTGACAGCCGCATAGCTATGCCCCTTCCTAGGCAAACTCGGCCCTGTGGCACAGTGGGTCAACAAATCCACTTGCACCACCGTTGGCCGTAACATAAGTAATACTACAGACTGCTGCTATGGAAGAAACTGTGGATTGTACAGGGTGTGTAATGTGTTTTCTGCCCTGTACTATGTTTGTCTTTCATTGTAATGTACATAAAAGATTATTCCTGTTGTATCACGAACCATCAAGATCTATTATGAAACTATCCAAAGCTCAGTGAAACAGTGTTACCGGGAATCCTCCTAGACATCTATATAGTTGCTACAGTAATTTTGCAAGCACCAAACTACAAGGCTGTTTGGCTGCACACACAAATTAATCACGTATAGGATGCCCTATATATTGAACCCATATGTATCATAGGGTAAATGTACCATTAAATAAACAACGATTCACTATATTGGTGATCACAAGTCAACAATGATTCCAAAGATTTTTTGGTACTAAAATAAATAATTATATTGCTGTAGCTTTAAAATAAATGCTTCAAAAAAATATTATAACAACAGTAGACAAAGGTGCTGGATTCAATTGTAAACAGGGATCGTTATGCCATGGGGAAAACTAATTGTGCATGACAGCCATACAACACAAAGTTTAAAACACAATAACGTGATCCATTCAATGCACAAAGAAATTCAATCCAAAAAAGGCTACAAAAACATGTGTGCCTACTGAAGGTAAATATCCAATCCACAGTGCAACATTAAATGTCTCCCTATGCGTAAAGCCTGTGATAGTATATAGATCAATGGCTGCACTCAACTGTACTAAAGCAAGGAAATGTGCGATACATGAAATGTGAATAGCTTAATGGCTTGTGAAATCTATGAAAAAACACATGAGATGCTTAGCACAAGATTTGGCCAAAAAATGTGAGCCCATCCACCAAACGTCAAGGTAATCTCAAATTGGAGGGGTACCTGACCTGACTGCCTAGTGTGAACACTTACCTATGGCTAATAACATGGTAAAGCCTGCATTTATAGGAAGGTCAGAACTGTGATAGTATTCATGGAATAATAATATGTATGGTATTGGGATAGAAGTTCTCCCTCTTAATCCAAGTATCATCAATATCAATGACTATAAAACACTAGATCTAGCAATAAGGTATGTTACCTGTATGGCCATATGTTAATCCCCTGGCATCCCTCGCCCCGACGCACATTTTGCTGTGCTTCTTTGGGAGGCAATACACATATTGTATATTTGCTTTGGATTTTCATTACCGATTTGTGGGACCAAAAATCCCAGTAGAATAAAGTGCTGGCCAAGTAAATTATATTTTGTTAATTTCTGCTACACGAACTGTAAATAATCTACCCTGTTATGGACCTGGTGGTTAGGAGCACCTGGAATGACCTGATGAGTAAACTCAAAAAACGGAACTAGCTCTGGGGAAGTGGGAACTCTGCTGACCGCAAACTCTACTCCTATCGCACACACTAGAAATAGCCGTGGAGCGTACCTAACTCTCCCTAGACGCCTCTTCACAGCCTAAGAGCTAACTACCCCTAAAGATAGAAATATAAGCCTAACCTTGCCTCAGAGAAAATTCCCCAAAGGTAAAGGCAGCCCCCCACATATATTAACTGTGAGTTAAGAGGAAAGTCACAAACACAGGAATGAAACAGGTTTTAGCATAGGAGGCTGTTGTGAATTAGACTTTTTTGGCTCCCTCTTGTGGTCACTAGTGATATGACTCTGGGATTGTCTTTCCCTAGTTTGGCACCCACCTGGGTCGTTAGTCCAGGGGTGTTGCTATATAAACTTCCTGAACTCTCAGTCTGGTGCCTGGCATCGTTGTAATCAGTTCTTTCTGTTTGCTCCTGTCTGCTGGTCCTGGTTCGTGCATTATAAGCTAAGTCCTGCTTCCTTGTTTTTTGGTTATTTGTATTGCTATTATTTTTTGTCCAGCTTGTACTAAATGTGATTCCTGATTTTGCTGGAAGCTCTAGGGGGCTGGTATTCTCCCCCCGGGCCGTTAGACGGTTCGGGGGTTCTGGAATATCCAGCGTGGAAATTTTGATAGGGTTTTTGCTGACCGTATAAGTCATCTTACTATATTCTGCTATTAGTCAGTGGGCCTCTCTTTGCTAAATACCTAGTTCATTCTTACGTTTGTCTTTTCTTCTTACCTCACCGTTATTATTTGTTGGGGGCTTGTATCCAACTTTTGGGGTCTTTTCTCTGGAGGCAAGAAAGGTCTATCTTTTCCCTTCTAGGGTTAGTTAGTTCTCCGGCTGGCGCGAGACGTCTAGAACCAATGTAGGCACGTTCCCCGGCTGCTGCTATTTGTGGTGCTAGGATTAGATATACGGTCAGCCCAGTTACCACTGCCCTATGAGCTGTTTTTTTGTGTTTGCAGACTTAGAATTTATTTCTGAGACCCTCTGCCATTGGGGTCATAACAGTATGCCAGGCCAAAGTTGAATGTTTAATGCATTGCAGAAGTGGGATTATAAGAAAGGAAATTCTGAGTTTTTTTTTTTTTTTTCCTTTCTTCCTCCCCTTTACCTTTGAGTGGCTTGAGCTTGCTGCAGACATGAATGTCCAGACCTTGATTACAAGTGTGGACCAGCTTGCTGCTCGTGTGCAGGGCATACAAGATTTTGTTACCAGTAGTCCTATGTCTGAACCTAAAATACCTATTCCTGAACTGTTCTCTGGAGACCGATTTAAGTTTAGGAATTTCAGGAATAATTGTAAATTGTTTCTATCTCTGAGACCCCGTTCATCTGGAGACTCAGCTCAGCAAGTAAAAATTGTTATCTCTTTCTTACGGGGCGACCCTCAGGATTGGGCCTTCTCGCTAGCGCCAGGAGATCCGGCATTGGCGAATATTGATGCGTTTTTTCTGGCGCTCGGATTGCTTTACGAGGAACCCAATCTTGAAATTCAGGCAGAAAAAGCCTTGCTGGCTATTTCTCAGGGCCAGGATGAAGCTGAAGTGTATTGCCAAAAATTTCGGAAATGGTCCGTGCTTACTCAGTGGAATGAGTGTGCTCTGGCCGCAAATTTCAGAAATGGCCTTTCTGAAGCCATTAAGAATGTGATGGTGGGTTTCTCCATTCCTACAAGTCTGAATGATTCCATGGCGCTGGCTATTCAAATTGACCGGCGTTTGCGGGAGTGCAAAGCCGCTAATCCTCTTGTGGTAAGAACAGGTACCACTGATACATAGCTTAGAAATAAGTACTGGGAAAAATAAACCCTATATTTTGGACAAAAATCCCTTTAAGGAGGACACTCCAGAATAGTCTAACCTACAGAGAAATGTGGAGTACATAGTCCCATACAAAATTGTAGAAAATTTTAAGCATAATTTTATTAGCAATAAATAACAACATCATAGAATAAATATATACAGACCGACAAAACTAGTTACAGAGTGGTCTGTATTGGCACCACTCTGTAACTAGTTTTGTCGGTCTGTATATATTTATTCTATGATGTTCCTCTTGTGGTGTTGTCTGAACAAACACCTGATTTAATGCAATGTGGTAGAATTCAGACTAGAAATGAACGGAAAAATCATAGACGTCAGAATGGGTTGTGTTTTTACTGTGGTGATTCTACACATGTTATATCAGCATGCTCTAAACGCCTAACAAGGGTTGTTAGTCCTGTCGCCATTGGTAATTTGCAACCTAAATTTATTTTGTCTGTGACTTTAATTTGTTCATTGTCTTCCTACCCTGTTATGGCATTTGTGGATTCAGGTGCTGCCCTGAGTCTTATGGATCTGTCATTTGCCAAGCGCTGTGGTTTTGTTCTTGAGCCGTTGGTAAATCCTATCCCTCTTAGAGGTATTGATGCTACGCCATTGGCGGAAAATAAACCGCAGTTTTGGACACAGGTAACCATGTGCATGACTCCTGAACATCGGGAGGTGATTTGTTTTCTTGTTCTGCATAAAATGCATGATTTGGTCGTTTTGGGGCTGCCATGGTTACAGACCCATAATCCAGTCTTGGATTGGAAGTCAATGTCTGTGTCAAGTAGGGACTGTGACTGCGCTATACATTTGATTCCAGGCAGTAAATTTCCTAAGGGAAGACTATTTAATCTGTCTGTACCTGAGCATACCGCAATGCGTTCGTATATCAAGGAATCTCTGGAGAAGGGGCATATCCGTCCATCCTCTTCCCCTCTTGGTGCTGGATTCTTTTTTGTGGCCAAGAAAGACGGATCTTTGAGACCTTGTATTGACTATCGGCTTCTGAATAAAATCACTGTTAAATTTCAGTATCCTTTGCCTCTGTTGTCGGACTTGTTTGCCCGGATTAAAGGTGCCAAGTGGTTCACCAAAATAGATCTTCGTGGTGCGTACAACCTTGTGCGCATTAAGCAAGGAGATGAATGGAAAACTGCATTTAATACGCCCGAAGGTCATTTTGAGTACTTGGTGATGCCTTTTGGGCTCTCTAATGCTCCTTCAGTGTTTCAGTCCTTTATGCATGATATTTTCCGGAAGTATCTGGATAAATTTATGATTGTTTATCTAGATGATATTCTGTTTTTTTCTGATGATTGGGACTCGCATGTAGAGCAGGTCAGGATGGTGTTTCAGGTTTTGCGTGAGAATGCTTTGTTTGTTAAGGGCTCAAAGTGTCTCTTTGGAGTACAGAAGGTTCCCTTTTTGGGTTTTATTTTTTCCCCCTCTGCGGTGGAGATGGACCCAGTCAAGGTCCGAGCTATTCATGATTGGACTCAACCCACGTCAGTTAAGAGTCTTCAGAAGTTCTTGGGTTTTGCTAACTTCTACCGTCGTTTTATCGCTAATTTTTCTAGCGTTGTTAAACCTTTGACGGATATGACCAAGAAAGGTTCTGATGTTGCTAACTGGGCTCCTGCAGCCGTGGAAGCTTTCCAAGAGTTGAAGTGCCGGTTTACTTCAGCGCCTGTTTTGTTCCAGCCTGATGTCTCACTTCCCTTTCAGGTTGAAGTGGATGCTTCTGAGATTGGGGCAGGGGCCGTTTTGTCGCAGAGAGGCCCTGGTTGCTCTGTAATGAGACCATGTGCTTTTTTCTCTAGGAAGTTTTCGCCTGCTGAGCGGAATTATGATGTTGGCAATCGGGAGTTGCTGGCCATGAAGTGGGCATTTGAGGAGTGGCGTCATTGGCTCGAGGGTGCTAAGCATCGTGTGGTGGTCTTGACTGATCACAAAAATCTAATGGATCTCGAGTATGCTAAACGCCTGAATCCTAGACAGGCCCGTTGGTCATTGTTTTTCTCCCGTTTTGACTTTGTGGTCTCGTATTTACCAGGTTCAAAGAATGTGAAGGCTGATGCTCTTTCAAGGAGCTTTGTGCCTGACTCTCCTGGAGTCGCTGAACCAGTTGGTATTCTTAAAGAGGGAGTAATCTTGTCAGCCATTTCTCCGGATTTGCGACGTGTGTTGCAGAGATTTCAGGCTGGTAGACCTGACTCTTGTCCACCTGACAGACTGTTTGTTCCTGATAAGTGGACCAGCAGAGTCATTTCCGAGGTTCATTCCTCGGTGTTGGCAGGGCATCCGGGAATTTTTGGCACCAGAGATTTGGTGGCTAGGTCCTTTTGGTCTTCCTTGTCACGGGATGTGCGGTCATTTGTGCAGTCCTGTGGGACTTGTGCTCGAGCTAAGCCTTGCTGTTCTCGTGCCAGCGGGTTGCTCTTGCCCTTGCCTGTCCCGAAGAGGCCTTGGACACACATTTCCATGGATTTCATTTCAGATCTTCCGGTGTCTCAGGGCATGTCTGTCATCTGGGTGGTATGTGATCGCTTTTCCAAGATGGTCCATTTGGTATCTTTGCCTAAGCTGCCTTCCTCTTCCGATCTGGTTCCTCTGTTCTTTCAGAATGTGGTTCGTTTACACGGCATTCCTGAGAATATCGTGTCTGACAGAGGATCCCAGTTTGTTTCCAGGTTCTGGCGATCCTTTTGTGCTAAGATGGGCATTGACTTGTCGTTTTCGTCTACCTTTCATCCTCAGACTAATGGACAAACGGAGCGAACTAATCAGACTCTGGAGGCTTATTTGAGGTGTTTTGTTTCTGCAGATCAGGATGATTGGGTGACCTTCTTGCCGTTGGCTGAGTTTGCCCTTAATAATCGGGCTAGTTCCGCTACTTTGGTTTCGCCATTTTTCTGCAACTCTGGTTTCCATCCTCGTTTTTCCTCAGGACATGTGGAGCCTTCTGACTGTCCTGGGGTAGATTCTGTGGTGGATAGGTTGCAGCAGATTTGGAATCATGTGGTGGACAACTTAAAGTTGTCACAGGAGAAGGCTCAGCGTTTTGCCAACCGCCGCCGCGGTGTGGGTCCCCGACTTCGTGTTGGGGATTTGGTATGGCTGTCTTCTCGATTTGTTCCTATGAAGGTCTCCTCTCCTAAATTTAAGCCTCGCTTCATCGGTCCTTACAAGATTTTGGAAATCCTTAATCCTGTGTCCTTTCGCTTGGATCTTCCGGTGTCGTTTGCCATTCACAACGTGTTCCATAGGTCTTTGTTGCGGCGGTACGTTGTGCCTGTGGTTCCTTCTGTTGAGCCTCCTGCTCCGGTCTTGGTTGAGGGCGAGTTGGAGTACGTGGTGGAGAAGATCTTGGATTCTCGTCTCTCCAGGCGGAGGCTTCAGTATCTGGTCAAGTGGAAGGGCTATGGTCAGGAGGATAATTCCTGGGTGGTTGCCTCTGATGTGCATGCGGCCAATTTAGTTCGTGCCTTTCACGCTGCTCATCCTGATCGCCCTGGTGGTCTTGGTGAGGGTTCGGTGACCCCTCCTTAAAGGGGGGGTACTGTTGTGAATTAGACTTTTTTGGCTCCCTCTTGTGGTCACTAGTGATATGACTCTGGGATTGTCTTTCCCTAGTTTGGCACCCACCTGGGTCGTTAGTCCAGGGGTGTTGCTATATAAACTTCCTGAACTCTCAGTCTGGTGCCTGGCATCGTTGTAATCAGTTCTTTCTGTTTGCTCCTGTCTGCTGGTCCTGGTTCGTGCATTATAAGCTAAGTCCTGCTTCCTTGTTTTTTGGTTATTTGTATTGCTATTATTTTTTGTCCAGCTTGTACTAAATGTGATTCCTGATTTTGCTGGAAGCTCTAGGGGGCTGGTATTCTCTCCCCGGGCCGTTAGACGGTTCGGGGGTTCTGGAATAACCAGCGTGGAAATTTTGATAGGGTTTTTGCTGACCGTATAAGTCATCTTACTATATTCTGCTATTAGTCAGTGGGCCTCTCTTTGCTAAATACCTAGTTCATTCTTACGTTTGTCTTTTCTTCTTACCTCACCGTTATTATTTGTTGGGGGCTTGTATCCAACTTTTGGGGTCTTTTCTCTGGAGGCAAGAAAGGTCTATCTTTTCCCTTCTAGGGTTAGTTAGTTCTCCGGCTGGCGCGAGACGTCTAGAACCAACGTAGGCACGTTCCCCGGCTGCTGCTATTTGTGGTGCTAGGATTAGCTATACGGTCAGCCCAGTTACCACTGCCCTATGAGCTGGTTTTTTGTGTTTGCAGACTTAGAATTTATTTCTGAGACCCTCTGCCATTGGGGTCATAACAGGAGGCTAGGCTTACTAAATAGTCAGAGGATAGAAAAGAATACTATGCGCTCAGCATAAAAAAACTACAAAACCACGCAGAGTATGCAAAAAGACCCCCGCACCGACTCACGGTGTGGAGGTGCAACACTGCACCCCAGAGCTTCCAGCTAGCAAGGAAACATCATGATAGCAAGCTGGACAAGAATTTAGCAGAGCTAAGAAATATATTCAGGCAGCAGTAACAACAAATGAACCAGCAGGGACTTAGCTTCTGCTGGAGTAGACAGGTCCTCAGAGAAGTCCAAGAGAGATCTGAACCAATTCTGATACATTGACAGCTGGCATCAGGTAATGATCTGAGTGGAGTTAAATAGGGAAGCAGCATAGCAACATAACGAGAGCAGCTGACAAATTCAACCTAGTGACCAGCAGTTCCGCTCGAAGCCACCAGAGAGAGCCCAAGAGCAGAACTAACCAAAGTACCATTCATGACCACAGGAGGGAGTCCGAAAACGGAATTCACAACACTGCCCCGCGTCAATTCTTAGTGTGGAATTCCTAAGGATTTCACCCTTTTTATTTGAAAATTGTGACAAATCTGTAAAAAATGCACAGCAAAATCCATGTACAATACCAATCCGGATTGATTATCCATGGTTTCGAACTATGAGAATGTGCACGTGTGATTAAGAATTTTTTACACGTTAGCATTATATGTTTTCTCTTTTAGTATGTGCACATTTTCCCAATTTATGTTTTATCCGATATGATTAAAGGCTAAGTTTTATCTACTTTCCTTTGGTGCCGGAGAACATCACATTTGGATCAATTCTTGTGTCTGCATCAATCGCGATAACATCCTTGTGGAAGAGGTCATGTTTTGGGTCAACGGATAGACTCAAAAATAAGCCGGGAAGACGATTGACAAGGTAATACTAGGCTGTGTCAGTAAGTCCACATATTCTATATATCCCATAGTGCTATTGAAAAATGCAAGACCTTTTCATATAAATGTCCTACCTAAGTTGGCAATTAAAACTAGAGAAAAATCATAAACTGGGAGCCTCTCGTGAGCTGAGCCTGATTTTATTTAGTGTCACTTTTTAAGCCCCTGAACAAAAAACATGATCACTTATATTACTTTTCAGTCTACGAGTGGGCACAGAGCTGAACCTTTTAGGCTTACATCACCAATAAAAGTGTCAGGAAAAAACCCGATGTGGTTAGTACCGAGTCACAAGCTATCAGACCATGTCACGGCAACTCCCTGCAGTAGGGGAAATTGTGGATTTGTCGGCTTGTCCATGTTATATCAATAACCGGCTCTGTTATTGGGGTGGTATTAAGAGTAGGCATAATGGATTTTTGCTTTTTCACTAAATGTCAGTCAAGCATTAGATTTAATAGCGACATTGTTGAAACTCATTAAACATGGCCCTTTGCTGTAGGTTAGTATAGGGGTGAAATTGATTATTTAAAGCAGATGTGCTTCAGGTTTGTGTTCTGGTCCCTTACCCATATAAGAGCTGAGGCTGGAGGATACATACTGCTGCAATCAAAATTATTCATTATTAGTTGCAAATTAGGTTTATTAGCAAAAGTGTCTACATTTCCACTGTGTAAAATAAACAAAAACAATATAAAAAGTTCAAAACAACTTAAGTTACGACAAGTTGTTTCTCCAAATCCAGTTTTAAAAAAAAATCCCACTTTGACTAATATAGTCTTATTATTCACCCTCTTCAAGAAAAACATCTTTAGTACTTAGTAGAGCACCTATGGCTGTTATGAGCTGCTGGGAACATGGTGTGTAGCCGGACACCAGCATCTGGTAGTGTTCCTGAGGAATCTTAGCCTGTTCTTCATGGACAATGGCTTCCAGTTTACTAATATATATATAGGTTGTCAAAGGTGTAGTCCAAAAAGTTAAAACAGGAGATCCTTGCCTTACACTAACCAGGAATGGATGCAAAATGACAACAAAGGCATTGTATTTTCCTATAGATACAGCTGGAGTTTTTTTTCTTCTTGTATTTTTGTTTTTTTTTCTGTGAAATGGCCACAGCAGTGGTCCCCAACTCCGGTCCTCAAGAGCCACCAACAGGTCATGTTTTTAGGATTTCTTTAGTATTGCACAGGTGATTGAATTCTTGCCTGTCCAGGTGATGCAATTATTACCTGTGCAATACTAAGGAAATCATGAAAACATGACCTGTTGGTGGCTCTTGAGGACCGGAGTTGGGGAACACTGGGCCACAGTGTGAACATACTGTTATGCTGTACACCTATACCAACTTATGCTCCTGCTCATTTCTTTTGATTTTCTGTAGTTTCTTGTACTTTGCGCAAACAGAGGCATGGGCCCCCTTTCTGCACTAGGCATTTCACTACAATGAAGGGAACACTAAAATACCACATCCTAGATATCACTGAATTACCGTAAATATTCCAGTTGCAAATCTTTATTACATAGTGGAATGCGTTGAGAACAAAACATAAAAATGATCAATGTAAATCAAAATTAATATCCCATTTAGGTCTGGAATTGGAGTGACACTCAAAATCAAAATGGAAAACCAAATTACAGGCTGATGTTGCTCCAGTGGAAATGTCTCAAGACAAGGAAATGATGCTCAGTAGTGTGTGTGGCCTCCACGTGCCTGAATGACTTCCCTAAAATGCCTGGTCATGCTCCTGATTAGGTGGCAGATGTTCTCCCAAGGGATCTCCTCCCAGACCTGGACTAAAGCATCCACCAACTCCTGGACAGTCTGTGGTGCAACATGGTGTTGGTGGATGGAAAGATACATGATGTCCCAGATGTGCTCGATTGCATTCAGGTCTGGGGAACGAGCAGGCCAGTCCATAGCATCAATGCCTTTATCATGCAGGAACTGCTGACAAACTTCAGCCACATGAGGTCTGGCATTGTCATGCATCAGAAGGAACCAAGGGCACAGTGCACCTGCATATGGTCTCACAAGGGGTCTGAGGATCTAATCCAGCTACCTAATGGCAGTCAGGCTACCTCTGGTGAGCACATGCAGGGCTGTACGGCCCTCTAAAGAAATGCGTCCCCACACCATTGCTGGCCCACTGCCAAACCGGTAATACCGGATGATGTTACAGGCAGAGGAGCATTTTCCATGGCATCTCAAGACTCTGTCACATGTGCTCAGTGTGAACCTGCACTCATCGTGAAGAGAACAGGGTGCCAACTATGAGTCTGCCAATCTTTGTGTTCTCTGGCAAATGCCAATCGTCCTGCACAGCCCAGCACCCACTTGTGGATGTCAAGCTCTCATATCACTCTCATGGAGCCTGTTTCTGATAGTTTGAAAAGACACATGGATGTCAGTGGCCTGCTGAAGGTCATTTTGCAGGATTCTGGCACTGCTCCTTCTGTTCCTCCTTGCACAATGGAGAATGTAGCAGTCCTGCTGCTGGGTTGCTACCCTCCTACTGCCCCCTGGCATGTCTGCTGATGTACTGACTTGTCTCATGGTATTTGTTCCATGCTTTGGACACTGTGCTGACAGACACAGCTACCCTTCTTGCCACAGCTCGCATTGACGTGCCATCCTGGATGAGCTGCACTACCTTACCAACTGCTGTGGGTTGTAGACACCGCCTCATGCTACTGTACAGGTGAGAGCAATGACAAAATGCAAAACTGACCAAAACAACAGCCAAAAAGGATAAAAGCAGATAAATGGTCTGTGGTCAACACCTGCAGAATCACTCCTTTATAGGGGTTGTCTTACTAATTGACTATTATTTCTACCTGTTGTCTGTTTCATTTGCACAACAGCAGGAAAAATTGATTCACAGTCGGCGTTGCTTCCTAACTAGACAGCACTGTGATTGGCTTGGAGTTACATTGTGTCATTAAAACGTTTCCTGTCATGATCTCAATGGCAAGAGAACATAGCATAAGCATATATAGGAACTAGCTCTTGGAAGATGGGAACTGAGCTGACCATGAACTAAACCTAACGCACAACTAGCAGTGGCCGGGTAGCATGCCTACGTTGATTCTAGATGCCCAGCCCAGCCGGAGGACTAAATAAAGCTAGCAGAGGAAAATATTAGTCCTAGCTCACCTCTAGAGAAATACCCCGAAAGGAGACAGAGGCCCCCCACATGTATTGGCGGTGAGTTGAGATGAAATAACAAACATAGTATGAAAATAGGTTTAGCAAATTTGAGGTCCACTTACTACATAGCAGAAGACAGAAAGGACACTTTCATGGTCAGCTGAAAACCCTATCAAAAACACCATCCAGAAATTACTTTAAAACTCTGGCATTAACTCATAACACCAGAGTGGCAATTCCCGTTCACAAGAGCTTTCCAGACACAGTAACGAAACTACAGCTGTGAACTGGAACAAAATGCAAAAACAAACATGGACAAGAGTCCAACTTATCTAGTAGTTGTCTAGGAGCAGGAACAAGCACAGAGAGGCTTCTGATAACATTGTTGACCGGCAAGCAACTAACAGAGCAGCAAGGTTATATAGCGACTCCCACATCTTGATGGGAACAGGTGAACAGAGAAGATGAAGACACCAGTTCAATTCCACCAGTAGCCACCGGGGGAGCCCAGAATCCAAATTCACAACAGTACCCCCCCCTCAAGGAGGGGGCACCGAACCCTCACCAGAACCACCAGGGCGATCAGGATGGGCCCTATGAAAGGCACGAACCAGATCGGAGGCATGAACATCAGATGCATTCACCCAAGAATTATCCTCCTGGCCGTATCCCTTCCACTTGACCAGATACTGGAGTCTCCGTCTGGAAACACGAGAGTCCAAGATTTTCTCCACAACGTACTCCAACTCACCCTCAACCAACACCGGAGCAGGAGGCTCAACGGAAGGCACAACCGGTACCTCATACCTGCGCAATAATGACCGATGAAAAACGTTATGAATAGAAAAGGATGCAGGGAGGTCCAAACGGAAGGAAACAGGGTTAAGAATCTCCAATATCTTATACGGGCCGATAAACCGAGGCTTAAACTTAGGAGAAGAGACCCTCATAGGGACAAAACGAGAAGACAACCACACCAAATCCCCAACAGAAAGCCGAAGACCAACACGACGGTGGCGGTTGGCAAAAAGCTGAGTCTTCTCCTGGGACAACCTCAAATTGTCCACCACCTGCCCCCAGATCTGATGCAATCTCTCCACCACAGCATCCACTCCAGGACAATCCGAAGATTCCACCTGACCAGAGGAAAATCGAGGATGAAACCCCGAATTACAGAAAAACGGGGACACCAAAGTGGCAGAGCTGGCCCGATTATTGAGAGCGAACTCCGCCAATGGCAAAAAAGCAACCCAATCATCCTGGTCAGCAGACACAAAACACCTCAGATATGTCTCCAGGGTCTGATTAATCCGCTCGGTCTGGCCATTCGTCTGAGGATGGAAAGCGGACGAAAAAGATAAATCTATGCCCATCCTAGCACAGAATGCCCGCCAAAATCTAGACACGAATTGGGTCCCTCTGTCAGAAACGATATTCTCAGGAATACCATGCAAACGAACAACATTTTGAAAAAACAGAGGAACCAACTCGGAAGAAGAAGGTAACTTGGGCAGAGGAACCAAATGGACCATCTTAGAAAAACGGTCACACACCACCCAGATGACAGACATCTTCTGAGAAACAGGCAGATCTGAAATAAAATCCATCGAGATGTGCGTCCAAGGCCTCTTAGGAATAGGCAAGGGCAACAATAATCCACTAGCCCGAGAACAACAAGGCTTGGCCCGAGCACAAACGTCACAAGACTGCACAAAGCCTCGCACATCTCGTGACAGGGAAGGCCACCAGAAGGACCTTGCCACCAAATCCCTGGTACCAAAAATGCCAGGATGACCTGCCAACGCAGAAGAATGAACCTCAGAGATGACTCTACTGGTCCAATCATCAGGAACAAACAGTTTATCAGGTGGGCAACGATCAGGTCTCTCCGCCTGAAACTCCTGCAAGGCCCGCCGCAGGTCTGGAGAAACGGCTGACAATACCACTCCATCCTTAAGGATACCTGTGGGCTCAGAGTTACCAGGCGAGTCAGGCTCAAAACTCCTAGAAAGGGCATCCGCCTTAACATTCTTAGAACCCGGTAGGTATGACACCACAAAATTAAACCGAGAGAAAAATAATGACCAGCGCGCCTGTCTAGGATTCAGGCGCCTGGCGGTCTCAAGATAAATCAAATTTTTGTGGTCAGTCAATACCACCACCTGATGTCTGGCCCCCTCAAGCCAATGGCGCCACTCCTCAAAAGCCCACTTCATGGCCAAAAGCTCCCGATTCCCAACATCATAATTCCGCTCAGCGGGCGAAAATTTACGGGAAAAGAAGGCACAAGGCCTCATCACGGAGCAGTCAGAACTTTTCTGCGACAACACTGCCCCAGCTCCGATCTCAGAAGCGTCGACCTCAACCTGAAAAGGTAGAGCAACATCAGGCTGACGCAACACAGGGGCAGAGGAAAAACGGCGCTTAAGCTCCCGAAAGGCCTCCACAGCATCAGGGGACCAATCAGCAACATCAGCACCCTTCTTAGTCAAATCGGTCAATGGCTTAGCAATATCCGAAAAACCAGCAATAAATCGACGATAAAAGTTAGCAAAGCCCAAAAATTTCTGAAGACTCTTAAGAGAAGAGGGCTGCGTCCAATCACAAATAGCTTGAACCTTGACAGGATCCATTTCAATGGAAGAGGGGGAAAAAATATATCCCAAAAAGGAAATCCTCTGTACCCCAAAAACACACTTAGAACCCTTCACACACAAAGAATTAGACCGCAAAACCTGAAAAACCCTCCTGACTTGCTGGACATGAGAGTCCCAGTCATCCGAAAAAATCAGAATATCATCCAGATACACAATCATAAATTTATCCAAATAATCGCGAAAAATATCATGCATAAAGGACTGGAAAACTGACGGAGCATTAGAAAGACCAAAAGGCATCACTAAATACTCAAAGTGGCCCTCGGGCGTATTAAATGCGGTTTTCCACTCATCCCCCTGCCTGATTCGCACCAAATTATACGCCCCACGAAGGTCAATCTTAGAGAACCACTTGGCCCCCTTTATGCGAGCAAACAAATCAGTCAGCAACGGCAATGGGTATTGATATTTAACAGTGATTTTATTCAAAAGCCGATAATCAATACATGGTCTCAAAGAGCCGTCTTTTTTTGACACAAAGAAAAAACCGGCTCCTAAGGGAGATGACGATGGACGAATATGTCCCTTTTCCAAGGACTCCTTTATATATTCTCGCATAGCAGCATGTTCAGGCACAGACAGATTAAATAAACGACCCTTTGGGTATTTACTACCCGGGATTAAATCTATGGCACAATCGCACTCTCTGTGCGGAGGTAACGAACCAAGCTTGGATTCTTCAAAGACGTCACGATAGTCAGACAGGAACTCAGGAATTTCAGAGGGAATGGATGATGAAATGGAAACCACAGGTACATCCCCATGAGCCCCCTTACATCCCCAGCTCAACACAGACATAGCTCTCCAGTCGAGGACTGGGTTGTGAGATTGCAGCCAAGGCAATCCTAGCACCAAATCATCATGTAGATTATACAGCACCAGAAAGCGAATAATCTCCTGGTGATCCGGATTAATACGCATAGTTACTTGTGTCCAGTATTGTGGTTTATTATTAGCCAATGGGGTGGAGTCAATCCCCTTCAGAGGAATAGAAGTCTCCAAAGGCTCTAAATCATACCCACAGCGTCTGGCAAAGGACCAATCCATAAGACTCAAAGCGGCGCCAGAGTCGACATAGGCGTCCGTGGTAATAGATGACAAAGAGCAAATCAGGGTCACAGATAGAATAAATTTAGACGGTAAGGTGCAAATGGAAACAGATTTACCAAGCTTTTTAGTGCGCTTAGAGCATGCTGATATAACATGAGTAGAATCACCACAATAGAAACACAACCCATTTTTCCGTCTAAAATTCTGCCGCTCGCTTCGGGACAGAATTCTATCACACTGCATACTCTCTGGCGACTTCTCAGTGGACACCGCCAGATGGTGCACTGGTTTGCGCTCCCGCAAACGCCTATCGATCTGAATAGCCATTGTCATGGACTCATTCAGACCCGCAGGCACAGGGAACCCCACCATAACATCCTTAATGGCATCAGAGAGACCCTCTCTGAAAGTCGCCGCCAGGGCGCACTCATTCCACTGAGTAAGCACAGACCATTTACGGAATCTTTGGCAGTAAATTTCCGCTTCATCTTGCCCCTGAGATAGGGACATCAAAGTTTTTTCTGCCTGAAGCTCCAAATGAGGTTCGTCATAAAGCAACCCCAAGGCCAGAAAAAACGCATCCACATTGAGCAACGCAGGATCCCCTGGTGTCAATGAAAAAGCCCAGTCTTGAGGGTCGCCCCGGAGCAAGGAAATCACAATCCTGACCTGCTGTGCAGGGTCTCCGGCAGAGCGAGATTTCAGAGACAAAAATAATTTGCAATTATTTCGAAAATTCTGAAACCCGGATCTATTCCCCGAGAAGAATTCCGGCAAAGGAATTCTCGGCTCAGATACAGGTGCATGACAAACAAAATCTTGCAAATTTTGTACCTTCGTGGCGAGATTATTCAAACCTGCAGTTACACTCTGAAGATCCATTACAAACAGGTGGACACAGAGCCATTCAAGGGTTAAGAGGAGGTAAGAAGCAGCTAGACAGCAATTAAGGGCTAGGCAGCAAAACTCTGAGGGGAAAAAAAAAAAAAATTTCCCTTCAACACTTCTTTTTCTCCTGCTTCAGCCCAAACAATTAACACTTTGCTGGCCGGTCAAACTGTCATGATCTCAATGGCAAGAGAACATAGCATAAGCATATATAGGAACTAGCTCTTGGAAGATGGGAACTGAGCTGACCATGAACTAAACCTAACGCACAACTAGCAGTGGCCGGGTAGCATGCCTACGTTGATTCTAGATGCCCAGCCCAGCCGGAGGACTAAATAAAGCTAGCAGAGGAAAATATTAGTCCTAGCTCACCTCTAGAGAAATACCCCGAAAGGAGACAGAGGCCCCCCACATGTATTGGCGGTGAGTTGAGATGAAATAACAAACATAGTATGAAAATAGGTTTAGCAAATTTGAGGTCCACTTACTACATAGCAGAAGACAGAAAGGACACTTTCATGGTCAGCTGAAAACCCTATCAAAAACACCATCCAGAAATTACTTTAAAACTCTGGCATTAACTCATAACACCAGAGTGGCAATTCCCGTTCACAAGAGCTTTCCAGACACAGTAACGAAACTACAGCTGTGAACTGGAACAAAATGCAAAAACAAACATGGACAAGAGTCCAACTTATCTAGTAGTTGTCTAGGAGCAGGAACAAGCACAGAGAGGCTTCTGATAACATTGTTGACCGGCAAGCAACTAACAGAGCAGCAAGGTTATATAGCGACTCCCACATCTTGATGGGAACAGGTGAACAGAGAAGATGAAGACACCAGTTCAATTCCACCAGTAGCCACCGGGGGAGCCCAGAATCCAAATTCACAACAGTTTCCTTTATTTTTTGAGCAGTGTATATAGTTTCCCATGGACAGGTGGCTGAATAGTCAGGCCACTGTCTTGCTCTGCTTTTATTCACATTGACTACGGCCCTTGAAGGCAACAACTGATGGGCCTCATTCAAATATTGAAGATTAAAAACTCCTTATTAGCTGCTGTCATCTGGTGGTGTGGAAAAGTCAGGTCTAATTCAGGCTTTGTTCCTTTTTATCAGAATTAACCTGTCAGTATTTTCTGTTGATAGATAAAAGTGCCTGTTATGAACCTCTCATGGTGCTAAAACCCTGCTCAGACAAGATGATAGCAGCAATGCAGCAGAACACCTCCAAGGCATAGAGGGAGAGTTCGTGCCAGGTGTTCAGATTTGAGACCCAATTATTGAAGGTCACAGAGGAATTAATGAGTGCTCTGGTTTTGTCGATCAGGTATTGCTTAACCATCAAAATTAATATCCCATGGAGGTCTGGAATTGGAATGACACTCAAAATCAAAGAGGAAAACCAAATTACAGGCTGATCTAGCTTCAGTGGAAATGCCTCAAGACAAGGAAATCATGCTCAGTAGTGTGTGTGGCCTCCACGTGCCTGTATGACTTCCTTAAAAACTTTCCCTCCTTGTCAAAATTACCCGGTCATCAGGGCTGGATGCTGGGAGCTTGTCATGAAATTGTCCCAGGCCTTTGACATTGAATGCCTGCCTCTGCTGTACCTGGTTTGTGCTTCCCTCGCCTCTCCTCCTTGGTTGGACCAGGAAACATGCCCCTACTTCTAGCGTTGTCTGATGGAAATTTTTCAACACATTTTCCACAATGGCCTTGTGGTAGAGTATCGTTTTAGTAGACTTCTCTGTCTCAGGAACGAGATATTCAAGGTTCTTCATGTAGTGTGGGTCCAGCAGGGTGAACAACCAGTTCTTTTTTTTTGGCCAAGATGAATGTTACTCAAGGGTCACAGTAAAGGCAGCTGTACATAAAGTTGGCCATATGTGCAAAGCTCTCTACAGCCAACACTTCCCTGTCTCCACCATGATGACTACTCTTCCTCCATCTCCATCTGGTATGCAGCGACTGTTTAAGTAGAAACAAAAGTGGGATCATTGCACTCATTATGGCATCATTGCTGCACACCATCTTTGTGCAGTTCTCAAAGTCTTGGAGAACCGCACAAATGTCAAACATCCATGCCCACTCTCTAGTTGTTATGTGCAGAGGCTGACCATAATACCGATGAGCGCTTTGGAACTGGTATTCCACAACTGGCCTCTTCTGCTCACAAAGCTTTGCCAGCATGTGCAGTATGGAGTTCCAGAGTGTGGTAATGTCGGTGAGATGGTATTTGTATGGGCTGCTGCAGCACTGCCAGAGTGGTGGCAGCAGTAGCTGACTTGAGGAAATGGGCACTGACGTGTCTACAAGCCTAAATGGCAACATTTACGTGGCAAGCAGCCTGTAAATGAGCCTCTTTAGTGTTTGGGCCTGGGGGTGGGTGGCTGGAAACTTTCTTTTTTTCATTTCAAGACCTGGGGTAGAGACAGCTGAATGCTGTTTTTTGAATGTGCCCGATGATGGTGCCTAAGAATGTGCAAAGACAGGTGCAGGGCGGGAGGAATTTCGGTCTCCCTCTTACCAAACTCTCCCCTCACCAATCTTTCTTTAATGCTGCAGCCAGTATCATATTCCTCACCAATCGTTATTCTGATGCCTCAACATTGTGCCAGTAATTACACTGTTTACCCATCCACTCCACAATCCAGTACAAGCTTATTACCCTCATCCACAAAGCACTCCATGGCTCAGCACCACCCTACATCTCCACCTTGGTTTCAGCCTACCACCCTACCCGTGCTCTCCGTTCTGCTAATGACCTGAGGTTAACATCCTCAATAATCAGAACCTCCCACTCTTGTCTCCAAGACTTCACGTGCTGCGTCAATTCTTTGGAATTCACTACCCAGGTTAATATGATTAATCCCCAATCCACACAGTTATAAGCATGCCCTAAAACCGCATTTGTTCAGACTGGCCTACCATCTCAATGCATTAACCTAACTAGCCCTGTGTTGCCCATTCAAAATTTTTACCATAACCAGGTTCCTCGCAACATGTTCTCATACGCTTTATGCATTTAATAGCCCTCTGTGTCTGTACTGCTACATACTTAGGCTGATAACCTGTTCATGCAGCTTTACATGAACACCCGATTCTTACACTATGGCTGGTCCGAACAACGAAAGCAATTGTTACCATCCACCTTTCGTGTTTCCCCTTTTTCCTCATAGATTGTAAGCTAGCAAGCAGGGCCCTCATTCCTCTTGGTATCTGTTTTGATCTATGTGTTTATTGATTTGCTGTAATGTCTATTGTCTGTACAAGTCCCCTCTAAAATATAAAGTGTTGTGGAATATGTTGGCGCTATAGAAATAAAATTATTATTATTTCAACCAGCATCATGGATAAGGGATTGGGAAGCACCGACCACAGGGGAAGAGGCAGTGGTGTCACCCGCTGGCACCAATTCACGAGTGTCGTTTGTCTACAGACCAGTTGCCCGCCTTCTCCCTCTGATGACGCCAATGCCTCTTCCTGCCTGTTTCTATGCTGCTGATCCCTCCCCCTCAGTGCTGCTGGCCTTGCTCTACATGCAAGCTTCCTAGGTTGTGTCGGTGACTTCATCATCTAGCACCTTGTCTTCCATGGCATCACCATGGTCTTCCAGACTTAAGAACAACCTGACTTATCGGCAACTGTGTCTCATCATCATCTACCTCCTTATAGAAAATTTGGCGTTATCTACCCACATCTTCTTGTGGCTGCTCTAAATTTTGTGTATCACTTCACAGCATCTCCTCCTGTCCCTCTTGGAACATGCAGGGTGAGAAGCAACAATCAATAAATTATGTTGTAAAGAGCTCCTCGCTAGTGTGGGATCACTGGTCTCATGGGACTCAACATGGTGGCAGGAAGGATGATCATGATGAGGATGAAGTGACACATGAAGTGACCCAAACTGTTGGCTGGTGAGACCGGGTGGTGCTGGCAAGCATGCTGGAAGCATTATATGCTACCCAACTGACCACCTGTTTGTACTGGTGTCTTTAGAAGAGGTGTCCTTTGCCTCCCTGCAAATTGGGACAGGAAACTATGTGTTGTGAATGGATATGTTGCTTGTGCTCCAGCATTAGGCGTAGTCGGACCTGCCCCTCGTCCTTGGCATCTGCATGCACCATCAGCAGCACTTCCACTTACCCGTCCCTTACTGCACCTCTTATCCATTTTCTATTTGTTAGGTCTCTCAAAACCAAGTTTCCTTTATTAACTGAAACTAAATTTTTTGAATGAACCCAAAAATTTGGTCAACTTTGAACAGTTTTTTGGAGTTTTATATACCACCGAAATGTAACACTAACAAAGTTAATCTGAATGGATGGCTAATTGAATCCAGAAAAAAAAAATTTGACCTTTTTCTTTTGTTTTATATATCACCATAACGTAACAGTAAGCACATTAAGCTCTATGGATGACTAATCGAATCCAGAAAAAAATGTTGACTTTTTTTTAGTTTAATAAACCACTGTAATGTAACACTATGCACATTAAACTGTATGGATGACAATATAGTCAACTTTTTCACCCCCTAAAAAAGAATGTGTTCACGTGCAGCAGCAATATAGTTAGCAACGGATTGCAAAGCCGTAAACCCTGTCTATAGGCTGTATTCTGCCATTGTCCCTGCTTCTGCAACTGTCCCTAGACTAAATGCAGAATGCATCTGATACAAACAGCAAAGCACAGGATTAGCCCTTAGAAGGACTGTTAGTATGATGGATCAACATGAGCACCAGTATCAACACTACAGGAGATCCTTGCCTTACACTAACCAGGAATGGATGCAAAATGACAACAAAGGCATTGTATTTTCCTATAGATACAGCTGGAGTTTTTTCTCTTCTTGTATTTTTTTTTTTTTTTTCTGTGAAATGGCCACAGCAGTGTTCCCCAACTCCGGTCCTCAAGAGCCACCAACAGGTCATGTTTTTAGGATTTCTTTAGTATTGCACAGGTGATTGAATTCTTGCCTGTCCAGGTGATGCAATTATTACCTGTGCAATACTAAGGAAATCATGAAAACATGACCTGTTGGTGGCTCTTGAGGACCGGAGTTGGGGAACACTGGGGCACAGTGTGATCATACTGTTATGCTGTACACCTATACCAACTTATGCTCCTGCTCATTTCTTTAGATTTTCTGTACTTTCTTGTACTTTGCGCAAACAGAGGCATGGGCCCCCTTTCTGCACTAGGCATTTCACTACAATGAAGGGAACACTAAAATACCACATCCTAGATATCACTGAATTACCGTAAATATTCCAGTTGCAAATCTTTATTACATAGTGGAATGCGTTGAGAACAAAACATAAAAATGATCAATGTAAATCAAAATTAATATCCCATGGAGGTCTGGAATTGGAATGACACTCAAAATCAAAATGGAAAACCAAATTACAGGCTGATGTAGCTCCAGTGGAAATGTCTCAAGACAAGGAAATGATGCTCAGTAGTGTGTGTGGCCTCCACGTGCCTGAATGACTTCCCTAAAATGCCTGGTCATGCTCCTGATTAGGTGGCAGATGTTCTCCCGAGGGATCTCCTCCCAGACCTAGACTAAAGCATCCACCAACTCCTGGACAGTCTGTGGTGCAACGTGGTGTTGGTGGATGGAAAGATACATGATGTCCCAGATGTGCTCGATTGCATTCAGGTCTGGGGAACGAGCAGGCCAGTCCATAGCATCAATGCCTTCATCATGCAGGAACTGCTGACAAACTTCAGCCACATGAGGTCTGGCATTGTCATGCATCAGAAGGAACCAAGGGCACAGTGCACCTGCATATGGTCTCATAAGGGGTCTGAGGATCTCATCCAGCTACCTAATGGCAGTCAGGCTACCTCTGGTGAGCACATGCAGGGCTGTACGGCCCTCTAAAGAAATGCGTCCCCACACCATTGCTGACCCACTGCCAAACCGGTAATACCGGATGATGTTACAGGCAGCAGAGCATTTTCCATGGCATCTCAAGACTCTGTCACATGTGCTCAGTGTGAACCTGCACTCATCGTGAAGAGAACAGGGTGCCAACTATGAATCTGCCAATCTTTGTGTTCTCTGGCAAATGCCAATCGTCCTGCACAGCCCAGCACCCACTTGTGGATGTCAAGCTCTCATATCACCCTCATGGAGCCTGTTTCTGATAGTTTGAAAAGACACATGGATGTCAGTGGCCTGCTGAAGGTCATTTTGCAGGATTCTGGCACTGCTCCTTCTGTTCCTCCTTGCACAATGGAGAATGTAGCAGTCCTGCTGCTGGGTTGCTACCCTCCTACTGCCCCCTGGCATGTCTCCTGATGTACTGACTTGTCTCATGGTATTTGTTCCATGCTTTGGACACTGTGCTGACAGACACAGCTACCCTTCTTGCCACAGCTCGCATTGACGTGCCATCCTGGATGAGCTGCACTACCTTAGCAACTGCTGTGGGTTGTAGACACCGCCTCATGCTACTGTACAGGTAAGAGCAATGACAAAATGCAAAACTGACCAAAACAACAGCCAAAAAGGATAAGAGCAGATAAATGGTCTGTGGTCAACACCTGCAGAATCACTCCTTTATAGGGGTTGTCTTACTAATTGACTATTATTTCTACCTGTTGTCTGTTTCATTTGCACAACAGCAGGAAAAATTGATTCACAGTCGGCGTTGCTTCCTAACTAGACAGCACTGTGATTGGCTTGGAGTTACATTGTGTCATTAAAACGTTTCCTTTATTTTTTGAGCAGTGTATATAGTTTCCCATGGACAGGTGGCTGAATAGTCAGGCCACTGTCTTGCTCTGCTTTTATTCACATTGACTACGGCCCTTGAAGGCAACAACTGATGGGACTCATTCAAATATTGAAGATTAAAAACTCCTTATTAGCTGCTGTCATCTGGTGGTGTGGAAAAGTCAGGTCTAATTCAGGCTTTGTTCCTTTTTATCAGAATTAACCTGTCAGTATTTTCTGTTGACAGATAAAAGTGCCTGTTATGAACCTCTCATGGTGCTAAAACCCTGCTCAGACAAGATGATAGCAGCAGTGCAGCAGAACACCTCCAAGGCATAGAGGGAGAGTTCGTGCCAGGTGTTCAGATTTGAGACCCAATTATTGAAGGTCACAGAGGAATTAATGAGTGCTCTGGTTTTGTCGATCAGGTATTGCTTAACCATCAAAATTAATATCCCATGGAGGTCTGGAATTGGAATGACACTCAAAATCAAAAAGGAAAACCAAATTACAGGCTGATCTAGCTTCAGTGGAAATGCCTCAAGACAAGGAAATCATGCTCAGTAGTGTGTGTGGCCTCCACGTGCCTGTATGACTTCCTTAAAAACTTTCCCTCCTTGTCAAAATTACCCGGTCATCAGGGCTGGATGCTGGGAGCTTGTCATGAAATTGTCCCAGGCCTTTGACATTGAATGCCTGCCTCTGCTGTACCTGGTTTGTGCCTCCCTCGCCTCTCCTCCTTGGTTGGACCAGGAAACATGCCCCTACTTCTAGCGTTGTCTGATGGAAATTTTTCAACACATTTTCCACAATGGCCTTGTGGTAGAGTATCGTTTTAGTAGACTTCTCTGTCTCAGGAACGAGATATTCAAGGTTCTTCATGTAGTGTGGGTCCAGCAGGGTGAAAAACCAGTTCTTTTTTTTTGGCCAAGATGAATGTTACTCGAGGGTCACAGTAAAGGCAGCTGTACATAAAGTTGGCCATATGTGCAAAGCTCTCTACAGCCAACACTTCCCTGTCTCCACCATGATGACTACTCTTCCTCCATCTCCATCTGGTATGCAGCGACTGTTTAAGTAGAAACAAAAGTGGGATCATTGCACTGATTATGGCATCATTGCTGCACACCATCTTTGTGCAGTTCTCAAAGTCTTGGAGAACCGCACAAATGTCAAACATCCATGCCCACTCTCTAGTTGTTATGTGCAGAGGCTGACCATAATACCGATGAGCGCTTTGGAACTGGTATACCACAACTGGCCTCTGCTGCTCACAAAGCCTTGCCAGCATGTGCAGTATGGAGTTCCAGAGTGTGGTAATGTCGGTGAGCTGGTATTTGTATGGGCTGCTGCAGCACTGCCAGAGTGGTGGCAGCAGTAGCTGACTTGAGGAAATGGGCACTGACGTGTCTACAAGCCTAAATGGCAACATTTACGTGGCAAGCAGCCTGTAAATGAGCCTCTTTAGTGTTTGGGCCTGGGGGTGGGTGGCTTGAAACTTTCTTTTTTTCATTTCAAGACCTGGGGTAGAGACAGCTGAATGCTGTTTTTTGAATGTGCCTGATGATGGTGCCTAAGAATGTGCAAGGACAGGTGCAGGGCGGAAGGAATTTCGGTCTCCCTCTTACCAAACTCTCCCCTCACCAATCTTTCTTTAATGCTGCAGCCAGTATTGCAGCGCCCAAGAGTCCTGCTCGTTGCAGTACTGTTGCTCCGCCACTAAGGGGGCTATGGTACGTCTGATGGCACTGAAGGAGTTCATCTGACCAGGTATCACAGACACCAATACATTTCACAGTCTGGCCTCCAGGGGGAGCTAAGGGCACTATGCATTAGGCCACTCCTCACAGTCTGGTAAAACTGGGGGTTGGATAGGAAGTTAGATCAGAAAGCTGACTGGGTTGGAACCAGGCAACACCTTATGGCAGAGGGTGTTGTAGGGGAAGATTCAGAGGGGTCCCTGTCAGGGGTGGGATCCTGACAGAGGCCTAGCGAACAGAGAGAACGTTACGGGACCGCGCCTGCACGATATAGCGGCAGTACCCTATGAAAGGACAAGAAGCGAGGTATATTGTGCTGAGTGAGAAACGAGATCAACGCAACAAGGAGAAATACCAGTGGGAGTCGTGCTGTAAGATCGAGGCAACATCCTACTGAGGCGCGTAGCCGGTGGCCGGAACGCCGAGGAAGTATCAGGCTCCAAGCAATACTTCAAACCTATGGCAGGACAGTCAGCTATAGGCGGGCTGTCTCCCACCAATCACCTATGAAGACATGGGGGGCACACTAGGAGAAGGGCGACACTAGGGTCCAGGAAGAGCTCCGAGCCTACCCGTCATACGGGTGCGTCCTAGCCATATCATCTGGGGGACGAAGAAGAACATCAGAATCCAGTTGTGAGGGAACACGAGAAACAGACACAACAGTTGTGGGGACTATCCCGTAAGCACAGCAGGGGAGGACCGCAACACACAAGTGCTAGAAGGTAGGCACAGATTTCCACCTGTAAAGGGAACTCTGGAGGTGCCATCGGACCGGCCGGACTTGCGCAGCCTGGCTAACCGTATTCCGGACTGAGGATCCAGAAGCCTTCAGTAAAGATGTAAAGAGACTGCAACCTGGTGTCCTCGTTATTTACTGCGACCGGCACAGCACCGCACTACCACCACCATCCACACCCTAGTATTTGGGCGCCCCTCAGCAGGGTCACGGACCGGGCCTAGCCACCGTGACAACCCCCAGAGCAGAGACTCAGAGGCCCGGTACCGGGTACCCCTCGGCCCTGCGACCGTGGGGGCGCTGCAAACTTGGCGTCACGAACAGGATCTACTTAAGCCTGAAGAATCAGGTCATGTGTGCCTTGGAACTGTGATTTATTGCACTTGGACTGTGACTTATTGCAAAGACTGTATATTGCCACTTGCCGCCAAAAGTTCCCGCCAAGACCCGCCGCCATTGCAGTACCACAGGGAGCGCAGAGGAAGAAGAGGGGCGTGCCATGGGAGGAGACCACCAAAGCGGCGCCAAAAGTAGCGACCGCCCCCTCTGACTTCTGCTGCGAGATGACGACCTGCCCAGCAGCAGAGGAAAACCACCCCCTGATTTGCGACGGCGGGAACGAGGCGAAGAAGGAGCTCGACCTTGGAGATATGGCGGAGCCAGGTGCATGCGTTGCCGTCGAATGCCGGACAGTGATGACGATCAGCAAGTGCCCGAGCGGCAGCGAAGTGATCCCGGCTTGCCCTCACCCACCAGAGACGGACTCGCGTCCACCGCCGGTGAAGGATCTGAACTCCTTGGAGCCGCCAGCGGAGGAGCCGAGCCTACCTATCCCAACCACGGAGCCATGGAGGGCGGAGCCACATCAAGAGGCCACCTCGGAGGAACCGCGGTCGGGGCTGCAGCCGATTCCAGTGTCCTTGTCAGCGGAACGGATCGACACCAATGGAATCACATCAGGCGCAGGTATGGAAAGCGCCCCTACTCCCCCGGCCGATTCTGTTCCCTCGACCGATCCTGCTCTCCTGCCCGATCCCGCTCCCGCGACCGCTCCTCATCCCAACAATAACTGTTTCCTCTCGGTGGAGCGGGTGACCCTCACCCCCGACACAATGGGGAAGCTGGTGCCTCCACTGCCGACCAGGAAGGGAGAGCCCATAGATGTGAGCTCAGACGGGGTGGTCCTCCGGTGGGACACTCCCTGGATCGGGCCGGATGGAGCTCCGGAGGAGGGTCTCACCCTTGCTGTGCTCACTTGGGAACAATATAAACGATGTCTGATCCTACATTGGAAAAACCGAAAAGAGACTGAACAGACTGATCCGCTAACAGTACGACACCCAAAGCCTGCGCACGGCAGGAAAGACATGGTAAAGCGGGGAACTGTGTTGGCCTTTCACCCAAAGCGGGGTTGGGGCTCCATACAGGAACCGGGACTACCGACTGACGTTTTCGTTACTAGTTACAACGTGAAGACTTCCTGCGGCAACCAATATGGTGATCCACTATTGCAAAGGGGGGATCAGGTGACCTATACCTGCCACCAGAGTGCGCAAGGATGGTGCGCTTGGAACGTCCAACGATGTGGGCCCGAGGGGGTGTCACCTGTCGCCTCGACCATGATTGAACCAGACTTGACAGATCTTGTTACTATCGCCACTGTACGCCTTGTCGCGGCTACCGAGCTTGCAGCGAGGGTTAGCCTTCAAATCCAGACGCCGGGTGACCTGACTGCACCCGGGAGACCAACCCTTGACACTGATACCGCATCGGACGCAGATCAGGAGACCGCCCCCTGCGCTGCTAGAAACTGAGTAAGCAAGAATGCTTCATCATTTGTATATAGTTAACTGTTTGTCCTTCTGATGTTTTTGTTGCTACAACCCGATCAGGGTTAACTCTTAAAGGGATCCCTTTGTTTACCCGGGATCCCTTCTTCTGCTTTTTGTTTTTGTTTCTTGTTTATTCATCATTGAAAGAACTGCTGGATCATGAACAATGCATGATTGCAAACTTTTTGTACATAGTTTGCACCTTCTTAAAGGTGCTCTCTACTGGTTTTACACAAGGAAAGGACTCTTTGCGAAGACACTGGTCTTGGAACCAGCACCGGAGTCCTTACTGCAAACAGACTTGCAGCTTGAGAAGTTGCATTACCTCATAGAGACTTGGTCCCCTCTTAAAGGGGATGTTCACATATTGCACTTATGAACAGTGTTGCCTTAAGATGGTTAAATGGCAATAATGTCTTGAAAGAAGAAGTTAAATGTAGCTAACTAGTTGATTGTGAGAAATGTTTAATGATGTTGATAGAAGAATGAGGACAGAAAGTGAACCCGTACGGGGTTAGTCAGTGAGTCCTCCTAGGAGCCATACAGAGCTGGCTCAGTAATCCTGAACTGAAAGATGGATGATAAGTTCTATACCGTGTATAGTAGTAGAAAGGCAGTAGGCCCGGGCAGAAAGGGGCGGTCCTGTAACAGAAAGGAGAGGCAGTAGGCCTGGAGCGGATAGGACAGGCGGTCCTGCAGATGTAAAGAAGGAGAATGCAGAAAAGTTGATTAGCCTTATAATGTTTTAAAAGAAGGTCTTTAGTGGATTCAGCGAGTACGTCCTTAAAGGCAAAGTTAAATTATTGTTCAAAAATTTGCACTTAGTAGAATAGCCGGTTGGGTAAAAGAAGTTATTTATAGTATGTTACTTAAATATTTAACTATGTTTGTAACGTTCAAGTGTCCTCACCTCCCATAAAGGGAAGCTCTGTTAAAGTTTACTTGTTATTGCAGTTCAAAAATTGTATGTCTTTTTGCTGACATGTATTGTTGTTTTCTTCCCAGTCCAGGAGTACTGGATTTAACCGGGGGGGGGTGCAGCGCCCCAGAGTCCTGGTCGTTGCAGTACTGTTGCTCCGCCACTAAGGGGGGCTATGGTACGTCTGATGGCACTGAAGGAGTTCATCTGACCAGGTATCACAGACACCAATACATTTCACAGTCTGGCCTCCAGGGGGAGCTAAGGGCACTATGCATTAGGCCACTCCTCACAGTCTGGTAAAACTGGGGGTTGGATAGGAAGTTAGATCAGAAAGCTGACTGGGTTGGAACCAGGCAACACCTTGTGTCAGAGGGTGTTGTAGGGGAAGATTCAGAGGGGTCCCTGTCAGGGGTGGGATCCTGACAGAGGCCTAGCGAACAGAGAGAACGTTACGGGACCGCGCCTGCACGATATAGCGGCGGTACCCTAAGAAAGGACAAGAAGTGAGGTATATTGTGCTGAGTGAGAAACGAGATCAACGCAACAAGGAGAAATACCAGTGGGAGTCGTGCTGTAAGATCGAGGCAACATCCTACTGAGGCGCGTAGCCGGTGGCCGGAACGCCGAGGAAGTATCAGGCTCCAAGCAATACTTCAAACCTACGGCAGGACAGTCAGCTATAGGCGGGCTGTCTCCCACCAATCACCTATGAAGACATGGGGGGCACACTAGGAGAAGGGCGACACTAGGGTCCAGGAAGAGCTCCAAGCCTACCCGTCATATGGGTGCGTCCTAGCCATATCATCTGGGGGACGAAGAAGAACATCAGAATCCAGTTGTGAGGGAACACGAGAAACAGACACAACAGTTGTGAGGACTATCCCGTAAGCACAGCAGGGGAGGACCGCAACACACAAGCGCTAGAAGGTAGGCACAGATTTCCACCTGTAAAGGGAACTCTGGAGGTGCCATCGGACCGGCCGGACTTGCGCAGCCTGGCTAACCGTATTCCGGACTGAGGATCCAGAAGCCTTCAGTAAAGAGACTGCAACCTGGTGTCCTCGTTATTTACTGCGACCGGCACAGCACCGCACTACCACCACCATCCACACCCTAGTATTTGGGCGCCCCTCAGTAGGGTCACGGACCGGGCCTAGCCACCGTGACAACCCCCAGAGCAGAGACTCAGAGGCCCGGTACCGGGTACCCCTCGGCCCTGCGACCGTGGGGGCGCTGCAGTATCATATTCCTCACCAATCGTTATTCTGATGCCTCAACATTGTGCCAGTAATTACACTGTTTACCCATCCACTCCAGAATCCAGTACAAGCTTATTACCCTCATCCACAAAGCACTCCATGGCTCAGCACCACCCTACATCTCCACCTTGGTTTCAGCCTACCACCCTACCCGTGCTCTCCGTTCTGCTAATGACCTGAGGTTAACATCCTCAATAATCAGAACCTCCCACTCTTGTCTCCAAGACTTCACATGCTGCGTCAATTCTTTGGAATTCACTACCCAGGTTAATATGATTAATCCCCAATCCACACAGTTATAAGCATGTCCTAAAACCGCATTTGTTCAGACTGGCCTACCATCTCAATGCATTAACTTAACTATCCCTGTGTTGCCCATTCAAAATTTTTACCATAACCAGGTTCCTTGCAACATGTTCTCATACACATTATGCATTTAATAGCCCTCTGAGTCTGTACTGTTACATACTTAGGCTGATAACCTGTTCATGCAGCTTTACATGAATGTTGTGAATTAGACTTTTTTGGCTTCCTCTTGTGGTCACTGGTGATATGACTCTGGGATTGTCTTTCTCAGTTTGGCACCCACCTGGGTTGTTATTCCAGGGGTGTTGCTATATAAGCTTCCTGGATTCTCAGTCCAGTGCCTGGCATCGTTGTAATCAGATCCTTTCTGTTTGCTCCTGTCTGCTGGTCCTGGCTCTTGCAAAATTAAGCTAAGTCGTGCTTCCTTGTTTTTTGGTTATTTGTATGGCTCTTATTTTCTGTCCAGCTTGTACTAAATGTGATTCCTGATTTTGCTGGAAGCTCTAGGGGGCTGGTATTCTCCCCCCGGGCCGTTAGACAGTTCGGGGGTTCTTGAATATCCAGCGTGGAAATTTTGATAGGGTTTTTGCTGACCGTATAAGTCATCTTACTATATTCTGCTATTAGTCAGTGGGCCTCTCTTTGCTAAATATCTAGTTCATTCTTACGTTTGTCTTTTCTCCTTACCTCACCGTTATTATTTGTGGGGGGCTTGTATCCAACTTTTGGGGTCTTTTCTCTGGAGGCAAGAAAGGTCTATCTTTTCCCTTCTAGGGTTAGTTAGTTCTCCGGCTGGCGCGAGACGTCTAGAACCAACGTAGGCACGTTCCCCGGCTGCTGCTATTTGTGGTGCTAGGATTAGATATACGGTTAGCCCAGTTACCACTGCCCTATGAGCTGGTTTTTTATGTTTGCAGACTTGGTATGTACTTTTGAGACCCTCTGCCATTGGGGTCATAACAGTATGCCAGGCCAAAGTTGAATGTTTAATGCATTGCAGAAGTGGGATAATAAGAAAGGAAATTCTGAGTTTTTTTTTTTTTCCTCTCTTTGTTCCTCCCCTTTACCTCTGAGTGGCTTGTGCTTGCTGCAGACATGAATGTCCAGACCTTGATTACAAGTGTGGATCAGCTTGCTGCTCGTGTGCAGGGCATACAAGATTTTGTTACCAGTAGTCCAATGTCTGAACCTAAAATACCTATTCCTGAACTGTTCTCTGGAGACCGATTCAAGTTTAGGAATTTCAGGAATAATTGTAAATTGTTTCTATCTCTGAGACCCCGTTCATCTGGAGACTCAGCTCAGCAAGTTAAAATTGTTATCTCTTTCTTACGGGGCGACCCTCAGGATTGGGCCTTCTCGCTAGCGCCAGGAGATCCGGCATTGGCAAATATTGATGCGTTTTTTCTGGCACTCGGATTGCTTTACAAGGAACCCAATCTTGAAATTCAGGCAGAGAAAGCCTTGCTGGCTATTTCTCAGGGCGAGGATGAAGCTGAAGTGTATTGCCAAAAATTTCGGAAACGGTCCGTGCTTACTCAGTGGAATGAGTGTGCTCTGGCCGCAAATTTCAGAAATGGCCTTTCTGAAGCCATTAAGAATGTGATGGTGGGTTTCTCCATTCCTACAAGTCTGAATGATTCCATGGCGCTGGCTATTCAAATTGACTGGCGTTTGCGGGAGCGCAAAACTGCTAATCCTCTGGTGGTGTTGTCTGAACAAACACCTGATTTAATGCAATGTGATAGAATTCAGACTAGAAATGAACGGAAAAATCATAGACGTCAGAATGGGTTGTGTTTTTACTGTGGTGATTCTACACATGTTATATCAGCATGCTCTAAACGCCTAACAAGGGTTGTTAGCCCTGTCGCCATTGGTAATTTGCAACCTAAATTTATTTTGTCTGTGACTTTAATTTGCTCATTGTCTTCCTACCCTGTTATGGCGTTTGTGGATTCAGGTGCTGCCCTGAGTCTTATGGATCTGTCATTTGCCAAGCGCTGTGGTTTTGTTCTTGAGCCTTTGGTAAATCCTATCCCTCTTAGAGGTATTGATGCCTTTCATCCTCAGACTAATGGACAAACGGAGCGAACTAATCAGACTCTGGAGGCTTATTTGAGGTGTTTTGTTTCTGCAGATCAGGATGATTGGGTGACCTTCTTGCCGTTGGCTGAGTTTGCCCTTAATAATCGGGCTAGTTCCGCTACTTTGGTTTCGCCTTTTTTTTTCAACTCTGGTTTCCATCCCCGTTTTTCCTCAGGACATGTGGAGCCTTCTGACTGTCCTGGGGTAGATTCCGTGGTGGATAGGTTGCAGCAGATCTGGAATCATGTGGTGGACAACTTGAAGTTGTCACAGGAGAAGGCTCAGCGTTTTGCCAACCGCCGCCGCGGTGTGGGTCCCCGACTTCGTGTTGGGGATTTGGTATGGCTGTCTTCTCGATTTGTTCCTATGAAGGTCTCCTCTCCTAAATTTAAGCCTCGCTTCATCGGTCCTTACAAGATATTGGAAATCCTTAATCCTGTGTCCTTTCGCTTGGATCTTCCGTTGTCGTTTGCCATTCACAACGTGTTCCATAGGTCTTTGTTGTGGCGGTACATTGTACCTGTGGTTCCTTCTGTTGAGCCTCCTGCTCCGGTCTTGGTTGAGGGCGAGTTGGAGTACGTGGTGGAGAAGATCTTGGATTCTCGTCTCTCCAGGCGGAGGCTTCAGTATCTGGTCAAGTGGAAGGGCTATGGTCAGGAGGATAATTCCTGGGTGGTTGCCTCTGATGTGCATGCGGCCGACTTAGTTTGTGCCTTTCACGCTGCTCATCCTGATCGCCCTGGTGGTCTTGGTGAGGGTTCGGTGACCCCTCCTTAAAGGGGGGGTACTGTTGTGAATTAGACTTTTTTGGCTCCCTCTTGTGGTCACTGGTGACATGACTCTGGGATTGTCTTTCTCAGTTTGGCACCCACCTGGGTCGTTAGTCCAGGGGTGTTGCTATATAAGCTTCCTGGATTCTCAGTCCAGTGCCTGGCATCGTTGTAATCAGATCCTTTCTGTTTGCTCCTGTCTGCTGGTCCTGGTTCTTGCAAAATTAAGCTAAGTCGTGCTTCCTTGTTTTTTGGTTATTTGTATGGCTCTTATTTTCTGTCCAGCTTGTACTAAATGTGATTCCTGATTTTGCTGGAAGCTCTAGGGGGCTGGTATTCTCCCCCAGGCCGTTAGACGGTTCGGGGGTTCTTGAATATCCAGCGTGGAAATTTTGATAGGGTTTTTGCTGACCGTATAAGTCATCTTACTATATTCTGCTATTAGTCAGTGGGCCTCTCTTTGCTAAATATCTAGTTCATTCTTACGTTTGTCTTTTCTCCTTACCTCACCGTTATTATTTGTGGGGGGCTTGTATCCAACTTTTGGGGTCTTTTCTCTGGAGGCAAGAAAGGTCTATCTTTTCCCTTCTAGGGTTAGTTAGTTCTCCGGCTGGCGCGAGACGTCTAGAACCAACGTAGGCACGTTCCCCGGCTGCTGCTATTTGTGGTGCTAGGATTAGATATACGGTTAGCCCAGTTACCACTGCCCTATGAGCTGGTTTTTTATGTTTGCAGACTTGGTATGTACTTTTGAGACCCACTGCCATTGGGGTCATAACACATGAACACCCGATTCTTACACTATGGCTGGTCCGAACAACAAAAGCAATTGTTACCATCCACCTCTCGTGTTTCCCCTTTTTCCTCATAGATTGTAAGCTAGCAAGCAGGGCCCTCATTCCTCTTGGTATCTGTTTTGATCTATGTGTTTATTGATTTGCTGTAATGTCTATTGTCTGTACAAGTCCCCTCTAAAATATAAAGTGTTGTGGAATATGTTGGCGCTATAGAAATAAAATTATTATTATTTCAACCAGCGTCATGGATAAGGGATTGGGAAGCACCGACCACAGGGGAAGAGGCAGTGGTGTCACCCGCTGGCACCAATTCACGAGTGTCGTTTGTCTACAGACCAGTTGCCCGCTTTCTCCCTCTGATGACGCCAATGCCTCTTCCTGCCTGTTTCTATGCTGCTGATCCCTCCCCCTCAGTGCTGCTGGCCTTGCTCTACATGCAAACTTCCTAGGTTGTGCCGGTGACTTCATCATCTAGCACCTTGTCTTCCATGGCATCACCATGGTCCTCCAGACTTAAGAACAACCTGACTTATCGGCAACTGTGTCTCATCATCATCTACCTCCTTATAGAAAATTTGGCGTTATCTACCCACATCTTCTTGTGGCTGCTCTAAATTTTGTGTATCACTTCACAGCATCTCCTCCTGTCCCTCTTGGAACATGCAGGGTGAGAAGCAACAATCAATAAATTATGTTGTAAAGAGCTCCTCGTTAGTGTGGGATCACTGGTCTAATGGGACTCAACATGGTGGCAGGAAGGAGGATCATGATGAGGATGAAGTGACCCATGAAGTGACCCAAACTGTTGGCTGGTGAGACCGGGTGGTGCTGGCAAGCATGCTGGAAGCATTATATGCTACCCAACTGACCACCTGTTTGTACTGGTGTCTTTAGAAGTGGTGTCCTTTGCCTCCCTGCAAATTGGGACAAGAAGCTATGTGTTGTGAATGGATATGTTGCTTGTGCTCCAGCATTAGGCATAGTCGGACCTGCCCCTCGTCCTTGACATCTGCATGCACCATCAGCAGCACTTCCACTTACCCGTCCCTTACTGCACCTCTTATCCATTTTCTATTTGTTAGGTCTCTCAAAACCAAGTTTCCTTTATTAACTGAAACTAAATTTTTTGAATGAACCCAAAAATTTGGTCAACTTTGAACAGTTTTTTGGAGTTTTATATACCACCGAAATGTAACACTAACAAAGTTAATCTGAATGGATGGCTAATTGAATCCAGAAAAAAAAAATTTGACCTTTTTCTTTTGTTTTATATATCACCATAACGTAACAGTAAGCACATTAAGCTCTATGGATGACTAATCGAATCCAGAAAAAAATGTTGACTTTTTTTTAGTTTAATAAACCACTGTAATGTAACACTATGCACGTTAAACTGTATGGATGACAATATAGTCAACTTTTTCACCCCCTAAAAAAGAATGTGTTCACGTGCAGCAGCATTATAGTTAGCAACGGATTGCAAAGCCGTAAACCCTGTCTATAGGCTGTATTCTGCCATTATCCCTGCTTCTGCAACTGTCCCTAGACTAAATGCAGAATGCATCTGATACAAACAGCAAAGCACAGGATTAGCCCTTAGAAGGACTGTTAGTATGATGGATAAACATGAGCACCAGTATCAACACTACAGTCCTCTGATTTGTTAAACTGTACATACAGGTCTGGATAACTGCTCTTTCCCACCAATCAGAACTGTACTTGATCTGCGCAATGGCGTCAGTGAGCCGAGCGTGGCAGCACCTGTCCTTTTATAGCCTCTCAGGTAATGCGGCCAGCCAATCACAGTAATGCCACTACCAAGATGGCTATGGCATTACAGTGACTGGCAGGCAATCCCCACATGTTTATTGGCTGTGTTACAGGTACCAAACATGCAGGGCGGAGATTCAAGCTTCAAATCAGAGCACCAGCCAATGCTCGCAGAGTGTCGAGCATATCCAAGAACCCAGATACTCGCGTAATATCCGAGTATCACTGAGTATGTTCGCTCATACCTAGTCAGGAACCAACGTAGAAAAAAACACAATGCGGGATCCAAATGGATGTAGCTTCTTAGGCAGAGTTATATTATTGGGTACCTAGCCACAGCCTGCAGTAACCTAGATAACGACAGGTGTAGAGTAGTAAATAGATAAATGGCTGCACTCACTTGTACTAAAGCAAATGAATGTGTGATACATGAAATGTGAATAGCATAATGGCTTGTGAAATCTATGAAAAAAAAATATGAGATGCTTAGCACAAAATTTGGCCCAAAAAATGTGAGCCCAACCACCAACATCAAGGTAATCTCATGAATCGGATGGGTCCCTGACCTAACTGCCTAGTGTGAACACTTACCTTTGGCTAATGTCATGGTAAAGCCTGCATTTATAGGAAGGTCGGAACCAAATGTGTTTGGAAGTAATTAAAATCACAACATGGTGAAGGGCGGGGTGTTCAAGTCAGAAAAAAATAGTACATAGCAAGTAATGGTAAACTGACTGAACAGAGAACTAGTCTGAACTGGTGCATAACCAAAAAAGACTTACAAAGCAAATAGATCAATGGCTGCACTCAACTGTACTAAAGCAAATGAATGTGTGATGCATGAAATGTGAATAGCATAATGGCTTGTGAAAACTATGAAAAAACACAAGATCTTTAGCACAAAATTTGACATGTAGAGTAGTAGTGGTGCGAAGCAGAGGTGAAGCAGATTGGCTGAAACAGCAACGCTCATTTAGCCTTTTTGACTAATGTTTAAGTCAAATATACCCATAGGGCCCTACTTACCTTATATACAGCAAAAAAGATGGGTGATGCGTGCTGGCATAACATTTTCATCTACACTTTTGCAGAGAGAAATACTGCCTGATTATGTGCCATTTATCTAGGATCACATATAAAATATATACAGGCGTTTGGATATGGCAGGAGTTTTACTTGGATGCAATGTTGAAAATGTACTTGGTATATGTAATAATAATCTAATATTTTTTTATTTTTATATCGCAAACTTATTTTGTAACACTCTACAATTTTAGAGGGGACTTGTACAGACAATAAAGTCATTACAGAATAACACATAACTCAACAGATACCAAAAGGAGTGACGTTCCTGCTAGCAAGATACAATCTATGAGGAAATAAGGGAGCCACGAAAGGTAAATGGTAAAATTAACTTATATCGTACGGTCCAGCCATCAATGTAATAAATAGGATATGCATATAATGTTGCACGAACCGCTCACCAGCCAGTGTGTGTACAGTACAGACATAGAGGGCTATTAAGTGCATAGAGGGTGTGTGAGCAAAGGATACGAGAGTCCTGATTTTAAAGAAAATTTTGTACGGGCAAAATGGGGAGTTAGATAAGTGAGGTGAGGCGATAGTCCAGTCTAAAGAAATGTGTTTTTAGGCCACTCTTAAAACTGTTAGTATTTGGAATTAATCTAATTGGTAATGTATTCTATTGGCGCAGCACACGAGAGGTCTTGGAAACAGGAATGGGAGGTTTGGATTTTTGAGAATTTTAGTTGTAAGTCATTAGTAGAACAGAGGGCATGTTTAGGGTGGTAAACTGAGATGAGGTAGGAGATGTATGGTGGTGCTGACATGTGGAGCACTTTGCGGGTGAGAGTGATAAATTTATATTGGACTCTGTAGCAGAGGGGCAACCAGTGTAGCGACTGGCACAGGGTAGAGGCATCAGTGTAGTGGCTGTAAAGGATGGTGATCCTGGCTGCTGCATTCAGGACGATATATGGATATGTAATTCAACAATGCAAAGTCAACAGAACTAGTTTAGTAATTGTTTCCTACAGAAAGCTCTTTCACCTTTTATTTCCACAGTTCTAGGATTCCTAAATTTATACCGCAGAATTATTCCTATACACTTTTTTACACACCAGGTTTCTATGAGCCAGCATGATCCCCATAATGGTGGGAAAATACCAACTGTTCTGATACTCTCTATTGAGACTGACGGGATTCTGGCTTTTCCAGCTTCCACTAAGACCAGCACCTTGGCAGAAGTTGGGAGACTGCTTCTGGGAAAAAGCTACTTTTGTTAAAAAAAAACAATACCATTTCCAAAAACGTATTAGTAGAAACAGAACTAGACCTGAAAGAAGTCCAAGTTCATTTACTCTTTGATTTGAAGCAAACATATTGCAAACTTGATAAGACAATCTAAATAATGTGCTCAATTTGTTGTACAAGATTCAATTAAGATCCTTGAAAATGCAAACACCTATATCGTTTCTAGGATACAATATCCACAGTTCTACAAACTTCCAAAAAGCCAGTAATATAGATCCCGGCAGCACGGTGGCTCAGTGGTTAGCACTGCAGCCTTGCAGCGCTGAGGTCCTGGGTTCTAATCCCACCTTGGACATCATCTGCAAGGAGTTTGTATGGTGTTTGCGTGGGTTTCCTCTGGGTACTCCGGTTTCCTCCCACATTCCAAAGACATACTGATAGGGAATTTAGATTGTGAGCCCCATTGGGGACAGTAATGATAATGTGTGCAAACTGTAAAGCGCTGCAGAATATGTTAGCACTATATAAAAATAAAGATTATTATTATTATTATTATGTGTAGTGCCCTTGTATAGCTTCAATGGAAGTTACAATCTAATTCTTGGAAACCTTCCAACTTGATACAATCCTCTCTGGTTATGATTCTCTAACTGAAATAAAATTGTGGAAAGATTGCATACTGGAAATGCACAGTACAATGCCAGTCAGGGGCACAGAAAGTCAGGACACTGTTCTCTCTTAGCCTTTCGACATGGTGGTGAAAGCTCACACAGTGAGGAGGCACATTGATATTACTGTATCTGAGGGATGGAAATAGGATTAAGCTCAAAGAAGATCTGATACTTGCTATCAATGTCTTTTCTTATTCGATGTTAATGACGGAATTGTCCTGAATCTGTATTACGTGCTCTGTTGTACATTTCGGTGTTATAAAATACTTCCAAAAAACGTTTAAAAATGTTTCATGGTTCAATTACTCATCCATACAGTACTATATCATCTGTGGTATGTTTTGTTTGTACCTAATAGTCAGAAAAAGAGTTGAAAATGTTTTTTGGATTCATTTCCTCACCCATAGAGTACTAAGTGGTCTGTGATACATTTCATTGCTATTTAACACTCACAAAAAGCTTTGTAAAATTATTCTTGATTCAATTACTCACTCATATAGTATAACGTACTCTGTGGTATATTTTGGTGTTATAAAACACTTCTAAAAGCATTTAAAAATGTTCTTGATTCAATTACAGGTCCTTCTCAAAAAATTAGCATATAGTGTTAAATTTCATTATTTACCATAATGTAATGATTACAATTAAACTTTCATATATTATAGATTCATTTTCCACCAACTGAAATTTGTCAGGTCTTTTATTGTTTTAATACTGATGATTTTGGCATACAACTCCTGATAACCCAAAAAACCTGTCTCAATAAATTAGCATATTTCACCCGTCCAATCAAATAAAAGTGTTTTTTAATAACAAACAAAAAAACCATCAAATAATAATGTTCAGTTATGCACTCAATACTTGGTTGGGAATCCTTTGGCAGAAATGACTGCTTCAATGCGGCGTGGCATGGAGGCAATCAGCCTGTGACACTGCTGAGATGTTATGGAGGCCCAGGATGCTTCAATAGCGGCCTTAAGCTCATCCAGAGTGTTGGGTCTTGCGTCTCTCAACTTTCTCTTCACAATATCCCACAGATTCTCTATGGGGTTCAGGTCAGGAGAGTTGGCAGGCCAATTGAGCACAGTAATACCATGGTCAGTAAACCATTTACCAGTGGTTTTGGCACTGTGAGCAGGTGCCAGGTCGTGCTGAAAAATGAAATCTTCATCTCCATAAAGCATTTCAGCCGATGGAAGCATGAAGTGCTCCAAAATCTCCTGATAGCTAGCTGCATTGACCCTGCCCTTGATGAAACACAGTGGACCAACACCAGCAGCTGACATGGCACCCCACACCATCACTGACTGTGGGTACTTGACACTGGACTTCAGGCATTTTGGCATTTCCTTCTCCCCAGTCTTCCTCCAGACTCTGGCACCTTGATTTCCGAATGACATGCAAAATTTGCTTTCATCAGAAAAAAGTACTTGGGACCACTTAGCAACAGTCCAGTGCTGCTTCTCTGTAGCCCAGGTCAGGCGCTTCTGCCGCTGTTTATGGTTCAAAAGTGGCTTTACCTGGGGAATGCGGCACCTGTAGCCCATTTCCTGCACACGCCTGTGCACGGTGGCTCTGGATGTTTCCACACCAGACTCAGTCCACTGCTTCCTCAGGTTCCCCAAGGTCTGGAATCGGTCCTTCTCCACAATCTTCCTCAGGGTCCGGTCACCTCTTCTCGTTGTACAGCGTTTTCTGCCACATTGTTTCCTTCCAACAGAATTGAGGTGCCTTGATACAGCACTCTGGGAACAGCCTATTTGTTGAGAAATTTCTTTCTGGGTCTTACCCTCTTGCTTGAGGGTGTCAATGATGGCCTTCTTGACATCTGTCAGAACGTTAGTCTTACCCATGATGGGGGTTTTGAGTAATGAACCAGGCAGGGAGTTTTTAAAAGCCTCAGGTATCTTTTGCATGTGTTTAGAGTTAATTAGTTGATTCAGAAGATTAGGGTAATAGGTCATTTAGAGAACCTTTTCTTGATATGCTAATTTATTGAGACAGGTTTTTTGGGTTATCAGGAGTTGTATGCCAAAATCATCAGTATTAAAACAATAAAAGACCTGACAAATTTCAGTTGGTGGATAATGAATCTATAATATATGAAAGTTTAATTGTAATCATTACATTATGGTAAATAATGAAATTTAACACTATATGCAAATTTTTTGAGAAGGACCTGTACTTACCCATATAATATTATGTAGTCTGTGGAACATTTTGTTTGCATCTAATATTTTTCTGGATTCAATCCCTCATCCATAGAGTGCATAGGCTTTATGAGTCTAGGAGTACCACTACATAACAATTTGAACAGAATGTTTATGAGTCCCTCCTATATGTCTAATACAGGGTGCATCTGAGTCCCTCTTACATCACATTTTTGGAAGTTCATGCTTTTTTCATAAATTGCACTGAAATTTCACTTTTTTTACTAAAAATGTCAATTTGGATTTACTTAACTTACTATTTTGTAAAAAATCCTTCTTACATTCTGCCTTATATATGTTTCTTAACATTTTTTCATGTAAACTCCAATTTCTTGCTGATTTTTAATGTTTTATTGTCAGTCCTTAACCCTTCCTGACCTGTGACGCAGCGCATGCGTCATGAAAGTCGGTGCCAATCCGACCTGTGACGCATATGCTGCGTCACAGAATGATCGCATTCCTGCAGATCGGGTGATAGGGTTAACTCAAATTTCACCTGACCTGCAGGGACAGGGGGAGTGGTACTCCAGCCCAGGGGGGTGGCTTTGCCCCCACATGGCTACGATCGCTCTGATTGGCTGTTGAAAGTGAAACAGCCAATCAGAGCAATTTGTAATATTTCACCTATGAAACTTGGTGAAATATTACAATCCAGCCATGGCCGATACTGCAATATCATTGTCCACGGCTGGAGACCCCGATCTGCCCCCGCCACCGACTGATGGCGGTGATCTGCAGCTGCAGACAGTCTTTCATCCCCTCCATCCTGTCCTCTGCTGCCCTCCTCTCCCTGTCCTCCCCTCTGCCCCCCGCTTTCCGATCCCACCCCCCCATACTTACCGAGTCCCGGTGTCCCTCCGTCTTCTCCGGCTGGCAGATTCATTCCAGGTACATTTTGATCATTGTGATAGAATCTTTCACAGTCATCAAAATAAAAAAAAATAGTAAATAACCCCCCCCTTTATCACCCCCATAAGTAGGGAACATAATAAAATAAAGAAAATATATTTATTTATTTATTTCCACTAGAGTTAGGGTTAGAATTAGGTTTAGGGTTGCAATTAGTGTTAGGGTTAGAATTAGGGTTAGGGTTAGAATTAGGGTTAGAATTAGGGTTAGGGTTAGAATTTTGGCTAGGGTTGGAATTAGGGTTAGGGTTAGAATTAGGCTATGTGCTCACGGTGCCGATTTGGCTGCGGATCCACAACGGATTGGCCGCTGCGGAGTCATAGCAGTTTTCCATCACATTTACAGTACCATGTAAACCTATGGAAAACCAAATCTGCTGTGCCCATGGTGCGGAAAATACCGCTCGGTATTTTACTCAGCATGTCAATTCTTTGTGTGGATTCTGCAGTGTTTTACACCTGTTTCTGCATAGGAATCCACAGGTGAAATCCGCACCTGCGGATTTTTCAAAAATGATGCGGAAAAATCAGCACAAAAATCCACAACGTGGGCACATAGCCTTAGGGTTAGGGTTGGAATTAGAGTTAGGGTTGGAATTAGGGTTAGGGTTGGAATTAGGGTTAAGATTAGAGTGTTGGGGTTAGGGTTAGGCTTGTGGTTAGAGTTATGGTTAGGGTTGGGATTAGGGTTGGGGTGTGTTGGGGTTAGGGTTGTGGTTAGGGTTGTGATTAGGGTCATGCTTAAAGTTGGGATTAGGGTTAGGTGTGTGTTGGGGTTAGTGTTGGAGTTATAATTGAGGGGTTTCCACTGTTTAGGCACATCAGGGGGTCTCCAAATATGACATGGCGCCACCATTGATTCCAGGCAATCTTGCGTTCAAAAAGTCAAATGGTGCTCTCTCCCTTCCGAGCCCCAATGTGTGCCCAAATAGTGGTTTACCCCCACATATGTGATACCAGCATACTCAGGACAAACTGGACAACAACTTTTGGGGTCCAATTTCTCCTGTTACCCTTGTGAAAATAAAAAATTGTGGGCTAAAAAAATCATTTTTGAGGAAAGAAAAATTATTTTTTATTTTCATGGCTCTGCGTTATAAACTTCTGTGAAGTACTTGGGGGTTAAAAGTGCTCACCACACATCTAGATTAGTTCCTTGGGAGGTCTAGTTTCCAAAATGGGGTTACTTATGGGGGAGCTCCAATGTTTAGGCACACAGGGGCTCTCCAAACGCGACATGGTGTCCGCTAACGATTGGAGCTAATTTTTTATTCAAAAAGTCAAATGGCGCTCCTTCCCTTCTAAGCCTTGCTGTGTGCCCAAACAGTGGTTTACCCCCACATGTGATGTATCGGTGTACTCAGGAGACATTGTCCAACAAATTTTAGGATCCATTTTATCCTGTTGCCTGTGTGAAAATGAAAAAATTGAGGCTAAAAGTACTTTTTATTTTTACGGATCAATTTGTGAAGCACCTGGGGGTTTAAAGTGCTCACTATGCATCTAGATAAGTTCCATGGGAATCTAGTTTCCAAAATGAGGTCACTTGTGGGGGAGCTCTTTAGGTACACAGGGGCTCTCCAAACGCGACATGGTGTCCGCTAAAGATTGGAGCCAATTTTTCATTCAAAAAGTCAAATGGCGCTCCTTCTGTTTCGAGCCCTGTAATGTGCCCAAACAGTGGTTCCCTGTCATGATTCTCAATGGCGAGAGAACATAGCCCAGCATATATGAGAACTAGCTCTTGGAAGATGGAAACTATACTGACCATGAACTAAACCTGCCGCACAACTAGAAGTGGCCGGGTAGCATGCCTACGTTTTTTTATCCCTAGATGCCCAGCGCCAGCCGGAGAACTACCTAATCCTAGCAGAGGAAAAGACAGTCCTGGCTCACCTCTAGAGAAATTTTCCCAAAAGGCAGACAGAGGCCCCCACATATATTGGCGGTGATTTTAGATGAAATGACAAACGTAGTATGAAAATAGGTTTAGCAAAAATCGAGGTCCGCTTACTAGATAGCAAGAAGACAGAAAGGGCACTTTCATGGTCAGCAGAAAACCCTATCAAAACACCATCCAGAAATTACTTTAAGACTCTAGCATTAACTCATAACACCAGAGTGGCAATTTCCGCTCACAAGAGCTTTCCAGACACAGTAACGAAACAGCAGCTGTGAACAGGAACAAAATGCAAAAACACACAAGGACAAAAGTCCAACTTAGCTGGGAGTTGTCTAGTAGCAGGAACATGCACAGAAAGGCTTCTGATTACATTGTTGACCGGCATGAAACTGACAGAGGAGCAAGGTTATATAGCGACTCCCACATCCTGATAGGAGCAGGTGAACAGAGGGGATGATGCACACAAGTACAATTCCACAAGTGGCCACCGGGGGAGCCCAGAATCCAATTTCACAACAGTACCCCCCCCTCAAGGAGGGGGCACCGAACCCTCACCAGAACCACCAGGGCGATCAGGATGAGCCCTATGAAAGGCACGGACAAGATCGGAGGCATGAACATCAGAGGCAGTGACCCAAGAATTATCCTCCTGACCGTATCCCTTCCATTTGACCAGATACTGGAGTTTCCGTCTGGAAACACGAGAGTCCAAGATCTTTTCCACAACGTACTCCAACTCACCCTCAACCAACACCGGAGCAGGAGGCTCAACGGAAGGCACAGCCGGTACCTCATACCTGCGCAACAATGACCGATGAAAAACATTATGAATCGAAAAGGATGCAGGGAGGTCCAAACGGAAGGACACAGGGTTAAGAATCTCCAATATCTTGTACGGGCCGATGAACCGAGGCTTAAACTTAGGAGAAGAAACCCTCATAGGGACAAAACGAGAAGACAACCACACCAAGTCCCCAACACAAAGCCGAGGACCAACACGACGACGGCGGTTGGCAAAAAGCTGAGTCTTCTCCTGGGACAACTTCAAATTGTCCACCACCTGCCCCCAAATCTGATGCAACCTCTCCACCACAGCATCCACTCCAGGACAATCCGAAGATTCCACTTGACCGGAGGAAAATCGAGGATGAAACCCCGAATTACAGAAAAACGGGGACACCAAGGTGGCAGAGCTGGCCCGATTATTGAGGGCGAACTCCGCCAAAGGCAAAAAAGCAACCCAATCATCCTGATCCGCAGACACAAAACACCTCAAATATGTCTCCAAGGTCTGATTAGTCCGCTCGGTCTGGCCATTAGTCTGAGGATGGAAAGCAGACGAAAAAGACAAATCTATGCCCATCCTAGCACAGAATGCCCGCCAAAATCTAGACACGAATTGGGTCCCTCTGTCAGAAACGATATTCTCCGGAATACCATGCAAACGAACAACATTTTGAAAAAACAGAGGAACCAACTCGGAAGAAGAAGGCAACTTAGGCAAGGGAACCAGATGGACCATCTTAGAGAAACGGTCACACACCACCCAGATGACAGACATCTTATGAGAAACAGGCAGATCCGAAATAAAATCCATCGAGATGTGCGTCCAAGGCCTCTTCGGGATAGGCAAGGGTAACAACAATCCACTAGCCCGAGAACAACAAGGCTTGGCCCGAGCACAAACGTCACAAGACTGCACAAAGCCTCGCACATCTCGTGACAGGGAAGGCCACCAGAAGGACCTTGCCACCAAATCCCTGGTACCAAAGATTCCAGGATGACCTGCCAACGCAGAAGAATGAACCTCAGAGATGACTCTACTGGTCCAATCATCCGGAACAAACAGTCTACCAGGTGGGCAACGATCAGGTCTATCCGCCTGAAACTCCTGCAAGGCCCGCCGCAGGTCTGGAGAAACGGCAGACAATATCACTCCATCTTTAAGGATACCTGTGGGCTCAGAATTACCAGGGGAGTCAGGCTCAAAACTCCTAGAAAGGGCATCCGCCTTAACATTCTTAGAACCCGGTAGGTAAGACACCACAAAATTAAACCGAGAGAAAAACAACGACCAGCGCGCCTGTCTAGGATTCAGGCGCCTGGCAGACTCAAGGTAAATTAAATTTTTGTGGTCAGTCAATACCACCACCTGATGTCTGGCCCCCTCAAGCCAGTGACGCCACTCCTCAAAAGCCCACTTCATGGCCAAAAGCTCCCGATTCCCAATATCATAATTCCGCTCGGCGGGCGAAAATTTACGGGAAAAAAAAGCACAAGGTCTCATCACGGAGCAGTCGGAACTTCTCTGCGACAACACCGCCCCAGCTCCGATTTCAGAAGCGTCGACCTCAACCTGAAAAGGAAGAGCAACATCAGGCTGACGCAACACTGGGGCGGAAGAAAAGCGGCGCTTGAGCTCCCGAAAGGCCTCCACAGCATCCGGGGAACAATCAGCAACATCAGCACCCTTCTTAGTCAAATCAGTCAATGGTTTTACAACATCAGAAAAACCAGCAATAAATCGACGATAAAAGTTAGCAAAGCCCAAAAATTTCTGAAGACTCTTAAGAGAAGAGGGTTGCGTCCAATCACCAATAGCCTGAACCTTGACAGGATCCATCTCGATGGAAGAGGGGGAAAAAATGTATCCCAAGAAGGAAATCTTTTGAACCCCAAAAACACACTTAGAACCCTTCACACACAAGGAATTAGACCGCAAAACCTGAAAAACCCTCCTGACCTGCTGGACATGAGAGTCCCAGTCATCCGAAAAAATCAGAATATCATCCAGATACACAATCATAAATTTGTCCAAATAATCGCGGAAAATGTCATGCATAAAGGACTGGAAGACTGAAGGGGCATTTGAAAGACCAAAAGGCATCACCAAATACTCAAAATGGCCCTCGGGCGTATTAAATGCGGTTTTCCACTCATCCCCCTGCTTGATTCGCACCAAATTATACGCCCCACGGAGATCAATCTTAGAGAACCACTTGGCCCCCTTTATACGAGCAAACAAATCAGTAAGCAGTGGTAACGGATATTGATATTTAACCGTGATTTTATTCAAAAGTCGATAATCAATACACGGCCTCAAAGAGCCGTCTTTCTTAGACACAAAGAAAAAACCGGCTCCTAAGGGAGATGACGAAGGACGAATATGTCCCTTTTCCAAGGACTCCTTTATATATTCTCGCATAGCCGCGTGTTCAGGCACAGACAGATTAAATAAACGACCCTTAGGGTATTTACTACCCGGGATCAAGTCTATGGCACAATCGCACTCCCGGTGCGGAGGTAGTGAACCAACCTTGGGTTCTTCAAAAACGTCACGAAAGTCAGACAAGAATTCAGGAATCTCAGAGGGAATAGATGATGAAATGGAAACCAAAGGTACGTCCCCATGAGTTCCTTTACATCCCCAGCTTAACACAGACAAAGCTCTCCAGTCGAGGACTGGGTTATGAGATTGCAGCCATGGCAATCCCAGCACCAAAACATCATGTAGATTATACAGCACCAGAAAGCGAATAACCTCCTGGTGATCCGGATTAACACGCATAGTCACTTGTGTCCAGTATTGTGGTTTATTACTAGCCAATGGGGTGGAGTCAATCCCTTTCAGAGGTATCGGAGCCTCCAATGGCTCCAAATCATACCCACAGCGTTTGGCAAAGGACCAATCCATAAGACTCAAAGCAGCGCCAGAGTCGACATAGGCGTCCGCGGTAATAGATGACAAAGAACAAATCAGGGTCACAGATAGAATAAACTTAGACTGTAAAGTGCTAATTGAAACAGACTTGTCAGGCTTCTTAGTACTCTTAAAGCATGCTGATATAACATGAGTTGAATCACCACAATAGAAGCACAACCCATTTTTTCGTCTAAAATTCTGCCGCTCGCTTCTGGACAGAATTCTATCACATTGCATATTTTCTGGCGTTTTCTCAGTAGACACCGCCAAATGGTGCACAGGTTTGCGCTCCCGCAGACGCCTATCGATCTGAATAGCCATCGTCATGGACTCATTCAGACTCGCAGGCACAGGGAACCCCACCATAACATCCTTAATGGCATCAGAGAGACCTTCTCTGAAAATCGCCGCCAGGGCGCACTCATTCCACTGAGTAAGCACAGACCATTTGCGGAATTTTTGGCAGTATATTTCAGCTTCATCTTGCCCCTGAGACAAGGACATCAAGGCCTTTTCCGCCTGAAGCTCTAAATGAGGTTCCTCATAAAGCAACCCCAAGGCCAGAAAAAACGCATCCACATTGAGCAACGCAGGATCCCCTGGTGCCAATGCAAAAGCCCAGTCTTGAGGGTCGCCCCGGAGCAAGGAAATTACAATCCTGACCTGCTGTGCAGGGTCTCCGGCAGAGCGAGACTTCAGGGACAAAAACAATTTGCAATTATTTTTAAAATTTTGAAAGTGAGATCTATTCCCCGAGAAGAATTCAGGCAAAGGAATTCTAGGCTCAGACATAGGTGCATGAACAACAAAATCTTGCAAATTTTGTACCTTTGTGGCGAGATTATTCAAACCTGTAGCTACACTCTGAAGATCCATTTGAAACAGGTGAACACAGAGCCATTCAAGGATAAGAAGGAGAGAAAGAGAGGAAGGCTGCAGTATAGGCAGACTAGCAAGTGATTCAATTAAGAGCACACTCAGAACTAGAGGGAAAAAAAAAAAAAAAAAAAAATTGTAGCAGACTTCTTTTTTCTCTCCTTTCTCAGCCAGTAATTTAACCCTTTTTTTTGGGCCGGTCAAACTGTCATGATTCTCAATGGCGAGAGAACATAGCCCAGCATATATGAGAACTAGCTCTTGGAAGATGGAAACTATACTGACCATGAACTAAACCTGCCGCACAACTAGAAGTGGCCGGGTAGCATGCCTACGTTTTTTTATCCCTAGATGCCCAGCGCCAGCCGGAGAACTACCTAATCCTAGCAGAGGAAAAGACAGTCCTGGCTCACCTCTAGAGAAATTTTCCCAAAAGGCAGACAGAGGCCCCCACATATATTGGCGGTGATTTTAGATGAAATGACAAACGTAGTATGAAAATAGGTTTAGCAAAAATCGAGGTCCGCTTACTAGATAGCAAGAAGACAGAAAGGGCACTTTCATGGTCAGCAGAAAACCCTATCAAAACACCATCCAGAAATTACTTTAAGACTCTAGCATTAACTCATAACACCAGAGTGGCAATTTCCGCTCACAAGAGCTTTCCAGACACAGTAACGAAACAGCAGCTGTGAACAGGAACAAAATGCAAAAACACACAAGGACAAAAGTCCAACTTAGCTGGGAGTTGTCTAGTAGCAGGAACATGCACAGAAAGGCTTCTGATTACATTGTTGACCGGCATGAAACTGACAGAGGAGCAAGGTTATATAGCGACTCCCACATCCTGATAGGAGCAGGTGAACAGAGGGGATGATGCACACAAGTACAATTCCACAAGTGGCCACCGGGGGAGCCCAGAATCCAATTTCACAACAGTTCCCCCACTCCCCATGGGGTATCAGCGTACTCAGGACAAATTGGACAACAACTTTCGGGGTCCAGTTTCTCCTTTTACCCTTGGGGAAAAAAAAAAAAAAAATGTTGCTAAATTTCATTTTTGGGACTAAAAAGTTAAATGTTCATTTTTTCCTTCCATGTTGCTTCTGCTGCTGTGAAGCACTTGAAGGGTTAATAAGCTTCTTGAATGTGGTTTTGAGCACCTTGAGGGGGTGCAGTTTTTAGAATGGTGTCACTTTTGGGTATTTTCAGCCATATAGACCCCTCAAACTGACTTCAAATGTGAGGTGGTCCCTAAAAAAATGGTTTTGTAAATTTTGTTGTAAAAATGAGAAATCGCTGGTCAAATTTTAACCCTTATAACTTCCTAGCAAAAAAAATTTTGTTTCCAAAATTGTGCTGATGTAAACTAGACATATGGGAAATGTTATTTATTAACTATTTTGTGTCATATAGCTCTCTGGCTTAACAGAATAAAAATTCAAAATGTGAAAATTGCAAAATTTTCACATTTTTTGCGAAATTTCCATTTTTTCCCACAAATAAACACAAAAATTATCGACCTAAATGTACAACTAACATGAAGCCCAATATGTCACGAAAAAACAATCTCAGAATCACTAGGATCCGTTGAAGCGTTCCTGAGTTATTACCTCATAAAGGGATACTGGTCAGAATTGCAAAAAATGGCCAGGTCATTAAGGTCAAAATAGGCTGGGTCATGAAGGGGTTAAAGTGGAATAAAAGTGTGACACCATTGTTCTCAGCAGCGATCTGGGAGCCAGAATGCTTCCAGGGGCCTTCCCCATGCTATTCTCCTTCCATTCAGCACTTCACCATCCATTTCAACATTTTCACTGCTCCCCAGACCTCTTTGTAGGGTCTGCCGGAAAAATACTTGGGTTTCCCACTGACTACCATTATACTTGTTACTCAAGCAGTCAATCATTAGGAATTGCTCGGTAATGAGCATCCAAGCATTTTAGTGCTTGCTCATTTCTATTACTGACCCTTACTTGCTATCCAGTCAAAAGCCTCTGATACAGCCAAATCAGGTCTCTTGCTTTGCACTGAGGAGGAGCATTATCCCGAAGCATGTGTCTGCAAATTTGAGATTTAGGTTTGTCTTTTATCCTAAGTCCTGTGAAAAGGCTCATTAAAGGGTTGATATTGATTTGTGGGATTGCTACATCCAATAGATGTTGCTAGAGTTAAGTTAAGTTAACAGGCAATTTGCAAAGTGTATAAATAACATATCTCAAGGATCAAAAAATGCCCTAACATGAGTAACGTCCCAAAACAGATACAAATATTGATGAAGGAAGTGATTACAGTAAATGTGCAGTGATGGTCACACCATTACAGTGTATGTGATTGTAAGGGGTCACAGAGACTGTTTTATACCTCAAGCATGTCCTGTATAAATGTTGTTAAATGTTGCTAACTGTTGTGGTGCAGTGACTAATGTTACAGCCAGGGGGCGCTGCATCTGCGCTTCAAGAAGCACTCGAATGTTCCTAAGGCTATCTACTGAGCCAATTAGAACAAATGGAACCATCTCATCTTCACCAGTTACCTGGACTTCGCCAACATCTGGAATCCTCACTCTTGCCACACCGGATCTATTCACCAGGTCCTGCATCACTTTTCCAAATCTTCCAATGATTTTCCCCACCAGACTTCTGGGTACTTGAACAATGTCTTTTACAAAGCCCAGCTGACTTTGAACTTTCCTGGTATGCTTCAAACGTCGAGTGGCTTCCTTATTTTTTAACAAGATCATCTGTTTCGTACGGAGACATTGTAGGTGCATATCCTTCATGATAGTCACCCGCTTCACTGTGACTTCCATAGTCGACAGTATCACCAACTGTTTAGTCTCTGGTGCCCAGTGCACACTACATGCTTCCACTGCTTTTCTAAAGGCCTCATGCACACCCTCATTGGTACACGCATCTTGCACATCTTCGGGTACATCTATCACACAGTTGAAGAGCGGGGTCTCACTCTCTTCATGGATGGATGGCTCCTGTTCTTCCATGGACCTTTCCAATAAGACATCTGCCACGACCGGGTGACAAGACGTTCTGTTTTTAGTACCAATTCTTCCTCCACTTTACACTCTTCCAGAACGTTGGCCAGGATGGGCACTGGCAACTTCATCTCGTTACCACTCTGGTACCGTCGCTGTAACTCTGTGACCAGCATCTTCTTCTCTTGCAGAAGACCATTTAATGCTTCTCTGAGCACATCCACATCTTCTTTTAAGGCTTTATTCACACTTTGCCACGTTGACAGGTGACGTTTGAGTTCAGAGACTTCCTTCTCCAGTTCATCTACTCTGTGCTCAGCGGCTTGTCTGAGATGCCTTAACTCGGCCTGTAAATCTGTTACCTTTTGCTTCTCATGAGACAATCCTTTAGTGAGTTCCTGGAACCCTTGTGTGCTTCCTTCGCTACAAACCAGGCCTTGACTGCTGACAGCTCGGACTCCAGGTAACGTACCTGATCCAGCTGGGTGGAGTTGGCGACTTCTATCTCAGGGACATTATCTTTATTGGCACCTGTCCCTGTCTCCTCTTTAACACTCTTCTCAGAAGGTGCAATTTGTTCAGCCCCTTTCCTTCTTTTACGTCTCTGGCGACGGGAGGAAGCTTTGCTACTTATACTAGAGTCAGTCTTACTGCCCTCTTTTCCGCTTTCGTCACCGTCTGAATGGGAGCCACCACCACCTGATCGGTCATCCGGGAACCAGCCGTCCCCATCTAAACAGGTCACATTTTCTGGAATGGCTGCCACCACTATCATGACTTCAGCCTGTGGAGCCCTGTCGTTTCTCTGTGTCAGTACCTCTGATAGTACAGTGTCATACTCCGCTCTAGCGCTTGTTACTGGCCATGACATGTCACAGTCACCCCCAGAGCCAGTCTCACCCCCCACAACATGGTGAACTTTCCCGCTGCTCCCTAACTGGGTGTCAGCTTCAGGGGCTTTATTAACCACGTCACTTACAGTCTTCTTGGGGTAGACATCAGGTGACATGTCCGTAAGTTGGGCAGATGCTCCCTCCCCACTGGTCAATCCAACATTTGACCCTTCAATTTTGGGAGGAACACCTGTTTTAAGGTATGCAACCCCACCAGCTGAGAGCCCTCCATTCACCTGTTGTAAAGAAAGTCCCTTCTCCCACAAGTCTGTGAACAACTTAGAGTCCTGACCAATTATCACTGGGCAGGATAAGGTTGAGACTACGGCCACATCATGCATTGCATGGTCCTTGGCCGTCTCTAGAACCAGCCTGACTACTGGAAAAGCCTTAGTTTGCCGATGGATGCAGGTGACCTTGACCTTCCTACCGGTTATTTCGAGTCCCTCAGGTGCAACCCTCAGTAGAGTCACCGGGCCCCCAGAATCAACCAGTCCATACATTTCCATCTCATGCATCCGTAGGACACCCCCCCGTAAACTTTCACCAGGTGGATAGTTCACAGAGCATACCGGACACACATAACTTACAGGCCCCGGGCACCAATTTGTCTGTGGTACCTCTTTGGGATGCTCCTGCCCCTTTTGGGAAACCACCATTTCCCGAGATTCCACCTTTTTTTCTGCTGTATAATATAATCCCCTTGTCCGGGGTTACCTTTCAGGAGTTCCACTGCTCATGCTGATTACTCATCAGTCCCATGGTCCTCACCACATTGACCATCCAGGTCGACGGTCTCACAGTGCTTCCAGGATGACTCCAATCCCAACAGCCTCCAACACTGACCGTCCAGGTCGACGGTCTCACAGTGCTTCCAGGACGACTCCAATCCCAAGAGCCTCCAACACTGACCGTCCAAGACCTAAAGCCCACTGGCCACTCTGCGATGTCCAGCCAGGACACATGGAAGTGTGTCCACTCTGACAGAGTCCCAAACACTCACACCGCTTGAGCTACACACACCTCCTTTTCATAGGTGTAACCACACCCAGGTACCTGTCACATGGCTAGTCAGGTGAGCGTGACATCACCACAGGTCCTTCAACACAAAACCATCTTAGGTATTCAAACACGCCTCTTGGGTGGGTGTGTAGGTGACTGGACCCACCCATCTCTCCAATCACCTGGAAGCCTTCCCAATGTAAACAAATCCCTCAGTAGTAGATCTGCTTGAGCAAAACATACCCAGGCTTCCATCACAGGGCCACCCACCTCTGCGATACATACCGTCCATCAATCACATGACCAGTCGTTGTTTCAACACAATTATGTCTCCAAGTGCATCTCGAAGTGCAGATGCAGCGCCCCCTGGCTGTAACATTAGTCACTGCACCACACTGTATATGTTTACATTTCTTATGCTGCTATGCATATTATGCTGTAGTTTAATGTTAAGTGCAGTACATCAAGGTGGATACTAGTTGGGGGTACTTTAGTGAATATAGTTATTTAGGAGGAGCCAACCGGGGATAAGATAGTGACCATTTCCTGTATTTGGGGAGTAGGGCCTGAGAGCCCAGACAGCTCAGAAGGGCCTTGAGCCTGTACTGTCCGGTTGCCTCCACAACGTTAGAAGCAAGAAGCCCAACTGTCCAGGGCCAGTGGGCCAGAAGGGCAGCAGTGACAGCAGCAGTGGGAACAGAGGCTGTGACCAAACCCACAGCAGTACAGGGATGCAGGTCTCTCAATATGTGGCAGCTTTCTTTATGGGCAGATGCCCTCTTGTCCGGGGCAAAGCAGACTAGGGAATTCCTAAACATAGTAAAGCTTAACAGAAATGATGCTGCAGTAACGGATGGAACGATACAATCCGGGTGCCGACTGAAAGACTTGCATGGAACCCTTCAATGATGCTGTATTTGAGATTGATGTGCTGCGAACGGAAAGAAGTAAAGTTATTTGTTTATAGTTGAAATTGGACTGTGTCTCTCTTTGTGCATTATCATATGGAGGGGGTCTTCAACAACTCAGAGGAGACCCTAAAGGTGCAAAGAGCAGAGAGGCAAGTACATTGATAAAAGGACATTGTATGTGACGGGAGATCAGGGTGCGCAAGAGCCATTAGTCTCAGCCATGACTACGGCCCTGGCGCTCCCTCACATGATCACCATGACATGCCAGTGTACGGCATGGGGTGGAAAATACTGCCAGCCCATGTATGTCATGGTGCATTAAGGGGTTAATACTAATAATAGTTTATCAACCAGCTGACAGCCAGAATCGTGGGTATAAAAACACTGAAATGCTAATGAAGTCTAAATGAGATGTCTGAATTAGGTTTTGGTTGAACTTCATTCAAGGGTTGAGCATTGCCAACATTTGAAAATGATTAAGGACGGCATGTTTCATAGAAGAAAACTAAATTTCTTTAGCTACATATTAACATGCGTTTACATAATTTAGCTTTTCGTAGACGGAAACAAGAACAAACTGCTGGCAGAGACAAAAAATCCAATTGAAAGCTAAAATTAGGTTATTAAGTAGCATAAGCATACATAGAAATCATAGTGCCCCATAGCAATGCTGAAAGTAAGCCCTTCTTGCTGTCCAGAACTCAGATGCATGTATTATGCCTTTGTTAAAGTTAATGTCCACCATTTTAAGGTCTAAAGTCTAGTGCTGAATAATTTCAATGTAGTCCTGTATTTCTGATTTGATAAATTATATAATTTTATATCTGTGTAACGACTTCTAGCGAGAGCTATGTGCATGAAAATATACAAGGTGTCCTGAACTTAAAGGAGTTTTCCAGATTGAGAAGATCGATGTGAAGATCCTCAAAAGTGTAATTGGTTGAGGTTCAAAGCTCATGCCCCTATCAATTCTATAGAACATATTACTGGTAAATTGAGCACTACAAGGGGTTGTTCAGGCTTGTGGATAAGTCTGAAGACACTATTTGATTGCAGACTTGTGAATCCTCATTGCGTGCAGTGTGCACACTGTCCAGATTTGTCAGTGCCAAAATCCAGCTCTCGCGTGACCACAAGTATGCAATTTGAATACATGCAGTCACTCGCAGACTAAAGGTGTGTGGCTTCGCTCAATAAAATTGAATTGAGCGAGACAGGTCATGTCTAGTCAGAATGTGGCTGGACGTATGCAAATCGCATAGTTATAACATGACCGCCCGCACCAATGCGGTCAACTGAAAATCCTGACATCACAGATTGTGCACACTGTGAGGATTCACAAGGCTGCAGTCACATAGAAAGACTGCAGAATTGTGCACCAAATGGCGCTAAAATGGCATGACTGTTTTATTTTCTCAATTAAATTGATCGAAAGTTGACATCAATGTAATTCTTACTTACAGATTTGGCAAAATTGCACTTAAAAAACTACATTTTGTCACCAAAAATACAAGACACATATAGTGAAGTTTAAATATAAATATAGATTTTTTTCTGTTACAACTATGAATAAACAAAAAGAAATGTCTGGTTGTATAGACAAATATATCGCTGTATGTTATGTGCAAATCAGTATTTTGTATATATACACTTGTATGCATGTTTGTGCAATGTTAAATGCATTGTGACAAAGTCACTGGTAAAATAATGCAGTCACTGCGCTTAATGGTGTCAGTGATGTAAAACCCAGAATAATTTCCGCCAGCACATTATGTGCTGTGAGGTTTATGCTAAGTTCCACAATGGGCTGGTTTTTATGTGGACATCCATAGAGTGGGTGAGAGGGTGTCCACCTTATCTCCACCTTCAGAGCTGGCAGCGCCGTGTGCTGACAGGACCTGTGTAGCGTCACTGTCGTGTTCAGTCGCATGCGGGAAGAATCACATGGTCTGGGGCTTACATAGCTGGGCTCTACAGGCAGTCTTTGGTCAGCAAGACTGGAGAGAGGATTCTGCAGTGGTTTGTGTCTTGTGGAGGAAAGACTGAACCTGTGTTGCTCCAGAGCGGGATGTTACCTGCAACGTATGGACTCTATTACAGCATTTTGCTTTCTTTGTTGTTTTTTTGTTTTTGCCCAAACAGCTGTGTTTACTTTCCCCTTCTTGTTGGTTTATGCCTCCATATAATAAACCAACTGAAGACTTAAAGAGACAGTGTTCCTGTTTTCTACTTTCATGTACCATCATGATGGAGGGAGGCCCAGACACATGTCCAGCACAGGGGCTTGTTATTGTCATTGTGTGCCCATGAGGAGAATACAGCTGCTTTGGAAGGGTTAATACGAAAGAGGAGGACATAGCTACTTCTAAAGGGTAAATATGCAAGAGAGTAAAACAGATCCCTATAAAGATTTACTCTGAGTCTCTCGCTACATACTGTACATACACTGCCAAAACCATAAGAAGTAAAGAGCAATACAGTCCTCGGATTTATCTCTATTGCCTCTTCTAGCTTTATCCTCCTGAAGCTCCATAATACACAGGAGTCTATCTAACTTCTTACATAATTACACTGAACATGTAGTAAGACAGCAGAGCAGAATAGATGTTTACTCAGTTTATATGCTGCACCCTCACAGTCCGCCCACTCCCAGCTCATAAGCAAGAAGTCTCACAGAACCATAAAATAGTAAGACAGTGGAAAGTCTGACTCTAGGCTTCCTTTCTTAAAGGATCAAAGCTTTTATCTCTAAATTATTTTTTCCCCTAATTATATGTATGAGAAAGGTTTTATATTTTTGTTTTCTCTCCAAGGAAGTGACAAGTCCTGTTCAACGATAAAAGCTTTCTCACTCTCCCTTTTTCAGATAGAATCTGTTAAATGAGTGTCCTTAGCTTCACAGAGCTGCTACTTTTTGGAAATCCATATAAGTATAATACCCAATAACCACCAGTGTTCCGATGTAGGAACTGTGCCAAAAAATTCTCCATACTTCAGTTTTTTAGACAACTTGCAACATATGGGAACAGGATATTAGGGTTAACTGCCATTAGGTCTAACTTTTAGACTTTAGAGAATAACATCTGTCTACTTACAGGTAAGAAGCTGATTCGTGGATATTTGATTCCCGTTCTCAGTTGCCCAAACAGACTGAATACAATGCCCAGTTTAGCTGCTATAACAAGTATGAATTTCCATTCATGTGAATTTAGGGAACAGTCAAATTTACCACTCTTATCTGTACCGCTACAAAGACAGTTGTACCCATCAACCTTTTTAACTATCATTTGATTTTTTTTCACTATGTCTGCAATGAAGACACTACAGGGTGGGCACAGCAACACAAGGAGGAGTAGGGCTGCATTATAGAGCAAACAAGGGGTTTATAGGCAAATAGATTCCTCCATCCACTGTAGAAAAATACCATATTTTCCGGCACATAAGTTGACCTTTTAACCCCTGAAAATCTTCTTAAAACTCGGGGGTCATCTTACACGCCGGGTGTCAGCTTATAGGGCGGGTGTGGACCAAAGTATACGTATATGGTGGGTGAGGGGGAGTGATTCCGATGACGAAGAGAGGGGGCGTCTCATAGGGAAGGTGTAAGTGGAGTATCCCCCTATTACCTCATTGTAGCAGCGATGCTTTCTGTGCTGGGGTAGGGGCGGAGGCTCCTATTTGTGCAGCATGGGGTCTCTGTGCTGGGGGGTGGCGGCGGCTTCTCTTTGTGCAGCGTTGGCTCTGTGCTGGGGGGCGACGGCGGCGTATCTTTGTGCAGTGTCAGGGCTCCACCAGCATTTCCTCAAAGCCTGGAGGCCCCGGCAGCTCCATTGCTGCAATGTGGTGGCCTCCAGGAAAATGGCCGCTAGGGGCGGCAGCGCATGCTCAGATTCAGATCTCGTCTCCACAGGCAGGCAAGTACTGTTGAAAATGACTGGTATACAGGCAGGTGTGTGCAGATGATAGACAGGAAGTCAGATGGACATGGCTGGTAAACAGGCAGGCAGGTGGGTATGGCCGATAGGCAGGCGGAAGGGCATGGCTGATGTAATTGGACTGGTATACTGGAATACAAGCACTGGGACCTGAAAACTAGCAAGAATGTTTTAGAAACAGACTAACAACATTGCACAGGCACCTCCCAGGGATCTGCGAGTCATTGTATGAGCCAAAGTGGACTTCATGGGAGACGACCAATGAGGACACCATTGTTGAAAAGAAATCATAAAAAAGCCAGACTGGAATGTGCCAAACTACATGTTGACAAGCCATAAAGCTTCTGTGAGAATGTCCTATGGACAGATGAGACAAAAATGGAACTTTTTGGCAAGGCACATCAGCTCTATGTTCACAGATGGAAAAATGAAGAAAAGAACACTGTCCCTACTATGAAACATGGAGGAGGCTTTGTTATGTTCTTGAGCTGCTTTGCTGCATTTGTCACAGGGTGTCTAGAATCTGTGCAGGGTACAATGAAATCTCAAGACTATCAAGGGATTATAGAGAGAAATGTGCTGCCCAGTGTCAGAAAGCTTGGTCTCAGTCTCAGGTCATGGGTCTTGCAACAGGATAATGACCAAAAACACCCAAGAATGGCTAAGAGGAAAACATTGGACTATTCTGAAGTGGCCTGCTATGAGCCCTGACCTAAATTCTATTGAGCATCTTTGGAAAGAGCTGAAACATGCCGTCTGGAAAAGGCAACCTTCAAACACAAGACAACTGGAGCAGTTTTTTGGAAGTGCATTTGAACAGCAAGGTGGATTGCTGTTGAAGCGAAATAGAGAGAAAAAATCTTTAAATGTTCAGCATAGTGAGTGTGAGCGAGCTGAGTGTGACCTGAGCATAAGTGTGGACGGCGGTAAGTGTGACTTGTGATTCAGTGACTTTGGATTTAGGGAGTTTCCAAGGGAGGAATTGCTGTCTGTTTTTAATTAATACTTGTATTTATTTTTTATCCAACGTTTCTGTGTGGTGCAATCCGCATTAGGAAATGTGCTCCACTATTGTTAATGCCATCCAGTGCACATCTTGCCACATGTATGCAGTCCTTGAGCAGCCGGTCGAGGGTGCATACTGCTGTGCGAGATGTGAGCACATTGTGCATTTGGAAGCCCAGATTCTGGATCTAAATGTGCAGCTGGCAACACTGAGATCCATAGACAATATGGAGAGGAGTCTTCTGCTCACAGAGCAGACGCTCAATGGGATAGATGAGGGGGGGATGGTAGGATGGAGCTGCAGGACAGTGAAGTAGCAATCTGGGTGACAGTTAGGAAGTGGGGTAGAGGGAAGAGTGCCAGGGAGGCTAGTCCTGATCTGGCACACCCCAATAAGTTTGCTAAGTTGACAGATGAGGGGGATGCCAGTACAGGGGTAGCACTGCTGCAGCCAGGCATGTCCTCTGAAAGCCGAAGGAGTGACTGCTCCAGTAAGGAGGGAAATAGGAGAGCAGGGCAGGCCAGACAGGTGCTGGTAGTGGGGGACTCAATTATTAGGGGAACAGATAGGGCAATCTGTCACAAAGACAGGGATCGTCGAACGGTGTGCTGCCTACCTGGCGCTCGAGTCCGACACATCGCTGATCGGGTGGACAGATTACTGGGAGGGGCTGGTGAGGACCCAGCGGTCATTGTGCACATTGGCACAAATGACAAAGTTAGAGGTTGGTGGAAGGTCCTTAAAGATGATTTCAGGGAATTAGGCTGCAAGCTGAAAGCAAGGACCTCCAATGTGGTATTTTCCGAAATACTGCCTGTACCACGTGCCACGCCAGAGAGGCAACGGGAGATTAGGGAGGTTAATAAGTGGCTCAAGAATTGGTGTAAGAAGGAGGGGTTTGGGTTCCTGCAGAACTGGGCCGACTTCTCAGTTGGCTACAGGCTCTATGCTAGGGACGAGCTGCACCTCAATGGGGAAGCTGCAGCTGTGCTGGGGGAGAAAATGGCTAGAAGGTGGGAGGAGTGTTTAAACTAGGGATTGGGGGGAGGGTATTCATTTTATAGGAGGGGAAGATAGTGCAGATAGAGACCTGGACACAAATAAGGAAGTTGGGGTGGCGGTGGCATGGGGGTGGGTGGGGTTAGAACAGTTAATTTAAGAAAGAATAGCGGTACAGAGAGGAACATCCAGTGCATGTATACTAATGCCAGAAGCCTCGCCAGCAAAATGGATGAATTAGAACTAATGTTGTTGGAACATAATTATGACATGGTGGGGATATCTGAAACATGGCTGGATGAGAGCCATGACTGGGCTGTTAACTTGCAGGGCTATAGCCTTTTCAGAAATGACCGTACAGATAAGCGAGGGGGTGGGGTGTGTCTGTATGTAAAATCGTCCTTAAAACCCATCCTGCGTGATAATATAGGTGAATCTAATGAAAATGTAGAGTCCCTGTGGGTGGAGATAAGGGGAGGGGGAAAAATAATAAATTACTGATAGGGATTTGTTATAAATCTCCAAAAATAATGGAAGCAATGGAGAATATCCTCGTAAAGCAAATAGATGAAGCTGCGACTCAAGGAGAAGTCATTATTATGGGGGACTTCAACTACCCTGAAATAGATTGGGGAACAGAAACCTGCAGTTCCAGTAAAGGTAATTGGTTTTTGACAACTATGAGAGACAATTACCTTTCACAACTGGTTCAGGACCCAACAAGGAGGGGGGCACTGCTAGACCTAATATTAACCAACAGGCCAGACCGCATAGCAAATATAAGGGTTGGGGGTCACTTGGGAAATAGTGATCACAAAATAATAAGTTTTCATGTATCCTTTAATCAGATGTGTAGTAGAGGGGTAACAAGGACACTAAACTTCAGGAGGGCAAATTTCCAATGGATGAGAGAGGATCTTGGTGCAATTAACTGGGACGATATCCTGAGACACAAAAATACACAAAGAAAATGGGAGACGTTTATTAGCATCCTGGATAGGACCTGTGCACAGTATATACCGTATGGGAATAAACATACTAGAAATAGGAGGAAACCAATATGGCTAAATAGAGCTGTAAGGGGCGCAATAAGGGACAAAAAGAAAGCATTTAGAAAATTAAAGGAAGTAGGTAGTGATGAGGCATTAAATAAATACAGAAAATTAAATAAATTCTGTAAAAAGCAAATCAAGGCAGCAAAGATTGAGACAGAGAGACTCATTGCCAGAGAGAGTAAAAATAATCCCAAAATATTCTTTAACTATATAAATAGTAAGAAACTAAAAAATGACAGTGTTGGCGCCCTTAAAAATAGTCTGGGTGAAATGGTGGATGAGGATGAGGAAAAAACCAATATGCTAAATGACTTTTTTTCATCAGTATTTACAAAAGAAAATCCCATGGCAGCCAATATGATCAGTGATAACAAAAATTCCCCATTAAGTGTCACCGGCTTAACCCAGCAGGAAGTACGGCGGCGTCTAAAAATAACTAAAATTGACAAATCTCCGGGCCCGGATGGGATACACCCCTGAGTACTGCAGGAACTAAGTACAGTCATTGATAGACCATTATTTTTAATCTTTAAAGAGTCCATAATAACAGGGTCTGTACCACAGGACTGGCGTATAGCAAATGTGGTGCCAATATTCAAAAAAGGGGCAAAAACTGAACTCGGAAATTATAGGCCAGTAAGCTTAACCTCTACTGTGGGTAAAATCCTGGAGGGCATTCTAAGGGATACTATACTGGAGTATCTGAAGAGGAATAACCTCATGACCCAGTATCAGCACGGGTTTACTAGGGACCGTTCATGTCAGACTAATCTCATCAGCTTCTATGAAGAGGTAAGTTCCGGACTGGACCAAGGGAACCCAGTGGACGTAGTGTATATGGACTTTTCAAAAGCTTTTGATACGGTGCCACACAAAAGGTTGTTACATAAAATGAGAATAATGGGGATAGGGGAAAATATGTGCAAGTGGGTTGAGAGCTGGCTCAGGGATAGGAAACAAAGGGTGGTTATTAATGGAGCACACTCGGACTGGGTCGCAGTTAGCAGTGGGGTACCACAGGGGTCAGTATTGAGCCCTCTTCTTTTTAACATATTTATTAATGACCTTGTAGCTTACTCTTACCACATGGGGGTTTTTTTTGCCTTCCTCTGGACCAGCATGTTAGGGCATGTTAGGTTAGGCTATGCGTTGAACTAGATGGACTTAAAGTCTTCTTTCAACCTTAATAACTATGTAACTATGTAACAGTTTGCTCTTGAGGAGTGGGCCAAAATACCTGTCGAGAGCTGCAGAAGTCTCATTGACAGTTACAGGAATCGTTTGATTGCAGTGATTGCCTCAAAAGGTTGTGCAACAAAATATTAGGCTAAGGGTGCCATCATTTCTGTCCAGGCCGATTTCATGAGTTATTTTTTTAACATTCCGTGGAAGCATGGTTGAAAAGCAATGTGTGACTTTCATTTGTTCATTTTCATAGATTTTTATTTATTATTACTTTTGTCAGATTCAAGTTATTTCTGTGACCATTGTGGGTTTTTCTGTCATTAAACGAGGGGTACCAACAGTTTTGACCACATGTGTACATAACGAGCTAGGAGCATTCCAATCCAAAAAGAAAAATTGTCTATATTGCTCCAATATAAGTTGGACTTTGAAGAGGGGATCAATGTCTGTGATTGATGGTCCCTAGTGCAGAACTATGAGGAGAATATTTCTCTACGAACCCTAGAGAGCTGACTCAGCTTCTTTTATGTGAGTGATTTTCCAACAACTTCCAGTGGATGTACATCCAAGCTTTGATCACTTTATTTATACTCCGCAGTTGGAGGCTGCCCATCCTTCAGGATTTGCTATTGATGTCAGCGTGAAACCAGTTCACATCCACATCGTGCACCACTTGTTCCAATCACAGATGTCAGTCATTAGCTTCTGTTCACAAGACTAAGATTGCTGGTCACTATCCCTGGAGGTATCACAGCTCTTATAAGTAGAAGGATCTGTTCTTAATCTCTGTTTTCTGACCACAATTCACTACCTATCCTTAGGTGTAATGTGGGAGGTGGAGGATCAGAGCAGTCGCTCCCAGGGGCCAAAGTCTATGGATGTACAAAATGTCAGCCCCTCTTCCTGCCCTCACACTTAAATTAGTGGTGATTGCCTGCTCCACTTCTTAGAGCATTGCAGTGAGCGCCTATGCTGAGCTTAGCAATGGAGGTGGGTTTATCATCTGCTGCTGCGCTCTGCATAGGTAGCATCTGAGACGACAGAGCTCTTATTACAGTGAAGGGAGATTTGTCATCTTGGTTTTCTTCCTATGCAGAGCGCAGCAGCCGAAGACAAATACTCATCTCATTCGTCGTTCTCGGGGCTTAGATGGTAGAGGTTTAGAAGCTAATGAATGAAGAAAGTATTGAATCACATGCAGAGCACGTGATCTAACTGACTAGGGATGAGGCTAGTGTAATAGAATAGTTACAGAAAATGTGTAATAAAAACTAAACTGGAGCAATGTATAACTTTATTATGAAAATTGCTATGTGTTATTTCAGCAAAAAAGTAAATAAATCAAAAACAAGAGTGTAAAATATAAAACACGCATTTTGAGGATAAGTGGTTCAATACTGGACCACTTAAGGGACTCAGAGAGCTAAAGGGCCACTGCTTGGAAGCGCAAAAAATCTGCCTTACCCCAGGTGCTGGTAACTTATACAAAGCCACTCTATCCATCTATCTATCTATCTATCTATCTATCTATCTATCTATCTATCTATCTATCTATCTATCTATCTATTTATCTATATCATATCTATCTATCTATCTATCTATCTATCTATCTATCTATCTATCTATCTATCTATCTATCTATCTCATATCTATCTATCTATCTATCTATCTCATATCTATCTATCTATCTATCTATTTAACTCTCTATCTATTTATCTATTTATCTATATCATATCTATCTATCTATTATCTATCTATCATCAATCTATCTATTATCTATCTATCTATCTATCTATCTATCTTCTATCTATCTATCATCAATCTATCTATTATCTATCTATCTATCCATCTCATATATATATCTATCTCATATCTATCTATTAATCTATCTATCTCATATCTATCTATTTCATATCTATATATTATCTATCTATTATCTATCTATCTATCTATCTATTATCTATCTATCTATCTATCTATCTATCTATCTATCTATCTATCTATCTATTATCTATCATCTATTTATCTATCTATCTATTATCTATCTATCTATAGATCTATCTATTATTATCTATCTATCTATGTATCTATCTATCTATCTATTATCTATCTACAGTGACTTGAAATAGTATTCATACGCATGACCTTTGTACATGTTTTCACATTACGCCCACAAGTATAAAAGTATGTTATTGGGAACAGTACCCTGACCCCATTCATTTGATGTAACATCAAATAAATGTCAGAATGATTTCATATAGCTCCTCAGACCGGATCCACACATAGTTGACGGTCTCCTGACCCAAATTTGACAGCTTTGAGTCAAAAGAGCCATTGTCACTCTGTATATGTCTGTACTCAGGTGTGAAAAATTGACTTTTCAGAGAGGAAGAGGACTTGAACTCTATAGCGCCCCCTGTCCTCAGGTGTGTGAGCCGTTATGGGACCAGGAAGGATTGTTTTTCTTTCCTGTGACACAGCATTGGCTTTTATTTACTTTGCCTTCTCTTACGACATTTGATCCTGACTTTAGACATTTGCATATTTTCAACCTGAGTAACTTGTTAGTAAATATTGACTGACGACTAGTGTTGAGCATTCCGATACTGCAAGTATCGGGTATCGGCCGATACTTGCTGTATCGGAATTTCCGATACCGAGATCCGATACTTTTGTGGTATCGGGTATCGGGTATCGCAACAACATTAATGTAATAATGTGTAAAAAAGAGAATTAAAATAAAAAATATCGCTATACTCACCTGTCCGACGCAGCCGGGACCTCAGCGAGGGAACCGGCAGCGTTGTTTGTTTAAATTTCGCGCTTTTACTTGGTTACGTGAAGTCCCGGCTTGTGATTGGTCAGGGCGGCCATGTTGCCGGGACGCGGACCAATCACAGCAAGCCGTGACGAAATTACGTCACGGCTTGCTGTGATTGGTCCGCGTCCCGGCAACATGGCCGCCATTAACCAATCACAAGCCGTGACGTCACGGGAGGCTGGACATGCGCGTATTTTGAAAAGCGCGCGTGTCCAGCCTCCAGTGACGTCCCGGCAACATGGCCGCCATTAACCAATCACAAGCCGGGACGTCACGGGAGGCTGGACATGCGCGTATTTTGAAAAGCGCGCGTGTCCAGCCTCATGTGACGTCACGGCTTGTGATTGGTCAGGGCGGCCATGTTGCCGGGACGCGGACCAATCACAGCAAGCCGTGACGAAATTACGTCACGGCTTGCTGTGATTGGTCCGCGTCCCGGCAACATGGCCGCCATTAACCAATCACAAGCCGTGACGTCACGGGAGGCTGGACATACGCGTATTTTGAAAAGCGCGCGTGTCCAGCCTCCAGTGACGTCCTGGCAACATGGCCGCCATTAACCAATCACAAGCCGGGACGTCACTGGAGGCTGGACACGCGCGCTTTTCAAAATACGCGCATGTCCAGCCTCCCGTGACGTCACGGCTTGTGATTGGTTAATGGCGGCCATGTTGCCGGGACGCGGACCAATCACAGCAAGCCGTGACGTAATTTCGTCACGGCTTGCTGTGATTGGTCCGCGTCCCGGCAACATGGCCGCCCTGACCAATCACAAGCCGGGACCTCACGTAACCAAGTAAAAGCGCGAATTTTAAACAAACAACGCTGCCGGTTCCCTCGCTGAGGTTCAGGCTGCGTCGGACAGGTGAGTATAGCAATATTTTTTATTTTAATTCTTTCTTTTACACATTAATATGGTTCCCAGGGCCTGAAGGAGAGTTTCCTCTCCTTCAGACCCTGGGAACCATCAGGGATACCGTCCGATACCTGAGTCCCATTGACTTGTATTGGTATCGGGTATCGGTATCGGATTGGATCCGATACTTTGCCGGTATCGGCCGATACTTTCCGATACCGATACTTTCAAGTATCGGACGGTATCGCTCAACACTACTGACGACAAGTAACAGTATGGGGTTTTTTGCTTTTATTGTGTTTTTTTTTTTTTTTTTCACATATGGATGTAGTTCCCACAAAGGCTGGTAGAGGGCGCAATGTAACAGGACTTTGAGCACAATTATAGGATTCAGAGGAACATTAGAGCCCATCAAACAATGTAATGTTCTTCCCAGAGCGACTTCACACATTAAATTAATAAAAGAGATTTAAAGGATTTCTTTGAAAGTAACCAGATTGGAGAAAAGATGGCAGCACTGATATTTCCGACAACCAATAAATCCCACATCTATGTATCACAGAGTAATCCATAGGTTATATCTATACAGTCTGGACTATTGCAGATATAACAGTGATAATGATCACCCCCTCCGCACCCTAAAAGTGATATAATAGGTTTATAGAAAGAGATGCTCGCTCCTATGCACAAATGAAATCACTAATGTAGATAGAAAATACAAAGCATGCCACATATAATAAGTATCAGCTGCACAGCTATGTTCAGAAGTTTTAAGTTCAGATGCAGCACTGAAAAGCTGTAACTATTTAGAAAGTAAGTTTATAAAGTTTTCAAAATAGGCAATTAATTTTTTCCACTATGGATTTAAGCAAATGACAAGAGAAATCACTACATCCGCACTCATCCTAGCAATCTGAGCCAATGAGCTCTCATAAAGGGGACCTGTCACCAGCCGAAAAGTTGCCAGTTTTTATTTGTATTTTGTTCCCACTGCTTCCTTGATTATTCATAGTTTTTTCACATCTCTAATATGGGTCCAGACAGGGGCAAACACACTATTTGTGCAAACTGTGCAGCTGCACAGGGGCCCAGAAGATAAGGGGATGAACTACCACATGGAAAGCAGGCTGAATTGTGCTTTGTGGTAAACTATTGGCTTGTAAAGGGTTCATGTGTCATGTTTGCACAGTGACCCCCTTTTCTCTGTACCCCCTGGTTCCAGAAATATGGACGTTTTAATTTAAGGCTGATTTTTATGGCCTTTGAGAAGGGAGATGGGCTCACAGGATTCCTCGGGGGCGTGACTTTATTCTGCTCTGTATAAATATCCTGAGAGCCACGCCCTCTAGGACCATAAAATTGGCACTATGTGAAAAGGACCATTTCTATGGAAGCGCATGGCAGATTTATAAAAATAAAAAAAGGCATACTGGGGAGAGCAGCGGGAAAAAAAATAAAAAAGTAGCTAGTTTTACCTTTATGAAAAGTCCTCTTTAAAGGGATTACTCATTGGTGCGTAGTATTCCTCTGAAGTTGGATGCCCACCTATCTAATATCAATGGCTTGCCATTACTAGGGATGAGCAGCACTAAAAGGTTCAGATGCTCGTTACTCGAATTGAGCAATTCCTGATGCTCAGGTGCTCGTTTCGAGTAACAAAATCTGAGCATTTTTCCTGCAGATACTACAAGATGGTCTGGGTGGCAGTGAAAATGTTGAAAATGTATGGAAAAAGTGCTGAATGGAAGTGGAAGGAGAACACCATGGAGAAGACTCCTGTAAGCATCTCTGAGTCCCACATCAATGCTGAAAACAATGGTGTGACACTTTTACTCCACTTTAAGAACTGATAATAAAACATTCAAAATCGACAAAAAATTGGAGTTTACAGAAAAAAAAAATTAAGAAACATTCTTTCCTGTATAATGACTTGTATATAAGGCAACCTTTAAAAAGGATTTAAAAGAAAAATAACAAGTAAATGAACATAAATTTTTATATTAATTTTGCTACATTTCTAAAAAATGTTTATAAAAGAAATGAGAATCTCGGTATAATTTACACTATAAAGGAAGCAAGAACTTCAAAACATTACATGGGAGAGGGACTCAGATATGCAATGTATTTTATATAAAGGAGCGTCTCATATACATTATGTTCAAATTGTCATGTAGTGGTATTGCGAGACTGCCAAAAATTACAATAAGGGCTATCCATACACCCTTGAAGACACCAATTGAAGTACCTCATTCATATATTGAGAACAAATTGTAGTTATGGTGCTACTCCACTCATAAAGGCTCTGCACACAGTACAAAGCCAGAAATAAATTATAAGGAGGGTCATCAATACAATCTTGAAGCCAACAACTGGAGTGCCTCATAAAAAAATTAACAAAGTGTAGTTTATGTACTTTTATGCTCATAAAGGCCTTGGACAAAGTGGAAAGCCAGGAAATTATAAGGAGGGTCATCCATACATCCTTAAAGGCAACAAATGGAAGGCCATTCAAACATTGAACATTATAAACACTTTATGTGCTGCTGTCATCTGGTGGTGTGTAAAAATCGGGACTAATCCAGGCTTTGGTCATTTTTATTACAGTGAGCCTGTCAGCATTCTCTGTTGACAGTTGACAGCATCTGTATATTATAACCCCCCAGGCGGCACTAAAAACCCTCTCAGAGAAGAAGCTATCGGCAGGTCAACACCTCCAAGGCATAGAGGGACAGCTCATGCCAGGTGTCCTGCTCTTTGAAACCCAATAGTTGAAGGTCATAGAGGAATTAGGAAGTATGCTGGTTTGGTTGGCCAAGATAAGTATACCGCCAGAGTCACAGGAAAGGCAGCGGTACATAAAGTCAGCCATATGTGCCAAGCTCCCTATAGCTAAAACCTTTCTGTCTCCAACATGATAAACTGGAGTGGAGCTGCAAGTGGGCTCCCTCCAGGATCAAGCGTAACCAACCGGAGGCCGGATTTCCGAGGTTGTGGGGGTAACTGTATGCCCCACAGCAGAAACCGGTGAGCAGGAGATTTCGAGTCTCCTGGCCACCATTACACCCGAAGACACAGCAGCAGATTAGAGCTCAGAGTCACCAAGAGAAGGGACACCTGTAAAAAGGCTCAAGTTGCCTGCCATGCAGGTAGTGTCCACCTAAAAGGACAGAGAGAGAGAGAGAGAGAAGAACTTGTACAGAGCCTCAGGCAGCAAGGGACTTAGAAAACAGCGCAGTAAGGAAGGCTTCCAACCCCACCTGGCTAGGGGGACTCCGAATTACTTCTTGGATTCTTGGATTCCAAAGATCACCTGTGACAGCATCAGTAAAAGGTAAAGAGACTATAACCTTGTGTCCTCTAATTCTTCCCTCCACTTCACCATCTATCATCCTTTCTAACTACACCCGGAGCCCTGGGGACTAAGCTTTACCTGTGGGGAGCTGCACCATCTAAGCTGCAATACAATCATCTCCAGTGGACCACCTTAAGCAGCGGCGGCCATCCCTGGCTGAGTACCACAGCCAGCATTAGGAACATACTACACTAGACTTTATTATCAATTTTCATTAATCTCCTTTTACGTCACCCAGGGCCACATACCAAATCACCGTGATCACCCCTTTAAGAACAGAACCAGACCGGTTCCGGGTACCCCACAATCCTAGCGGGCACTCCATACTAGCCTCTTATGCGCTAGCAATCAGCTCCTGTTCCTCTTCCTCCTCATCGTCCACCTCATTATTACTCAATCCACCCTGAGCAAATGAGATGAGGCTCGCCTGGATGGTAGTATCTCACGGTCATGTCTTACACCATCTCCTCATGGTCCGCATGCATAGCTTCATGTTTATTTGCAAGCAGTGACTGTTTAAGTAGGCACAGAAACGGGATCATTATGCCGACTATGGCATCATCACCACTCACTATCTTTGTGAAGTCCGCAAAGTCTTGGAGAACTGCACAAATGTAAAACATCCATGCCTACTCTTCAGTGTTATGTGTGAAGGCTGACCAGAATATCGACAGGTGTGTTAGGGCTGGTATTCGACAGCTGGCCTCTACTGCTCACAAAGCCTTACCAGCATGTGCAGTGTGGAGTTTCAGCGCCTGGTGATGTTGCACACCAGTCGGTGAGCTGGCACTTGCGTGCACTGTTGCAGCACTGCCAATGTGGCAGCAACTGTAGCCGACTAGCAGAAATGGGTGCTAACTCGGCGTACCTTAACCAGAAGCTCTTGCAAATCTGAGTATATTTTCAGAAACCACTGACCTGCCAAGTTTTCATGAGGACCAAGCATGGTACGTGTGTTAGCTTGCCAAGCTTCACAGCTGCTACCAGGTTATGCCCCTTTTCATACACAAAACAAAATGACCAGCACATCCAAACTAGTGTGAACAGGTGCCAACTAAAAAAATATATAACTATAGAAAAAGATGAATCCCAAAAAATTATGAAGGCAGCACACCAACAGCTGAAAATTCACGTGCGGTTTATTGGCCCATGTTCAACATTTCGGGCCCAAGTGTGGACCTTTCTTAAGCAGTTTCAAAAGTGCAAATGCATGACGTTTTATAGGAAAGAGATTGTACAAACATTTTAGTGACAATTATCATAATTATGTATCATATCACAATATTAACCCCTTAAGCCCGTATGACATACTATACCGTCGAGGTGGGGTGGGCCTTAATTCCCGGTGACGGGATAGTACGTCATACGCGATCGGCCGCGCTCACGGGGGGAGCGCGGCCGATCGCGGCCGGGTGTCGGCTGCATATCGCAGCTGACATCCGGCACTATGTGCCAGGAGCGGTCACGGACCGCCCCCGGCACATTAACCCCCGGCACACCGCGATCAAACATGATCGCGGTGTACCGGCGGTACAGGGAAGCGTCGCGCAGGGAGGGGGCTCCCTGCGTGCTTCCCTGAGACGATCGGTACAAGGTGATGTACTCACCTCGTACCGAACGTCTTCTCCCTGCAGGCCCCGGATCCAAAATGGCCGAGGGGCTGTATCCGGGTCCTGCAGGGAGCACTTCCGGGTCGGAGCAGGCTGCAGATGAAAGCTGCAGCCTGCTCCGATGAAAGTATGATCGCCGATCTGATAGAGTGCTGTGCACACTATCAGATCTGCGATCTGTGATGTCCCCCCCTGGGACAAAGTAAAAAAGTTAAAAAAAAAATTTCCACATGTGTAAAAAAAAAATAAAAAAATTCCTAAATAAATAATAATAAAAAAAAAAATATTATTCCCATAAATACATTTCTTTATCTAAAAAAAACAAACAAAAACAATAAAAGTACACATATTTAGTATCGCCGCGTCTGTAACGACCCAACCTATAAAACTGGCCCACTAGTTAACCCCTTCAGTAAACACCGTAAGAAAAAAAAAAAAAAAACGAGGCAAAAAACAACGCTTTATTACCATACCGCTGAACAAAAAGTGGAATAACACGCGATCAAAAAGACAGATATAAATAACAATGTTACCGCTGAAAACGTCATCTTGTCCCGCAAAAAACGAGCTGCCATACAGCATCATCAGCAAAAAAATAAAAAAGTTATAGTCCTCAGAATAAAGCGATGCCAAAATAATTATTTTTTCTATAAAATAGTTTTTATCGTATAAAAGCGTCAAAACATAAAAAAATGATATAAATGAGGTATCGCTGTAATCGTACTGACCCGACGAATAAAACTGCTTTATCAATTTTACCAAGCGCAGAACGGTATAAACGCCTCTCCCAAAAGAAATTCATGAATAGCTGGTTTTTGGTTATTCTGCCTCACAAAAATCGGAATAAAAAGTGATAAAAAATGGTCACGTGTCCGAAAATGTTACCAATAAAAACGTCAACTCGTCCCGCAAAAAACAAGACCTCACATGACTCTGTGGACCAAAATGTGGAAAAATTATAGGTCTCAAAATGTGGAGACGCAAAAACTTTTTTGCTATAAAAAGCGTCTTTTAGTCTGGTTTCACACTTGCATTTTTATCTGCATGCGTTTTTTAAAAAAACCGCATGTGTGAAAAAATGCATGTAAACGCGGTAAAACGCATGCGTTTTTATAGAAAAACACAAGAAAACAAGAAAAAAACAAAAAACCCTAACCCTACCCCTAACCCTACCCCTAACCTGAAATACGTGGCACTGAAATATACGTTTATATACGTATATACGTATATAAGTGCCACGATATTTCAGTGGCCACGTATATAAGTGCCACGTATTTAAGTGCCACGTATTTAAGTGCCACGTATTTAAGTGCCACGTATTTAAGTGCCACGTATTTACGTGCCACGTATTTACGTGCCACGTATTTTTCAGTGCCTGAAATACGTGGCACTGAAATACGTGGCACTGAAATATCGTGGCACTGAAATATCGTGGCACTGAAGTATTTACGTGCCACGTATTTTTCAGTGCCTGAAATACGTGGCACTGAAATACGTGGCACTGAAATACGTGGCACTGAAATACGTGGCACTGAAATATCGTGGCACTGAAATATCGTGGCACTGAAATACGTGGCACTGAAATACGTGGCACTTAAATATGTGGCTCTTAAATACGTGGCACTTATATACGTGGCACTTATGACTGTCAGAAAATGTTCAGTAAACGGTTAGGGGTGAGGTTAGGGGTAGGGTTTCAGGTAGAATTGGGGAGTTTCCACTGTTCAGGCACATCAGGGGCTCTCCAAACGCGACATGGCGTCCAATCTCAATTCCAGCCAATTCTGCGTTGAAAAAGTAAAACAGTGCTCCTTCCCTTCCGAGCTCTCCCGTGCGTCCAAAAAGGGGTTTACCCCAACATATGGGGTATCAGCGTACTAGGGACAAATTGAACAACAACTTCTGGGGTCCAAGTTCTCTTGTTATCCTTGGGAAAATAAAAATTTGGGGGGCTAAAAATCATTTTTGTGGGAAAAAAAATATGTTTTATTTTCACGGCTCTGCGTTGTAAACTGTAGTGAAACACTTGGGGGTTCAAAGTTCTCACAACACATCTAGATAAGTTCCTTGGGAGGTCTAGTTTCCAATATGGGGTCACTTGTGGGGGGTTTGTACTATTTGGGTACATCAGGGGCTCTGCAAATGCAACGTGACGCCTGCAGACCAATCCATTTAAGTCTGCATTCCAAATGGCGCTCCTTCCCTTCCGAGCTCTGTCATGTGCCCAAACAGTGGTTCCCCCCCACATAGGGGGTATCAGCGTACTCAGGACAAATTGGACAACAACTTTTAGGGTCCAATTTATCCTGATACCCTTGTGAAAATACAAAACTGGGGGCTAAATTTAATTTTTGTGGAAAAAAAAAAAAAAATTATTTTCACGGCTCTGCGTTATAAACTGTAGTGAAACACTTGGGGGTTCAAAGTTCTCACAACACATCTAGATAAGTTCCTTGGGGGGTCTAGTTTCCAATATGGGGTCACTTGTGGGGGGTTTGTACTGTTTGGGTACATCAGGGGCTCTGCAAATGCAACGTGACGCCTGCAGACCAATCCATTTAAGTCTGCATTCCAAATGGCGCTCCTTCCCTTCCGAGCTCTGTCATGCGCCCAAACAGTGGTTCCCCCCCACATAGGGGGTATCAGCGTACTCAGGACAAATTGTACAACAACTTTTAGGGTCCAATTTATCCTGATACCCTTGTGAAAATACAAAACTGGGGGCTAAAAAATCATTTTTGTGAAAAAAAATAATTTTTATTTTCACGGCTCTGCGTTATAAACTGTAGTGAAACACTTGGGGGTTCAAAGCTCTCAAAACACATCTAGATAAGTTCCTTAGGGGGTCTACTTTCCAAAATGGTGTCACTTGTGGGGGGGTTTAATGTTTAGGCACATCAGGGGCTCTCCAAATTAAGATGGCATCCCATCTTAATTCCAGTCAATTTTGCATTGAAAAGTAAAATAGCGCTTCTTCCCTTCTGAGCTCTGCTATGCGCCCAAACAATGGTTTACACCCACATATTGGGTATCGTCGTACTCAGGACAATTGCACAACAACTTTTGTGGTCTAATTTCTTCTCTTACCCTTGGGGAAATAAAAAAATGGGGGTGAAAAGATCATTTTTGTGAAAAAATATGATTTTTTATTTTTACGGCTCTGCATTATAAACTTCTGTGAAGCATTTGTTGGGTCAAAGTGCTCAACACACATCTAGATAAGTTCCTTAAGGGGTCTACTTTCCAAAATGGTGTCACTCGTGGGGGGTTTCAATGTTTAGGCACATTAGGGGCTCTCCAAACGCAACATGGCGTCCCATCTCAATTCCAGTCAATTTTGCATTGAAAAGTCAAATGGCGCTCCTTCCCTTCTGAGCTCTGCCCTGCGCCCAAACAATGGTTTACACCCACATATGGGGTATCAGTGTACTCAGGACAAATTGCACAACAATTTTTGGGGTCCAATTTCTTCTCTTACCCTTGGGAAAATAAAAAATTGGGGGTGAAAAGATCATTTTTGTGAAAAAATATGATTTTTTATTTTTACGGCTCTGCATTATAAACTTCTGTAAAGCACTTGTTGGGTCAAAGTGCTCACCACACATCTAGATAAGTTCCTTAGGGGGTCTACTTTCCAAAATGGTGTCACTTGTTAGGGGTTTTAATGTTTAGGCACATCAAGGGCTCTCTAAATGCAACATGGCGTCCCATCTCAATTCCAGTCAATTTTGCATTGAAAAGTCAAATGGCGCTCCTTCCCTTCCGAGCTCTGCCCTGCGCCCAAACAATGGTTTACACCCACATATGGGGTATCAGCGTACTCAGGACAAATTGCACAACAATTTTTGGGGTCCAATTTCTTCTCTCACCCTTGGGAAAATAAAAAATTGGGGGTGAAAAGATCATTTTTGTGAAAAAATATGATTTTTTATTTTTACGGCTCTGCATTATAAACTTCTGTAAAGCACTTGTTGGGTCAAAGTGCTCACCACACATCTAGATAAGTTCCTTAGGGGGTCTACTTTCCAAAATGGTGTCACTTGTTAGGGGTTTCAATGTTTAGGCACATCAGGGGCTCTCCAAATGCAACATGGCGTCCCATCTCAATTCCAGTCAATTTTGCATTGAAAAGTCAAATGGCGCTCCTTTGCTTCCAAGCTCTGCCATGCGCCCAAACTGTGGTTTACCCCCACATATGGGGTATCAGCGTACTCAGGACAAATTGTGCAACAACTTTTGGGGTCTATTTTCTCCTGTTACCCTTGGTAAAATAAAACAAATTGGAGCTGAAATAAATTTTGTGTGAAAAAAAGTTAAATGTTCATTTTTATTTAAACATTCCAAAAATTCCTGTGAAACACCTGAAGGGTTAATAAACTTCTTGAAAGTGGTTTTGAGTACCTTGAGGGGTGCAGTTTTTAGAATGGTGTCACACTTGGGTATTTTCTATCATATAGACCCGTCAAAATGACTTCAAATGAGATGTGGTCCCTAAAAAAAAATGGTGTTGTAAAAATGAGAAATTGCTGGTCAACTTTTAACCCTTATAACTCCGTCACAAAAAAAAATTTTGGTTCCAAAATTGTGCTGATGTAAAGTAGACATGTGGGAAATGTTATTTATTAAGTATTTTGTGTGACATATGTCTGTGATTTAAGGGCATAAAAATTCAAAGTTGGAAAATTGCGAAATTTTCAAAATTTTCGCCAAATATTCGTTTTTTTCACAAATAAACGCAAGTTATATCGAAGAAATTTTACCACTAACATGAAGTACAATATGTCATGAGAAAACAGTGTCAGAATCGCCAAGATCCGTTGAAGCGTTCCAGAGTTATAACCTCATAAAGGGACAGTGGTCAGAATTGTAAAAATTGGCCTGGTCATTAACGTGCAAACCACCCTCGGGGCTTAAGGGGTTAAGAAAAAAGCATCCACATGATGTGATCATATATTATGTGTGAAAAGTGCTAAATATATATCTATGAATAGATATGACCATTCTTTCCATAATTGGTGATCAGTGGCAGCTGTTTAAAATCGATTACATGTTAATTTTGAGTATGATTCACCCTATTTGCACTACAAAATTCGCGCCGATATACGGTGTCTTTGTTGCATTATTGCGCATGTTCAGAAATGTCAAAACCACATGACACATCCAATACATCCGCTCATGCGTGGATAACATCTGAAGGCTCCTGCGACATCTTAGGCATCTTTCACACTTCCGTCTTCTGGGCTCTATCGCAATCCATCGTTCTGGGCAAAAAACGGATCCTGCAAATGTGCTTGCAGGATGCGTTTTTTGCCCATAGACTTGTATTAGCAACGGATCGCGACGGATGTGCATGATCCGTCGTGTTTTGGCGGACGCGACGCACAAAAAAAGTTCAATGTAACGTTTTTTTGTGCAATGTGTCTGCCATTTCCGACCGCGCATGCGCGGCCGGAACTCCGCCCCCTCCTCCACGCTCATCACAATGGGCAGCGGATGCGTTGTAAAACTGCATCCGCTGCCCACTTTGTGCTAAATTTAGCACAACGTCCGTCGGGCCGACGGTTTCCGACGGCCCCGTACTGACGGAAGTGTGAAAGTAGCCTTAGTAATGTCTATAAGGTTGTTCATTTGCTGGGAGGAAAAATACCAGAGTTCAATGCAAAAAAGGCACGCATGCGCTACATACTTTAGGATTCTACAAATGCCATTTTAGAAGTGGGAATATAATGTGTAACTACCCACATTATATTAATATGTGGCGACAATTAATTCTTAATTAAGTCAGTGTGCTTCAGTAGAAGAACTTCCAGTTCTGGACTAAGGACATCAAGTTTTAGAGAAAAATCCAATGGTACCGGGAGCACCCCCCATTAGCTGGGATCGGTCACCCATAATACCAAAGGGTGTTGGGAGAACCACCCCCATGTGTAGGAATGGTCCTCAACCTCCACTCAATTGGGTAAATATCTAACAATATACCAATATATCACCACTGGAAAGACTTATGCACATAGGACATTTTTAGGCCCGAAAAAAAGATAAGAAAAAAGAAGTCATTTTATTTTAACTCTGTTGAGAATAACATAATATAATCAGATGATATAGTTTGTTCATGTAACGATACAAATGGGAGGAGCTATACATGCAGAATGAAAACAAGCCAACAAATCTAAAAGGAAAAACAAAGGAAAAAAAATAAAAAAATATAAAGATAAATATAAATAGACCAATTCAATTACACCACAAAATATCAAAGATAATCATTTAGAACATCATAGGGCAAACCAATATCTATAATGTAATGCCAAGCTTATAATCAACATTTGGACCAAAAGGTTTCGGTGTTTTAAGTCTTTTAATCCATTTTAACTCTTTAATCTTCAATACCCTCACTCTATCGCCACCTCTTCTTAATGGTGGTACTTGATCTATGATCCTAAATTTCAGATCCTTTTCCGTATGTTTAAGCTAAACAAAATGTTTTGGCACAGGTAGATCCATCCGTCTTTTCCTGATTGTATATCTATGTTGGTTCATTCTTGTTTTTTAATCACAGGTGGTCTCTCCCACATATAAGACATTACATGGGCATTGTAAGAGATATATAATAAATTCCGAGGAACATGTAAGATAGTAATTAATCAAAAAAATCTCTTTAGTAACTGGGTAGTTGAAAAGAACTACCCTTTAAAATATACGAAAATTTAACACAACATAAGCACGGAAAACAGCCAGTCCTAGATTTACCCGTTATGAAACTCGGTGTAGTTACTTTCTAAGGACCAATATCTGAATGTACCAACCTATCTCTCAATTTTACTGCACATTTGTAAGATACAAAAGATACAAGTGGAGGAGATTTAAACTCCTCAATTCCCGATAGACATTTACTAAGCATCGGCCAATGTCATTTAACTACAGCTACAATTTATTTGCTTTCCTCAAAAAAGTATGTAGTTAATGGTATTCAGTTTAACACTATATCGTGTACGCCACCCTTATCAAGAAGGCTGTCACGATCCAAAGCTTTCACCCTATTCTTCCACTTTTTCTTCAAATGATTAGGATACTTTCTCTGTTCAAATTTCTTAACCATATCCTCCAATGATTTATCCAAGGCTGGTTTCACACTAGTGTACGGGAGGACTGCGCCTAACTAAACCGAACGCAACAGCATACATTCTCATGGCCTGCGTACCCAATGTTAAAGATAAATACGCAGGGCAATGCAGGATGCAAGGAGAAGTAGGTGGAGCATAGGCGTGGTTTCATGGAGGAAGAAGGGAGGAAGTACGCTGCCATCCGGAGCCTTCCGGTACGCTAGTGTGAAACCAGCCTAACCTGTCATTATCATTCACAATGTGTCTAAGGCTTCTTTCACACTTGCGTCGTTTGGCATCCGTCACAATCCGTCATTTTGGGAAAAAAAACGGATCCTGCAAATGTGCATGCAGGATGCGTTTTTTCCCATAGACTTGTATTAGCGACGGATGGCCACACGTCGTGTCCATCGTGCAATGGATCCATCGTGTTTTGGCGGACTGTCGTCACGAAAAAAACATTCAAGGGAACGTTTTTTCGTACGTCGCGACCGCCATTTTCTACCGCGCATGCACGGACGGAACTGCGCCCCCTCCTCCCCGGACTTCAGAATGGGCAGCGGATGCTTTGAAAAACTGCATCCGCTGCCCACGTCGTGCACAAATTTCACAACGTGCGTCGGAACGTAGGCCCGACGCTTAGCGACGGACCCGTACTGACGCAAGTGTGAAAGTAGCCTAACTCATAGAAGTTGGCTAAATGGTAAAGACTCTATCATTATTTATGGTAGAAAAAGATGAAGTTGCACCCTGAGTTGCTAAGAATGATAACTCTAGAAGCCTGGAATGTAGTGTTTGGAATGTAGCATTTTCCTATTTTCTAAGGCAGTAATGCAGTTACAAAGTTCCAGAGTTATCATTATCACACACAGCGATACCTGGTTGGAGGTTCAGTGGCAAAAGCCACAGATCTGCCTGGTCTGTAATTCCTTTAAGTAACTCTTCTGCAGTGTGCCATTTGTCTCCTAGACAAATTAGCTTTAGCAGAGCCTGTTGCCGCTTCGCTGAGGCAGTGTTGCAGAGTTTCCAACTTCCAGCTGATGTGGATGATGTTCTCTGAGATAAAACATTGGAGATGGAGGAAGAGGAAGAGCAGAAGGGGGTGCAGGAACTGATGTCTGAGATGGAGGAAATCCTGATAGAATTAGGGCCAGCAATCCTTGGACATCAGAAAAACATGTGCGGTGCCAAGGTGGGACTCGGCCCCAGTCTCCACAATGTTCATCCAGTGTGCCATCAGGGAAATGTAGCATCCCTGGTCAAAAGTGCTTGTCCACGTGTCAGTCGTTAAGTGGACAATCCCAGTAAGTGCGTTGGTAAGGTAACTGGTGATGTTCCTGGGCACGAGCTGGTACAAAGCAGGGACGCCACACAGGGAGAGAAAGTGGTGGCTGGGGGATTGAGGGATGGCTACTGCTATGAGTGGGCAGAAATCCTCCGGGTCAACAAACCTAAACAGCAGCAATTTCACAGCAAGCAGCCTTGAAATGTGCCCGTCTAGCTTTTAGGCCGGTGGGTGGCTGAAAACTCTCTTTCGTTCCAAGGCCTGGGGTAGAGACAGCTGAACGATGTGCTGGGACACTGATTTGGAAGATGATGAAGATGAAGAAGAAGAAGAAGATGAAGATGATGATGATGATGATGATGATAAGCCAGAATGTGCAAGGACAGGTTTAGGGCAGGGGACATCTGTGCCAGTGTCGTGGCAGGGGAGTGGGAACCACCTAGTACATGGGAAGAGGCAGTGGTGGCACTAATCATGGACCCAGGCGTTCAGACCACCGAGTCAGGTGCTTAGATGACATGTGCCTGATGGTGCTGGTGGTGGTTAGGCCTTTAGTGGTCAGGCCCCTGCTGATCTTGGCCTACAACTGGTTGCAAATGACAATTTTTTTGTCATAGAACTTGCTTTAAAAAAGTCCCAGACTGGGGAACACCTAACTCTTTGACAGAGAACTTCACGAGTTTTGGTGCTCTGTGGAACAGTTGCATGCCTTCTCACTCTGGTCACCCCACTGCCTCTTCCTGCCTGTTTTGATTCTGCTAATCCATCCCTCTCAATGCTGCTGGCCTTGCTCTGCATGCCAGCTTTCCAGGTTGGGTCGATGACTTCATCATCTTCCACCTAGTCTTCCACCTCCGCACCCTGATTCTCCTGACTTGGTAACTTAACTACAACCTAACTTTTCAGCAACAGTATCTCATCATCATCTTCCTCCTTAGACAAAATGTGACATTCCCTGCCGTCATCTTCTTGTGGCAGTGGCTGCTCTAAGTTTTGTGCATTACAAAACAGCATTTCCTTTTGTACTTCTTGGACCATGCATGGTGAAAGGCCACAATCAAGAAACTATGTTGCAAAGAGCTCCTCGGAGTGTCCTAGTGTGAAATCACTGGTCTCCTGGGACTCACCATGGTGGGAGGAAGGAGGTTAAAGTGAGGATTAAGTGATCCAGACTCTTGGCTGGTGAGTCTGGAACATGTTGAAGAGTTGGTGGTGCTGCCAAGGATGCTGGAAGCATTGTCTGCTATCCAACCAACCATCTGTTCACACTGGTGTGGCTTCAGAAGTGGTGTACCTTGCATCCTTGCAGTGTGGTACAGGAACCTATGTGTCATGTCTTGTGCTCCAGTAACAGGCATAGTTGCACCTGACCCATCTTACATTTGCTCTTTTTTCAAATTTGACTGTTTATCTCCCTGCAAGGAGTTTTCAAATTGTTATAATGTTAACACCTGCTCTGTCTCCCTTGTGTCACTGCATCCCGCAACCTGCTTACATTTGCGCACCTCACTGTAGTATTGATTCACATTACATGATCCATAGTACAAAATGTGTACAGGGTCTAGGTCTAAAATATTGTCTGTTTTTTTATTGCTTTATAGTGCAGTTTTTCTCATGGAATTTAGCAACAAGATCTGCCCCAAAGTCCACCGTTTTGGGTGCAGATTTGCCGATGCTGATTTCAGTGCAGATTTTTGTGGATTTGCTGTCTGCTACATGTGGACATACCCATACGCAAATAATAGATTATCAGATGCCAACTTATTTCAGGAATATATATATATATTTATATATATATATATATATATATATATATATATATATATATATATATATATATATATATATATATATATTCGTCTAAGGGGCACTTCCATCTGTTTGTCTGTCTTTCTGTTTGTCTGTCTGTCACGGAAACCCCGCAGGACGCGACCAATCAGCAATGGGCACAGTCCGGCCGCGAATTCGCCCCTTCCTACTCTCTGTCAGTGCCCCCTCCATACTCCCCTCCAGTCAGCGCTCACACAGGGTTAATGGCTGCGTTACACCGCATTATGCCGCGGTGAAACGCAGTCCGTTAACGCTGCTATTAACCATGTGTGACCAACTTTTTACTATTGATGCTGCCTATGCAGCATCAATAGTAAAAAGATCTAATGTTAAAAATAACTAAAAAAATTAAAAAATCATTAGATACTCACCTTCCAGCCCCTTTCCCGCTCCTCGCGACGCTCCGGTATATGCATTGCAGTCTTGCGAGATGATGACGTAGCGGTCTCGCGAGACTGTGAAGCATGGTTTAAATCCTGAGTCAGTTCGAGGCTGGACTGCATCTGTCGCTGATTGGTCACAGGATGTCGGGGATTCGGGGCACTGGATGTCGGTGGTTCGGGGTGCAGGATATAGTACAGCCATGTAGTGTATAACACAGCCACGTAGTATATAGCACAGCCACGTAGTATGTAGTATATAGCACAGTCACGTAGTATATAGCACAGCCATGTAGTATGTAGCATCCACGTAGTATATAGCACAGCTACGTAGTATGTAGTATATAGCACAGTCACGTAGTATATAGCACAGCCATGTAGTATGTAGCAGCCACATAGTATATAGCACAGCTACGTAGTATATAGCACAGCCACGTAGTATAAAACACAGTCCATGTACTATATAACACAGACAGCAACATAGTATATAGCACAGCCACGTAGGATATAGCACAGCCACGTAGTATATAGCACAGCCATGTAGTATAAAACACAGTCCACGTAGTATATAGCACAGCCACGTAGTATATAGCACAGCCACGTAGTATATAGCAGTCAAATAGTACATAGCAGTCACAAAGTATATAGCACAGCCACGTAGTATAAAGCACAGCCCACGTACTATAAAAAATAGACAGCCACATAGTATATAGCAGCCACGTAGTATATAGCACAGCCACATAGCATATAGCACAGCCACGTAGCATATAGCAGCCACATAGTATATAGCACAGCCACGTAGTATATAGCAGCCACATACTATATAGCAGCCACATACTATATAGCAGCCACATAGTATATAGCAGCCACATACTGTATAGCAGCCACATAGTGTATAGCAGCCATTGTTTATATAGCACAGCCACATGGCATATAGCAGCCACATAGTATATAGCACAGCCACGTAGTATATAGCACAGCTACGTAGTACATAGCAGCCACGTAGTATATAGCAGCCACATAGTATATAGCACAGCCACGTAGTATATAGCACAGCCCACACAGTATTTAACGCAGCAGCGTAGTATATAGCACAGCCACATAGTACATAGCACAGCCACATAGTATATAGCACAGCTCATGTACTATATAACACAGACAGCCATGTAGTATATAGCAGAGCCACATAGTATATAGCACAGCCACGTAGTATATAGCACAGCCACGTAGTATATAGCACAGCCCATATACTATACAACACAGACAGCCACGTAGTATATAGCAGAGCCACGTAGTAAATAGCACAGCCACGTAGTATATAGCACAGCCATGTAGTATATAGCAGCCACATAGTATGCAGCAGCCACATAGTATATAGCAGCCATGTAGTATATAACACAGCCCACGCAGTAAATAACACAGCCCACAGAGTATATAACACTGCCCACGTAGCATATATCAGTCACGCAGTATATAACATAGCCCACGTAGTATACAGCAGTGTGGGCACCATATCTCTGTTAAAAAAGAATTAAAATAAAAAATAGTTATATACTCAGCCTCCGGCGTCCACCGATGTGCGCAAGCGGCGAGGCTGCCGCCAGCTTCCGTTCCCAGTGATGCATTGCGAAATTACCCAGATGATTTAGCGGTCTCGCGAGACCGCTAAGTCATCTGGGTAATTTTGCAATGCATCTCTGGGAACGGAAGCTGGCGGCAGCCTCACCGCTCGCGCGCATCGGTGGATGCCAGAGGGTGAGAATAGCACCATTTTTTATATTATTTTTAACATTATATCTTTTTACTATTGATGCTGCATAAAATGCTAAAATGCTATGTGGGCGGCGGGCTCTGACTGGGGGGGTTGGGGGGAGTATGGAGGGGGCACTGACTGCAGGGGAGTAGGGAGTGGCCATTTTGCGGCCAGACTTTTCCCGTCGCTGGCCGTGACCAATCAGCGACTTGGGAATTCCGTGACAGACAGACAAACATGCCCCTTAGATGATTATATATATAGATTTTTTATTTTACTTCTTTTTTTTAACAGGGATATGGTGCCCACATTGCTATATACTACGCAGGCTGTGTTATATACTACATGGGCTGTGTTATATACTATGTCTCTGTGCTATATACTACGTGGGCTGTGCTATATACTACATCACTGTGCTATGTACTACGTGGGCTGTGTTATATACTGCGTGAGCTGTGTTATATACTGCACCTCTGTGCTATATACTACATGGGCTGTGCAATATATTACGTGGCTGGGCAAAATACTACGTGGCTGTGTTATATACTGCGTGAGCTGTGCTATATACTACGTGAGCTATGCTATATACTACGTGGCTGTGTTATATACTATGTGGGCTGTGCTATATACTGCGTGGGCTGTGCTATACACTGCGTGGGCTGTGTTATACACTGCATGGGTTGTGCTATATACTGCTTGGGCTGTGCTATATACTACGTGGGCTGTGCTATATACTGAGTGGCTGTGCTATATACTGCGTGGCTGTGCTACATGCTATGTGGCTGTGTTATATGCTACATGGCTGTGTTATATGCTACGTGGGCTCTGCTATATGCTACGTGGGCTCTGCTATATGCTACGTGGGCTGTGGTATATTTCTCTGCTGTATCTGTGCATCATGAATCATGGTGTGTGTTAATCCCTTAAGCCCCGAGGGTGGTTCGCACGTTAATGACCGGGACAATTTTTACAATTCTAACCACTGTCCCTTTATGAGGTTATAACTCTGGAACACTTCTGCGGATCCTGGTGATTCTGACACTGTTTTCTTGAGACATATTGTACTTCATGATAGTGGTAAAATTTATTTGATATTACCTGCGTTTATTTGTGAAAAAAAACGGAAATTTGGCGAAAATTTTGAAAAGGAACTTATCTAGATGTGTTGTGAGAACTTTGAACCCCCAAGTATTTCACTACAGTTTATAATGGAGAGCCGTGAAAATAAAAAATCATTTTTTTCCCACAAAAATGGTTTCTTAGCCCCCAAAATTAGTATTTTCCCCAAGGGTAACAATAGAAATTGGACCCCAGAAGTTGTTGTCCAATTTGTTCTGAGTACGCTGATACCCCACATGTTGAGGTAAACCCCTGTTTGGGCGCACGGGAGAGCGCGGAAGGGTAGGAGCACTGTTTTACTTTTTCAATGCAGAATTGGCTGGAATTGAGATCGGATGCCATGTCGTGTTTGGAGAGCCCTGATGTACCTGAACAGTGGAAACCCCAAATTCTAACTGAAACCCTAACCAAAACACACCCCTAATCCCAACCACACCCCTAACCCCAACCCTAACCACACCCCTAACCCTAATCCCAACCATTACCCTAACCACACCCCTAACCCTGACACACCCCTAACCCTAATCCCAACCGTAAATGTAATCTAAACCCTAACCCTAGCCCCAGCCCTAACCCTAACCCTAGCCTCAACCCTAACCCTAGCCTCAACCCTAGCCCCAACCCTAACCCTAGCCCTAACGGGAAAATGGAAATAAATACATTTTTTTTTGTTTTTTTATTTTTCCCTAACTAAGGGGGTGATGAAGGGGGGTTTGATTTACTTTTATAGCGGGTTTTTAGCTGATTTTTATGATTGGCAGCTGTCACACACTAAAAGACGCTTTTTATTGCAAAAAATATTTTTTTGCGTCTCATTTTGAGAGCTATAATTTTTCCATATTTTGGTCCACAGATTCAAGTGAGGTCTTGTTTTTTGCAGGACGAGTTAATGTTTTTATTGGTACCTTTTTTGGGCACGTGACATTTTTTGATCGCTTTTTATTCCTATTTTTGTGAGGCAGTTTGACCAAAAACCAGCTATTCATGAATTTCTTTTGGGGGGGCGTTCCACGTTTGGTAAAATGGATAAAGCAGTTTTATTTTTCGGGTCAGTACGATTACAGCGATACCTCATTTATATTTTTTTATGTTTTGGCACTTTTATACGATAAAAACTAGTTTCTAGAAAAAAAAAATCATTTTTGCCTCGCTTTATTCTGAGGACTATAACTTTTTTATTTTTTTGCTGATGACGTTGTATGGCAGCTCGTTTTTTGCGGGACAAGATGACTTTTCAGCGATACCATGATTATTGATATCTGTTTTGTTGATCGCGTGCTATTCCACTTTTTGTTTGGTGGTATGATAATAAAGCGTTGTTTTTTGCCTCGTTTTTTTTTTACTGTGTTCACTAAGGGGGTTAACTAGTGGGACAGTTTTATAGGTCTGGTTGTTACGGACGCGGCGATACTAAATATGTGTACTTTTATAGCTTTTTTTAATTTAGATAAAGGATTGTATTTATGGGAACAATATTTTTTTTTGTTCTTCATTTAGGATTTTTTTTTTTTTACACATCTAAATATTTTTTTTTTTACTTTATAACATTGCCCCAGGGGGTGCATCATGTTATAAGGTCAGATCGCTGATCTGACACTTTGCAGAGCACTGTGTCAGATCAGCGATCTGGCATGCCCTGCTCCTGGCTTACCAGCGCCTGCTCTGAGCAGGCGCTTGTTAAGCCACCGCCCTGCAGGAGCCGGATGCAGCCCCACGGCCATTTTGGATCCAGGGCCTACAGGGAGGAGACGCTCGGTACAAGGTGAGCACATCGCCTTGTACCAAGGGTCTCAGGGAAGCCGGCGGGGAGCCCCCTCCCTGTGCAATGCTTCCCTATGCCCCGGAACGCTGCGATCACGTTTGATCGCAGTGTGCAGTGGGTTAATGTGCCGGGGGCGATCCGAGAGCGTACTATCCCATCCCTGGGAATTAAGTTCCAGGTCACCTTGACGGGATAGTACGTCATATGGGATTAAGGGGTTAAACAGCGGGGCCCACTAAGACTCTTTCGCCTGGGGCCCTCAAAAACCTGGAGCCGGCCCTGACTTCACTGATTGGTCACGCCCGGAAACGAACAATCAGCGAGAGGCGCAGTTCGGCCGTGAATTGGTGCGGAATTCGAGCTACACTTCGCTAATTGGTCGCGCCCGGCTGGCCGAATCCTGTGTATAAATTGCATTATTCTGAAAACTTCATAAATAAACTACATACATATTCTAGAATACCCGATGTGTTAGAATCGGGCCACCATCTAGTTTCTCTATAATAATATGCCATATCTTTTTAGACAAGTAACTTTTTTTGTGTCGAATGAAAGCGATCAGAGAGTAGGATATATGACAGGCGCACACATGTCATCATCTTTGCCTTCTCAAGTTTCATATTCCAGGTGCGCTCTCCTGACCTCAGCTGCGAGACCACCAAGTACAAGGGTAGAAATGTAGCTGCCCCCAAAAAGAGCAATTATGTCTCAGCTTTGGAATATGTAAGCACCAACCAAATCAGCTGCTGTGGGAAACTGCTTCAGTTTTCCCTTAAACCATTTTACAAACTACAAACTCAGCTCTGCTACATTCATATATCTTCTCATCTGTAAATGCCACCAGCACAATCCCAGAGGTCAAAGTAACATTAACAACATGTCTTCCCTCTCCCTGAGCAACTTTTGCTTTTGATTTTTCCTCATCATCACCTTCCAATTGCTAAAACTTGTTTTATTGATCAGTCCATAGAATTTTATCAGGATTTTTTTTTTTTTTTTTGCAGAATGAGCTTTAGTTTTTATCATTACCATTTTGGGATCTTTTTTTTCTCTTATTAAGGAGGCGAAGTGAACAATAAACGACTTTGTCATTCCTATTTCTTTTTTTGTTGTTGTTGACCATGTAGGATAAATATGATGGTATTTTATTATTTGCTGATTTTTATTTATTTTTTTTAGATTTTATTTACATTTTGGAAAAAATGGGTTTATGTGAACTTATGTGAAGTGAGTACTGTAAAACCACCATTTTCCTATATAGCCCAGCCCCGAGCTTCATGATTCTACAAGCATAGCAGGCTTGGGACTGTAATAAGGCCCCTGACTGCCATAATTCCATTTTGGATGCTCTCAAGGAATGAATGAGATATGCAATGTATAAGCTAGGTTTTTATTCATACCAACACCTCTCTCAAATGTATAAGATCAAGTGTCAAAAATGATAATCACATTGGCACCCTGCATTCATGTTGCGGGGAGCAGATGGGGTTTGAAAGAGGCACATTCCCCCATTTCTAACCTCTTAAATGACGCTGTCACTAATCATAGTGGAATCTAGGAAGTTAAATTACTGAAATTGGAGCAGTTAGGCTCTAGCCATGATGGCGAACCTATGACATGCCTTTCAGCTCTGTAGCCACATACAGATAAGTATGGGGCCACATGCCAAGAAGGACGCTTCATCCTTGGCTTCAGCATGACCAGGTGCAGTAGCCAAGGATAGAGATCGGAGAACCCGAACAGTGCCTGGCAGCGCAGCAAACACCGCTTCTGATCAATGGTGAAATCATCCTCGCTGGTCAGAGAGCTGCCGCTCCCGCTCTGTCAAAAGACAGCATGAGCACTCAGCTGTGATCGGAGGTATAAAATTTACCTCTGGTCACTGGCGTCAGCCAATGGGATTACTGATCCCATCATCTGACACCCGCTGCAAATAATAGCAGTGATAGCAGGAGCAGCAGATGGGCGTATTCATCAGCCACTCCTGCACTGTAAATAAATAATTTGTAAAAACGGCGTGGGTTCCCATGCATTTTTAATAACCAGCAAGGCACAGCCCACAGCTGGGGACTCCAACCCTTAGCTGTCAGCATTAACAAGGCTGGTTATCAAGAATAGAGCGGTCCCCAAGCTGTTTTATTAATCATTTAAATAAATAATTAAAAAAGGGTGCTGGGTCCCCACATTTTTGACAGCTAGCCTTGCTAAAGCAGACAGCTGGGGGCAGGTGTTCTCAGGCTGGTAAAGACCATGGATATTGGCCCCCCAGGCTAAAAATAGCAGCCAGCAGCTGCCCAGAAAAGGCACATTTATTAGATGCACCAATTCTGGCACTTTGCTCTGTTCTTCCCACTTTCACTGTAGCGGTGGCAAGTGGGGTTTTTAGTGAGAAGAGCTGGGCAAAGCACCAGAATTGGTGCATCTCTTGCGCTGTAAATAAATAATTTAAAAAAGTGGCGTGCGTTCCCATGCATTTTTGATAACCAGCAAGGCAAAGCTCACAGCTGGAGGCTGTAACCCTCAGCTGTCAGCTTTACCAAGGCTGGTTATCAAGACTAGAGGGGTCACCATGCTGTTTTTTTAAATTATTTTTTAAAAAAACGGCATGGGTCCCCCCCATTTTTGACAACCAGCCTTGCTAAAGCAGACAGCTGGGGGCTGGTATTCTCAGGCTGGTAAGGGGCCATGGATATTGCCCCCAACCTAAAAATAGCAGCCCGCAGCTATCCAGAAAAGGCATATCTATTAGATGCACCAATTCTGGCACTTTGCCCGGCTCTTCCCATTTGCACTGTAGCTGTGGCAAGTGGGGTTCATAGTGAGAAAAGCCGGGCAAAGCACAAGAATTGGTGCATCTAATAAATGTGCCATTTCTGGGCTGCTGCGGGATGCTATTTTTAGCCTGTGGGGGCCAATATCTATGGTCCTTACCAGCCTGAGAACACCTGCCCCCAGCTGTCTGCTTTAGCAAGGCTGATTGTCGAAAATGGGGGGACCCAACACCGTTTTTTTAAATTATTTATTTATTTAAATTATTAATAGTGTTGAGCGATACCGTCCGATACTTGAAAGTATCGGTATTGGAAAGTATCGGCCGATACCGGCAAAGTATCGGATCTAATCCGATACCGATACCCGATACCAATACAAGTCAATGGGACACCAAGTATCGGACGGTATCCTGTATGGTTCCCAGGGTCTGAAGGAGAGGAAACTCTCCTTCAGGCCCTGGGATCCATATCAATGTGTAAAAGAAAGAATTAAAATAAAAAATAGGGATATACTCACCCTCTGACGCGCCCTGGACTTTACTGCCATTATCGGGAGCCGTTGTACCTAAGAATGCGCGCTTGAAGGGCCTTAGATGACGTCACGGCGCTCTGATTGGTCCGTAGCGGTCGCGTGACCGCTACGCGACCAATCACAAAGCCGTGACATCACCTAAGGTCTTTCAAGCGCTTGAAATACCTTAGAAGACGTCCGCAGCTTCTGATTGGTCGCGTAGCGGTCGCGTGACCGCTACGCGACCAATCACAAAGCCGTGACGTCACCTAAGGTCTTTCAAGCACTTGAAAGACCTTAGGTGACGTCACGGCTTTGTGATTGGTCGCGTAGCGGTCACGCGACCGCTACGGACCAATCAGAGCGCCGTGATGTCATCTAAGGCCCTTCAAGCGCGCATTCTTAGGTACAACGGCTCCCGGTTACGGCGGTAAAGTCCAGGGGCCGCCGGAGAGGTGAGTATATCCCTATTTTTTATTTTAATTCTTTCCTTTACACATTGATATTAATCCCGATACCGATTCCCGATACCACAAAAGTATCGGATCTCGGTATCGGAATTCCGATACCGCAAGTATCGGCCGATACCCGATACTTGCGGTATCGGAATGCTCAACGCTAATTATTAATAAAACCAGCGAGGGAACCCCTCTATTCTTGAAAACCAGCCTTGTTAAAACTGACAGCTGAGGGTTGCAGCCCACAGCTGTCAGTTTTGCCTGGCTGGTTATCAAAAATACAGGGGAAACCACGCTTTTTTTTATTATTATTTATTTACAGCGCAGGAGTGGCTGATGAATACTCCTATCCGCTGCTCCTGCTCTCACTGTTAGCAGCAGCAGGTGTCGGTAAGTTAATAATTAGTTTTTGGTTTATTAAATACAGTTACTGTATATATTACAATGATACATTTTTGTTATTTAAGCAATAAATATCACAAAATTATGTTTTTTTTCTCAAAGTGACACGCCACCCGAGTTATGCTCGTTTTTTTGGTGAATTTTGACACACCAAGCTCAAAAGGTTGCGCATCACTGGACTCTAGTGTCTCAGATGTGCAACGCAGCTGACAGCCATGCTGTATGGTGGGCTCATCTTCCAAAACCATTCCTTAAATATATTGTACATATCTACCGCACATGTACAAGTTGCACCCTATGTAAAATGTTCCTCCCAGTTTCCATGGTTTTGCGGCATTCTGACGCAAACCCTGGGTATGAGGAATGCTGTAACATTTATTGTCTTTGCTGTCAATGGAAGATATGAAGTCTATTTACAAATGAGATATGGGCCATAAACTGGTAATTTTTTCCCTATAATTATGGCCATGGGTGTTGTGAATTCTGGTCTTGGGCTCCCTCCGGTGGTTATAGTGGTAGCGCTGCTGTCTTTGGATCGCAGCATTCATCAGGTGTGTCCACTTATTGCAATTCTGACTGGGCTATTTAGTCTTGCTTGACCCTTTAGTTAGTGCCAGTTGCCCATTGTTTCCTGGAGGATTCACTTCCCTGCCTGGTCTCTCTTGCTTGCTATTCATTTCAACAAAGATAAGTTCTGGCTTTGTTTTTTGCAGTCCACATGCTGTGGGCCTGATCGTTCAAGTTATTTTCCATGTTTTGTTTTGTCCAGCTTGGTCTGTATAAGGATTTGTTCAGCCAAGCTGGTATCTCTGGAGATGCAGATATACCCTCCATGTCTTTAGTTAGCTGTGGAGATTTTGTATTTTCTGTGGTGGATATTTTCTAGTGTTTTAATACTGACCGCATAGTACTCTGTCCTATCCTTTCTATTTAGCTAGAAGTGGCCTCCTTTGCTAAATTCTGATTTCAGTCTGCGTATGTTATTTCCCTCTCCTCTCACAGTCAATATTTGTGGGGGGCTGTCTATCCTTTGGGGATTTTCTCTGAGGCAAGATAGTTTTCCCTTTTCTATCTCTAGGGGTAATTAGTCCTCCGGCTGTGTCGAGATGTCCAGGGAGTGTTAGGTACATTCCACGGCTACTTCTAGTTGCGGTGTTAAGTTCAGGGTCTGCGGTCAGTACAGGTACCACCTTCTCCAGAGTACGTCCCCGCTGCTCCTAGGCCACCAGATCATAACACATGGGTTGCAAAAGCCATTTCGCCACATAGGACACCAGTATCCTACAGGGCCAAAAATACATGTGTTTATTGATGAAAAACACAATCTTCCACTTGTCATCATGGCTGTATTCACATTGTCATAAAAGATATTGGACAAACAACTTGTGACCCCAAGCTGCGCACCAAACACTGATTTTTGGATCATGAAGTGAGTGTTGGTGTAGCCATATGATTCTTTGCAAGCCAGTACCTATTGCTCGGTAACATATTTGGTTAGATGAAACAATGTTTGGAGCACAGTTTGATCAGCTATGATGACATCCCCAAACGTCTCCTCAGATTGCATCAGTCAACATAGGCTAATACGACCACAGGTACGACAGCGCCATTTTCCCTATAATGCTTTGCAGCTATCCTGACTGTTTTCAGAAGAGTAGAAAGACTCAGCTTTTTCTAGCTGCTTTTTTTCTTTGTGGTGTAATCCAGTTATATAGGGATGGGGAACAGAAGAAAAAAAGAGGTTCTGAGACATCTGTCTCAAGCAGCGTTTTTTCAGTCTGCAATCCATCCTAATACTTATCAAGGACAAGTTGAAGCATGAAAAGGTGACATCAGCCATCTTGGACTACGTCTTGGGGAATTCCTTTAAGATAAGCAATTTTTCGAGTCCAGCTGTAGAGTTAGAGAGCTCATGAGTACGGATGAGCTGCTACATGGAAGTTCGGGTTCTGGTACCCAACCTGAACGTCAGTCCAAAGTTTGGTTCTAATATCAGAAGTGTACCCGAACTTGAACCAGAAGCAGAACCTGAACCCCATTAAAAACAATGGAGACCCGAACTTTGGATCTGTAAAAAAAAAAAGTAAATGTTCAGCGTTTAACACTGGACACTAACTGTCAAGTACAAACTTTTAATTTCGGGTTCGCTCATCTCTATTCATGAGTCCAAGTGTATTTGGACTCAATTCACCCAGCCTGACTGACACCTGCAGCTTATACTGAGCAATGGGAGATCTCAGCAGGGAGGAGGGACACTGAGGAAGTTTAACCATTCAAAAAGGATTATACAGCCATCCCTATATTGATTTTTCAAAGTGAATACTGCAGCCTAATCATGTTTAAGATATCTATTTAATATATGTATTTTGCACTGAGATGAAATCTCTGGAACAAATTGAATAGTTAGAAATATATATACAATATAATAATATATTAATATTTTGATTCAAATTGTGAAAAATATTTTATTTTCTAACAGAGATATTTTTTTAAATTATCTCATTTTACCTTTTATTAAATTACCTTCGCTTTAAATCTTGATTTGACAGAAGAAACATGTATGATAAATTCATCTAGGGGTAACAACTGTAAATTGTATCTCACATTTATCTAACATTAGGTAATTCCGCTGAGTGATTTTCTCCTCCGCTCTACCTCGAGGTACCTGTTTTTAATTTCCAATTTGCTTATCTCCTTCAGTTTCCATTACTTTACAGAGTGTTCTTGTTGGTAATATTAAACAATATCGTTGGAGATATTTTATGATATTAATATAGTGTAGAAAACACAGGAGACCGATAGCTATCATCAATGTCATTTTTAATTTTTCTGCAATTAAATGTCTGAAACTCAATATGTTAGGAGGAGTTGGTAAAGTTGTCATATTTGAGGCCGGGGGGAATGTAATTTTTCTTCTTTATCTAATCGGTTTAAGCTATGACAAAAGGTCTGTGGCTGTTCCTAATGGTAAAAATAAGAGTCATTTCTTAATGGAACAAAGGCCAGTGATATTTTTTGCTGATCCAGTAAGAGTTGTGATATTTGGTCCCTCACCCATTACAATTGGAGATTTGCCTTTCCATTAGTGTTGAGCGATACCGTCCGATACTTGAAAGTATCGGTATCGGAAAGTATCGGCCGATACCGGCAAAGTATCGGATCCAATCCGATACCGATACCCGATACCAATACAAGTCAATGGGACTCAAGTATCGGACGGTATTCCTGATGGTTCCCAGGGTCTGAAGGAGAGGAAACTCTCCTTCAGACACTGGGATCCATATAAATGTGTAAAATAAAGAATTAAAATAAAAAATATTGCTATACTCACCTGTCCGACGCAGCCTGGACCTCAGCGAGGGAACCGGCAGCGTTGTTTGTTTAAAATTCGCGCTTTTACTTGGTTACGTGAAGTCCCGGGTTGTGATTGGTCAGGGCGGCCATGTTGCCGGGACGCGGACCAATCACAGCAAGCCGTGACGAAATTACGTCACGGCTTGCTGTGATTGGTCCGCGTCCCGGCAACATGGCCGCCATTAACCAATCACAAGCCGTGACGTCACGGGAGGCTGGACACGCGCGCTTTTTAAAATACGCGCATGTCCAGCCTCCCGTGACGTCACGGCTTGTGATTGGTTAATGGCGGCCATGTTGCCGGGACGCGGACCAATCACAGCAAGCCATGACATAATTTCGTCACGGCTTGCTGTGATTGGTCCGCGTCCCGGCAACATGGCGCCGTGACCAATCATAAGCCGGGACGTCACTGGAGGCTGGACACGCGTGCTTTTTAAAATACGCGCATGTCCAGCCTCCCGTGACGTCACGGCTTGTGATTGGTTAATGGCGGCCATGTTGCCGGGACGCGGACCAATCACAGCAAGCCGTGACGTAATTACGTCACGGCTTGCTGTGATTGGTCCGCGTCCCGGCAACATGGCCGCCATTAACCAATCACAAGCCGTGACGTCACGGGAGGCTGGACACGCGCGCTTTTTAAAATACGCGCATGTCCAGCCTCCCGTGACGTCACGGCTTGTGATTGGTTAATGGCGGCCATGTTGCCGGGACGCGGACCAATCACAGCAAGCCGTGACGTAATTTCGTCACGGCTTGCTGTGATTGGTCCGCGTCCCGGCAACATGGCGCCGTGACCAATCATAAGCCGGGACGTCACTGGAGGCTGGACACGTGCGCTTTTTAAAATACGCGCATGTCCAGCCTCCCGTGACGTCACGGCTTGTGATTGGTTAATGGCGGCCATGTTGCCGGGACGCGGACCAATCACAGCAAGCCGTGACGTAATTTCGTCACAGCTTGCTGTGATTGGTCCACGTCCCGGCAACATGGCGCCGTGACCAATCATAAGCCGGGACGTCACTGGAGGCTGGACACGCGCGCTTTTTAAAATACGCGCATGTCCAGCCTCCCGTGACGTCACGGCTTGTGATTGGTTAATGGCGGCCATGTTGCCGGGACGCGGACCAATCACAGCAAGCCGTGACGTAATTTCGTCACGGCTTGCTGTGATTGGTCCGCGTCCCGGCAACATGGCCGCCCTGACCAATCACAAGCCGGGACTTCACGTAACCAAGTAAAAGCGCGAAATTTAAACAAACAACGCTGCCGGTTCCCTCGCTGAGGTCCAGGCTGCGTCGGAGAGGTGAGTATAGCAATATTTTTTATTTTAATTCTCTCTTTTACACATTATTACATTAATGTTGTTGCGATACCCGATACCCGATACCACAAAAGTATCGGATCTCGGTATCGGAAATTCCGATACAGCAAATATCGGCCGATACCCGATACTTGCAGTATCGGAATGCTCAACACTACTTTCCATACATCTGTTTGGACCTTTCAAAAGAAGAATGGGTCTTCTTGGCATGAAGGAAAAAGAAAATTCTAAAAGTAAATGTTCCTTCTAATCCAAAAGACGTGGGGAAGAGCAAATCTCTTGAACGTAATGTTCAAGGAACTTAGACTCAATATTCCCGTTATTTAATTGGGAGGGGCCGATGGTTGAATTACTCCAACTACAGTGCCTTGCGAAAGTATTCGGCTCTCTGGAACTTTTCAACCTTTTCCCACATATTATGCTTCAAACAATAAAATACCAAATGTAAGTTTTTGGTGAAGAATCACCAACAAGTGGAACACAATTGTGAAGTTGAAAGAAATTTATTGGTTATTTTAAATTTTTGCGGAAATTCAAAAACTGAAAAGTGGGGCGTGCAATATTATACGGCCCTTTTACCTCCAGTGCAGCAAACTCACTCCAGAAGTTCATTGTGGATCTCTGAATGATCCAATGTTGTCCTAAATGCCTAATGATGATAAATATAATCCACCTGTGTGTAATCAAGTCTCCGTACAAATGCACCTGCTCTGTGATAGTCTCAGGGTTCTGTATGAAGCACAGAGAGCATCATAAAGACCAAGGAACACAAGAGTCAGGTTCGGGATACTGTTGTGGAGAAGTTTAAAGCTGGATTTGGATACAAAATGATTTCCAAAACTTTAAACATCCCAAGGAGCACTGTGCAAGCGATCATATTGAAATGGAAGGAGTATCACACCACTGCAAATCTACCAAGACCCAGCCATCCCTCTAAACTTTCATCTCAAACGAGAAGACTGATCAGAGATGCAGCCAAGAGGCCCATGATCACTCTGGATGAACTGCAGAGATCTGCAGCTGAGGTGGGACAGTCTGTCCATAGGACAACAATCAGTCATACACTGCACAAATCTGGCCTTTATGGAAGAGTGGCAAGAAGAAAGATATTTCTCGAAGATATCCATAAAAAGTGTCATTTAAAGTTTGCAACAAGCCACCTGGGAGACACACCAAACATGTGGAAGAAGGTGCTCTGGTCAGATGAAACCAAAATCAAACTTTTTGGCAACAATGCCAAACGATATGTTTGGTGTCAAGGCAACACAGCCCATCACCCTGAACACACCATCCCCACTGTCAAACATGGTGGTGGCAGCATCATAGTTTGGGCCTGCTTTTCTTCAGCAGGGACAGGGAAGATGGTTAAAATTGATGGGAATATGGATGGAGTCAAATACAGGACCATTCTTGAAGAAAACCAGTTGGAGTCTGCAAAAGACCTGAGACTGGGACGGAGATTTGTCTTCCAACAAGACAATGATCCCAAACATAAAGCAAAATCTACAATGGAATGGTTCACAAATAAAAGTATCCAGGTGTTAGAATGGCCAAGTCAAAGTCCAGACCTCAATCCAATCGAGAATCTGTGGAAAGAGCTGAAAACTGCTGTTCACAAACGATCTCCATCAAACCTCACTGAGCTCGAGCTGTTTGCCAAGGAAGAATGGGCAAGAATTTCAGCCTCTCCATGTACAAAACTGATAGAGACATACCCCAAGTGACTGCAGCTGTAATCGCAGCAAAAGGTGGTGCAACAAAGTATTAAGTTAAAGGGGCCAAATAATATTGGACGCCCCACTTTTCAGTTTTTGAATTTCCACAAAAATTTTAAATAACCAATAAATTTCGTTCAACGTCACAATTGTGTTCCACTTATTGTTGATTCTTCACCAAAAATTTACATTTGGTATTTTTATGTTTGAAGCATGATATGTGGGAAAAGGTTGAAAAGTTTCAGGGAGCCGAATACTTATATATATATATATATATATATATATATATATATATATATATATATATATATATATATATATATATATATATATATATATATACTAGAGATCCACTTCTGAATAAGTCTGGCCCTTTCTTTTACTGTCCATAAATAAGAAAATTAATTACAGATGTGCACCAAAATTGTCCTAAATTGTAGACCACTCTCACTCCCCATTTCCTACATTTCCTTGACTTTATTTGCATCATGCAACACTTAAACCTGAGAAATATATAAAGAAATCCTCCTTGTATGTTTCAACTACTCAATCATGCCCCCTTCCTCCTCCTTACTTTTATATGTGTGACTACAGCAGGAGCCTCTCCCCTCTGTCCTTTTTGTAGCAGGACACAATATTACTAATTACCTCCCTCCCAACTTGGCTAAAGGGTCAAGACTTCTGCTGACCTCCAGGTGAAGATGGAAGTGATCAACACGATTTCTACAGAAAATGATGCAAAATAACACATTGTAATGCTGGTGAGGATTTCATTGGGGTTTTCTTTTAACAGTTAGTAAAGTAATAGTCAAGTAAAATGTCAACAAATGAGCAATGAGATATAAAGAGAGGGGCTTCTGCCCATAGAGCCTACAATCTAAATGGAATAGGAGGAGTGACACCAAGGTGTAGTGGAGATATCCGTGACCAGGTCAGGTCACCTATGGGCCATGGACTATTGTTGTAGAGACTTACTGAGAGTGGCTTAGAGATCTAACTGTAAGGCATTGATGTTCCGAATCTGGCTTTCTTGTCCTGGCGTGGAAAGTGGAAAAAAAAACTTGAGCATTCTAGATATTAAACTAAGTAGATCAACATGTCTGGTTAAAAAAAGGAAGGAGTAAAGGAGTAAGAGAAGGAAGAAGGGACGTAGGAATGAAGAGAAGGTGGGATGGAGGAAGCAAGGAAACAAGGAAGGATGAGATTCAGGGAAGCAAAAAAAGAATTGAGGGACAACAAAGAAAGAGGAAAAAGAAAGGAAAAGAAATAAGGAAAGAAGGAGGTAACAAGTGAGGTACATAAAATGTGGAAGAAAGTGTAAAATAAGGTGGAAAAAAGGGTAATAAGTAGAAGAAAGAGTGTGATGTGAGGTTTAAACGGAGCAAAATAAAGGAAGAGATGGAAACAATTAGGGAAATAATAAAGAAAGAAGAAGTTATTTAGTGGAGCGGAATGAAGAAAGAAAGAAATTAGGAAAAATAGAATGGAGGGAATAAGACAAAGGAAGGAAGAGAAGGAAGGAAGGATAGAAGGAAGGAAAATAACGATTTGAGGATGGACAGAATAAAAGGGAGGGAAGGAAAAAAAGAAGGAAGTATAGAATGGAGATAATTAAGCAAGGAAGGTACGAAATAAGGCTAGAACGGAGGGAAAGAAAGAAAGAAAGAAAGACAAATAAAATAAGAAATGTGGAGGAAAATAAGGAGCAAAGGAAGGAAAAGAAAGACGTAACGATCAAATGCAGTGAAATATAGAAAGTAGAAGGGAAGAGAAGAAGGGATGATAGAACGAAGCTAATGAGGAAAGTTTAGTAAGAATTGAAAGTCAGCAATGGACGACACCTTTTAATGGTTGACTGAAAAGATGATGACAAATAGCAATCTTTTGGGAACACTTACGACTCTCCATCAGGCACAGTCACTTTGTCTGATTAACAGATCCAAGTATTTTCGACAGCTTACTATTGGTCCTCATCACCTTTGCAGTTAGCCAATTATTGTCATCCATTGCAGACTCTCAATTTTTATTATTTTTTTCTATCAGCTGGTTACAAAGATATATTATCCATGTGCAATGAGGAAGGAAAGAAGGTAAAAAATATAGAAAAAGAGAGGGTGGGAAATAAATAATAGTAGGATGTGAAATTTATAGAAATGGCATCACCGTTCGTTATTTGCCTAGAAGTTGTAGATTTTTTCAATTTTTGTTGACTTTATTAAACCAAACGTGGTGACCTGCACATGAATTCTTAATGGTGACCTGCTGCAATTTATCTTCCTAAGATTTTTTGCTGAGGCGTTAATGATAGGGCAAGTGAGCATTTGGCAACTCAACAGAAGCCCTTGTATCGCAGAAAGGTCTGAGGGATCAAAGTTCTGTGTTTCTTCAGCTTTTAATTTAGCAGATAGAAGCCACATTAGCGCTGAGCAGCGGAGATTGGGAGTGTTGAGTTTACAAATAACCTGGCAGGCTGCTGATTGTAGTCCTTGAGACGGAGCGGAACATGTCAACCAGAGTCCTTCTATTTCACATTTCAGCCTTATCAGCATATTGTTTGTCATTTTCTCAGTTGTGCAAATTTCTGCTTGGCATCAAGGAGGGGGAAGGAGATAAATGTCCTTATTTGTCTGACATTCGACTTGCTTTGAGATACAGATGTGTGCATATGTTTGTATGGGTGACTATATGTACAGTGGATATAACTACTCTACACACCCCTGTAAAAAATGCCATGTTTTTTTCATGTAAATAAATCATACCAAGAAAAATCATTTAAGAACTTTTCCCACCTTTAATGTCACCCATCATCTGTCCAAATCTGGAAAAATAAAAATAAAGAACTAAAATAATGTGGTTTCATAAATATGCACACTCAAACTAATATTTTGTTGAAGTACCTCTTGAAGTTATGACAGCACTCAGTCTTCTTGGGAAGGAATCTATCAGGATGATACATCTAGAATTGGCAATTTTTGCCACACACTTCCTTCAGTAGCATAAAACCAGTCTGATTGTGAGGGCGTCTCCTGTGTACATCTCCAGGTCACCCACAGATTTTCAATTGGATTCAGGTCTGGGCTTTGGCTTGGCCATTCCAAAATTTTGTTCTTCTTAAGGCAAAACCAATATTTTGTTGATTTGGAGGTGGATCAGAATTGTTGTGCTCAAAGGTGAAATTCCTCCTCTTCTTCAGCTTTTTGCAAAATTGACCGATACTAGGAACTGTTCATTATACCCTTCACCTTGACTTAAAGCCCCCGTTTCAGCTATTAAAAAACAGGCCCAAAGCATAATACTGCCTTCACCATGCTTTACTGTGGGTATGGTGTTATTTTGGTGATTTGCACTGTTCATCTTGACCCAAACATACCTTTTGCAATTATAATAATAATATTTATTTTTATATAGCGCTAACATTTTCTGCAGTGCTTTACAGTTTGCCCACATTATCATCGCTGTCCCTGATGGGGCTCACAGTCTAAATTCCCTATCAGTATGTCTTTGGAATGTGGGAGGAAACTGGAGTACCTGGAGGAAACCCATGCAAACACGGGGAGAACATACAAATTCCTTGCAGATGTTTTCCTTGGTGGGATTTGAACCCAGGACTCAAGCGCTGCAAGGCTACAGTGCTAACCAAGTCGTTTTGGCAAACTTGATGTAAGTTTTGGCAAAACACAGTCAGGCTTGGATGTTATTCTTTGTTAGAAAAGACTTCTATCTTGCCACCCTACCCAAAGGTCAGACATAGGAAGTGTGGAAAATTATTGTCACATGCAGTGCAAAACCAGTACTTGCAAAAAAATTCCTGCTGCTCTTTTATTGTTGTGATAGGTCTCTTGGCATGTTTCCGGACCTATTTTCTCCTTGTCTTTTCATCAGTTTTTGAGGAACAATCCAGTTCTAGGTAATGTCAGTGTTGTGCCAAATTTAAGCCACTTCTTGATGCCGTCTTCACATTCTTCCATGGTATATCTATTGCATTGTAAATTTTTGTGCCCTTATCCTGACTGCTAACTTTAAACGTGGAGATCCCTTTGCTGTGTTGTGAGCTGTTTAAGGACCATGGCTTTTCCTATAAAATGCAATTAGGAAAATCCTACTAGGATAGTTAATCTTTACATGGAATTAATCCGAATCCCTGATGATGGTAGCTGTGAACTGACTACTATGTAACATGTGTATAAAACTAATTAGCTAATTCTGAAAATAATCACATCCCCAATTATAAGACGGTCTCCACACTTTTTCATTCAGATTATTTTAGTTTTATGAATTTATTGTTTTCGTTCAAAATGATTTGAATTCGATTCTCAAAGGTTTTTGTACAGATTATGGATAGCATTAAAGGTGGAAACAATGGTCTACAAGATTCTTCTTGGTATATTTTTTTTACATGACAAAACCTGGAATTTTAACAGGGGTGTAAACTTTATTGACTGTATGTGTGTATGGGCGCTTTTGTGTGTATATATGGGCGCACATTTGTGTGTGTATGGTTGTATAAGTCTGTGTCGGTATATGTCCATCAGTGTATACAGTACTGTATATCTGTGTGTTTGTTCATTGGTGTATGTGTGCGGATTGGCAAATGTTTGTGTGTGTATCCAACTATATTGTTTTTAAGTGGGTTGTCCTTTCCAGTTGCAGGCTTTCCCTGATGACATTGAGGACATTCCAGTCGAGGCTAAATAGTTTAGTCCCACCATTGTTCTGCTAAACCATGCAACGGAAGCACCTATGTGTGGCTACTTGGTTTGGGACACCACAAATTTGCAGGGACCATCTTGACAAATTCAGGACAGTTGGTATACTGTATGTACTTGTCGGTGTAACTGCTGGCTCATGCACTGCCAGTTACCTTCACCAGCCTTAATGGGATCGTCCAGAACTGACATATTTGTGTCGTGTCCATCAGATGGATGACTAATATCAGATCAGTCAGGGTCCAACATTGGCACCTCGACCAATCATGTTATCTTCTCCATCGGCACCTAAATATAAACAATGTATGGAGCAGGAAGAGAGCGCCTGGCTGCTCGCATGAACCGCACCTTATCACCTACTCCAGAGTCATCAATATGTTAGCCCCTTAAAGTGCTTTGTCACTACATAAATAAATAGCACATGTTATAAATAGATGCAAGGCAATAGAAAATTAAATTTATTTATTCATTAAAAAAAATTATTGAAAAGACATATCACTTCAAAAAGTATATGCAGTGTCATGTGCCCCCAGGTCAAAATTATTGTTATTTGGAACAGTTAAGCAAGTTGAAGATTAAATAATCTCTAAAAGACCTAAAATGGCAGATGACACATTTCCTTTGTATTTTAGGCCAAAAATATGTATATAGTCATTTTTTACATTTTAAAAAATTACAAAAAAGGAAAAATGGTAGATGCAAAATTATGGGACCCCTTGGAGATTTCTGTGCTCAGATAACTTTGGCCAAGATTTTATACCTTAAATATTCTATTGGGGTTATGCCTTGTTCACTATCATGGTTAGGAAAGGCCAGGTTATGCAAATTTCCCAGCTTTATAAAAACCCATGCTCCTCTAAGATTGTGACAAAAACAGCTGCCTAGCACTCTGAAAAAAAAAAAATGGTGGAGACCCACACAGCAGGAGAAGGCTACAAGAAGATAGTGAAGTGTTTTCAAGTTGTCCTTTCCTCATTTTGAAATGTAATTAAGAAGTGGCAGTAACAGAGTGGAGGTCAAGAAATGGTTTGGAAGATGAAGCAAAATTTCACTGGGAGATGCTCATAGGATTGCTAGAAAGGCAAATCAGAACCCCTGCTTGACTGCAAAAGACCTTCAGAAAGATTTAGCAGACTCTGGAGTTGTGGTACATTGTTCTACTGGCCAGAGAAACCTGCACAAATATGGCCTTAATGCAAGAGTAAGCATAAGAAAGCGTCTAATGTGTCCTCACCATAAAATTCAGTGTCAGTGGTATGCAAAAGGACATCTAAATAAGCCTGATGCATTTTGGAAACAAGTCCTGTGGACCAGTGAGGTTAGAATATAACTCTTTTGCCACAATTGTCAAAGGTATGTGTGGAGAAAAAAGGGCACAGAATTTCAGGAAAATAACATCTTGCCAACCATTAAGCATGGGGGTGGATCAATTGTGAGGGACGGAGCCAGGGCCGTAGTCATGATCGAGCATTGTGGTATATCTGTGCCCTGGCCTCCCATCACATGAAAACACTGTCCCTTAGTCAGCATACCTGTGACTTCACTTTCTGCGCTGTCAGGATCTTCTCTACATTGTTGAAGGCTCTCTCCACATGGTCTTGCACAGGAAGAGACAGTTCATTTCAACTTTTACATAATTAACTTTACTGACTTTGTTACACAGCACATCCGTAGTTTTTCAGAGCATT